>NC_143396.1:2600959-3823888 GCF_052110815.1 Crocodylus siamensis | reverse complement strand
ATGTAGCTTCAATACCAATAGGGTAAATTATTTTTAACTATATAATGTAGCATGTTTCCCTTGATGATTGTTTCATTTAAGTATACTCTTTGGCCTCTTAATGTATTCCACTTTTAATAAAAGTAACCAACCGATTCCTTTAGTTATGCTTCGCTTTATACTGTGGCTGGGTAGTATATACATTTCCAAGCACATTTATATATTTTTTAAAAATGGGGTTGGTTGGAAAACAACATTTTCCCAGCATGAAAAATGTACAATGTTTCAGAAATGTCCATTCCAGTATGAAGTGAAAGAAGTGAGAGTCTCACCCAACAGCTAAGCTATTGTGGGGTAGGTGTCACCGTGAGACACCTAGCCCACAATAGCTTAGCTGTTAGGTCATGCAGGCATGTGAATAAGTCCAGTTCAAGTCTTTACTGTGCCTAGTTTGGAGTAGGGTTGGGTATTTGACTAGTCAAATAAAGTTC
This sequence comes from Crocodylus siamensis, assembly GCF_052110815.1. Classification (NCBI taxonomy): domain Eukaryota; kingdom Metazoa; phylum Chordata; order Crocodylia; family Crocodylidae; genus Crocodylus; species Crocodylus siamensis. The sequence continues at coordinate 3,823,418 of NC_143396.1, read as the reverse complement.
AGTTAATTGATTAGTCAAATAAGTATTTAAAAATTGCAATAGAAGAACACAGAGAACACACAAATTTTCCATTAAGAAAGGTGTCAAAAAACAATAAAAAATCATATTTCTGTCAAGAAAACTACAAAAAAAAAGGGGTTGTTTTTGTTTTGGTTTGTTTTTTGGTAAAATTCCAATGATCTTTGATCAGTGAAAAATATGCAGTCAATTGACAATATTTGACTGGTCAATTAACTAGCTTTCCGACCCAAGTGTAGAGTATGGAGTTAAACCTAGGTTTCCCACATCATGGGTTTGCTTCCTTAGTACCAGACTCACCTGGTGAATCACTATCACCAGGTAACAAGAGTCCACTTTGTCTCAAGAATTAAATATTTTTTTTGGATCAGAGAGAAGGGGGACTACCGCTCCACCCTGCTCTACATATCTCTTTCTCTCTGAAGATTTCTTTTGGGTTCCCACAGTCCTTCCTGACAACAAGTTTGGGCTTGATGAATCAGCTTTTTCTGGGGGAGGGAGGTGGAATCTGATCAGAAAATCCTGACCAGCTCAATCAATAGCTAAACTTCCCCACACCCATGTACAAACATAGTCTCAAATCCTATGTAGGGCAGACAGGAAGGATGATGAACATGGGCTCTTTCCTGAATGTGGGTATTCTGCACTCTAGGCTTTTAGCAGAGTTGGGATGGAGCCATTGGCTTCATGTAGCTGAGCTGCCCATTGACCTTATTATAGACTTGTTTTGATGCCAGGCACTGGATGGGGTGGGGGGAATAGATTCCTTTCCTGTGGAATTTACTTGGATCCCTGGCTTGGGTGTGGTAAGGGTGAAAGGGCTATATGCATGATGGAGTAGATTGCCAGATCTACCCACAACTGGAATTAATTTAGGTATAGGATGGAGCCACAAAGATTTGATTGCAACTCCCTGATTTAGGGTCAAATATAGTTTCCTCCACCGTTTTCTTCCTGAAGCCCTCCCTAGCATGCTATACAAACACCAAAGCCCACCTGTGCCACTACCTGCATGGGGGAGGACCATTCCCAGCTCCCCAACCTGCCTGCACAGCCCTGGGTGCAGCAGGTGGTGTTTGCTGGTGGGGAGCCCTGGGGCCACATTCACCTGAGCAGCAGCATTGCAGAGCCTCACCTGCCTGGAAAATGGGGGTAGTGGACACAGGTGGGGTGGGCCCAGCCCCAACGCCAGCTCTTCCTTGGGACTTGCCTAAGCCCTGGGGAGCCAAGGTGGCTCCTAATCATGATGGGTCGAGTTGGGCTGGGAGGACTCCCTGAAACCTGCTTGTGGCCCCCCAGGGGGTATGAACCCCCAGTTGAGAATCGTTGGATTAAAACATACTCTCTTCCTGGGAACAATTAAGGAGATAGCATTAGCTGGGCCAAAATAGGAATGTGAGAGGCCCAATCTCAGAAGAAACCATTGGTGTTTTGACTCCTTTTTTCCTAGCAGGAGTATGGAGGCAGGCTACTCTGTCCCTCATCATAGATTGCAAGTGCTTCAGGCCAGGTATTGGTTCCTCGCTTCTGTACAGTGTCTAATGCATTGTGGGCAGTAGAGAAAAGTTATTAATAAGAGCACTAACAAGTTAGGCTATGAACTCGGGATAAAGTTTTGTCCTGCAGATCTTTTACCAGATATAATGAGTAGATTAAGATCATTCATTAGCTCGAGTTGTACATGGGCACTCTGATTTTACTGTTTTACACTGCTTCCTATACTAATTAATCCTAAATGAGCACCATATATACCCTGTAACTAATTATGCAATGCTGATGGCTTTTTTCCTGATTGATTTAATTATTTTGTTTATTGTGGCAATAAGATTAATGTGTAACCAGCATATACATTAAATGTAAAAACAAAAACAACTCCCTTTGTGGTTTCAAAGTGAAAATTACAAAAAGTAAAAACATTCCAATTTCCATAGGATTATCCAATCAGCATTGTGCGTGTGTTTTGCACACCTAATTATATACATTTATAGCAGATGCAGTATTCTTTCAGGCTATATATTAACCAGAAAAATGAGACTAAGAATATTAATTTGTGATACAGCTGAGTTAAAGTGCATCCTAAAAACATAATGCCTGTGTTTTCTTACTTGTTAATGAATGTCAGGTGCATAATCTTAATTCTACAGTAACCGAATTTTGCATAATTAAAAAAAAAAGTAAGGGTAAATTTTGTTTGTGCTTAGCAATATGAATGTTTAATATTTCTTGCTACTCTTTGAAATTTGCATCTTATTGCTGTGAGTGAGATTCAAAAAGGAAGACCTCCTGCCTTCCTCTCACTGTGGACAGTATGTTCCTAATTTTCAAAGAACAACCTGGATTCCACAACATTTTCAAATGCACTAGAAATTGTACAACAGTGTGATATCTTTTATTGGACCAACTGCATAGTTGGGATAGAGTTACACTAACTCTTGGACGCAAGACGTTTTTCTCCAGATTGAATGAGTAAAAGTCAGCACAGAATAAATGATATATCATCTGTACACGATCATTGCCGGTGCAGGGGGATCTGATTCTCAATCCCACAGTCACACCTCCTACTATGCATGTGTGGCATGACAGGAAGCGCGATTGTTGGGGTCACCCATCAGTTCCCATTATACCTTATCTGTAACATCCATCAGTGGCTTTGTCTTCAAAGAATATCTCCCCCAAGCCTTTCTTGCCATTCGTATTGTTTTTACAAGACTTTGCTAAATGTGTTTGACAAATGCAGTTATAATCTCCTTCCTAAAAGGTGTTCCATCAGCAGCTTGTCTGCTGTATCCTAAGATCGCATTCTCTCTTACACAGTCATATCACAATGATGGTTCATAGTTATCCTGTCATCAACTATTTCACCCAGGTTATTTTCCTCCTCAGCTGTTTCCAAATTGAGTTACTGGTTTGTTGAGGAGAATTCATGTGGTTAGCGCCTTAAGTACTGGGCCTTTCGTTTTTTAATGTCAGATGTCATCCTACTTGTATTATGGCAGCCTTCAAGTTACTTTAGTTCTTCACATATGATATTAAAATTCTCTTCTCCTGTGGTGACACTTGGTTCAAATCTCATCAGTGCGTGCTTCCTTTATGAAGCAAAGTCATTAATAAAAATATCAAATGGGAGTAGGATTTAAGAGTGCAAATTCATAATGAAGGAAAATTGTTCACTCAAGTAGAGTCTACTTGTACCTTTTCTAAAGATCACAGCAAGAGATTTTCTCGTCCAAAATCTTGTCCCTAGGAAGATGTCTTTAATGTGAATTCTGTTATAAAGTCAGTTCTTTGAAGCAGGTATCATTCTCTTCCCCTCCATTTTGTTTTCTCTATTTATTATAAAAGGATCTTCCCACTTCCCTCACTATCCTCTTTTTTTCTTCACTTTCTTCTCACTTTTTTTTACTATCTACTATCATCCACCTTCCCAAGATTGTCTGACACTTCAATAGACTCTCTACTGTGATAGTGTCCCTGCCATAGCAACAAGAAGCATTCAGCAAGTATTTTTCTGTTATACTTTATATTATACTGTGCTCATTCTGTTAATGCATGGCATGTAATATGATCTTATATAATTTTCATAATAATATACTAACATAGTTTAAATTGTTTCCCTTTGTGAATCTACTGTCAGATGGTTTTAGTTGGTAGAGATTTTTCCGGGCACCATGTCCTGCGCATTTGCTGATAAATACTATTAAACGACGTATATGTGTGCGCACTTGCATATGTTTCTAAACAATAAATTCCCTATGGTGTTGTAGCCTCTTTCAAACAACAGCTACAAAATAGTGAGAAACTATAATGTGATTTTTTTTCCATAAATAGGGATGACCTTGTACCTCAAAAATGAAGGGACTGAAGGAAATGCAACATGGTGTGTGCAAACTCATCTCGTTTGAGTTTAGACTATTTCCTGATTAGTATGATCTCTACTTCAGCTCTCTTATATTTTTTTCCAGATTCATCTGAATTAATTCATTTATAATTTCAAGGGAAAAGGTTGTTCTGTTTTTCTACATTGATTTGGCTGCAGATGTAGTAAAGGGTGTTTTACTTTTTGTTGTCACTGAGTGGTTTGGTGGCCCGGGAATGAATAGGGAGTCACAGTGCTGAAAAAAGTACATATATGTCTTTCTTCTTTACATAAAAGAAAGTCTGTAAAGCCAAATCTTATATAAACCCCATAAAAAGCAGAGGTAAATCAGTATCGTTATGTTGAAATACTACTTCATTATAAGCCCACCAAGGTAAACTGACTAAAAGAGACAAATGACTTGCTTCCCAATGGTGTGACATGATTGATATAGTTTCTATCACAATTTTTTTGGAACTTCAGTTTCCTTTGATCTTTTAGTTACATTGTATATTGTATTATGCTACCACCATGTAAAGATGAGTGCGTGGTTCTGGCAGATTATCTAAACCAGGAAGTTCCACTTCAGGGAACAATGCACTGAAATTGCCTTTCTCGGATAAAAGAAAAAGAAAAAGAAAAAAAAACCCAGTGCCTGGTCTGAACATGTACTTCCCTAGGCATGTGGAATCACAGAGCTGGGGCAGTTTTCCCCAGCATCCATGATGGGATTGTTTTCATATTTAAAATGAAACCTGTACCGGTGTATTGATAATTGTATAGAAGAGTTGGTAATTGTTGTTGCAACAATTCAGCCAAGTATTTTAAGTATATGTCTAAATCCCATTGAGTGCATGCTTTAAGTACATGCTTAATGCTAAGCACATGTTGGTATACTTTCCTAATTAGGACTTCTTCCAGCAATGAGTAGTTGCAATTTGTTCTGTCTGATGTTATTTAATAAGAAATAGTATGTTAACTGGAATGAGGCTAGCAGTGCAATAAAAAAACTACATGAAAACAGAGGAGTAAAATCAACATGGTAGATTACTGTCCACAGTCCCCTGCTGTTATGAGCGTTTAGCAAAATTTAGCCTTGTGTAGGGGAAAAAAACCCACTGATTGGTTATCTGGCTCACCTGCTCAGCTCCTGTGATAAAGCAGACAGCATCCTCAGCAGCCTGAAGGAACTGTCAAAGCAGGGGAGGGAATCCTATTTGTTGTGCACAAAACACCTGTGGGCCTATGCCCGCTTAGAAACTCTCTTGGTTGCTAGAGAAGGGGCGTTAAGTATTAGTTACTATAACTAATAGTAATAGTTATATTACTATTGGAGTATATTTTTCTCATTTCGGAACAAATGAGAAAAAGGGGATGGGAATATAAGTCAAAGGTTAACAATGATGGTTTCAAGGAGGGACACCAAGCAGTGAACACTAGCCAGCGCCCACTGCCCCTTGAACAACTCTAAGGAGACTCAGGGTGCAGACCAGTGAAACTGCCTATAAATGTTCATAGTAGAGTAATAGCAAATCAGCTCCATGATTGCTTGGGTTGCCCCCAGCTAGGTCCTCCTTGCTGGTCTGGTAAAGGGAAGGTTTGGCCAGAGCCAGGAGGAGGTTGCTCAGTAGGTCCCAGTGCTTGGTGTGGCCATGGATAGGGAGTGCACCGAAGAAAAGGTGTGGGGAGAATTGCAGCCAGAACCTCAGGAGGAGGTTCCTGAGGTGGCAGTGGAAAAGCTTCAGGCCAGTGTACTCGAGGTAGTCATGTACCCAAGTGTTTCACTGCTGTCAGAAGGGTAAGATGTTGGGGATGTTGGTGAAGAGCACCAGATGCATGCCCTTGGAGATGGCTTTGTGTAGGATCCACCAACTTAAGTCTCCATCCATTAAGTCTGAAGAATCCCCCAGCCCTCCAGGTCTTTTCTTGGGGGACCCTGACTCAGCAGTCCCCATAGCACTCCCCACCTCAGCAGGCTTGGGAAACAAAGCTATTCTGCTTCTGACCAGTCCATCATTGCCATCTCAATGTGGTCATGCATCATCATCCTGTCCTCACATTCTGCCTAGACTCCAAGTGGTGGGACATGCTTCACAAATGCAAGGGTCTCTGGTGGGCCAGCCTGTATTCCACCCTGATCCCTTGAGCCACCAGGGACTTAAGTTGACTTAAGTTGACTTGAGTTGGTGGCTCCTTCATGAAGCCAAGGGCATCTCTGTCACCAGCACCACCTGCTGATAGTGTACAGGAGCCTCTTCAGGGCCTGAAGGCAGAAAGCATAAATCTGGCTGGGGATGCAGGCTTGTCCACCTTCACACAAAGGGAGGCTCAAGATATTTACAGAGACTTACCACCCATCTCTGAAGACTGGGCCAGTTCTCTGGTGGGGTGGGGTGGCATGTCTGGGGAACAGGTTGACCCCCCCCAGGTAGAACAGCAAGCTTGTGCTCCATTGGACATCTTGGAGTATGGGTGGGAGTGAGTCCACCTGCCTCCTGTCACCCATTGTCAGACCAGAGCTCTTGACCCAGTTGAGCCATGCACAGAGAAGACCACTGAGTAGATCCACCTATGCCAGGTCACCTGGGTCCTGGATGGTGAGGAGCATATGATCAGCATACACCAAGAGGCCCACTCTCAACCAGGTCCCTGAGCACTAGCCCTGTTATCTTTTTGTGCAAGAGGCAGAGGAAGGGCTCAAGGTGACAATGTAGAGCTGGCCTGACAACAGAGAGTCTTGACATACTCCCTGCCCAGAGGGCACAGGCTCTTTAGGGACAGGGTTGATTTGGAGGCTAGATGGCAGAAGTCACTTGTGGACAGGAAATCAGTATGAAAACAGATAATAACTCCTGCAGTAGGTCTAGAATTACTTTTTTTTCTGAATTCATGTGGGAGAATGGGTCATTCTAAGTGTCATACACATCCACACCGAGCCAGTGGGGATGGAGAAGGGAGTCCAAAAGCCCTGTTAAATATACTATATAATGTCTTTAAATATGTTTGTGTTTTATTCTTTTTGCTGCATAACATTACTTTTGAACCTTTGCTGTTAACACTATTGTGTTAGACTATGCATTTGGAGGAAAATTCTCTCAAGTGGGATTAATGCTAAGGTAGAACTAACTGTTCCAGTCTAAATTATCAGCTGATATAAAGCAGCATAAAGTAATTGAAGTTAGCAAGACTGCACCACTTTACATCAGTGAGGATTGGATCTGTGGAGTTTGATTGACACCGTTGTAATCCATTAACTTAATTGGGGTAGTTCTGGTTCACTTGATTGTGAGATAAGAATCAGGTTCATTTGATTCAGGATGCTGCTGTTTAATTCACATTCGCTTATTTTCTGAATCTCATTTATTCAGTTTGTTGCCTTGGAACAGCAGTTTTCTGTGTTTCATAATTGCAGTAATGTTCTTAAATTTGTCCTAAAATTATCAATATTTTAAAAAGTTCACTAAAGTCAATCTCACCAAATACAGTACATTATCTGGCTTTTCCTTAATTCCATAATGCACTCTATATGTGCATGTGAACACGCGCATATACACACACCTTCATTTTACATTCTGGAACAACATACTCAGTTGATTTGTTAGATGGAAAATGGAAGCCTCGCTGGATAATTTTCTGTTATTTAGTATTTTTCTTTAAATTGCTGGTTCACCCTCTGCAGCTGCCTTGCATTTTATAGGTGCAGTAAATTTGATGACCATCAAGGGTCGTTAAACAATATACTGTGATAAAAATAGTTTCCTGTGCTGACATTAGATGTTTTCTAAAACTGGCTCCATAAATTACACCAACACAAAACTATTCAAACCCTTTTCAGAAGTCTGAATGGTCAAGTTAACGTGAATATTCAAAAACAGGAAAGAGAGTAAAAATGTTCTGTATACAAATTATGCCCCTGACTTTTCATCATTACTCATGTGAGTACTCCTTGGCCTTACAAGTATGCCTGTTTAAAGAGAGGGGGCTTTTCATGTAAGTGTTGCTGGATTGAACCATATGCCTGAAACAATGTTGTGACAAATTCTTGTGCAATCCTAATATCTCACCAAGATTCAAAATTGTTAGTACACATTTCAGGCTCCGGGAATTGATGTGATGCTTAAATGAATCAGAGCTGTTAGCAGATGCTGATATTTGGGAGGACATTTCCTACATTGAAATGGTTAGAGAAGCACGCAGTGTGAAGAGAAGCAGCTATAAAAATGAGTTTGATTTTAATGGTAGACTTTAAATAGAATAATTTAAATAAGAGTTAAACGTTCCATTATCTTGATCATATAGGTCAAGGAGTTGTATAAGAGTTAGTATGCTGGGAAATGTTGACGATTTCAGTAGTAGAAAAATTGGTGAAGAAAAATCCTTGTGAGTCAGAGGAGAAAATACAATAGAGAGAAAAATATTTAAAGGCAAGGCAGTGTAAGGAAATGATAATCAAGTATATCCTGGCAGGAAAGGTCATTCAAAGAAACAATGGCTTGATTAGTTAGCTAATCAAAGGAAATCAGGAAGGCTTTTCTCTCTGGCAGTTTTATCTGCTATTGTTCCTAAACTTCACACAAAGCTGTATAGTGTTTGCTAATAAAAGTGTAGTAATTACATGAGCACACTTTACTTCCCCCCCCGCCGCACCTAGATAGATAGATATAGTCATCAAATATGTATCTATATCTCTAGATCTATATCTACATATAGAACTAGAGATATAGATATATATCTCCAGAGAATAATGGAACAATGAAATGAATGGGATTGTAAAGAGTGAATGTTGCTAATCAGACATTTTTTGAATGCATTAATAAGGGTGGGATTTTCAAAGGACATGAAGGGAAGTCTAGCCTTCAATATAATTTTAATGCCTAACAACAAAAATGCCTTTAAAAATACCAAGCTAAAACATTAGTGGGTGAAGGAAATGAAGTAGAATAAACTGCCCCTTGTTTTTAGTAAAATGCTTGATACTGTGTCACGTAATATTTCACTTGAAAATACCGCGCCAAATGACTAGTATAGGCATGCTATGTGATATGATATGGAAATTAGAATAAATCAAAAACAATCACTGTCATCAGTGCCTTGCCCTCTTCATTATATACCATACCCAGCATCTCTGATTAAGCCATGAACTTTATCAATAATCACTTTATGTTTTGTTCTGTATCACTGATAAAAAATGTCAATTAGCCTAGATATAAACGCTGATACTTGTGTGGTCCCCCAAAAAACACGTGCTCAGTGATGATTACCCGCCTATATTTTGGTACTTATCAGTTAACCAGTTTTTAGTCCTTTTTATATATGCCCTGTCGATTTTACATTGTTTCAGTTTCTTAATTAAATTTCATGTGGTACCAAGTCAAGTGGCTTATAGAAATCAAGGCAGAAAGCAGAGTAGATTTCTACCTTTATAGACTAGGTAAATCAGAGATTATAAAAAGAGGTATTATATCATCAGATGCTATGAAGGGACTGCAGGAAGCAGAGCTGCTAAATAGAATATGAAGGGTAGTAAAGGGGAAGGATATAGGAGGGAGCAGTGCTGAGAGAGACAAGCTGGGTAGGAGAGAAAAAAAACAAAGCAATTAACGCACTGCGTGACATACAGCTTATAAAAACTAATCCATGTAATGGGGTAAAAATCCATAGTCTTGGTTTAGAGGATACTTTACACATCCAGCCTATAAATGATTTTTTGCTCTGCAATTTCCCATTCAAGTTTGTTTTTATAGTTTTATTGTCTAAGAACAGCCACTCTTGAGGCCAACACTCAAATGTCTGGAGAGGCTAAAGTGTTCTGTCACAGTCATGTCTTTCTTTTTGGGATGGATGTCAGATCAGTGTTCATTCATTCTTACATGTAGGGATCAGCATAGACAACAGAGGGACACTATAAGCAGGTGTATGACATGGGTGGAGGTGCAGTTAAATGAACCTCCGATGCTGTAATCCATGGTATTTGTATGTCATTGTTCGTGCTCAGGATCTCAAAGACATCTGCATCACCGGAGCTGTGCTAGGAACAGACGGTTGCTGGAGCAATTACCAACTCATTTACTTGGTTAGTTCACTCAGACTGTCTCCCAAATGATGGCTGCAGCAGAAGCAATGTCAATGGAAGGTCAAAGTTGAAGGGCTCAGGGACCCAATAAGGCAAGACCACTTCCATTAGTCCGTCAACAAAAATCTGGAAAATTCCAATCAACAACGATGTCAGTAGCACTTGGAGTGCCTGTGAATAGACACTTGGATTATCTACCAGGAAACATCAAGACTGGCTTGATAAGAATGACCAGGAGATCCAAGAGTTTATCAACTGCAAGGTCAAGGTATTTTGTGCTTGGCAGAACATCAGCAAAATAAACTGACTCTCCAGCAAGTCAAAGCAGAGGTCCAAAGTAGCACCCACAATATGAAGAACAGATGGTCAGAAGATAAGGTAAAGGAGATTCATCATCTCACTGACATCCAAGATATGTAGGGTTTTGTTTTTTTTCTGTGCCACCAAAGCCATCTACAGTTGGAGCACTTGGGGACCAACCCCCTTGGGACCTAAAGATAGAAGAGACCTAATCAAGGAATGGGGAACCATTCACACCCCTTGAAAAGACCATTTTGAAGACCTTCTCAGTTGAGACTCTGTTGGAGATGAAAGTGCTCTCAACTCCATCCTGCAACACCCAGTCAAAGATGATCTCTTAATCCCTCCAACCCTTGATGTGGTGAAGAAAGACATTGAGCAGATGAATAATGACAAGGCACCTAGAGTAGAGGAAATCCCCATGGAAATCTTTAAGCAAGGCAGAAAAGAGCTCACACCATAGCTCCATGCCCTCATCTTAAGGATTTACAATGTGGAGGAGATCCCAGATGACTTCAGAGTTGCATGGTCGTGACAATATTCAAGAAAGGAGGCAAGTGCAACTGGAAATTACACAGAGATTGTTTTGCTGTCCACTACAGGAAAGATCATTTCAAGAAACCTCCTAAACCATCTCCTTCCACTTGCTGAAAAGCCCCTAGAACCACAGTGTAGTTTAAGGACATCAAGAAGCACAACAGTCAAGATCTTTACAGGTTGCCAGCTGCAGGAAAAATGCCAGGAATAGCATAAACCTCTATATATGGCCGTCTTTGACCTAGCAAAAACCTTCAACTCTGTCAACTGAGCATTGTGGAGGATCCTTCTAAAGTTTGGCTGCCAACCAAAATTCATCACGATTCTTTGCCTGCTCTCTGATGATATGTGAGTGATGGTTTTCAGTAATGGATTTTTACAGGTTTCTGTGAGATTAAGATGGGAGTTAAGCAAGGCTTCATCATCACTCCAACACTCTTCACAATATTCCTTATCATGATTTGGCTTCTGAACACCAAAAAGTTTCCAGTTGGAGTAAAGATAAACTACTGACTGCATGGTAAGCTGTCTAATCTCCACCAACTCTGAAAACCAAGATCACCCTAACCTCAATCATTGAGCCCTATATGCTGATGATGCTGTAATTTGTGCTCATTCGGAGGCAGGCTTTCAGGCAATCGCCAATGTCTTTACTATGGCATACAAGAAAATGGGACTGATGCTTAATATTCAGAAGCCTAAGAGGTTCCATCAATAAGTTCTTAATGGGTAGTCCCAAATTCCAATAATTTAGATTCATGGTGAGACTCTTGATAAAGTTGAGTATTTTCCATATGTCAGAAACCATCTCTTGCAGAAGGCTAATATCAATAAAGAAATTCAACATCACCTCAAATGTGCAGGTGCAACCTTTGGACATCTGAGGAAATGGTATTTGAAGATAACAACATCCTATCTGAAACCAATCTCATGGTTTATCAGTTAAGAACCCCACCTTACTGTTTGGAGCTGAGACACGGACAATGTACAGGAGATGCCTCAAATCACTGTAGAATTACCATCAATGCTACCTGTGGAAGATCCTTTCAATCCAGTGGGAAGATAGATGCACCAACAGTAGTGTCTTCTCACAAGCAAATGCCATGAACATTGAGGCAATGATCACCTGACATCAACTCCCCTGGGCCAGCCATGAAATCCTGATGTCCAACTCCAGACTCCCAAAGCAAGTTTTAGTCTCCCAGCTCTGCCAAGGCATACGCTCAAGAGAAGGGCAGAGAAAGGACAGCTTCAAGGCCAACTTGAAAAAAGGCAACATTGACATCAACTCGTATCACCCAAAACCACTCCAAATGGAGGAAGAGTCTGCTGCGGACATCTCAGTACTTCGAAACCTCGCAATGACAGGAGGAGAGAGAAAAGCAGAACTGGTAGAAAAAATGTTCCATGGACCAAATCAAGAATCTGGAGCCATGCACTTTGCATGGAAATACAGCAAATGAGGTTGGGAGGCTGCCCGTGAGCCAGGACAGTTTTGCCCCCATGCCTGGCTTGAGATGGTCATCATTTTTTAGGAGAGCTGGAGGTCATTACTGTTGTGTCTGAGGTGTCTGGGCTATAGGTGACAACCAGAGAGATTCTGTTGTTCTTGTCTCAGGGTTTGATATGGTCAAATCATGGTCTGAGTCTGGCTATCTTAATTTGAGCTTCAGTTTTTGGATTTTAATGTAATTGTTGGAATCTCTGCTCAACATCCTAAAGATGTGTATCCCAGTCAGTGTGACCAGAGTACATGTAGTTGTAACATAGAACTTTTCTGTAGACAATGGATCTAGTGATGTGCTTAGGATGAGAGCTGCCACTGTGGAGGTAGTTCTGATGGTTGGTTGGTTGCCAATACAGTGTGGTGCTAATATTGCCATTGTAAGTTTTCATATAGTATGCAGTACATGAATTTGCTGGGAAGAGTATTCCAGAGTCAGCTTGATGTATGTGGGGAAGTTTTTAAAAGTCCCGATGTAAATTCTCAAAACCCTCTGCTTCCAAAAACTTATGCTATACATCTCTTATCTAGTTAGTCTGTAAAGGTGCAGATCTACCCTGCCTTCTTCCTAACTTTAGACTAGCACAGCTAACTACCTCTCTCTTGCAGAAGTCTAAATATATTTAATTAGTGCTATTACTTGTATTCACCTCCACTGCAGTCTCAAAAAAAATTAAGTCAGTTTGACAAAGCATTTCCATAAACCCATGTTTAAAACTCTTGGATGCAAGTTATCCAGAACTTCTGATTCTTTTTTTAATGTCTACTTTTAGTACAGATTTCCCTCGCTAACCATGTGGGTTAGGTTTCTGAAAGTTCCTGTTGTTGGCATAACAGTGGTTGGCAAAAACCGGCAGGGCTGGGGGAGAAGGGATGTGGGTAAGGGGTGAGGGGCACCAGCAAGGCTGTGGGGGCTGGGAGGGGGGAGTGATAGGCATGAGCAGGGCCAGGGAGGCCATGGGGGGTATTTTCAGACTGTATCCCTTTCCCCCTCCCCCACCCTTCTCTGAAGCGTGGATACTAAAAACCATGGATGGCGAGGGAAACCTGTATCTACTATTTACACTCTTCCTTTTAGTGCTTTCACAAAAGTAGTGGAAAGCATTTCAGAATAATCATTATCTAACTTTCTTTCTAAACACACAACAGAAATATTATTGAACAATCCTTCCTTCAGTTATTATTGATGATATAATGGATTAATTTGTACTTTGTCATTTTTACTACTGATAGCTTCAACATTCATAGAATAATAAAAGATCTGATTGCTCAGCTTCTTCTCACAGAAGTAATCCTACTGTTGGGTTCTTTCAGACCCAAATTTTGTTTAAAAAGAGAAAAAAAGAGGACTATTAGCAGGTCAAAACTCATACTTAAAAACCTACTATTTATAGTATCTTTTAATATTGATAATGATTTTTGTAAATCCATCTTGATTTCCACGTCCTGACTTTTTTTTTTTTGCTCTTTATGCATCCTAGTGAAGAAATTATGCTTGCATGAAGAATATAGCAATACAAGTCCAAAGTACTTTAATGTGCCACAGATATCATCAGTACCAATTAATGAATTACTTTTAAGTATGCATCTGACTTTGGGCTTAATCTTACATTCAGTAATGCCAGTGGAATCTTTACATTTCCTTCAATGGGCTTTGAATAAAGTCTTTAAAAAACATGAAGGCAAATCCTTAGGCTTGCAGTTGGAGTCTGAAGCTCTACCCAAAATACTCCTCAACTTCTATAAACACTGCTCCTGGCCATCTGACTAAAAGACCCTTTACAAACAGAGGGGTCATTAACACTTCTGGGCATAACATGAACCCAGATATGCTCAATCCCAAATTGAATATGCGCTGCATGATACCTTGTCTCTCCAACAGTTACATTTTTAACTGTAATTACTTTCACAAAGCTCCATAATTTGTCAAGTCATGGGTCCTTACAGTCTTCGCCGGATCAGGATACAGAGTAACGTGACATGTAGGAATACAGTCTCTAATCCTGCAAACAGTTCCAGTGAGACTACTTACAGTTGTAAAATTAGACACATGTAAGTGGTGGAACGATTGGGACCTTAGAAGGAAGTGCTAGAAGGAATGGTGGGAAGTCGTTACAGCTGAAAATAAATGGGGTTTTGAAGTTTTATGGTGGAGGTGTTGAGAAGGATATTGACGGAGATTAATTTTAAACCTCTTCCAAGAAAAGAAAAGGGATTATTGTGCTAATGTTCCCAGTTTGTTCCTCTTTCTGTGTTTTGTCCACAGTTCTTCAGTGCTTGGGTTGTCGCAGCCAAATATATATTCATAGCTGCTCAGTAAACGTCCTGCATGTTTGTGCATGTATGAGTATATAGAGAGATGAATTCCTGTACATGTGTGTGAAGACAGCTAATTTTGGAGCTAGAATAACTGATATTTGTTGAAATACTATTTTAATTGCCCAAGAGAAAAAGGAGAGTCTGCATGTTTGCAAATCTTGTGTGTGTGGTAGGGGAACTTAGAGTTGACTAGGTAAGCTTCCAAATAAACACAGCATTAAAGTAAAATCTTCCATCAGCTGACTTGAATTACAGATGTAAAACAATGTGATTATAGTGGGATTCACATCTAAACTGGTTTCCATTTATGATTACTGGCTTTGTGGTGTGAGTGGGTCAGGTGTATGTTTTGTTTTTATATCTTGAATCAACTTTTGGACCATCTGGTATCATATTTTATAAAAATACATGAATAAAAGCCACTTCATTTTAATATTCAAAACTAGTTTCTGCTCATAGAGCAGTATAGGCATATGCACCTTCCATCCTGGTAGCTATTGCGAGGTAAAGCTCTCAAAATTTGAAGGTAATTTCCAGCGTTGTAGGCATGCTCCAAGATGGCCTGTGTATGTTTCTGTGAGTGTCATCATCATATTTTTTCTATTATGGATGAGAAGGGAAAAAAAGGAGGTAGGACAGGCATTATTTGTCAAAAGCTCTTTTGCTCTAACTTGGCTTCATTGCCTCTCTTCCTTCAAGAAAGAAAATTGAACACATTTTTCATACATCTTCTCACTACAGTGGGCCATTCCACCCTTCAGAACAAAAGGGCAAAAAACAGCCTTGCAGAAAGAAAGGGCTAAAAGGCCACTCATATAATTGAGGTAAGTGTGGCTGCAACAAGTCCTTCTTCCTTTGGTTCTCTAAATTGAGTTCCTAATAGTTTGCTATATAACAGTTTGGAAGGTACCCAGTTATTATCTTCGGTAGGCCTAAAGTCCCTTAAAAGGTCAGTATTACCAGGTATTTTCATCCTGCCAGGAAAAAAACTTGAAAAAATGAAAACCTTGTACTTGATAAATAGTAATGGAAGAGCAAAAAGAGTAGGGAAAATGGGGAATAATTTATGTCAGGTATGTAATTGCTTGGTTAGTGGTACATAATTTTATGGAGACAAAACGGGAAAACACTTTAAGGCTGAATAGCAGAAAGTAGTCTTAAGGTTGAAGGACTTAAGCCTCAGTGAGATATTTAGAAGAAGCCCTGTGATAGTGTAGTCTAGGTAAAAATATTGTTGACGGTACGGGATCTGATCCCTCTTCAATCTTCCATTAAAATAAATGAAAAGTTTTCCAGAGACTTCACTGAGACTTGAGTCCAGCCCTAAATGACTCCACAAGTCCTAATGATTATGACAACTAGGTACATCAGTTCATGCATATCAGATAAACATACCTCCTGCTAAGTCTTCCCATAAAGCCTCTCTCCTCACTGTCCATCCGTGAAATTCAAAGGTGCAGCAAATCTTATTTACTTATTGCAGTTCTGATCTAATGAAGAAAAATAAGCCTCTACCTCCTCAGATCAGAATAATTCAAGGACTGTTACTTGTGATTACATCAACTTCTTAATTAAATTTATGTTAAATTATCATGAGAGATGCAATCTTTCCTAATTCTTCTGGACTCGAATTAAGGCTTTCTCTTGATGCTGAGGAACTAGACAGATTTCCATATGTCCCCACTGAATTAGGGAAAGAGGATCTCGTAAATTTAGGGACAATCAATTTATCTGACCTTTTTTTTTTTATTAGATATTACTAAAACACTCTACTCCAAAAAGACAAAAACATCTCAGTAGAATGATGGTCTTTTCCAAAGGTTGCCATTGCTTCATCAATTTCCATGAAAGGTAATGCATCTTCAGAGAAAGATAAAATTGGCCTACGGAATGAGCTGGAATTCTTTCCTTGAGGGCCAGGCATGTTATTTGTCACTCAGGCCTTGTTAGTCAGGTCAAAAGGAAAAGCCTATATTATTAAAAACTATATAAAGATTCCAGAAAGAAATGGGTTGCTTCCTTTCTGCAGAAGCACTCTTCTTTAATGAGACTTCAGATTTCTTTGGAACATTTGCCAAAACTGTGACTGGTAAAAAGCCATAGTAAGACTCTGGATGAGACTTATTATTTTGAGAAAGTTTAGACACAGTAATGATGGCATCTCATTTATTTATTAATCAACGGGAAGAGAAAAGAACTACCACCTATAACCCTTGCTCTAGGGACTTCTTTCTTTTTCTTTTCTTCTCTTAAAGACCATCACTCCATATTTTTTTTCTTAGAGACCATAAAACAGGACACATCTTGCTGCCTATAAAAGTGTCATCGTTAAACTTTGTTAAGAGGCCTCAAGAGAGAGGATCATTAGGTGGATGGGGGAAAAGCACTGGATGAATGGGTTGAATGACTTTGTTGTATGAACTTGAAGCCTTTGTGTGAAATCCTGCCCCCTCAAAGTCTGTGGGAATTCCAGACATCATACAATAAATATATTTTCACAAGTGATTTTAATGGAGAAAAAGTAAGAATATGGCATACTGTAACATGAAAGTTGTTTCAGAAATAGGGCCATAATAAAAGAAGCCTGGGAACGTGGGAAAGAAAGAAGTCATGAGGCTAGTACTTTTGGTTCAACAAAGTGGGAGGGCAAAGCTAGATATAACTAGATGGGAGAGATGTTTCTTAAAACTGATAGGAAGGGAGATAGTGACAACATTAGTGCTGCATCCCAGATGAAGAGAAATAAATGGAAAGCAGCAGTAGTCTACAGAAAAGACAGCCAAGGAATAAACAAGTATTTTAGCAAAGGGAACAGTGTGGAAATGCTGTTTATGTGTGCTGGAGGAAGGAGCAGCAGGATTTGTTGGCATCTTGGGCACCGGGTTTGAAAACAACCCCAAAACTCAAAAGCGCTCCAAGGTTGCGGCCTGGGTGGCAGGGAATATGAAGTTTTGTGAATAGCTGTATAGAAAGCTAGACAAACTGGGAAGAACATGGTGGAGTCTTTCAGAATAGCTCAGTAGCTCCATTTTGCCCTTGATGGATTTGATGTTTGTAGTAGAACCTCCAGGGTAGTATGTCAGAAAACCTAGCATATGTGAGGCAGAACAAAACAGGTGCTGAAAAATAGACGGGGAAGTCATCAGTGTCAACAAGGTGGTTAAAGCAGTATAAGCTGATGAGTACCACAAATATTGTAGATCCCAATTCATGACTTACTTTCAAGCGTGCATCTCACTTTGGACTTAATCCTACATTCAGTAAGGTCAGTGGAATTTTTATGTTTACTTCAATGGGCTTTGAAGCAAGTGTTTAAGAAACATGAAGGCAAATCCTTAGGCTTGCAGTTAGAGTCTGAAACTCTACCCAAAATACTCCTCATCTCCTATAAACACTGCTCCTGGCCATATGACTAAAAGACCCTTTACAAACAGAGGGCTCATAAACACTTCTGGGCATAACATGAACCCAGATATGCTCTGCATAATCCCAAATTGAATATGGTCCCTAGTGGGCCATGCAGATGTTACCCTTAGATTGATCTAAGTAGGGTTAGATTAATCTAAGTGCCGAGCTGTACAGATTCATGGGGAAGTCGGATACAGCAAAAAGTGGGCAGCTTGATGTAGTTTCATAGTTTCATAGTTTCATAGTTAGTAGGGTCAGAAGGGACCTGAGCAGATCATCAAGTCCGACCCCCCGCCATGGCAGGAAAGAGTACTGGGGTCAAACGACCCCAGCAAGGTGTTCATCCAGCCTCCTCTTAAAGACACCCAGGGTAGAAGCGAGTACCACTTCCCTTGGAAGTTGGTTCCAGATCCTAACCGCCCTGACCATGAAGTAGCGCCTTCTGATGTCTAGCCTAAATCTCCCCTCTGCCAGCTTGTGACCATTATTCGTGGTCACTCCTGGCAGTGCTCGGGGGAACAGGGACTCCCCCAATGCCTGCTGGTCCCCCCTGATTAGTTTGTAACAGGTCACTAGATCCTCCCTCAGCCTTCTCTTCTGGAGGCTGAACAGGTTCAGGTCCCATCGCCTCTCCTCGTAGGGCCTTCCCTGCTGACCCTGATCATGGAAGTGGCCTCCTCTGGACTCTCTCCATGTTGTCCACATCCCTCCTGCAGTGCGGCGCCCAGAACTGGACGCAATACTCCAGTTGTGGCCTGACCAGTGCTGCGTAGAGGGGGAGGATCACCTCCTTGGACCTGCTCGAGATGCATCTGTGGATGCATGACAAGGTGCGGTTGGCCTTCCTGACCGCATCCCCACACTGCCGGCCCATGTTCATCTTGGAATCAATGATGACTCCAAGATCCTTTTCTGCCTCTGCACTGACAAGAAGGGAGTTCCCCAGCCTGTAGGTATGGTGCTGGTTCTTTCTCCCCAGGTGTAGCACCTTGCACTTGTCAGTGTTGAATCCCATCCTATTCTCATCCGCCCAGCCTTGTAACTTGTCTAGGTCCAATTGTAGCCTATTTCTTCCTTCCAGCATGCCCACATGCTCCCACATCTTAGTGTCATCAGCAAATTTGAACAGGTACTTTTTACCCCCTCGTCCAAGTCACTGATGAAGATGTTGAACAGTGAAGGCCCGAGGACCGAGCCCTGGGGGACCCCACTGCCCACATCCCTCCAGGTCAAAAATGACCCATCCACTACCACTCTGTGGGTGTGGCCCTCCAACCAGTTGGGGACCCATTTGACTGTATGGATGTCGACACCACAGTCCCCCAGTTTTTTAAAGAGAATCGGGTGAGAGACAGTATAGAAGGCCTTCTGAAAGTCTAGGAAGACTATGTGCACTGCTACCCCTGCATCTAAGGATTTGGTGACCTGGTCACAGAAGGCCACCATGTTGGTCTGACAGGACCTGCCTCTAATGAACCTGTGTTGTTTGCTCCTAAGCATAACCTCCCCTGCTGGCCCCCCGCGGACATGTACCAGAATAATTCTCTCAAAAAGCTTACCCAGGATTGAGGTAAGACTAACTGGCCTATAGTTTCTGGGCTCCTCCTTCCTCCCCTTTTTGAAGATGGGAACTGCATTGGCCCTCTTTCAGTCCTCTGCCACCACACCAGAGCATCATGAGTGCTCGAAAAGCTGTGCCAGGGGTCCCACAATGACCTCAGCTAATTTCCTCAATACTCTGGGGAGGAGATCATCCGGACCAGCTGATTTGAATACATCCAGTCCCTCCAGCAGTTCCCTAACTAGTTCCTCACTAACCCTTGGCCTAGGTGCACCTCCCCTGGGGTCTAAGTGGGACCCAGAGGGGGAGTGGCTGTTCTGGTTCCTGGTGGTGCCTCTTTTCTCAGTCCCTGTGCAGTCTGAATCACTGTTGGGAACTACCTAGGTGTCCCCATTCACTGTACAGAATGTTGAGGCATCTAACCCCTTTGCTTATCCTTGTGATGCAAGCACCTCATTTTTAACTGCTGCAGTCCCAAAATGGAAGTTTGTGATGAGGTTGGCTCAAGTCTTCCCCAGTTGGGGGTGAGCTTCCAAATGGAAAACTCTGGCCCCAATCTTGCAAAAATATTTGCTTGTGCTTAACTTTAGGCAAACAAGTAGGTTAATTAAAATCAAAGTGTTTACTCGCATGCGTAACATCAAATAAATGCATGTTTTTCAAAAACGGGGGCCCATGACATTTACCGAACTAGCGATGAAATGATCACTAAATCTCTTACATAAGGAAAAAAGGAGAAAATTTATGCATATTATTTCTTTTAGTGGATGTCTTGGTGGGAGGAACTTAAGAAGACTTACAGTTACATGAGTTTTTATTTATCATCCCTTGATAGGACTATGCTAATGTGTGCAGTAAGTGTAGCTTTATAAAACAGGAGGATCTGTTCCAGCTACATGATAAAAATTAATCTGTATTAGTGAATAATGTTTTACAAACTGGGAGGAATGTATGAACATCTATATACATAGTAAGTTTGAGACGTAAAGTTTGATGTTTTAGAGTCAGCTTACATTATTAGCCCTAGTTTGAAGATGGGGTGATGGTGGAAAGGGTATCAAAATAGTTTTGAGGATGTCAGTTTGAGCCTGAATCTCAAACAGTCTGCGGTGACCTGTCATCAAACCAACTGTGTATGAGCACCTGGCCATTTGGACTGAGGGTTTAAAGGCAATTAGGTGAATACTACACTCCTTGCTCCTTTATGTGCCATTGGCTACAGAAGCTCGTATGTCTTACCCACTCTAGCCCAATGGGCTCAGATGAACCTTTGACCTGGGAAGGTGAGATAGTGACCTCTATTTTATAATACTCCGTATTTTTCTGCATCAAAATATTTAAAAGGAAAATCAAATAAGAAGTAGAGAAACCCCAAATTATGATGAAATAATAGTCACCTCATGACATAATGTTCAAGTAATAAAGCATGAGCGCTCCATTTTGTCTTAACTCTCTTCCTTCTGCAACCCATGGAAATTTAACATTAACCTCTGGATGAACACAAGTATTAGGTCAGTCCTGAGCATTATATATCCCCCCATGATAGTAGATAGCTTTTGTATCAGTGGATGTATATGGGAATACTGTACTTAGACTTATATAGAAAAAGAGAAAGAGAAGCATATGTATGTGTGATGTTTTTTATATTAACGCTTGTTATAAATTTTTGCAACCAATATTTGAGTGTCTGATTAGATTTAGATGGTCATATACACCTTGTAATGGGCTTTGGTAATTAGCTACTGGATATGGGTCAGTAGCAAAGACCCATAAAAATTATTGGCTTCTCCATGCCATCTTTAGGGTGCAGGTTAGTTGTTCCACAGAAATTACCTTAATCCAATTTATTGACTTGGTATACAAATCAGTTTGCATGCTGTCAGGCACTATCTACTATATATTTTACATTGGTTTGTAAGCATCTTTAGCTATTTGTAGATAGTGATGGACTGGTTTAGCTAATATAAATTGATGGGATGAAAGTAATTGAGAAAGGTCATAATCTTACAGTTGAGAATATTACATGTTCATGTAGTTCTTAGCCAGCAATATGACATGGATAATTATTTGAGAACATCCAAATCCATCCAGTGTAATAAATAGATTACAATACCAAAGATTCCTAATTTTTTAAAATAAAGACCAGTTCATTGTAGGCAATTGCAAAGGTATTTATTTTCATATAATAATAGAGGAAATGGATGATGAACATTTATAGCCTTTTACATTTACTGCTTAATGTGTATTTTCAGAGATTTGTCAGTTATAAAATCAAAAGGGATGCTGTGATCATCTTTTCTGATTTCTAGTATACTACAGGCTATAGGACTTCCTGAACTAATTCCCGCTCACTTAAATGTATTTTTTAGGAGAGGAAAAGCATCCAGTCTTGATTCTAAAATTTCTAGTGATGGAAAAACCATCAGAGCACTTGCAAATTTTTCAAAACTTAGGCCTAAATTCTAACCTAGTATCAACTTCCAGCATTTGCATTTTATTATAACTATGTCTAACAACACTGAAGACTACTGTTCCATTTCAGTCTCTAGTATCAGAGCTTGAAGACTGTGATCCAAACACTTTTGAATGTTTTTATTACACTACATAAGTTTTGTACAACTTGCAGCATACAGGGCACATATACACGAGATGCTACAGCACAGTAGCACCGAGCTACTGTGGCATAACTCATTGCTATGGTGTAATAGCACCGCTGGGCACGAACCATGACGGTGATGCTATTGCACAGAAATAACGAGCTATTGCACAGTAGTGTCTAAAAAAAAAAGCCCTGCAGCAATCGTACTGTGCAGTAATCGCACTTGCTTGGTTAAGTAAGTACTAAATGACTGTGCAGTAACAACTGTGCAGTCCACCGCTCATGTAGATGTGGCTACAGTGATGGAGATTCCCCAGACTTCCAAACTAACCTGTTCCTATTTTTATAAGTTTATAGTTATTTGGCTTAGGGTTTTGTTTATTTTTTCTTCTGATATCTAGCCTGGTTCTCCCTTACTTTGAAATAACCTGATTACTTCTTGTCTTGCCATTGGTCAACAAGAAAAACAGTTGATTGCTGTCCTATTAATAACTTGTTTCAGGACTGTTTTCATTCCATTGTACCCTAGTTGTCTCTTTTGTAGGGTCAACAAAGCCACTGTTGCAGGGGTGGGGAGGTTGTTGTGATTTGGGGGGTGGGGGGGAGTCCCATTGTAGACCATGAATTATCTTATCTTTCACATCATGTTTGTTGTGCTCACTTTTTTTATGCTCTTTGAAGCATGCTTGTGGCGCTTTTCTTAACTCTCTTTACTTTATCAATGTCCTATTTTTCAAACTGGGGACACCAGGACTGTATCCAGTATTGTAGCAACTGTCTCCGTATCTATTACAATAGCATTAGCGATCCAAAGAGCTCGTTATCTAGGTCTTTCAAAATTCTTGGATGCAAGTTTTCCAGACTAGTTGGCTTAAACATGTCTTACTTCAAAATCATCTATGTAACATCCTCTGTACTTGTTGTTCAAATGGGAAGTACTTAATTAACATAATCTGATATGAATACGTTTGGCTTTTTTCCTAAATAGGGAATGAAAAAATCAATCTATATTACACATATCTTTGAAACTCCAAGTAACTTTCCTTTTTTAATTGGAAGGTTTTCTAGGATCCAGGAAATCAAACTGTGTGAGTGTGTGATGCTCTGTGGGCTCAGGGGATATATTTGTGGATTCTACTAAATCTGGAAAATGATACAAAAAAGATGAGAGGAATACTTGAGCAATTGATAATATGAAAAGTAATAATATTATTATACTTAGTATACAGTGAGCTTAAGTATATATTTATTGTTGCAATACATGGCCGTCAGCAGGAATGGCGTATAGAATGCTTGTGAATATACAGGACCTTTCTCCTAATCTTTTAGTCAGTTTAAAATGAAAATACCCAATTAGCTTTCATGTAGCCACTAGATAGTCAGGTGGCAAAACATCTGATATAAATGTCAATGGTGCATGGAATTCTTTCATCTTTTGTAATGTTAGGCAAAGTCTTTTTTTGCTTAGCTGTGGCTATAGCTAGTTACCAGCTAAATAAGTAAGTGAAGGTGCACTTTTTCAGCGCATATGCTGCTCAGTGCTAAATCCACACGTGGCACTTATAGTTTAAGTTTCAAAAGTTCTGAACCTAATCACTTATATTCAGAAGTAACCAGACATGTCCGTGGATTGGTTACAATATCAACAGATAAGTGAAAAGCATCTAGATTAGCTAAGCGACATATCATCTCAAATTGATCAAAATGTCACCTCTCATTATGGAGACACAATTATTTGTATTTGCTTATTTTATATCCACACTGTATCAATTCAAAAACTCTTAATGCTACAAACAACAGCACCAGCCTGAGAAATCCATCATCAATGGTTAGAATCCTCTTCCTTTCTTTTTCGTGTGTTGTAAGTTAAGTGGAGGTGACCTGTAAAGGTGAAATTGGACAGCATCGTATAGAGAAAGACTATAGTGATGGGCAAGAATAAAAGATTAGTATCAAAGTTCACCCAACCCTTGATAAAGTGATGTGTCCAACAAATATTATCTTCACTCTTGCCCTTCTAGAAATACCTGGTATAGTAAGGACTATCAACACAGTTCTGTCGCCAGGAGAAGTGAAATATGCTTCAGACCTCATAACTCATGAGATAACAGTCACTCCATGACACTTATCTAATTTTCAATCACTTACCTCACTATGCCTTCCTATACTAAATCAAGAATGTGACCAGCTATGTGACTTGAATCAGCAACTGCCTGGGACAGCTCCATCCCAGTCATTGTCCTCATAAGATTGTTCACCGTAGGGTCTCTTTGCTTAGAATATAATTGGCTCACTCAGAGATTTTTTTTGTGCGTGTAGGGGATCCTTGGAATTTGTCCAAATCTCATCTCCTGGGATTTTTATATAAAAATACTGTACAACGTGATATTTGATCCATGTTTTTTGAGGAAAGAACTCCTACACTCTAAGTTGGATGCAAACAGCAACTTCTCCCTGATCCACTTTTGATTAATGCTAAACTAAGTAATGAATCAATACCAAGCATGGAAAAAGCAGTTCAGTAATAGCATCCATCTAAATATTGGTAGTATATGCAAGATTGGGAGACTAGTAGTGAATTAAGTCTTGGACTTTTAATGTTTCAGTAACTACAAATTTAACCACCAACATGCGACACCTTTGTCTTGTGAACACCTCTACCTTTTGGTAAAGTCAGTGCAAGCAAGAGCGTATAGGTTAATGGAGGTTTGTTCCAAACACCGATCAATTATTGCCTTGTTTCCCGTGTCATTTGTTGCAGTGACTGAAGAACCTTTGATTATTGAGTCAGGCATTTTGGAGATCCCCAAATCTCCGGTTTTTATCATGTACTTCTATTCATTGTAACTCAAGCAAAACAGTCGATAGGATAATATAAAGGGCAGCCCAACAAAACATGGCTTAGAGTCCTAACCAAAATTTTAAGAAACCTATTTTTTTCTTTACATATATATGCCTATATCTGCCTCTCTTATTTACATTTACATTGTTGCATTGCAGTTATGAAGGGCTTAGAATAAATTGACTAAATAGCACCCTCTCTTTGCATTTAAGAATGGGGAAATACTGTATTTTCTCATATACCACGTGGCCCCCAAGAAGACATACCTTTTTTTTTGCGGGGCAGGGGGAGGGAGAACGAAGCATGTTATTTTTACCTCCAGAGCTACGGCTGCATACTGCCTCCTTCAGCTCACTCGCCATCCCTTTCCTGCTCTGACAAAAGCTACAGTTTTAACCCCTTTATAGCTGAATTGTCAGTATCTCTTGGCTGCTCAGCCAAAAGGTGAAATTGTAGCTGCTGCTGAAGACTGGACTCCATGGGTAGATTTTGGATTTTGAAGAGAGTTAAAAACTGTCTTAAGGGCTGTGAAAAAGGAGAAGAGAGACCAGGAATAACTAACAGAAGAGAATTGCTGAAAAGATGATAGCTTGATGGAACATGGGAAATCTAGCTCATTAGAAAGAAAAGAGAGTTATTAACACCTGTGGAATGAAGAGCAATTAGCAGGAGTCAGGCAGATTATAATAATCTATGAGAACATGTGTGCTACTTGTATAGAAATGCCTGTATTGCTGTGTGGCAGATGGTTTTAAACCTTGGGGGGGAACAGGAATCAAAAGAGGGTGAAACCACACCACTGCACCCGGTTCTGCCCTGGTGTATTCTGCCCCTTCCTCCATGCAGCTGCTGGAAGGAAGAGAAGGATAAAGATGCACCACCCATTTTACAGCATCTCAAAGCATCTATTTTGGGCCAAAAAAATGTATTTCCCTGCTTAAGACACCCACCCCATTTCTGGAAGGCAATTTTTTGGGGGGAAAGGGGAGCGTGGTATGTGTGTAAATACAGAATTGCTATTGCCTGTGTAAGCGTCTTTAGGCTTCCTGATACTGGTTTCTCAGGAATGTTGTACTACATTTCTTCGGGTGTGTGCATCTGCCATGGAAATGTCAAAATGGGCAGAAGATTTTGTTTGAACAGTTTTCAGTTATATAGAATCATCAACATTTTAATTACCTTTCAAATAACCTGGATGACTGCTTTTCTGGCTACATCAACAGTCTAGAGGAGAAAAAAGAGTTTAGATGAGAAATATTCGAGCAGGGTATGCTCTGGTGGACCACAGTTACTAGAAACCATATATTTATTGTAACGGTTCTGCAACATCTCTAAGTTTATAACTTTGGAACGTCTGGAGCTATTTTGTATTGTAATTAAATGCTTTAAGTCTTCTAATATGCACTTTCCTTAATTTTGTATTTTTCTTTAACGTATCAGTCTGTGCTTAACTGTAAATAATAAACTGCTTAGTTCATACATATCAATAAGAACGCTTGTTAGAAGTGAGAGATTGTTTGCTTGATACCAACAAGTACTTTGGAGAACATCAAATCCCTTGACAGATGAGTGTTGCCACAAGGATTTATTTTCTTCAGGCTTTAACTAAAATAGCTTCAGTTGCATTTTGCTATTTAAGGATATTGAAGTAGAAGGTTATAGCAAAATGATTTACAGATAGTAATTGCATTTCCCAGCTTACCTATTTCCATAAATGAGATCACAGCTTCAATCTATAGTTGGGTCTTAAGCACAACAGTGTCAATATTTGTATATTTATCAGTTGAAATAGAATGTGGCCTTCTTTTGTTCCTGAAATATGTATATATTTAAAACTTTTATCACACACGCTAGCTTTGTAGGTTTTTTTCCGTCTCTCAATATAAAGTGTACAGAGATATGTTTCCACTTTGCTGTTAGGAGAGAGATGGATTTGCATTTTAGAAGCATTGTAGGAGGCATTGCAAAGGTAAACGTTCCCATACTGTATTTTGCCTGCAGAAATTGGCAACCCACAACAGATGAGTCAGAATGAAAAAAAAATCCAGTCCTACATAGTATCTTGAAGTGGAATCTTAATTAAGTCTTCTTTAGAGGTAGAAGCCGCACTTTCACCTGCATCTGGAATTTGACCTATTTGATTAGATAAACCTGTGTTAGATTGCAGGAACTGGAGTAAGAGGACACCTTAATCAGAGTTTGCCCTTCCATCCTAGGCATCTCAAAGAACTTGACAACTATTAATAGTGTCACAACATCCTGGGGTAAGATAAGCAACTTGTTAGCTCATTTGGCTGATGGTGAACTGGAGACCATAGAGGTTAAGCAACCTACACAAGGCTGCTTAGCAAGTTAATTGTGGGACCAGAGATCGGGTCCAGTCCAGCAGCGTGCTTAAGTGTGTACCTCATGCTCAGCACAAGAAGATTATGGGATTGCAATGCTAACACTTACATCGGCACTGCAAGGATTTCACTGAGTCTCAGGCAGCTTCCAGTCCTGTGCTGGAACCAGTTGAGTGCAACGTAACCAAAATGGTAACATTAGTTCCTAAACATGAAACATTTGTGATTAAGTGTGTGTGGGAGGGGAAAGAGGAGGTGTTATTTCCTAATTAATAGGCTGAACATTCCTTGCCAGTTCTCCATCGTTTTCCTTGTACACAGACCATTTAATGAGCGAACTCTCCTTTCCCACCTTCCTCATACTGCCGCTTGCTTCTCAGAATCGTTCCTGCGGCGGTAAGGGCTCTGTGAATCCTCAGTGGGCTACAGACCACTGACTGAGAGCTGTTGCTTTATCTATTTAATGGCAACTCTATTTAAGACACTTTAAATGGCTCTTAATTACACAGTCTCCTTGGTATCTACTACAATGGTCTTCTAGCCAAAACAAGCACTTTAATCAAAAATACCAGTCAATATTATTTGCATGGTAATTGCTTAGCACTGGCTATTAAATCAGTGTTTTTGGCTTAGCTGTGCAACAGCAGAAGCAGAGCTATTAATGCAGTAGGACAATGAACAGCTTTTTCTCCCTCTTCTTTTTTTTTAATGTATTAGTGTTCTCCCCAAAGCCATAAACAGTCTGCCATTTGGGTGCACACTATATGGGGGTATGCTGCATGTCACTGGGGTAGGCAGGAGCATGAATGGTGAAGATGCACATTTTGGGGTGACTGAGCCAGGGCTGAGAACCGGTGGAAACATTCCCACGGATTTTAATAGGACCTGGATCAGCTCCTAATTGAGAGCATGCCTGAGGCAATGGCTGTCTCATGACGGGAAGGGTTTGTTATGCCTATCCAGGCGGGTTAGTGGGCATCATAAAAGGAGTATTTTTGTAAGGGAGGGGAAATTATCAGCAGCGTCTTACAGTTGAGCAAGGTTGCATGCCTCCGCTTGGCCATAGCCCTGCACTGATTTCAGTGGAAGCACTGAGTATACACCAGGATCTTGAGCTATAATTGAGGAAAGTATTTGGTTTTAATGAACATGAGTAATTCTGCTGACTTCAATAGTATTACTGTTGACACACTTAAAGCCATGTCTGGGCTTC
This sequence comes from Crocodylus siamensis, assembly GCF_052110815.1. NCBI lineage: Eukaryota > Metazoa > Chordata > Crocodylia > Crocodylidae > Crocodylus > Crocodylus siamensis. The sequence goes on along the minus strand of NC_143396.1, from coordinate 3,794,843 downwards.
CTGTATTGTGGCTCCTAATGCATATCTTGTTCAGAAGCTTTTCTTGGTATTTGAAATATATATATACTCTTGAATATTTTTCAGAGTGATTAACAGAATGTCATTAACTATGCTAAGCATAAAAAAATATTAGCTGGTACATAAACGCACATGCAAAAGAAAAAGCATTAGGTTGACATTTAAAATTTATTCTTAAACAATGATTAGATCTGATCAAATAATAATCCTTGAATAAATAATCCAACATTGTTAGTCATTTCTAATAATTAGTTAGGAAAAAAGTCTGGGAGGGACCCTCCTGGGTCCTCCAAACTAATCTGGATACAATGATAACATATTTCTGTTAATATATGTGCAGTTCTCCTGCAGTTTCATTTTATATTTTAACTAGGTTTGTAGGGGGGGGGAAATGGGCATTCAGAAATATTTTACCTTCATTTCAAGTCTCATCAGAGAGGGAAACAACTAAAAAAAAGCCTTTAGTTAATAAGCTTAAGGATGATTTTTATGTTTTTTTCTTTCAGCATCTGTTTGTTTTAGGTTTTTTTCTAAGACGCCTTCAAATTGAAGCTCTGTGCCTAAAATATAGTTTTAATAAAAATGCCACAATTAAATAGTATTAAAATAAAGATATTGCATACATATTCAATATGTTTTTAGTGCTGGTTTCTTCACAGGATCCACTGTAATTTATAGGCTGAGTATAATGAATTATTACTCATATGTAACTGTCAGTTGATAATTTGGATACTTTGAGCTCTACAGTTTTGGAAAGTAGTTCAGCTTCTGAAGAATGAAAAAAATATACCACTCCATCTGTTAGCCATGCCAACTGGCACAGAATCATTTGAGGCATAATTATGTGCTTGGCGAGAGTTTCAAAAAATGTTATTTCTAAAGTTTTAATCCCCACACATGCTTTATCCTATGGTTTTATGTCTCTGTTAATGCAACTAGCACCCGTTCTCTGTTTACTGCATTGCAATATAATGCGTTGTACTTGCTTCACACAGTAGTGCCTAGGAATGGCCAGCACAGGGACCAAGGGACTGGAAGAAATGATTCTGAGCTAGGTAACCATAATTTAATATACAGAGATATAGACCGCTGATAGCATTGGTAGCACATCACATGCTTTATTCCTCTAGTCTCTCTGGGAAGGAGTTGAGAGAGGTTTGGGCAACTATAGCTGGAGTACTCTTCATGCATGCTATGTTACAGACTTGTGATATTTGAATCACAGAACATTAAGGTTGCAAGGGACCGGAGGAGGTCACATCTAGTGCAACCCCCTGCTCAAAGCAGGACCAGCCCCAACTACATCATCCCAGCCAGGGATTTGTCTAGCCAGGTTTTGAAAATCTTACCTAGAGATGTGGAGCTTCCACCACCTCTCTGGGTAACCTGTTCCAGCATTTTCCTACCCTCCTAGTGAGAAAATTCTGCCTAACATCTAACCTAAACTTCCCTTGCTGCAACTTGAGACTGTTGCCCCTTGTTCCATTATGTGCCTCCACTGAGAACAATCTAGCTACATACTTAAACTCCCCTTCAAGTAGTTGAAGGCTGCTATTAAATCCCCTCTCAGTCTTCTCTTCTCTAGACTAAGCCCAGTTCCCTCAGTCTTTCCTCATAAGTCATGTCCCCCAGCCCCCCTCACCATTTTTGTTGCCCTTCACTGGACTCTCTCCAATTTGTCCATGTCCTTTCTGTACTGTGGGGCCCAAAACTGAACAAAGTACTCCAGATGTGGCCTCACCCATGCTGAATAGAAAGGAATAATCACTTCCCTAACTAATTATTATAAATGACTAGCAGTGTTGGATTATTTATTCAAGGATTATTATTTGATCAGATCTAATCATTGTTTAAAAATAAATTTTAAATGTCAACCTAATGCTTTTTCTTTTGCATGTGCATTTATATACCAGCTAATATTTTTTTATGCTTAGCATAGTTAATGACATTCTGTTAATCACTCTGAAAAATATTCAAGAGCTCCACGACCTACTGACGACACACCCACCAATGCAGCCCAGTGTGCCATTAGCCTTCTTGGCTAAGGACAGACATTCAAAAAGCCTGAGCCTGGATTCATAGTTTTGTAGTTAGTAGGGTCGGAAAGGACCTGAGCAGACCATCAAGTCCGACCCCCTGCCTTGGCAGGAAAAAGTACTGGGGTCAAACAACCCCAGCAAAGTGTTTGTCTAGCATCCTCTTAAAGACCCCCAGGGTAGGAGCCGGCACCACTTCTCTTGGAAGTTGGTTCCAGATCCTAGACGCCCTGAGCATGAAGTCGCGCCTCCTGATGTCTAGTCTGAATCTCCCCTCTGCCAGCTTGTGGCTGTTATTTCTAGTCACTCCTCGTAGTGCTTGGGGGAACAGGGACTTCCCCAATGCCTGCCGGTCCCCTCTGACTAGTTTGTAACAGGCCACTAGATCTCCCCTCAGCCTTCTCTTGTGGAGGCTGAACAGGTTCAGGTCCCATATCCTGTCCTCGTAGGGCCTGCCCTGCTGCCCCCTGATCATGCAAGTGGCCTCCTCTGGACACGCTCCATGTTGTCCACATCCCTCCTGAGGTGCAGCGCCCAGAAATGGACACAGTCCTCCAGCTGTGGCCTGACCAGTGCCACATAGAGGGGGTGTATCACTTCTTTGGACATGCTTGAGATGATTGAGATGCATCTGTGGATGCATGACAAGGTGGAGTTGACTTTCCTGACTGCATCCCTGCACTGCCGGCCCATGTTCATCTTGGCATCAATGATGACTCCAAGATCCTTTTCTGTCTCTGCACTGATGAGAAGGGAGTTCCCCAGCCGGTAGGTATAGTGCCGGTTGTTCCTCCCCAGGTACAGCACCTTGCACTTGTCGGTGCTGAATCCCATCCTATTCTCATCCACCCACCCCTATAACCTGTCTAGGTCTGATTGTAGCCTATTCCTCCCTTCCAGTGTGCCCACATCCCCCCACAATCTTGAAAAGATTGATTCAATCTTTGCAGGTTAGTCTAACCTGGCTATGCTAAATCACTTTGTAACTGCACAGACTTCCCAGACATGCAGGCAGATGCCTGCAGTAGATCAGGCTAGAAGCTGCGGGGCGCTAAAGCAGCCCTCCCTTCATTCCAAAGTGCTGAGCTGTGCGGGGCATGGCCAGACACTGGCAGGATTAGGGAGGAGTTCCTCCCCTCCCCTTCCCTCCTTGATAACAGAGCATTTATCAGCTCTGTTATCAGCACTTATCACCCCACCAGAAAGCAAGCAGCCTCTCTCATTAGTTTAAGCTCCTCTTAAACAAAGAAGGAACAGAGGGACATTACCAGGTGAGCTGTTGATTAGCTCCAGAAAGCCCTAAGCTGACATTGCTGTCTGCCACAGCACAGACCATAGCCAGCGTGTGGTCTGGTAGCTAATGCTGAGGTGACTATGTAAGGCAGAGGAGACGGGGATCCCTGTTTAGCAGGGAGTGGTGGTGGGATGGAGTGGGGAAAGGAGTAAAGAGCAGGAGGCAGCCAGGCAGACACTGCTGTGCCTCTAAGTCTCTGCTGGAGCTGCAGCCAGTGAGCGGAGGAGGGGGGCCAGCTCTGCTGTGGAGAAGAGAGCCCCACACAGCCCAGAGAGCATGTTCATAGATTTCATAGACATTAGGGCTGGAAGGGACCTCGGAAGATCATCAAGTCCAGCCCCCTGCCCAAAGGGCAGGAAGTCAGCTGGGGTCATAGGATCCCAGCAAGATAAGCATCCAATTTACTCTTGAAGGTGTTCAATGTAGGTGCTTGAACCACCTCCGCTGGCACACTGTTCCAGACCTTGGGGGCTCGGACAGTAAAGAAATTCTTCCTTATGTCCAGCCTGAAACGGTCTTGCAGGAGTTTGTGACCGTTTGACCTCGTCATCCCTTGGGGTGCTCTGGTGAACAAACGTTCCCCCAGATCCTGGTGGTCACCCCTGAGAAACTTATAGGTGGCCATCAGATCACCCCTGAGCCTACGCTTTTCCAGGCTAAAGAGTCCCATGGCTCTCAGGCTGTCGTCGTAAGATCTGTTTTCCTGACCTCTAATCATGCGTGTGGCTCTCCTCTGGACTCTCTCAAGCTTCTCCACATCCTTTTTGAATTGTGGAGCCCAAAACTGGACGCAGTACTCCAGCTGTGGCCTCACCAAGGCCGAGTACAAGGGGAGAATGACGTCCCGGGATTTGCTCGAGAAGCATCTATGGATGCACGCCAGCATTTTGGTCGCTTTACTAGCCGCAACATCGCATTGGAGGCTCATGTTCATCTTGTGGTCAATGATGACCCCCAAGTCTCTTTCTTCTGTAGTGCTATCCAACGTAGCACTGCCGAGCCTATAAGGATGCTGCAGGTTTTTCCTCCCAAGGTGGAGAACCTTGCATTTTTCAGTGTTAAACACCATCAGGTTCTCGTCTGCCCATTTGCTGAGCTTGTCCAGGTCAGCCTGGATCACCCGCGTGTCCTCTGGCGTGGATGCTTTGCCCCAAAGTTTGGTGTCATCGGCGAACTTGGCCAGTCCACTCCTGACTCCAATGTCCACATCATTAATGAAGATGTTGAACAGGATGGGTCCCAGGACAGAGCCTTGAGGGACCCCACTGGTCACAGGGCACCATGATGAGTGACTGCCATCAATCACAACCCTCTGGGTCCGGCCACGAAGCCAATTTCCCAGCCAGCGGATCATGGTGGAGCCAAGGCCACAACTGGCCAGTTTGGCCGAGAGGTGATCATGGGATACCAGATCAAAGGCTTTTTTGAAGTCAAGATGTATGACATCAGTCTCTTCTCCCTTGTCCAGGTGATAGGTCACCTGGTCATAGAAGGAAATGAGGTCGGTCAAACAAGACCTACCTGCAACAAACCCGTGCTGACTATCCCTTAGGAAGTTAGCCTGGGCCAGTCCCTCAAGGATGGCCTCCTTAATAAACTTTTCTAAGATCTTCCCCTAATCTGGCTAACTACAGGCTAATGGGCCTGTAGTTAGCCGGATCCACTCTCCTTCCTTTCTTGAAGATCGGCACCACATTGGCCTTCTTCCAGTCTTCGGGCACTACAACAGAGCACCAGGAGTTTTCAAAGATCCGTGCCAGGGGCTGGGCTATGACACTCACCAGCTCCTTGAGTACCCTGGGGTGCAGGTTGTCAGGGCCGGCTGACTTGAAGGTATCTAGCTTCTCAAGGTGTTCCTTCACGAGGTCAGCATTTATGGAGGGTAGGGGATCCCCATCACCCGGATCTCCCTGTCCCATAGCAGGCATGGGCGTCCCATGGGACTGATGAAAGACTGACGCAAAGTACCTATTTAATAGGTTGGCTTTTTCCTGGGCATCAGTTGTCAGTTGCCCCATCTGGTTTAGGAGGGGTCCAACATTGCCCTTGCTTTTCCTCCGGCTCCCCACATATGTGAAAAAGGCCTTTTTGTTGTCCATGATGCTTGAAGCTAGTTGGAGTTCAGTTGCAGCCTTGGCTTTCCTGGTTTGCTCCCTGCAGGACCGGACCAGTGCAGAATAATCCTCCTTGGAGGTGAATCCCATCCTCCTTCCTTTGTAGGCTTTCCTTTTTAGCTGCAGGAGGTCCACTAGGTCCCTAGAGAGCCAGGAGGGATGCTGTGCCTTCTTGCTGCCTTTCCTCCGTAGATTTAGCTTGTGCATTGAGGATCGCTTCCTTGAGAAGCAACCACTCTTCTTGAACTCCCATCTCCCTGGGGTCACGGTCCCTGAGGGCCTGACTGACAAGCCTCTTGAGCTTGTCAAAGTCAGCTTTTCTGAAGTCAAGGACTTCTGTGTTGCTGACTGACTTGCCAGCTTTACGGCGGATGGTGATCAGCTCGTGGTCGCTGTCACCCAGCTTCCCATTGATCACTAGGTTGCCGATTAGGTCATCCCCCCATAGCCAGTACCAGATCGAGCAGCGCTTTGCCTCTCGTTGGCCCAGAGACTTCTTGAGTCAGGTAGAGGTCATCCACGCACGAGAGAAAGCTTTGCGACCGCTCGGATTTTGCTGAGTGATCTTCCCATGAGATGTCCGGGTAATTGAAGTCACCCATGACAACGAAGGTCCTGGAGCAAGCGGCCTCAGTCAGTTCCCGGGCGAACTCCTGGTCAAGCTCAGGACTTTGAGTGGGAGGTCTGTAGTAGACTCCCACCATTGTGTCCCTTGTGCCGTTTTTCCCATGAATTTTTACCCAGAGGGTCTCTAGCTGTCCATGCCGGTCACCAACATCAGCTTGCAGGGACATGTAGCTTTCCTTCACATTGAGAGCTACACCCCCGCCCCTTTTGTCAACACGATCCCTCCTGTACAGGGTACAGCCCTCTATACCCATGGTCCAGTCATGGGTGGAGTCCCACCAGGTCTCCGTTATCCCAATGACGTCATAATTCTTTCCACTGAGCAGGAGGACAAGCTCCTCCTGCTTGTTGCGCAGGCTCCTGGCATTAGTGTACAGGCAGGCGAGTGTGCCCTTAGGGGCTCTTGCCTTGTGCACAGATTGTGCCAAGGCTGGAGCAGGGGTGGGCTCCCTTAAGTGCCCCCTTAAGTGCCTTGGTCCGCTGGCTTTGCAAGGGCCATTCAGCGGGCCAGCAGGGGCAGTAGTCCCCCCATCCCCCAGCGGGCTTAGTTTAAAGCCCGGTGGAGCAGGTCAGCCAGTCTGGTTGAGAAGACCCTCCTCCCAAGGGGAGAGTTGGAGGCCATCTCTTCCTAGCAGCTCGCTGCCTCTCTCGCCAAAGAGCGGGCTGTGGTCATGGAAGCCAAAGCCTTCCCAATGACACCAGCTCCGCAGTCTTTGGTTCACTGCGTGGATCCTCCTCTCCCTCCTCAGCCCATAGCCCGAGACTGGGAGGATCGACGAAAACACCACCTGAGCTCCCAGACCCCTAAGCCCCGCTCCCAACTCCCTGTAGCACCTCATGACCTGGCTGGGGGTGCTCCGAGCTGTGTCATTGGTGCCCACGTGAATAAGGAGCATGGGGTAGTGGTCTGTGGGCCGGAGGAGCATGTTGAGATGCTGTGGAAGTTTGATTTAACTTAAACCAGCAAGGGGTCTGGGACAGACATTGTATGAACTGGTTTCACCCAAATCAGTTAAATATGATACTATATTCGACCAGGTTTATCTCCAACTGGTTTTAGCCATTTTCAAACCAGTTTATGTACACTGAACATCTGTTCTGTTACAGGTTTAAACCAGATTCTGATCATTTAAACCAGTTTACATGTAATGTTTGACCATAGCTGTTGGCAACAAGGGCACACTGCTGGCTCATACCCAGCTTATTGCCCACTGTCACCTTCAGGTCCTTTTCTGCAGAGCTGCTGCCCAGCCAGTTACCCCCAGCCTGTACCAATGCATGGGATTGGTCTGTCCTAAGTTTAGGACTTTGCACTTATCCTTGTTGAACCTCGTGAGATTCCTTTTGGCTCATTCCTCCAATTTGTCTAGGTCTCTCTGAATCCTAGCCCTACCCTCCAGCATATCTACTACTCCCCCTTGGTGTCACCTGCAAACTTGCTGAGGGTGCACTCTATGCCATCTTCCAGGTTGTTGATGAAGACATTGAACAAAACCAGCCCCAGGACCGACCCCTGAGGCACTCCACTTATGAACTGCCAACTAGACATTGAGCCATTGATTCCTACTCTCTGAGCCCGATGCTGCAGCCAGTTTTCTATGCACCTTAGAGTCCATTAATCCAGCCCATACTGCCTTAGCTTGCCTGCAAGAATGCTGTGGGAAAATGTATCAAAAGCCTTGCTAAATTCAAGGTACAACCATGTCCATAGACGTCCTGTACACCGGAAATTTTATTTCCTGTTCTACCTCCCCATCCTCCCTATGGATGAACCTCTCTTCCTTAGCCCTTCAGAGAGACTAGGGTAAGGGGGATGACAAGTTACTTTTAAGCATAAATGCGCTCTCTTCTTTTTCCCTGCTGAAATGGAGGAATACATTTAAATGGTTTGTTAGGCTACATATTACATAATCTTCAGTGTTTGGAGCAGATAGAGAGGATAGCCCAGTGTGGCAAATAAAAGACTTTGTATCAGGGGCTGCAGACATTCATCTCTGAGTATTAAACCTGTGAAATACACAAAAGTTTCATGAAAGGTGTATGTACCTTTCAGGGCATTCGAACTTCTGCTTTGATCCTATACAGTGGAATCAAGGGGAGTTTGAAATAACAAACTGAACAGTGTGCTAGATTTGCAGACTAAATACCTTTCCCTGTAAAATATAAAACTGTGGTTCAAAGGACATGTTCCATTTTTTTGTCCATGAATTTTACAAAAGGTCTCATAAGATGCTCAGAATCGCAGACTGAAAGGAAAAGTGTGTTTTTTTAATACTAAAAAGGGATTTATGTTTTGAAATGGTTTACTTCCATGTGGTAGAGCTTTGTCATTACATGTTGTAGGGTTTGGGAAGAAAGCATCTTTCATTTTAATTCTTTGCATGATTAAAGGCATTCAATTACCATTCAATTTAATTAAATAGCTTTTATGATTTAATTTTAGTGAAGGGAAAAATGATCATCCATTAAAATTATGATTGAATGATGATTTTTTTTTTTTATTATTATTATGGCGGTAGATAACAGGAAAGAGCCTTTGAGATAAGTTTCGTAATAAAAAAAATCCTTCTGGTAGTCTGTAAAACGTGTTATCTGTAATGAAAAAGGGGTTGTTGATATTGTTAATTAATAAGTGATGAATTAGTCTGGAACCTGACACTTAATTTACCCCAGTAATGGCACTCTGGGAAATCACTGAGTATATTAGACTGTCACTCTGAATAAGAAGCCCCCTATTCTGAAATGTGTAAAATGCTATAGCTTTTCAGATGAAAGTCTGAGTTGGGACTTCATCTACTCTGAGGACAAACCAAAGGGAAGACTGTATTTTATTTCTTGCTATAGCCAGAAAAGAGAAACTAAAACTGTATCTCACTGTTTTTAAATGGTTTGCTACTAGTTTCTTAAGAGATAGTATAAATTAGACCAATAAAAGCATTTTGATCAAAATTGGTAGGCAGTCTAAAATCAATTATTATTTTTATTTCATTTAGAAAGAGGCATGCTGAGTTTTGTTTTGTTTTGTTCTGTATTTAAAAAAAACAGTTTTGTTCAGTTGGCAGATCAGGATAATGTACCACTCAGGCACTTCATGAGCTTGAAACAAATGTTCCCCCTATACTTAAATCCTACCCAAGGCTCACATGCACCAAGTCACACCCCACACATGTACATCAAGTTATTTTGGTGTTCTGATAGTCCCTTGTGTAGGTGGTTGTGAAAGAAAGGCCTTATATCTTCTTAGTGGATCAGAGGAGCTTTCTTCTTTCTACAATGGTCTTTAGAATCAATTTTACATGAGTTTATCCATAAATCTATCCTCCTTATACTGCTCCATCACCATGGTACCTGAGTGCCTTTCTCTCATTTGCTTCATGGTCTGCAAAATTACTTATGTTTTTTCTTTAAACCCTGCCTTGACACAGCCTGTTGTAAATACAACCGTGGTTTGAAATTGCAACAGAAAAGGGAAGATTCTTAAGCCTTTCCTGAGTGGAGGGGTACAAATCAATTCACCGGATGTAGGAGGGGACAGTGGGTGACAGCTTCGTGAAAATACAGTCCGGGGGGGGGGAGGATTTCTGTTTTCTGAACATTGTTAAATAAGACAGAACTATCTTCCTGAAAAAGCTGAAGCTTGTGTTTGTGTCTGGAAGATTACAAATAAGGAGTCTTAACTACTATGTAATTTCTTCAGTTTTAGTGGAACAAATTAATAAGAAGTTAGCATGCAGAGCATAAAAGCCCATTTAATCTACTGTTCCGCTATTACAGAGCACATCAGAGAATGGGGCTAGACACCCTGTAGACCAGTGGTTCTCAGCCTTTCTCGATTTGAGGCAACCCTGCCTGGACTCGAGGCACCCCTCTGGAAATGTCAGCACTTAGTTTTGAGCCTTTTTTTCTTTACTGTAGAAAAATACTAGAGCAATTCTTCTGCTGTGCAGAACTCAGACTACACCAGGTCAGAACTTTTTTAATATTATGGATGCCTGTTTGAAAACTCTGGCTTTTATCTCATGAATCGTGTTTGCACAACTAATGGTGCTAACACTGGGTACATATGGGTAGTACATTTAGATCAGTGGTCTCCAAACTTTTTAAAGCAGAGATTACCTTTGGCATTTAAAAGCAACTGAAGATCTACTGTGTGCTGCCTCCCCCCACCACTCCTGTGGGGAGGGAAGAGTGGGCACAGATCGAGGCAGAGGAAGAAACAGTTATTTAGGGGTGCACCTCACTAGCAGGTAAATCCCACCCGGCTGGGGCTCCACTCAACTTACCCCTGCTCCTGCCTCTGTCCCCATTGGGGCCCCACTTAACTTACCCCCTGTTCCTGCCTCTACCCCACGTCCCTCACCGTGGGGGCCCCCATCCCTTCCCTCCCCCACAGATTGACTTGCTGGGCTGGGACGCATGCATGCATGCGTGCACACAAGCACTCAGCCCCCTACCCCAGCTTTGTATCAACCCCAAGAGGCTCCAAGATCTACTACAAGAGGCTCCAAGATCGACCGGTGGATCGAGATCAACTGGTTGGTGACCACTGGTTTAGATTGATCTAAACAGGGTTAGGTTTATGTAAAGGGCTGATCATGCATGTGTTCAGGAGATTTCATTATTTCCTAAAAAGGCGCCCCAATATGAATTAATGCTTGAGGTGGACTAATTTATATTGAGAAATGGTTAACCCAGTATGGGAAAGGGTTAACCTAATCTGAATACTGCTATCCCTTTGCAGTGCTAACTGCTAATCCCACCTCCCCTTACCTGTGCAGTCCCTCCCCATAGACCTGGTAGCCCTTCCCCTGACATGCCAAACCCTCCCTCCCCCTGGCAGACCTGCTAGTCCCCCTACTCTCACCTGCCCCTTCCCTTACCCCATGTTACTTGCATTGCGCCACCCATTCCGCTCCCAGCAAATGTGCCTTGTGAAAAGTCTGAGTAGGTTTGTTGGTCAAAAGGCAATGTGCCTATGGCGCGGTCTGAGCATTTCTGATGGATGAACCCTTGGAAAAGTTATAGCAAGAGCTCATCTTGCAGAATAAACTGCAGGAGTGTTTCCCCTGGTGATGTATCACCCTAACTTCCATCCCAGAGTAGCTGCCTTATCCCATAAAAATATATATATATTTTTTTCCTGTCTAATATCTTCATTATGTACGTGGGAATGATGGGTAATCTCATCTTTTATAAAGATATCAAATGTCTCATCATTTTTTATTTACTTCCTATTGTGTTTTTTCTTGTTTGGTTGGTTTTTGTTGTCTTTTGTTTGTTTTTTTCCCTCCTTTCAGGACTGCCTTGTGGCAGTGAGTTCCACTGGGTATTTTTTCATATGTATTATTTGCAATGTGGCAGAACCCCTGCACTAGGTACAATATAAATATAACAAAAAGGTGGATTTTAACATATAAGTAATAAGACTAGAAGCAACAAAGGGATCCAAAAAAGTTTAGGGAATACAGTGTAACAATAGTATTATACTAAGCCTGAAAGGCAGTGGTCAATTATGCTTTGCACGGGGAATAAAAGTGTTTTATTTTATCGGTATCCAATGTGTTGTCTTTTATTTTCATGGCTTTTTTTCCCCCCCGGTTTTATAATAACCTCTATGTAGACTGGCCACTAGAGGGGGAATGGATACACGCTTTGCAAGCGTGATGCATAAATAGCTCTTCTCTCTCTCCCCGCTTTCTCTCTCCAGCCTCTCTCTATATAGAAACTTTCCCTGTCTCTTATCATTTTAGTCACCAGTAGCTTAACCCCATCTGTTATCTTCTCTTCTGAGATGGGAGGAGCAGAACTGAAGACAGTATTACAGTGAGGACATACCACCGACACGTATACGCATATAAGCATTATAATATATTTTAAGTTATCTGTGCATCTTTAAATGTTCTTCCCCTTATTTTGACCACGCTGACCAGGGGTTTTCATTGAGTTTTGCAAAATGATGCACAGATCCTTTTATAGGACTATTACTAATAATTTAAAAGTCAGTAGTGTGGATACGTAAAATGTCCTTACTCCCTCCCATGTGCATGTGACATTGCATTTGACAACACTGAACGGTGATAGTTTTACCTATCCCCCTGCCTTGTTAAAGCCTCTTTACAAATGATTGCAGTTTTTACTGCTTTAACTAACCTGAATATTTTGTCACTTAACAGTTGTACCACTTTTCTTGTCATTCTCCTTTCCAGATCATTGACAGGAATACTAAACAACACTGATCCTAACACTGAACTTTGGGGCAGTTCACTGTTAACCTTGTTTGCTGTGTTTGAACCTGTTTATTCTTGCTCTTGGACTGTTTTTTTTAATCTATGGCAGTATGCTACTTCTCACTTAATGACTATTTCATTTCATAAACGGCTTCTCCTGAAGGACCTTTTCAAAAGTTTGGGTTTTTTTAAGTTCAAATGTATTAGAGAGTCTTTTACCTATCACTACGCTGCTTGCATAAAAAGAACAGGTGCTATTTTTCTGTCTGTTGGCACTATAGCTAATTGTAGTGCAAGGTTGCATATTTTCCATTAAGTTAGGCAATTAATTCATGTCTATTTAGACTGGTTTTTATATATGCTGTGTGGGCCTTAGGTAGTTGTCACTCTGCAAAACTATTTGTTCATTTTAAATCCTCCTCTTCTGATACCCAAATTGCTGATAGTGTCTCATATTTATTCCTTGGACTGAAGGGGTCTGGGATAGATTTGAATTTGAAGATACATATTAGGGTTGGTCATCCTGGCCTTATTCACTCAGATCTTCAGTTGGGAATTGTCATTAACAGCTGCGGTATCAGTTTCTGCACTGCTAATGAACAGTGACAGGTTAGGGCCACGTTGGTCCATGAAACAAGAAAACAAGACCAGAAAAAACAAAAGCATTACAAAAAAAAGGTAAATTAGGATGAAGTTTTAAGAATATGCCCTAATACTCTCCTAAAAAGAATCTAATAAAAGGTCCACCATTTGGAGTGGAGACGGCTCAGCTATTCATCAGATTAGGTCAGCTGTGTTTTATGACACAATACCCCTAAGAAGTGTCCGATGATGTAGAAATGGGGCAGCTCCACAGGGTTGCAAGCCACCAAACAACATAAATCCCTTTATAGTTCAACTTCAAATAACCTATTTTTTCCTTTTGTTATCTGACTATTTATATCCTTCTGTTATCCTTTCCCGTGAGCTTTATCCTAATTTCCCTATGAGCTTCCCTCCCCTGCCAAACCTGTTTTTACTAGTCGTCAGGTACAATGGCTGCTTTTTTTTTTCCTCTTATGCATGGACAGTCCTATTTGTATGACGCTATTGGGTATTAGAGAGCCATTAGCTCGCAGCAGCCCTGTTAACTTTAATATGCCTTCATTCCTGGCACACCATAATCCCCTCACTATATATGTCCTTTTTTGGTCCTATAAATTGCTGTAATCAAGGAAATAAATAAAGGAATGTGTGGGCATGACTTCAGAAGAAACACAGTAGGTGTCTACCTTAGGATCGATGCCTGCAAAAGAGTACCAGGATTTTATCTTGCAGGAAGCAAATTCTGGTCTTATTACATGTATATTCAATAGCATGAAGACACAACCTTCTGCATCGTACAGATTGGAACAGGGTAGTTCTACGGGTTTTTAAAAGTAGGAAAATATAAGTTAGGTCCTTAGGGCTGATCTCAAGGAATTGTGGTTTCCTCTGTGCCAATACTGATTGCTTCCTGCTTTTAATGCTGTGTTTGGGTGGATATCATGTCCCTTAATGTGTGCCATCCCCTTAATGGACACCTATCATGTTCTGCATCTTCTTTGGGATGGCTAATCTGTCAGTCAACCGTCTCAAGCGAATTTACTTCCTCAATATTGCTTTGCATAGTTTACCTGTCGGCAGCGAATCCAGTATGGATTTGAACAAACTGCTGCAAGTCTGAGCAGTCCCACAAACGCACCTTGTTTGGTTTTCCCATATTAAGTAGGGTCACGTTAATTCCTGCTATCCATTACCTTTCCTGTACCATTTCCTTATGTTTTTGGGTTAAGTAATCTTGGGGGGATGAGGTCTTCCTCTTACCATTTCATCTTCTGAGAGGAATAGGAGACATATTATATTTCTGTCGTCTTTGCCAGTTTTCTGGCCTTTTTGGACAAGTTTACGCTGCGCTATGGCTCCTTTGGCATTCCTTCCCCTATTGACATAAAATCACATTTTTCAAAAATGCATGCGATGTTATCATTCTGCAGTGAGCTAATCCAAATGTCATCAAAACACTTCGACGAAGAGTACGGGCCGCTGTTACAGTGGTGACTTACAAGGGAAGCAGAAATGCCTCGTATTAAGGTTTGAGATCATGGATTTGAGCTGCTGCGGCTGCTGGGGTAAAGCAACGGTGTCCAATACAGTATGACATTTACATGAAGTTGAGGTACACATTTGACATTCAGTGGCCTCTTTAGCACAGGATTGAGAACCTTTTAGCAGCAGCCTCAATTTTATGTTTGCTGTTGGAAAATTGCTTTGGGAAATGATCTGGATCAGAGAAGTAAATTTTCTGTCAAGATAAACTTTAGTAGCGAGCCAAGATTATTTTTAAAAAAGCAAATCCCTAGGTGTTTTATCTCATTTTATTAACATTCTTTAATATTTACCAGAGTCTCTCTTAGCGAGCCAAACTGTCAGCAGAAGTATTGAACTACAGAGACAGATTCAGGTTTACTCTAGAGGGCTTACTTTAGCTCTAGTCTTGCAAACAGGAACCATTGATAGCAGATGTGCTTCAAAGAGCTGGCAGCTGCTGAAAGAATAAAAACCTCTGGAATCCAATAACTGGGCACTATTCTTGCAGTTTAGTGTTGGATTTTCAGATTCCCCCCCCCCGCCTTTTTGATTCTCACGCTGCTTCATAATTTCTGGGAATGAAAATACAGAGGGAGAAAAAATAGGGGAAATAAAAATAGAGCAGGCTTAAAGCAAACAGAAGGAAGGTCTGTGCTTCATAAAACTGTTTCTAATCCGAATCCCACATCTATTAGCAAGTTGTCTGCCTGCACCACTTGCTAACCATCAGAGCACCAGAGTGTATGCTACAATGAGTCTTTTTCTTGGCTGCCATGAATGCCTTAATTGGATTACCCTTCCCACCGTCCATTTAATACACTCGGGCATATTTCTTATCAGAGACGTCATTTAACAAACAAGATGATGTCCTTTATTAAAGTGCTGCAGTAGCTACTAGCAGTTACTAGAAAGGAGAATGGCATGCCGTGAGAGGAGCAGAGCAAAGAGTGTAGCAGTCGGAGATAGAGGTTGTGCGACTAATGATGCCACCCAATCATAAAGTAAAATCATCTGCTTTATAGATGGAGACTAGATAACACTGCAGCTTGGTACTCACCTGCCACTTTCAGTTTCTAGGATTCGTCTCTTGATTTATGTTGCAGATGGAAATGGTCACAATCGCGTAGCCCTACACCTCCCTTGGTGCTACCTGCTTTGCATGGCTAGGATCTGGACAGTAGTCCTAGCTTGGACCACTGCCAGTCATCCCTCTTTTCCAGAAGCACTGAGACTCACATATATTTCTGTAAAGTAAACGTTGGTTCTTTACCTTTCTTATGCATGGCTGCTACACATTTGGACTCAGAATCCATTCATGACAATGTGTTGCTTTCAAGTATATCCCTCCCCACCATGTTGTTTTCCCACTTTCTTCTTGACTTTGAAATTAGAGTGATAGGAATGATCAGGACTAAAGAGGGAACATAAGAAGAGCAATTGGTCTAGGGACTAATTAGTTGTGTCTGAATGCCAGCAAGTTGCAATATCTTTAAAATAATAATAATAATAATGAAATGCCTTCCTTGCAGAGTAATATGGATTTCCCTGCAAACACGTTCACTGGAAAGCAGACACGTTGCAATAAAATTACAGTGCTCCTCGGCATTCAGCTGGGATCCTCACAGCCACCCACCCAATTACAGTTGTGGTCTTGCCAGCACAAACTAGATTGTAGCTTTGTTTCATTATTTTTTGTGGGCATCCTCTTTTTATTTTATTTTTCTTGACAACTTGAAAAATGCACACCACTCACCCCATTTCTTTTATCATGTCTTTCTGCTGTAGGAAAGTCTAATGGATAGTTCACATGGGTCTTTGCAGGGTTTGGATTGGTTGATTTTTATTTAATGACTATTCCAGATGGCTGTTTTTAAGAGCTGAGTGATTGTGTTGCATGTCTGAAAGGTTAACCTTTTAGAGTACTGGCATTTCCCCCACTGCCAACCACATTCAGGCTTGGGAAGGTATGCATGAATGTCCAGAATAACGTGATGGTAAACGTGTTGACACTAGGCGGGTCTGGACGGATCAAGAATCTTAAAAGAGCAATGGATAACAATACACAGGAAAATAACTAATATGTTTGTAGTAATAGTTGTGACCACAGCTGCCGAACGTGAGAGATATTGCATACAGTTCATGCAAGAACTGTTGAATCTTAGCTGCAAATATGAGGATCTTTTAAGTGCTGGGGGAAAAAAACCTGTTTGGGGTATGAATATTTCAATGTCTAGATGCTCTCTACAGCTAAGAAATCCAACCAACAAAGATCCAGGAGGTTCATGATGATGGAAGTCAGGTACCACAGTTCTAGAAAGGCAATAGTGTTATATTTCTTGGTTTGGACTCCCTAAAAATGGGGGACACATATAGGGACATGCGTGTGGGTGGATGTGTAATACAGCGCGTGTACCTGGAGGACAGTCTTGGAATCTCTGTGTCTGGCCTGCCACGACTTGAACACAAAATGTGAAACCTTTGGAAAAAAAATTCTGACTTACCTTGTATGCCTGTTTAGCCTCTCTGCTTTCCCACCTATTCTTCTCTTTCCTTTCATTATGTCCCCCCATTCCTCCTTTCTATCCTGCTGTACAGCAAATCTACATTTTCCATAGTACCCTCTTTTAGCCGAGCCCTCTCATCTCTGCTTACATGTTCTGCATAACTCTCCTTTATCCACCCACCTCAGCCTTAGATTATTCATTGCTAATCCTGCCTTTTCATGTTTTCTTTTAACCTGATTTAGTCCTTACTTCAGTCTTTTTCCCCCTTGTCTTGTCTGTTTCTCCTTTCCCTCATTTCCTCCTTCTTCTTCTTCTTTTTTTAATTTCAAGACATTTTAGCACTAGCAATAAGCTTGCTAATTAAATACTGCTTCCCATTTGCTTTTCTGAATGCCATCTGATATAACTGTTCTTTTTCTTAATTCAGTAAATCCTTTTGCTACCAAAGTAAAATGAGACCAGGGGGAAAAAAGGAAAAGAAACAAATTTAGTACATCTGGAAAGCAAATGCTAAGCTTTTTTTTTTTTTATCAGAACTGAATAAAATGATCCAATATATGCATTTCAAGGTCCCTCAATACCCTGACCATAAAACGTTACAAGACGCATTAAACTGTACATAGTATGCTCAGGTATCATTAATGACCTTTCCTTAACAGACATAAGCAAGAAAATTGAGAGTACTATTTGGGGTCTCATCATCAGTTTAAAGCTGAGTGCCTAAATTTTGGTGCACATATGGTATAACAGATCACTCACTTTGTATAGACCCCTGCAGTAAATAAGCCCAATGGGTAAAGGATGGAGTTTACAGTTTTCAGACAGAATTTCTTTGTATTTATATATTCAGCCCAGAAACAGAATATAGTACAGTAGCATGGATTCTCTGATTTCATATCACTCTTTTGCAGTAGTACAGGAATAAAGAGAGGGGGAAGAAAAACAGGAAGAAAAATAATTCATCCCTCATATACATTCAGAGCGTACACAGCGACAGTCCCTTCATAACTCGGTGCACTGTGAGTGTGCATTGATGTTAGGAGCAAGAGACTTTATATTAAGGATCCATAATACTGATTGTGTATTAACAATCCTCATAAAAGGTAGTTTTCATGCTTGCCGTCCACCATGCCTTCTAGCTGAAAATGCAGAGAAGAATAGCTTTTGCTAATTCCCTGGGTGTTCAAAGGGAGATTGAGTTTTACTGAGTGGAAGATAAAAAGGGCATTTATAACCCTTTGACCTCCCCCAAAGTATCTACCAAATAAGAAAGTGTGTGTCAAAGTTATCCCAGGAGTATATTTTTATAGCCATGTCAACAATTTCAGAAAGGGGGCCCACAACTGAAACACTGGCATCTTTCTAGACAGTTAGGTGAATCTGATACCTGAAAGATATGATGACAAGTTAGAGCCTTTTTTCCTGCAATTGCTATATGTATGCTATAAATGCAGTAGTGTGGAAACACACCAATGCAAGCTGCCTGGAAGCAGGATGGAAATAGCTGGATTGATGCTGACTGGATTGAAGTACAATAAATGCTTTGTCTTTGCAATTGAAATATTAATGTGTTTCTCACATTAAGTTTCATAACAGATGTGAGCCGTCTGAAGAATACCACCGTGGTGTGGTACAGTGTCACTGTGATGGCAAGGGGCCATAATAACAGTTAGTAGGAACCCTGAAAGGTGTCCTTTGGGGAGCCTGACATACTTGTCTCGTGATTGTATGACTCTCATTTGTCTTTTTAGAAAGGGATAGTTTGTAAAGTTGGTCTTTTTCAGTATTTGAAAGTTTAATAAATGTCATCCTGCGTATAGTGAGACCATCCATCATCCTGCTATGGGAAGCAAGTCACTACTCTTCTTTAGGGGAAATGGCAGCAGTAAATAATGAGATTAACTCTTGCTATAAAAGTGCTGCACCTTTTAACACTCAGATTTGCCAGTTTTAGTTTGCTTAAACTGTCAATGCAAGATGCATGAAGCAATGCAAGGTGAATAAATCACAAAGGTGGAATTGTTCAAGTCTCTCAAAACCTCGTTGGATATTGCTAACACCAACAGACAGCCTGAATAATTCTGGAGGAGTGTGCAGTCACTTGTGTGCAAGAAAACGCAGCAGACACGCATGCTAAAAATACAGAGAAATACAACCACGGGATGTGTGTTTGTCTGCATCCGTTTTGCAATAGGTTTTACAGGGATCAAAACACCAAGCACATAAATGAACTCTGGAGAAAAAAAATGATTATACCAACACTTTTTATAGCAACAGGGATCACTGAGGAAGCCAAGTCAGTCGAATGTGTTTTTACATACATAGATAGCACTTAGCATTCTTGGTGTAGTCTTTGACACATTCCAGTAACTGGTTTAAACCGATCTCTGTATGTGGGGTGGTGGTGCTACATTTGGATTTGAGGAATGTGTGGCAGTGTTCAAAGTTTGAGAGCCAGATGCTTCAGCCCTTCCCTAGGAAACCCCACATTGCGCTCAGTGGTTTTCATGAGTAAAGAATAGAAATCGTGGCCTTGAATTAACTCTGAGGGAGTATATCCTCTTAAAATGAGCAAACTTGAAAACAAGCAGTGGATGCTTTTCTGTTACCATCACTGCTGGACTCATTTATGTATACCGAGCCACTGGTGTCAATGGGAGTTTTGCCATTGGCTACCGCGGTGAAAGGATCCGGTTTGACACGTCATGGCACAGAAAGAGAAATGCACTTTTGCACACACCAGGGAGTCACAAACTAGCTATAATGATGTTAGCAAATATTGAAACGGGGCAGATTATAAATGCCTTCAAAATAGAAGTATTGCATGTTAGGTTTAAAATTTGCAGTAAAGACAAAAAATAAAAAAAAATCCACAACAAAGCCAAAATCCTGTGCCAATGCAGAATACCTTGGGTTCCACTTAGAGCAGTGTCCCTAAACCAAAAAATGTGCTTACAATATGTCAGCATCCTGTATATCATTCATGTGAGATGTGGATTTTTTTAATGTGAAATTTTCACCAAGTAGAGGGAGGAAAAAAAAAAAGTTTGAGCTGTCTCAAAGAGGTGCTCATCTGACACAGAAAAAAATCATTTATGAAATGATTAGCTAAGATGAAGATGATGGTATAATCAGCTACTTTTTCCGAACATGAACAACACGGATTGATTCATGCTTGGTCTACATTTACAGGCGTGGTTTAGCCTGTTAAGGATGATGCTACCTCTACCCCATTTTTAACAGCTAAGTTGCCATATAAGAATGTGCTTCTTCTGGGGCATTTTCTGATGTTGGTGGTAAGCCCAGCATGAAGAAATACGTACAAAGTATATAAATTTTACAAAATCCTTCACGTGTAACAGTTTATTAGAATGGTATGCTATATAAAGGAAATTTCAGAAGGTGCAGTGCTGGATGCTAGAAAAAACATAACAGCCTCATTTTCATTGACACGAGTGGAGTTGTTCAAAAGAGCAATCAGTAGGTTGGTCACATACTGGCGTGAAAAATCCCAAATACAGAAAAAGCAAGCATTTAGAGAAGGGCAGTAAAATAAAACAGCAGTGGGACTCTGCACGAACAAGTATGTGCTTATCAGTACTGTCCGTGTCAAGAGTTAGTGGGGGAGGGATCATATCCTTTCCCCCCCCGCCCTGCACATATTTTTGGAGGAGAGGTTGTTTGTGAAAGATGCCCTGCGATGGACGTGAATGACAGGCTAGGCATTCACAGCAAGAACAGGATTTTCTAAGTTTGCTATGGTACCACAAGTCTGCTCTAATCCCCCTCTGCCTAAGGTGGCTGCAGTATTACACCCAAGATTTTACTCTTCAAACACAGCGAGCTTTCACTACTGAAAATTGGATGGCTGCCTCCTCAGTCCTTTCATCACTGCTCTACAGTGCACACAACAATGGGTTCTTTGCTTTTAGCATATTGCACAAGAGCAGGGAAGTGGGAAATGCTAGGAGATTTAGAATAAAGCCCTTAAAACATTTCTTTGCGAGGAAAATGATAAAGTAGCACTTTTTTTTGTAGGCAGTGTTTCAGTATTTTTTTTAGGAGACTGCAATGTGGTTAATTTAGATACGGAACGTACTAATGAGCTATGCTGCATTTTTGTGGTTCTCAAAGCAACTTCCAAGTGAGCTGTCTTTAAAAATCCTCAGAAATATTACCCTAGTGACACGGTTGGGACTTCAGCCTTTCTCAGGGGCATCGGCCCCTTCTTCTAGCGATACACAGTCACAGGTAGCGCATTTGACAAAAATATAATTTCAGTGTCATGCTTTTTTTTTTTTTTTTTAATCTTCAGCATCATGATATAAGTGAATGTGTCATAATTACAATGTGAAGCCAGCTGGTGAATGTTACTCGCTCTGTTTTATGTGGCTTCCTTGCTGCTAGCCTTCCCATTTCAACACTGTATACCAAGAGGAGAGAGGTTAAACTGTTGCATTTTGTATACAGGGAGCAATTCACGTAATATACACCAGTCTGTAAAAACTGTAAATGCTATTTTTTTTTATTTTAAACAGGTTTGTTTGTTTTTTGTTTTTTTGTTTTTTTTTAGTTTACAAAAATCAATAATTGGTACCTTTTTTTTTTACACTCTCAGATTCCTGAATATTGACAGATCTTCAAAGGGAGTATTACCATATGAAATTTCAAGATTGACTGTCCTGAAGATTTTTAAGACACAATAAAGCTAAAATATCAAGTCTTTTTAGACAGATCCTTGTACAATTTCAGCAAAGAAGTGCATCAGAAATCATCAGAAAAGCACATTAAACCCCCCATCCAACTGTCTCTCTGCCCATTGTTATTTGGTTGCACACTGTTTAGATCCCCAATGAAAATCACACCTCGCATTCCCTTGCTGGCTGCTGGTGACAGGAACAAGATCCATATTCATTAATGATCACCAGGGCTCCTTCAATGTGGTTGGGTTTGTAATCAACATAATACTCCTGGGCCGACATGGCAGCCATTTGATGCATGGTCTGTTTCTGCTTCTGCTTTCTGCGCTGTGTCACAAAGCACTGTCTTAGTTGCCTTAGGCTGGCTGGGAAACACTTCCATGACACATACAACACTAAAACCACTATGAGAAAAGAGAAAATCAGCGCCATGGTCCCTGTCACCACCTTGTGAATCTGCACAGCATTCTCAGTGTTTTCACCGGGCATAGTTACGGTTATGGCATCTGTCGTTCTTTCTCCTTCGGTATCCTGCACGTCGTATATTGTCGTGGCAGGGCTATAACTCAGCACTTGGTCACTGTTGTTTGTTACTGCCGAGAAGGTGTTAACACTTGTTGGGTCTGCTGCGTCTTCGCACAAGTGAAAAGCATAGACGGCATCTAAAACATCCTCGCCCTGTGCATACTCGGGGGTGGCACAGAGCAGGTTGCTGTCGTAGCGCCCCTTAAAGTTGCTCAGCCAGGAGGCCAAGGCGCAAACGTTGCGGCTGCAATCCCAGGTGTTTGCAGACAGGCTGATGCTAGTAAGTGATTTCCAGGAGTTGAGGATTCTCGGGTCGATGTAGGTTAGCCGGTTGGAGTCCAGCTGCAGTGATTGGAGGTGAGGTACGCTTTCGAAAACATGAGGCTCCATGTATTCAATCTCATTGCCAGAGAGATCCATTTTCTCGAGTTTCCATATCCAGTCCAAGGTATTAACTACAATAGTGACTTTATTCCTTCGGAGGCAGAGAGAATGCAGTGAAATGAGCCTTGGAAAGTGGGCAAAATTCACCTTCACCAAATCATTGTGCTCAAGGTGCAGTTCAGTGAGTTTGAACAAGCCTGCAAAAGAGTTTCGAGCCAGGCTTTTCAACTGATTGTATCCTATGTCTAGAAACTTCAGACTGCGACAGTCCTGGAAAATTCTCACTGGCACAAACTTGATGGCGTTTGACCGCATGTGCAAAGTTGTTAGCTTTCTCAGTCCGTGAAACAGGTCTGGTTCCAAGGACTGCAGGTTATTATATGATAAATCCACACTGCGCAAGTTTGGCATGGGTCGGAAAGTGGTGTTGGGCAGTTGGGTGATTTTGTTGGAACTCAGGGTGAGTTCTTTAACTCTCCGCAATTTTTGAAAGGCATTCCCCTCCACTGAGCAAATGTGATTGTGATCCAGATAGAGCCACGTGAGCTGCATTAACCCTGTGAACTGTCCATCATGCAGCTCTGAAAGGCTGTTGTACCGCAGAGACAAGCCCATCATGCCCGACAGGTTGCGAGGCATCTCTGTAAGATTCAATGATTCACAGTACAAAAGCCTGCCCTCACACCGACATAGCTGTGGACACCCACTATTCACGGCTGGAAGCATTTTAAAAAAGATACCCAGCGTACACAATATCAACCCCGGGGGCTTCCTCAGCAGCCAGTTTAAACAGAGACCAATAAGAAGGAAATCCATTAGCAAGAATATTTCCAAATAGGCTCGAGAATGTCCATTGAATCTTTTTCAAATTCTACATCATATTTTATTTAAAGGGGAAAAAAAAAGACACAGAGCCAAACATTTCACTTTACAGCATGCAGAGGCTGTGCAGCATTAAAGTTCACAGGCATTCAAAGGTAAAAGGATAGTGATTATGTTCATGTTAAATGCTGCAACAAAGAAAAGAAATCTTTCTTCATGAAAGAATTTAATTAAAAAGTGTCTTACCCACCCTTTTCCAGAGAGTGACAACCTCCATTCAGTTGCTTCCTTTGTGTTTGGACTAATTATATGCAGAGCTAAAAAAGACCCCTCTGTGCTACAAATTCAGTCCCTTTCAATGTTGTGCAAAGCTGGCAAGCTCACAATGTCTTACTTTGCTTCTGCTCAAAGAGCTGAAGGGTTGTCCAGCTAGCTTTTTAGCTGACTTCTAGGACCTGCAAGTTTCAGAACTATGTGCATGAGCTTGATCTTCTCCTTCTCCCTCTGTCCTTTTCTCTGCGGTTAACACTGTGGCGTGAAAAAAACTCCAAACTCTTTCCTAACGACTCCACAGGATTTGACAATCTGTTTAATGTCCATCATTGGAAACGACCATTGACCGGCACAACCTTTACTCCATAGAGAAATTCATTCACTGACCGGCTAAGGATAGCTTTATTTCCCATTCTTTGTTCGGTTTGCTTGTTAGGTGATGCTTAGAGCAGAGAGAGAGACAGCGAGAATCCCTTCCCTTCAGCTGAGCAGTATGTTGCTAGAGCATGCAGAGGCACCTAGTGCTCACTGAGTGTCGTAGGCTACTCATGATTCTACGCCTGCACTGTGCATCTCAGACATGGGCAGATTGAAAAGGGGTGGGCATAAAACCAACATTTTAGTGAACCAGTAAAGTAATATATGTTCTTTGATGAAATGGAAAATACTTTAAGCCTATCTCTCCATTTCTCTCCCTCTCTCTCCCACACGCACGCACACACACACACACACACACACACACCCCATCATCAGCAAGGCATTTCTAAGTAGGAAGCTATACAATTATATTTCTCCCCCCCCCCCTTTGTTTAAACTGTCTGAATACATAAGGCATATAAGGATTAGATCGGGAGTGTGGCGGGGGATGGGGAATTTGCCTTCTTATTTGGAGGGTGAGCATAGAAAAAAAATACCGTCTTGGCTGTCTTTCTAGGTTGGAAAAGCAGAATCCGATCCCCGGAACGATTTCCCGGGAACGTGTTTTCATGCGGACCCTCTCTAAACGGCGCTTGCTTGGGAATGCTGTGCATTCGCTCTCAGAAATGCAGTCAGAGCTCTGTAAATATGAATGTCTATATTCATCCACGCTTTAATTACATTTGGCTCTTTACCGACCTGCATATTTTTTTTTATACGTACAGCACATGCTTTTCCTAATGGCTTTTTTTTTTTTTTTTTTTTTTGCAGTATAGGCTACGGCATACAAAACTATTATTCTTGCAGCATAAAGAATGCTGTGCTTTTTGAATGAAATCAGCCTGAGGGTTACCCCATCAGTGTGTCTGTGGTGGGCGAGAGAGAGGGGGTTTAGAACCCAATTAGGTTAATAAGTTGTCCAAATTGTTCCATGCCTGGTATTTTTTTTTTTTTAACTTGTTAGCTATAGAAAGGGCTACTGACAAGGAGCTATCTGTGTAATCTTTACTGCTTGAGAAATACACAGTAGTACTGTCAGGAAAATGCTGGCCATCTTTTTCTGTTATGAAATACCATCAAACATCTGGGTGCTGGAAAATGCTTTCAGAACTGGCAACTCTGGGCTCAGGTCTGGGTGTTAATTCTGCATAAGGAGGTTTGACTTGGGAACACGAGTCTTGCAAAAGAAGGCACCGCTCTCCCACTGAAGTTACCATCGATTATTACATGGAGGGGGGGCGCTTTGGTTTTTGCTGCAGTTGTCTCAAAATAATGTGTCTTCAGGTATTTGATAAAGTAGTACAAGGGACTCTTTCTACTCGGTGGCTCAGAGTGTGATTGGCTGCTTTGAGTGTAGCTCAAGGAATGCAGTAATTTGATGCAGTAAAAAATCATCTGGCAAGGGACATCCCAGAAAACTTAGACGACCTCCTCCCACTTCGCCTCACCTCAAAATCATAAGAGCAAACACGAGCATATGAGTGAATCATTGCAGACATAGTTGTTCAGAAAAGGCTTCTCAAATAGACGGAAATGTTAAAATACCTCGATGGCGGTCTCAGGACTAGGAATGAAGAATTCTTTATCCTCCGGGTTCGGTTTATTCCAATGTACATATGCATTGCATTGTAATGTGAGACACTGGATTACCTAAATGTGAAGTGCTTGTGCTGGTTAGACCTTTCACATGCTTTTTTTTCTCATTTGGGAAGGAATATGAAACGCATTGCTCTTCCCCCGTGTTGCTTTCCAGTGGTAGCAATGCACATTGCCTTTTGCTCCCCAGTACACTAGCACAATGGGCCAAGGGATAAGAAGAAAGTTAAGGGAAGCAGACAAGGAGGCTGTAAAAGTCAGGGTCAAGGGTACCTTCCGGGTTCCTGTTCTGAGTATTCGATGAAGTCAAGAGCAAAACTGGAGGCATTGGGCCTTTATGAGCACTGTGTGAAATGCTTAGTCACAGGCCAACAGATGTGCATGGGCTAGGGTGGTAATGCTCTTGTCCACTGAAAAATCTGGGCGAGTTCTTCCAAAATTCACCTATCATTGCAGTCGAGGTAGCTGGCTCCATGCATCAAAGGATGATCAAAATAATGTCGGTGACAGATTTTCTACACATTTCTATTACTAATCTCTGGCTGAGGTGAACTCCTGGTTGGACACTATTGTGATATGCCCAACTCCTCCTCTGCCACCTCCTCCTGGCATAACTTGGAGAGGTATTATGCAGGGGGTGTGGCCCAGCGTCAGCCTGCCGTTCCTGCATTCTATTAAGGCTCCTATTCTCGTACGGTAAGTAGAGGAGACTACAGCAGATTCATATAACGGTGGCCCAGAGACTGCTTTTCAGACGTAGAGAGCCAGAGTCAGCTCCCCAGCCAGCCTCCATCCCACTATTGCAAACAGAAGTCTGTTGCAGGGAAGAATTTGTCCTTGTATCTCTAAAGCCCTTTTATAAAAAGAAGGCAATTTATTCTAAGTTTGTGAAAGTGCAATATATATTGCTGCAGCATTGAGGCAACAGGTTGGCTAAATCCAAGAAGGATGGAATGTGGTTTAGCAAAAATAAAGTTGGGTGAATACATGCCTTGCTTGTGTGACTGTAAGGTCAGGTCTCATATATTTCCTAAACTTTTAAAAATTGTACCTTTTATTGTAATAAGACTGGAAATCCACTTTCAGCATAATTGTTCTGCAAATGGCTTAATTTCCACTGTCTAAGCTGTTATCACAGCCAAACTGTTAAGTTTACACATTTTCTAAAGTTTCAGACCCTCTGGCAAATCTCTATAAATTAGCAGATTTAAATTAGCTTTATTAAAATGTAGCTATTATGAGACATTTTAAGAAGCACAAACTCCTTTTATATGTATTTAAAGGAGACTGATTAAATCAGTGCAAAGTAGGTCACCATAAATAAAGATTTAGAAAAGTTCAGCTGAGAAAGTACATATAGAACCAGCACAGAAGTGGAAATTGCTGGGATTCCAGTGCAGTGATTCCCAAACTCTTGAAGCTGCCAAAAGCAAAAAAAAAAAGGTCTGTTGGTAATTTATTTTACTTTATATTTTTAGTTATAGGCTTCACTCTAGCATTATTTATACCATTTTAGTTCCAATATCTCTGCATACTCATTGATTCCAGGCATTGTGTATTATCATCATTTATGCTCAAACTTGTAGTAGCCCAAATCTGCACTTCATGGCATTGACATCAGAAGGGTTGCACTGGCCAACGAAAGATCAGAATTTGGCTCCCGAGCTCTAAACATTGGGGTACCCTTTGTTGCATCTATCTGTCAAATGAGCAAACTCAACAATATGTGAGATAGTCTTCAGCTGACTGTAAAATAATTTGTGTCTTATTCCATACATTTAGAATCGCAAGAATGTATTCATTGCTTCTGGTATTTTCTAAGGTGTTTCTATCAGTGTAAAAAAGAAATAGGAATTTGAGTAGTGATTTTAATTTCTCTCTCTGGCTAGGCACGGACAAACTCAAACCTTGATCTTTACACTGTAGTCTTTAATTTTCAAGTGCAGTGAACCATGGCATTTCTTATAAAGGAAACATTTAAAAACAGAAAAGGAAAGAAAAAGACATGACTTCAAGGGTAGCAAATTAAATCTGTTATTTCTCTGATATTTACATCTTGGACACTCCTGGCATTTGGTAGACTGTCTCCTCTAAATAGGATTTAGAATTGCAGCTGATAAGGAGTGGATGAGCTACATAATATGGCCCTTTTAGTAGATACACAAATATAACCGACAAGTTTTTGGCCAAAATGGCCCTAGCTTTTCAGGGTGTTGAAGTAATAGTGATAACTACCATTAATTTTCTGCCTCTTATCGGTGCAGAATAGACACATTGGATGTGTTACTATCTTTAAGCATTAGATATTCTCATGTAAATCACCCTATTTATTTTGACAATGTGATAAATACACTTTTATCACTGCATGCAGGCGTGTTGTTGCCATCACCAGCCATGCTCAATAGCAGCTAGTCACGTGTAGCCATATACAGTCTGCCGTGGAGGTGACCTACATGCAAAATCATCAGTGTATGTTTTTAAGAAAATATATCAACAGTGAGACGAAGTCCCTCACATTCATTCATTAACAGTGTAATATTCTCATAAACTCAGAAACTACTGACTCCCTGAATGCTTGTAAAATAGCCTTATGGATTTCTGATTGCAAAGTGGAATCCATAGTCAGTCCAGTTCTTTTGGAAAAGTGAGCTGCATTTCAGTCATGGCAACCACGATAACATGGCTTTAATTTAACGGTAGATTATTAAAGCACCTACCATACACAAAGAAATTGTATTACAAGCAATTTAGGCAGTGCTGGCAACCTCCTAGCTTATGTCTGGACTAGAATTTGTGGTCTTGTTGCAATTTGAACTAATTGATTTTCAGTTAACTCTAGGTAACTAACCTTTCTTGATATTCTTTGGATTGTCTTGGAACAAAGTGTCAAGATTAGCATTTCCGAAGGGTTTAGTTAACTATATTTAATTGAAAATCAATTAATCCCACCTTCAGAAATGTTTGTCTAGACATTTCTTAAATGTTTGCTCCAAGACTCTTCAAAGCCTTTCTGTAGGTGTTAGTTGACTAGCCTTAAAGGATTTCCCATTAATTTATGTCACAACGGGACCACAGCCTAATCTACAAATACTATGGGGTTTTCTTGTCCCCACTTATATTTGACCATGAGCATGTAACACATTTCAAAATGTTAACTGCTTATAATTATACCACGTGCTAAATGGTCTTTAAGACCTATTAAGTTTAGCACAACTCCTAGCATGGAGAGAATTTAAGGTTTTGTTTTACTGCAAAAAGATATGAATGTGAATTGAGAAATCTAAATGTACCCCCCCCCCGAACAACGTGGCTGTGCTGGCAAAATACCTATGCGAATGTGACTTAAACTGGCAAATGGTGCCATTTACTGGTACAGCTTGTGTTTTGTGGAGCGCTCTTTTGACTACACCAACTGCTGTAAACTGTTTCTCCATCAGCAGTTTTTGTGGGTATAGGTATATTGATATAGCTTTATTGGCAAAGTTTTTGTCGTGGAGACTTGTTACATCCAGATTATAATTAGATGTCTTGTTTTTACTAGAGTAGTATATACAAGTTGCTGTCTTCATGTAAAGTGGGCCACTTTTTGAAGCAACAACAATACCTACATGGCAACAGTCACTGCTCAGATTAGCACCACAGACAAAGGAGTGGATTAAAAATTGTAAAATAAGTTCTCAGAAACCTGGAACAGCTAACCAACACTATGACATTGTTTTGGCTGAATGGCATTGCAGGGAAGTTGTGTGTGTTCTGGTATGGATGCATATGCGCGTGCATTTTTTAATCTTTCTGTATGCTTCTTTCTTAGCTGCCTAATTCATAGCTCACGGGAGTCATGTGAGAAATTGCACCATACGTCCTTGATTTGTCTTTAACGTTTGCATATTGCAGTGCTAAAGACAACAAAGAAAGGTGCATTAGAATCAAAGCTTTTTACTTCTCACCTGTATTAAAGCAAATTATGTGAACTTTCCAGTGAATTCTATAAATAGCTATAAAGATACTGTAATGCTATAAAACCTCTATTTGAGAGATGGACCTTGAACAAAGGAGCACCTTATGTCCTTAGGGGACCTAAAGTGCTCCAAGGTCAATTTCTCAAATAGAGGTTTTGCAGATCTCAAACACATTTTTCAGCTCTCATTCATTACTTTGTCATAATGCATATGTATGCATAGGAGGAAACCATGGATTATGGTTTGGAGGAAAAATACTGATAAAAGCTGTAACGTTTCCTTTAGATCTGTCGAATCATTATCAGGTGTCCCTCACACTGGCTTATTCTGAATCTTTACTTTTGATGTAAACTGGAAAGATCACAGTTTATTTGGATCTACTCCATATTTTGTGCAGAATTAGTAGAAGGCTTCCTACTCCTCTCTACAGGAAAGCAACCAAAGAGGAAAGCCTTTTTTTTCAGGACATTTTGTATGTGTTCAGAATTCTAGACAACCATTTTTAAAGAACACTTGGCTCCCTTGTACTCTTTTTTTGTAGTGCAAATTAATTATAATCTGACAAGAGAGTGCTTGATTTTCCTCTTCAGATTTGGTGCAGAGCCAAATTTTTATTAGCAAGAGCTTCTAAATCAAAATCAGTGGTCAATATCTGTGAAACGTCCTGTAGCTCAAAATGTATTGTAGATTTTCCCCATTAGTCATAGCTTTTTGTCTTTGAAAAAGGTGCTTATGTATTTAAAAGTAGATGCCGTGTTATATATGATGAGACTACAGATGGTGAAAAAGGGATAACCGGTTTTTTTGTCATGATTATATCACACCATTCCATATGATGTGATCCTGTGACAATAGCCACTCCTAGAGATGTAGGAAAGCATTGTGTGAAGCTGAAAACACTTGAAGTGTGCATGTCTTGAATTTTCAGTATATCTCCCCTCATCCAGACCCACTGACTGGGAGTCCACTCCACAGACCCCATCACCCTTAGCCATTTATCTTCCCTGCCCACGGCCCACATGGCTGGAAACAGAAGGAGCTTCCAAGTAGTCCCAGTGGGATACTTCAGCAGAACCCTGCTGACATCACAGTCTATGCTATTTAACTGTACTCTGTACGATTTATGAAGGATTTCTCTGATTGGCTGTAATCCTCTCCAAGGGCCGAAAGAAGAGAAAGGGTCCATCTGGGGAGTAGGAAGGTAGGGGACAAGAAGTGATTGAGTCAATTAAATTAATCATTGGGGAATATGCCAGCTGGGGACAGAAGGGTAGTTAGAATGGCAGATGGGCATAATTTATATACTTAAGAAATTGGAACCAGCAAGTGTTAAGAGGAGGGGGCATTTGAGGATAGTTAACTTTTAAGAAGAAAAAATAATCCATGCCCTTGTCATCACCCTGTTTGTTTTGTCTGTGAATCACTGTCTTTGTGCGTTGTATGTACTACTCGTCTTTGTCTTATTTATTTATTTATTTTTGTTGCAGTCTCGTCAAGGCCGTGTCTGTCTCCTCATATGTTCATATTGAGCTTAACATGACTGGGGGTCTTTGTGACTTGCTTTGTCACAAACCTGGAGTGTCTTGTGCTTTTCTGGGAGGGGTGGAGGAATGGGAGGTATCAGCAAACAAGTTTATCTAAAACTTAATCCGGAAAGTGCCGGTTAGGTTTTCTGATGTGCCGAGTCGCACAGTGTTTCTTCAGGTCATTCCATTAGCTGAGCCTCGCCTCTGTACTGAGGTCGGTCAGCAGAAGTCACTTTTACTTGTCTTCACAGACTTATTGAATATCGGAGGAGATATGCTGCCAAAACACGTTAAGAGGGGTAGAGAAGATGGCATGCCAAGAGCTACAGACAGCAGATGTGGTTAGAAAAAAAAATAGTACTTCTATCTCCTACTTTCACAGCTTAATATCCTCAAAACTGATTATTATGAAAGTCTGTTGTGTGGAAGAACAAAAACCATGGAGAAGGTGTGATAGAGGCCTCTCTAGACTGGATAAGCATTCAGGTTTTGGGATATTTACCTGAAACAAGTTCAGCTCTGAATCTTTCGAGATGATCTTTTGACAGTTCCTTTTTGCTGCTGCTGCTGTTTTTTTAATGAATGTTTTTAAGATATTTAGGCTGGTTTCCCACATGATATCATGTATTTACTTTAGGCATTGTTGCTGGGGTTTTTAATTTTAATTCCACTGGTCTTTCAACCTCAAAGCAGGACAAGAATTACTTAAAGCAAAAAAGACAACGCTATTTTGTACTTGAGCAGGGGAAACTTGGGAAGCATAGCATTCTCCACACCTATGTAGGCTACGAATTCAAGTCTAAACCTCTTCAGTTTTTCCTACATTATTTTTTATATGAAAACTAAGAAGGAAATAGTCCACAAATATGATCATCTGTTTGTGGGTGCAAATGTATAGTCTGTAATTGAAGTTGACTGTTGCTCCTAGGGTATCTGTGATAGTACCTTATTTTGGAAGTAACTGACTTACATGCTGCAGTTCCTGGATGATCATAATTTATTAAATATTATTAAATCCACTAGCAAGTGGATCCTGTGACTTAGCATACAGCACAGAGCTTGCTAAGGTCACACGCTTTTCTGAGCCCTAATTAGAGTGAATGCTAGTTAGGAACTAAGTTGAGAAGTCACTGGTGCTTCTTCACTGCTGACGTTTTTATTTTGTTGGAGCCAAGGAGCAGTATGGACAGCAATAAGCTGAAAGCACCTTTTTCTCAGTGTTCACCCTCCCTTGGTTCCTATGTATCAGCCACATGCACAACGGATTTCTTATAATTTAGCCATTTAAAATAACATCACAAAACTCATTACTCATTCAAATGAATAATTTCAAACCTTTGAACCATCTACTCCTCTAACATTCCCCCATCAGGAACATCCATAAATATTTCC
Source organism: Crocodylus siamensis (assembly GCF_052110815.1). NCBI lineage: Eukaryota > Metazoa > Chordata > Crocodylia > Crocodylidae > Crocodylus > Crocodylus siamensis. The sequence goes on along the minus strand of NC_143396.1, from coordinate 3,762,320 downwards.
CTTCCTCCGTTACAAAAGTAGCCTTTCAAGAGCTGTAAATTAATGGGCTAAGTACAGATATTCAAAAAGCCTGAGCCTGAATTGATTCAATCACTGCAGGTTAGTCTAACCTGTGTAGATTGAACTGGCGAGCAAGTGAATAGACATTCACTTTTGATTCTAGAAATGCAGCCACATCCCTGAAGTGGCTCAGGCCAAAAGCCAGGGGGTGCTAGAGCTAGCCCTCCCTTCCCTTCCACAGTGGCCGAAGGAAACAGAGCTGAGGGGGAAGGGGTGTGGCCAGGACCCTGAGTATGATTGGGGAGGGGTTTAAACCTCCTGGCCTCCAGGGACCTCAGCTGGGGTGTGCCTGGAGGGGAGCAGGGAAGCAGCCCTTGCCAGGCTTTTGGACTGGGGGGAGGGAGCATGGCCAGACCCAGACCCCCCCGGCCAGATGCCAGCCCAGCACGGCCCCCTACAGCAAAGAGGACAGAGAGGGGATTTATTCCTGCCCTTCCCTCCCCTCCCCCCCCCAAGGGACCCCAGCCTGGGTGTGTCTCACTGAGGAGGAGCAGCCCCCATCAGGATCTGCACCCTTATCCCTCCAGTGGAAGGGGCGGGGCCATGGCCAGATGTCAGCCCAGCATGGCCTCTGAAGCAAAGTGAGCAGGAAAGGGGTTTATTCCCTCCTTCCTCCCTTCTCCTAATTGAGGACTGCAGTTGGGTCTGCCAGCTTTGGCCGCCACCTCTGCTGCTCACCCCAGGCAGGCAGGCCCCAACTGGGGATCCCTGGTGGGAGAGAGGAGGGAGGGAGGAATTAAACTCCCTCCCAACACCATCTCAGAAGACTGTGCTGGCTGCCATCTGGCTATGCCCCTGCCCCTGCCCCTGCCCCTGCCGTTGGAATGGCAAGAGAGGGAGGAATTCTGACAGGGGCAACAGCCCCTGTCATGGTGTCCCGGGGAGCACAAGCCTCTTCCTGTTGGTGGGGCTGCCTTATGGGTAGGAGTCAGGCAGGCATAGCTGCTGCAGCCTGTGTATGGCAGGTGTGGTGAGGCTGGTAGGGGCGCCTACAGGGCTGAGCTTAATTTTGGAGTGGCCATAGCTCCCCAAGCTCCACCTAGTGGTTGCACCACTGCTCACCCTGTGCCAGCTGCAGCTGCTCTGCCCACCCACCCGGCCTGCAGTGCAGCACAGCCCCGCCACCGGGAAGAGGCTTGCACTCCCTGAGACACTATGACATGGGCTGCTGCCCCTGTCAGGGTCCCTCCCTCCCTCATTGCTCCAGAGACAAGGGCTAGGGCATGGCCAAATGCTAGCCAGAATGGCCCCTTGAGGTGAAGGGGGCAGGGAGGGGGTTTATTCTTCCTTCCCTCCCCTCTCCCACCAGGAAACCCCAGCCCTTTCCCTTCCCCCAGTTGGCTGGAGGGCCGCACCCAGAAAGTGGTGGTGGATGGGTCATTTTCAACCTGGAGGGATGTGGGCAGTGGGGTCCCCCAGGGCTCGGTCCTCAGGCCTGCACTGTTCAACAGCTTCATCAGCGACTTGGACAAGGGGGTGAAAAGCACCTTATTCAAATTCGCAGATGACACTAAGATGTGGGGAGAAGTGGGCATGCTAGAAGGGAGGGACAAGCTACAATTGGATCTGGACAGGTTACAGGGGTGGGCGGATGAGAATAAGATCGGATTCAATATTGATAAGTGCAGGGTACTGCACCTAGGGAGAAAGAGCCGCACCATACCTACAGGCTGGGGAACTCTCTTATCATCAACACAGAGGCAGAAAAGGATCTTGGAGTCATTATAGACTCCAAGATGAACATGGGCCGGCAGTGTGGGGATGCAGTCAGGAAGGCCAACCACACCTTTTCATGCATCCACAGATGCATCATAAGCAGGTGCCGCATTTCAGGAGAGATGTGGACAACATCAGGAGGGTCCAGAGGAGGGCCACCCGCATGATCAGGGAGCAGCAGGGCAGACCCTATGAAAAGAGGCTATGAGACCTGACCCTGTTTAGCCTCCACAAGAGAAGGCTGAGAGGGGATCTGTTTGCCATCTATAAACTGGCCAAGGGAGACCAGCAGGCAATGGGAGAGTCCTTGCTCCCCTGAGCACTACTGGGAGTAACAAGGAATAACGGCCATAAGTTGACAGAGAGTAGAGTCAGGCTAGATATCAGGAGGCGCTCCTTCACAGTTAGGGAGGCTAGGATCTGGAACCACCTTCCAAGGGAAGTGGTGCTCGCTTCTACCCTGGGGTTCTTTAAAAGGAGGCTAGATACACACCTTGCTGGGGTCATTTGACCCCAGTATTTTTTCTTGCCCATGGCAGGGGATCAGGCTTGATGATCTGCTCAGGTCCCTTCTGACCCTACCAACTATGAAACTATGCCTTAGTGAGCCATGCCAGGCTGGTGTCTGGACACATCCTTTTCCCCATTCCTGCTCCAGCTAGAGAGTAGAGGGGTGGGGCCAGCCTTGTTGTCTGGAGCAGATAGTGCAGCCCAGCCCAGGGCTGTAAAATGTCTGGGATGCTGGGGGGACTCTGATTTAACTTAAACCAGGAAAGGGTCTGGAACGGAAATTCCTTAAACCAGTTTGACCTGAATAAGTTAAGTCTGATACTACATTCAACCAGGTTCATCTTAAACCTGTTTCAGCCATTTTGGGCAACTAATTCTCTGTCATCAGAACCTTCACTTGCATATGCCAAAGGCTCACTCATCTCTCTTGTTCTGCTCATTATCTTTATGTAGTCACTGGAAAAATTCTGAGACCCCCAACAGCTCAGACTCCACGAGTATGTAGTATGTAGTTTATACACACGCACACACTGTTCCCATTATACTCTAGCAGTGGCTCCTAATCTCTTTTTACTGCAACCCTAATCTGGGTTGCAACCCCCACCCCCACCGCCGACTTACTCATACCCAGTGGTATCAGCAGAGCCTGGGCCAGGCCAGGATCGTGGGGGGCAGCAGTGGTGAGAGCCACATGGACTGAACACCAGGAGAGCCCTGCAGACAGGAGGGGCAGAGCGAGGAATGGACCCCCTGTGACCCTGATTTGGGCCATGCCCTAAGGTTGGGAGCCACTGCTTTAACAGCTGTATTTGATTGATAAATATTACTTGTATATCTTTCCTCAAATCACTAAGTTTGCCTGGAGCCCCTTCTAGCTTTCTTCTTGACACTAGACATTTACACAGCTTCAGTTACAAAAACAAAACAAAAAATTGACAAATGGTGGTGGCTAGAAACATATGCCTTGCGTTGTGGTTTCCTGGCCTTCGTCCTACAAGTAGTTGTAACCTTCAGTTTCGAAAGTGACAGTACAACATATCTCATCTTCCAAATATCAGATTTGTCATGGTTACAACTGATGAAGAGGGCTTTAGCCTCCTTCCTCAGAAACACTGACTTCCAAGAATACATCAGCACCTAATACTGCTTTTTTTGCTAGCATCCTTTTCAAAAACAAGTCAAACATAAAGTCTCAGGATATTCTTTTTCATACCTTATATCTGCTTAGGAAGGCCCAATTCCTTTTTCAAACTGAGTTATAAGACTAAGTATCACTGAACTTCTTTGGAACTTCTGCTTCTAATTTTCTAAGTCTCTTTTGAAAATGTTACTGTCAACCCTTATTTTAAAAAGCATCTTTTTTTTTAACTTTGGGATGGGTTTATGATAAATAATCCACTGCTTATAAAAGGAGGTCATAGTATGCGCATGTGTGAAACCAAACCACCACCCACAACACACAGACCTCCTCTTTACTTTCAAACAGAGTTAGTAAGAGGGCTTATTTGGCCACTTGACCAGTTCTTCACTAGCCTAGTCTTCTAGGCTAGGGATAGACATTACACACGGACTGGTTTAAGTGATCAGAAATGGGTTTAAATCTGTAACAGAACAGACATTCAGTGCACATAAACCAGTTTGAAAATAGCTGAAACTGTTTTAAGATAAACCTGGTTGTATGTAGTATCAGACTGAACTGATTTGGCTCAAACCGGTTTATGCAATGTCTGTCCCAGTTTAAGTTAAACCAGAGTCCCCCAACATCCCAGATCCTTTGCAACCCTGGGTGGGGCTCTGCTCCCTGCTCCAGCCCAGCAGGGCTTGCCCTGCCCCTCTGCTCCCTAGCTGGAGCTCCAGCAGAGACTGCAGGTACAGTGGCATCTGCCTGGCTTTCTCCATCTCCCTTCCCCCCAGGCTGCACAAGCATGGATTCCCCCCTCACCTCTGCCTTACATAGACACCTCCCAGCATTAGCTATCATACCACATGCTGGCTACAGTCCATGCTGTGAAAGACAGGACAAAGGCAGACAGAACAGTGTTGGCTTTGGGCTTTTTGGAGCTAATCAATAGGTAGAGGGTAATGTCCATCCATTCCTTCTTTGGATGAAGTTAAGAAGAACTTGAACTAAAAGAGAGAGGCTTTTTATTTTGTTTGGGCTGAGAAATGCTAACAACTCCCTATGTTACTGCCTGCAGTGTAACTCAATGCTCTGTTACCAACTCCCTGCTTGCTCCCTCACTGGTCAGGAAGGGAGAACCCCTCCCTAATAAGAGTGTCCTGCCAGAGCCTGGCCATGCCCTCCTCAGTTCAGTACTGGAAAAGAGAAGGGAGGGCTGCTCGAGCACCCCCTGGCTTCTAGCCTGAGCCACTGCAGGCAAGTGCCTGCATTTCTTCAGTCCAGAGGGGATGTCTGAAAGGTTACAAACTGGTTCAGCTTAGGCAAGTTAAACAAACCTGCAAAGATTGCATTAATTCAGGTTTTTTGAATGTTTGTCCCTAGCCCTAGTCTACATCTTTTAGGACAATTAGTCAGTTGACCTCAGTTTATAAAGCATTTGTGTGTACACTAACATCTGCAACAAGGTGATTAGATATATGAAAATGCAAAGGCCAAATCCTGCCATTGTTTATGCTTTTATTCTGACTAGATTACCAATTATTTCCAATTATGTATGTATTATGTAGGTTGTTATCCTTTTCTGGTAGATGAAAATAATGGACGCTATGCCTTTAAAAAAGTTATTTATTGATTGGCTTCTGCCATTTTGCCTGGAGACTAGGGCAAAAAATAAATTGGATCCTTTCAGGGACTGTTAGAGAAATACATCATTTTTCATAATGTTTGATGACTTGCTAACAGTACTTGCTTTACTTAAAACTGCAATTAAGGATCACCCTCTGGTCAAAAGAAAAACATGAGAAAAATGTGACTCAAAACTCAGCAGAAAAATTTCTCAGGCCCCTTGGGACTAACTCCAGCAAATATGCAGCCCAGTGTTTTGCAGAGAAATGCTCCTTTGTTTCTGAACTTCATTAATCATAAAAACGATAGTTTACATGTCAGATACTTTGATCCTGTCATTTTGTATAAATGAAACATACTAATAAGCATATTCTCTAAATGCTAAAATATGAAATGTGTTGTTATATATATTTTTTTTTAAGGAGATGGCTTTGGTCTTTCCCTTTTGAGGTGTGATGCGGTCATTAGTGTCAGCTGCTCTTGCTAATTTTTAGTGTCCCTCCAGATGACTGCACTGAATTGCTGGCTTGTTGGAATTGGTGTAATTTTCCCCTCAGCATTTTGTGCCCGTTTTAGATGCACTAATAAAAAATTCAGATGCATTCATCATGTGAACCGAAGTACTTCTGTGCTGTACTTTTTGCTTCCCTTACTGTTCTCATCTGTGTGGGAAAGGTCTCTTTTGTCTCAGGAACACTTTGTTATATGAAGTGGCTTGTGAAAATATTTTATTGAAAAGCTTTGAGTGGCATGCCGTCTATTAGACGAGACATCTAAGAAACAATTTCCACTAAGGAACTTATTTGAATAGAAAAGAATAAGAACTTTTTTTTTCTTCTTGAACATGAAGATGTTGCATGCGATTACAAATGCACAAAAGATTGTTGAGCAACTGTGTTTAGTGATAAAGCACATCTACAACTTTGCTAGCCCTAAATATCTCATCAGCTAAGGATTTGTCGTAAAGTTCGTTTACATTATAGACTAATAATACATCAGCGCGCCCACGATGATAAGGGACTCATGTCCAAAGCATGCATCATTGCCTTCTTTACAGCTTCTTTTATTATTTTCTGTTTGTGCAGCTTGGAAAAAAAAATAGGATAAGCCAGACTGATATGAAGTGATAAAGATAATCTTTTACCGGGTATGGATAAAAGACTTAAACAAATGTGATCATTTTCAGTACAGGCTCCTCATGTATTTTCTGAAGTATTCAAAAACTGTCACTGGAGAATGATTCCTTCTCTTTGGAGAATCCCTATATAATTTTTTGTTTTTTAATTTTTTTTTTTAATAATCTGTGGTGGCATGGCAATATTGTACAGATATACCTACTATTATTTTGACTAATGATATTACTGCAGGATTGTCTTGTGTGTCAGTTGTCATTCTTTGCACATTCCAGTAGATGGCAACTCCAGTCTTGTCATTTGATCTCCATTCAAACTAGAAATATTATGTTCTCCCCCCCCTCCCACCCACTGCATCTAATCTATATAAACAGCTAAGGTTTCATAGAAATGTGATCTGATTTCATTTTTATTGGAATCACCTGCTAGCATCTGATTTTTAGGCCAACCAGTCAAAATAAACCCACCTCAGAATTACAAATTGCATCAGGATTCCTCGGCCATCTTTGTTCTAAATAATAAGACGTGGCATAAAACAAGGACTGATGCTGGAAACTTTTTATGTGAATTACATGAATTAGCTGATTGCAAGCATAAGAGACCGGGTACTTTCTATCTGAGGATTTGACTGCAAAGCACATTTTCCCTTCTGCTATGTTAAAGTGAATGAATTTACCCGGTGCAGAATAAATACTTGATTCAGCCTACAGAAAAGGTGCAACTTAAAAGTGTATTAAAATGACTCTCCCTATAAACATCTCATGATACTGGGCCTGATTTTGGCCAGAATGATACTAGCATAAATCCAGATGAACGTGGCAGACTTGGATGGGACACCACTCAGCACAATGCAGATCAAAATCTGGTCCTTTGTCCCTCTTCTGCTGACAGAATTGCTGTACCCAGACACTGCTGCTTTGCTTTTTTTTTTTTCTTCCCCATCTTTTGCCTCAGCTGTGTCACCAACATATTCAAATAGGAACATTTTGCTCAATTTTCCCCCACTGACTTTCATGACTCTTAAATACTTGCCTGCAGAATTTGAAGAAATAAAGAAAACATCGTTCTATGAATGAATGCCAGAGATAAACAGGCACGAAAAATTGTCTTTGCTCTGCCTGGGCTGGAGACTAATGATCATAACAATCAGACAAAGGACGCTTTCTGTATCTCTCTGTATTGAGGCTGTTGTTTAATTTTGAAGTCACTTCCTCGGTCTAAGACGGTTTTTATTTTCTAACTGATGACTGAAAAGAGGACGGGGAGGGGAAAGTTATTAAGTTCAGTCGTTGTTTATGACATACAGACCAAACCTTGCAGAACAAAGCCGTTGATCTGTGTCTGTATTTACCTACACCAGCGTAGATAGCTGTAATAGTTATATCAGAAATGTCCAAGCTACAGTCTAGACTTTAGCCTCCTTGGTGTAATGTGATGGCAGATAAAATGATCATAGATAGATGGAAATTTTTTATTATTTATTTAAGGAGGAAACCTTTTATTATTTCAAATAATACAACTTTGTAATGCTGATTCATTTTAAGCCCCCTTTTTTTTTTGATACTCCCCTTTGTACTGCTTTCGCAAAATCCTGGGTTGTCTACCCAAACTGGATTACCATGAGGACATTTTTTATTTTGCAGACACAGTAAAATAAATTATGCTCAGCTAGGACAAGCAGAATATTGGTCTATTTAAGCCTGACTGAGTTTTATGTAACAAATTAGTGTGCAAGGTAGTTAAATCTCTTTTGGATGTCTGTTCATCTCTGCAAAGAATCCCAAGAACCTTAGAAAACGGACTTTTGGGTTATATACAGGTCCTGGGTCTATTGCAGCTAAGTGGCTTGTTTCTCATTATCGCATTTAGTGCTACAGAAACTACTCCACCAGAGTCTTTATTAAAACTTGCTTAAGGCTAGCATTTTCCCTCGGGTCAATAATGAGTTTAGAGGAATGGATGCTGAAGCTGGATTTGTTCTAGCTACTGGAGTGAATTATGTCTCATCGGAGCCCCCAGGCTAGTATTTCAAATTTGCCACAAGGTACTTCATCAAAAATCCTATCCCAGTGTTGAAACGGCCATGTGCCTGTAGTAGCAAATGCAGAGTGTACATTTTAGGATCTTTTTTCCTAAGTTATGCCACTATATATTTTTCTGCACTAAGAGCCCATTAAGTTGCCACACACACCAATGCAGAATGCATTTCAGAAATGTATCCTTAAGATGTCATGCACTGATGAGGCGTTTGACAGTTATGTCTGCTTAAAATGCACAGCGCAAACAAAACATCCAGCTGAACTTTCTTCTTTGGTACTTTTAGTGCTAATAGCCATTACAACCCTATAGCTCTTCTTGGTTGTTTGAGCACAGTGCTTATGGAAATGGCAGAATGTAAATACCATTCCCCGCTGCAAATCTCTGCTCCTCACAAGTCCCGGTGTAGTTGGTGTGGGTATGTGATATGAGTGCATGCTCATATGAGTAAAAGTTTCTGTAATGCGGGGTTTCCCTAATAAGGGAAAAAGCTGCATTTTGTAAAATCTTCTAAACTGTTTTCTTTTTTTGCAGAAGGAAAAAAAATGAGTTAAAATACTGTACGGTCAGATCCTTATTAATCTAGCCAAAACAGTAGTTGTAATCATTAATGTTAATAATTGGCACTGCTGTTGGTAGCCTTGATTTAAAATAATCATTTGCAGTTTAGAAGGTGTAACCCTGAGATATATGTAGTATCATCTTATCTAACAAGGCGGCTTGGCCCTTTAAGAGGGGCAGGGAGCCCTGGAGTGGGACCCCAGCTGTTGGTGATTATCTGGCAGGTAGAAACCTAAAGTGAGAAAGAGCAAGCAGCTTGAGTTGGGAAAGGCTAGCAGGCAAACTCAAACCCAAAGGAGCTTGTTTCTAGGAAGGGCTAGAGATAGCGATCTCTATCCAGCTACCTAGAGAAAGGCACCAGGTTTGCTTTGCTTGCTTGCTTGGGTCATGGGTTATTATTTGGGTTATAAACCATTGTTTGGAGCGGTGGAGGGTTTCATTAGAAGGCATGGCAGCAGGCACAACAACTTGTTTATACCCTGCCACTCAGGCTTGCAGCCTGGGAGTGCCCCCGATTCTTCTGCTGTACCTGGATATTCAGGTGACAGTGAGGGGGTGCCTTTTACCAACTCCATCCGGTGAGAAGTCTGCAAACCTTCCCCCCCCCAACCCAGATTTTGATCTAACCAATATCATCCATGCCTTTTAACCCCAAGGCTGGACTACTAGACAGTAATGCACGCTACATGAATCTGCCCTCAAAAACTCTTTAGAGACTGCAGCTGGTACAGAACTTGCTGGCTTGCCTTCTGATAAGGATAGCTCATTAGGAGCACATAACACCAGTCCTCCAACATCTGCATTGGCTCCACGTAGTTTTTCTGATACACTTCAAGGTGTAGTTTCTACCTATAAAGCCCTAAATGGCCAGGAACCTGCATACCTATAGGACCTTTTACTTCCCTTTGCCCCGTCACGATTCCTAACATCAGCCAAGAGCAACCTCCTGCAAGTGCCGTCAGTGCACCAAGTCTGTTTGCCAAAAAATGTGTATCAGGTCATTGTCCGCAGTTGCTTCCTCAAGAGGGGGAAGAACATCCAAGAACATCCTCCTTCTTGAGGCATGGCAGAACCTGATCCTGGATGTATTTTGGAAGCACTAGAAGACCTTTCTTCCTGGGCATGGATTTAGCAACCAAAACTAGGCCAAGACGTTATTTAGTGGGTCTTTTAATGTTGTTTTATTGTCTTGTTTTGTCTCATTTATGCTAGTTTCCTCTTTAAGTTGTTCTGCTTCCCTTGCCATAAGCTGCCCTGAGCCTTTCTTGGGAAGGGTGTCATATAAATCGCAAATTCTTTTTTTATTAATGTGTCTTCCAACATTCAATGCTGCATGGGAGGTAAAGGGAGTTTGCTATTAATATGTTTCCATAGCGGAATAATTGGCATATGGGAATTTGGTTTTTCAGTGTCAGAAACTAAATGTTTTGCTTAATTTGGGGCTGAACCCAGTGATCTCCCGAGGTACATTCCAGCCCTGATGTCTATGAAATCTATGAAGTCTATGAACTTTCCTAGATAGCTTACATGCACACTGGGACTCAATTTTTTATCCTGTTCTTTCTTGCTGTCCTGTTTCCCCCTAAATACTGTATTCTGATTTTTTTTCCACACTCAGAATGTCTTTTCTAAAACCTTAACCAAAATAGGAGAATCATTGAACTTTAACCAGTATACATGGTAGCCTTATATTTATTATACATAATGGCATTTGCATATACAGTGAAACTTTCCTTAAGACCATTATCACTTTTATGAAAATGGTCTTCCTTTCACTTTCTAATGTATCATTTTCAAATATTTTTCTTAATATTAATACTGTGATATCTACCATATGTCACATTTCTAAATCTGTATTCCAGAGCAGACGTTTCACTTATTTCTTTATGGGACATAGAATAGATCAACTTAGCCAGACTAGAATTGCATTTATTCCCTTGTGCGTGCATGCACATCCATATATGTATATGTGTGTGTCTGGCTAAGTTGGTCTATTCTGTGAGTGTGTATGTTGGGGGACGTAAAGTATTTTTTATCATCATGGTGATAGGTGTACTGCTAAGTTTTCATGACAATTTCTTAGGATCAAACAGTGTTTCACATTATTTTGTTTCCCCTCTCTCTCTCATTTAAAAACTAACCCTCATATAAATTCACAATCAAGGGAATTTAATCAAAATACCAGTATGCACGACCAGGAATTATAAAATTTGTATATATTAACTTTGAGTAAGTGACCCAGTTCTCATAGTCTATATTTGATCCCTAGAAATGAAATGCATAAATAATATAGTAATGCATGTCACTTGGTCAATTTGTAATGCGTAATCTTTCCGTACCCTATTTCCATTTAACTGGTCTTTACAGTCATGGTAGTCGAATATTATGAATCAATAAAATAAGGGAACGTCTTTCTTTTAGGTGTTCAGTTGTTGGGGGGAAAGCCCATAGGCTATGAAGAAATGTCTCAGGCCATTTGATTTTAGGTGTTTAATAAAATTAAATGTTTAGCTTAAGGGTTTGAGAGTTGATTAAGTATTTTATCCCCAGCACCCTTTCATTTCAACAGGAGTTCCATGGCTAAATCTCTTGGTCATCTTTAAAAAGCATTATCTTTTAGGCAAAAGGGGGAAAATAAAGTTGTAGCTTCCCAGTGGGCAGAACGTAGGAAGTCATGTCCAAATCCTCAAAGAGTATTCACTATCTTTCAAGCACTTAACAACTTTACTGGGAACTTTTCTCAGATAATCGGGTATCTCCATGGAGAGAAGATTAAGTGACTCTCAAGTGTCTGTCCTGTGGTTTTGTTCTTGTTGTTTTACACCAAAAAAAATCCATAATGCTTCAGCATCACACTGCATTTGTGATTCTTGGACAAGAAATTGGACAAGATGGGGGCATAAGGGAAATCTTTGCCTCTAGGCAATCAAAGAGGCTTTTTGTATCATTTGTGGTTAGGTCAAATGATTACTTTAGTTTAATGTATTCACCTAGATTTTGGGGGTAGGGCGGGGGGGTGTCAAGCTGAGAAGCAGCTCATCAGATCATTATCATTATTGTTATCTATGGCTAACAATGAAGGCAAACAACATTTACAATTTAGAGGATAATAGCTGCAGTTTCTGTTCCTAGGTTTTAAGTGAACTATAGATAGTTTCCAGAATAAAAGAAGAATTATAAAATGTAGATGGAAATACCTACTAGAGCTTAAAAGGGGGGAGGAATGGAACTACCCACCACATTAAAAAGGTGCTGACCCCATGGACTCTTTGGGCTTTGTTACAAATTACACTATAAACTGCAAAAATGTTAATCGGCTTAGTGCTATCTTGGAGTTCGGAGCAGTCACGCTTTTAGTCTAGAAACCTTTGAGTGCACCCCTACCTGCATAGCTGTGACTTGCCAGTAGAAGGCTGATGAGCAGGGAGGTCCCTTCCAACCTGACTTCTCTATGCTTTGGCCACCCCTTGCCCATCGCATCAACAGCATCCTAGACTGCAGGGATAGGAGGGAGGTGGTGGGGTCCCCTTGAGAGAGGCTGACGGACCCTGTGGGGGGCTCTCTGGGGACGTCCCTGCCTACCCTGCTCCTACCTTCGATGGCAGAGCTGCACTGCCGAGAGGCTGCAAGTGGGGAGCCCCAGGATCTGGCTGCCCCGGGGGGGAAGTTTTTTGCGGGCAGGATCACAGGATTCGGTTCCAGCAAAGCAAGCAGTAGGGGGAGGTTTCCCTAAAATGGGGGGTGGGCCTGAAATTGGAGCTGGTCTGGTCCTTGCTCCATGCCCAGTGCTTGGCCAATCCCAGTGCCCAGCTCTCATGTAAAACTGAAAAAACAGACAGCAAGTGGGCCAGTGTGAAAATGCTGCCCGATGCTGGAGTTTGGATCTTCCCCGTTTCGAAGGCCCATCTATCCCTCAATCCCAGTCCAGCCTGAACCTTTGGATTACCTTGTCTACAGATACTTCTGCTAAGCTTGCTGCCTCCATCTCTGCCTCTGCCCAGACCCTCCAGGCTACATCAGTGCCTTTATAAAAGACTGTGCTTTCATTTGCCCGTAGCCAAAGAAACAGGAGCTCTGCAAACATGCAGCTTTGGGCGCTGCACACCAGCTCCTGCCCTGTCCAAGATCCCTTCCTAATCTGCAGTCATCGGCACTCCTGATGAGCTGCCCAGTGCTGGCACTCAGCTCTCTCTCTGTCCTGGAGACAACTGCGATCACCTTCCAGCCAAAGTGTTCAGCTCTTAACATGGTTGCAAGGGGTGGGGAGTTGCTGCCTAGGACCATGTCCCTGCACCAAGGGTGCTCGCTTGTTTGGAACTGACCTGGACTTGTCATATTCCTCAGGGAGACCTGGTATTCACCTAATAGGTGAAAGCAAAAAGCCGCAGGAGCAGCAGGAGGACAACGCCTTATTTAATTCTGGCTTTCTCTGCTCCCTCCCCACCTCCTGTGGGGAGATTCTTCACCTTTTACCAGAAAAATAACACTTCCTACCTCTGGTATAGGATGAAAAAAAACCCAACAGATGGGAATAGTGTTAGCAGAAGCAGCCAGGGGTCTGAGAGCCCCCAGCGAAGGAGGATCTGGGAGGAGCTATTGCATCCTGGGATGCTGGAGGTTTTTATCATGGATGGAGCAGCTGTGGAGAGTGGCCACACCTTAATGGAATAGGAGCAAATTTATGCGTATTAGAGATAATTCTGCCCTGGAATGGCATAACTTTAAACCGAATAATGAGAGCTTTAAAGGTGTTAATGTGCAGCCAGTCCAGGGTTAACAGCTCCAGAAGCCACCTAAAATGACTGTATAACAAGGCCCTTATGCAACTGCGAGCCCAGTTTTTGGCATCAGAACCTTCCAAAGACCCCAAATACTAAGCAATCAATTAAAATGGCAATTCATCCTGCCACACCAACCTTTGTATTAAATAACATATTTTTAAAACAAAATTCAGGATGTGGCTGCATCTTAAAGCAAATTAAAAATGTTATTTATGTTTTTTGCAGTGGAAAGACGCATGTGTTTTTCTTCACTTCATAATTCCAAAGACTTAGAAAGAGGCAATACTACTTTCAGATGATTTCGCCATGTGCTGGATATAAATCTGGCATCTCTGATCTACCCAAACTGTGTATAAAAACCCATGGAGTTAAACAGCAACACATTTGAGGAGGTTCATATACATTCATTATTTAAATGAAGACTTGGAAAAAAATTATATCCTTTTGGTTGCCTGTCCTTAAATGGTAGCCTTCCAACCCTTCAGACAGCAGTTGACACACATGCAGAATACTTTAAAATCTAGAGACTATACAAAGTGGTATTAATTGGCCGTTGCAGAAGTGAACTCTTTACAATTTTATTCAAGTAGAACTTTTCTCAGAGGTAGCAGCGTAGCTAAAGTAAGCAGGGCAAAAAAGTAAAAAATAGCAGCTACTCCTGCTGCCCTTTGTGCCATGACCACCCAGGGAACAAAGCTGCCCTGTTTCATAGTTAGAAGGGTCAGAAGGGACCTGAGCAGATCATCAAGTCTGACCCCCTGCCGTGGCAGGAAAGATTACTGGGGTCAAACGATCCCAGCAAGGTGATTGTCAAGCCATGTCTTAAAGACCCCCAGGGTAGGAGCCAGCACCACTTCTCTTGGAAGTTGCTCCAGATCCTAGCCGTCCTGACAGTGAAGTCGCGCTGTCTGATGTCTAATCTGAATTTACCCTCTGCCAGCTTGTGACCGTTATTTCTAGTCACTCCCGGCAGTGCTTGGGGGAACAGGGAGTCCCCCAATGCCTGCTGCTCCCCTCTGACTAGTTTGTAACAGGCCACTAGATCCCCCTCAGCCTTCTCTTCTGGAGGCTGAACAGGTTCGGGTCCCTAAGCCTCTCCTCGTAGCGCCTGCCCTGCTGACCCCTGATCATGCGAGTGGCCTCCTCTGGACCCTCTCCATGTTGTCCACATGCCTCTTGAAGTTTGGCACCCAAAACTGGACCCAGTACTCCAGCTGCAGCCTGACCAGTGCTGCACAGAGGGGGAGGATCACCTCCTTGGACCTGCTTGAGATGCATCTGTGGATGCATGACACGGTGCAGTTGGCCTTCCTGACCGCGTCCCCACACTGCCGGCCCATGTTCATCTTGGCATCAGTGATGACTCCAAGATCCTTTTCTGCCTCTCCACTGACAAGAAGGGAGTTCCCCAGCCTGTAGGTATGGTGCTGGTCCTTCCTCCCCAGGTGTATCACCTTGCACTTCTCAGTGTTGAATCCCAACCTATTCTCATACGCCCACCCCTGTAACCTGTCTAGGTCCGATTGCAGCATATTCCTCCCTTCTAGCATGCCCACATCCCCCCACGTCTTAATGTCATCAGCAAATTTGAACAGGGTGCTTTTTAACCCCTCGTCCAAGTCACTGATGAAGATGTTGAACAGTGCGGGCCTGAGGACTGAGCCCTGGGGGACCCCACTGCCCACATCCCTCCAGGTCAAAAATGACCTATCCATTACCACTCTTTGGGTACAGTCCTCTAGCCAGTTGGCGACCCATTTGACTGTGTAGGTGTCAACACCACAGTCCCCCAGTTTTTTAATGAGAACAGCATGAGAGACATTGTCAAAGGCCTTCCAAAAGTCCAGAAAGACTATGTCCACTGCTACCCCTGCATCTAAGGATTTGGTGACCTGGTCGTAGAAGGCCACCAGGTTGGTCTGACAGGACCTGCCGCTAATGAACCTGTATTGGTTGCCCCTAGGCATAACCTCCCCCACTCGCCCCTCATGGATATGTGCCAGGATAATTCCCTCAAAAAGCTTACCCAGGATCGAGGTAAGACTAAGTGGCCTATACTTTCCTGGGTCCTCCTTCCTCCCCTTTTTGAAGATGGGAACCACATTGGCCCTCTTGCAGTCCTCTGGCACCACACCAGAGCACCACAAGTGCTCTTAAAGCCGTGCCAGGGCTCCCTCAATGACCTCAGCTACTTCCCTCAACACCCTGGGGTGGAGACTGTCTGGTCCAGCTGATTTAAATACATCCAGTCCTTCCAGAAGTTCCCTGACTAGTTCCTTACTGACCCTTGGCCTAGGTGTGCCTCCCCTGGTCCCTGAGTGAGGCCCGGTGAAGGGTCTGATCTGGTCCCTGCTCAGGAAAATGGAGGCAAAGAAGTCATTAAATAGCTTAGCTTTGTCATCTGGTGTGACGACCAGCTTTCCTAGCGTGTCTTGCTGGGGCCCCACGTTACCCGGTACCTTCCTTTTACCCCTGTGTATTTAAAAAAGACTTCTTGTTGTCTTTGATCTGGGAAGCTAGTCCCAGTTCCATCTCCACCTTGGCCTTCCTGACTGCCCCCCTGCATCCATGAGCAACTGCAGTGTAGTCCTTCCTGGTGATGGCCCCTCCCTTCCATTGGGTGTGTGCCTCCCTTTTAGCTAGGAGACATTCCCAGATGCTTTTGGTGAGCCACGGGGGCTTTTGCGCTCTCCTGATCCCTTTGATCCATGTTGGGATTACCTCCCTTTGGGCTTGGAGGATCATCTCCTTAAGGAGTGACCACTCTTCTTGGACACCTGGCTTCCCTCCCCTCTGGGACCTCAGTGCCTCCTTGATTATTCTCCTTAGCTCATTGAAATCTGCTCTCCTGAAATCTAGGGCTGCTGTCTTGTTGTAGGCCTTTGCCACCTTGCACTGGATGATGAATTCCAGCAGGCAATGATCACTGTCAACCAGGTGGTCGAGCACCCACAGGCCCCTCACCAGGTTGTCACCCATGGCCAGCACCAGGTCCAACAAGGTGTCTCCCCTGGTGAGGCGGTGCACCTCCTGGGTTAGATGGAGGTCCTTCATTCTGGCTAGGAACCTACATGAGTGGTCAGACCTGGCTGACTGCTCTTCCCAGCAGGTGTCTGGAAAGTTCAGGTCCCCCATGATGACCACGTTCTTTGACCTAACGACATCCGTGAGCTGACTTAAGAATTCCTGGCCTAGCTCTTCCCCTTGGTTGGGTGGTCTGTAGTAGACCCCCATTGTTAAGTCTCTTTCCCCTCGACTGCCTTGTATTCTAACCCAGAGCACTTCACTGTGCCCCTCCTCTGACTCTGTGCTACTTGAGGATGTGTATTCCTTCTTTATGTAGAGTGCCACACCCCTGCCTTTCCTCCCTGTTCTGTCCCTCCTGTGCAACCTATAGCCCTTGATATTCACTGCCCAGTCATGCATTGGGTCTCACCACGTTTTGGTGAGCCCCACTATGTCTGGGTTGGTGTCAGCTAGCAGGAGGGTAAGTTCCTCTTGCTTGTTTTCCATACTATGAGTGTTTGTGTAGAGGCATTTGAGGCCTCCTGAGGATGTGTGCACTAGCTCCCTAATCTCAGCATTGTCCTGGCCCCTGTTGCTTACCTATGTATATGTTCCATCTATTGGTCTAGGCTGGGCTGTACTTGTGGGTGCTGCTTGGTTTAACGGTTCAAGGCTTCCTCCTCCCTTGTCTTCCCCTTTCCCTGACGAGCCTAGTTTAAAGCCCGCCGGAGGAGATCCACCAACCTAGAAGAGAACACATGCTTACACCAAACTTTGGGGCAAAGCATCCACACCAGAAGACAGGAAACTGATCCAGGCTGACCTGGACAGGCTCAGCAAATGGGCGGATGAGAACCTGATGGTGTTTAACACTGAAAAATGCAAGGTTCTCCACCTTGGGAGGAAAAACCTGCAGCACCCTTATAGGCTCAGCAGTGCTACGCTGGCTAGCACTATAGAAGAAAGAGACTTGGGGGTCATCATTGACCACAAGATGAACATGAGCCTGCAATGCGATGCTGCGGCTAGTAAAGCGACCAAAACGCTGGCTTGCATCCATAGATGCTTCTCGAGCAAATCCCGGGACGTCATTCTCCCCTTGTACTCGGCCTTGGTGAAGCCGCAGCTGGAGTACTGCGTCCAGTTTTGGGCTCCACAATTCAAAAAGGATGTGGAGAAGCTTGAGAGAGTCCAGACGAGAGCCACGCGCATGATCAGAGGTCAGGAAAACAGATCTTACGATGACAGGCTGAGAGCCATGGGACTCTTTAGCCTGGAAAAGCGTAGGCTCAGGGGTGATCTGATGGCCACCTATAAATTTATCAAGGGTGACCACCAGGATCTGGGGGAACGTTTGTTCACCAGAGCACCCCAAGGGATGACGAGGTCAAACGGTCACAAACTCCTGCAAGACCGTTTCAGGCTGGACATAAGGAAGAATTTCTTTACTGTCCGATCCCCCGAGGTCTGGAACAGTCTGCCAGCGGAGGTGGTTCAAGCACCTACATTGAACACCTTCAAGAGTAAATTGGATGCTTATCTTGCTGGGATCCTATGGTGCCAAGTGGCTTCCTGCCCTTGGAGCGGGAGGCTGGACTTAAAGATTTTCCGAGGTCCCTTCTAGCCCAGTCTATGAAATCTATGAGTCTTGGCTGCAGGTTCTTCTGGAGTCTTGTCTGCTTTCTTAAAGAAACTGTCCAAGGAAGTTTGGACAGATGTTCTCCAGGCAGATGAGTGATGTAGTGAACTTGGTTGCTGGCATGGCATCACATCGGATCAAGCAATGTAAGTCAAAACCGATGTCATAAAGTTAAAACAGGGTGTCAATTTATAAACATTGTAAGTGTGAAACATTGCAACTAGAAACGTTGTAAGTGGAGGACTGCCTGTACACTAAAGACTTTTGTTTTGCTTTGCTTATATGTTTGTCTGTTGGCATACACAAAAATGAGAGTTATATATATAAAATGTGGCAAAATTGTGTGTGTGGATGTGTATAAACACATATACACACACATTCATACATGGGTGTGTGCACATGTGTTTATATACATCCATGCATACAAACAATTTTTGCAATGTTTCCCCTCAGAATATTTCAGTGAAACTGAGGTTCATGTGAAATAACGTATTATATTACTTATTTCAATTTATCTGTCATTTGTCCAGTACTATAAACTGACTGAAAGACTCCTTCTGGGCCTAACTATGATAGTGTTTGAACACTTTTAATGCTACTTATCTTTACAACAACGGTGATGGGTAGGGAAGCATTTTTTACCCCAGGCCATGCAATGTTATAGCATAGGTGTGAACTGAACCAGTCTCCCCCACACCGGAACATACAATTTATCTAGCAGTATTTAAAACACACAACCCTATACTTGTCCCCCAACTATAATCATTTGAGTCTTCACATCTACAACTGTACAATAAAAATAAATCACTAGATTCAGAGGCCAGGTACAGTCATTTTACTTGTATAAGTGATGGGAAACCACTCTATACCTGTAACAGAACAGAAGTTTGGCGCATACAACTAGTCTTTCTACCCATAACAGAAGTTTGGCATACGTAGATTGGTTCAAAAATAGTGTAACCAGGTCTATTATATGAGTGTGTGTATGTGTGTGTCAAAAGGCAAATGTGTGTCCTGTTTCCTACCAATCTGAACTCAGCCACTTATAGAAAACCACATAAGTTCGATCGATTCCACCTCAGGCCTTTTGAACGTCTGCACCTAATCAGAGGGAAAATGGCAGCTTGTGTTGGACTCTGAGTCTGAGTTTTCTCTCTTATCAGGTTCCTTCATTTGTAATCTTCTTCTTTGCAGAGGGGTGCTATAAAATATGGTGTATTACTCTTCTGTACACAGTGCTCAAAACCTCAGCACACACAATTCCCCCGTTTTCTTAAGCCTTACTAGTTTTCCACTGAACCCAGTGAGACAATTGCAGTAGGTTCCAGAGAAAGACCTCTACCTCCACCTACTCTGGACATTTTAAAAAACATTTGGAGTCTTATCTCACAGGGATCCTTTGACCCCCAGCTGACTTCTTGCCCCTTGGGCAGAGGGCTGGGTCCGACGAACTTCTGAAGTCCCTTCCAGCCCTAGTGTCTGTGAAATCTATGAAACCTTGTGGCTTTGTAGCAAGTTGGTATGGAGTTGCAGGGGTCCTGCTGAATTGCAGTGGTGCCACAAACGTGCAATCTATATAAAGATCTATATCTATATTATTCTGAGTCACACAGGTTAACACAGCCCTAGTTAACTCCAATCTAGTATCATTAAAGGCATTAGGAGGGCATTTTCAAGGCAAAGAAAACTAGGAGTAAAGGGCAACTGTAGGCATAGCCCAGCCTGAAAAGAACGCAGGAGCTAAAGTTTGATACTGGTATTGTCATTTATGTTACCGTGAATTTAAAGGTTAGGAAGGAACTAAGTTGGGACTTTACATGATTTTGCATGAATACTTTAATTTGAGTAGAGTATGGACTATATCTGCTTACAACCCCCTCATTTAACATCACCTTTTCAATAGTGAAAAGGTTTCTTTTCCACCTGCTTGGCTGTCACTCTTTAGGAAGGAAGAGTCTGTTGCACAGTAATGCATTTTCTTCTTCCTCTCCAAAAGACACTTTGCACAGCAGGTCCCTGCTCTTAACCAACCCCAAATGGAATCTTACTGATGGAAGCTGGCATCATAACTGCAGATCAGCAGTATTAACGCAGGCATTGCTGGCAACTCCCATAACATTTTTCCTCAAAAAATTCTGATGACAGAGGTAAGTTCTCAGCTGGCCAAAGCTGAATGTCTCTGCATGAATGCCTGAGTTGAGGCTGGCATTAGGAGACTGAAAATTCAGGAAGCTGAAAAAGAGAATAAAGTGGAAACTAACATTTTGTAAAGCAGGGAGAGTGAGTAGGGAGGGAAATGATTTGGAGATCATTTAGTGTTGATAAGAGAGATTTGGAATAATTTAATGTTGAATGGCAATACTCCTTATAAAAAAACAAATCCGAAAGATATAAATTAGTTTAGAAGGTCTAGAAGAACAAATTGTTTGAGATCAAGAGATGCAATATTAAAGCAAAGGAAGAACTTTTTGCATTTAAAACTACAGATGATAGGAAGAAAGATTTATCAAGTTGGTAATCTTGAGAAAAGAAGATTGACATGGCTTCAGGTGCAAAAAAATATAGCTGTGCCTTATCTGTAACCATCTGGAGTCGGCAAATGTAGGAGAAAAATGTGTGCACTGTAAATGATTTAAACACTGAGACTAGTATTTTTATTGGGTCAGAACCTGTGACAGCCATCTACAAAGAACATTTATGTAATGTGCAGGGACAAACTCTGTGGTAGAGTCTGGGGGGGGTGAGGGCAGGTCACGGTTTCAAGAGCAGGGGGGCACATGGCTCCTCCAGTAGGTTGGCCATCATAGAGGACATTCTGGTTTTCTGCTTCTCTGTCCTTTGTCCTCTATTGATACGAAACCCAACACCTTTATGTCCCCTATTTCTCTCTTCAAGAGCTGTAAAGATGTTGGGTTTCATATCAATAGAGGACAGAGGACAACTGGACTGTCTTCTATGATGGCCGCCCTATCCTCGAGTGGGACGGGGGAGAGACAGGTGCAGGAGTCTCACCCCAAATAGTCCCTGGTGGCTGCTGCCGCCACTGCCACACGATATCCTTACTTTGGCTCTTGCTCTTAGATCAGCAGCAGCCAGCACTGGCTGCTGCTGCAAGAGCAATGCTATGGAATTGGTCTTACTGCCAGTCACAGGCTCTGTATGGGTGGGGGGTGATTTGGCAGCTTTCCTAACACCTGGAGCTGGTGCCCCTCTCCCCCAAACCCTAGTTACGGTAGTGACAAACAACCAGAAGCAGTGGGATTACTTGCTAAGCAATGATACCGTTTAATATAAGCATGACATAATTTCACTTTAAAGTGGTTACCGTGGAGAAGATTGCTAATTAAGCCAACATGGTGCTGAGGTTTTGGTGGGTTGCCTAAAGATTTGAGATAGTTGAGTGTGTCATTAAAATTTAAAAACCTCTCACCAGAAAAATATTTCACAGGTTTGGACAAAAGGAGGACAATAATAGTGAGGACATTTATAACATGAAATTAAAATGGAATTTACATTAAACTCTTGCTTGTGATTGTAAATGTGACAGTATTGAATGGTTTGGTTTTTGAATGGTTGCTATATACTAAGAGGGAGAAAGTATTCCCCTAACTAGGCACATAAATGGGCTTAGGCACCTAAAAGCCTTTCTATTCCACCCTGCTCAAGTCCCTGAAAAACAGTTAATGACAAAATTGACTCTTCTGCTAGGCTTCTTGCTGCTTTTCTGTGACACAGCATAATGGGTAAGCTGAAGGTACATTACAAAAGTGGGTGTGCTCATGGATTTCCAGAACTTTAAGAGGGTGGAATTGAATCCCGCTTAGCCCCTACCTACATGTTACAGGCATTGTGCAATGAACTGGTTATTTGTGCCATTAACTGAGCCCAGCTACACATACAAAGTACTTAGTATGCCATAAAAAGGTCCAACCAGCTATAAAGATGGACCTAAAAATGTGTACTAACTTTATAGCTGGTAGCTATCCAGTTTTAATTTGCTGTAGCAGGGTCTCCCCTGCAGCTTGGAGCCCCATCAGCTGACCTGGCTCCCAGCCAGGGCATGCCCAACCCCATCAAGTGTGCTACCCCAGCCTTAGGGGCTCTCCGCATGCCCCTGGCACTGGGAGATTTCAGTGAGATCTAAGTCCATTTAGATGCCTAATGACTGGAATAGGATCTGTCTGTATACTGCACTTCAATCAAGCACTTTTAGTCTTTTGAACCTAAAGAAATCTTATGAGCCATATCCAGACATGCAGGCACATGCAGTTCGATGCACTGCACCACAAATTGCAGATGTTGATGTTAAACCATGTCTCATGCTGCTAATTTGCAGCGCTGGGGCAAACTTTGCTGCCGGGATTTCCCAGTAGCAGACCCCTCCCCTCTTGAAAATGCAGTGCAAAGGACACTAATGTAGTGTGAGCCTGGACAAACTAGGACAGACAAACTCCACATGCACAGAGTCCTTGCACTGAGGCTGGGGGGCAGTGTGCCTTGATACAAGGGAGCAGGGCTTGCCAGGGACTGACTGACTGGGGTGCAGGGTGCCTCCAATGTGGGGGTTTCGCAGCATGCAGAGATTGGGGATCAGGCATCCCAGTGTTGCCTGCTCCCCCATCTCCACGTGCTGCTCCCCAACCAACTCCCCCTGTAGCACATGGAGCAGCAGGACACTGCGATCTGTTGCTAAGTGCACGGGCAGGGGAGTGCACTGCAGCACAAAGTAGCAGCGCTAATGTGTGCTGCTGCAAACACACTCCGCTGCTCATGCGGATGCAGCCATGAGGTTCAATAAAGAGAAATGCGAAGTCCTATACATAGGACAGCGCATTCCCATGCACCAGGACAGGCTGGGGACCCACTGGCTGAGGAGCAGCTCTGCACAAAAGGACTTGGCGGTTACAGTGGGCATTAAGCTGAATATGAGCCAACAGTGTGGCCTTTTTGCAAAGAAGTCTAACAGTATACTGGCCTGGATTTGTAGGAACATTGCCAGCAGGTCTCTTTGGCACTGTCTGTAACAGAAAAAGGAGCAGTGATCTCAAATTGCAGCAAGGGAAGTTTAAGTTAGATATTAGGAAAATCTTTATAACTAGGAGGGTATAAAACACTGGAACAGGTTATCCTTGGAGTTTTTTAAGACCTGGCTAGACAAAGCCTTGGCTGCGATGACCTAGTTGGGGCAGGTCCTGCTTTAAGCAGGGAGTTGGACTAGACGTGACCTCCTGAGGCCCCTTCTAACCCTCGTTTTCTATAATTCAGTGATACCGTGAATTGATTAAAGTTACAGTATGTCCCACATCAGATTCTTCTTGGTAAGAAGGCATGACCATTTATAGTAAAAGAAATAGTTAATTTAAGAAAAAAAGGGACATATATATGGAAAGCTATTTGTGGAGCTAGAAAACCAAACTAGAAGTCCATTTTAGCTGCTGTTGGACAAGCTGTGTTGAACTGATTTAATGTTTCTTCATGATTGCCGCAGAACCCATCAGAAGTTCACAGATGCAGGAAAGGTTACATCATGCCTGAAAGAAATTGTCCTAAATAGTATAGTTTGGTGGAAAAAAAAGAAGGAATTCTATGATAATTTTTTTTCCTGCAGAAATATATTAATTCTTTCTGCTATAAAGCTATGTCATTTAAAATGTTGGAAATATATTTGTTTTTCCTTTAACAGCTATAAATGTTATATTTTTAATATGCTTTCAGTTAAAAATAAATAATTGGAAAACACATTGCTACTGTTACGTTTACTAATATTACAGTATTATTTTGCGCTGAAATTCACTGATACGCTTTTATATATTTATCTCAAAGTTTGGTTAAACATGCAAACACATTTGTACTTGCATTTCCCAGCAAACATAGAGGGTTTTAAGTTGTCTTTTTTTTCTTTATCATTGTAACTGTCAAATGCACACCCCCAAAATGACTTGTTCCTACTTAAAGTGAAAAGCTAGAATTCACTTCCACAATAAAGAGTGTTCACATTCAGCATTGGCTAGTGTGGGAGCCTGCCTTTAAGAGTGAGGTTTCTTTTGTCCTCTATTGTGAGCGATGAGAAGTCAAGGTCTCACCTCAATTTACTTAACCTAAATGAAATGGAAAAGGCAAGAGAAGAGGCCCCTGACTCAGGCTGGGTGACTTTTTCAGTTGAGGTAGTTGACAGTAGTTTTGTTCAAGTATCCCAACAACACCAAAAGACGTCTTGTGTTGTTTGTTCAGGCCAGGTACAGACATTACACGTAATTGGTCTAAGTTACTGGAAATTGATCTAAACCTGTGCATATAGACTAGGCTTGTCCAACATACAGCCCGCGGGCCGCCATGCAGCCTTCCCAGCTGTTTTCTGATACCTGAGGTACTGCAACGGGAAATGAAAGTAAACACTCAACTTTCGTTTCGGGGGGGTGATGTGATACCGCTTCCTGTCAGGTCTTTGAATATGGCTCACCGACCCACTGGGTGATAAAAAGTTCATGATCCAGCCCCACGTTTAAAAAGGCTGGACACCCCTGATATAGATCAACCTAAAATTGGCAAGATCCAGTCAAAGATAGACCTGGTTTGATGTGGATTCAAATCTAATTGATTTAGATTAGACCAGGAATGAAACTACTGTACCAGATGTTCTACTGATTCAAGTTAGGTTGCTGTCCTCCAGCATTTCAGCCTCCTTTGTGCCCCCTGCCACTCCCCCCTTCCAAGGAGGCATGCTAGCACTCAGTTTGTGCTTTGGGTACTCCAGCCAAGAGCCTAGCAAGCCAAGAGCCCAGAGTCAACCCAGCACAGACCCTCTCCCCAGCCTCAGATCCTGCCTCTGGCCATTTGTCAGCTTCAGGTGGGCAGCAAAGGGAGATGGGAGTCTTCTATGTCTCCTGCACAAGCCCTGGGATTTGGGCCCCCGCCATGTCCCAGCACCCCATCATGAAACACCCCACAATATACACACACACCTGAAGCTGAGGCCAGGAGAATCCCCATGCTCAGGCACAGCTCTGTGGAACCTGACCGTAGCTCAGGGCTAATGCGTAGGGGGTGCGTGCAGGTGCATGTGCACCCCCTGAGTGTGGCAGTGCAGCCCCTACAAAAAGGCAGCACCTGCGGGTGGTCGCCACTCACAACCCCACTGCCGACACCACCGGTGGCATCTGTGGGTGGTCCGAGATTGCCACTGGCTGCCACGGATGCTGCCAGCAGTGTCTGCAGCTGGTCACTGCCCCCTGGTTGGTACTCGCCACCGACAGCACTGGCGGCATCTGCCACCACCACTGCCACACTGCCACTGCCAGTGCAGCTGTGTCCCCCCAGCTGCCGGAGCACGTGTCATTCATGTCCTAGCTCCCGTGCACCCAGCCAGGGATCCCCATGCCCCTGTGCTCAGGCACAACCCCACAGAGCCAAAGTCTGGCTCCCACACACTACGTATCAGAGGTCAAAGACAGGTACCCTGGCACCTGGACCCCAGCATGGGCCCCCCAAACAGTAGCCGATGCAGACCACTCACCTCTAGTGGGTCGGGGTGGCAAGGAGCAGGACATCTGTACCGGACCTGCACAGAGGCAACCCTATGACTTCTGTGGCTCAGCCACTGTCCACAAGTACCCAGACCATGGGCATCTGGGGTGCTGCAAGGCTTTTTTGCCCTGCATCTATAAGGTCCTGGACTACTAGGGTGGGGAGAGGTGTGGAGGCATGTACTTAGCCTCAGTGTCTCTTGAAACAAAAGCAGTTCATGACTTGGATCTCATTTGTGGGTCTGTGAGTGTGACTTGTGTTGGGAGAAGTGGGAGAGCATATTTGGGAGTAGGGATCATTGGGTAGGAAACAGCACAATTGGATTTACAAAACCAGCACTGTCTAGGAAATCACGTTGTCTCCTTGAAACGAATATGAAATTTCTACCATATTTCACTTCACTGGGTCTACTGCTGGATCTAGTGGAGCCTATGAACACCCAAGCAGGTTTAGTGGCTTTTTAGACACAGATGGGGATTTATGTAAAGAGAAGGGAAGCCCATTGCCAAGGGGACAATGGGAATTATTTGTATTTTGATATAATAAAAGAATCTTCTAATCCAAGGCTGGGTGGCAATCAGAGATGCTTTATATAAAGGGAGGAAAAGCAAACAATAATGATTAAAATGCAAATAATAAGAAATAAGCCTGAGTGACTTTTTCATATGTGGAGGAAAAGACTGCAAGGGCATGTGTGTATATTATAGGATCCTTGACCTTCAAACAGTTGTCCAAATAAATACTTTATGTGGTAGCCCATTATTACCCTCTTTCTCAATACCATCCCCGCCCTCACCCCGTCTATCATCTTGTTTATTCTGTTTGCTTTAATTAGAATATATGCTTTGGTGGGGGGAAGGGAAGGGGCTGTGTCTATCTGAGTGGTTATACAATTTCTAGCACCATGAGATTCTGGATGTAAGCAATACCTATGGGTGCGAATCTAATGTGCATGTCTAAAGGTTTGCATATACATGCATGCACATTAGAAAATAGCTCATACTTTTGCTAGTACCATATTTTGTCACATACGTGTGCCTTCCATCCCGCCCCCTCCCCCCTATCAGCGCCCCAAAATTAAGGTGTGTGTTTTAAGCAGGGAAGCTGTTTTCTTCACAGGAAGAGAAGCCCTCCTTGAGACGCTGTGTGTGTTCAGTAAACTGCAGGGGTGCAAACTTGTGTTAACCCTTTCACATCCATAGCTGTTGGCTGAGTACTGTAGCTTGTGCCCAAAGCAGCAAGTGAACTGTGCTAGTATCTTATTGAGGCTTGCGATGTGGAAACCACACTTTATTTACAGGTGCTTATCATTGCCAGTTTTGCCACTGCCCTTGGTAACCTTGTGTAATCCTCTTGGGAACATGGAGTGTCCAGGAAGTGTGGCATCAGAGGAAGGTCCTGAAGCTATACTTCCTGCATGCTTTGTGTTCCCAAGAGGACTTATTCTGTGTCACGCAGTCACAGCCATAACTCTGAAAAAACTTTTTTTCTATATTTTGCCTTCCAAAAACAAGGGTGTTTGTGTATGTGTGTGTTGTTGGGGGTGGGGAGGAAGGGGTGTTGTACACAAGGTAATATGGTATTTATTAACTTCCCAGAATCAATGAATTAGAGGCTGGAGAGGCAGTAAAGGGGCTTATGTTCACGAAAGAAAGAAGAGTGATGACATCCCAACTTCAATTTCATTTCTATTATGGCTCAGCATAATTGAGGTTCCTTCCCTGAAAGTCAAAGCTCTGCGTGAATCAAGTAGGCTATATTAGAATTTGCAGAGAATCACTTGAAAACATGATGTGGACGGTCTATAAAAACTAGAAGGCAACTAAGCATGCAACATGTGCTTAAGAAAAAAGAACGTATTTGTTTTATAGAAATCTGTGCTTTTGTTAACCTACTTTAGGATTTTAAATATTTTGGGTTGACAGTACTTTGCACTGCAGTAATTCCATGGCTTCCCCATTAGGGGTGGTGTCCTTTCTGTGCTAGATGATGTTCCTAGGTGTTATATGCATGATGCATTGTCCAGGAACGTGCTGTAAATCAGTAGTTTCAGAGTATCAAAGGGAGAATTTAAACACATGTAAAAGTTGCATTACTCGTCAAAATGTGTTCAAATTATCCTAATACATATATCTGGTGTGTTTGGGGATCAAGAGAGGATTTCATCCTCTGGAAGCTGCCAGTCCAACAACCATCCTGAGTATTACATTAACATGAAATAAAAATAAAAAAACCTCACTCATAAAATATCTCAATTAATGGCTTGTCAGTTAAAGTATCATTTGGCCACATGATCATGCTCAGATATTATGATGATTGACGAATTAAAAAATACCTGGACAGATTAAGGTTAAAGTTGTTCATTTCCTAAATACGTATTTGTAGATCATCTTGAAGAAGCAATTTAGTTATCTCTCAGTTTCTGAAGAAGCACAAAGTTGAGCTTGTTTCCAGTACACTCCTCAAAGATATCTGAATACTGATTTTTACAGTGTAGTGTTCTGTCAAATACAATATGCTTGTCAGGCTGAATAATTTACATTGTGTAACCTTGCAAGAAGGCACTAAAATAACATTTATTCTTGTCTGTATTTTAGGTAGATATATACCACTCAAGTTAAGATTAGGGATGTTGATTGCCTAAATCTACATTCGCACTGGCTGATTGATCTTTTTAATGATGTCATTGCTTCGCAGCAATACTCAAGGGAGTGAAACTGGGACTTTGTTACATAAACACTCACCATCTCCACACCCTTTATGGTCCAGCATCTAGATGCATATAAATTGCTATTTTTGGACGGCTTCCTAGACTATTAATTTAAATAGCTGGACTTTCCGTTTTCTAGCCAACAAAACTGAGCAACAGAGTTCATTAATTGTAATCGTTCAGATTAAGCCAGAAAACCATTGAAAGAAATGGCAGCGCACACAAAATGTTGATGGGCTTTTAGATTGTGGAAGACTGATATTTAAGAAATAGTTTCCAATGTGTTTCAAATTGTCATGCTTACCGTAGCCTTTTATTTTGGCAATATAGTTTATAAACTTCATGCAGCACAGAATGGTTGCTGCATCATGAAAGACGTTAGATTCCCAAGCTTACTCTTTTGTGTGTGTTTCTGTGTTTTTCTATGAGGTTCTCCAATGCTCACAGGTATGTTGTTACCCAGTTAGCAGTCTGAGTCCATCAGCTTTGAATCACTGAATGTTTCTGTTGACTGTAATAAACTATGAATTGGGTCCAAAATGTTCAAAAAATCATGCCTTTTATTCTTCATGGGGGGGGGACATTCACCCAGTTTTTCTGCTGCCAAGCTTTCTGCCCATGTAAATCTACTCAGGCTACATAGGCTATATATCCCTGTTCTCTCTGAGAAGCACCATGAACATACCTGTCGTTTTATATGCTATGCTCATGAAGTGATATACATATGTGCAAGCCTTTCTTATCATACTTCTGAAACAGAATTTTAAAAGTAACAATAAAACAGGTCAACTTGATGCATCATCTCGGTATTCAAAATAGCACAGTTTAAATGGCGATATTTTTGGTATTCTCCATCACAAAGCCACGTGAGTATGAGGTGCTGCAGTATTGCTTCCTTCCTGACAGACACTATTTAATTGGTTTGCCAAGTAAGAACGCCAAGAAATTTTATTTTTTCATTTCCAAACAACCGAATAACATCTCAGCTCCTCTCTTTCCATCATTTCTTGGGGTCTTCCTTTTATTATGAAACAAAACATTGTAGTCTAACCAGTTACACTAAATACACTTCCCTATGGGACTTCCCATAACATTATTAAATTCCCTCTTAACTCCATCTAAAATAATAAATTCTTCCTATCCAAGTTTTTCCTACAATTTCAACTGCAGAAAATATTCACTAGTGTTGTTTCTGAACACCTGGCTACCCTGCATGCTGCTATTAAATTATATCCTCACTCGTATTATGAAGCTGCTGAAATATCTAGGAACATTCAAAAACTCCCATATTAATGTAGTCAGTAGCTTTTCCTCCATCTCTAAACACTTCTGCAATATAGCCAGGGTCCCACCCAGAGGTGTAAGAGCCAGGGTCAGTGGCCTGGGTGACAGGGGAAGCCACAGTGGCTGGATCAGGTGCAGTGGCTGGGGCAGCTGGGCCAGTTGCTGCAACAGCTGCTTTTCATGCTCCCCCCTAAGCGGGCACCTGGGCTGGTGCCCCAGTCGCTAACCACTGAGAGGCGAATCATGAATGCTCTTTGCCTACAGAGAATCCTGACCCATGCCAAGAGCAATGCTCACTTTGTGCACTGGACAACACAGTGGTCCCGGGGGCAAAAAAAAGGGAATGTGTAAGTAAAGATTGTGCCACAATGTGCATATATTATGGAGGCCAAATCAAGGTTGCACAGACAGCCATACTGGTATTTTGTAAATTTTTAGTGCTTTACTCTGCATCTTCAGCAATCTTTTGTCATCTGTTTTCATTATGTAATAGGTGAAGAGAGGATAAAAAATAAAAGAACGTGGTGAATGGCTTAAATATAGTATACCAAACTGAATTTTTAAATAATGGAAATATGAAATATTTCCATCAAGAACTGGTGCAGTACGCAGATGGTTGAGTGAAAGGGTGAAGTGCATTAACTTTACATTTCCTTTGGTTTGGGTTATTTAATTTGGATTTATTTTAATTATCCAGAAGTGAAATACAATGGGCTGAAATTGTGAAAGCCCCATCTTATGAAATGATAATCTCAAAATACATCCTACTTGCCCTCCAGCTTGCTTCTTGTCATGTGATGAAGTCTAGAGTTATTTGGGATGAGAAATAGCCTTTTGTGGCAAAGCCTCGTTCTTTTGCATGCTACTGCAATTTGTTTCTGATGTCAAAAGTGTATGTTGCTAAGAACAGAGTGGCATTAGAAGGAGATGACTTTGCTATGAGAAACTATTTGTCTTTTTAACTGCCCTGAGATCCATCAGTCAACAAGAACACTGGCCTAGTCAGTCATTCTGCTGTCCTCATTTTTAAAAACTGCTCTAAAACCCCCTCTTAAAATGTGTGCTCTTTAACTAAAGTGTTAGATGAGCGATGGTTACACTTCTCTTGATTTAGTTAGCTACCTACAAAGTGGAATTTTATCCTTGAGTTAAAGGCACTGTTCAATTTAAGGCAGAATACTTCTATTGCTGCCTTTGAGGCTACCACATTTAAAAAACAAATTAATTAAAATGTTCTTTTCCTTTTAACCGTTAGTTCTGCTAAAACCGTTATGTAAAAAATATAATTCAGTTGCATTAGTGTTTCCACCAAATTTTACCATAGCAACCAAGCGTGCTCTCATGCCAGTAATGGAGCAGGAGTAGAAGCACAATAATTAAATCGTAGGGTGATATCTCGGGACATTCTGAATCAACAAAGCTCTTTGAAATCAATGAGATATACAGGTACTTAGGATTTGCTCAGTATGTACTAGAGACAATGCCAATCACCAGCAAACAAAACTAGTAACTTCATAGACCACTGAGGTTATGCTGTCCAAATAAAGACTGTATTACAGTGAGCAGGGATTGCAGGCAGGAGAAGGGGCAAAATGTATTTTGAGTTCTGGGGGGCAATTCAGGTTTGAGGGTTGGTCTTGGTACAGGTTTGTAAGTGAATCTCTGCATTTGGGGCATGGGAGATTCTTTTATTTACTGGAATCCAGGACTCTGCTCTTTAACATCTTAGCTAGGGAGAGACATTCAAAACGCCTGAGCCTGCATCTATTCAATCGTTGTAAGTTAGTTTAACCTTCCTGGGCTGAACCAGTCTGTAACTGTAAAGACATCCCAGAAATGCAGGCACATGCCTACAGTGGCTCAGGCTAGAAGCTGGGGGTGCACTAGAGACGCCCTCTCTTTCCCTCCTCAGTGCTGAGCTGAGGGGGCGTATGGCCCAATCCTGGCAGGATGCTTTGATTAGGGAGGGGTTCCCCTCACTCTCCCCTGCTGCTCCTGGCCAGTGAAGGAGCCAGCATGGAGTCACACAGCATTTACTTACAGAGCAGGGAGTTACACAGGGCGTTGTTAGTATTTATCTGCCCAACAAAACAAAACAAAATCTCTCTCATTAGTTCAAACTCTTAAACAGCTTTTTCCAAGGAAGGAGCAGAGGGACATTAGCTCCTGTTGATTACCTCCAAAAAGCCTTAAGGGGATACTGTCCTGTCTGCCTTTGCCCCCTCTGCCTTACACAGACACCTCTCAGCATTAGCTAGCAGACCACATGCTGACTACGGTCTGTGTGGGAGTGGGGGGGGGAGGGAGGGCTGCTTGAGCAGGGAGTGGGGCAGGGGGAATAGGGCAAGGAGAAGCCGAGTAGTCCCTGCTGTGCCTGCTGTCTCTGCAGGAGCTCAGCCAGGGAGCATAGGGGAGGGGCCAGCCCAGCTCTCTGGAGCAGAGAGTCCCACCCAGAGCTGCAAAGCATCTGAGATGCTGGAGGACTCTGTTTTAAGTTAAACCAGGAAGGGGTCTGGGAGAGACATTGCATAAACTGGTTTGACCCAAATCAGTTAAGTTTGATACTACATTCAACCAGGTTTATCTCAAAATGGTCCCTGCCATTTTCAAACTGGTTTATGTGCACTGAACATCTATTCTGTTACAGGTTTAAACCAGTTTCTTATCACTTAAACTGGTTTACATGTAATGTCCGTCCCTAGCCCTTAAGTAGCCCAGACATAGTTCTTCCTCCCTTCTCTCGCTTCCCCAGAATACTTTCACACAGAAAACTGAATAAACATCAATATACAATTAGCTAAGAGTAAAAAGAACATTTTAACTTTATTGTAATTTGCTTCTTATCAAGAGTCAATGAATAAAATGAATGCATGTTCACAAGAGTAATGGGAAAAGAATATAAATGATTTTTTTTAAATTTTTGCTATGTTCGCTGATGGTGATATCCACTGCTTCATGTGTATTTTAAGTTAGCAGGTACTGTGCAGATGGGGGGCAGGCGGATTCCAGAAATGAAACTAATTTCTCTGCTAAAGCCCTATTTGTCTGTCTGTCTGTCTGTTTGTTTAGTTTAAAATTAGGTCCACAATTGAATATATACATTTTCACGCAGTTGGACGTTTTGGCATTTAAGCTGAGATCCTGCCAAGAAATGGATGTCTGTGCACACAAGCGAGTCTATTCAACATTAGGGCTTTTACCAGACAGGAATTTCCTGGGCATATACACATGGAAGTGCTCTTTTTTCATGTGTTATTCTGTTCATAGATTTGGGGGGGCAGGAATTAAAAAATTTCTCTGCATTGGCCTAATTCTACTTCCCCTGAAATCTGTAGAAGAACTTTCAGGACTTTCCATGAGGGCTGTTTCAGGCTAATGCTTCACTCTGAATATATCTCTAAATGCCTCATTTTTAGAAGAGTATTAAGCAGACAGTACTCTGTCATTAAAACAGTGTGGCTGCTCTTCCAGCTTGAGGTAACAGTTTCTGCTCCCAGAAGACAAAACTATGAATGGTATTGCTTCAACAGAGAAAGGTCTACAATATGTAGTGACAGATGTGTTCGACATAGTTAGAGACTGCTTTGCAAAATCCATTAAAAAATACCACCAATGTACATGCCTTTGTTTTCTGAAGTTCTTTCAAAGGTCAAATCTGGAGAATTGTTCCAGGATATGAGCCAGAATGGATTTTCTTTGTTATTGGGTTGTTCCAAAGTTTTGATTTTTCTCATAAACAGGTCACTAAACAACTAAGTATGTTATAGACTTAATTGTCAGAATTTATCTCCTGGTGCCTTTGATATTATTGAACATCTGTTTGATATTTAATCTACAAAAAGAATTTTCTCATCTCTTTGGGATAGCTCTCTTATGGATACTGTGCCCAAAATACTTCAGTATATGTTGGTATTTACATTGATGAAAAGGTCATTAACTGAAATGTTTTCTTTAAATTGTGCCACTAAGCCCTGAACTCAGATGGACACTTATTAGCACAATTTTCTAACTCTACATTTTAAATCAGGGTTGCAATCCACATATACTCTGCCTAATAATTTTAGTGTTCATGTAAATAACCTTATAATTGACAGTAGCATTTTAATAAGTTTGTATCCACAAGTTATTGCAACCAATTTGTGCTGCTTTTGTCCTCCGGAATCTTCTTTTTCCCATCTCATTTGCAATTGTCCTCTGACCCTTGCTTTGTAGCTGGTAATAAACCTGACTGCCTTATTTACACTTTAAAAAAATACACTTGTTGGTATAAATTATATTTTCATGGCACCTCACTGCCACTTTTGCATCCAGACAATAGGTTAAGAAAAAAACCTCTCTGTTGTGTTGTTTGTGTTACGCACTGAATTCTCATCCTCACTATGGAAATGACCTGTTCTGTCATTAATGCTGGCTGTCAGTTCACCCGCTGGTGCTCACCGTGGTTTAACTGCAAGTGAAGAAACATATAACAAGTGGGTCGGCAATGTTTTTGGCCAGAGTGCCAAAAACACCCCATCCCTGACCCACACCATGATTTGGTGTGCCAGGGGCAGACCAGGGGGGAGCTTTGAGGGGTCTGATCCTTGTTGCTGGCAGCAGACGCATATGCGCCTCCAGGTGCATAGTGGAGGAGGGGCTGGGGTTGTGCTGCCCCAGTCCCTTCCCTGCACCCCAAGCCGCGTGTGCTCATAGCCAGTGTCAGGGCTCCAGAGCCTGGTGCAGCTGCTTGCAGCCTGCCTGCCACTGCCTGCAGCTGCCCAGAGCCCAGGCCAGCTGTGGTAGGCAGCTAGGGGACTGAAAACCGTTGCACCAGGCTCCAGAGCTCCAGCTGGGGTCCGTGGCAGTGAAGGGTGCACTTGCACCGCTGGGGGGATGGCAGAGGAGGGGCCTGGGGCAGCGCAACCCCAGCTCCTGCTTCACCATCTGCCCAGAGGTGCACACACAGCTGCTGCCACCATAGCAGCCTCTTGGCTGCAGCCTACCATGGCTCTGCCAGCCACAGAGCCTGGGCTAGTTGCAACAGGTTTTTCAGCCTCCTGCAAGCAGGTCAGACTCTGTGGCTGGTGGCAGCTGCCCAGAGCCCTGGCTGGCTATGGTGTGCCAAGCAAAATGGCTTTATATGTCATGCTCCGACATGCATTTTGCGGGTTGCCGACCCCTCAGATAACCTGTGTTTAGCCCTGTTTCACACTGTTGCAGCTCTTACCTTTCCTGACATGGCTAAATCTCTGAAATGTGGAGATTGTATGCCCATCAAGTATCAGCTAATAAAGCAAGGAAGTTGGCTCTTCTAGCATGGCATTGGGACAGTAGCAATTTAATCTTTTAACCTCTGTCTACATCTCTACCATTGGGGTAGGGACTGTTTCTTCCTCTTTGTCCAGGAAGTTCTCAGTATTGAATGGGCATTGCCATTCATTACCCATTGGGTGTCAGGATGGTTTGGCTCCCCGAACAAGATGCAGTCTGCTGGGCTCCTTTCAGGCCAAATGTAGACTCACTTTCTGTAGCAGTGTGTAGCAGTGGTAGTGGGGCAAGTGGTGTCAAGGAACTGTGTGATTTAACACAGATGTCACTTGCCCCCTGCCATCAAAATGTATCCCAGACGGGGCTCCCTGGATTTTGGTGAAAGACTCTGCCCTCCAAATTCCCAGCCTCCTCCAAGATCCTGCAGGCCAGATGACATAATTCACAGTTTCATACTTAGTAGGGTCAGAAGGGACCTGAGGCACATCATCAAGTCCAACCCCCTGCCATGGCAGGAAAGAGTAATGGGGTCAAACGACCCCAGCAAGGTGATTGTCTACCCTTGTCTTAAAGACCCCCAGGGCAGAAGCCAGCACCACTTCCCTTGAAAGTTGGTTCCAGATCCTAGCCGCCCTGACCGTGAAGTAGCGCCTCCTGATGTCTAGTCTGAATCTACCTCTACCAGCTTGTGACTGTTATTCCTGGTCACTCCTGGTAGTGCTCGGGGGAACAGGGACTCCCCCAGTGCCTGCTGATCCCCCCCGACTAGTTTGTAACAGGCCACTAGATCCCCCCTCAGCCTTCTCTTGTGGTGGCTGAACAGGTTCAGGTCCTGTCGCCTCTCCTCATAGGGCCTGCCCTGCTGCCCTCTGATCATGCGAGTGGCCTCCTCCGGACCCTCTCCATGCTGTCCACATCCCTCTTGAAGTTCGGCGCCCAGAACTGGACGCAGTCCTCCAGCTGTGGCCTGGTCAGTGCAGCATACAGGGGGAATATCACCTCCTTGGACCTGCTTGAGTTGCATCTGTGGATGCATGACAAGGTGCAGTTAGCCTTCCTGACTGCATCCCCACACTGCCAGTCCATGTTCATCTTGGCATCAATGATGACTCCAAGATCCTTTTCTGCCTCTGCACTGACGAGTAGAGAGTTCCCCAGTCTGTAGGTATGGTGCCGGTTGTTCCTCTCCAGGTGCAGCACCTTGCACTTGTCATTGTTGAATCCCATCCTATTCTCATCCATCCGCCTCTGTAACCTGCCTAGGTCTTATTGTAGCCTATTCCTTCCTTTTAGTGTGCCCACATCCCCCCACATCTTAGTGTCATCAGCAAATTTGAACAGGGTGCTTTATACCCCCTCGTCCAAGTTGCTGATGAAGATGTTGAACAGTGCGGGCACGAGGACCGAGCCCTGGGGGACCCCACTGCCCACGTCCCTCCAGGTCGAAAATAACCCATCCACCACCACTCTCTGGGTGCGGCCCTCCGGCCAGTTAGCGACCTATTTGACTGTGTGGGTGTCGACACCACAGTTCCTCAGTTTTTTTATGAGAGCGGGGTAAGAGACAGTGTCGAAGGCCTTCTGAAAGTCCAGGAAGACTATGTCTACTGCTACCCCTGCATCTAAGGATTTGGCGGCCTGGCCGTAGAAGGCCACCATGTTGGTCTGACAGGACCTGCCTCTAATGAACCCGTGTTGGTTGCCCCTAAGCATAATCTCCCCTGCTGGCCCCTCGTGTACATGTGTCAGAATAATTCTCTCAAAAAACTTGCCCAGGATCGAGGTAAGACTAATTGGCCTATAGTTTCCCGGGTTTTCCTTCTTTCCTTTTTTGAAGATGGGAACCACGTTGGCCCTCTTCCAGTCCTCTGGCACCACACCAGAGCACCACGAGTGCTTTGGTGTGACTCCTTGGGCAGGATCTGGCCTATGGGCTATATGGTTGAAACCCGTGTCCTAGACAAATACTTCTAAAATACCTTTCCTGCGACCCCTGAAGGAGAGCACCCCCTTCCTCTTTGGGACATTAGTGAAATGTCACTCATCTAATATACATGACAGAACAATTGACTAAATATATCCCAGATTGCCTAGCTGACTTATTGGGTTGTTCTCCTATGCAAAAATATAGCAACAAAATAAAGCTCTCCTTTCTTTACTTCCTCCTCCAAGAAAAAGTAGATTGATTACTGTGTAAAACTACAGAGGTAATATGCATTGTAGCACTATTTTGATAAAGGATATTTCCTACCCACTTTACACTTTAGAGTAATTGCTTTCCACAGCACAGCCCCTTCTATTCACAGTAACTTTTACTTAGTAATTTACTTAATAGTTATGCAGTGAAAAGCACCATGCCATGTGGAAAGGTACAGAGCTTCTCCTTGCAGGGGCTTTTTATTTTCTGAAATTACTTGCTGCATTTGGTCAGCTCAACTGGAATTGCTGCATCTGTGTAAAGCCAATTCGTATATTAAAGGAAAGGTCTCTAAATCATAATCTGAGAGAGGCAGCATTGTTCTTGCAAACTGAGTTTGGGGTCAGGCCTGGAGGTTAATGAATTCAATTCCCATCTCAGTGACATACTGACAGGAAGACCCTGGGTAAGTTGTTGAACACCTGTAATTCTTCCTGTTTTATATTGAAACAGCCGGTTATAATGGAAACACCTTTTCAAACATAATATTATGATCCACTCCCACTGGAAATTATAAAGCACTGTGTATGTGAAATGGAATAATATGCCACAGGAAGTGGAATGACTCTTCAGTAGAAAATGAATAAGCGGTCCTGAGAGCAGGGACTGGAACTGAAGTCTTGGTTCCTACATGCATTGTCTGTCATCTGAATCTTAATTGGCCACAAAGTGATTTAGGGGTGTAGGTTGTAGCCATGTTAGTTTAAGGACATAGGCAGACAAGGTTGCTTGGGTAAATCTAATCTCTTTTATTAGACCCACTCAAAGAGTTGGAAAAATTCTTCTCTGCAAGCTTTCAGGTATAAATACCCTTCATCAGGCTGAGAAAGCATCTACGGTTGGTGTGTGCTCTTCCTGGATTGAATGGATAGTAAACAAGGCAGAGACTGGTCTGCAGGCAAGAAAGGCAGTGAGCAAAGATGTAAACTGAGGAGTTGGTAGGAGAGAGACAGTCTGGGAGTGATGGGGGAGGAAGGGAAATGAATGTATCTGGTAAATAGTGGAGAGGTACCTGGGGAGTCAGATGTTAGGCAAGCTATAATGTGTTATAAATCCAATGTCTATATTTAGTCCATGATTTTTTGTATCCAGAAGGTTGATGAAGTGAAGGTCATAGGCTTGTCTGTGAAAGGAGTTTTGTAAATTCCCTTTGATGATTAGAATTGAGGCATTAAAGAGAGAGTTGCTTTTTTTTGTAAGAAATGTGCCTGCACAGGTAATTGGGTATTCTTGTCTTTGATAGAATTTCGGTGTGCGTTCATTCTGGTGCGCAGTTGTTGTTTGGTTTCTCCTACATATTTTCCGTCAGGGCATTTGGTGCACTGGATGAGATGTATTACATTTCTGGAGGTGCAGCTGTGAGATCCAGGCATGCTGGTAGTTCTGTTGTAGGGCGGTGAAGATATATTGGCAGGTTTTGCATTTTTTGTCCTGGCCTGGTCTGGATCCATTTGGTGTGTTTTGGGCCACAGGAAACTTGCTTCTGGTGATGAGGTTGGCGAGGTTCGCTGCTTGTTTGAAGGCTAGGATGATTGGTTCTGGGAAGATATCTTTAAGAAATGGGTCTTCTTTTAGTATGGGTTGCAGTTTTTGGAGGATTTTCCATATAGGTTCCAGGGAGGGGTGATATGTCATAACCAGCGGCGTGCAATTCATTCAGGTTTTCCTTCTGTACTGCAGCAATTCTTCACGTGGTATCTGGGTGCCTCTTTCAAAAGCGCAGTCTAGCCCTTTGGAGGATTGTCCTTGTGAGGTGGCGATCACCGGTGTTCTCAGTGCAAATTCGGTGATATCTGAGGGCTTGGCTGTACCTTACAGCTTTCTCGGTGTGTTTAGGGCGATTGCTGGTTGCGCGCAGACATGTATGTTGGTCTGCATGCGCCGCAGAGCCGAGTGCTTTTCAAAGCGCCCACTGCTGCGGCACGGGCAGGTGTAAAAATGCCCTAAGGCCCTTTTGAAGACTGCACACATTTTGTCTTACTAAATGAATTTTCAAAAGCATCCTAGTGACTTAGCAGCACAGGCTGCGAATTCCAATGATGCCGAAAAGATCTAGGAACCGATCAGTAACAGGATGTTAATGAGATTGAAACATGTAACTCCCCTTAGGCTCTTTTGGAAAACCAATCAATTACATGTCATTAATGACAGAACTAAGTTGGTTGCGCTTAACAGCTCTTTTAACCTTGTGGCAAGTTTTGCCAGAGAACCTTATTTTTCATTCTGGTATGATTTCATGTGATAGTCTAGTTAGAGGCCTTTGTGGCAGTGATGAACTCTGATCGACAAAAGATGATTGTTTTGCTTTTAGCCCCTTTCACTTAAGGTTTAGCCTTAGGAGGAATATGTATGCAGTGAAACACTAAAAATAGCCACCTGGCTTTCTCCCTTCTAACTTAAAAAGGGCAGAAAGTCAAATATTTTATTACTATTATGTTTTTGCTCATCTCCTGCAGGTTTTACTGGTCCCCTTTTCATTCCGTGTGATACAAAGCCTTCTAACATACATAATACCATTTTTTGTCAAACAGAGCAAAGTTAACTTATTCATAGTGCACGTGCAGCATAATGTGCCACTTGGCATCTGACAGCAGCAGCAGGTTGTGTAGGAATATGAGCTTTGTGGAAGAAGCAGCTTATTACATATTGACTTTTTCAGTCACTGGTGCACGCGCCACGTCTGTTTTGCATCCTGGTCGCATCAGTACTGCTATCCTTGTCCTCCTCAAGGTGGAGGCATCTATGTGATAATGCAGAACTATCCTCTAAACCACGAATCAGGCATTATTCATTCCCATGTTTTTCATCAATACAAGCCAAGTCAGTTTAAAGTGGTACCACCGGTGTGAAAATAGGTGTTCAAATTGAAAGATAAGTCCCTAGTTTTTCATGTTTTTTGGTGAAGTCAAGAGAACCCACCTCGTCTGCTGGGTGGGATGAGTCAGCAACATAATTCAGCAAGGCAGGGAAATAAGATCTCAAGAAAGTAATACAAATCTTCTTTCTTGGTGGAGGGTGGCAGCCTTTATTCTTTCCAATAAAAGTCCTGCCAGACTTTTGGTATTTTGATGAAGGATCCAGATAGCTTGGATAACATGCATTCTGCCTGCATATGTGCTGCTCCAAGCTGGGGACACAGCTTTTGGCACAATACTTTTATTTACAGAATGTCCCATTTAAGCTGGTGGGGTCCTGTGCAATAATTCACAACAAATACATTTCAAGACTACTTTTAATTACGGAATCAAAGAAACGTAGGATGGGAAGACCATTACGTGATAAATGCCATCTTCTTACAGCTACAAAGAAGACAACAAAGAGGGGAGGTGGATGCTGTGTCTAAAAAAACAGCCGAGGGAATAGTAATCATAACAAGAAAAAATGTCTTTGAAAAACACATTTGTGTTGCTTAGAAGTGGGAAAGGGGGGTTGAGATCAGAGTCAAGTGGAAGTGCAGATCACGTCACAGTTCTCATCACGGTAGTGGTACCATGACCCAGGAGTTAACATGATGATAGACTACTTAGGTCATAAGTTGTGTTAGGACACAAGTACCCACTTGGATGAAGCTCACAGAAGAGCTGTTCCTTTCACGTTCAGAGCTCCCCTGAATTCAGTGGAAGTTT
This sequence comes from Crocodylus siamensis, assembly GCF_052110815.1. Lineage (NCBI taxonomy): Eukaryota > Metazoa > Chordata > Crocodylia > Crocodylidae > Crocodylus > Crocodylus siamensis. The sequence continues at coordinate 3,721,543 of NC_143396.1, read as the reverse complement.
TCGGTGTGCTCAAATGGATGCCAAGAAAAGGGAGGCACCCAGAGTGGTGGATGGGAGAGGGTGTCAAAAGGGACCACCACCTGCCTAGGGAGTGGAGGTATCTTTACCTGTGTCCTGGCTGGAAGGGGCTCTGCACTGTGGTCCTCAGTCTGCCAGGCCACGGCCATGTCTGGTCCATAGTTTGCTGGTCCACGGCATAGAAAGGTTGGGAACGGCTATTTAGGACCCCACACTGTCATAATCCGACCCTGCCTGCGGCTGCTGCTCCTGCTGCAGGCAGACTCCTGAGGGGCTGCCGTTTTGCCACCCCCGAGTTGGTGCCTGGGGCTGGTGCCCCCACACCTACCCCAGGTATGCTTCTGTATCAGCATATACAGCATTCAAAGTCTTCTTTCAGCTGAAAGCAGTGGGAAAAAGTATTCTAGCATTAGTGGCAACTGGTTCAAATGTTCTATGTAGCGTGCTTGAGTTAATATTTCAGTAAAGACCTTCCCTGCCCCCCTTGCCCTGTGTTTATTTTACTTAGATTAAAAACCTAAAAGCTGCATGAGCAATTGGGGTTAGGAGGTTTAATTGTGTATGTACATATGTATTTTGGCCAAATGCTAACATAAAAAGCAAGACAAAAATTGTAGTCTACAAGGAAATATAAGGCCTTTAATTAGTGCATGGATTAAAAACATTTTTTATTCATTATTACTTTACTATGTCTTTTACAAAAGTGCCTTCTTCTCGTATAGCATTTTAATAAAGATTGTTGATGAGAATGTCATATAATCAGTTACTTTCTCCTGTTCTTTTCTGTAGCTATCCCAAATGGACCTTTTGCTGTGTTGTGCTGGCTTTTACACAAACGCCCTGTAATTGTCTTTCACTTCCTCTAATTAAACTGACAAGTAATTTGAATTGATATCACTTAGCACATTGATTTGAGGAGGTGACAGGAATAGACTGGAGCATTTCTACATGGAAACATGGAGAGCCAATCATTTCCTATTGCATGCCTTGGAATGTTTCTTCCTTGGGCTTAATTAGACCCAGTTCTTTTCTTTTTCTCTCCTTTTTACACTTCATCTGCTTCTATCTCTTCGCTGATGTCCTAGAAAGAAATAGTCAGTTACAAAGAATCAGCCAATACTTAATAGTGACCCATTATTTACATTAATTAGGACAACGTCAATTTTTTTTCCCAGGCTTTCCTCCATCTCCATTAATTCAAAATGATAGCTAAAGTTACAGTATGTGCCCAATTAATTCTCACACACATTGTTTGCTTGCAGGTGGGGTTTCCACTGGAGATGTGCCAGACTGGAAAGGCTCACTGCCAAACACACAAGTCACTGCACTCAGAAACTTTGATGCATGCACTAACCCAGTATTATGTAGGCAGTACAGTACTGCCAAGCAGTATATTAGCGTTAGAAAGTTGCAGTGATTTCAGTGTTAGTAAGTCCACATAAAGCCAAATCATTTAAGAATATTATTTCTATGTAATCTGCAGTTAAAAGTGGCCAGAAGGATGGGTTGGCCGACAAAGAAAGAAAGCACTTAATTTTGTGTTGTAAACAAGTTTGCAACTTCCAGAATTATGAGACTTTTGCCTTGACACTGGATTTCAGCTCATGTGTATATCCGGCTCATTGATGCACAGTGATCTGGTGGGTTATAAAGAAGAACGCCAAGGCTTAGCACAGATATTCAAAAAGCCCCTGGAAAAAGTGTTCTAACTAGCATGCTTTACTTGAAGTGCTCTAAGTTGGAGCACATTCAAACTGAACACAGGTTTGCTGTTCAGTGGCGGGGGGGCTCACACTGCTTGAGGCCAGCAGGTAGGGGAAGCACTTGCATGCCTCCCAGCATGTGGAGTCTCCAGGCTGCTGGAGACTTGTCAGATAGGCAAGCCATTCCTGATTGGTTGCCTGGTGTGGGGGGTTGGGGGGTGGCAATCCCCACCTTACTGCTCTGTCAGTGATGGGAATCACAGAATCACAGAGAAGTGGGGCTAGAAGGGAACTCCAGACTGGACTTGGGATACCTGGGGTCAGGATCCAGGTGGGAGGTCCCATCTGCTGCATGTCACTGGGGGAAGGTTGGGTACCAGCATCTCCCTGGAGCCACGGTGAGGGCTGGGGATGCCTGTCCCACCTGGACCTAACATAGATTGGGTGTGAGGAACAGAGAGATGCAGGATTGCTCAGTGCCAGGCTGGACACAGACATATGCACAATTTCACAAACACTCGCTAGCCCTGCACTCTACTGAATGCCAGTGGCAACCGCTCTGCTTCCTGCCCTGCCGAGCCATGGCTCCACTTGGGGTTATTAATTAATAACCGATTCATTATCAGTTACATGATTACAACTGCTATTATTATGTGGTTGTAGCATGTCATTTTCTTAGGTTGCAGTTTTTGTATTTCATTGCGGTTTGCGTAGCTCTCTTTCCAGGTATTTAGGGGATAAAATGGACACGTGCTAACTGTCTCTTCCATTTGCCTCAAATCATCTAAGATGAGAAGATAGAGCATTAAAGTGATTTAAAAATCAGCTTGCAATTCACAGCTGGGAAGCACTTGGTTCTTAAATTAGGAGTTTGTAGTGGACAGTTTTTAAAAGCATGGCTATGAGGAAATTAGAATAATTTAGCTTCCTACAGTAAATGACTCTGACCTCCGAGGAGAAACCATGTGCAAGTTTTAATTTCAGAGATGGGTGGGCAGGTCCTCATCTGGCATATATTATCATAGCCCCATTGAGATCAATGGAGCAGGATCATTTGCAAAAATGAAGGCTCCGTCTCCAGGAGTCTAATTTGTATGTGCCATTTTGGGACACCTGACTCTCTCTACCTGGCCAAAGTTGTACGCTCTCAACAGTCTGGCCTTTTGGCTCCATGAATCTTGTCTCCCTTTCTATATAGGGGCCAGGCTTCAGGAGGAGATGTGGATAGTGCCCTCCCTTTGTCCTGTTTCTTGGTGGTTCAGGTTTGAGTCCCCTTAGACTATGCAGGGCATAGAGCTTGTGTCTGCCACTTCCTAAGCAGGCGCTGTAATCACAAAGCTGTTATACAGAAGGTCGGGGAGCTCCAGGGGCTTTAGGTACCTCTCCACCCAGTGTTTTTCTTCAAATTAGGCCTAGGCAGGAGCAAAGTGCCCAGCTGCTGAAACCAAAGCAATTATGAGCATGTGCAGAGATAGATATGAAGGCAGCTGGAGAACATTCAGGACAAATTAGGAGGCATCTAGTGAGTTCAGCTCAGTGCAGAATTAAGCTGCTGCTGAGCAAGATTTTTAGCTCACGGTGTTGACTTAGGTTTGACTTAAGCCCCGGTATTGCCTAAGTCGTTTGCTTAGCGTAACTTCCCAAACCATCTAAATCAGGTGATGCATCTCGTTCCAGTTGAAATCAGTGAGAGCTGGAAGCCTTCACTTGGGTGATTCTTCATATTTTTCGAAACTTCCATATCTTTAAAAACTCAAGCCTTCTTACTAGCAAGGAAGGGATCAGAGTTGTGTACTCACACACAAGGTATCATTAAGAACCAATAGCGCTGAGGACGCAGCAACCTGAAATTAGTGGGTAGTCGTATCGTTATCTAGCCACTTTGAAAATCCATCTCGGCATTTGCCTTGCTGACTTGCACCGGCTGATGGCATGCTGCATAGGGAAACATTTTATTGTATTTGGATTAGATTACCACAATTTATTCTCCACTTGAAGACCACTCAGAGGCTTTAAGTAGTGCAAGAGGTCGCAGATCTTTTATTTAACCATGTTTGTTTGATACATTTCAGGGGCATTTTTCAGCAACTCCCATTTTTCAGTTTACAGTTGCATATAACAAGTAACACTGTGTAAATTAAGAGCGAGGTCTGTTGGTAAGATTCATAATATTTTGAGATCCTTTATGGTATGAAAATCACAATGTAAGGAAAAGTAATCATTATTTTTGCTGTTGCTATTATTGCATTTTATTTGTTCAGTATCAAATTAATGATTAAAAAATTGGGGAAAACATAGTTTTGGATTTTTAATAATGTTTTCTTTAAAAAAAAAAAAATTTGTTATTGTTTGCAGGGTTTCTCCCTCCTCTGCATTTGAAACCTCCTTTTTTGATTATTTCTGATTTGATTTTTAAATGGTTGAATGGTGTTTACTGGTATGGAGAATAATATGGCTCTGGAATAATATTTGGACTAATAAGACTTTTCACACTTGACAGAATTTTACAGAACGTTGTAATACACACTACAGCCATGCACAATTGGGTATACACTGTATACTTAATGAATCATTTCATTCAAGAATCTAAATGCACATGAATTTGAAGCATCAGGCAACAACAGCACAAATATTAGGTTTTTTCCCTATAATTTTGTTAGGAATCCTCACAGGCCAACGTGTAGTACCTGGTACCTGTTGTCTTTTAAGAATGATTAGTGTTGTGTAGCAGCTAGTGCAGTCTGGCCCCAATTTGCCTACGGTGTTTAAAGTCTGCCAAAATCAATGTTAAGATTTCTAAAAACCTAATAGGCAGTTTTCCGGTATAAATAATAATAATTATGCATCATACAAAACAACAAAAAGCAACATCAAGAAGAAACCTATCAAAGCAAAACAGTCCACTGCACAAACAATGTTCCCCCTGGTGAGAGGACAAGAAAGAGAACAAATTACTTGTGACATGTTAATAATGTCACTTAATGCACCAATGGAAAATGCTCAGATTTTATAGTGATGTGGGCTGCTTAAGATTATATTGAATATAATATATGATTATTGTTCATACATTTATGTTTATGTGTTTGGACATACAAGCCTAAGCTTTATTCAGCTGTTTGATATACAGCAAACTGGGGAGTACACCTAATCAAGGAGGCTTATTTCTTGAGATGCATAACACCATTTACATACATTGAAGTTTCATTATTGCTGTAGTTGAGTTATAGAAATCTGCTCGTCGCTCTCTGGTTCGTATTTTCTGCATAAGTTCTGTAATTTATGTGTATATGAATATGTAAAAGATTGAAATGTGCCTGTAGTACTACAGGTATATGCATATTTCTCTACTTCACCTATAAACACACTGGTAAATGTACCTTTTACAGAAAATACTGCACATGCATGCGCGCGCACACACACACACATTTATATCTATCTGTATCCGGGGTGTGCAATTATTGTGGTTGGAAGGCCACTGGGTACATGGGCCTCCCTGTGCACAAGCTGTTAAGGGCCACAAGGATACACCAAGGGTCAAACTAAGCCCTACTCCTTGACAGGTACCTTGCCCTCTGGTCGCCCTCTTGCGACCAGAAGTCCCACCCCCTTGCCCCGACCTTTTCCACTGGAAGTCCCTCCCCTTGCACTGGAAGTCTCATTTTGGGAGAGGGGCTTGCTGGAAGTCTCACCCTATCACGTAATCCATGACATAAGAAGGCCCATTCGCCCACTGCCAAACCTTGCTCTGCTCACCACCATAAACTCCTGCCCCCATCACATGGTCCGTGACATCAGAAGGTCTACCTCTTGACTGGGAAACACTGCCCCTCCACAGGGCCCACTCTCATGGTTTATGGCCTGGCCCTGGAGCCCAAAGTTCCACCTTAATTATCATGAAGCACAGACACAGCCTAGCAGGTAGTGAGGGGTTCTGACTCCTCTAACAACCTGCCCCATCACCCTCAACCAATCAGTGAGGGCTTCAGGGGCATCAGACCTCCCCAAGAACAGTGCCAAACCAATCAATTCAAAGGGAGCACGCATCAAATCTTTCAGAATTTCTTTTTTAACGAAGTATAGGTCAAAAACAAATTATATACTAAAAATTGAACATCTACTATGACATTATAATTTTATTTCAAAAAATGTTATTGTCCTCATTTGTGTGCATTTGAGTCAATTTCATAATAGATCAAAACAGTTTTATTCTTGTATATTGTGTGTGTGGGGCGGGTGGAAGGATGTATGTGTGGGGGGTGGTATGTGTTTGCGGGGCAGGTGTGTTTGATGGGATGGGCTGTTTGGTGTGTGGTGGGGCATATGGTTGGAGTGTGGGTGTATGTGGGCTAGGGTGGGGGGAAAGAAGGAGGGGTAGGGGATGCATGCAGTAGAGCTTGCCTGGACTGTGCAGATGCGGTTGCTCCCTGGCACTCCACATGCGGCTGAGCCACACCTGCTCCCACCCAAGCCAGTTCATGCCTTGCTGCCATGGCTGAGCTCCTGCCTGCAACTGCCCCAGCTCCAGCAGAGTGGGTGTAAGATATCTGGGAGCTAGAACTGGATCCCTACATGCTAGAGCAAGAACTACTGGCTGCAGCTTCCCCCCCTGCCTGCTACCGTTTCCCTTCCTTCCACTGCCGCTTCCCCTCCCTGGCCCCAGACCTGGCCCCAGTCCAGCTAATGCACACAGTTTCCTGGCAAGGCCACCATCCACCCACTTAGCAGCCTTATTTGAGATAAATCTGGTTGAATATAGTATCAGACTAAACTGATTTGGGTCAAAACATTTTATGTAATGTCTGTCTCAGACCCCTTCCTGGTTTAAGTTAAACCAGACTCCCCAGTATCCTGGCATGTTCTCTGGGCTGGGAGGGGCCCTCCCCTCTGCTCCCTGGCTGGAGCTTGGCAGAGACTTCAGGCATCTGCCTGGCTTCCCCCTCCTCTCCTCTCCCCATTCCCTGCTAAGCAGAGATTTCCTTGTCCCCTCTGCCTTACAGAGACACCTCTCACCACTAGCTAGCAGACCACATGCTGATTATGGTCTGTGCTGTGACAAAGGCAGAATCAATAGGTAGCTGGTAATGTCCCTCTGTTGTTTTCCTAATGGGGTGATAAACACTGTGTTATCAATTCCCTGCTGGGCTGGTTAGAAGTGGGGAGTGGGGGAGCCCTTCCCTAAGCAGAGTGTCCTGCTTGGGCCTGTCCATGCCCCCTCAGCTCAGTATTGTGGAAGGGAAGGGAGGGCTGCTCTAGCACCCCCCCTACCAGATTCTAGTCTGAGCTACTGCAAGCGCCTGCATTTCTGGGATGTCTGTTCAGTTGCAAACTGATTTAGCTTAGACAGGTTGGACTAACATGCAAAGATTGAATCAATTCAGGCTTAGGCTTTTTGAATGTTTGTCCTTAGCCTACAGGTCAGAGTTAGACTGCAATGAGGCAATATTGTTTGCGTATAGTAATCATTCTGTCTCATCCTTGATGCTCTTTTATTCAACTGAAACCACCTTCTTCCATGCAAAACCAGGAGTATTAACCATAAAGGATTTAGCTAAAAGAATCCCATGTTACACTTCTTTCTTATTTATGCAGAGCCTTCCTCTCCTTTCCCCCCACTTTCCTCACCTCCCCTTGATCATGGAAATAGGCATGTGGCATACAAATCAATGAGATGAATCACTAACAAAACTGGATCTGACTTGGGATGGAATACAGATGAGTGTAAACACCCAGATTCATTCTGTGTTTGAGAGTAAATGTCCAAAAAAGAAAACATTTTCTGGTTCAGCTAGGGAAATCCTAATGCTGTTCAAATCACTGGCTTGAATGATTTGAATGGAACCAGGGATTCAAAATGACCCCTTGTTGTGAAGAGTTAATAAGTAGGAGGCATCTGATAGCTTTGCATAGAATGATTTTAGAGATGAGTAGAAGGTTTTTGCTTTAAATGAAATTGGGGAGTGTACAAGGTTGAATGAAACAGAGCTTTTTAAGAACTTGACATAAATGCGGACCTTTTTTTTCCCCAATGTCAAGTTTCACTTGGGCTTTAAACTATTGCTTGTGTGTGGTTTTGATCCCACGCTCCCAACTCTTTGTAGGGACCTTAGAAAATTGAAATGTTGACATGTATTGTGAATATTGTCCCTGTATGTTATTGTCCCAGGCACAGTTTTAATTGAATTTAGGTTTTTTCCCCGTCACAAAAGTTGGTAACTGTGCTGAAAATATTTCTTGTGTGAAGCTCTCCTGCATCATTATCACTGAAGATCTGTTCCTATTCTTTTGTAGATAATTAGATTAACAGTGCTTTGTAGACTGTTGATTTGCAAAATATATACAAATTCTTCTTATAAATGTCTAAATTAGCCAATAAAGTTTTTCTATCATGTTTAAATCAAGATTTTATTTTTTTTCTTTCTTCATCAAGTTTATAATGTTTTAATTTATGCTAATTGGGTATTCTGAATAGTTTATCAAGAAGGTTAACCAACAAAATAAAACATATTCCCTCACCAGTTTTGCCAGCTGATTTTCCAGTCCCGCTGAAATTCAGACTCTGCCTTTATCTGTTTGAATAGATGATGTAATTTTTTTTCCTGGCCCCTAATTAGTCTCCTTTAATTGTCAATAGTAGACTATACTTTGGTTTGTCTGGCCCCATCTTCCCACTTTAAAGTGCTACCATTGCTTATAGTTGTTTAAACAATCTTTCCTCTTAGAACTGTATTTCAGTTTATCACTTTATAAAGAGTTAGTGAATACAACCCCCGTTTTTAAAGAATGATGTTCAATACTGAAAAGAAAATATTAGGACCGATATTTTTTTTAATAGCAATTTATACCTTAATACAACTCTGTGATATTGAAGTTATGAATAAAGTGTAAGTAATGGAGCCATCTACCTGGGTGATGATGGAAAAAATAAAAGTATTTTAAGGTACAGTAGCTTTTGGATCAATAGATAATCTTTCCACCTGTCTCCTGTAGGCTAAATGACTGGATAAATGACAATGAGGATGTCATGGACATGCAACAAGTAATACATTACTAGTCCGAGCTCTTCTCGCTGCTTTGACTTTTACTTATATCAATAAAAAAGGTCTAGAGGAGTCCAAGTGTGAGGAAACAATGGCACCTTCTTTTACCTTCCTGATCAGAGAAGGTTTTTGCAGGCTTCTATATACAACTTCATAAAGGAAAATGAGGACAGTTGCTTCAGTGCTTTTATTTCAAGGTCTTTCTATTCATTAACTGTAAAAACTGGGAGGGTTTGTTTGTCTTAGAACGTCGTAGGACAGTTGCTGCAGCCAGTTTAGTGCTCCTCCGAACTCACATCCAGTAGCATAAGGAGGGGCAGGTGACTAGGATGCCAGACCCAGGCACACACTCAGCTGGGGTAGGGGCAGGGAGTTCAGTAACCACTGCCACAGCTAGCCTGACCACTGCTGCCCAGGGTGTTACAGGGCTGCTTCCTTCATGCCTTTTGTACATACATTACTATCTACTATATGTTGGTATTCATTACCACAATATCAAAGCACCTCCTGTAATATGTGCAGATTCAAAAGGGTTTTTTTTCCCTAAATTTAAGTTCATAGGAAAAGAGGGCTGGAAGGGACTGTACAAAGTCACCCAGTTTAGCCCCCTGCTTAAAGCAGGATGACCACTGACTAAACCATCCCAGTCTGTCTAACCCGGGCTTGAAAATTTCCAGTCTGTGGATGGCAATTCCGCAAACTTCTCTAGGTGGCTTGTTCCAATGCTTAACCACCTTTATAGTCAGAAAGCTCTTCCGAACCTCCAGCCTAAGTTTCCTCTTTAAATATTCACATTTTGTATGTAATGTTAGGCAAAACCAAGAAAAGAATTCTTCTGTAATTCTTCTGATAAGCCTCATCTCTCAAGCCTGGTAGTTTCGAATCATCTACAGTACATCCGGTCTGTGTGTTGAATGGCCCGGAGCCCATTCCTCTTCACCATATCTCCCTTCTGTAGGGTTGCAGAAGACCTTCTGTAAAAGCCTAACAAGGCGCTCAGGCGGGCCAAGGCAGGTTTTCGTTCCTGAGCTGGTGTGGAGCAGAAATGGTCTCAACAGTTGTGAAAATATTTTTAAGGAGAGCACTTGGTTTAGTTCGTTACTATAATCTCATGAATACCTCATTAAAAAAAGACATTTTACAAAACATAAATATTACTGAAGGTTAGGAGACCAAAGTTTAATGTAGGGTTGAATTTCTTACCCTTCTTTAATAGTGAATTGTTTCTGAATATTTGTTGGATTGTCAATGCTAAGTAAGTGGCAGCGCTATATTAGCTTAAATCTGGTTCTGTGGCCATTTGACTTTTTACTTACAATTTTTCTTAATTTATGGAGCAAGAGATTTATTTTTCTTTTTATTTACTTTATTTATTTATAATCTCCTTTATGGCTCAAGAAATATTTCTGACTATTGTTGAGAGGGAAAATATTGAATATAACCAGAGGGCCGCATACTTCATTGCGTATGTAGGCCAAGCTGTATGTGTTTTTAAATGCAAGTGGCTTTTTAGACTTATGGACCATTTGAGAAGGTATCTGGAGGGCAAAGGATCTTAGATTGGCTATGCCATGAACATGATAATGTAGCTGTGCAGACTGAGGCTCTGACAGTAATGGAAGACCCATCTCCAGCTACTAGGCTCCAATGAAGCAAAACTATAGAAACCCATTGCCAGTGGCCCATTCTAGTTGGCTAGGAAGAAATCAGGCAGGGAGGGAAATCTTGAAGATTTGGGAGAGAGTAACATTGACTTTCATACTGGTGTGAAAAATCTCATCTTGGAAAAACACTGTGTAAAGAGTTAAACTTGTATTAATGGATGCCATGTATCTGAGACTGTTAAAGCTGATGGGACTGTTCCCCCAGTTACTCCCATCCCTGCTTCCTCCTTACAAAGGTCACCGTGCTGGTAACTCTGTGTACCCTCCTTTTGTTTCCTACCCCCCACATCAGGGGTTCTTTGCACCCTCCTATCCTTTCACCCCCATGCCAGTGTTTTTCCCACTCCAAAATTATCTTTTTTCCCCCTCAGACTAAAAAGGATAAATAGAGAAATTAAATAGGATCTCACTTTGCACAGCTAAAACCTTCAAAGTATCTATTTCCTTCTATTCCTTCCAGGAAAAGTCTCCCATGGACCAATTTTGAAATATAAGAGTATTTAAAGACTTTTAACTTATAAATAAACTTTAATAAACATATTTTCAGCAGACAACAGATGGCATTTGAAAGAGCTGCCTGAAGCTATGTGGCATCCTATGCCGTATTATTTATTTTGCAATAATAATGTCCATTAAATGTGTTCCTCTTCCCTTTTTGAAATTGCTCAGTGAAGGGGCTTTTATAGCCATTTGCAACTGTAAAAAAGTAATGCGTGCTTTAGAAGTTGTGTTTTGATATTGTGATGATGCACGTTGAAGCTGAATACCACGCAGAAATACCCTGTGTGAGTAGCCATATTAGACATCAGAACACTTTCTAAAGAGACATACAACACTGAACTATAAAGGACTTGTGCTAACTGCAAAAAGGGTCTTCATAGATTACCTTTAGAGAATTCACAACTTCCTATTCAGAGAAGCTTTATGGCCGTTTTAATGGGTGTCTGTTTTAAGTGTTTGATCCTTGATCCTCTATGTCAATGATGAATAAAAAATGAACGTGCCCTGCTCAGAACTAGTCCAGCAATGTTCATCAATTGCTTTGTTTGACTATTATAAAGATTCTTCCCCATGTGGCTTTAAACTCTATTTGTTTGCTTCTTACTTACAGTTTGCTAATATTCAGTGTAATTTGAATTTTGCAGAGGCTTTTTTTACATAATAATGTGGTATTAACCTTGCCCCAGTAATTCATGCATTAAAACATTTCATATGGTCAGGCTCCTGCATTCATTCTGTGAGCAGAACTTAACCATATAGTGTCTGGGTGAAGGCTAAGAAATCTTAAACTGTGTTCCATAAGCAGTTAATTGAAAAAAGAAAGGAAAGCGTCATTGAACATGAGTGTCACTAAGATCCCCTGTAACATGCTAATCGCAGCATAAATGGCAAGGGGGTTACTCACACACCCAATTGAAAGTGCCATAAAATGGCAAACCAGCTATAAAAATGTTCTGTGTATAATGGCTGGTTTGTACGGCGCCTTAAACCGAACATTTTGCAGGTCTGATCTCGAGACGGGTAATTAGAGCTCTAGTTCTGGGACTGCACCGGGGTCTCAAACTGCTGTGGTTCTGGGGCCAGAGCCAACAATCAGCTGATTGTCAGTCCTGGCCCCGGACCTGAAGGCACCCAGCTTTCACTTGCCAGTACAAGGGGAGCCTGAGACTGGTCGTGATCCCAGTTTCCGTCCAGCACTGGGAAGTAGAAAGGACACAACAGGGATCTGATCCCTAGCTGTCTTCCCTTTTCCTTGGTGGGTCATGTCATTCCATGGTGATCTAGTTGGGGATGGACTTGCTTTGAGCAGGGTGTTGGACTAAATGTGCCCTCCTGAGGTCTCTTCCAACCCTAATTTTCTATGACTCTATGATCCCAAAATTGTGCTTCCTGCCATGAACCTGTGGTATGTTTGGAGGCACAATTTTAGGATTGAGGATCAAATTCCATGATCCCTTTAAGTGAACATGTGACAGGGGTATATGGATCATCAAGGGTCTATGGAGCATCAATGCAAACTGCTCACAATACCCTTAAGAAAGTAATTGTTGTTTTTTTTTTCCTGATGGTATCCCTTTACATTCTCACTTAGGCTAGTAATCTGGTAATATTTTGGTCTGTTACCTACATCTCGTTTGATAATCCCTATTTCCACATTCTGGATCTATTTTGATTACATATCTTCCCTGCATAAATGGCTCATTGCATTGTTACATGCAGTTTGAGAAAATATAGATGGGCTATACACAAATACAACAGCTGTTTTGGGGCTCTCACACAGGGAAATGAGGACCTCCCAGACCTTAAAGTTTGAGCTGCTATAGCTTGAGCCAAAGAGCCAAGTTTCTGTGAACTGGGGGCTATATGAATTCATGTCCTCAGTGGAGTCTTATAGGTGTGGTACACATACCCTAATAGGTAACACAAACTTACCCTGCTGTAACATAGCAAGTTTTCTGACCCCGGTTTCCTGCACAGGCATCGACTATTCCCTTCATTTGCTTTATAATTGATTCTTTTTCAGATCCAAAGAGTAAAATTGTATTAAATTTTAGTTCTAAGGGCCTTTGGTGTTTCAGTGTTTGAGCTCCTAGACTGAGTAAATGGGGAAGAATTTACAGATTCCTAAGTGTTCGTAAACACATCGAGCCATATATCGTAATTAAAACCATGCACGGCAATACAATTCAGGCCTTCATTCAGATAAACGATTAAATCAGAAGATTAGGGAAAAGGGTCAGTCTCCAAAGTGGCCATGTAAAGCTGATATCACAGTGCTTTCTATCTGACAGATCATTATAAAGAACCTTTAAAGTGATTTGTTCACGAGATGCCAGAAACATGCTCTCAGGCTCTATTGGAAGTGCACAATTGTTGATAACCATATGCAAGCAACAGATCTAAATATGCATATTTCAAAACAGAACTGGTAAAAGAAATAGGATTGTAAAGAAGGACTGAAGAGAGTCTTGATAAAAAGCTATTGAATGAATTCTGATACAATAAGCAATTTAACAGATCTTTAGAGAGGCCGTCTTCTCTTAAAAGAAAGCTAAGGCAGCTGACAGAACCACTTCAAGCGTTTCATACCTTGCAACCTTAAACCATGTCATTCCCCCTGCCCCCCCATTGGCTCTGAACTGCAACCCCCCACCTCCCACCCTATTTTTTTTTCCAGTTTTCATTGAGGATCTTTGCTTTGAGACTTTCTGCAGGAGAAAGTGTTTTAAGTGGAAGTCTCTTTTATACTGTACCTAATGCCTGCCAATATGATTCTTGTTACAGATTAAAAACCATTTTCCTTCTGTCCTCAAGCTGTTTTGCTGCTTATTATCATGTTTAACATGCCCAGTGCCTGGCAGGACAGAGATTAGAAATTCTTAATATTCATTTTATAGTGTGAGGTCTTGCCAGAATTTTGCAGCATGGACTATATAGAATGTGAACACAATGTATCAGAGCAAAAGTTCTGAACAATCCGGTAAGCCACCCTAATATCCCTTTTATCCTTTTACGATTTATTTAAAAATAATATGCTGCACTCAGCTGAGTCCCCTTAATAATGTGGTTGAAAACTTACACTGAATAGAAACCTTGATTTTTTTTTTTTGCCATGACAGATGCAAACAATAGAGAAAGATTTGCTGTATGTATATGTGCATTTAATGAATGTTTCTTTTCATAAGTTTGCTTTGTTTTAAAACCGGTATATTTGGACTATTTCTTTTCTAACTCTAGTTATGTATTTTTTAATAGACTGGGAGGAAGGAGAAGGGAGATCCACTGAACATTGCCATTGACAAGATGACCAAAAAGACAAGGGACCTACGACGGCAGGTATGCTGTGTTCATCCTAATGCATGTTGAATGTCAAGAAAGCAGTTACACTTCATGTTCACAGTGTCATTGGTAGAATTATAAATATGCACAATCTAATTGAGATGTGTTACTACGTTGTAAGTAATGGCAGCCAAAATGATTAACTGAGGCACATAGCCTGAATTATCTAGTGTTCCTTGGTTCTGAGATGGTGGAAAAATACACTAGGATATAGTTGTCTACAACTAGAGGCCTCCATACCCGCAAACACTGGCACATGTGTATTTTAGCTTATATGGACAATTGCAATGAAGTAAATGAAACTCATCATATGATTTAATTTACCGTATTCTGTCAAATTTATATAGCCTTGAATTTAACATGCATCCAAATTTTCTGACTTTCAGTTTCAGAAAATAATAAAGCACCAAGCAAAGACATTTGCAAGGATCTATTTTTTCCTCCTTTTAACTCAAACTTAAGACACAGGTTGTATTTAGAATATTTGATTTTAAAAACTGCATCATACTGAAAGGAATACAGTAGCACGTGTTGGCATTTGTGCTTTTGTAGGTCTCAGTTCTGTGACAGTGTGTGGCTAGAATACTATCAAAGGGGAAAAACTAGCAAATCAGAAAATAGTTCTAGCCAAAATATGCAAATATGCTCATTTCCTGTCAAATTCAGGTCTTTATTTTAGATACTTAACTTCTGACAAGCAAGTTTGAAAATATTAGCTTCAATGCAGGTTGCCATCCTTTAATAATAAAAATATTGCAGTGGGCCACAGGTACCATGAATCATCGTCATAACTTTTGGAAACAAGCTAATGTTATTGTAACAGGAGGCCTTCTCAGGGCCAATTTTCCTGTGGCCTGCCCACTTGTTTCTGGGCTAACTGCCTGCCTTCTTGCCTGCCATGCCTTGTTGTTAATTACTTAATTTATGCTAATTAGGCGGGAGGCTGCTCATTTCTTGCCCCAACGCCGGGGCGCTATCTGCGGCTCTGTTCCTCCCCTACACCTCAGCCCAAGCCTCCCAAATGGCATCCAGTTGTTACAAACATCACCAGTCCCACACTGGGCCTCAGAATCCTATTAGTTGAACCCCACTTAGATCCCCCCATTCCGGTGGCCTATTCCACCTTCATTCCCGGCTGCATAGCTCCCTGAGCTGGTCCCCCTTATGGGTGTGGTCCCCCCGGGACCTTTGGCTCACTGGCCCTGGCCCATCTCCAAGCTAGTTGGAACCCCAGGCCCTCAGCTCTTGGGTGTTCCTCATGGTGGGCCCCTGGCCCTTTGAACCTTCCAGTTCTGGCCCCACCTTGGACCTGTCAGGGGATGTCAAGACAGGTTGAGTCTATGGCTGTTTCTCTGGGGTCCACCTTCCAGACCCTATGAAGTCGGTAACTCACCCAGTTGTGGGGACTAGGGATTAAGGCGCCCTGACTTACCTTTCATAGTTTCATAGTTTCTAGGGTTGGAAGCGACCTGAGTAGATCATCTAGTCCGCCCCCCTGCCATGGCAGGAAAGAGTACTGGGGTCAAATGACCCCAGCAAGTTGTATATCTAGCCAGGGTGGTAACTGGCCTGGCATTGTCTGGGGGCTCTCGCACCACTTAGAGCCTCACCAGGTCACCCATTCCTGGCAGGGTGCAGTTTTAGGTCATGCCCAGGACCAGGAGCCTCCTGACCATCCCCTATAGCTCCCCCCTTACCTCTAGTTGATACCAGCAGCCCTGAAGCCAGGCAATATTGTTGCCTGGCCTCCCAACAGCAAAATGCCCTATTTATATGGGCAGCCCTGAATCTAAAATGGCTTCCCTAATCAGACACTTGCTGGCTGCTGTCTTCTGGCCCCTTAAAGTGGCAGGCACAAACAGTGTCCTGCCACAGTTACATATATTGCTAAGATAATGAGAGCAGAAAGATGCTGCTTCTCTGCAGTTCTGGGCTCCAAATTTGAGGGACCCCAAGCTTCCAGAATGAGGTTCATGCTTTGGCCTTGTACAGACATTTGATTTCTCCTGGGAGACGTGCTGCTCTCCCAGGAAAAACCATGAATGTACAGATGTTCAGGCTTTTTCCCAGGGTAAAAATGGACACTGCAGGAAAAAACTAACTGGGAACAACCATCCAGTTCCAGGAGAGTTTCTCCTGGGAGGATGAATGTCTGCACATGTGCCTTCTCTCAGAAGAACATAGTTCCCCAGCATGCCTTCCCTCCTCCACAGGAAGCCAGTGTATTCTTTAGTAGACTCTGCTACACCAGTAGTGAGCAGAAAAC
The DNA here is from genome assembly GCF_052110815.1 of Crocodylus siamensis. NCBI lineage: Eukaryota > Metazoa > Chordata > Crocodylia > Crocodylidae > Crocodylus > Crocodylus siamensis. The sequence goes on along the minus strand of NC_143396.1, from coordinate 3,705,015 downwards.
ATCCCTTTTACAGTTTCCATGTAGTGCTGCTTGGGCAGTCAGGGTCAGTTAACCAAGGCTTACCTATGCACCACTGCCATCTGTCATAAGGCAGACTAAGGGAGCCAGCAAAGCACCTGAGATGTGTGCACCGCCCCCCCGGCTGCACAATGTCAGCACTGCAATCTGTCCATTCTTCAGGGCTTCAGCATTCCTGTGTCAGTAAACATAGCTCTGGGTAAATTTCTCTACCAGGGAAACAAACCTGGGAGAATTCTCCCAAATTATTTGCATGTGTGTATGCAGGCTATGTGTTGCCTCCAACACTGTTTTTCTTGTTTGAGAGAAGTTTCAGGTCAGTATGAGTTGTTCTTCTGTATGGAGTTCCCAGTAGCTGCTATATTGTCTTGGGTCACGTTCCACTCCCAGACCTACCTGACTTAGTAAAAATGGCACTTACTGGTCACATCTAGTCTGTATGTATATTCAGCCTCATGTATGCTGCCTTTAGTCCCCAAAATGGGCTAGAACTATTTGCAAAAGAAATGTAAAACACACATGCAAACATTTATAGGTTTGGATCCAAAGTCTAATATTTTCATGGGCTTTTTATTGTTTTTAGTCGTGATGAGTTCATTCTTTATTTGGATTTTGGCAGCAGCCAACACCCCTAGTGAAGGTCAGGGCTGTACAGATCCAGGGGACAATAGCATCTGCATCCCTAAGAGTTTATATGTCGATTATACGCCACCACTTCCAACAGTGAATTCTGTTTCATCTTGTACATCATCAATGGACTATGTATTAATCTCCAGTCCAGTGCATCTAACTAAACCTTTTTTTAATCAATGGTGTATCAGGGGAGTCACTGTAAAAATAATTTGATTCCAGTTTTGATAGGATTTGTCCCATAGATACTTTATGATGAGCAATGAGATTCAAGGAGAAATGAACCAATTGAGACTAGATAGCTGGCAGTTTGCCATCCTTTACTGTGAACAGCTAGCTTTAGAAGTGGACACTCTTTTGAGAGAGAGAGAGAGAGAGAGAGCAAACATGGAAGCCCATAATACCATTTTTAGAGCATTGCTTTTTAAAACAACGTGACATGCAAACTTCTTGCCCATGTGACTCCTCAAGCTCATTGCTGCCATAAATTGGGCAGTCTACAAAATGTATTTGTAACCAGGAATGAGAAGGGTTATTTTCCATCTGGCAGACAGGCTGCCTTCCTAGGCTTCACTGATCTTTCTTTTTCTTCAGATTGCACTGCTCAGTTCTGCCTTTTATTTCAGTTGCACAAAGGAGCACATGCAGGCATGCAAAGTGGTTGTGGTTACGGCATATGGCACAAAAAAATCCATCTCATGATTTATAGCAATATTAGTTTTCCCTTTTTGATGGGATTACATATTTATAATCGCCACTTAGGATCTCTTGTGTATTTGCTAAATATTATGGAGATCTAATAATGGACCTTCAGATCTACTGTCAGTAAGATGAATATCAGATCAACTCAGTGTGAATGAGTGCATGGATGCATGCACATCAGATCAGCCCACTGCTTGCTGCTACCACTGACTTTGGTTTGAACTATTTGGGAAACGTGTAGTGTTCACAGGCTGATAACACCTCATGCCAATTGGGAGGCTCTATTTTTATGGGGAGGGTTTGGTTTTTTTTGCTCTCACCTCCACATTGGCCTAAAAGGACAAAAAAACCCAGCAACAACAACCCCCCCCAAACAACACAAAACTCCAGCATCAAAACCAAAAAAACCCTTAACAGTGTGCTACAGCAGGCAAGAACAATCACAGCAGCAGGGTGTTGTTAGTATGTTTTATCTAGTTAGAAAAAAATACTAACACTATTATTTAAATACTACAAGTAATCACAAAGCAGCATGGGCGCGCAGTCGTTAAAACATTGCAACTCGGTAGTGACATTGAAGCAAAGGTAAGCAGGAAGGACACAGCAAAGAATTTTGGCTTATGCACAGCCTGGATGCACAGTGAAGCCCAACATGGTCTATAGATCATTTGGAGTTGGGTTAGTAGTACGCCAGCTGTTCTACTGTCACTACCACCGGTGTCCCACCTGTTACTGCTGCTGCCTCCTGCCACCGCTGTCAGAATCTCTGTCCCACAGATGCTGTTCCACTCTCAGTTTGGATCAGACAGGCCACTTCTCTTTGAGTTCCAGTAACCAACCCACTAATTTCCACCATGAAGGACTAAATAGAAGATCTGATGTCTTTACTGATATTAGTATTAGTACTGTAGTCTATCAGCATTGTTCTGCCTAGTACATGTAAGAAACAGGACTCTTCCTACATATTTTATCTCTCCATTAGACTCAATATATATATGCCTTATCTGTAGGGTGACCATAATAATTTTAGGGAAGCCCTGGATGCGGGGGGCGCCCCCCATATACGTGCACCCAAGCTGTGTGTGTGGCTGGGGGCAGGGCTGGAACAGCTGTCAAGATATGCTGGGGAGTGTGCTGCCTTTGTCACCAGAGCTGGCACTGTGGGCTGGGACCAGGGATAGGGTGCCAGCCACGCTGGGGGTGCTGCATGTGTTCTGTCTGTTCTGCACTGATTGACAGCTCTGGCCCTGTCCTGGCATCTGTGGCTGCATCCTGGCCAGGCGCTCCCAGGCTGGGCTGGGCCAGGCTAGCCTCATTGCAATCCCCATCTGAGAAGCCCAACCTGGCCTAGCTGTGCCCTGCCCTTACCAGGGAGGTGGGGTGCAAGACTGGGGCTGGCTGCGTCCACCCAGCTGAGGAGTGCACAGCCAGGAAGCGGGTGCAGGTGACAGAGCCATGAGTCAGCACAGGGCAGAGAGAGCCCACATGATGCCCCCAGCCTGGCCAGTGCCCCCAATGCAGTGAGCATCCCGCTTGTACCCCCAGCCCTGGCAGCTCCCAGGGGTGGAGCCAGATGGGACAGTGTGGCACATGCATTCATACAGCCTCGACTGTACACCTCCAAGGCTCACACCAATCTAGGAAATGTGCTTAAATTTTCTCCAGTGGCTAGGATACTGACACAGCCTATGAAATCTGGGACTGTCCTTGCCAAACTGGGACATATGGTCACCCTACTTATCTACCAGTTCTGATGGTACGCACTCCTAAAGAAGGGGAAACATTTTCCTTAGTGATGTTCAGTCTGTGGTTTGAGAGGCACTGACATACAGATTTTTCAGGGTACTAACCTACCCTGATGGCTGTGTGTAGGCAAAATGAGAGGCGTGTATACACAACACTTTAAAGCAGGCTAAATGCTTTTGCACCACTTTAGTGGTGTCAGTATTTGCATGTCTCAGCAGTGTATTGTGCATTAAATAACTTAGGGTGCAGCAAACTAAAACTTCTTTGAGGAGTTTTAGGTTTCTGCCCCTACAGCCACAGAGCGAAGCATCAGGCTCCGTGCAGCACTGCGGCTCTTTAGGAAGCTCTTCAGGCAGCCTAGCAGCATCCTGGGAAAGCAGGCCCCCCCCAAGAAAAGTGGTGAGCCTGATCTCTTCCCCATCCCCCTGGAGCCTGCCTGCCTGAGCTGCACAGGGGCCTGGTGCTTCCCTCTGTAGCTGCAGTACCCCCTGAGACCACCCAAGCTGGGTGACTGGGGGCAGGTGCCGCGCAGGGGGCACCTCTGCCATGGAGGGAAGCACCAGCCCCCCCACACAGTCCAGGGACTACTCCAAGCCAGCAGCTTGCCATCCCCTCCCCTCTGGAGAGGCAGGTAAGTTAGCAGGGTGTGCACATGACATAGGGGTATAATGAGCCCTAAATTGAAGTGGTGTTTTTTAAAACCCACCACTTCAATTTAGGGCCCTCATTTCATCTACACATGCCCTATGATACTTGTAGATTTAAATTAAAATCATGGAATATAATTGTCAAGAATAAAGCCAGTAGGAAAAAGTTTGATGGACCCATTTTCTATTAAACAATATAATTCCATCAAAATTTAAAAAGCTTCACAAAATTATGTTGATGACTCTAAAATTTAATTAAAAAATACTTTAAAAAATTCTGTCAATGTTGAGTGGTTCCATTTTGACATTTTTGCAATGATATGTTTCAGTATTTTTTTAATTGAGAAGACTTATGTATTTTTATTTAATATTATCTGTTAGAAATGCAATATAAAACTAAAACCAAAATAAAACATTTCAGTTTTGTTCAATTGAAAAGTTTTTATCTATCCTAAATATTTTTTCGAGAATTTCCTTTATAGAAATTCCAGGTTTAATTTTCAGTCTGCATTTTAAAAAAAATGGAAATCTTGAATTCTTTCACAGACTAAACCTTTTGTGCTCCACAGAGGTTTAGTTGATAAGATTTTGTTGTGAAAAATAAATAAATAAATAGGAATAGGAATTGTGACTTCCCACATTAAGAATAACTAAGTTTATAATATCAGTTTTTAATCTCTTTTTCTACAAGAAAACCACCAATTAGATTTCTGTTCTTTCTTTTATTTTTTATAAGTTAGTAATTTCTGTAATAAGTCAAAGCAATGTTGCTGTTATCTACCCCTCTGTATGCAATATCATTTCTTTCTTTCTTTTTTTCTTTTTTTGGCTAACCAACAGTTGTTTAGTGACCTATAAGAAATTAATTATTGGCTTACATCCAGTTCCTACTGGGATGGTATCCACAAACAAATAAAATTCACCATTACAAATGGGATTGCTTTGATTTCTTATTGGTAGTTTAAGCAGAGAGGTCTATAATTGAATAGACACTGTTGTTACTAATGATCTTATTTTCAGTTGGAAAACACAAGTGTTAATTAGGATTTGGTGCTTAATCATCAATATCTGTTTTTTTTTCATTCTTTCCAAGTTCTAAGCATAACGATGACACAATGAGAATCAAGGTTTATTGCAGTGCAAGAAAAGTATATGAGATTGTATTATCAGGCATTTTTTCCTGTCTTCTTTTGTGGTGTTGGGAAAATCTGTTAAGCAGTGCTTTCATTTCCCATCTGTAAAGATAACAACATTTCCTTTTCCCTACATTTATTTACATTATAATATCTTTTCTGCAGCTTCCTTCTTACTACACATATGTCCTGTGCTTATCACACTGGGACCCTGGTCTTGGCTGGAATCCATAGTCACTACTATGATAGAAATGAATACCCATGACTTGTAGACCCATGGCTCGGGGCTGGCAGGCTTATTATAGTGGCAACCTGTACTTGCCATGTTACAGCACCATCAAAGGGTATATGTGATTTTTCTGGAGGAAAAGCAATGCCATCTGCTGTCCCCCCCACATCCTGGTGCTGCTGCTGCTATTGCATCTTGTATGAAAATGGCTTTTCCAGCAAATTTTTCAAGCCCTTTGGCAACCATCTAGTGGTGATGAGAGTAGAATATTGAGGTCTGGAAGTTATTAGTTATGAACTGATATGAAAGCAGCAAATATAAGAAGGTCATCCAGTACTTAGATGAGGCAGGACTGTGATTCAGCAGCTGTAGCCATGACTGAGCAGTCCTCTTTAGGATCCACTCTGCTCACCCAACATGAAGAAGGGATAGAAAAGGGGAGGGGGCTAGAAAAGGTGCCCTCAACATAGCCTGTCTACCTTCTTCCTGACTGAATAACTGCATCCAGTGGGGTCACCTTTACTGCGGTTGAAATCAGTGAAGAGACACAGTCAGTTTAGGGACCTGGAACACGTGAACCTTCATGGACAATCCTAATAGTGAGCAGCCTGAGGCCTGAGCTGTTGTTGATGAAAGCGTTCTTAACTGCATCCCACACCACCCAGTCAGATACAGTCTTGGAATCCCTCCAACCCCTGACTGGGTGAGGAAAGCCATCAAGCAGATCAAGTACAACAAGGCATCTGGAGCTGATGGAATCCCCACTGAAATCTTCAAGCAAGGAGGGAGAGGAACTCACATCACAGCTCCATGTCTGCATCTAAAGGACTTGGAATGATGAGGAAATCGAAGATGACCTCAGGGGCACTGTGATTGTGACAGTCTTCAAGAAAGAAGACAAGTACAACTGTGGAAACTACAGAGGAATCGCCTTGCTGTCCACTAGAGGAAAGATCATTGTGAGAACCTCCTGAACCGTCTCCTTCCACTTGCTGAAAACCTCTTCCTGGAATCTCAGTGTCAGCATAGCTCATCAAGAGACACTAGTGATGTGATCTTCACAGATCACCAGCTGCAGGAAAAATGCTGTCAGCTGAGAAGCATTGTGGAGGATCTTTCTGAAGTATGGCTGCACACTGAAATTCATCACCATTCTTTGCCTGCTTTGTAATGATATGCCAGTGATGGTTCTCAGTAATGGATCTATCACAAGTCCCTTTGAAGGTAAGACAGGAGTAAAACAAGGCTGAATCATTGCTCCAGAACTCTTTTCTCAATATTTCTTTCCATGATGTTACATCTAACCATGAACAAGCTTTCAGTCAGAGTCAAGTTAAACTACCAAATGGATGGTATGCCATTTAATCTCTGCTGACTCCAAGCCAAAACTGAGACCACCCCAACCTCAATTATCCAGCTCAGTACACTCCAGTAATGATGCGGTAATTTGTGCTCACTTAGAAGCAGACTTTCAGACAATCATCACCATCTTTAGTAAGGCATAAAAGCAAATGAGACTGATGCTTAAATATTCAGAAGACTGAGGTCCTCCATGAACAAGCTCATAATGAGCAGTCCCCAGCAATAGTATGTCAGATTCACAGTGAGACTCTAGAGAACACTGAGTATTTCCTCAAAAATCATCTTTTCATAGTTTCATAGTTTGTAGGGTCGGAAGGGACCTGAGCAGATCATCTAGTCGGACCCCCTGCCATGGCAGGAAAGAATACTGGGGTCAAATGATCCCAGCAAGTTGTTCATCTAATCTCCTCTTACAAACCCCCAGGGTAGAAGCCTGCACCACTTCTCTTGGAAGCTGGTTCCAGACCCTAGCTGCCCTGACCGTGAAGTAGCGCCTCCTGATATCTAACCTAAATCTACCCTCTGCCAGCTTGTGACCATTATTCCTGGTCACTCCTGGCGGTGCTCGGGGGAACAGTGACTCCCCCAGTGCCTGCTGATCCCCCCTGACTAGTTTATAACAGGCCACAAGATCCCCCCCTCAGCCTTCTCTTTCGGAGGCTGAACAGGTTCAGGTCCCGCAGCCTGTCCTCATAGGGCCTGCCCTGTTGTCCCCTGATCATACGAGTGGCCTCCTCTGGACCCTCTCCATGCTGTCCACATCCCTCTTGAAGTGTGGCGCCCAGAACTGGACACAGTACTCCAGCTGCGGCCTGACCAGTGCCACATAGAGGGGGAGGATCACCTCCTTGGACCTGCTCGAGATGCATCTGTGGATACATGCCAAGGTGCAGTTGGCCTTCCTGACTGCCTGTCCACACTGCCGGCCCATGTTCATCTTGGAGTCAATGATGACCCCCAGATCCCTTTCCGCCTCCGTGCTGATAAGAGGGGAGTTCCCTAACCTGTAGGTATGGTGCCGGTTGTTCCTCCCGAGGTGCATCACCTTGCACTTGTCTTGTGTTGAAACCCATCCTATTCTTGTCCGCCCACCCTTGTAACCTGTTGAGGTCTGATTGCAGCCTGTTGCATCCTTCCAATGTACCCACGTCCCCCCACATCTTAGTGTCATCAGCAAATTTAAAGAGGGTGCTTTTTACCCCCTCATCCAAATCGCTGATGAAGATGTTGAACAGTGCGGGCCCGAGGACCGAGCCCTGGGGGACCCCACTGCCCACATCCTTCCAGGTTGAGAAGGACCCATCCACTACCACCCTCTGGGTGCGGCCCTCCAGCCAGCTGGCAACCCATTTGACTGTGTGGGTGTCTACACCACAGCCCCCCCAGTTTCTTAATGAGAACAGGGTGAGAGACAGTGTCAAAAGCCTTCCGGAAGTCCAGGAAGATTATATCCACTGCTACCCCTGTGTCTAACGATCTGGTGATCTGATCATAAAAGGCCACCAGGTTGGTCTGACAGGACCTGCCACTGATGAACCCGTGTTGGCTGCCCCTAAGCATGCAGTCCCCTGCTGGCCCCTCCTGGATGTGTGTCAGCATAATTTTCTCGAACAGCTTGCCTAGGATCAAGGTGAGACTGACCGGCCTATAGTTTCCCGGGTCCTCCTTCCTGCCTTTTTTGAAGATGGGAACCACCTTGACCTTCTTCCAGTCCTCCGGTACCTCACCAGAGCACCACGAGTGCTCATAAAGTTGTGCCAGGGGACTTGCAATGACCCCGGCCAGTTCCTTTAGAACTCTAGAGTGGAGATCATCTGGGCCAGCTGACTTGAATACGTCCAACCCCTCCAGAAGCTCCCTAACTAAATCCTTAGTAACCCGTGGCCCAGGTGTGCCTCCCCCGGGGCCCGAGGGGGGCCCAGCAGGGAGGTGGCTGTTCTGGTTCCTACTTAGGAAGACGGAGGCAAAGAAATCATTAAACATGTTAGCTTTGCAATCTGGTGTGACGACCAAGTTACCCATGTCATCCTGCAAGGGCCCCACATTACCCGGGACCTTCTTTTTACCCCCTACGTATTTAAAAAAAAGACTTCTTATTGTCCTTAATCTGGGAAGCTAGTCCAAGTTCCATCTCTGCCTTGGCCTTCCTAACTGCCCCCCTACAGAAGACTAACATTGACAAAGAAATCCAGCATCATCTCAAATGTGCAAGTGCAGCCTTTAAACACTTGAACAAACAGGTGTTCCAGGATTGTGACATCATATCCAAAACCAAGCTTATGCTTGCACATGCCCCAATTGTCTCAGAGTCTGTCAATCTTGGATCAACGATGTCAGCCATATTCAGATCCACAGATAAAACATTTATGGAAGACAGCCATCCTTGACTATGAGGGATTGCTGACAATGATAAAAAAATAATGTCCCTTTTCATAGAATCATAGAAATAAGGTCAGAAGGGACCTTGCAGATCTTCAAGTCTGACCCCTCACCTGAGCAGGACATGATCATGAAATAGGTAGTAGAATGCTTTTTATTGCCCTCTTAATCTGCTCTTAAGATGAAACTTAGGGTGCAGACAGAAGTGCAGCCCCCAGGCTAACTCGTGCCACTTCAGAGAAAGTGCCATGAGTTGAACCAATCCTCCTGACCCAGCATAAGTAATGAAAAATGCTCTGGTGTCATACAAGAGTGTGTACCCAAGCCCTTAGGCTTTCTTGCAGGTGGCATATCCAATCAACTTTCCTTCTCAACATTTGAAAAGTTGAAATTAGCTTAATATGTTCTTACTTTTTCTGGCAATCAACATGTTAGCTATTGGGTGGAGAGGATGGGGGGACTGAGCTCCAATTCATACCTCATCCAGAGAGCTCTGAATGTGTCTCTGTAGCCTCTTCCCCTAGTCCTGTGATCCATTCTCCTGGTTTCATGGTGCTGTCTCAGCATGGGAGGGGAAGAAGACAGGGAAGTGAGGTCCATTCTGATGTTTCCCCAGTCTGCGCTGGAGTGGAGGGGGATGTGGATAGGAGCCTCCCACCTGGGAGGAGCTCCACTTCACTCACTCCACCCCAAAGCACTGGATGAGCAACCCCCAGAATGAGTTCCCTCCACTCCTTTCCCCACCCTCCCATTCTGAAAACAGCACTGGGGGCAGGGCTGGGCTGCACCAATCTAGCTATGCTCCCAGTGTGTTCAGACATGTAATGTGGGTTCAGATTGTCATGGGATCGGGCCCTTTTAAAGTGCTCTGCAGCTGTGCGCTTGTGTGTGCCCTTAGAGCCTGGGAACATGATGCATTTGCACTAGTGTAACTGACCTTTGCACACTGTAACCAAAGAGCAGACAGGTAATGGAAGTCCCTGTATCAAGGTAACTTTACCCGATCTGGTGTATAATTACCCCTGGAAGACTCGGGGATACAAATGACACTAGCATAAGTTACACTAGTATAAGTGTTATGTGTTCACAGCTTACTCATGAACAGGTGTTGATTGAAAGCAAATGGGCTGTAATTAGCTTCCCTAACACCTACTGGCATAGCAAGGTAGTAGCCACCTACAGTCTGCTTCCTGGGTGATAAACTGTGTGTCTGTCTTCTCCAGATCCAGGTGTAATTTACTTTGGTATTCATCGGGGTGTCAAACTCACCTTGGGCCCCAGGCTGGATCTGGACTATGGGGCTTCTTACAATGGCCACCATGCTGGCAGTGGTTCAGGCAGCCATAGGCCAGGCAGCTGCTTGATGCTTCAGGAGCACACAAGTAACAGCAGGCTAGGTGGCCTGTCACTTGCACCCTGCCACTGAGGGCCATGGTCCCCAGTGCCCCAGATTATGTGGCATACCCCACCCACTGCTAACCACACTCCCAAATTAGCTGGCCCATGGGTAACTCGGTGGGCCAGCAGGAGCAGCTCTGTGGGCCATATGTTTGGAAGCTTTGCTATGTATAAGCAATGCAAAATGCTCTGGTGTAACATGATGTGTCCCCCAGCCCTCAGGTTTTCTTGCAGGTGGCATATCTAATCAACTTACCTTGTCAAACCTTTAAAAGTTGAAATTAGCCTAATACTTTCCCACTTTTTCTTGCAATCAAGATCTTTTGAGGCAGTTCTAGCAGCTTTCCTTAGCCCACCTTGCTTTTTGTCCTACCCAGACAAGTGAATGTCCTATTTCATGCCATGACTTTGCCAACTCAGAAAAAGCTAATCAAATGTGGGTTTAGTCAGTATTTGGATGTAAAATTTCCAAATTAATATTTGCATGCTGCTAACGGCTATTGTGTTATTGATGGTGGTTCTGAATGTGACATGAAGCAAGTTCCTGACTACTCAATGTCCCCTAGATTTTTTTAAAAATAATTATGGTCTAATCTAATTTAGGGTCTTTTACAATAATGACCAAAACCAAGCAAAACATTTCTGGTGCTCACACTGCCTTTCTAGTATTCCCAAAGGAAACCTCCAACAAGCTAGCACTATTGAGTATCATGATGATCACTCTGCTGGAGATAGCCTCCCATTTTTCTTCACTCTGCTTTTGGAGATGCTACAGGAAGCAGCTTATACCTAATAGGGTGTTTTGGGATCCTTCATTCTGAAAGGTAGTATGTAAATATTGTCACCGTTATCATGCTTCCATAGTAATCAAGAATATTTATGTCCCAGTAGGGTTTGTAATGATAGAAGATATCATTTAGAGACCCTGCCTAAGTAAGAAGATTACAGAGGTTGAGAATTGGGAGATGGTCCCTAAGAGAAGTTGAGCCAGTTGCATAGGATGTGCAGATGACTGCACAATAAGCACCTTTTGTCATAAAATTGGTAGGTCCATTCAATATGTGAGTAGGTCTGCTTCTGTTGCTGATGAATCCATTTCCTTTACATGCTTTTTCTGCCTAAGGGAATGCCTTTGCTGTTCAAAAAATCATATACCTTCTTTAAGCTTGACATCCCTTTGCTACCTATTTCAGACTACAAGCACAAACAAGTTAGCTGGCAGATTGCAGTCAATCAGGTATACCTTTAGGGTATCCTTTTCACCCATCCACACTTCTTCTTCCACTAGTTAACTATATAGGAATGTCTTCAGCCTCTATGCAATGTCCATTCAAGCACATTTGGCTCATACTACATAAGCATATTTTGATATTATTCATTAATACATCTCAATATCATTGGTACGCTCACTAATTAGTTCCCTGTTTCAATCCTGTAGATCAACTTACACAACATTGTTCAAGCTATTCTTGGCCCTTTTACTCCTGGCACTTAGGAGATGCCTTATATCATTTGGTGCCACTTAGATAAAGTTGTTTTGCTACCGCTCATGAATTCTGTTTCAAAAAAGAAAAAACACAGCACTTTGAAATCTATTGAAAATGTATATGAATTCTAGAGACTTCCCTGGAATAGAAATATTAGCCACACTATTAGGCAAAGGGAACACCTAAAACTCACTGTTTTCTCTGGTTTCATGCCTGTTAAATGTATATAATATAAATTGTATTATTGACAGACACTTCAATGTTTCAGTCTGTGGTATTAAATCTCTGTGTTTCTAGGAGCTTGTATGGCTTCTTTAAACATAGTAGCTGAGTACATTACAGATTTCAGAATTCCCGTACAAATTTGGGAATTATTATCTTCATCATCATATTATAGGCATGGATCTGAAACACAAAGGGTGCGTCTACTCAGAGCACATTCATTAATGTGCAGTAGTTACTGCACATTTTAGTTTAGTACTTTCTTAATGAAGTGCTAACTAAATGTACAGTAACTAGACTTACTGCACAGTAGTGCCAGTGCATGGCTTTTTTGTGATGCTTACTGCATGGTAGCCTAATAACACTGTTCAGTAGCATATTAGTACGGTTTTTGACTGGCACGCTACTACACAGTATTACCTGTGCAGTAAGCATCTCATGTACAGATGCCCAGAGAGATCAAATGACTTGTCTAGAGCCACGCAGGGAGTCTTTGGCAGCCAGGAATTAAACCTTGATCTCCTTAATCATAGTCTAATGCTTTAACTACGTGATAGTCCAGGGGTCGGTGAGCCCCAGCACGCATGCCAGCATGGCACGCAAGGCCATTTTGCTCGGCACACCACGGCAAGCCGCAGCTCTGGGTAGCTGCTGCCAGCGATGGAGCCTGGGCTGCTCCCGGCAGGGATTGCAGCATCCCAGCTGCCTGCTGGGAGCAGCCTGGGCTCCTGTCTGGGAGCAGCTACCTGGAGCTGGGGCCAGCAGCAGTTGGGATGCTGCAAACAGCTGCACCAAGCTCCACAGCTCTGATATCAACTCCATGCTGGTGGTGAGTGCACATGCATGGAGCTCATGCCAGAACTATGGAGCCTACTGCAGCTGTTTGCAGCCTGCCTGCTGTTTGCTGAAGTTGCCCAGAGCCCAGGCTGGCTACAAACAGCTGTGCCGGGATCTGGAGCCCGGTCACTAGCTCTGTGCTGGGAGCGGTGTAGAGACCGGGGTTGCACTGCCTCAGGCCCCTCCCCCCCCCACTCCAAGGCATGCATGCATGCGCCGATACAGAGCTAATGCCCGGGCGCACCTGTTTGCAGCCTCCCGGCTGCAGCTGGCCCCGGCTCTGAGTAGCTGCTGCCAGCTGGGAGACCGGGCTGCTCCCAGAAGGTGGCTGGGACTGCGAGCCCTGCTGGGAGCAGCCCGAGCTCCAGCAGCTACCCAGAGCTGGGGTAGCTGCTGACAGCCACAGTGGCTAGGCTGGGGGGCAGGGGCTTTTGGTGGGGGGCAAGGGCAGTGGAGCTGGGAGGCAGGGAGAGGAGTGCTGGAGGGCACAGGGCAGCAGAGCTTGAGGGCAGCGGCTTTGGGTGGTGGGCAAGGGGCAGCAGGGCTGGGGGGTATGTGTTTTGGGTTGCGGGGCAAGGGACAGCAGGGCTGTGGGGCTAGGGTTTTGGGTGAGGGGCACAGGGCAGCAGGGCTGGGGCTTTGAGTGGGGGGCAAGGGGCACAAGCAGGTCATCTTGCCGTGTACCCGCTGCCCTCATTTTGTTTTTCTGGCATGCTGGCACTCCGGCACCTTCCAAGGTAGGCATTGTGGTGTTTTTCAGCACTCCAGCCAAAAATGTTGCCTACCCCTGTGATAGTCCTTTCTCTGCCTTAAGATACATTACCAGAAGGATAAGAATTATCTATGAGAAAGAAAGGCAGAAAAGTAAAGCTGCAGTATTCACGAGTAGTCTCTAAAGGTGAAGTTGCTTTAACTTGGAGGTATGCCAATTAAAAAAAAAAAATCCTGAGCTGTCATTGTGTTCAAATGAATCTAATGGGTCCTGCCAGTGCTAAATATCTTTTTAAAAAATCAACCCAGAATCCAGATTCTTAAAGGAAGCTACACACATTAAGAATCCAACTCTCAGTAAACTTGAAGGGTGTTAGGTATCTAACTTCCATTATGTCCTCTGAAAATCGGAGCCTGGGTGTCTAGTATAAGCACTTTTAATTATTTGAGCCTAAGTGATTTGCTCAAAGTCTGCAGCAAGTGAACACTGAAGGAGTAGATTTATGTCTGCTAAGGTTATGAAAGCAAACTCTTTCCCTCTCATTACTGCAAGCTGAAGTTTGAAGTATCCTTTGTTGCAAGCAAGAGGGCACTGGTTATAGTTATAAATCCTGAAGGCGGGCTTACTAATTCATGATTTTTATCATATAAGGAGAAAAAGACAGAGAGGTTGCCACAGACCTTACCTAACTGATAGGGCATTATGAGGATTCAGTAGTTAGTTACAAACTACTCTGAAGATTCAGTACTTCTTATGTAAGTACTAGGTAATAATGAAATATGCACAAGGGCTTGCAAAATAAAAATCAGATTTTCTATGAGCATTTACTAGCAGAGGAAAAGTTGATGTGATGCAAAGCCAGGTTACAGTCAGCATGAAGCTGAATTAAAAAAGGGCCATTTCACCCTCTCTTGCTAAGTTTGCATTGTATTACCAAAGACGAAGCATCCGTCATCCCTAAGAGAATTTGCAGTGTGGGTGGTATTGCCTCATCCTGCTACGCCGGGCCACCTTCTGTCAATTGAACCATCTATGAATCAACTTGAATATGACTATGATCCTAAAGCAACTTGCAACATCATTAAAAATGGCTCACCTTCTTCCTTGAAGTTCAATACATTATCTTTTCAGCTGTGATGAGTTGGGCACTCAAGGCGGTGGAAGTCAGGAAGCATCCTCTGCAAAACTGCCTGTCGCATGGTGACCCAGGGATATTTCTCTGAGAGCAGTGCATGTTTATTTCATGCATATGTTTAATATCTGCAGACCGCTATTGCATTTGAACAAGACATTTATTAGCTCAGTTGCTATAAAGCTGTATTAGAGTATAGGCATTTTCATTTGACACCAAGTTATACTTGGAATAAAAAGGTCCAGTTCGATTAAGCAGTTTCTTCCCTCATCACCCACTAGGGTGGCCACTGGTCCCATTTTATACTGGACCATCCTGTTTTTAAACCTTTGTCCCCTGTCCATTTCTAAATGAGGAATGGATTGCAAAAAGTCCTGTCCTGCAAAAATTCAAACTAGATTTTAGGTCAGGGTGTTTTTCAGTTCATTGGTAGAAATACGTGTCAGTCGTTTGTTCTTGCGATTTTATTGGCTGTGCCTAGAGGTAGGGTGGTACACCGCCAGAAGGAGCAGGGTTCGGAGCCACCCAGGGAGGGATGGAAGGAGAGAGGTAGCCTTTTTGTGTTTGCCTCACTTCTTGCTGCTGATTGGCTGAGGAAGCAGTGGCCCCACCCCTCACTGCTGATTGGCCAAGGGGGCTGGTGGTTGCCACTCCCCCTGCCTCACCAAGGGGATACCCTATATTTTGGGGATGGTCAGTGGCCACCCCAGCTCCCACAAAAGTCACTGCCAGCACTGAAGATGGTGGGAGCTAAGGGCACTCACCACTTTACAGGACTGGACTTAGAAAGCTGTGGGTCTCTAGCCTAGTATCTGGAACCACATTTACCATTTAATAGAACCAATCATGCATTTACTTTTATGAAAAGGTTCTTTAAAGAGATGTCTAAATATCTGATCTCAATATTAGAGGCCATAGGATGTTTTTTAAATTTCATTGAATGGCAATTTGGACTTGAGCTTAAAAGGCTTATTTGAATGCCTGCATCTTTGTGTTCTCTCAAGATGTATTTCTTCTCGTTGTTTATCACTGTGACATTGAGCTTTTATGGCACTCTAAAGTGCTTCAGAGGAAATGGAGAGTGTTTTAATACTGCTGATTTACTCTTTCGGGTCTACAGTAATTTCCTTACTGCCTAATTATAAGGCTCAGCTTAATTTACTCTACACATAATGTTTACTGATGCACATATGGCACCATATTTCAGAAGACTATACCCATATCAGGTAGTTTTGTGTAAGGCCAGAGCTGGTAACAATTGAATCAAATGAAGAACATTTTTGGAACTTAATCTGGAACATAATAGTCGTGAGTTATTATTTTCCAATGACAAAATCCAGAGTGAAGTAGGCACAGTTAGCCTTGCCTTCTGAATTCACAGCAAAGGCTTTGACTTGAAACAGTTAATTTTTGTTTTTTATTACTGCATGATGTTGTGAGCACCGATGGACAAGGTTTCAGAGTGACATACAAGGAACTATGTACAAAAGTTCAATAGTAAATGTATCTGGTATGTCTAGGTCCTCGCATATATTTTCCCCGTACACTGCGTTATATTAAAAGCTCAACAGTGACTACTTCAACTATCTGTCATAACGCTGGAAACCTCTCACCCTTAGATTAAAATATATCATGTCTCTGCAATTACTGTAGAGGGCTAAATATATTTTTAATTTTTTGAAATAATGCCTTTTTAATGGGAAGGGGAAAAAAAACTAAAGGAAGTAAAAAATAGTGAAGTTTTCTTTTCAAAACCAAGTTATGACAGGCACTTTCTATTGAAGTGCTTTTAATTTATATAAAAAAGAAACTTAGGCTGACTTTTTAGAATGAAAATGAACTGTTCACATATAAGTGAAGGAAATGTATAGTAAGTGTAAGTGTATAAGGATAAAGTACCAAATGTCTCTAAAAAAGGGCTGAAGTTCTTAGCGGCCTAAAGAAAAAACTGTGGTCCAAAGACCCCTAATCCTGGAGAGGCCTAAACTTTCTCCAGGTTTCCCTTTTGGAAATGAGTGTTCCCGTGACGCCTCTGCGGGTGCCCAGAACATACCCGATCTGAACAACTTGGCACCTTGCTCCCATATAAGCTGCTCTTGGATCCCGAAACTAGACAGAGCAGTGCTTAAGTCCCCAGAGAAGCCTGATCCAGGAGGTGTTCTTGGAGGATGTCACACACACGTCGACAACATTGAGTTGAGCACAAAATACAGCAGCTGCATTCAAAACCGGGGAGAATACAGGGTACCAGCTCTAGATTTTATATATAATATTGCAGCGCTTAGAACACTTGCCCTGCAGACCCAGAATTCAAGGCCCTCCTCAGTCTGAAGGGATTCAAACCCATATTTCCCACTTCCCAAGAGTGCTCAGGCTACTAGGCGACAGGCTAATCTAGGTGATGGGACCCTTTCCAGCTCCTATTGAAACTGGGCCACTGAGCAATCAGAAATGCCAGAGCCTCAGAGTCAGAGGACTAGAAAGAAAGCAAGTAATGTCAGTGGGTAAAGGGGACCCTTCATCCTAATGATCAGAGGATTCAGCTGAGATTAGAAACCTCGGTTCCTGTCCCTCTTGAGAAGACTGCAAATGCAATCTGCTCGTTATGCAGGGGCCTTTTTTGAACTGCCCTGTTGTGGTGTCTGCCTTTCCCCGTGCACTGCATGAGAAACCTAAACACCTAGTTTGGCGGTTGGGATTTCATGCTGCATGTAGCCATGCCTAACTTTTTTGGCACTCATGTCCATGCCTGGACTGACTCTAAGAGCCAAATGGTGGTAGTGGTGGTGTTTGTGGATGTTACACCAACTGCTCAACGCCCCATTGTCATAGTTATTGCACAAACAGTTAGGGGAAGACAGCCTCCATATAAAGAGCTTTATACTCTCCTCTCAGCTGTCATTCAAAAAAGCATGGGGAATAAAATAGGGGGTGAGCCAATGCACAACTTACGTTTCAAACTAGATTTTAGGTCAGGGTGCTTTAAACTGACAACTAGCTCACCCTTAATTCTACATATGCTTTCATTCTAGTGTAAATATCTTGAAATCACTACCATCACCTGTTCTTATGCATGTGGAAATCTAGGGAGCTTTAAGTTCTGTTAATGAATGGTAAGAGGAAAACCACAGAAAAGTAGGACAGATAATAAGACCACTGGCAACAGTCTTAGCTGAGATCGGCTGTGCACCCCGGGAAGCACCAACCATAAAACCAGAAGTGCCAGTGGAAGTGCACTTCTAGTTTCACCACTGGGGGACACCCCCCTTCAGTGGGTGTCCCCTGTCGGTGATCTGGTGCCCCCTTCCCAGACTTGGGAGGCACCAGTCACCCATGAACAGGACTGTGTTCTTCAGTTTTAAGCCTTACTGTTTAAAGACCTGCAGAGTAGCTTAATTGGCCACTGTTTCAGTCCAAGAATCTCTGTACATTGGGCAGTGAAAGGGGATCAGAGACTTCCCCTAGGACTGGTGCAGATGTTTGTAAGAGCACACATTGGCCTTCAGAAAGGGTTGCCCATAACCCCATTTCTCTCTTGCAAGATCAGTATTTATACTCTGACACTATTTGGGGCTGGAATAGGGGTTTTATGGATGATAGTGACCATAACCATTGGTGACAAAGGATAATGAACCTAAGCTAGGGGAACATCTCAAGATCATGTGGAGGCTGCCACTAATGCAGCTTGGCAGTTGGCTTTTGCAGGGAAACCCCATGCCTCAGACCCACAACACCGAGGCACTGGTGAGTCAGCTAAGCTTGCCCACGTCGCTGCCTTTTAGAAACATGCAACGTGCTCAACATCATCTCCATGATTCATAATATGGGCCATAACTTCATAGTTATGGGAATATCTCCAGGATGATGCCCCTCCCTTGTTGGATAAGTTATGTTCCTTATGGCAATAATAAAAGTTGCTTTCAAGGAAAATAGGATAGGGAAGTATTTCTCATTCTTTTTAGCTTACTTGAATGCACTTTAACAGCAGGAAACAGTGGGAGTTAGAAGCACATGACCAGCCGGATGGCCAAAAACCAACAGAAATAAATCTTGGACTCATGGTGATAGTGGGCCATTTTAGGAACCATTGACCTATGGTAGTCCGTCATATTTTACAGTGCCTACTATAGTATTATTTAGCAACAAAGGACTTATAACTGCAGACATCTTTAAATATTAAAGGTTGTTTCACAGCTTTCTTTTCAAGATGTGTTGTAATGTTTAAATCCTGGGCATGACACACATTAATTGTATGTATACAATGCACACGCCCCAGAAATCTGTGTACTTGAATAATAAATATTGTATATATTTGTTTTGGAATTACAGTGCTTCATGGCTGTGACTGCCAGTGAAATGCAATGTGCATTGCATGAGCTTCTTATCCTTCCTGCATAAGCCTTCTCTGGACCAAGTTATAGCTCTTCTATTCCTGTCACTCAGGCTTGCAATCTCAGTGACATATTTGACACATTATTGTCATTGTCCTCCCTCCTTTCTGAGCCTTTGTAAATCATATCACTTTTTCCTTGGTGACATCCTTCTACAATCCTTCTTTTCTCTCTGCTGCCACTTCTGAAACCCAGAGTTATGTCTTGGTCATCTGTCATTTTGATTACAGTAACTTTCACTTTTTGGCCTTCCATGTTCTCACCTCTTCTACCCTGGATCATCAAAAAAATGCATACGTTAAAATCATCATATCCCATCGTTTCAACCAAATTGTTCCTTTGCACAAAGTACAGGAATTGTTCTCTTCCCACTCTGTATGCATTTCAAACTCCTAGTCCTTGTGTTCAAAGTACTGGCCAGATTGTCACTATCTGTATTAATCTCCTTAATTTTTCCTCACCAACTCTCCTGTACTTTATTCATTACTCATTCTCTTCTTCTTACTGCTCTGTTTCTTCCCTTATTATAATATTATTATATGTCTTACGATAGTGCTTAGGAATTCTGATCAGGACTGGTACCTTATTGTACCATCCACCATACTGAAATTAGGAGACGGTTTCAGCCAAGAATAGCTTACAATGCTTGTTCCTTTGCTTTTTACACATGGGTGAAATTTCCAATAGCATCTTAGTAACTTCTGGGTCACTTGCTTAATTGATGTTAGATGACTTAGTGTATAAACCAGTTCAAACAAATTTCATAGATTTCATAGACATTAGGGCTGGAAGGGACCTTGAAGATCATCGAGTCCAGCCCCCTACCCCAGGGGCAGGAAGTCAGCTAGAGTCAGAGGATCCCAGCAAGATAAGCATCCAAGCATTTCTTGAATAAGTCCAGAGTAGCTGCCTGCACCACTTCTGGAGAGAGTCTATTCCAGGTCTTCAGGGCTTGGACCATAAAGAAATTTGTTCTTATGTCCAGCCTATAATGGTCTTGTAGGAGTTTATGACCAATGGTCCTTGTTTTTCCTTGGGGCACTGTGGTGAGCAGATGTTCTCCCAGATCCTGATGTACACCTCTTATGTACTTGTAAGCAGTCACCAGGTCACCCCTGAGCCTGCCCTTTTCCAGACTGAAGAGTCCCATGGCTCTCAGCATCTCATCATAAGGCCTGTTCTCTTGCCCACTGATCATGTGCATGGCTATCCTCTGCACTCTTTTAAGCTTCTCGCCATCCTTCTTGAATTGCGGAGCCCAGAATTTAGTGCGATACTCCAGCTGCGGCCTCACTAAGGCCAAGTGCAGCAGGAGGATGACATCCTGAGATTTACTTGAGAAGCATCTATAAATGCAAGTCAGGGTTTTGTTTGCTTTACCATCTGCGACATTGCATTGGTAGCTCATCTTGTGGTCAGTCATGAACCCCAAGTCTTTTTCAGCAGTGGTGCTAGCAAGCCTATAAAGTTTTTCCCCCCCCCCGAGGTGGAGTACTGGTATTGAACATCATCAGGTTTGTGTACACCTACTTACTAAGATTATCCAAGTCAGCCTGGATCACTAGCCTGTCCTCAGGTGTGGATGCTATGCCCCAAAGTTTAGTGTCATTGGTGAACTTAGCCAGTGCATTTCTGATACCAATGTCCACATCATTGATAAAGATGTTAAAGAGAACAGGGAGCCATGGGGGTCACTACTGGTCACAGAGTGTCCTAATATTTGCTGCCATTGACCACTACTCTCTGGGTCTGATCTTGGAGCCAGTTTCCCAGCCACCAGACTGTGGTGTAGCCAAGGCCACAGTTGGACAATTTTTCCATGAGGTGGTCATGAGACACCAGATCAAAGGCGTTTTCCAAGTCCAGATATATGACATCGATCTCTTCTCCCTTGTCCAAGTGATACATCACCTGGTCATAAAAGGAGATGAGACTGGTCAGGCAAGACCTACCCACGACAAACCCATGCTGGCAATCCCTCAGGATGTTGCCCTCAGTCAGAAGGGTCTCCATGATAATTTTCTCAAGAATCTTACCAGGGATTGAGGTCAAGCTGATTGGCCTGTAATTCCCAGGATCTAGATCTACTTTCTGCCGTTTCTTAAAGATGGGTACCACATTGGCCTTCTTACAGTCTTCAGGTACTTTACCTAAGCACCACAAGTTTTTGAATATTTTTGCCAATGGTTGGGCTATGACACCTGCCAGCTCCTTGGGTACCCTAGGGTGTAATCTGTCAGGACCAGCTGACTTGAAGATGTCCAGCCACTCAAGGTGATCCTTTAATAAATCAACCCCGATGCTGGGTATAAATATACCCTCACCCTGAATCCTGAATCTTGCTAGGCAAGGTAGTCCCGCTGGACTGACGAAATACCAATGTGAAGTCCCCATTAAGCAGGTTGGCCTTTTACTGGGTGCAGGCTATCAGCTGTCCCATTTGGTTCAGCAGGGGTCCAGTGTTACTGTTGCTTTTTTTCTGACTCCCTACATATCTGAAAAAAGACTTGTTGTTATCCTTAATATACGAAGCCAGATGGAGCTCGGTTGCAGCCTTGGCTTTCCTAATCCGCTTCCTGCAGGTACGGACCAGTGCTGAGTACTCCTCGTATATATATATATATATGAGATAAAGGCACTTAGTCACTTAGAATCATAGAAAATTCAGCTTGGAAGGGACCCCAGGATGTCATTTAGTCCAACCCCTTGCTCAAAGCAGGACCATACCCAACTAGATCATCCAAGTGAAGGCTTTGTCTAGCTGGGTCTTAAAAACCTCCAAGGATGGAGCTTCCACCACCTTTCTGGGTAACCTGTTCCCTTTGAGTGCTTTCCTTAAAGCACCTAAAAGCACCCTTTAAGTGCTTTCCTACCTTCATAGGGAGAAAGTTTTCCTAATATCCAACCTAAATTTGCTGGAACTTCAGCCACCACTGAGAACAGTCCAGCTCCATCTTATTTGCAACCCCACTTCAGGTAGCTGAAGGCTGCAGGGGAAGAATCTTCTGGCAATGCTCTGTCTAATATAGCCCAAGATGCCATTAGCCTTCTTGGCAACAAGGGCACACTGTTAGCTCATATTCAGTTTATTATGCACTGTAATCCTAGGTCCTTTTCTGCAGCGCTGCTGTCTAGCCAGTCGGTCCCCAGCCTGTACTGGTATTATTCCATCCTTAAGTGCAGCACTTCGCACTTCTCCTTACCGAACCTCATGAGATTTCTTTTAGTTTAACCCTTCATCTTTTCTAGGTCTCTAAATCCTAGCCCTACCCTCCAGTGTATGTATTACTGCCCCCAGCTTGGTGTCATGTTCAGACTTGCTGAGGGTGCACTCCATCTCGTCTTCCAAGTCGTTTATGAAGATATTGAACAAAACCCGCCCTAGGACCAACCCCTGGGGCACTCTGCTTGGTTCCAGCTGCCAACTAGACATTGAGCTATTGTTTATTACCCTTTGAGCCCAATGATCTAGCCAGCTTTATAGCCACCTGATAGTCCATTCATCCCACCTGTACTTCCTTAGCTTGCCTGAGAGAATGTTGTGGGAGACTTGAGACTAGTGTATCAAAAGCATTGCTAAAGTTAAGGTGTGTCCTGTCCACTGCCCTCCCCACATCCACAAAGCCAGTGATCTCATCATACAAGGCAACTGCTAAGACCCTTTTGAGAAATTTCCCCTGGTACTTCACTGCTGGAGAAGACTACTACTTCTTGTCCGCATTCCCTCTTTCAAATTGGTATAAAAAAACCTCACTACTTGAAGTTGCTTTCCACAAGTATTCAGAGCCCATTTGTTTTGTTAGCTCAAGTCATGTTAAGGAAAGAGAAGCAAACAAGCACAACATCATACACATAAGCACATGAGAAAACACATCTTCAAAGTTTTTTTCTTTTAGTAACATTTTTTCCTAAGTACATTTCCCTTGATGCTAAAATGCAATGGATTTTGCAATTAAGGTATGAGAGCAAAGGCCTAGCTTCAAATGCTAAGCCTTATAGGGGAAAGATTAGTGCATTAATACCTGGGTCTACAAAAATAGTATTTCTAAGAGCGTGCAATTGCACAGCACTTTTCCAGCGCTATGGAGTGTGAAGTGAGCTGCCCCATTTAGGGCCCTGTTTGTGAGGTTTTTAGTCCCTTCCTAATCTTTGGGATAGAAAAGATTGAAATGACAGCTGGAGAGGGTCTTTCTTAACCCATGGGACATGAATGAGGCTAGTGTTTCAAGAGTCCTATGGGAGCATCTGAAAACCTGGATCACCACTGAAGTGAAACAAGCTACTGGAATAGTAACTAGAAAAGAAAGAAAACCTGCCATGGATCTAAGCTCCAGATCATCTTGGGTATGTCTTGAAGCATGTGTGTTGTCTAGAGAGGGTGGGAAAAACCTTGGGAAATATTGCAATCCACATTTCAAAACTTCCTCTGGGCTTATAATTCACCCCTTCTCCATTTAGATATTAGTTTCCTCTTGATTATAGTGTTTCGCAAGCTTCTGGTGGCCACTGTATTGTCCTAGAAAATTAAATACCTCTTAACATTGCTGAAGATGCACTGGATTGAGGAGAAGTGTGCTTGAAATGCTTGTTTCCACCTGTCCCAGTGAATATGCTCTTGCAGTTACCCAAGCTTAACAACCTGTGGTGTTTTAGTGGTTTATAGCATACAAGGAGTGTTAAAGGAAAATGGTGAACATAGTGTTATGTGAAATAGTTACAAACAAAGGGTTAGTAAACTTTTCTCCCAGATAGCTTTATACTGCCAGTCTTTATAAAGTTTAACAATCTGTTAGAGCCATTAATCTCCTGCTGTGGCATTACCTTCTAGTGTCAGGATTAGACATTTAATTCTCTACATGCCTGTAAGTAGTGCAGAAACAGTTGGTTCTAAAACTGTTATAAAGCCATGAAAAACATCAGTGTGGCGGGCAGTTTAACCTCTTTGAGTGCAATTACAGCTGTGAATCAACAATGATAAAACAGATTCAGCTAGTGCTTATAGCGGGAGATCCCTCAGCTCTGAACAGCAGTAACAGACTTTGCACCAGAAACTGGCTAAATTGTGACTGTAGTCGGTAGGAAATGACATCTTCCTAATACTAGATTTTTTTATCCTTTGAAAAGAATATTTGCCAGCTTCGATGTTTACTTATCACTGTGCTTATCCGACACACTGTTTTTCCCATAATTTGAGGTGCTTTTTTTTTTTTTAATGTAGCACTTTATTTTAGTAACAAAGATCTTCATTTGGATGCCAACCTGGATTTAGCAACCTGCATTTTATCATGCAATTAATACAAAACACCCTCATTTTAAATCCTCCCTCAGCTTAAAGCTGCAGGGGAAAGAGTTTAATAGACACCATGGCTTCTGAGTGATAATATGCAGTACCATAGGGGAATCTGCGGGAAGTGCAACAAAGAATCCAGTGCCTCCATAGATGAACTTGTTTTTAAGCAATTTTCTAATAATGTTACCAAGTAACTTTTATATAAGCTGTCACTTTCTATTTATTTTAAATTCAGGGGAGGAGAGGGTGGATTTGAAGGGTTTGTATTTGTTTTTGTTTTCTTTTGAAATAATGGCATCAGTATGAAACATTAAAGACTATGGATTCGTGAACATCACTTTGGTTTAACTTTGTTGTAGTACATAGGGGAAAATACAGGATTAGCTTTCCAGCAGTTATTTACATTGATGAATAGCCCTAATTGGATAAAATAGACTGGTAGTGCTGAGCTAATACCTTTAAATGTCTTGTCTTGTGCAATTAATATTACCTTGTCATGCATCCATTTAAGCTATTGGAAGAATGCCGTATGTTCATACTGTTGTCACATTTAACAAATGATTTTGTCAAGTTGTTCTTTATAGGCACAGTTGATGGATAGCTAAATTTGTGGTCTCTTGAATATGTAAAAACTTTTAACTATACCTTTCAACTTGAAGGCAAGGGCATTTGAACATTCAAATAATCAGTTTCTACAGAAATTATAATGTCTGTTTACATGAGGGGTCAGAAATTTGTTACTGACATGTAGGAATAATGTAGTGCAAAAACTACAGAGAACATTTACTTATTATGTATTTATCAAATCAGCTTTGAATAGTTTGATATAAACTACTAAATTCAGATTGTAGCATAGTTCAACTCTTGTGACTCTAGACTTCGCTCTAGTCAGAAATAAGGTGTCACTCACTGTTACTAGATTTTCTATTAACACTGATAAGGCCCAAATTGTTGTTTATCTGATGATCTTTGTCTCGTTGACTTCAGATGTCTGGCTTAAGAACGGAATTACTTGACATTATCAATGAAAATGAGCTACATCTTTAGGCATTTGTACAAGAGTAATGTGATCTGACAGGAGAGCATCATTGGATAATCAGAATTGCAATATGTAATAACGCATACTAAAATTGCCTTGTCCAATAAATGAAAATTAAAAGCCTTTATGATGCAGTTATGTCCATAGTTAAAAGGTTAACCCAAGAAAATATGTTACAGTGTTGCTTTTCTTAAAGAAGTATATTGCTCAAGAACTGACAGTAGGATGTGTTGGCATTCTTGGATACGCACACAGATCTAGATTTTTTAAGGCATTTTGGTGCTTAAAGAGTCAAATAGGTCCTAGAAGGAATTTTAAAGGGTTGGGAACTTCAGAGCACGTCACAAAGTGCTTATTTACGTCTTTATTCCCCCAAATATTTTTGAGAGCATGATGTATAGTGACTAGAAAAGTTTAAGCTTCATAACACAATGTAGACATCATGATGCTAATACAGTATCTCAAGCTATTTCATGTCCTGTTTTATATGCTTTCACAATACTTTAGTGTAATTCTTCTGCCAGGCGCTGGTCAGCAGCAACAATAGCTGCATTCAGTGTTGGGGTCTAAATATATTTTAGCTTGTCTCGAGCCCCCACCCAGACCACCTGGAAGGCACTAAATAAATTACTAGGGTGCACCACTTAAACAAAAACTCCTCCTCATATGCGGTGTAAACAGAGAGAACAAATTTATTACAAAAAACAAAGGCAAAGAAAATGAAGAAAAACACTAAACACAATTTAAAACACTACCAACTACAAGACATACTCCATAGATTGCACTGTCTTGGGGAAACTTCACCCATGCCCACGCAGTCTGGGACTCAGGGCTCACCCAAAACGCAGTTACAGGAACCTGCACCATTATAATGACCTTCAGCGATGGACTGGGGGTGGGTGGGGGGCTTCACTGGAGAGTAGGGGTGTGCAAAATGGGCCGTATTTGATTCAGATTTCGATTTCATCTGAACTGGAGACAGTAATTTGATTTGTTGATTCGGATCACGGTTCCTGATTAAATATGGCCGAATTGGAATTTGAAGAGGTGATGCTGATTCAGCAAATCAGCAATTCAGCCATAGACACAGCTTTAAATGTTTTTGACATACCTCAAGGTACCTGGTGAGGCTCATGAACCCTGATGGTGGGGCAGATGGAGCGCCCCACAGAAGCATGGGGGAGGGCAGCCCATGTATTTGGCAGCAAACCTGGAAGTGGACCAGAAGTACTTCCAATCCACTTCTGGGTCCACCACCAAGGACATGGGGGGCTCCCCTGTGCTCTTCTGTCTTAGCAATTAACCGCAGGAGGACCCTGGTTCCCCCCCGAGACCCAGGAGGCACCAGTCACTGAGTGTATGTGGGGGGGGGGGGCGCATGCTTCCCAGCGGACCTGGAAGTGGACTGGAAGTGCTTCCGGTCCATTTCTGGGTCTGCTGCTGAGCATTCTGGGAAGCCCCACATGAGCCTCTGGGATGCTCTATCAGCCCCACCATTGCAGCATTCATGAGCCACCTGGTACTGTGAGGTATGTGGAAAAAATCGTTTAAAGCTGTGTTTATATCAGAATTGGTGAATCTTTCCAAATCTCTCCAAATCTATTTGGAGGGTTCCGATTCGATTCGGAGAGATTAAAGGGTCTCCTGATTTGATTCAGATACAGAGATTCAGCCACCAAATTGGGCAAAATCTCCACCAAATCGAATCAGGGACCGAAGCTTTGCATAGCACTATTGAGGAGTCCTTTGGGCTGCTTCTTGGGTTTGCTGGGTGTCACGGAGCGGGGCGTAGGAGCGGCCGTGATCCCACTAGCGCCCCCTGCCATGCCCAGTTAGGGCGATCCAGCACCCTCTTTTCTCGCCCGCCACATCTTGTTGGTATATGGTTCTATAAGGGAGGCTGCCACTTATTGCCCTGGACACTGTCCTACGCTTGCACTATTCCCCGTTCCGTATGGGGTGACCTGGTGCACCCCAGCCCTATAGGCTATGCGTGCCTCCTACCTCCCCTATAGCACGTCCCTAACCTTGCTGCTCTTCCAGATGTTATCAGGTCCTTTTCCTTTTCTGCCCCCTGCCCAGCACCCCCCCGGGCTTGTCATGCAACCAGCACCCCTTGTCTGGCGCCCCTGGGCTTGTCATGCAACCGGCGCCCCTTGTCTGGCGCCCCTGGGCTTGTCATGCAACCGGTGCCCCTTGTCTGGCACCCCTGGGCTTGTCATGCAACCGGCGCCCCTCTTTTTGCTAGCCCTCTCAGGCTTATTGCCAGTACTATTCCAGTTGGGCTCAGGTGGCCTAAGCCTTCACTGGCCCCTTTGACCCTTCGGGGTCCCCACCACTGTGGAGCCCCTCCGGGACCCTTTCCAGGCCGCACCCCTACTGGGGTTTCTATTAATTCCCAATTGGGCTCAGGGAGCCTGAGCCTTACCTGGCCCCTTTGTCCCTTCGGGGTCCCCGCCACTGGGAGCTCCTCTGTCCACTTTCAGTCAACACCCCCACTGGGGCTTCTATTAATAATATGCACCCTGCCCACTCCTGGGGCCTCTCTTAGTACCCTCACCTGCTCCTGGAGCTCCTCTCAGTGCACTCTCCCCCTCCTGGGGGTTCTCTCTGTGCACTCACCCTCTCCTGGGTCTTCTCTCTGTGCACTCGTGCCACAGGGCTGGGGTCAACACCCCTCCACACCACGCCCCACCAGCGCGAACAGCTGTGCCCACCTGGCACTGTTCTCTGTGCCCCACTGGGCACCAGGAACTCCCAGATTACTGGGGAGCTCCCGTGAGGCCTCCTCGCACCCCTACAGCCTCACCCAGTCCTCCGGTATAACACGCTCACTTGGCTGTCTATGCTTATCATGTTGTAGCCGCTTGGGTAGTCAGGCTGCAACCCTCTGCTCTGCTCTGGTCTGCTGCAGAGCTCCTGCCCCTCAGACTGCCAGAAGGGAACTGCCAGCTAGGCTTCGGCCTGGGCCATTTATAAAGGCCCGGCCCTGCCCCCTTCCGGTCACATGACCAACCCGGATGCTCCAGCAACCGGCACCTGAACTGCCCCTGGAGATTGGCAGCTGGCCTTCTCCCTTCTTAGGAACAGGGCACCTGAGTGTCCCTGTGACACTGGGCTGCAGGAAGCTGCTAGAGAGCATGGGTCCATCTGTGTTGCAAGGAGACCCTTGTTGCTCCCTGCTGCACTGTAGGGCAATCCCTACTTCCATGTGGTCACCTCGAGGAGTTAACGCGGCTCCAGACATCATGCTGCACCCCTTATTTCCTAGTGCCAATCCCAGCTCTGCTGGGCAGAAACTTTGAAGGAGAAGTCAGGCCTACCTCACTGGGCCTGAACTGAGCAGCAGAAGCTGGCCAGGCCTATACTGCACTGGGGCCTGAACATATAGCTTGGGTTCAGCCATGCACTAGGCTGAAACACCATAGCTATAGAAACAGCAGGGAGGGAAAAAGGCCCAGGCCTGTGGCCATGGCCTGGCCATCCAGTCTCAGCTAAATTTCATGCTGAGATGATACAATTACAGATCAGAGGGGGCCAGGTTCCTGTAGGCAGTAACTGGCAGGCCCCATTGCTGGGCACTTTGCTTCAGTGATTAACACCCCCATGGTGTCCCACTTAAAAAAAAGTATGAAAGGAGGAAATAGGAGTCTCAGACTCAAAAACACACTTTCTGTCCCTCTATCTGAGGCTTTTCCTTTAACTAGCGTTTGCTCACCTCTTCAGTGGAGAGGTGGGGAGACTCTTGCCACTATGGGGACCAAGTTTTCTGGCTCCCAGCGTAGCTGTGCAGCTCTCAGCAGGCAGATGAACAAGAGCCCCAAGAGAAAGAGAGAGAGAACCATAGTGAGTGGTTCTTATATACCTGGTGTGACATCACCCAAGCCTTGTCCCATCAGGGAGGGCCACACTTCAGTCTTCCTCCCCACCAGTCTGCCCAAAGAATCCCTTGCTTCCTCTGCCCAGGGACGCCGGAGGGCTTGATATTTTCCCCCACATAGATGCCCCAACTTGCCATGTGCTGAGCACCTGGTCAGAACAACAAGGGCCATCTTGCCCATATCAGAACACAGTTGTAATACCCAGTGTGTGTGGGGGTATTGCATTAGTATATTAGATATAATTATATTGCCATAGGGACAGACAGCCCAAGTCAGGGATTAGCAAGCCATTGTACTAGGTGCTGTACAAATGCAGAATTTACAAGCCAAGCATAAAATACGAGACAATAAATGGATACAAGCAGGTGGATGATGGAGTCCTAGGAAAGAATGTGATTGTATTGGCCAACAACATAGGTGGTGGCTACAATGCAGCAGGTGCCTTACTTTCCTCAAGTTTTTATCTATTTTAAATTATTATTTTTTCATGTAATTAGTACTTTTGAAGCACCTTCCTCATGTTGGAAGTGGAAATATTTAGTAAATAGTACCTAGTTTTGCTGATAGGTTAAATATGAATAATAATTTAGACAAACGAAACACTAATTTTTCCTAAAAATTATTTTGCCTTGCTAGTGGTGGTTCCCTGCCAGCAATACTAAGGAAGGAGTATGTAATCAGCAGCAAGATTTGATTTAGACTTTGTCTTTAGAAAAACAGAGCAAATAGCCAATATCACTGAAATCATCTTAGATCATTTGTTTTACTGCAGCTAACAGTATAATAATTATTGATGCAGTTTTATACAGTGATGACACTTCAGTTAAATAATTCTTTCTAGTGTGGATTACAAAATTGAATGATTACTTTAATGACCTTCAGTCTAGCTAAAAGATATATGCAGTAATGAGACTAATGTCTAGTTAGACCCTCAGGCTAGATGGCTCCTAGTCTGGTTGCTTTGAGTGTGCAGTTTTTCATTTTTAATAACAATTATACCCAAAGCTTAAAGAAATATGTTCAAATATGTCACACTATCGGATCTCCAGGAAGAATTATTTAAGACTTCAATCATCATTTTGGTCATCTCAAATCTCAGAACCGTTTGGCATTGAATAGTGAAGGGGAGGCTAGTGATCTTATATAGCAACATTTTTTCAAACATCCGTTTATGAAAGAACAGGTATTTACTCTTCAATAGTTCGTATTTTTTTTTCACTTGAAATACACTGGTGGTATGCTTGTTAACCCTGCCTGTGACAGATTTTCAGATTGTCCATACTAGAGGTACTTCCTAATGAAAATAAAGCAAGATGAATGTTCTGTACAATACCAATTATTGCTAAATATACTAGGTGCATGTCTTCCTGGATATACACTGGCTAATACATTTTTTAAAATCTTTACATAAAGTCCCCCAATCAGTGATCAGAGCTCTATATTAAAAGTAGGGGGCAATATTATCTCTTGCCAATATGCAATAACTCAGGGGACTACTCTTTATCCACCTAGGTAGTCCCATTCAAGATGCTGGCATTAAGTGTGTTAGCAAGGTCTTTACATGAGCATCAGAGTTGCAGAACCTTTTCTTAAGATTTTGTTATGGATATTTAAGTGCTTATATTGTGCATCCATAATTACTTCGAGAATGGTGTACAATAATGTGAGAGATGACACATTCACTCTTAAATGTAAGTAGCTGATCACTATGCTGGAAATGTCATATTGATAAATCTTCAGGTCTTTACAGCTCCACTTTCTTTTCTCACAGTTACGGAAGGCGGTGATGGATCATATATCCGACTCATTCCTGGAGACCAATGTTCCATTACTGGTTCTTATTGAGGCTGCGAAGAGTGGTAATGAAAAAGAAGTGAAAGAATATGCACAAGTCTTCCGTGAACATGCCAACAAGTTAGTTGAGGTAAGTCATATCACTGACAGATAGAGTTTGTGCGTGTGTGTGTGTGGAAGAGGAGAATAATGATAAATGGGCTGAAAGGTTATAGTGGCTTCTCCGTATCAGCCAGAGTTAAGCAGTTTAGGGCTTTTACATCTAGTAATTATTTGGAAACCCGACGATTTGTAGAAATAGCTTGCAGAAACAGGCCCTGTGCTTTACTGTAAGATTAAAACGTTTGAACATGTGCTAAGTGGTATTTCCTGTAACCTGTCTATAATGACATGAGCAACTGTAAGCGGGTTTTAGTCAAACATCCTCATCAGTGCAATATAACAGGTCATGCAGGTGTAAAGCCAACTAGGTACTTATCATGCTGTGTCCAGTTGGCTGATTAGAGAACAGATTCTTATTAGACTGTCTAGCTAAAATAGTGAAAGAGGAACATAAAAAAAGAATCTGAAATCATCTCCTCACGGTATCTGTACAGACACAGATATACATCCCCCATTTTCTTGGTTTTACTCATCTTTCTATATATACATAAAATAAAATGGTAGCAAACTATAATTGCCTTTAAGGGAAGTACTGAAATGGTTTTATTTTGCTTCCTGAAGCTTAGACATTCAAATTACAATGAAAATAAAACACAATGATTGAATCTGGTTGATCATCGAACGTGGTTTAACCAATTGATCATGTTTACTCATCCAAGTTTTTCTCCATGACAGATTAAGAACTGTTAAAAAAATATTAGCATTTCTTGAATATACAAATACATTTCAGTGATTTTATGTCTGATATTATTACATGGGGTTATTAACTACTCTTTACTAGCACTGTTTAGAAGACTGTGTAGCTCCTCAGCAACATCTTTTATCGCTATTCATGCTACATATATTTTAATTAACATTAAAATAGAATGATCCCAGGAAGGTGCTGATCTGTGAAGGAATTTAGGAGTTATGTTTCTAAAAGGTTTTGCTTTGGAGAAAAAAGCTTTTGGGCCAGAGTCCGATTTCAGTTACTTTGCCATAAATCTAGAGTTATCCATATTATAATTGATAAAATGGAAGTGGGGCCAAATCTAATAAGGGATTTAGTCATTCCAAGCAGAATTTAGGAACCTATCTCCAAAACTGTAAGCCCCAAACCCCCACATGCAGTGGGCACCAGTCTTGCAACTGCCTAACTCCCTAGGCACTTTCCTGTTTGGCATCAAAGATACCTAGACACATAGGACCAGGTTTTATTCCATCTAGTAAGCATCTGCTTAAGTGAACTTATTCCAACCTGCCCAATTAAACACTCCAAGCAGATGGCTTTGGGACCACATTCTGATTTCAGTTATACCTGTGTCATATAATAAATGGTAAGTTGCTCCTCTCCACCTATATTCAAGCCCGACAGTTGGGCAGGGTAGATGGTTGAGGAGTCATTAACATGCACTTCAGCCATTGTCTTAGGCTTTCTTTCTCTTTCTTGGGAGTCATATTATGTGTATATATGTAGAAATAAATAAACACACGTATGCCTGTGCACACACACATGTGAACACACACATGCCTGTGCACACATATATGTGTGCACACACATATGTTTTAGAGCATTTTTCCCCATTCAGGGAACTGAGAAAGTGATTTTCTTACATTCAGTTTTTGTAAGTTCTTGGAATTGATCATTAGCCATCTTTACTGTAAGTTCTTGGGAGAGATCGTTAGCAAATCCAGGGTCTGTACTGTCATAGGAAATGTAACCTGCAAGAACTCATAGATTTGGAATCATGTTTACTGCTTATGAGTGCTAGTACTTTCAGTTAAAATGTTTTAATCATTTCTACTTCCAGAGGTACAACGGGTGTCACAGAAGACAAACTACTGAGGTTTCCTTGGTCAATCATTTGGCAAATAAAGAATAGGTCATAGTGCTGACTTATCACATTTATACAATGTGATTTAAAGAAGATGTTTTGATGATCATGCTCAAATAATTAAGGAACTAAAAATTCTTTCATAGGCAAAACACCAGACCCACAGGCTGGTATAGGCAGTCAATGCTCTATTCAAGTCACTGGAGATGTCCCTCTGTTTACGTTAGAGACTCATTTGGTACTGCAAATCCAAATACAATAGAAAATTGGTATGTTCTGTCTGTAACTGTAGGTCTTGATCCTTGAGCTTCTTACTGAGCTTGATAGGCAGCCTTGGAGCTTTTTAATAGCTCTTTATTTAGGGGCAACTTTTATCATTTTGAAAATCCCACTGAATAAATATTATATATCTGTAGATACCGTACCAGAGAGACATAGTTAGCCGTGTTAGTCTGAAGTCAAGTAGACATTAGAGTAGATTTGTACCTTATAGACTAACTAAAGTGTATTGTGTGCTGTGAAAGGACATGCAGAAAGCAACAGGTCCAAGGATATATGGCATAGTTTGGATGTGCCCCATAACTTTTCAAAGATACATGTTGCAAGAACTTCCCCCACATGAATTATTTCATAGATTTCATAGACATTAGGGCTGGAAGGAACCTCGGAAGATCATTGAGTCCAGCCCTTCACCCAAAAGGCAGGAAGTCAGCTGGGGTCATAGGATCTCAGCAAGATAAGCATCCAATTTAGTCTTGAAGGTGTCCAATGTAGGTGCTTGAACCACCTCCTATGGCAGGCTGTTCTTGACCTTGGGGGCTCGGACAGTAAAGAAATTCTTCCTTACGCCCAGCCTGAAATGGTCTCACAATAGTTTATGACCATTTGACCTTGTCATCCCTTGGGGCGCTCTGGTGAACGAATGTTCCCCCAGATACTGGTGGTCACCCCGATAAACTTATAGGTGGCCATCAGGTCACCCCTGAGCCTGCGCTTTTCCAAGCTAAAGAGCCCCATGGCTCTCAGTCTGTCGTCATAAGGTCTGTTTTCCTGACCTCTGATCATATGCATGATTTTTCTCTGGATTCTCTCAGCTTCTCCACATCCTTTTTGAATTGTGGAGCCCAAAACTGGACACAGTACTCCAGCTTCAGCCTCACCAAGGTCAAGTACAAGGGGAGAATGATTCTCCGAGATTTGCTTGAGAAGCATCTATGGATGCAAGCCAGCGTTTTGGTCGCTTTTGTGGCCGCAGCATTGCATTGCAGGCTCGTGTTCATCTTGTGGTCAATGATGACCCCCAAGTCTCTTTCTTCTATAGTGCTAGCCAGCGTAGCACTGCTGAGCCTATAAGGGTGCTGCAGGTTTTTCCTCCCAAGGTGGAGAACCTTGCATTTTTCAGTGTTAAACACCCTCAGGTTCTCATCCGCCCATTTGCTGAGCCTGTTTAGGTCAGCCTGGATCACCCACCTGTCTTCTGGTGTGGATGCTTTGCCCCAAAGTTTGGTGTCATCGGCAAACTTGGTCAGTCTGCTTCTGATTCCAATGTCCACATCATTAATGAAGATGTTGAACAATATGGGTCCAGGGACAGAGCCTTGGGGGACCAGACTCATCACAGGACACCATGACGATTGACTTCCGTCAACCGCCACCCTCTGGGTCCTACCACGAAGCCAATTTCCCAGCCAGTGAATCATGGTGGACCCAAGGCCACAACTGGCCATTTTCACCAAGAGGTGATCATGGGATACTAAATCAAAGGCTTTTTTGAAGTCAAGATATATGACATCAATCTCTTCTCCCTTGTCTAGGTGATAAGTCTTCTCCATTGTTGTTTTATAACATGAACTGCATGCTTATTTAGACCTAGTTTGCTCATTTCTGTCACCCCATGTCTTAGGGTTTTTTTTACTGCATTTGGGAATAAGCACAAAAGAGGTACTCCTCACTTCTTTTACATGCACTGTTAATGACCACTTTACTAACTGAGTAGCTTTACCTTACAATTAATAGCTTTACCTAACAATTAATATTCTAGTAGAATGTGGTAGTCCTCTACTTTATTATTACATAATATGAATCATAGAATCATAGAATAATAAATAATAAAGTAGAGGACGCCACATTCTACTATGTATACTAAGTTTTCTAAATATTTGCCCTACTTTGGTGCTACTTTATTTTTTCCAAATCATTTGACAGCATGTCATTGAATATGAAGAGGAGTTCTGCATCAATCCTGCTTAGATATGTTAGAAAACCTTTTGAGGTATCTCTGTGCATCTTCAGATAAATAATTTTGAACTTGTAGCCTGATTTAGAAGTAGTGGCAATGTGTAGCAGGTGCACAGGGGTTCACGTGGACCCCCTGAGAGCACTTGTCTACCCCCTGACACCCAGCATTCCCAGGCAGGGGTGGGGCAGGCAAGAGTGCTAGTGCCCCCCCCGAAAGTTCCAGCTGGGGAGTGGGGCTGCCAGGAGATTGGTCCATGCAGTCTCCCCACGACTGATCACATTCACCCAGAAGTGCCAGTGGCGTGCCATTACCACTTGCAAGTCGGTGGGATTGACTGTGGGCGGACCCTCCTCCCAGTCGCTGACTGGCCACTGTGGGGGCAAGTGCCCCCCCGACTCAGGAGGCACCAGTCACCCATGCTTAGATGTCTATATCCTATTTGCACATGTAACTTAGATGTTTTAACTCCATCTTCAAAGGTGACTAAAGTTCTGTTAATTTTCAGTAGTACATTAGGGCACTTTCAAAAGTTTCTATAAAACATAGAAGCATAAATCCAAAGGTGATTTAGGTACTTGGGAGCGTAAGTCTGAGGGAAGGATGATGGCATGGGGATTTCTAAGTGCCTAACTGATCTTTAAGGTGCCCCGTTAGGCATTGTAGCATCTAAATTATCATGTTCCTGGCTCTAGGAGGGAAATCCTGATCAATACGGCTAGACACCTACAGTGTCTATACACTAAACATAAAGATGCATATGTCTCTTAAAACCAGACAGTGTGCTAGAGGTGATATCTTTCATTAGACCAACTAGACAGTTGCAGAAAAACCCAACCTTTATTTGCAAGTTTTCATACACACATGCCTTTCCTCAGGCATGCAAAGAATGTAACATTTCTCCCAGGTAGAAATGAAAATTCATATTATACAGTAGAGCTGAACGGTGGTATAATTTCCCCAGGTTGGAAAAGTTCATTTTATGCAAATTAGGCTTGGATAAAAGTTGGAGCAGTCTGTTTACCTCAAAGATGTCTGATGGCAAGCTGGAATTTGAATTATGCTTCTTTCTTGTTATGATGGTTCATATTTCACAAGAGAATTGGTGATGGAAAGGTTCTCCTGGGCAAGGAGTTTCTGTTGTGTTCAGGTTGCTCTGCAAGTATGCAAATTTGGCTCAAAACAAAAGGGTGGAGCTGGGGTGTCAGCTTCCAGGTCTCAAGGTCTTGACTTTTGCTTTCTTCTTGTAAAATTATGAATTTTTCATTTCAAAATGGCTAGTTATGATATCTCCAATGTTTCATGGATAAAAGTTGTAGCTGTGTTGGTCTAAAATCACAAGCAGTCAGTGTGCTAGAGGCCAAATCTTTTATTAGATCAAATAGACAGTTGAATAAAAAAAATTATATTTGGAAGCTTTCTATTTGCAAGCTTTTACACACCTATTCCATCACAAATTCTCCTGTGAAATATAAAACATTGTAAGAAGAAACAACCACAACGACGAGGTTGAACAGTCATAAACTACTACAAGACCATTTCAGGCTGGACATAAGGAATAATTTCTTTACTGTCTGAGCCCCCAAGGTCTGGAACAGCCTGCCAGCGGAGGTGGTTCAAGCACCTACATTGAACACCTTCAAGAGCAAATTGGATGCTTATCTTGCTGGGATCCTATAACCCCAGCTGACTTCCTGCCCTTTGGGCGGGAGGCTGGACTTGATGATCTTCTGAGGTTCCTTCCAGCCCCAATGTCTATGAAATCTATAATTAACATCCTGCTTGCCATCAGACACCTTTGAGGTAAATAGACTGCTCAAACTTTTATCCAAGCTTAGTTTGCACAAAATGAACTTTTCCAACCAGGAGAAATTACACCACTCTCCAGCTCTCTTGTACAATATGGATTTTCATTTCTACCTGGGAGAAATGTTATGAGCTTTGCATTCTCCTATGCCTGTGTGCACCGGTAAATAAAGAATTTGGGTTTTTTTGCAACTTTCTTGTTGGTCCAATAAGAGATATCACCTCTAGCACACTGACTGCTTGTAATTTTAGACCAACACGGCTACGACCTTTGTCCCTGATGCGTCTTAGGGGCATTTAAAGAAGCCCAGAAACTCAGCGGGGATATGCCTACAGTGAGCCAATGGGAAATGTTAAGTGCAGGGGTACAGCTAAACTCTGACTGTTCTTCTAAGCTTAGGCACTAGACTCAACTGTCCATAGGTAAGTGTATTCATCCAGGAAGCTGAAGCGGTGTGTTCTAGGTCTTCTCGTTCTTGGGGAATTCAGATATCTGCTTCTCAAGAGAGTGCCCTAAGCCAACAAAGAGAGAGTGTTACATGATGAACCTGTGGTTATTACATTCCCCTGAGAATTCTGGGTTCTGGTCCCAGTTGCCATGATGGACTACGGACTTTTTACAGTTTACATTTCAATGGTGAAAAACAGATGTGAGCTGCAGCCAAGCTTAGATAGGAGTGAGATGCAAAGCAGAGATGGAGGCCTGGATTGCCTCTGAGTTTATTAATTCTAGTGATCCTTTCAGGCCAAAATGGAGGCATCTAATAGGTCTAAATACCTAACCAGTGAGACACGTTATGATTGCTTTTTGTGATTTACACACCTACATTTTGTCTAAATCCTGGTTAGTTCCTACAAGGTCAATTAAAAACTTTGAAAATGAGGTTCAGGCTTATAAATTACTTATATGCTTCTGGAAATTTCTTATATAATGACTGAAAGGCAGTAATCTCCTGAGTTTTATTCAAAGCCTGAAGTACGTCCTTGGAAAGTCCTTTAAACCGTGTCTAGTTTTCCTCATTTATAGCATGAGGAGAATAAATAGTTATAATAATAATAATACCTACCTCAAAGAGAAGTTTAAATGATTAATTTGCCTGTACTTATTTGATGCTTTGTAAGATGCATCTAAAAAAGCACTACAGAAGTGGCAGCTAATTATTATTTTTTTTTATTCTTTGTTCTTTCTGGTTAACTGTTAGTCCTCTATGGTTTCAATCACGCATTGATTATTTATCATAATGCTGCTCACAGTAACTTGTCCAATGCACATAGTCTTCCCAAGAGATTCAATTCAATAGCTGGCTTACTCAAGAACAGAAGGTCAGCCTGTTTAGTGATGTACAATGTGCCCCATTAGCTTGCATCACTGTTCTCTAATACCTATGTAAATACAAACCAGAGGGACACATTCTTCATCTCAGTTACCCGGTGTAGTTTAGCAGGTTTACTCTGAATTGTATGTATTTATTGTTTAGATTTATATGTGGCTCCTCCCAAAAAGGCTGAGGCTAGCAAAAAGAAAAAAAAGAAAAAGTATTATAGAAGCAGAATAAAATATTGAAATGACAACAAAAACCCTCCCCCTGCTCCCAAAAATCAAATTTCGAAGCAATCCACCTCACCTGTTGCTTCTTCCCTTTCTCTGGCTGAGAGTGTCCCTCCCTTCCCAATCCAGCCTTGTTTCCCAACCTACATTCAATATCTCCATAAAAGAAAAAACAAAACAAAACAAAAAAAGTTCACCTTCCCCGTATTCCCTCCCTTCTCTTCCAAGCTGTACTCCCCAGTCTCACACAGGGGACACCATCTATCTCTTCTGTCCCTTCCAAACTGGTCCCCAAATCCATTTGTTGACCACTTTTCCACAAGGAAAACCTATTGTCCCATTCAACAGAAAATAAATTAAAAAATCACACCCCATCTCTGTCCCCAACCAAGACCTTGAGCATCGTCTGCCCCAGGACAGCCCACAGTTCCCTTTAAAGCCACAGGCCTTAAAGGGGACTGAGGCCTTCTGTTTTCAGCTTGGCAGACAAATGTGGTTTTTTCACTCAGCCTCCCAGCCCTTCCCTCCTCTTCCAGGTTCAGTGACCACAACCAGAATGGGATAGGGGGACAGTGGAGTTATTAGCAGCTGCTGCCACCCTAAGGGCTGTTCTAGTTGATGTGATGCCTTTCTTGCACCCTTGTAACAAAGAGTAGATTCTGTGCCCCAATGTATAGAAAGGACAGATGCATAATGTAAATTCAGTGGTTGCATTTCCAAGATAACAAAAAAAAAGTTATTACTGTAATTTTTACATCTGAATTTCGTTAAGTGTGTGTAATGTGAATGGAAGAGGCAGCACAAAAATCAATCTCCTCCGTGTGTCTATCATGACCCGGATGTACAGTGATTAGCACTGAGGGGGTAGGCCAATTTCCGTTCATACCTAGTCTTTGAACTCCCTGACAGTACTGTTCATAAACAGCAAGGTGGTTAATCTGAAATCAGGCAGATGGTAGAGCAGGGTGTCACATTAGGTAGAGGTTACACATTTCAGTTAGCATGTGCTAACTCTAAGCTGTGTTAGGTGGTGTTAAAGTCAGGACACGTTGTGACCAGTTGCATGTACAGGGTTAATACCATCTCTAATTTGCCCTGCTCTGACCTGCAGCTAGATGGCTGGTGAGCAGGAGTGTGGCTATGGGCTCCAAGTCTTCTCCATATGTGCCCTAGTCTCTGGCTGTCTAGCTGCCCTCTAGAAGCTCATATAAAGTTTATAAGCTCCATCACTGGGTTCCACTACCCTAGATTGTCCCCTATTGGTTCCCTGCCACCCCAGATTAGTTGCTGTCATCCCAGATCACCCTGTGGTGGTCTGGCAGCTCCCCATGGGGAAGGGGAGGCAGGGGGGAGATGGCAGGGCATGAGGAGCTGCCAGATAGCTGCAGGAGGGGGTCAGTGGGGCTCAGCTGCTCCCCACTTGCCCATATTGAGCCTGTACTTGCCCCATTGGGTCCCACAGTAGCCTGGCACCTCCTTATTCCTCACTCTACTTCCCCCTCTGGAAACCCTCTTGGTCTTGCAGGGCCTCATGTAGGCACATGGGGAATTTCCAGGCCCACCAGCAGCTGCTTGGGAGCAGCTCATCTACCTTCCCCCTCTTTGCTCATGCTCCCCTTCTCTTGTCTCTCTCTCTCTTTCTCCGCTTCTCCTGCTCATCCTCCCCCCTCAACTCCTGCCTTCCCTCCTTTTCCCTAATCCCCTGCTTCCCCTCTCTCTGCAACCCTTCACTTTTCCCACCTCCTTCTCACACACATGCTGCCCAACTGTGCCTAGCTGCCAGGCTAGGCTATAGAGTCCAAGTGGGAGCAGTGCTTCCTGGAATGGTGGAGAACAGGAACTTGGTCATTTCATCTCCATGGAACAGCCAGAAGTTCAGGTAAACTGTGCTGGGTAGCAAGGCTCAGAGATAAACCTCACTTGAAGATGCCTAGAGGATCCTTAACAGTTGTTGATGATCTTGAATTTGTAATTTTTCACATTTTAGGTGCCTTTTAAGTGGTCTAATCTGAATATGAAACCTAGCCATTCAAAACTAAGTGGCTCAGAGAGGTATAAGCTTTCATAGGAGCAACTTGATTCATCAGATAGTATGAATGGCTTAGTAAAAAGAAAGTGCTTTGTATAGAAAGAAAAGGGATGAAGGAGGAGACACTAGTAAGAAA
The DNA here is from genome assembly GCF_052110815.1 of Crocodylus siamensis. Classification (NCBI taxonomy): domain Eukaryota; kingdom Metazoa; phylum Chordata; order Crocodylia; family Crocodylidae; genus Crocodylus; species Crocodylus siamensis. The sequence continues at coordinate 3,664,254 of NC_143396.1, read as the reverse complement.
GGTTCAAACTGGGTGCATTTACACATGCGTATTTACTGCAAAGTAACCAAAATTACTGCACTGTACAGGTGTGTTTCTACATGTGTATGCCTGTATTGTACAATAAATATGGTGACTTATGCCACTTTGAGCATAAATTTGATACCTGCATGATGCCTGATTAGTTACTGCACCAGAATGCATGTGTAGATGCCTTATTGCCCAGTAACTTGAGTCCCAAGTTAGTCTAACACAGCGTTAATGCACTTTAACACCTTCGCATGTAGATGCCAGCCTATTTCCACTTATTGTGCAGTTACTTACTGTGCAGTAATTCTTAGCAGGCATAAATGCACATGTAGACATGCCCAGTGAGTTTATTAGGTAAGTCATGTTGAGATGAACAAGGCAGTTAGCACATTGAGGTACACTGGAGTTAACAGCTAGTGCAGGTAATGGAATACAAATTCATAGTTCTTGCTGATACCATGGTTAACAATTAGGGCTGTGCAAAGCTTCGGTCACTGATTCAATTTAGCAGAGATTCGGCCTGATTTGGTGGCTGAACGCCCAAATCTGAATCGAATCAGGAGACCCTTTAATTTCCCTGAATTGAACTGGAGAGATTTAGAAAGATTCAATGATACAGACACAGAAACAGCTTTAAATGATTTCTTTTTACATACCTCAAAGTACCAAGCAGATCATGAATGCTGAGATGGAGGGGGGCTCCCCAACGCAGTCAGCAGCAAACCCAGAAGTGGACCAGAGGCACTTCTGGTCCACTTCTGGGTCCACCGGGGAGCATGCAAGGGGGGCCTCTGCACCCCACCCAGCTTGGCAACTGGTACATCCTGGGTCTACGGGGGCACCCAGCATCCCCCTGCAGCCAACTGCTGAGCCAGGGAGGTATGGGGGGAGCCCCACAGCACGCTGCCCAGTGGACCCAGAAGTGGAGCAGAAGTGCTTCCGATCCACTTCCGGGTTCACCACTGAGCACACGGCGGGGTGGTGCACTCCTGTGGAAAGCTCCATCTGCCCCAGTATCACAGCATTCATGAGCCTGGTACCTTGAGGTATGTAAAAAAACATTTAAAGGGATGTCCATGTCCAAATCGCAGATTCTCCGTATCTGCATTGAATCTTCAGATTCGGATTCAGCCAAATTGAATCAGGACAGTGATCCAAGTCAACAAATCTAATCACTGTCCCCGATTCAGACCAAATGCGAATCAGATACAGCCCGTTTTGCATACCCCTATTAATAATCCAGTTCATGGAGTATTTCTTGTTCTGCAATCTTGTTCCAAAGTTATTTTTTAAAGATTTTTATTGTTGGTTTTTAAAGACAGCTACTTTAAGGTAAGGGGGATTAGTTTGTTCTACCACAGTTTTTTTCATGTTCCCGGAATTGATGCTGAATCTGTGTCTATCCATTTTTTTCTGTTGGCATATTGTAAGACTGTAGATGAATGAATTTTCCAAACCAGGAGATGGCAGGAGCCAGTGAATGAACCCTGGATGTTATAATTTCTGGTGTTTAGCCCAGTGATGCTGTGGTATGTGTTGATAAGGGGGCATAATGGTCATCTGAGACCACAACAATGGTTGGTGAGGATTGGCAGGCTGCAAGATGATGTTTGATCATTGAGGGCTGTCTGCAAGCTCACCCCTAAGGCTACCTTGCAATGGTCATAATTTTCCAGGGGGGACTGGAGCCATTAATGATGTGCCTTGATTTTTCAAGATGAGGGTTGTAAGTGAGTATTACCTAGTGATTCTGCTGTCCTTGTCACAGGGTTGGTATCTGGAGGTTGGGGCTGAGTCTGGCTATGTTTTGGGATTGTATTGTAAGTGTAGAAAATTTTATTTTAGACCTGTGAAGTGCATATCCCCATTCAGGAGAATCAAAGCAGACATAATTGTAATGTAGAGCTTGTACACAATGGGTACAATGGTGTGCTTGCCGTGAAAGCTGGTGGTGTAGAAGTAGCTGCAGTAGTGGGTGGTTGCCAATACAGTGTGGTTATGAGTTGACCATTACAATGTCCATGTGGTATCCAGGAAATGAATTTCCTGTGTCAGTAAGCTTGTCAGCTAGTGACAACTATTGGTTTTTGTGGTTTGGATGCACATCCACTGAAAACCATAGAGTGAATAGTAATTTTAAATAATAAAGGGCTGTAGGAAAGTAGACCTGGAGTGGACTAATAAGGTAATCTAGTCCAGTCCCCTGCTTGAGACAGCATACATTTTGACTAAATCATCCCAGCCAAGTGTTTGGCTAATCTGCTCTTGAAAACTTCCAGGTATAGAGATACCACAGTTTCACTAGGTAGCCTGTTGCTATGCTTGACCACCCTCATAGCCAGAAAGTTCCATCAAATCTTCAGCCTAAATTACCCCTGCTGAAACTTGAAGCCATTCCTCCTAGTTCTGTTCATTACAGCCACAGAGAAAATCTATCTTCATCTTATTTCTAGTTGCATTTCAAGTATTTGAAAACTGTTATCGAGCCCCTCCTCTCCCCTCTGTCTTCTCTTGTCCAGACTAAATAACCTTAGGTTGTTCAGCCTTACCCTTATAAGTTATGCTTTCCAAGCCTTAAATAATCTTTCTTGTTCTGATCTGGACTCTGTTCAAGCTGTCCATGTTTGGATGAAGTGGGGCATCCAAAAGTGAACAGTTCCATGTTAGGTCTCACCAGTGCTGAATAGAGAGGAAGAATCACTTTCCCCTATTAATACAGCCGACTATGCTGTTGATCTTTCTGTGTAACAAGAGTTACACAATTCAGTTTATAGTCTAATGTAACCCCCAGGCCCTCCTCTGCAGTACTACAGACTAGCCAGTCATCTAATCCAATCCTCTGCTCAAAACAGGACCAGCCCCAACAATATCATCCCAGCCAAGGCTTTGTCTAGCTCAGCCCAAGTGCAGGACTTTGTCCTTGTCCTTGGTAAATCTTATCTGATTGATTGATTGAGTACAGACCATTTTCCCATCTCTCCACATCCTGCTGTATCCTAGCCCCACCCTCTGGAATGTCTGCAATTCCACCAACTTTGTGTTGTTCTCAAATTTGCTAATAGTGCACTCAATGCAAATCATTAATGAATATGTTGAACAGTACTTGATCCAGAACAGACCTCTGAGGGACCCATTTGACACCTCCTCTCAACTAGATGTTGAACCATTGAGGACTACTTGTTGAGCGCAATGATCCAACTAGTTATGTATCCACATTACAGTACTTTCATCTAGTCCGTGTTTTCTTAGCTCATTAACAAGAATTTCGTGGGAGACAGTGGCAAAAGCCTTGCTAAAGTCAAGATATATCACATCCACTGCTCTCCCCACCCATCCACAGAGCCTGTCACTTTATCATAGAAGAAAATCAGGTTGGTCAGGCATGACTTGCTCTTGGTGAATCCATGCGGCTGTTCCTGATCATCTTGATCTCCTTTAAAATAAATTCCTTAATAATCTGCTCAATGATCTTTCCAAGTATCAAGGCTGACTGGCCTGTAATTCTCCAGATCCTTCTCTTTCCTTTTCTTAAAGATGGAAATCATATTTTCCCTTTTCTAATCATGCAGGAATTCACCCAAATATAGAACCATTATGCATTAGAAGGTGCATCACAAACAGGTCTAAGGAGGTGATACTTCCCCTCTATGCAGCATTGGTAAGATTGCTGCTGGTCCAGTTCTGGGCACTGCACTTCAAGAGGGAGGTAGATAACCTTGAGAGGGTCCTGAGGAGGGCTACTCATATGGTTAAGGGCCTGCAGGTAAGATCCTATGAGGGTAGATTATGGGACCTGAATCTCTTTAGCCTCTGCAAAAGAAGGCTGAGTGGGGATCTTGTGGCTATCTGCAAATTCATTGGGGGATGGGGGAGCAAGGAATAGGGAATACTCTGTTTACCAGCGTTCCCCTTGGGGTTACTAGGAGCAATGGCCATAAACTGATTGAGAGCAGATTTAGATTTAGGTATTAGGAAACATTTCTTTATGGTGAGGGTTTCCAAAATCTGCAATGGGCTTCCAAGGCAGGTGGTACTCTCCCCTACCTTGGAGGTCTTTAAGAGGAGACTAGACTAGCACCTAGCTGGGGTCATCTGACCCCAGTGATCTTTGCTCCCCAGGGCAGGGGGTCAGACTTGATCTACTGAGGTCCCTTCCCACCCTAAAAATCTATGAAATCTATGACAACCCCTAAAAGGCAAAGGTATCTTTCAGGGACTATGGACACAGCTGCATATGAAAGAAAGATTCAGAAATTAAAGGCTCCTTCTAGTAATAAATTGCTTTACCCAGTTGAAGTATCAACAGTAAAAGAAACACCTACTTCCTAAACATTCAGTAGCTTCATTGTATGTTTTCAAATGCAGCTGTTTAAAAAATCTGAAACAAATAAAGGGAGCTTTTAAAATGCCTAGTTCTCCAGAAGACAACAGCTGAAGTTATTGTTTGTTAACTTAACTAAGGAGGAGTCACCAGGACACCAGTCTTGGGTGCTGAATTAAGAGGGGAACAAAAATAGCAGTTGCTGCAGCTGCTCTCCTGACCAGTGCACAACCATCAGCAGCCCAACTACGGCTGATGCCATGTGAACTGCCATTGCCCCTGGCACAGAAGTGCCGAATTATGGCCCTCTTGTTTGGCTGAAGTGTGGGGGAGAAATGCAGCTGGATTAATAGCTTGCATATAATACCAGAGGTATAACCTGATGCTCAGAGTCACATTGTATATCCCATTCCTCAAAATATATATATATAATTGAAGTGTCAAATGACCCATAACCAAGATGTCACAAGCTCTACTCTATGTTGCATTATAGAGGCTTGTTCTTACCTTTTGTCATTTGGTCTTTAATGTTTGAAAGGAAGAAATAACTTAATGGATTGAGTTCAACAAACTTGTCATTGACCTGACAAGAGGATGCAGAGAATCTTTGTTAAATGGATCTAAGTGGCTTTCTTTTCTTTTCTTTTCTTTTTAATGGAAAGAAAGTCTTATTCTTGTACGTTACGTTTCTGATGAGAGGTTTTGCTACGAGTATTTCCTTTTCAGTAGAAAATTAAGGACATTGCCAAATAGTCAAGAATTTTGGGTATGTGCTGAGTCTGAATGATGTGAGATTGATGTTCCCCTAAAATGGACCACAATAGGAATAATATATAAGGATGCTGATAGAAGTCAAAATTCTCTTCCAAATATTAAAAGATTGACATATTAGTTTCACATTCGTGATCCATCCATTGTCAATGGCATTCATTTCTTAATGCTGGAGATCAAAAGTGCCCATTCGTAATATAAGCTCAAGACATAGAATCATAGAATCATAGAAGAAGGGTCAGAAGGGACCCCGTAGATCTTCAAGTCTGACCCCCTGCCAGGGCAAGAGAAAAACTGAGCTCAAATGACTCCAGCCAGGTAGGCATCAAGCCTCTTCTTAAAGCCCCCCAGGGTAGGAGCCAGCACCACTTCCCTTGGAACTTGGTTCCAGATCCTAGCCGCCCTGACCGAGAAGTAGTTCTTACAGATGTCTAATCTAAACCTCCTCTCCAACATTCTGAATGGAAAGGGTTAAAGTGACTTAAAATTATCATTCAGAGATCAGTGAACAGAAATCAGTTGTATTATGCTGCCCTGCAATTTCCTTTTAATAATTTTTTGAATATCACTGTGCAGAGGAACTTTTATTTTTAGCTGTTTAAAACTTGGTGCTGCATCACTTCCCAGTAAAATAAAGTCCATCCAAAAGATAGCGTGTCCTCCCTACTTTGCATGCATTAATTTTATGAAGGTTTTTATGAAGCCCACATGTATCTATCAGTTTCCTTTGATACAAACTTAAAGATTTCTTGGGATGTCCAAAATAATCAAAGTCATCTACTAAGAGTGCTTGCTGGTGGCAGAGCTGTATTAGACTATGGTTTATGGTGATTAAAATTTGATATAGTGCAGACAAATCAATAGAATCACAAGGTTGGATGGTAATTTGCAGCAGATGGAACCAAAGAACAGCATTTCTATTTCTGTTTTATAGTTATTTTATAGTGTCTTTGTCTATTAGGCTTAGAGTTGTCTTTATTAACATCCTCCTCAACATCAAGTTGTTGTTTTCAAAGATATTTTTTTTGCAATGTCAGACAAACAAAAATCTTTTTTCTCCTTGCGAAGATGCCATGAATGCTGCCTTTCACTGGCTGTGAGATACCTTGTTCGTACAATTTCATAGAATCATAGAAGTAGAGTCGGAAGGGACCTTGTAGATCTTCAAGTACGAACCCCTACCTGGGCAGGAAAAAAACTGGACTGAAATGATTCCAGCCAGGTAGGCATCAAGCCTCTTCTTAAAGACCCCCAGGGTAGGAGCCAGCACCACTTCCCTTGGAAGTTGGTTCCAGATCCTAGCCGCCCTGACCGTGAAGTAGTTCTTACGGATGTCTAATCTAAACTGCCTCTCCAACAACTTGTGGCCATTATTCCTTGTTATGCCAGGGGGCGCTCAGGGAAACAAGGTCTCTCCCAAACCCTTCTGGTCCCCCCTAGTGAGTTTATAGACAGTCACCAGGTCCCCCCTCAGCCTTCTCTTGTGAAGGCTGAACAGCTTCAGGTCCTGCAGCCTCTCATTGTAGGGTCTGCCCTGTTGTCCCCAGATCATGTGGTTGGCCCTCCTCTGGACCCTCTCAATGTTGTCCACGTCCCTTCTGAAGTGGGGCGCATAGACCTGAACACAATACTCCAGCTGTGGCCTGACCAGTGTCGCGTAGAGGGGGAGGATCACCTCCTTGGCCCTGCTTGAGATGCACCTGTGGATGCATGACAAGGTGCGGTAAGCCCTGCCAACCGTGACCTCACATTGTTGGCCCATGTTCATCTTGGAGTCAATAATGACTCCAAGATCCCTTTCTGCCTCCGTGCTCTCAAGAAGGGAGTTCCCCATCTTATAAGTGTGCTGCTGGTTACTACTGCCCAGGTGCAGCACCCTGCACTTATCAGTGTTGAAGCGCATCCTGTTTTTGTTAGCCCACCCCTGTAACCTATCCAGGTCTTGCTGCAGTCTTTCCCTCCCTACTAGCATGCTCACCTCACCCCAAATTTTGGTATCATCAGCAAATTTAAACAGGTTGCTTTTCACCCTGTTGTCCAAATCTCTGATAAAGAAATGGAACAGTGTGCGTCCAAGGACCGAGCCCTGGGGAACTCCGCTGCCCGCTTCCTCCCAGGTCGAATATGACCCGTCCACCACCACCCTCTGAGTACGACCCTTCAGCCAATCTGCAATCCATCTGACTGTGTAGGCATTAATGCCACAGTCGCCTAGTTTTTGAATGAAGATGGAGTGGGAGATGGTGTCAAAGGCCTTGCTGAAGTTCAGAAAGACTACGTTCACGGTGACACCTGCACCCAATGCTTTTGTGACCTGATCATAAGAGGCAATCAGGTTGGTTTGACATGACCTGCCCCTAATGAAACTGTGCTGGTTGCCCTTGAGCATCATCTCAGAAGCCAGCCCATCACAGATGTGCTCCTTGATGGTCTTCTTAAAGAGTTTCCCTAAGTTTGAGGTAAGATTGATAGGCTTATAGTTGCCCGGGTCCTCCCTCCTCCCTTTTTAAAGATGGGGACCATGTTGGCTATCTTCCAATCATCTGGCACCTGGCCCAAGCACCACGAGCATTTGTAAAGCCATGCCAAGGGCCCTGCAAAAACCCCTGATATCTCCCTCAGCAACCCTGGAGTGGAGAGCATCTGGACCTGCTGATTTGAACACATCCAGGCCCTCCAAAAGCTCTGTAACCCGGTCCTCCCCAGCCTGAGGTCTGGAGGCATTCCCCTTGAGTCCATCTTGCATCACGGTGCAAGAAAACAGAGGTGAAGAATTGGTTAAAGATGTCTGCTTTCTCCTCTGGCGCAACCACCAGATTGCCCAGTGTATCTTGCAGGGGCCCCACATTTCCCAGTCCTTTCTTCATCCTCCCTATATATTTGAAAAAGGGCTTTTTATTATTTTTGATCTTGGATGCTAGTCCTAGGTCTATGTCCGCCTTAGCTTTCCTGACAGACCCCCCAGCCAGAGGAGGTGTACTCCTCTTTAGAGAGAGCACCCCGCTTCCATTGGGTGTACGCCACCTTTTTGGCAATCAGGCATTCCCGGATGCTCTTGGTGAGCCAGAGGGACTTTTGGGCACTCTTGCCCTGCTTGCTCCTTCTTGAGATGGTCACCCCTTGGGCCCTGAATATCATCTCTTTAAGGAATGACCACTCATCTTAGGCACTGAGTTCCCCTGACCTCACGAACCAGCACCTCTCCCACTAATCTCCTTGACTCACTGAAGTGGGCCTTCTTGAAATGTAGGGCTACTGCCTTGCTGCAGGCCCTTGACACCCTGCGCTGGATGGTGAATTCCAGCAAGCAATGATCGCTATCACCCAGGCGGTCAAGAACCTGAAGGTCCCTTACCAGGTCATCGCCTGTGGTCAGGACTAGGTCCAACAGGGCATTTCCTCTGCTGGGACTGTGCACCTCCTGAATTAAGTGGAAGTCCTGTATCTCGGCCAGGAACCTCCTGGAACAGTCCAGCCTGGGTAACTGTTCCTCCCAGCAGATGTCCGGGTAATTTAAATCACCCATGATAGCTGCATCCCTTGCCTTAAATGCCTCTGCAAGCTGGCCCAAAAATTCCCGGTCCAGCTCCTCCCCCTGGTTGGGGGGTCTGTAGTAGACCCCCACTGTTAAATCCCCCTCCCCCTGACCCCCTTGTATCTTGACCCAGAGCACTTCATCTTACCCCTCCTCTCACCCCATTTGGCTGGCAGAGGATGTGTATTGCTCGTTGACATATAGTGCCACACCCCAACCTTTCCTTCCTTCTCTATCCCGCCTGTAAAGCCTATAGCTCCTAATGCTAACTGCCCAGTCGTGGGATGAATCCCACCACGTTTCTGTAAGCCCTATTATGTCTGGGTTTGAACTAGCTATTCTAAGGGTGAGTTCCTTCTGTGTGTTCCCCATACTATGAGCTTTGGTATATAGGCATTTAAGGCCTTGCCTAGCTGCATGTGCCACCCCCTGATTTGGGAGACTGTCTGGACCCCTGTTTCTTACCTGGGCACTCCTTGCATTTGTCACCTGTCTTGTTCAGATGGTTTCTCCTCATCTTCCTGCGGCCCCCTCCCCTGGTGAAATTTAGTGTCCCATGCCATGTCATGAATATGGAACATGATTGCAAGCTGGAAAGAGGAAAAAAAACATTGCTAATGGATGAGGTGCAAATTGAACAATTAGATCTGTTCAATAATTCTTAGATTTAGGAAAAAAAGAGGAAAATATAACTCTGTTAAACATCAGTGAAGTTACCCTGGGTTTATACCATTACAACTGAACTGAGATTTCGCCTCACATTATTTTTATTCTGGAAGCCGCTCTCTGAAATATATTTTTGGCTTTCATTATATACAAAAGAATAGACTGGATCTCCTAGAAGTTAAAGAGCATGCCATCTGTCATTAGAAAGACAGGCTATGCTCACATTCAGCTTTACAACTTAATCATGGGGTCAAGTTCTTAATAGGTGTAAATATGTATAAATCTGACATCAGTGGAGCAATGTCAATTAACCACAGCAAAGAATGTGACCAGGAAATGGGGCTACTAGTGATCTCTATAGAGGAAATATATACAAGTATGTTGGGCTTGTGCTTCTGTTACAGTTGTGTGAATTAACAAAGATAAACTCACTTCGGATGCTCACTTAAACTGTTCCTGCCACCTAACAAATTGAAGTGAAAAGACGGTGTGGCTTATTTATTTCTGGACTATTGATTATTTAACAAGGAAGGACCCTATGTGCAGATACTGACCCTATGTGACATGTTCGTCTTCTATTTAAGTATTCATGTAGTATACCTGTCACCGTATTGTCTTAAATATCTGAGCACCTTAGCCTTTTTTATGCCAGGTAATGAAGAGAAGGCATAAGTATGCTTTGCGAGCTTTTGTACCCCAGTTGCCTTCAAGAAAAATAAATCCCTGCCTGAGGTTTCCTCTATACAGACTGCCTGAGGTTTCCTCTATACAGACTGATGTGATTTGTTTTTTGTTTGGGGGGGGGTTGTATTTCTTATTTTACTTGACATTTGAACTAGTACAGATGAGGACTTATATGCTAAAGGTATTAATCATCGATTCTGATCAAGCAGCATTTAGAAGGTCACAGAATACTTTAATTCAAGCTCTTCAAGTTGAGAGGTTCTATTTAAAATTAAAGCTTCAAGCTAGTGTCCTGTCCTAGTATTTCATCTGTTCAGATTTCCATATTGGACCTTTTCTTTCTGGGTTGGCAGCAGATGCTTTCAATTACTATTCAGCATCAACAAAGAGACTGCTACACTTCAGCAGCTGTAATTTGTTGTACTTACTTGCAATGAGAGTATGAAAAGCCCTTGTGCTCTCCAGAGGCATTTCTCCCAGCCCTTGGTGCAACCAAGGCATATAAGCCAAGCCAAATAAGTTTATCATCTCCATCTTGGGGGTATCTAAGTCCTTGCATCCAAGATAGAGGGTCTTCCATGAAATACTAAAAAAAGCAAATTAAACAAATGAACAAAAAATCCCCCCAGATCAACTCCCCCGGTTCCATCCATCAAACCACTGAACACTTCTCAAAGCAGACTCTTATGTACCTATTTCCAACTGGCTACATCCCACTTGTAGCCTGCTGCTATATTTATATCTATGGGAATTTACAGACCTTTCATCTTCTGCCTTTTAGACCAGTTAAGTTCAGCCTTGTTAAGCTCAGGGCACTCACTATAGCTTTTTTGCCAGAATCCTGATGGAGAATCACTGTCTTGCTGCCTCAGCTTATCTGAATGGCTCTAACCAGGGTGCTGCTGTCATTACTCCAGGTCAAAGTTGCCCACACGCCTTATGCACAGCCAGCCTAGGTTGCATTAGGGTTATCCAATCAGATCAAAACAGGCAGGTGCGCCCCTTTGTGCCGCAGCCTTTCCCAGTCCAGCCGCACATGCCTTTCCTAACAGTGGGGCTGCGCAGGGCAGCTCCGTCTAGCAATGGAGGTGGTGCAGCAGCCTGAGGCTTGATGATTCTGCCGGTGCCACAGCCAAGGGCAATTGTCCTTCACCCCTCTATTGCAGGAGGCACACGTGGGACCAAACGTGGCAGGAGCAGTGTATTCACCTGCAGTTAGGGTTGTTAGATTAACTCAGTGGAGGCAGGATTCCCTTTTTCTGCTGCAGCTGCTTCCCAGTTCATTTCCAGCATGCCTTCTGGAAATGAAAGACCATAGAAAAGTTTCACTTGGCAGGTATCATTGCAGCCTGGAGTGCTGGGACACCCTGTTTGGGAACTGCCTGTTAAAAAATCAAAGTACCATGGCAAGTCACAAGAGGATGTATAGGAAGGATTGCTGTTTTATGACCTCTTAAGCCCTTGGGCGACCGTAAGCGAGATCCTTTATCAATTCAACTTGTTAAATAAGCGATGTTTACATTGTAAAGACTATCTTTAACTGAGAATTTGCACTGATCTCTGGCAGCCTGGGTCTGCCTGAGGCCCTTGGGGTAAAAACGTCTGCCAAGGGGAGGTTTCAGTTGCAGAAATTGGCTGCAATAGCCTCTCTGTAGTGAGTCACTGCTGCAGAAAAGTGGATAATGTTGGCTGAAGAGAGGTAGGAATTGGGGATGAAGAGCATGGACAAGCACTGTTTGAACACATCCCTCAGCATTTTCTGTTGGCACAGCTCCTAGAAAGCTCAGGAATCCAGGGCTGGCTCAAGAAGGTGTAATTATACCTCCCAGTACTAGCTGCGATGAATAGATCCCTGTGCATCCAAAATGCTGTGTTTATTGCATACTACATGCACCCTACCCCCAACAATTAGCTCTCCAAAACTGGGATGTGTGTCTTCAGACTAGAGGCATGGAGATAGTGTAAGAGGGCTGGTTCTTCTTTTCCGTTTCCCCCCACTGGCAGACACATGAAGGGTAGGGGCAGAATCCAATAATTAGCAGATGGCATGTTTTACCCCTTTCAGAGCTGAATTGCAACGTGGGCAGAACCTAATCTTCAGCTCACTCAACTTCCTTTTCCTGCTCCAAAAAAACCCCACAAGTCAATTCAGGTTTGACAAGATTAAGAACATACTTTTTGCTTGAGCAGGAAAGGGACGATGAGTAAACTGAAGATTAGGATCTGCCCCTGCTCCATGCAGCCATAACTCTGCAACAAGTCTTTAAGTGAAGTGGAGTCTTTGGGGGTGCACGGTACGTGAGACAATACGGTACGCTCCTGATAATACACAAGCTGTGCACTAGGGGACACTGCAGCTTATTTGCTTCTCTTCCCCCCTTTTCTTTATTCATAAATGGATGAAAAGTTGCTAATGTCTCAAACAAATACTGGCTGTGTTCAAGCATAACTGTACATCTCCTGGAAGGCTGAAAACATAAGTGATAAGAGCAAATAATTGAGCACAGCCTCAAAAAGTAATGGGCTTTAATTGTTCATTTGCCTGTCCTGGAGTGGCAGGAGAAGGAAAATGTTTGTCTTCTGTATCTACACCCTCACTCCCTGGAGGATAAGAGAGTGAAAAAGGAGTGAGATCACAGCAAAATTTCCTCCATCAGCTGCTTGGATCTCTTATTTAGGTCCTTGCAAATTCTAAAGCAATTGCTGGTCCTGTGATCTGATTTCCCACGGGTCATCTTACATCACTGAATGATTAAAGTGTTTCATTAGGTGTGATTTATGATTTTGTTTATCTAAAAATTGAAAATAGTTTTCTACAAATAAAAAAATATGTTTAACTAGTTTTTTTACCCCACACACACACATTAAGTTATACTATTTCATAAGTCTTTTAATTTTTTTTCTTTTATATAATGGTAGGTCATGAGATGCTTTTTGCATTAGCTTGTTTTATTTTTCTTTTACACCCCTTACAGAAGAATGTTTCTGAAGTAATTTCCTAATATATCTCAGTAAACTGTAATATTTTATCCTGATAATTAGGTTCATCCATGTCTGTTATTTACTGTGACAATAAGAAAGGTGTTGAAGCCCAATTGCTCCCTTTTTAACCATACAGTACATTTATGTTTATTTAATGTTTGGTAATGAATAACACCTGCATGGTGAGAAGCATTTTTCACTTGTATTGTACACCTGTTGCATATTATTTGTACTGTACAAATTTCCTAAATACAACGCCACCCAAGTGTTAAGAAACCCTTGCATATGCTGGGTGGGTGGTGCAGTCCCCCTTATAGCAAGCTGGGTGATTTAGACCTTGCTAATAATACAATCAAGGGCACCTGGCCCCATTCTAAATTATTGATTTTATGTATCACTGAATTACTGAAAACTCTGCCTACTCAGTGGTTGAATTCACAACCTCATTACACTAAAGTGCCATAGAGTGTGTTCACTGGCACTCATCTAACCCTAAGATTTCTACAGCAGAGTAATTTAGACAGGCCCAGTATGTGAATTTTCCAGTAAAAGAGGCTCACCTGAAGCCTGTGTGTCATTTTACATAGACCTTGAGGCATCTAATCTCCTTCCTCTCTATTATCCATCTTGTCACATTTTACACCAAAGAGGAATAACAGAAGCAGAATCTCTTGCATCTGAGGCAGATCTGAGTCTTCCTTAATGAACTTTTTGTCAGCTCAAGAAGGAAAACTTGTGAGTAGAGGGGCTACTTTCAAGGTGTCAAGATAAATACAACTATGTAGTTGGTCTAATAAAAGATAGCACCTCTACCAAGAGTTTGGATTGCTTTTGCCTGTAGACCAACATGGCTACAACCTGTATCCCTGATATATAAATCCCTGACATCTGTGTGATGACACGGTGTAAATTTCCTAGCTGTTGGTCTGCCCACCCTCCCTTTGGCAGGTGGAAATCAGGAGCAGAAGGGCTATAGTTTACTTGCCTTCAGTGGCAGGTGCATTTTCTTCTCGGGTATGCTTTTTTCCCCCAATGTGTAGGAAGCATGAACGTGTTGTCACCGCTCAGCCAGTCAAGCTACCAGTAAGTAGCACCATTACTGCAAGTGTTCTGCAATGACCATGTTACAATATTGGCGGCCTAGTAGGAAATTGTCTGTAATTCTTACACAGAGCAACGGTAGGAAATCAAAGGTGGAGTACAAGAGGATCATCAGGTGATGATTAAGTTTTGGGGGCAAGGGACAGAGGAGATTTGAAGTCTTTATCCAGACAGCAGTTACACTTAATAGTCTCCTCAACTTAACCTACCCATAAGTAGGATGCTGGCTGCAAGGTATAGTGACGCTACCACTCTTCAGCAAGAAGATGAGGCATTAGCAGAAGTGAGTCTAAAGGAGAGGCTGTGTGTCTTGTAGCTTAATGCGATTCACAGTACCTCGGTGGTATAGCTCTAGGAAGCCTACTCATCGCTGGAAACCCACTGGAAGTGTGAGAGTCTAGTAAGCACTACCACCAGTGTACAGTCCTCCCCCATTCCCTGAGTGCACCTATACAGAACATCACTTAAGTGCCGCGTGATCAGTATAGCTGGAATATTTCTTGGAAGTTATATTACTGATGAAAGGTGGAAATGAGCTTATTCAGGATTTAGACAGCTATTTCAGACATGTACAATCATGTAATAGAAAACACTGAGTGGCTGGGAGACAGAATGATGATGCAAAGTGATAAGTCAGTTTGAGGAGACTAAAGGAGCTAGAGGACTTAGAGGGAAACACAGTGGCAGTAACAGCTGTATTTTTTGGCACTTACACAGAGTTTATATTGTCTTTACATCTGTGTAGCATTTTTTTGCCCTGTTCTTCCTTTCTGAGCATGGGCAGAAGGCTGCACTGTGCACAGGTAGGCTTTGGCAGTGAATTGGACTATAGTCATGCAATTGAAATACTGTGCAATTCCTCCAGATATTAGAGAAAAAAGGTGGCTATGACTGGGAGGGAGCAGAGGGGCCTTTGCACTTTTTAGTTGAATAACTGCCTGTTTAGGACACGTGCACAGGAAGTGAGAGAAGCAGGTTCTAAGCCCCTGGATCCAGAGCGGCTTTGAATCTCCATCTCCCACTTTTCAGGTAAGCTCTCTACTCTACTTCGCAGTCCGTGGACTCAAGAACATGGCCAGGAGCATCCTTTCTTTATGGAGCTGGCCCACTGGGAAACCAAGAGAGATAACTTTTGTATCAAACCCCACAACCCCAGGAACTGGTACAGGAGGCCAAAAAGGGAAGTTCTCACTTTTATATAGAAAATGCTAGGAGCTAGGGTCACAAGCCAGTGGGCTAAGAAGACAGGAACAGGCACAAGTAAATAAACATTAACATTAAGGTAGATAAACTTAGGAACTAGGTAACAGGTAATAAGCAGTAACACTGGTGAATTCACTCAAGAACAGTGAAGTACCCTGGAGATCTTCAAAAGCTGACTGGATGCACATTTTGCTGGGGTCATCTGACCTAAGAGCATCAAGGTCTCCTCTAGTCCCTAGCCTGTATGACTATGAATCTATGAACAAGTAGTGAGCACTTAAATCTTAAACCCGCCCACACCTCTAAAAGTGCTTCAAACCAGCCTGAGGTTCTGAGAGCACTCAATTGCCATCTGCACATATGTCCATATCAGAGTCTGTCGCAGGGCACTTCCGCTCCCCGCACCTAGTGGGATTCGAACTTAAGGGGGGAGGTGTGTCACAGGGCACTTCTGTGCCCTGCTCCTAGAGAAGAGTTATAGGTGCTGGTTGCCAGGGCAACTGCAGTTCAGTCAGCTGACTGGAAGGGGGCAGGGCCTGGCCTATATAAACAGCCTAGGCTGAGGCCAAGGAGGCAGTTCCCCACTAACATCCAAGGGAGAAGGAGCTGTACTGGAGGGTGCAGCCTAGAGCAGCTTGATGGTATGAACAGCTTTGGCTCAAGGATACTGGGAGAAAGCCCAGGTAGGGGATTTGATTCATGAGGAGCCAGAGGGCTTAGAGTTTATGTTTAGCCAGGTGGCTTAGTTCTTGAGTTGTAGCCAATTGGCTTATGGTTTTGCTTTGTGGTTACATTGGAGGACTGGGTGAGACTATAAGGGGTTGGAGGAGGCCTCATTAGGGGCTCCACAGTGGTGTGGGGACCCTAGTGCCAGAGGGAGCACTGCACCTAGGGGTGCACTGACCCCAGAGCCCTGAGAAGGGGCACAGTGCATAGGAGGGCCAGGTAAGGCCAAGGCTGCCTGAGCCGTATAGAAAACATAGACCGGAGGAGAGGATTTAGGGGCCAGGCATGGCTATGGCCACCTGAGCCCCAACTGTGAGGAGCACCAGAGTGGGCACTGGCAAGAAGCCCCAGGGAGGGCACACAGGACTGGAAGCCCCAGGGAGGGCACACAGGACTGGAAGCCCCAAGAAGGGAATTTGGGGGCCAGTCACGGCTACGGCCACCTGAGCCTCAATTGCAGGAATCGCGGAGACAGGCCCCAGTGCAGGTGGGAATCGCACGACAAGGCCCCGACATGGGCGAGCTTGAAGGGAGCCCCAGGGAGGGCGCATGAGTGAGAAGGGTCCAGTATGGACTCGGCCTAAAGAGGCCTGGGAGCGTCCGCGAGGGTGCGGGCAACAGTAATTGACTAGACAATGTCCAGGACATCTGAGAGGTTTGGGGCATGGTATTAGGGGTGGTAGGAGCCACGCGTAGCCCTTGAGGCTTTAATTCATGGAGTCCGCTAAGACGGGAGACAAACTGGGATACATCAGGGTACCATGTCCAAAGGGGTTGAAAAGGCACCCTCCCTTAATACTTTTGTCATCAAACACATGGCAGGAAAGAATGAGGGTGTATGGACACCCCACTTGGGACAGTAGGGGGCGCTAGGAGAGATCACGGCTGCTCCTAGGTCCCCGCCCCATGACAGAGTCCTACTGCTACAGTCTGCAGTCCCAGTTGCATTGCTCCTCTGAGATCGCCAGTCATCCATTTCCCCCTGCTCCTGTGTCCCTTGCTCTACCACTGCTTCCCATTTCCTCTCCCTTTGTTTTCCTGCCCCCAGTGTCTCTGAGATTGTAGTCTAATCTATGTGCAGTCTGCACAGTTCTGCAGGACCGTGAGTTGTAGGGTTGTGCAAAACAACACTGTTTTGTTTCAACTTCCATTTCACCATTTTGACAGGACAATGTTTCATTTCAAGTTTCATTTCATTTCAAAAGCACTGTTCTGTTTCGTTTCATTGAAACTATTTTGCTGTTTCGGTGCTGTTTCAACATTTTGCCCATAGGATATTAGGGGGAAGTATGAAACTGCCTATAACTTGGCAGATGGGAAGAAAACAGCAGAGATGGTAGCCCCTAATGCGGGTATGAAGCCTGCCAAGTTGCAAAGAGATAAGTGCAGGGGTTTCTGGGAAACTGCACCTCAAAATCTTGAAAGCAAAATACATGTCACTTGTAAGTGTGAAGACACAGGCGGGTAAAAACAGCAAGTAGCCCCTGCTGAGGCCATAAATCTTGCCAAGTTTCAAGGAGATAGGTGCAGGGGGTTCTGGGAGACTGCATCTCAAGCTGCTGACAAGCAAAATTGTGTGTGTGCTGAGGCATGCCCTCACCCGCTGGGGCCTCTATATGACATGGTAGTATGCCCCAATTAGGGCTCCTCCTCCCCTACAGCCTCATTCCGGTCCACCACTTTAAATGATGACAGCTAAAATAATAACTTAGTGAGGAGCAGAACAATAGCACCAGCAGCATCTCAGGCAGCCAAACTGTGACTTTGAAACTTTTGAAACATTTCGACTGCCATCGTTTCATCTTGAGGCTCTATCAAAGCCCTACATTTCATTTTGATTTCACCATTTCAAGCTCAAAATGAGCCGAAACAGCATCTAAACAAAACAGCTGGTGAAATTTCATGCAGCCTTAGTGAGTTGCAGTCCAAATCCAGTCAGCAGAGCTGCTCCCCCTGCTGTCACACATTCATGTTACAGTGCATTACATTCAGTTCACACAGTATATTACACTGTATTGAGCCAGGAGGAAAGGAAGGCAGACAATAAATTGCTCAGTGAGAGGGACACTGTTTTGGAAGGGGAGAAGGGTCCTATTCTTCCATGGCTTTTCTGCACTTTTCATTCAGTAGTGTAGGGGAGTGGGGCAGAGAACAGGGCCAGAAACCAAGGACGCTCCCCTCCTGGGTGTTTTCCTTACTGAGACATGGAACTTCTGTAAATGTATTCATGTTCAAATCCAGTAGCTGTTTTTGGATTAGTGCATACCTTTCAGAAGATAAACATCAAATCCTGATTTCCCAATTTGTAGTGATGAATAATCTACCATGGCAGTTGGTAAATTGTTCCAGTGGTTAAATACTGTCACTGTTAAAAACATTTGCACCATATTTCTAATTTAAACTTATCTAGCTTAAAACTTCCACCTATTGCATGTTGTTACAATTTTGTCTGTTCAGCTGGAGAGCCCTTTATTACCAAATCTGTGTTCAGTCCTCTAAGTACATATATACTGTGAGCAAATCACACCCCTTAACTTTCTCTTTCCTAATCGATGCAGATTGAGCTGTTTGAGTCTCTTACTACACAGTGTGTCTTGAATCCCTTAGTCATTATTACAGTAGCTCTTCAATTCCTCTCCAGTTTTTCAGCAACTTGAGTATGGCTGCAATCCATTAAAAATTCCCACTATTTTTTACCATTTGCTAAAGTATTATCCCTATGCATAGATGTTCCTTGGATTTAAATGGATGATCTTACCCAACACATGTGACTTTAAAAGGAAATGTTTTAAGAAACACTACATTCCATTAACATAAAAGTATTAGTTATAATTTTGATATGAGTAATCATTATACAGTACTGGTATACTGGAGGTACACCACACTTGAAACACCTGGGCAATCTATTTTGTGGAGTAGTCAATCAGAAATTAAATGGTAAATAGAGGTGGATTCTGATCTCTCTCATACCCATGCTACACCAGTGTAATTGTTACTAGGCCTGTGCAAAGCGGCTAGTATTTGCTTTGGATTCAGGTTCAGCTGATTTTGGGGGACAGTGATTCAAATCACCGTCCAAAATTGATTCAGCGGAATCTAATTCAGAGATCTGGCTGCTGCTGAAATCGGCTGACTCTCTGAATCGAACAGGCCCCATCCCCTGCCCACTCTTCCAGCCCCATCAATAGCTTCCCTGCCCAGCCCCAGCTCCTGGCTCCTTTAAAACAAAAGAAAAAAAAAAAGCCCTGCATTCACCGGGTCCTGCCAGGCAAAGCTGGGGTGGGGGGGATGACAATCCCCACTGCCCCCCACTGCATGGGGAACTCTATCATGAGCTGCCCGTTCCCAACCTGAGATCCCAGCCCCAGCTCCCAGCTCTTAAAAAAAAAAAAAAAAAATACTCCCACTCACTGGCTGCTGCTGGATGGGGATGGGCAATCCCCACTGTCCTGCTCTGCATAAGGGGCTCTGCCATGGGGCCCCAGAAGCCCCGGTGGCTGCTGCGGGATCAGGTGAGTGCAGAGCTTTTTTTCTTACTATTTTTTTTTTAAAAAAGAACCAGGAGCTGGGGCCAAACAGGGGAGCCATGGGGAGGAGGGGCTGGGAGAACAGGTGGAGGGCAGGGGGCTCATGGCAGAGCCCCCCACTCAGCACAGGGTAATGGGGGGCAGCAAGAATCACACCCCGACCCCACTTGACAGCTCCTGGTGAGTGCAGAGCTTTTTTTTTTTTTTGAAGTGCTGGAAGCTGGGGTTGGGTAGGGCAGACATGGGGGCTGGTTGGGAGAGTGGGGGTACGCAGGGGGGCTGAGGGGTTCAGGCAGGGGATGGGGCCTGGCAGGGGTCCCCCATGGTCCCCCCACTCCTCCAGCCCTCCCCACTCCCTACTTACCAACACAGAGCCTGGGTCCAGCTCCCTGCATCAGTGAGTGGGGACTACCTGAAAGTCAGAAGCTCCCCAAATCTTTTCTGAATTGATTCAGAGAGCTTTGAATCAATGCAGACCTTTTTATTGGTCTCCTTGTTTAGTTCAAATTCAGCCACCAAATCAGGCTGAATCTCCTCCGAATCAAATTAGCACCTGAAGCTTCACACCGCCCTAATTACACCAAGGGAAGACAAAGTCTAATTGTCACAAACTGCTGGAAGACCATTTTAGACTAGATACAAGGAAAAACTTCTTTATCGTCTGAATCTCCAGCGTCTGGAATTGACTCCCCCCGAGAAGTATGCAAGCACCTACTTTGGATACCTTTAAAATATGCTTGGATGCTTATCTAGCTGGGGTGATCTGACCCCAGCTGACTTCCTGCCCCTTGGGCATAGGGCTGGACCTAATGATCTCACAAGGTCCCTTCCAACTCTAATGTCTATGAAATCTATAATTCCATTGACTGTAGCAGAATTAGTGAGATAATATTGATGCTTCACTTCTTTAATTTCCTCATTTTGTACACTCATGATTTTGACTGTAATGTCCTTCAGAACTAAATTTGAGGTCGCCCTTTAGAGAACAGCATTATGTTACAGAATATTGAGCAAAAACAGATCATCTGGCCAATCCCTGTCTCTTTTCAGCTGAGAGTAGATGTATGATTTCTGAAATCCTTGCCTTTGGCTTTAAAACATCCATTGCTTGACTATATTCTGGGATTCTTTTCATAAAAAAAAGATTGCTAACACTTGCAATAAAAACAGCCTCACTTAGCCAGGATTACATTAAACAGTTAATCTTTTTTTCTATCATTTTTGTGAACACAATAAGAACCCACTTGTTGTACTTTATTAATCTCATAAAAACTAACTGTTAATTTTTTTTTAATTAATTTCATATAGCTGTTTGTTTCATTTATCCAGTACAACATATATTCAAACAAATAGACTTAAGGTAACAGTAGGAAAACTTAATTCCTATGTCCTGACCTTTGTGCAGCTTTCCTTAGCTGCAGTTCTCTTAGAGATGAATTTGTAA
This sequence comes from Crocodylus siamensis, assembly GCF_052110815.1. Lineage (NCBI taxonomy): Eukaryota > Metazoa > Chordata > Crocodylia > Crocodylidae > Crocodylus > Crocodylus siamensis. The sequence continues at coordinate 3,643,285 of NC_143396.1, read as the reverse complement.
TTGTATTCAGAGTCTGAAAATATGCCTACATTCCACAGATTCCTTTACTGAACAAGAAGGTTTTGCCCCTAAGTACTGACCAGTCTGTACAATTTGACAAGTGACAGCATAATGCAAGCTAATGTTGCATTCATGGTTATATGAGGAAAGAAAATCAAACCCTGAATAGTAATACAGAGCATAATTACCACTAAGCCATAATACAACAACAAAAATAAATGGTTATATTAGATTGTTAAATACCCTTCCCCATCACTAATTAACTACTAACCTATAATGGAGGATGGTCAGGCCCTTCAAGAAGTCATAGTCTGTCAGCCTTATTCATGCCAATGAGACTGTCACTTTATGGTCACACAGTTGCTCCTCTTTCAATTGCATCTTACTTTGATTCCCATAACAACCATCCTAGCATGAACCCGCATATCATCAGTATAATTTGAGTGACGTTGTAGCATTAGCATTTCAAACTGCTGGGCAGCTGATAAGTTGAAATATCAAGGAAGGTTACTGTAGCTGAATGATAGCCTGAAAGAGCTTCCAGTCTGAAAGACTCTCAAGTCTAAGCGACATGGCTGCACTCGTAAGTTAGGATCACCAACAGTTTTGGGAACGATTGCACAAACAATTATTCGTGCCCAGGAACTTGGATGGGTAACTTCATGAGTAAAGAAACATACAGGGGGATTGGATGGCTCAGGACTTTCTGGAGGATACTGAGGTATGCACCTTTTAGTAACCTGCCAGTTTAGTAACAGTTGGAAGTTGTTAACATCTAATGCTATCTCATGGTCTAAATGAGATGAGCTCAGCTGAGCTCACTGAAGCTGGTTTCACTCCAGTTTAAATGAATAGCTCTTTGCAGCACAGATACAACTGCCATAATTTTATTCATGCTGCTCTCGTGTTTCAGTTCCTACAGCCTTCTACTGAAAATTACTGGCTACCTGCCCCCAAACTTCTGAAATGTGTTGGATCCACATGTGAGAAGCAAGGGTTTCTTGGTGCTATCTTTTATTGTGCCAACTGTATAGTTAGGAGAGATGTCAGATAAGCTTTTGGGCACAAAGTGAGGGCCTTTTGAACATCTCTCAACTATAGAGTCAGTCCATTAAAAACCTCACTAAAAAAGCCTTGCTTCTCATATATTTCCTGAATTATCACAGCTATAAGAACACACCAACCAACTACTTGGATTCACATGTAAGATTCACTATTCTCTAATTGGCCTCTTCCTTTACTCACAGCAGAGAGGTCTGGAACTGAATGGATAATGAGACAGATATAGCCTCTTGCCTCTATAGGACATTTCCAGAGTTTCAAATTATTAATGGGAGACACTGTGGGAAAATTCGTTCTGTTGTTATCCAGACTGTACCTGTAAATACAGATAGAGCAGTCAGTTCAAACTCACAACCCCACTCTTCTAGGAAATAATAAGTAAAACATTTGACTTACTACTAGGGTTGGGTATTTGACCAGTCAATAAAGTTCAGCCAATTGGGTGGTCAAATATCAGTCAAAAAATGGCTAATACAGTCAAATATTACACAGAAAAAACCCACGATTTTTACATTAAATATATCAAAAAAACAATAAAAAATATTTTCTGTTGAGAGAACTGCAAAAAAATATATATATTAACTCCCTATAAAATAGCTATAATCTTTGAGTGGCCAAAAAATATGTACTCAATTGACCGGTCAGTTGGTGGCTTGCCAGTCCTGCTTACTTCCACCAATGTTGTCTGGTCTTTGCAAATGTAGTTCATTGTTTTATTTCAAAAGTACGTTTCCTTAGACACTTAAAGCCAGGTTCTATCCCACTTATTGAGGGCCAAAGTGGAGTAAGGCACCTAAATGAAATGTTCTTCCACACTGTGGAAGTCTCTAAAAAATCAGTGAATACTTGTGTAACATGTTGCCACTGACCCTTAGGTTTTAAATTGCAAAAAAGCAGCAGTGGAGGAGGAGGACCCACATACCTACTATATTAACACTTTTTCAGGAACTAAAGTGGGGTAGAATAGAATCAAATGTTGCCACCCAAGTCCACTTGCTCAGGTAAGAGGTGGAGTAGGATTGTCTGTTTAGGGTAACAGTATAGTGCCCGATAAGTATCAGGTTTCAATATGAAGCCCTTTTGTCAGATACTGCAGTGCAAAAAAACAAGTTGTTCAGTTTTAGTATGAAATATTATTGGATTTGTCATGCTCAGATAATTAAAAAAAATGAATGGATTTTCTTCAAAGTTCCAGAAAGATTCACCCACAGGCTAACACCAAGCATGAGAAATTTCAGCCCAAGGGCGACTGTTTGAGAGTTAAGTTATAAGCTGCTGAGAAAAAGGTTTTCGAATGAAAGTGCCTTCTCAACCCTAAGTGCAGTGTCACGGTAGAGTGGTTATAAACGCTAAGTCAAATTGTTTCGCTGATCCTGAAGTGGCTCTAAGACTTCAGAAGTTTAGGAAAAGAAATCCGACCAAGAGCAGTTCCTTTAAAACAGCTATATTTATGTTTTGAAGTACTTGCTTTAGAAGCCAGGAAGAGTCGAGATGTGCCAATGTCCATATCTCGCTCAATCACAAGCCATTCATCATGAAAGATGTGTCCACCCCTGATTTTTAACTGATGATTGGTGACTCACAAGAATGGGAAGTCCCCCAAGTCATTATCAATATGCCATGGACAAAAATGAGGCCGTTGCCTTAAGACGGGATTATTATCTTTCTTATTATCACAAGGAAAGATCCCAAACGTTTTGCCCATTTTTCCTGGCATATCACATTACAGGGCTTTATAAAGTGTGCCCCTTTCTCGAGCATCTCTCCACACTTGTGCCCTTAGTTTTTTTGCGGTTACTTTTTTTCCAGAGTTTTTGATAACATGTGTCTATGATTATTTATGTTTGTATCTATGTACTGAGGAGCGAAAATCCTTTCCCTTCGCAGATAAGCAGAGCAGTATATCAAGCCTGCTGTTTACAATTCAAGCAGGTGTGCTGGAGTTTAGTTTTGTCTGTGAGCAAGGGAGATGCTTGATTTTTCAAACATTCAAGCAAAGGTGCTATCTAAACGGGTTCTTTATATATCTATAAATGAAAAACAGTTGTTTTAAATGCAGGAGAGGAGAGGGGAGGGGAGAGAAAAGAAAAGGAGGGGAAGAGGAGAGGAGCGAAAAGGAGGGGAAGGGAAGGAACAATACAAGGCATTCACTGCCTGGAGATGCTCCGTAATGAAAGACGACATTGAGAAAAGTATATTAAGGAAGTGCTTCCTTGGGGGAACATGATATGGAAAAAAGGGAGAAGGGTGCAAATATCAAATGATAACTTTCCTTTGGGCTGATGATCTAATATGATCATTTCTGTCACTTAGCACAATGTACTTATGGGAGATGGAAATGGAGATGACTTGGGGATCTCTATGATATTGCATTTCAAACTGAATTACAGTGCCGATGATTTAATGATCTGCTAACTTTCAGAGTACTGAAACCAAAAATCACCATATGCTCTTAATACTAACTGGCTAACTGATAAAACCACGTATTCAAGTACAAACAGAAGAGAAGACTATAATATTGCATGTCTCCATAGTCTACATAAGAAAGATGGAAATGGGAAGTAGTGATAAAGGGGTAATGTTATAGAGCAAAACTACTTATTTGTAGTGAACTAGAAGAATTAGAAGGAAGGAGTATTATCGATGGACAGGACGTTGGCACTGACAAACTGGAAAGCCCAATTTTCAGCACTTCCCACTAGCCCAAGTGTAACCTTGTAATTCTTTCTCTTCCTTAGTTTTCATATTTGTGAAACTGTAATGCCAACAACCCATCCATCCTGTAGAAATGTTAGAAGCTTAAATAACATTTATAAACCACAGGCTTCCTCACATGAAAGATGTTACATATATGAAAACTGTTAATAAAACTTAGTTGTGACACCTGATTTGCACAGCCTAATAGATGCATATATTAATGCCAGGAATCATTAATTAATTGCATCTGATCCTTCAATTGATCGCAGCATGGGTCAGTTCTTCCATTTCTTACACACTCTGTATTCAATTAAAACATGATCAAAATAAGTCTTCCAAGACGAATTGTATGCTCTCTGAATTCATAGTTTTGCCAACGGGTAAAGTCTGCCTCTTGCTCTACCCAGCTCCTGCCATCTTCTTCTGAATTAGAGGGAAACTACCATCCCATTGCTTTCTGAGACACACCATCTATTTTCATCTCAGAAAGTCACTATCAATCCTGATAGCAGCTTTGCCAGATGAAAAGACATATAGGGAATGAGATGGCAAAAAGCCAAAAGCAATAGGAGAGGCTGGAATGCAATGTGCAAATACTTTTCATGCCCTTAAATTTTGTATTGCCTCTATCTTTCTGCTCTTCTTTTCCAAACCCCACCCCAAAACAAAACAAAAAACCTAACCAAGAAAAAAAACCAAAACCTACTAGAAATGTTCCTGACTGTGACCAAAACTCCATCAGCTTTAACTTTAACTTTTCTTGATAGAATATTTTGAGTTCTGCCCATGGAGTTTTCCATCCCCTTTCCCATTCTTCAATCTGCTGATTTTTTTTTTTTAAATATATAAAAGTATATCCATATACAAGTATATCCATTATTGAATATTATCGAATCATTGAAAATATAGAAAAGTATTTATTAAGTATTCTATAAAAACACAAATTTAGCAACCATTGGCAGAATTCTTCACTGTTTATATACATCATGCTCAGAACAGAATATACAATAACCCTCCCGGTAATTTTTTGGATAAATTTAGCTTATCATCTGTTCCCCAGCTCACTTTCATAGGTGTTAATTAATTTCTCTTTTAAAGGTTACCTATTTCCAAGAACTTCAACGCAAGTACATTGCTTTCACTGCTACTACTAATTTAGTACTTTTGAACACCAACAGCATGTTTGGCATTGCACATGCCACAGATAGATATATGCCCTGATCCTTAGCCAGTATAAATAGCCATAGATCTTTTGGCTTTTAGTGGAGGCCTGTCAGTTTGCACCAGCTGAGGAATAAGCCTATGATTTCTACCATGACTGAAGTTAGTAGAGTTACATTGGTTAGAAAAATTGAGTATTTGGACAATGATGGTTGCCCCATGTACCCTGAATTCCAATGTATTCTCCTTCATAATATCCCCTGGCTCTCTGCAGTACATCTCAAAATGTTTTACAGAAAAGGCCAGAAGCTTTATCCCCATTTTACAGATAGGAAAAATTAGATACAATGAGACGAAGTGACTTGCTGCTGAAGGCCAAGTAGGAGGCCAGTAGCAGAGCTCAGAGATCAACCCAGCTCTCCTGACCACTTGGTCAGTGCTCTAGCTCCTGTGCTGTGATACCATTGCTTCATTACTAAGGATTTATTAGCTGGATTTTGGTGCTCTGGTCATTTTATTAAAGATTAACCTTTTTTCTCTATATTTGAAGGGCTTCAACTTATATTTAGCTGTTTGCGAAGAGGTTGAGCCAGTTAGCAGCTGGTTACGTTGCTTAGTCTGTTGTTCCCACCCCACCCTACCCCACATTTTGCAATTATATAGTCAAATGTAATAAAACATGCAAAGGGAGATGATAAGTGGTTTTAATTGGCTTTAAACATTTCTACACAGGATGACATGATTCAGTTCAGTATCCCCCTGGTGAAGGGTTTCTTCCATACAGACTCTGCTATGTCCTGGGTTAGATTTTCTGCTTTTCCTCACAACAGCTCAGCAATCTTGTCTTTCTCAGCTTGTGCCATCTAACCTGCAGGTGTCAGAGATTTAATTTTGCTTTTTCAGTGTCTCCAGCTTTTCTGCATTCAAGAGATAATGTGTCTGCAATAACCTTCTGCTAAGAATGCATACCCCCTTTTTTTTTTTTAGTAAGAACCTACACCTTATAATAGACGTGATAAGGTCAGGAGATATTCTATGATGTGCAGTCTCTACAGGAAACTCAAGAGTATGAAGAACTGCAACTGGTGAGAACCGACAGCCACACCAGCTGAAAATCTGTTCCACGTGTCCAGAAGAGAATTACAGATTCATAGGGAAGCAGGCATGGAAGGGACCTCAGAGGCCATCTAAACCAACCCTCTGGTCACAGGAGGATCATTCCTAGTTAAACCATCTGTCATGGGATGGGGTCCTGAAGAATGGCCACGATCTCCCCAAGGCTCCCCTTACCATGCCAAGTTGGCCCAATTGACACCCGCTATTCTTGCCCTCCACGTCTTTGATGGAATGATTAATAGGGAGGCTGCCTTTAAGTCCTCTTGGACACGTTCTTGATTGATTCTCTGGACCCCATGGGTTTCTAGAGCTCTGGTGTATCCCACTCCAAAATAGATGTCACCATGGGTTTTTTGGGGCACCCTAGCCTTATGGGTGATGCGTGGCTCCAACCATCCCTTTACTATGCCCCAAGCCTTGCAGATGGTATTGAAGTTGTCCGGTCTAGACCTTGTTGTAACTTGGCCCCCTTGTCCTCCCTGGGCTCTCTGCAGCCCCGTCTTGCTCTGCGCCTCTCTGGCACCGGGGTCGGTGCACCCCAACTGCCACTCCCTCTTTGGCGTCGGGGTCTCCATGCTGCCGTGGGCCCCCAATGAGGCCTCCTTCTTCCCTTAATAGCCTCACCCAAACCACCGGTCCTATATAACAACAAACAAAACACAAGCCTCTGGGCTATAACATAAATTCAAGCTGCCCAGCTATAACATCATTCGAGCCACACCGGGGTACTCCATCCCTCAACAGTATCAGAAGTTGCACCTGCAGTCAGGCCGCTCATCTTTGCTTTCTCTGGGAGAGCTCCTTCCCCCTTGGCTGCTGGCAGGGAACTGCCTTCCTGGCCTCAGCCCTGGGTTTTATATATGAGCCAGGCCCTGCCCCTTCTGGTCAGCTGACCACTGGCAGGTGTGGGCCACTAGTTCATTTTGGCTGTCCTGGTAACCAGCAGCTGGGACTTTCAACTCAATTCTAGGGCTCTTCCCCTAGCAGTTTCAGCTCTTTAAAGGAGCAGGGCCCTGCTCCTTTAAAGAGCATCCTAATTAAATGCTTAGAAGGGAATAACTCGTTCTTGTTCTCTCCTTCAAACTAAATATATATATAACATCCTGTAGCCAGCCATTGCTTCTGGTCAGTGCTGTTCTTTATTGCTCTTGAAGACTCATTCAAAAGAATACTGTACTTGTCAAAATGCTTCTCATTCTTCCTTATGCATTGAAAGCTATCTTGGCACATAATGCTACACAGCAGATGGGACAGAGAATGACCTGGCTTACTAGACATTAAGTATTTAAATTTCAAACTGTAATTATTATTCATAAAACCAAATATATTTTCAAGAATTACTTGCCCTGTAGATCAAGCCAAAGAGTTCATGAGCCCATAATTACACTTAATAATGGGGTCGTTTTTCAGAACAGTTACATGGGAACGAAAATTATTTCCATTGACTTTAATGAAGACAATAAGGGTGAAAGCCATGAACTGCACTGAAAACCTAGGCCCTTCCTTTTCTAGGAGTGGGGTGGCAAAGGGAATGGTTCAGGTTACTAACCACTACACTTGGTAATATTTGTGAAATTGTACCCCTCTGTTTTCTGAAAGGAAACTGGGTGCTTCAGGAAATCAGTCAGAGAAATCTTGCCGAAATTATGCCAAATAATAGACAAATGTTATTTTATGATCTTTATTTTTTCCTTTTTTTGTTTTTCTATTCCGTGATTTTTTTCCCTACTTATGCTATATTTTACCTTAAAGCAGGGAGTGGGGAAAAAATAACCCAATTTTTTTTCTGTCTTTCCTTTTTTTTTTGTTGACGATGAGACAGGCCTCTTAAAGAATCTAATTCCTACTAAACTCTAAATCAGCTTAGCAGTGCCTAGAGTTTAAGGACAGATGCTGCAAGCACTTTTTGTAACTTGAGCCTCATGCATAATCCAATTGATTTACAAGGGCCTAATTGTCACGGGTCCGGGGTTAGCTATACCTTTGACCTCGCACTCAGTCCCTGATACCATTCCAAGTGACAGGCGCAGAGACTGCCTTTTTTTCTTGGATACCGGACTACTTTGAATCACACTGCTTTTATACTGGGTCACCAGATTACAGTACTTTTTTTTTTTTTTTTTACTGTACTTTCAACTGCTCTTAATACTTGCAAAACACCTGTTGGGTGCCCATGCATTCTTAAGAAAAAGCTGTAATGACTTTATAGAGTCTCTTCCAAACAAAGTATAATTCATCCATCCATACTAACACAACACAGAGAGAGAAAGGATAAAACAAAAATGTCTTGCACACATTGGCCCACATCCTCTGGGTTTGTTTAAGAAAGGGGACATATAACTTATATGTCCTGGCCACAGGAGACAACCTAGTAAGGGGCCTCCAGGTCCTTGACCACCTGGGTGATAGTGATCATCGTTTGCTGGAATTCAGCATCCAGCACAGGGTGTCAAGGGCCTGCAGCAAGGAAGTAGCCCTAGACTTCAAGAGGGCCAACTTCGAGTTGAGGAGATTAGTGGGAGAGGCACTGGGGTTCTTCAAGACAAAGAAACTCAGTGTCCAAGATGAGTGGTCATTCCTTAAGGAGATGGTACTCAGGGCCCAAGGGATGACCATCCCAACAAGAAGCAAGTGGGGCAAGAGTGCCCAAAAGCCCCCCTGGCTCACCAAGGGTGTCCGGGAATGCCTGATTGTCAAAAAGGCGGCGTATGCCAGGTGGAAGGGGGGGTGCTATCTCCAAGAAGGAGTATACCTCCTCTGCTCGGGCCTGTAGGGGGGCTGTCAGGAAAGCTAAGGTGGACACAGAGCTAGAACTAGCATCCAAGATCAAAGATAATAAAAAGTCCTTTTTTCAAATACATAGGGAGGATGAAGAAGGCACCGGCAAATGTGGGGCTCCTGCAAGATACGCTGGGCAATCTGGTGGTTGCACCAGAGGAGAAAGCAGACCTCTTTAACCAATTCTTCACCTCCATTTTCTTGGGCAGGGACTGGGACTTCCCCACTGTGATGCAAGACGGACTCGAGGGGAATGCCTCCGGACCTCAAATTGGGGAGGATTGGGTTAGAGAGCTTCTGGAGGGGCTGGACATGTTCAGATCAGCGGGTCCAGATGCTCTAAACCCCAGGGTGTTGAGGGAGCTAGCAGGGGTTATTGCAGGGCCCTTGGCACAACTTTACAAGCGCTCGTGATGCTTGGGCCAGGTGCTAGATGATTGGAAGATAGCCAACATGGTCCTCATCTTTAAAAAAAGGGAGGAGAGAGGACCCAGGAACTATAGGCCCATCAGTCTTACCTCAATCCTAGGGAAACTCTTTGAGAAGATCATCAAGGAGCACATCTGTGATGGGCTGGCTTCAGGAATGATGCTCTAGGGCAACCAGCACAGTTTCATTAGGGGCAGGTCATGTCAAACCAACCTGATTGCCTCTTATGATCAGGTCACAAAAGCATTGGATGCAGGTGTTGCTGTGGATGTAGCCTTTCTGGACTTTAGCAAGGCCTTTGACACCATCTCCCACCCCATCCTCATTCAAAAACTAGGCAACTGTGGCATTGATGCCTACACAGTCAGATGGATTTCAGACTGGCTGAAGGGTCATACTCAGAGGGTGGTAGTGGACTGGTTATATTCGACCTGGGGGGAAGTGGGCAGCGGAGTCCACCAGGGCTCGGTCCTTGGGCCTGCACTGTTCAATTTCTTTATCAATGATTTGGATGACAGGGTGCATCCTGTTTAAATTTGCTGATGATACCAAAATTTGGGGTGAGGTGAGCACGCTAGTAGGGAGGGAAAGACTGCAGCAAGACCTGGATAGGTTACAGGGGTGGGCTAACAAAAACAGGATGCGCTTCAACACTGACAAGCACACTTATAAGATGGGGAAACTCCCTTCCTGAGAGCACGGAGGTAGAAAGGGATCTTGGAGTGATTACTGACTCCAAGATGAACATGGGCCAACAATGCAAGGTCATGGTTGGCAGGGCTAACTGGACCTTGTCATGCATCCACAGGTGCATCCTCCCCCTCTACACAACACTGGTCAGGCCACGGCTGAAGTACTGTGTCCAGTTCTGTGCGCCCCACTTCAGGAGAGATGTGGACGACATTGAGAGGGTCCGGAGGAGGGCCACCCACATGGTCCGGGGAGAACAGGGCAGACCCTATAATGAGAGACTGTGGGACCTGAACCTGTTCAGCCTTCACAAGAGAAGGCTGAGGGGGGACCTGGTGACTGTCTATAAACTCACTGGGGGGACCAGAAGGGTTTGGGAGAGACCTTGTTTCCCCGAGCGCCCCCCGGCATAACAAGGAATAACAGCCACAAGTTGTTGGAGAGTGGGTTTAGATTAGACATCCGTAAGAACTACTTCACGGTCAGGGCAGCTAGGATCTGGAACCAACTTCCAAGAGAAGTGGTGCTGGCTCCTACCCCGGAGGTCTTTAAGAAGAGGCTTGATGCCTACCTGGCTGGAGTCATTTGAGCCCAGTTTTTCTTCTGCCCAGGCAGGGGGTCGGACTTGAAGATCTACAAGGTCCCTTCCGACCCGACTTCTATGATTCTGTGATTCTATGATGCTTATTTACCTATTAGACCCCAGGTGTACTTGGGACAGTCTTATTCAACTCAGCTCGAGGCCATAAAAAAACCTTTCACATGTCTACTCTTGCGATGCACATTTATCTTAGCCTTAAGAGAAAGTTGCAAAAAGCATTGAGAAGGGAAAGATGTCTATGGCCAATTTCTCCTGTTTCTGCAGATGTGTAAAAACACCCAGGTACGAGAAAACATGATAGTCATCTAATAGGCAGATCTATATGATATCTTACCAAAAAAATTATATCAAGGGTTCCCAAATAGAATTTGCGGGGTCTTCATGAATATTTATGAATGATGTAGCTGCCAAACCTGCAAAACACTTTATGTATGTACTTAATCCCATGAGTAGTAATATGGGACTCAGTTAGGTATGTGCTTAACTGCTCTGCTGTATTGATTCATAATAATATGTTTCTCTTTCTCTACTTGAGACAGCTTCATGGGCAGTTTACTTGCTTAAAACTGTTTTTAAATATTTTAACTTGGCCTCTTTACTCTGTGTTTGTTCTGTATTGGAAGAGAAGAAAACAACTTATGCAATTATATAATAAGAGTATGGTTCATCATAATTGTTTAAGAAAGGGGATGGAAATCTATATTTTTGCTTGCCATACCCATTCTCTAGCTTTCCCACCATGGATTTTGTTATTCTTTTCATTGTTCCTGCTTGCCCTTTTCTTCCCAAGTATAATAAATAAAACAAGCTCCTATGTGCTCTTCTCTGTATCCCATATTGTAATTATGGCATTTTTGTTGTTGTAATATTGATTTGAAAAACTTGCCTGTGTTCTTGTGTATAAAGTCATAGAAATCTAAATCTTACAAGAGGGAGTTGTTTAATCTTTATTGAGATGATTTATAGAGAGCTTTTGTGAGAGAAATATAAAGGAATAGTGGATGTTGTGCTCAGAAATTCTCCTTCTTCCATCGGCAACCCAATAGGAAAGTTTGTAATAAATTTAGAACAATTTTTTTCCCCTTTTTCTAAGCATCCCTACAAAAGGGCTGGTGGCCCAGTTGTTTTTTTGCACAGCAGTTTGAAGAAGTATCACAATTAATTGCCAGCGATTATTACTGCTGTTATTTTGCTTTCTGTACCTGTTTACAATAGACCTGTGCTGCAGAATATTGAATTGAAGATCCAGATTGTCCTCTCAGATCCTCGTGCTGCAGCTTGCCTCTTAACATCACTCTCCTATTTATCCTACACATCTCTGGAGAGCAGAACATTGGACTCGACTATTGTCGTGAGGATGGGTGTAAAGGAGAGGAGGCTGGCTGTAAAGTCAACAGAGTAAGCCCAGTGAAAGGCTGAGACTGCAGTGCTGCAGGGCTGACACAGGTGCTCTGCGGTCCAAACATCGTTCCTGCTGCCAACATATAATACCAATAGGACACTGGTGGAGAAAGGGGATGTGGCCAGAGACCTTAATGTTATGCCAGCCCTTGGCTGCATTTTTTTCAGCTCTGATACTTTTCATTCTTTTTTATAATTAGTGATGCTTTTGAGTGACTTTCCCATTAGGAAATTGCCTGCCCAGACAGGCCTGGGATCATGGAAGTACACAAAAGTGTTGTAAGCTGCTTTGACATGAGTATCTGACTTCTGCTTGGTACAATTTGGTCATATCCAGGAATCCTGCTTTTCTCTGATTAAAAAACAAATCCTCAATTTTTGGTTAACACATTTTTCTGTGATTTAAAGGAAACACCACTTATAGATAGGATAGGATAGGATATCCTATCTATCTATCTGTCTATCTATCTATCTATCTATCTATCTATCTATCTATCTATCTATCTATCTATCTACCATAGTGGTATTTCATTTAAAACGCAGCAAAATGTGAATTTGGGGTTACTTATCGATACATATATTAGTGGTATTTCATTTGAATCACAAAGAAGTGTGGATTTGGGGTTACTTTTTTAACTCAAAATTGGGAACTTTTTTAAATCAGAGAAAACCGGGATCCCTGGTCATATCAGAGGTTGTGGTCCTTAAAGGTTGTGTGCAATATGCTCAGTCTAACTAGATATCAACTAAGTAGTGTGTCAACATTCCCATCTACTATAGGGGTCACTACATGTATAACTATACGTAATCAGGGCTATCTGCCTTATGGTTTAAAAATAAGTAAGTACACAGTTCCCATCGATTTGAATAGCTTCATCTCTTTTAGCAGAAGCTTCTGTTCTCTTTTTAATTTGTTGATCTCTGTGCCAATAGTTCTCGTTTCCTAGACTTTAAATCCGTGGTTGTCACCATAGATTATCCCTTGTCACCTGTCAGAGCTAGCCTTGATTAGAACTGTCCAGAAGGTCTAATTTCTCCTTTAGCTTAATCATCTATGCATTTTCACTCTTTGCAATTTCCGGATTTAAGTAATATAAGTCAGGCTGAATCTAAACTCTGAAAAGGCATCTTCTTAAAGCATGCATTCAGTCAACATTTTATTTAAGGGGCACACACCTTCAGGCAGGGAGGAACTAGTGGGAGGTAGGTATCATCTTAAGGGATGGACAGGTATTCATTTCTCATCATGTTTAATAATAATTCATGGTAATCATCCCCTATCCTGAGCTTCTTGTGAGAACTTCAAGCAAGCTTTCTTCTTTGAAACAAAGTTCCACTTGTGCAATAAAATTAGTAGAGCACTGCACATGATGAAAATGCTCAGAATGGTCATTGTATTGGTCCGCTGCCCTTCATATGGGCTGCTTTTTTCCCACTTGTATTTTTTTTTTATGTTGTTATCTTCAAATGATTCTTTCATGCATAGCCTGTGCTGTGCAAGATGAGATGTAGAGCTGGGCAAAATGGCTACATGGCTTCACCTATTTTGCTAAGTGTTACTGAGCAGCATAGTGATGTGCATTTTATCATGATAATAACAAATCTGAAGAGTTTATAAAATGTCTGAAAAGCTCAGCATTTCAGGTAATTGATGGTAATTGCTTGATAAATATACTTGTGACCAGTAGTATGCAACTATGAAATATGCCAGGACAGCAGAGCAAAATGTAAGTTTAAAGGAAGATAGGTAGAAATTTGCAGTGAGAAAAACCTTCTGTTCAAATATGAGACAGCTCATAGAAAGGTGTTAGCAACATCAAGAGAATCAAAAAAGATTATAAAGAAAAAGCGTGTGGGTGGCAAATGGAGGCAGCAATATTATTTGCATTGGGATCAGGTGGGCTAATCCAAAGGCAGTCCCTACAAAGTGAATCCAACAGAGTTGCACAGAAAAACAGTCTTCACCTAAACTCTCAAAAAACACATGTGAATAGTGAATGTTAAATCACTAAAACACATCAAATTGTTAATGGTTTGATTTATGACAATAAAGCCAAGGCAATTAGGTGTTAAAATGAATTTGGTATATGGCGTGAACATTTTAAACTAGAGACTGGTGAACTTTTTCATGTATAAAGTGCATTCAACCAGTTTTAGGCCAACCATGCGCATTTTCAAAATGGTGCTGATTTGCTGCATAGTTTCGAAAAGGAAAACAAAGTCAGAATGTTTAACTTTTTCACATGAAGTGACATTTTGAGTCTATAAGTTTATCTAAATTTAAATATTAAAAAACCATATATATAAGCAATATATATATTTCATTCATTCAGTTCATTCAACCCACACATTGAATTTTTTTAGGTGAGTTGGTGCGGAAAACAAAAACTAATTGTCGTGAGTTTACTTGTTTTCATTGTTAATGTTGCTGCTGCTGTTTGGCCACCAAACAAACTCAATTTGCAGACCTCGATCTTTGACATGCATTGCATTTAGGCATAGTTTTGCCTGTTCGGCATAGTTTGCATATTTGTATTCCCTTATTCATTAGTAAGGAGTTTGCCTGAATCTGTAATACTGGTTATACATTTATAATAAAACCACACACACACAGAAAAACCCAGCACTTTGCTAATAATGGACTGAGGTAATACACAATAATAGGTTAATTCAATCTATTGGATCAGAGCTCAAATTGTGGTCCTGAACTGTTGGGTGTCTTACTGAATGAATGGCACTTTTTGCAAGAATGACTAGTGCTAGCTCTACTGTCCAGGCTCAAGTGCATTTGGATAAATACATTCTGCCTTCTTCAATTCCCACTCAGTTTTGATTAGTTAAGGTTTTTTTTACTTCCTTTCTTAAAAGGTACCATAAAATTGTTGCATTTTTTTTTTTAAATGGAAGCTATGTTCAACAGTCCAGGTAGTTGCATTTCAGCAACTAAGATGTTTAGCTATCATAGTTATAGAACACTATGCAAATCTTAAGGGCATAAAAAACAATGCCTACACAATACATATGGTGTCTGAACTGCTTTTTAACGACAGATAGTATCAAAGATAATAAGTACTATGACCTGCAACAACTCTTGATATAATTTTAATACCCATATTCTTCGGTGATTGCTAGAACCACAGCAGACGATACAAGGAGACAATTTCTCATATGTCTCTCCCAACTTTTATGTTTTTATATGGAATACAATTAAGTGAGATGCCATAAAAAGTCAAAAGAAAGTGCAAAATCCTTATATTTTGCAGTAATTGATACTAATTCACAAGGGAAACCCTGTAAAATTACAGATTCCATTCAGCCGAGGATATATTCATTCATTATTAAAATGAATGCAGAAGGAAATTATAATGATTAGACAAGTATAATGTAATGTTACAGTAACATTAGGGTGATACAATACACTTCCAAAGATAAAAATTTGTGAGGAAAGGTCCTGATCTGGATCTTTTTCTGCCTCGTAAACAGCTAGGCAGTACATTGGTGGTTTTTAGGCATCCAAGTTTCATCTTATTCTACCTTGCTTGAGTCCCTGAAAAGCTGTTAGTCTGTCTACTTTTGTAACCCATCTTCATCTTGAGTTTAACATATCCAAGTCACAGAAAACAAGGAGGATGACCCCCCTACCTTTTCCCTAATAACCAAGTCGTTAGGGCACTTTCCCAAAGAAGCAAGATTCCTTGGTGTGAGGTTCAACTGAGAGGGCTTGAATCCAAATCTTGCTCAGGTCGGAGGGTATCCTTCATCCCTTCTGTGAAAGCTGGACCACTGGATAGAAAGGAAATCAAGATTTTTAGTGAAAGAGGGGGACATGTAAAGTGAATTCCCACGAGCAGAGCACTCCCCTGGGATTGAAGGGCCCTTCAGTTCCAGTGTCTGCTCCAAATGCTGTCTACACCTTCTCTTCAAAGGCTATTTACTAAAGGATGGTGGCAGCAGTTGTGGTGCCTGGCTCCCATTACATACCTGAATCCCTTTATGTTATGGCCTGTACAGGAAGTCTAGGAAACAAACTAAGGCGCTGGATCCAATTGCAAAGATCAGGCACTTGAAGATCAACCACTGCAGCATCTTTAGGCACCTAAGTTCCTGTTCTGACTTAGTTGTTGAACTGGTATTCTTCAAAGGAGCCTAAAAAGCTAGGTGTTGAATTCACATGGATTTTAACTCTTTCAGCTCCATCAAAAGCTCTAGCTTTACTTTCTGACTGCCTGGGTTTGTCCATCTGTATAATGAGAACAATGCCTAACTCACAGATTGCTATGAAGCTAATTTTACAAATCCCTATATTCCATTGATGATGCTGGGTGGAAGACCTGAAGTATTTCCTTTGCTGCGGAAAATTAGTTTGAAGCTATAATATTATAGATGGAAGTGGGTGGGGGGGGAGATGGGACACAGAACAACACACGGGGGCAGCATTCTCTCCCACTTGCTATAATTTTCAGAATTATTTCTTGGGGGGAAAAAGCAAGGTCTCATCAGAACCTTATTTACTGTTACTTTGTTCATCTTTGAGAGTCTGTTTTTGTGACATAAATGACAGATCCCTCAGAAGGGAGAGGTAAGGCTTCATTGTTAAATTGAAATGTTCTTCAAAAATTAGACCAGTTAATTATACTCTATCCCCCTTGTTATGGTGGACTGAAGATTTGTGCTCGTTAAAGAGGAAAATTGCTTGATAGCACCAGCCATGCTATCAGTGCTTATTACAGGAAGATGATTATCTTGGTTAATTTGAAAATGGCCTTTATACCAGCAGGCAAAAGCAGAGGGGGAAAAAACCCTTTGTTACACAAATCTTCACAAATTGTTCTCTACTTGGATAGAATATATATTTTTTTTATTTCAGTCATGTCAGGCTAGGAGGTTTTTAATTGACTTATCTACAGGTTTATATGCTGAAGTAACAGGTTTCTCACAATTAGATTAGAGGAAATGAAAAGGATTTTTAAAAATAATTTTGAAAATAAAGAGCTGTTGGGCTCAGTTCTCAGTTGTGGCTGAGACAGGTTAGGGAAGAAAGGGCAAATCCAGATGGGGTACAGTGGTTGATATGGTCACACCACCCTTTTGGACCACACCATGAGAGTAGCAGCTGGGGACTAATTTTTAAGTCCTCAGAGCAGGTAAGATTTCCCTTCCATGCTCAGCAATATGTGCCCTTCCCTCCCTTCCTGCATCCTATTCACCTCCACCCCTGGCAGGGGCTGAGGGGAGCTCCAGGGCCTCTTTTGTCCCACTCCAACTGGGCCTCACTGGGAGCCAGACTCAGTTGGGGGCACCAGCAGTAGAGGGGCTCCTTCTCCCTGCTCAACTCCTCAGATGTTTCTTGCTTGCTTGGAAGAAGGTGTGGGGAGAGTTAAGCCATTCTCCGTTGCTGCTGTCCTGAGCTGAGCCTGACTAGAGTAAGGCAGGAGCCCCTCTGGAGCTCCCTGTGCCCTGGAGTCATCCAGGGACACAGTGGGGATAGCAGCAACATTGTGGAGAGGATATGTAATGAGAAGAGAGGGGGCATGCTGCTGAGCATGGAGGGAAGGCGGGGTGCCAAGAGCAGTGGGATTCAAGGACTTGAAGTCCCTGACTGCTTCTCCCATAGCATAGTTTGCCTGTCCTGGTTGAGGGGGAGGCTGGAAGTGGGGGTGCAGCCACCTTTGCAACTCCAGTGGCTGCTCACAATATACCCCGCTTACCCCACTGGATCCACCCATGGACACAACTGAGGGAGGTTTACAACCACCCCATTTTAATGTCTTTTCCACACTGGTCCCAGCCTCAGCATAGTTTAGAAAAGCCTCAGAGCACCTCTAAGCTACAGTGGGTTTGGTGATCAATAGAAAACAACAGAGCTCTGGCTAGGTCTCCTTCCTTCCAACTCTGACCCCTCCCTGGATATCAGGGCAATGTGGAAGTCAGCTATTCCTGGTCTGTATCTCACAAATATGCTTCCATAACAATATGCTTTTCCAAGCTTCAGCTCATCAAAGCTTGTGCTATTTCTATCTATATATTTATCAACTTTGGTTAGTCTATAGGGTGCAAATTTACCTTTCCTTCCACTAACACTAGTCAAGTGATCTCTACACTCCACTGGAGATGCCAGAGAAAGATCTGTTGTCTAAAACACTGTGTTTGCAGGATCCCATGCTCTGGTTATATTTACTTTGTGCGTTACATCCACAGCGCTCTCCAAACTTAATAGGTACACTGTCTTGCTCAGTAAATATTGGGGAGTGCAATTTTTATCTATCCCTCAGTTCTCATGAGTAGTATAACAAGTCTAGAACACCTGAAGCTCACTAGTTGGCAAATTGTAATACAAATCTATCTTGTCAGTCAAGGTCTTATTGTCCTGCTCTTTCATTGTCCCCCAGACACTATATTTTGTTCACCCTGTGACACAGAGTCTTGAACATGCAAGTCGTGTTGCTCTGCGCATCAGGGCATCTCAGAGTTTGTTACAATATGGTGCAACTATTGGTTGGAGATAGGTATGAGCACCAGTCAGCTTAACCGCAAGTGAACATAAATTTAAATTAGACCAGGAGATTTTGGCTACCGTTTCACACTCGCCTTGGACAAATGTAAAGACCATGCAAAGTGCCAGGCATCTGAAGAGCAGAGGCAGTACGATGACATGGTGACAGCAAAGGGTTTTTTTGCTGAGAGCTGCCATCTTTGAGAATACTGG
The DNA here is from genome assembly GCF_052110815.1 of Crocodylus siamensis. Classification (NCBI taxonomy): domain Eukaryota; kingdom Metazoa; phylum Chordata; order Crocodylia; family Crocodylidae; genus Crocodylus; species Crocodylus siamensis. The sequence continues at coordinate 3,624,644 of NC_143396.1, read as the reverse complement.
ATTCCATTCCTGCCATTACTACTTAAAGGGCAGCACATCAAGGACCAATCTGAACACTTTGGAACGTGCTTTTTAAAGAGTCTGGAATCCTTGGGAGAGGAAAACACCAGTAGTATTGCAAGCTGTCCTTTCCAGCTTTGCTTTCTTCACAGGTTTTTATTAGTTATGTGACATTTTTGGCATCTTAATGCATGATCGTGCATATTTTGATATATATATCATGTCTACATTTGGATAGGCTTGCCTGAACAGAAACTGATTCTTTTTCTGATGAGCATTGCAGGCGGTGTTGGAATTTGTCAGACTCTGCCAACAGCAAATCCGATGCAAATTCATATGTAATCTATTGACCACAGCAAAGTTAATTTGCAGTTGCATCTGTGTGGCAAATCACAGCCCTTTGTCTTCAATAGTGTTATTCAAAATATTTTTTCTCTTTGGCAGGATGCTAGCTGGTGGAATTGCACTTCTTCAGTTCCTGTAGGAGAGTTTAATCCTCAGAGTACTAAACATTAGAAAGCTTGCAGAGATCAGGTGAATTCAAGCAGAACACTGGGGGTAGGAACAGAAGTTGCACATAAACTGGTTTAAGTGATCAGAAACTGATTTAAACCTATAACACGACAGAAGTTCAATGCACATAAACCAGTTTCAAAATGGTCAAAACTGCTTTAAGAGAAACGTGGTTGAAAGTAGCAGCAGACTTAACTGATTGAGGGCAAGCGGGTTTATGGCACTTGTGTTCCAGACCCCTCCCGGGTTTAAGTTACATCAGTGTCCCCACCATGCTTTTTAGCCCTGGGCTGGGTTGTGCTGTCTGCGCCAGAAAGCAGGGCTGGCCCTGCCCCTCTGCTGTCTAGCCAAGCAGGGGCAGGGGCATGGCCAGACTACACCTGGTATGGCCCCCTGAGGCAAAGGGGGCTGGGAGGGGTTTTAGTCCTCACACCCTCCCCTCTCCCTCCCCACCCTTAGGAACCCAGCTGGGGTCTGCCTGGCCAGGGTAGACCAGTCTTTATCAAGATCCTTCCCTGTTCACCACTCCAGGAGTGGGAGCATGACCAGATGCTGGCCAAGATGGCCCCTTAAGACAAAGGGGGCAGGGAGGGGGTTTATTCCTCCCTCTCTCCCCTCTTCCCCCCAGGGGGACTGAAGCTGGGGTCTGCCAGCCCACGTCTAGCCATGCCCCTACCGCTGGAGTACCGACGATGGGGAGCTCTGACAGGGGATGCTACACTCTAACCAGGCAGACCCCAGCTGGGATCTGGGGATAGCCTTTCAGCATACATTCACTTGTTCCTTACCCAATTTTCTTTAAATGAACCTCAGGCATCGAGTGTGAACCTTTTCGTGGAATCTGACTTATTATATTTATCTAAAATTGAAACAGTACCACACAATAGTAACCGATCGGAATAATACAGCTGATCCAAAAATGTGCATCAGCATTTTATCAACGGTATTTTGTTCAATTTCCATATGAAATCTCCTTTTTCTATGCCTTTGGAGGGGCTTTCAGTTACGGATCACAGAAAAATCTTTAGGGTTTCAGTTTTCTTCAGTGATAACCTGAAAGCTGTCAAACCCAAGTTTCAGCTGTTTCAAGTTGTCGGGCTAAAAACGTTTTGACCAGCTCTGTGTTACACATGCACGCGCATGCACACACACACAAACCTGTTTTAAAGGCTCTTGACAAAGGAACCGAACACGCTCATGACCAAAGCGCACAGCACCAGATCTGATGTCACACTGGAGCAATGATACATACTGCGTTGTTTTTATATGTTGCTTTTCTTATCAGTTTACTTTGCAGTAGGTAGCAGATTTATGAACAATGTAAAGATAATTGACTACTACTCGACAATGAAAGGATGCTTTGGATCGGAGCAGCCAAGGGGCGATTACCATTTTGTTGACTCGGAGGTGAACTCGGCCTCCCCGTGTTCACACAAGCACTCCCAGCATTCCCGCTGAGCTTGATCCCCCTGTTGCTTAAATTGGTGAAAAACAAGACAAACTCCCCTGACGCCTGTGGCTTATGCCTCCATAAAACCAGTGAGATGAGAATTGGGCTCTCTTTGATGTCACTGTCAAATCTGTAAAATTTTCCAGGAGAAAAAACAAGGAGAACCAAAAGCAAAGCATTACAATCCTATTCAGACTATGAAAATTCAGGTTGCAGCGCATTGTAATGCCGTTTGGGAATCCCTGTCGGTGGGACGAAACCCCATCACGTGCTTAGTTCAGCCACACAGAGCACTCCTGCTGTTTGCTCACCTGCCCCTTTAGCTGGCAGTCGGTTGTCATCATGGCAGCTGCCAAAGGGTTTAGAAAGCTAAAAAAATAATGGAGAGAAAGTAAAGATTAAAAAAAAAAAAAAAAAAGCTTCAGTTCCTTGACAGTGAAAAAATATGTGTATATAACAGCTGGAGCAAGAAATATTTACCTGAGCCCTTGGCTTATTGTTATTCAGGCTCCATTCTAATGCAGTTTCTTCCTGTTCGATATCAGTTTATAAAACTGTGTAACATGTTCACTGACCCCAGATAACTAAATAAATCCCAGTCTGTAGCTGGATGAATAAATCCTGGTTTGTAGTAGTACAAATAAATGCTACAGATTAATCCTATGAATTCAGAATAAATTAACCATTAAATCCAGGTATTTTAGCTGAATCACAAAAAAAAAGGAAGGATCAGTCTAATTTTTTTTTTTTTTATATAATGCATTATTCATTATCTTTGGTGACAATGCTTTTATTATAAACAGCCCAGAAACTGCTCTTCGGTTTTGGCTCACTTCTAAAGAAATGAAAATGAAGCAGTGTTTTAAGCACAGCTCTGGGATCGGTTCTAAAATTAATTTCCATCCTGTCTGCGACAGCCACAATGTGTTGACCATAGGGTGTTTTCTACGATGTATCTGTGCAAGCAGGTTCACAACCAGAGCCCGCTGACATAAGTGCAGCAGTGGCACTAAGCATCAGCTCAGGATCGAGCCTGCAGGCTTTTTTTGACGTGCAGTGTTGAGGAGGTTTCCCAGCTCAGGGTTTGAGTGTAGATGGGTTTTAAATTTTAAGTTGACATGACGCCACGGATAATATCATTGTACCCAACTTGCGGATATGTCTTGCCCATGCACCTGAACAGGAATGAGAATTTCACACATTTCTGTTAGGAAAATTCCTTGCTAAAACAATAAAAGAGCCTCCAGAGAAATTTTTAACTAACTTCTTTCCCCTTTCGTGTCATGTGCATGAGAATATTGTAAAGGCCCAGGTAAGAGTGGAAATTTAATTTACAGAATGAAAATATTTGGACTTGACAAACTGTCTTTTGTAGTGCTCTTTCAAACACACAAAAAGTCACATGGAAATGTGACAGGGAGAAGGGATTTTTAGCTGCTGCTTTAAGATATTAGTTGTATTTTGCATTGATGTGTAACTTCTCACAATAAGTACCATTTTTGTGATTTTTTTAATGGGTTAAATCTTCCTGGATTTGTTAAAAATCATGTTAAAATGGTCCCCCAGGAAGCAAAGAGCCTTTACTGCTTTTGCAGCATGTACAGATTTATTCAGCTCATTTCATGCAAGCACAAAATCGAGCAACTCACGACCCAGTTTTTGCTTCTATCTCACAAGAAGACTGCCAATAAAAAGCGTGTAGGGGACGAGAACACAAAACAAGGAATTTGTGTGGTTCCAATTGGGTTTGGTATCAGTACTTTTCTTAAAGCTTGTCCTCCTAGTGAGGTGCATGTACTTTTAGTACTTAAAATACCAGTGGAAATAGTGAAGTTGATGTAGTCTGAATGCACTAGCGCTTGCAGACGGGGCTCTTTTAGTTCCTATCAGTGGCATGATGACATTCTTCTAACACCACGAGCATATTCTTTTCCTTAGCGAAGTAATGATTGCACCTTGTGCCCTGCTCCTCCTTGCTGGTATCTCAGTAGTCCTTTAAAACCAGCCTTTTGCTCGTACTGCTCAAATCAAAATGCTTATTTCATCATCTAATGGGTTTGTACTTAAAAAATATGCTAGCTAGTTAAAATATATTAGCATTGTCCTTTATTGCAGAGACTTTCAGAATGCAGAGCTTATTTTAAATAAACACAATCTTCACAACTTTGGTTTTATTTAACGATTTTCCACCTTTTTTTTACTATTAAGAATTTTAAGTATAGAATTATAGAAGCATAGAGTTTGAGTAGAGGAGTATAGAGTTTGGATTTCTTTTTGTTACATTTTGCTTTGTTTTCTTCACAGACTGTGTGGTTTCCTGTTTAACTGGTACTATGTAAAAGCACAGAGCCATCGAGCTGGGAGTTAGCTCAGGATAATCTGATCCAGAGATGTCAAACTCACCTTGTGCCCCAGGCCAGATCCAAACCATGGAGCTCCTTGTACGCTGGATCCAGGCCAGGGCATAAACTAAAAATAGCTAGTTCCTTCAACCTTTATATAGTTTACTTTCTGACCTCTTTATCATCTTTGGCATTTGCTTCTGGAGTCTCTCCAGTTTCTCTCCATCCTTCCTAAAATATGAGTCACAAAACTGGACACAATACTCTAGCTGAGGCCTAACCCCTGCTGAGTAGAGTGGTACTATCATTTCTCATGTCTTGTACACAATGCTTGTTTTAATCCAGTCCAAATGTGATCCTTGTTTAAATGTTTTTCTTTTTTTAATTTTTTTTGCAGCATCATTAAAGTACTTACTCCTTTTGGCTTTGGAATATACCATAACCCTAGATTGCTCTCTGTTTGCTACTCCTAGGCCAGTTAGCTCCCATTGTGTATTGGCGCTTTGTTTTTTCTTTGCTATGTACAGCACCTTCCATTTGTCTTTGTTGAATTTCATTTTGCGGTCAGCAACTCTTCTCCATTTTATCAAGATCCCTTTGAATTTTAATCCTATCTTCCACAACATTTGAAATCCATCCCATGTTGTGTCATTTGTGGATTTTATCAGGACACTTCCTATTCCTTTATCCAAATCATTACTCAACATTTCAAACAGCATGGGGCTCAGGGCAGACCTCTGTGGAATTGCACTTAAGACCTTCTGCCATTTACTTGTGATTATTCAATCAATTATGTATCTGTCTCTTGGTAATTCTATCTAGCCCACATTTCTTCATCTTGTATAAATGGCATCTCCTGAATCTCATTCAGACCAGGAGAAACCAGATGTAGCCATCTTTCTTTTCCTCGTTCCAGGTAGTATAACAACAGGGTTTCCTCTCATGAAGTGGGGTGACCTAAGAAACAGAAGAGGAGAGATTTTCCATTCATTTTCATAAAAATCAGTCCAGATTTTGGAATCTAAACTGTAGCACATGGAAGAGGAAATACAGAATAAGGTTTTCACTCCGTATTTTTTAGGCACGTTCAGTGAAGGCATCTGGGTGCTGGGCATTGAGGCAGAAACACCTCACAGAAGGAAAAAGGAATAGGAGAGAAAGGTCAGAGAAAATGCAAGGTTCAAAGCTAGACACTGCCACATTTAGTCTCAGTGGATATCATCAGGGTGGCGTGAGCACCCTGTTTAAGACCAAAACCCTTGACCAGACAAGCAGAAGTTTTCTCTAATGCCTCCAAGGAGAAAGAAAAGTTGCTCTGTCTATCTAAATAACTGATGTCCTGTAATATGCATCTGTTCCTAAGGAGGGGCAAAAATATTCTAAAAAAACTCCATGGACAGGAGAATGGATTTATCTTTGAGTGACATTATGATGCAAACTGAGTAGGACTAAGATCTTTGGAAGCTACCACTTGCTTCTGTTGGAAAAAAAAAAATTAGGTTTGATTATTGTTTTACATGGCTAAAAAAGGATCAGGGTCTTGTAAGAGGAAGCCTTGAGAGAGAATGCATTAGCATTTTACATTAGATGTGTCCCTGTGTTCCCATTACGCCTTAGCTCCATTTCCTTACTGGATCAACAGTCCAAAGAAAAAGCATAGAAAATGTTTGGATGATGATTCCTCTTCTGATGAGAAACAGGTTTGTAATGAAGACAAAGTTATCGTGTCCCATTTTCATATCTGGGATCCAGAACAAGAAGAGCTAATGCAAGATATTGGAATCCCCTAATTCATCCAACATGACAGATTGAAGAAAGAAACCAGTTCTTTTCAGTGGTGGTTGCAGGAGGACAGAATTTCAAGGGTCATCAAATATGCAAACCAGACTGGACCAAGTTGGGGGGAGTAGTAGATATGCTGGAGGGTAGGGCTAGGATTCAGAGTGACCTAGACAAATTGGAGGATTGGGCCAAAAGGAGTCTTGTTAAGGAGGCTTAACAAGGACAAGTGCAAAGTCCTGCACTTAGGACTGAACAATCCCATGCACTGGTGCAGGCTGGGGGCTGAGTGGCTGGGCAGCAGCTCTGCAGAAAAGGACCTGGGTGGACAATAAGCTGAATATGAGCCAGCAGTGTGTCCTTGTTGCCAAGAAGGCTAATGGCATCCCGGGCTGCATTGGTAGGTGTGTTGCCAGTAGGTCAAGAGAAGTGATTATTCCCCTCTGTTTGGCACTGGTGAGGCCATGTCTAGAGTACTGTTTTCAGTTTTGGGCCCCCCACCACAGAAAGGATTTGAACAAATTGGAGGGAGTCCAGCAGAGGAAGACAAAAATGTTTACTGTGATGGGGCACATGACTTATGGGGACAGGATGAGGGAACTGAGCTTATTTAGTCTAGAGAAGAGGAGACCGAGACGGGATTTAATAGCAGCCTTCAACTACCTGAAGCAGGGTTACAAAGAGGATGGAGCAGGACCATTCTCAGTGGTGGCAGATGATAGGTGATAGAACAAGGAACAATACATAAATGACGCATGCCCCAGCATGCACTGGCAGCGGTGGGAGCACGGTGGCAGGAGTGCAGCAGCAGTAAGCACGGAGCTTCCGCAGGCAGGGCTGGGGTGGCAGCGCCGGTGGCACCCAGCAGCAATTGTGGACCGCCCGCAGATGCTGCAGGTGGTGTCAGCCGTGGGATGGCAAGCAGTGACCGCCCACACGTGTCACTGACAGTGTTGGTGGTGACTTTTTGTACCCGCGTGCACCCGCCTGAACCCCCTTAACATCGCCCCTGGAGGAATTGTCTCAAGTTGCAGCAAGGGAAGTTTAGGTTAGATATTAGGAAGAATTTTCTCACTAGGAAGGTAGTAAAACACTGGAGCAGGTTAACCAGAGAAGTGGTGGAAACTCCATTCTTGGAGGTTTTCAAAACCTGGCTAGAAAAAGTTTTGGCTGGGATGATCTAATTGGAGTTGGCCCTGATTTGGGCAGGAGTTGGACTCAATGACCTCCCGACATCCCTTCCAACCCTAACTTTCCATGCGTCTATGATGCTATTACAGTAATAAGAAGCTACCTGAGAATGTCCATGCAGAAACCAGGTCAAAGTGACTTGGGGCTAAACACAGCTTCAGCTGATGGAAACTATGAACTACCTGAAACGGACTCACTTATACAGCAACCATGTTTTGAGTTTCAAAATCAAGTCCTATATGAAAGTGTGGGATTTGCAGACCAGGCTTGAAATACATTGATGATGGCAGAATGAAAGAGCTGCTGCTTGTGCTGAACCTTTGTTCTATGAGTGAAGAGAAGAATTAATTTTCCAAGACTGTTAATCTGTGTCTTTTCACAAACCTTTCTTCCCTCAGAATTATTTTTGAAATAGGAAGGAAGAACGAAGCATAACACAACCTAGAATACTATCTGAGCTGAAATGCTTCTGTGTTTGCAGCTATTGCATTGGATCACCCATTCCTTCCTCTTAAAACCCTATAGCTATTCAGATTCTTGACTTTTGTAGCCGATAGGGATTTTGTTCCAGTTTGATGTTAAGCCATAAGTTGCTAAAAGCATTAATTTCACTGCTGGTATTAGCACATCATTACAAAACCTGCATTTGTGTGTATGTGTGTGTTGAATTATTATTACTTTTTTTTTTGAAGAGTCAAAGAGAAAAAATAAAAACATAGTTCTTTGTGACAGTCGGAAAATAATCCCAATTATGTGCAAATGGTTTTATGTATTTATGAGCTAATAATGATCCTTTGCAAACGTAATCAGCTTTCATGCATAGAACTGCAAATGTATGAGGTTTGGGATAAAATGTAAGGCTAAATCAGCAATATTGTTCCAGTTATAGACTTTAATCAGATAAACCATATGGCTCAGTTTACTGCTAAAATGAAAATTTGTGCATTTCTGTTAGTACTGTAATAAAGGTTAAACTTTAGTGAAAAACAGAAGAACACAATCTTTAATTTGAGATGATATAATTTAGGGATATGAATTCCAATGTGTTTAATAACTAATACTGCTGCAGTATCCAAAGACTATAAGGTTTGGTTTATTCCTTTCCCCCCATAATGTCTGTTCTGTGCTGTTCAAAAACTGTGGCTGGGGGTGGGGGCGGTATTATCTTTCATATCAAGAAAATAATTCAGATATACTTATTTTACTTTTCCTCTTAGTAATGGCATGTATGGAGCCTGATTTTTAGAAGTCTCCTTCCTTTTTTTGACACCATTTCAATTTGAATACAACCATTGACCTTTTCTTAGTCTCTATCACAAATCAGGACAAAGGCAGGTCAGGGTGGCACCTTTGTGATTCACTTAGTCTCAAAGGTGCCACCCCACCCTGCCTTCTGCTTAACTTCAGAATAATATGGCTAACTACTAGGGCTATGTGAAATTTCACCAAGTGTTTCATTTCGAAGCTGTTTTGATGTGTTTTGAGCTTGAAATAGTGAAATAGAAATGAAACAAAAAGCTTCAAAACAGCTTTGAAATGAAATGAAGGCACTCAAAACATTTTGAGAGTTTTGAAAGGTTTTGAATTTTGAAGCAGCCCAGTGGCAAGAGGCAGGGGAGATCCAGGGTTGCGCTCTGAGCGGCTCTACCAGCCCCATGGAGCTCAGGCTGGCGTGGTGTGCATCTCTAGCTTTCCCTAACTCCCACCACCAGGCTGACCTCCATGGGGCTGCGGAGCTGGCCAGAGTGCAGCCTGGCAGCAGGAGGTGGGGAGAGCCAGGGCTGCGCTTCACTTCTTACTGCCGGGCTGAGCTCCATGGGGCTGCAGATCCAGTCGGAGTGCAGCCCGGTGGTGTGAGGCAGGGAGAGACAAGGCTGCCCTCCGACCAGCTCCACAGAGCTCAGCCTGCCCTCCCAGCACTGCCAGACTCCTCCTGGGGGTGCAGGCCCCTGGATCTGGGTGCTGGATTTCAGGTGGATGCTGCTGCTGCCTGGGGCCAGCAGCAGTAGCAATATTCCCTGGTGCTGGGTGTGGGCTGTGCCCAGCACCGGTCCCAGGCGGTAGTGGCAGCCTCCTCTCTTCCAGCACACGGATCTGGGGCCTTGTACCCCATGAGGAGTCCAGCACAGCCCCTCAGCCCTCCCGGTGCCGCGGGCCCCAGGACCTGCATGCCAGATGAAAGGAGGCTGCCACTGCCAGCAAGTGTCACGAGTTTTGATGTGAACAGTTTGAGGTGCAGTTTCCCAGAAACCACTGCACCTATCTCCTTGAAACTTAGGAGGCATCATGCCCTCAGAAGGGGCTACCATCCCTGCAATTTTCACCTGCATCGGGCAAGAAATGACAAAGTTTTAGGCATTTTCATGTTTCCCCATTATAGCCCAAATGCGTTGAAACAGCAAAACAGTTTTGATTAAACGAAATGGAACAGTGCTTTGAAATGAAACAATGAAATGAAACACTTCCCCTCTCAAACGGTAAAACAGATGTTGAAACGAAACAATGCTTTTTTGTACAGCCCTACTAACTACCACTCTCTACATATCACATGGATAAATCACAAAATGAAAACAATTTTGTATCCAGACAGAGGAGACCAACCTGATGCTCCTTTTACCATTAGACTTTGTTCTTTTGAGCTTTCTTCTGGCTTTTGGTCTCATCTCATCTAAATCTGGATACAGAAGAAGGGCAAAAACTCAGAGGCCCATTAACTCAATATCTATCTTTCATAATATTGGGTATGGAAAAATAATGCGTCCCTGGCTGCTTCCTCACTAAGAAAGTTGGTGGTCTTCATTTGTAGCCTGGTGTCCTCATTACAGAAACCACCATCAGAAAAGAAGAATGCCACCACAGTGTAAGAAAGGGCAGCTGTTTAGTGGCTGTGAAGAATAAGCTTCTTCCCTCTCACTAGGTACAAGCTATCTCATTTTGTAAGGGTTGAAGTCATTATGGAGCAAAGGGTGGAGAAAATGTGCAATACTGTTGTCTTCTCTCCTTTTTCTGGGTCTAGATAGAAAGCGTTAATTTTTATTGCTGTCAGACCAGCATGGCATGACCTTAAAACAAATTTTCAGCAACACTACATGGGAATGGGCTACACATCTTTCTGTGCAATATGTTTCTTTTCTTGGCTCTAAAAAAATCTACTTCTAATATTTAAAATCTCCCCCAACTCACCACCACCTCCTTTGAAGAAGTGATCAAAATATTTAAAAAACAAAACAAAACACATAGTTCTCAATGCTTTTGACAAAGTTAACTTTTTCTTTGCCTTCACGGTGCTACAGTAACTGTGGAAAATAATTGATGATAAGTTTTAATGACAGTTGCCTTGACTACACTTACTCAAAAGATTTCATATATAAGTCGCTCATTGTGTTTTCTCTTTTGTTGGAACACCATTGAAAGAAAGTCCTTTGGTCTTTTTTATATGCTTTTAAACATAAAAGTTGCTTGTGGTTAGGCTTTCTGGTCTATGGGCGTGCGCATGTGGTTTATATATTGATGCTGTACCTACCTGTTGTTTGTTCAGTGCTTTCTTATCATGAAAAAATGAAGAGAACATTTTGGGAGGGGTAGGGGGGAAATTCAAATATCACTCACAAATTGAACAGAAGAACAACTCAATGCTGCTAAGAAAGGTAAAAGGAGATGGATGTGCCCATTTATCTCTGACCTTCACAGAAAGAATTCTGTTGGTTAGGCACAATAAATTTCCTCCCGGAGAATGGAAGGACATAAATGTGCACCATCAGGATGTAAAAAACATTTATATCCGTAACTCAGACGATAAATCAATCAAATTAATTTCTAGCTATCACTGCTGAGACTCATTTCCCATCAACCCCATCAGGTGAAGTACCCCTTAAGATATAATGATTGGTAAAGGTGTGGGCTTGGTTATCTGTCCTCCAGTAGGTAGTACTTTACTTCTCAAATGGTCCCATTGAAACTATGGCATGGAGGGTAGAATCTGGCCTGAAATGCATGCTTTTTCTGCCCTACCCATACTCCGTGAGGGGCGGGTGCATACTGCATGCGGTCTGCAGACTGTACCAGGCACTGCAGTCTCTCTACAGAAGGCCATCCCTGTCCAGCCCACAAACTGGCTCAGGGATGCTCATCTGGCCCTGCCCTAACCTCTCACAGGAGCTGGGAAAATGAGAAGACCCAGAAGAAAAGTGGTGCCAAAGGGTTAGGCTGAAAAGGCCACACTCAGAAGCTTTGCTAAGATGCTTATGTAAAACCACACAGGGCCCAGTTAAGTGGTTTGGGTGTGCATGTATATGTGCGTGCACAGAATTGGATCCAAGATGTTGAAATGTGGGGTGCAGGAGCAATGATCAGCACTGCAAGAGGGCTGCATCCCTCTCTCCCAGCCCCCCCTTCATGCCCCCTATAAAGGTGGGCAGACTGTACCATGGGAACCCTATTCAAGGACTTTTTTAAGACCCCAAAGCAGGTAAAAATTCCCCCACCTTCCCCTCCTTGCTCAGAGGTGCATCCCCTCCCCTCTTCTTCCCCCCCTCCCGCCAAGCCCCTTCCCTTACCTATGGCTGCCACTGTCCCCACTGGCCTGGGGACAGGAGAGCTCCAGAGTTGCTCCAGCCAGGCAGCATAGGGACTGGACGTAGCCAGGGACCGTGGTGGTGGTGGCAGGTGGGCAGATGGATATACCCCCCCTACGCCTGCTCTGGGGCAACATGCAGGAGGACCAAGAAGGAAGAAGGAAGCTGCCTGCCTATCTACCACTGCCACCAGCAGCAGCAGGGGAGGGATGGGGGGATGGAAAGAGGGGAAGGGATAGGGAGGGAAGGGGAGATAACTTGCCTCTAAGCACAAAGGAAAAGGAAGTGGGGGATTCTTACCTTTGGGGCTTAAGAAAGTCCCTGGCTGCTGCTCCTGCCAGGAAGGGAGATGTAGCTGTGTCATTGCACCCCATCTGGATCTGCCCCTGTTGTATGGGTGTAGGAGGGAGAAAGTGCATCCTTTTCCACTGCTAGGTCAATAAATTTGTATCCTGCTTAAACCCCTCAAATGTGACCATCTTTCATTCGCTTGCATGTTCTGATCAATAAAAGACAAGTTCCTGCCCTGCAGATCCTACCGTGTAAGATACAGCAGCAGTAAAACTGAGCATGATAACGTGAAAAGAATGAGTCTCGGAGAAAAAAAGTTGGTTAGGTATATAAATGGCTAGGACTAGTTTCTCTTTCAGTTGCATGCAGGGCTTTTTGGAAAGGCTTTTTGCTTGTTTTAAATATGATAATAATAAATTAGTAATTTGAGCCATCCAAGTGCAATGGAAAAGGGTGGAGTAGAGAACAAGGATGGGGAACTACTCTCAAGATGCAAGTTTTAAAGAGAGATCTGAGGATGAGGTTCGGATGGCAGCCACACAGCCTAGGTAATGTTAACTCAGATGAAATAGCAAATGCCTTTTTATTATCTAACACAGATTTATTGTTTTGCAAAAGGGGTTGATGTTACTAGTACTGGCTTTTTAAAGCCATCTTGCAGCAAAGTACTTAAGGGCACAGGAAGATTTGATTATTTTTATTATGGCTGACTAATTTGGGATCTCAATTCAGTACAGTAAGTAAGCACATTTGTCATTTTAAGCATATGAGTAGCCTCACTGAAGCCCATAGAATTCCTCAAAGCCTTCAAATTAAGCAAGCTCATAGAAACCTAAATCAAATAATGCATTCATTTATGGTAATAGAGATACTGAACATGTAGTTTTCACAGAGCTGATTTGACAAAAACCTTTATTTGGAAAGGTCACACAAACTGTTTCTACATAGGACGGCTGATTCAGCTGTGAAAAACCTGGCCTGTGGAAGGTCATCAAGAATTGTTAGGTTGCAGAAAGATGGAGAGGGATTATGCAGAGGAAATGTGCTCCTCTTACTTTGTCCCGCAGAGCTCAGTGGATTAAAATGCTTTTATGACAGTCCTGTGAAAAAGCACATGAAGGAGGTAACTAGAGATGACATCAGAACAGGCAAATCCCAGCTGAAAGCCAATACTAGTGAGAAACCGGGTCTGAAAACAGGAAGATAGGCAAATGTATTCCTTCACTGGTTAGAACTGGGGTAAAAGGGATCAAGCTTTTTAGCAGGTGTGCTGCAAATTAGCCCCACGCACTCGCCGAGTACTGCTCTGATCCCCTCCGTCCGCCACTCTGCTTTCTGCTTCTTGCCATGCGCTCACTGCCTTATCTCTTGCTCTGCTTGTCTTTTTCCTTCCCTATGTGCTGCTGTGCTTTCTGTCCCCTCCCTGATCTGCCATGTGCTTCACTTGGAGGCTTCCCATGGGCACTTGTGCCTCAGTTGGCCACCTCTGATTTGGAAGATGCCAGGTACTCGTTGATCCTCATCCGTATTCCTACTATTGCCCAGAAGGAGTTGCATAGGATTATTGTGGGCTCAGCAATTAGTAACCGCCTCCCCCGCTTCACCATATTTTTTAATGAAATAGTTCTGAGTGAATGAGTAACTTCAAGTATAGAGCTGGAAATATGTAACGATTTAAGCTCACAAATAAACACAGTTAGTGGTCTCAACTACCTCTTTAAGCATTTAAGGTGTTTCCATCTGATTTGTGCAGGAGGACCCCTAAAAAATACTTTAACATAACTACGCAGGGACCATTTTGGAAACGCGCTCTGATTTTTTTTAATAACATCCACCATAGTAAAGACCAGTATTTAATATAACATGAGTCTGCTTTGATTCAGCATTGTGAGGAAATGTCCTCAATGGAGCTAACCTGGCAGGGCTCAGAGCCATACATATTTATACCAGCTGAGCTTGAAGTTTTCAGTCAAGGGCCAGTCAAAATTCGAGTCAGTGTTCCTTGTAGCATTTTTATAAGAGCTCTTTTAAGGGTTTGTCTTTTTTTTTTTCTTTTCCTCAGGCAAGAGAGAGGTTGACATAGCAAAAACTCTGATTATCAAACGATATGATGTTTTACCAGCCATGGATATTTTTCAACACAGAACTATACCATATGTTAAAAGACTTACACATCCATGAAAAAACGGCCATCTGGAACTGCATGTTAAGTATTCATATGCACATATGTATCCTACACTTGCCAGATCTAAAGGTCAATTTTCCTGGTCCAATAGCTTCTGAAGCTAGACCTAGGTTTTTTCGAGCAGGCAACTGCAGGCATGTTTATCCCTGTTGGGACTCCTCAGTGTGATGCTTTAAGAGAAGCTAATCACATTTCTTGTTCAGGAAAACAGGACTTCAGTACTTGCTCAGAAATCAAATCATTATATTTTACTAGGATCAGGCAGAATACAGTAACCTCTGCACACATTTCACATCCCATGCCATTTGCTGTGATGTTTAGAACAAAACCTGGATCACATATTTTGCACTTTTGAAAACATTAAAATGGAAGTATTTTCACTGTTTCATTTGGAAACGTGCTCATGTTTCCAGATTTTTGAGTGGACCAGTGTTGGAAATACTAAAATGCTGCAAGAAAGTGGGGCAGGGCCTGTTTTCATTATATTGCTTCAAAATCCAGTCATCCGAGACGAGGATTTTCAAATTCTGAATTGAACCTTAGCGAGTGCTGGGCGTCTAATCCTCTTAAGCTCTTTTGAAAACCCCAGCCTAACCCTGTTGGGTTTGTAGTGGTGTAACCCTGATTGACATTGTTTTAAACTCAACCAAAGCCAGAAAATACCTGAAATCTCATAAGAGACTGTGATTCTTCCAAGTAAAATCTTACAAGAGGCAATCCTCACAGGACAGCTAGTGATTACACCTACTGGGATCAATGAGTTTCAGTGATCATTTGCAATTGATAGCAGCAACATGAACAATATTGGCTAGTTTGTCTGCTTCTTCAAGCACAAGCATAGCTGTTCATGTAAATCTTCAGTACCATATCATTCTCCATGGTCCTGATACCCTCTGAGTTCACTGCCGATGTCTAGTCCAATCATCAGCATATACACTGAGGCTCTACTCCTACAAGCAGATGGACTTTGGGCCTTTTTAGAAGCCCCGTTGAAGTTTAAAAGTCAGCCTGTACAGAGCTCATTGCAAGATTAGGGCCTACATGATATTATTTTTTCATCTATATATTAAGCTTTCCAAAGAAGTGTTCATCTGTATTGCACTTGTCTAAATATTCTCTAATTTGCCAACACCTTCTTATTACTCAAGTGGCTAGAATTTAATGGGGTATTTACTGTGAAGTTTCCCCCATGCCTTATGGAATAGGATTGGAGGAAGAGAACAAACATCAATAGCTTCCCAGGAGTGCAAATTGGCAGGTTTGGAAATGTGTTTGGTGAGGAGGAAGGAGAAACTGCAGCAATACGTCCTCTCAGTGGCATTCTCATATTTAGCACTTATTTGTATGCGTATAACAGTATTCCCTATGCTAATACCATGTCCATACTGCAGAATCCATACAGTTAGAGAAAAGATGGGACAGCACTGCAACTCTTAGGTTAGGGTTTGAGAAACCTAACCTACAGAGTTTCTGTATGGCCTTAAGGAGGTGTTGGAGACTATGTCAGTACAGGTCTCACTCGCTTTATGCAGGTTCTGTATGTGCAATTTCAGTCTTATGCAGTGACCCCTTTTATACCAAGAATTTGCTGTCTGCAAAGTAAATTCACTCTTATGCAATCTGTTCGATGGAAGCTGACAGTCAGCTGCTTTGTGTGGTGCATTGTGGGAGGGACTTGCACCAAAGTATAGTCTCCTGTGTGGATCTGTGCTCCTTGCTTGTAGTCTGCAACACGTGTTTCTGTAGTTGCCATCCCCATTACGATAGTGCCTGGTGCTTGCGTGTACTTGTGGGCGAGTACCAAAATTGTCTTGCAAAAGTAGTAGAAATAGGTCTGGGGGAATGTACAGCCAAGGTCTTGGGACGTATCCCTATTTGTTACATTGTAAAGTGGGTTCCCTTTACGCGAACTCGAGTTATGCGCTGTTTTCCAGGAACGCATGTACAGCATAAAGCGAGGGAAACCTCTACAGTAAACTTAACATGTCTAGGAGTGGCTCCTTCAAGCATGCTGCACTGCTCTGGGTATGTTGCCTTCTTTCCCAGAAACAGCATATCTATGTCCACCCTGAGCAGGGCAGCTTAGGAATGGGCTGCTGGGGCCCATAATCAACAGTGCTAATTAGCCCATGGAAAACAACACACATATGTGGTTATGCTGCTTCCGGTTTACAATGCAGCTTGCCTGAAGCAGCACAGCATGCTTGAAGACATCACTGTAGGGACCCATAAAATGACCATATACGGCAGCAGTTCTGAAGCGGGGGTACATATACCCCCAGGGGGTACGTGAAGCCTCATCGGGGGTACGTGAGATATATTTCATACATTGTCTAGCACAGTCGAAGGGCCTAAAAAAATCATTTTCCATTGAAAGGATGTATGTGAAGTCTCACTCTGAGACCAAAGGATACATTGACTGAAAAAGGTTCAGACCCAGAGATATAGGGCATTTATACATGTGTTCCAGGAGAGTGTGTGTGGGGAGGGGAGCAGTTTAATTAGAGTGGCTCCTGGAGGGACGCTGATACACATGACATTGGAGACTCAATTAATCAAATCTGCTTTGACACACTGTAATTACAACACGTGTATAGGTTCCTATAAGTATGGACTTCGTGTCTGTGTGCCACAGTATCCCATCTGTATACTGGACATAATAACACTTCCCTATCTCACAGAGGTATTGCCAGGATTAGTACATTAGCAGATTGTGAAGGGCTCAGACATTGTGATAGTGGGGACTAAGAAAGAGAGATGAATGACTGCTCAGACAGCAAATTGTCTGTTAAAATTCTTTGGTCTTTCATGGCAAAGAAATACTTGCCTATCAATTTCCTTTTTCCAAATCTTTAAGAAAAACTA
The DNA here is from genome assembly GCF_052110815.1 of Crocodylus siamensis. NCBI lineage: Eukaryota > Metazoa > Chordata > Crocodylia > Crocodylidae > Crocodylus > Crocodylus siamensis. The sequence continues at coordinate 3,607,454 of NC_143396.1, read as the reverse complement.
GGTCAGCTTCAGGGAATGGGAATTTTAGGCAGGATGCAGGCCCTGATTCTACTTACAAAATCAACAATTAAGTATATTATATCCCTCTACCTTTGAACCATTGCAGTTACTGGGGGACCAGTATCAGCCAAGATTTTTTTCCACTCTGATGCCTTCACCAAGTCCATATTGGGAGGAGAGAACCGTGTAAATTGGCTATGGTACCCTGTACTCTTTGTGTGTGTATTCCTGCCTTGTTGTAACACTATGATGCCTTTAATGGGATTTTAATATCAGGCTGTATATCGGTGCTTCCTTGGAGTACCTCATTCCAAGTAGCCTTGGTAAATCTTTGACTTGAAGATTAATGCAGGTGGAAGTGCATGTTGTTAGTCAAGATTATGTGAATAATCCCCGAGGTTGGAATCCAAATGGTGGCAATTGGAAAGGGTATAGTTTAGAAATATGAAAGAAACGTACCTGGGTACAAGTCGTGTGAATACCCTAGGAGCCTTAATATGGGTGAATGCTTGTAGGTAAAGGATTTTTATAGAACGGCTATGTTGCAAGTGGAAGCATGGCGTATGGCTACAGACCAGACAGCACTGAAATCCATGCTACCCATCTTCTCTGTTAGGATTACCTGTGCTGGCTGCATTACAGGCAGCAAAGTCTGCCCACCTGGGCTGCAGTCATACTGGTAGGTTCATCGTAGACATCCCTTGAGTGTAAAGGAGAACCAAGCTACTGACTCCTCAAACTGCAGTTTAATTCTTTGTGTTTTAATAGAGATAATGCCCATTTTTATATATATATATATATATATATATATATATCCCACTCCCCTGCCTTGTGTCAGGTTACTTAGTGCTGGAAAACTCTTGGGGCTAAAAAAACAGAAAGTTCGATGTTACCGAACTGATCCTGCATATACTTTCCATGTGAGTAACTGGCCAGTGGAACTATTTATGTGGTAACAGTTACCTACCTGAGTGTATGCAGGGCTGGGGTTCAAGGGCACAGTGCAGCTGATGGCAAGGGAGTACAGAGGTGTTTCTGGACCCTCATTCTACATCTGCTGAACCAGTGGCTGGTCATTATGCTTGTGAGCCTCATGGGATCAGGATGAAATGGTGTCGAGTTCGTGATACTGGCTTTATGCCTGCTAATGATTTTTTAATGCTCCTTTAGAACAGGTCTGAGGATCATAAGAGTCAGTCTGATGGTGCAGAAGTACTTCAGAGGGGCTAAGGTTTTGGACTGTGGTGTTTATTGAAACAGCTGAGTAATATTTATTGAGCTCCACATGCGTTTCAGAGGTGATTCACAGTTCATTGATTTGTTTACTTGTAACTTATTCTTTTATTTGAGTACTCGAGGCTCTCCACCGCAATCTTAATACCACACGTAGAACCTTTGGGGCAGTCAATGAATATAGCACATCAAATTAATGTAGTAAACTGCTCAGATGTTGAAAAAAAATGAAAAACAGCAGCAATCCTGCTACTTTCACATTCCATCCACCAACCTCTTCCTCAGATGCCCATACAGAAAGATGATCTCAAGCCCAGTTTGAAGGTTATTAGACCTAGGCCTTGGAAGAACAAGGGGAAAAAAAGATATTCTGAAGCCAAGAGTCCACACTGAGATTAGATTGCCCTACCGGCAGTGCCCTGTCATGTCTTGCATGGCAGATTATATCTTGTAGGTTGTCATCTGAGCCAGATCCCCAATGTGAAAATTTGACCCTGTTTAATAGGAATTTGGCACTGATTTCAGGAAAAAAGGCAGGTATACAGCTTATATCTCTCCTAATTTTTCCAGTATTTCCAAGACTATAACCTACTTTTCATGGATGGCATTTTGTCCTTTCAAACGCTTTGTCATAATACCTTGCACGGAAGGTGCTGACTTCTCCTTTGGGTGTGTATATAAGGAACTGTAGGAAGGCCACTGTTCTTCCAGCAAACTCTGACACTGTATTTGATATTTTAAAACTGTGTTTGAGATGGACTTGTCATGTATTGCAGAGACTTGACAAGGTGCCAGCTGTTGAGCAAAGCATACAAACTATTTCACTGTAATTTTAAAACTATCTAGAGCTGAAACTATTAATCTGTGGATGCGGTACATTAAAAGGAGTCCTATTAATGTTAAATAACCTACCTGTGCATTTTTTGTCCTTCACAATATGTATTGTTATGAAATATGAGTGTGCAGAAAAAGGATTTCTATGTACCTCTAAAGAACTCTTCTCTTGTAGTATAATAATTTCATTTAAAAACCACGTTGCATCTCAGTCAATACAAAGTTAATGAAATGTTACATTATTTAGGGGTTTAGCGTGCTGAAATCTGGGCTGGTGCTTGAAACCACACTTCAATAATAGCATTAAAAATGCATTTTTTTTTTTTGCAAGCCCAATCAAATAATTTCTATTTCATGTCAGGCTTCAGAAGCTCATTTTTAGGTGGCGCAACAGATTCTCTTATGATTAGCTGGTGGTAAATTGTAATTTATACTACCTGTGTTAGTTCTGTTTACTGCTGCATAGGTATTTCACTCAATTAGTCAGATTCTCAGCTGGGGTAAATTAGTTTAGCTTGATTAAAGTCAATTGAACAATGCTGATTTATATCAGCTGCTGATATGGCACAGTATTTGTGCAAGATGTAAAGAAGTCCATGGAAGCAGTTTATATTACAGATTCTAGTTCAAGCATCAACAAATTTGCATCCTGCATAGGTAGCGATCCTGCTTATAGGATGCATATTAAATATATTCACTAATTACACTTGCATTCTCTTTGGCCCTGATATTTATGCCAGATGCAACATTCTGGACCCTAGCCTATTTACCTTAGATTTTCTAAAGAAGAAAAAGAAAAAAAAAGAGAAGACAATAAGTTCTTTCAGAATGACTGAGGATAGTCCTGTACAAAACAAGATGCTGTACAGTATTCAAATATTATCTCATCAGATAACATCACAAGCATGGTGAATATAGAGAAAAAAGAACCAAGTTTCATTCTCAGTGTCAGTACGGTAAGAAGAGGCTGCTCCCAGTAGAATCAAAGAGATCAGGCCAGCTTGGTAGTTTTATTGCCATTTCAAGACACCTATTATGGTCCTATTAAAGTGGCTTTCCATTCTATATCACTGGTACCTGAGAGAAAGTAAGATATATAGGGCACTTTGAGCCTTAGGACAGTTCTTTCATCTTGATAATCATAAAATGAAAAGAAAATCCAGAGGATGACTTACAGTACAAGGAACCTGATTTCTGCTGAACTTAACCTTGTTTGCTAGTATTTAAGGTCTGTAATCCTGCAGTGCATTTTAAAATTGGATCATCTAAATTTCCACTCATGCTACTGCATTTTAATTACTATCCGATGTAGCTTTTGTTTCCTATGAAGATTAAAGGGCACTGTTTGATGTATGCAAAAGAAGTGACTACAGAAAATAGCAAATTAGTCGGGAGATGTCAGCTTAAGAGAACGTTTTTGACATAAGTGCTGTAAGGCTGTTAACAAACAGACATGCAACTCATTTGTCTCACCATGAAATGAAAATCAGAATCACAACATTTTGATAAAATTGTGACTGGTTAAGACTCTTTCAAGCTTTGGGTACTTTCCTTCCATGGGTTTCAACATGGAAGCCACGTTTTAAATCACCATGGAGCGAAATGGGTTCCTCAAGGAGCAGATGGATTAGGGCTAATATGATGATGTGCACTGAAGATGGGAACAGATTAATAACAGGGGAGACTCAGAAAGATGTGGGTATATGGACTGATTCATGAATCATTTCCAACTGGTAGCTATGCCTTGAGGCAGAATGAATAGTAGCACAGCAGCCTCTATTTAAACATTGATACGTTTGTTTTAATGTAGATTAAAATTAAGACCTATGTGTTTTGGTGAAGTTTTAATAAGTATGGCCCTTTTTATTTAAAACAAATGGGCTTGCAATGTTGAGCATTATTTTTCTGTCATGACCTCCTGTTTTACTGAGTTGGGCTAGCATCCCGTCTTTGGAACAAAGCTTTCAGAAGTGGGTTTTTTTGAAAGTGGGTTCTGTGTGCATTAGCCAAATGGATCTTATACCTGCTTTTATCCAAGCTGTATGCCTGCAGCTGTTTCAGTGGTTGAGGGCAAGGTATGGTTGGCTGTTCTGCATGTAGGTGCCCCTATAATTTTCTCTTTCCTTCCTTTCTCGAAACACTCCTTAGCATTTTATTGGATCAAGACTGTCCCTTTCCCAGATCAGTTCAGCACAGCCCAGACAGCCATCCAGAACCCTAAATAAGATATGAATATTGACTCCTCCACAGTGTAGCTTTTACCGAAGTCATTACACTTCATGATTCTACATTACAATATGGTTACTGATACATACCTTACTCTTGGGCAAGCTGTCCTGTTGGATGAAATAAGTAGCGCTATTTCAAAAGTAAGATACTCCTGAATGAGTGTAATGGCACCGGACTCTGAAATCCGTGGAAGTAATCAAAGAGTAAGAAAATTCCCAGTCTGAATAAGGCCGTCAGAATGATACTTGTGGTTAGCAAACCACAAATCTGTGTGTTAGGATCTTTGAGCCTCTTCTGTATGGCACAGCCCCGAGAAAACAGCTTAGCCTGATTGCTATTATTCAAAACTGACACAGTTAATAAAAGGAAAGAGCAAGTGAGAGAGGGGAAAAAAGTCAGATAATTGTTTTGATACTTAAACCGTCTCCCGAGAAGTCGTCCTGGGAGTGTAATTTACAAACTACAGCACAAGATAAAAGTACTTGGCAGCGAAGAACATTTTAAAAAATATCTTAATACCAGAGATGGCTGCTGTTTGTGTTGATAGAAAGGAAATGATCCACATGGGTGTCTGCTCAACAGCAAAACACAATGCTGTTTGCTGCTGCTTGTGCATCGTTCCATAGTTCTGCATTACAGTCAGTTCAATAAAAGATATTAAAAGACCGTTGCGTCTTGCATATTTCCTGGACCCTCACAGCTATAACAACACTGCAATACTGGTCCCTAACTTCAGGCAGCGTTCAGTAAAAAATGTCCCATTTGCCTGAAATCTGATTCTCATTCTGCTGCCTTAATTGCAGGTTGCAAATCTAGCCTGCTCGATCTCCAATAACGAAGAAGGTGTGAAGCTAGTTCGGATGGCGGCCACCCAGATTGATAGTCTGTGTCCACAGGTAGGCACGATTAATTCTGAAAAGTACTTGAGTACTGTTAAAGAAGCGTTAAGGAGCACAAGCTACTTGACATTATATGAAGATTATAGCCTTGCCTTTTTCACTGGATTGTTGACTGTCTTGCACAAACTGTGAAGAATACATCAGTACATTGAGTCTTGCGTAATGAGCAAAATGAAAGTAGCCACACCGTGTTTTTCATGGAGTCTTTAATCAATTTGTTCTTTCCCTTGAGAAAAGTTGTGCTAATTCTTAGTAACAACTGTTCCTAAATAATAGGTAATAAATGCTGCACTCACATTGGCTGCAAGACCCCAGAGCAAAGTAGCTCAGGACAACATGGACGTCTTTAAAGATCAGTGGGAGAAACAAGTGCGAGTTCTGACCGAGGCTGTCGATGACATCACTTCTGTGGACGACTTCCTCTCCGTCTCAGGTACTGTCGTTAAAAGAGCCCCCTAAAAATAAACGGAGAAATTAAAGTAATGGTCATAGCAGGGAGAAGTTTGAATTACTAGAGCTATTAATGCATTATTCCATCCAATTGGAACAGTGGGCCGCTCCACTCAATGGGAACTAATGATTCCTGCTAATTAATCCAGAATGAGAATAGTTAGCTTTTCAGCTCTGAAAGACAGCACTGTGCATGTGTTTCTATCTTCAGGGAGAAGTTTTGCTTTTCAAATCAAACAACAACAATTAATCCCAACCCTCCCACCCCCCCGTGTTAGGCTAAGACAACTATATGTAAAATATATATATATGTGGCAATATTCCATGCAATCTGTAGGTGCTAATATTCACTGGCTAATATGTGAAATCACAATGAATTTGGCATACTTTTCCTGTACAAAGAGAGCCTGGACAGGCCCTGGCTGAAAAATCTGGGCTTCAGCACTGCTTTGAAACCTTCAGTTAAAGATACATCATCTGTGTGTAACCGAGGACGTTAGAGAAGTGAGATCTGGGTTCTTTAGTTCAATGCATTCACTTTGTGCCAATCAGGTACCACAAAGTAGGCTGTTTCTGGCTAGAAATGACCAGAAGAGAGTTCACTTAAGAAGGGTAACTCTCCAAAAAGTACAAACCTAACAAAAACAGCTACAGTACCAGCTGCCCCATACCTGCCTTGGCTGCCCCAGCTCATGTTAGGGCTGGGACAGCACTAAATGAGGTAGTCATAAGCCACGTCTACATGAGATGCTGACTATGCAGTCATTACTGCGCAGTCATTTAGTAGTACCATTACAAATATAAGCATGAACAAGTACTAAATGACTGCACAGAAACTGGAGTTACTGCAGAGTAGCATCACCGAATGGCTTTTAGATGACACTGACTGCGCAATAACTCGTTACTACTGTGCAACGCAATCACACTTCCTGCCACATGATGCTACCGCGCAGCAGTAGCGAGCTACTGTCTAGTCAGCGTCTCGCGTAGACATGGCCATAATCGGTTATTGATAAATTCCCTTAACCTTTCCCAAGGAGAACTTGGGTATAGAGGTGGAGCAAGTCTAGAAAAAACCTGATAGATTATCAGACCCGTTGCCTTATCGTATAGTATTTCTTTCTTCGCCTTATTGAGCAGAGATAGCACCGTCATACTTTACTTTTTTGTCAGTTAAACCATTAAAGCAGTTCCACAAAAATGAGGTAAAGTTATTTCTCACCCATAGTTGACCAGGAGAAGGACCACAATCCTTTTCCATCATTTTCCCGAAAAGGTACATCTGCACTCTACTGCAGATGTATTAGGAGGTACAGGTACAATCTAGCTTTAAGTAGTGATTCTGCAGCAAAATGCTGGGTTTATATGGTTGAGTTCCTCTTAAAGATATAGTGAAGTTTTGGCCGTTGCCGATGAGACCTAGAGCTGTTGTTGAGGCCTGAAGCAACTAAACCAGGGGCAAAGATTTGGTTGTATTTTGTCTTGCTCCATTTTGAGTTCCCCCTGTGAATAAAATCAAATGCCAAGAAAGGGATAAGTTTTTACTTTCTTCAGCTTGTATTGGCTGCCTACATGTCTCTTGCTTACCCTTTCGTGTATAAAAAGACAATGAGAGTCAGCTTAGACAAAAAAGAGGAAGAAAATGTTTATTTTATACAGAACCTTCTCTTGTTTCCAAATGAAAAGAAAATCCTGGTTATATCATAAATTAGCTCTTTAGCCTTTCTGAATATTTGCAGATGCGACATCATCAGAGCTGAACTCTCATGAGACAGAGCATTTGAATGTATATTTTCTCTTTCCAGATTTAAACTGGAAATAAATACTATTAAAGAACTAGGATGGCTTCATGACTCACTGGCATCACTGTATGAAGTTATAATTTAAAGTGCACATTTTAAAAAAATGTAAAAAAAAATAAAATAAAATAGAGTGGCTTATTCATCGTTAGAAAACACCCCTTAATTTCCTTCCTTCCTTTCCTGCCTTTTTATTTCCATTCATTCTTTTCTTTCATCTGTTTGGTTACATCATGTTATTACTGGTAAAAAGGGAAATGGCTTGGTTCAGCCTGATTACACCACACAATTCAATGCCAGCGTTGGAGAGGTTATTTCAACTCTTATTGCCAGGACAAGAAAATGAACACAAACTGTCAGAAAGCATGCTGCTTCCGAGTGTGGTAGAGCATGCATTTTGATTTGACACTTGGAGCAGGGAAACACCTTCTGACAGACCCAGGAAATGCAAATTTATTTAGCTTAGGTTTGTCTTTAACAGTCTGCCCTATGTTCGGTTTCTATTGAAAATGACATAGCATCCTGCACTGTCTAGAGACCTCTGCGCTGTTGGCAATAAGCTCTGATGTCTTGGCTCACCTAAATAAACAATACTTTATTTTTGTCAGTAAAACCATTAAAGCATTAAAAACAGGTTGGTGGTTCGTTAATTCTTGCCAGCAAAATGGCACCCCTTTATTATTCCATATCACAATTGCTGGTGCATTTTATCAGTATACTGACTACCAGAAGGTGGTTGGGACTAATTTGAGTCAGTCTCTTTACAGATCAGATACATTACCCATGCATATTTCAGGAAGTATTTTTCCTCAGGCAAAATTTGAGCATGCTGTGCAGAACAAAATGGGTAAAAAGAAAGAGAAAAAAATTGGCAAAGCATTTTTTTAAACATGCGTGGGGTTTGGGGGTTGTTTTTTTTTTAAAGAGACTTTCCCTTTGAAATGATCCTGGATCACAGCACCAGAGAATTTCATTTCTCATTTAGAAATGCTACAGTCTGAAATAGAACATTGTTAACATTTCTGGAACAGTCAAATGATCTAAGCCTGGGTTTTTCAACAACGAACAGGACCATGTCAGTTTATTTTTGTAGCCTGGGTATAGTTAACAAAAGCAGTTGCTTAAATGATCAGTGGGAGTATATTTATTACGGCATTTTACTACAAAAGACACTATTTTGGGGCTCAGTAGTGTCCTTCTTGAAAGAAAGGTAAGTTTCAGTTGAAATCAGTTACTTTTTCCAGTGAGATTACCTGAATGTAAAACTCAAGTCATTACTTTTATTGTTGAAATGACTCTTTGAATTGTATTGAGTGGAGAAAAATGCTGCTTGAACTTGTGAAAGTCTGCTTCAGTTTGTCACAGTATCTGTATGTGATAGCACCCACTGTAAGTACAGATTATATTCAAACAGATAAGCATAATATGTATTTCTTTAGTGCAATATATAAAGGGTGAGGGCCTGCTCCTCAACTGGTTTGATTTATTGTGGCTCTGTTAAGTTCAGAGAGCGACATTGATTCACAGTAATTGAGAATTTTGCATCTTATCTATAGTTATAATATCATGTTTCTCTCAGTTGCTTAGGTACATGTTCCTTATCATATCAGCTTCACACTGCTGTTCCTGGTGTTGCTACCAGCAATTAAACATAAGATCTAGGGACAGAAATTACACAAATCAGCATAAGTGATTGGAAACTGGATCAAATCAGTAACACAACAGAAGTTCAGTGCATATAAACTGCTTTTGAAATGGCTGAAACTGACTTAAGATAAACCTGGTTGGATGTAGTATCAGACTTAACTGATTTAAGTTAAATCGATTTATTGAACTTCTGTTCCAGATCCCCTCCAGATTCAAGTTAGCTCGCAGTCTCCCAACATCCCAGGATGCTTTGCACCTGTCCTACAAGCCCTCCCGTCTCCCTTGTAGGGTGGGCAGACTAGGCTTGACCCAAGCTGTCTGCTCCAGCCAAACAGGGAGGCATGCTCCAGCAGTCCCCGTCTTCTGGCCAGGGTCACTGCAGGAATGTGGCTGTATTTCCAGAATCAAAAGTAAATTGCCTGCTCACTTGCTTTTCAGTTCAGTCTGCACAACTTAGATTAACCTGCAAAGATTGAATCGATTCATCCTTGGGCTTTTTGACTGTCTGTACTTAGCCTAGGGGATGAGCAGCTTACTCCTACTATTCCTGCCTTTTGCACATTGCTTCCACACTTCCTTTCTGGACTGGTTTGAACCATTTTCTTGATTGTCAGTGCAGTGACGTTTATACTGGGTATATCTACACATGCTATTAATGTGAATGAATAAACTCCACTGCAATGCACGACAGAGTTTATTGCTTCTGGGTGTACTGTTTGCACGGGCATCCATGTAATGCTTCTGTAGGATAGTATGTGTGCCGGGCACTAGGATGCTATGGCACCATTTATTAGTTTATTGCAGCCTAATAGTGCTGCATGTGTAGATGCTGACATTTTACTGTGGAGCTAATTAAGCAACTCCACAGTAAGTGTCTCATGCAGACGCACCCACAGACTAGCTCTTAGTCCTTTATTCTTCTGCCAATTCCACATAGAGAAGACAAGAGGAACTTCTTAACATTCTATCCAAATTCTTTACCACCGTTGCCACAAAAGACTTTGCAGTGAGCAGTGGTGGAGATAGTGGGAAATAATTGTGTAAAAGGTAAAAAAATATAAAAGAAAAAAAAAGATATTTACAAAACAAAGTGAAATTGTAAATTGGATGCTTATCTTGCTGGGATCCTATGACCCCTTTGGGCAGGGGGCTGGACTTGATGATCTCCCGAGGTCCCTTCCAGCCCTAATGTCTATGAAATCTATGAAATGTCAAATGAGAGGTAAACCCTGAGCCATGTATTCACCCTAAAGAGCTCTCAGGTAAATTCTTGATGTGAGTGAAGTCAGTGGCAAAATTCCCATTGATTTCACTAAAAACAGCATTTCATCCAGGATTCCCAACACCAGTGCTACAGGATAAATTGCTGTACTAACAGGATCTCTTATGAAGGTACAGGAGTGCAGGCAAGACAGTGGACAAGGTAGGTTCTCAGCTGTTGTGCTGTCTCATACTATCTGCTAAGCCTGTGCACACCGTCTACACTGGACCAGACTTCAGCCATTATCTCTCTACAGTAGGATTTTCAATGATTCAGAGTAGAGAGTCAGACTCCCAGCTTCCATTGACATTCATTAGGAATTGGTTCCCTAATTCCTATAGTCACCTTTGCAATTCAAATCCTAAATATTTTCAAATATAAGTAACCTAATCCAAAAAAATGACTAACTGCTTTTCAAAGCAGTGTGCATAGTCATTACAGGCTATACACTCCATGTTGATTTGCAATTATTTTAGTAACTCGTTTAACAACACATGAAGAGTTCTTACTTAAAGTTAATGTGAATGTTTCTAAAAAGTTCCATTGACAACATTTGGAATTCCAAGTGCCCTATTTGTTCTTGGAATATCTGTTCAGTTAGCTGCGTCCCTTAACTGTCATCCTGGAGAGACCATATTTAGCATTGGAAGAGCAGTTTTGTTTTAGTAGTAAATTTATACTTTAGCCCATTGTATTGAGATTGTCAAGAGTGGGATTTAGGTGTTCAAGTGTTATGAAGTTACACGTTACACTTAGACCATACTAAATTTGTGGAATGTTACATGGTTTTAAACTTAGCACATGCTGTGAGCAGTCACATGTTCAGTGTTAATACCATTCCTTGCCTGTGTGGCTCTGAGTTGCCACTAGAAGGCTAGTGTTTAAGGGTGTGACTATGAGCCAGGACGTCTGGACTGTATTCCTGCTCAGGGGAAGAGAAAGGGGGATGAGAAGGCTGGGAATAGTGCATCCTGGGATGCTGGGAGACTGCATATTGCTCATTTCAATTCTGTAAAGCAGACTGAAGTTACCCTGACATGAGCTGGGTAGCACAGCCCAGAGGTTTCCCTTACCTGAAATGGCATAACTGTGAGACAGTCAGAGTCATTCAGGATGAGTTAACAGGCTTTAGCATGTGTAGACTCATTTTTTAGGTCCCTTAGTATGGTCTAAGTTTAACATGTAACTTCCCCTTTAGTTAATGCCAGTTAAGTAGATTAACCTTTTTTGCAGGTAAAACCTAATTAATCTGATTTACAGAGAACAGGTTAGTAAACAGTCATCACTCTGTAATTAATTGTGGTCATTATGGATGTAGATCCAAATTCAGAACAGTGATATGGGCATCATGATTTACTGACATATAAACGAGTTTTCTCAAAGTAAACTACAGCGTGAACTTAGAGTGCTTAAGCTTCGCTGTAGCAGCTGCCTATATGCGTGCTCTTACCCCTTGCTAAATACAAGTGAGCTTGCCCCTCAAATTCACCTGGAAGGAGGAAAGCCCACAAAGACAGTTTATGCAGTCCAGATGATACACTGTAAATTCCTGTTCTAGCTTACCCATAGTGCATGCACCCAAATTCATATTTTCTATCCTTACAAAAAAGAGACAGTACAGTATTTTACAAAACAGCCTAAAATGAGTTAGTGGTAACATAATAAGTTGTTGTGTCTATGTCAGTACTGCAAGGAAATCTTGCCATCCTCCAGCCCAGTGATTTAAAAAAAAAATGTTTTGTTTTACACAAAAAAAAATATTAGGGACAAACAGATTGTTCTCTGTGGATCAATGACTGCCATATACAAAAGGACATTGTCTATGAACTGAACATGATGTGTGTGTTCTGTCTGCAGAAAATCATATTCTGGAGGATGTGAATAAATGTGTGATAGCTCTTCAAGAGGGGGATGTTGATACCCTGGACAGAACTGCAGGTGCAATACGGGGCCGTGCAGCCAGAGTTATTCACATCATTAATGCTGAGATGGAAAACTATGAGACTGGAGTTTATACCGAGAAGGTATTGGAAGCAACAAAATTGCTCTCTGAGACTGGTAAGCTTATTCAAAATAATCTTTCTGAAAAATCACCTTTCTTACCATTTCAGATCTATATTTTCAAGATGGGCATGCGTGCTCTCCAAATGAATGATGTGACTAGTGAATAAGTGACTACACATGAGATTATTTTATTCTCTGCTTCATGCTCATGCACAAGTCATGTTAACCAGAGCAGTATGCAAGAAGAAACTCAGTAATCCATTATATACAGTTTGCTCCATCAAAGCAAAGGGTAATAGGTTCAGTTTCTTTGTACATGTCACAGGGAAGCAAATGATCCACACTTTTTCTATTCTCTAGAATATTCTCTTCAAACGTTGTTGTATATATTAAGTATATTACTTTCAAAACTTATTATATGTCTTTTCTGAGAGGGTGGAGGGAAAATTGTCAAAGTTCTTGCTCCTAAGGGGCGGAAATAATAAAATGTCTTATTTACATTAAGGAATAAACTTTAGCCAATGATCAGTGTGGGTGGATCTGCTTGCTAGTGAATAAATTACTTACCTGCCTGTTAGTGAATAAAGTATATACTTCAAAATAAAATAATGAAGAGAGACATCATTGACAGGTAGCCTTTTATGATATCTTTTATTGGAATAATTGTGTAGTTGGGAGAGGTTTTGGACAGGTGTCAAGGAGCCTTCTTCAGGTCTCAAGGTGTCCTTAGGTCTGAAGCAGGACACTTGACTTCCAAAAGTATGTCCAGGAGCTCTCCTAGCTATACAGTCAGTTCAATAAAAGATATTACAAAAAAGATTTGTCTATCAACCAAGGTTCCCTCTAAGGTGCGCGTGTGTGTGGCTATGCACAACTAAAAGTGTGGCTGTGCACTGCCTTTTCAAAGCCACGTACCAGGAGAGGCTGGGGCGGGGGGCCGGTGCAGGCTTCGCTGGCTCCAAGGAAGTGCTCTGCTCCCCTGCATCAGTGTTGGGGAGTGGAGCACTTCCCCGGAGCCAGCAGAGCCCGCACCAGCTCTGGCTCCAGCCCCTGATCCCCAGCCTCCAGGCCCTGGCCCCCAGCTCCTGGCTCCAGCCTCTGGCCCTCGGCTCCAGGCTGTGGCTCCCAGCTCCAGCTTCTGGCCCATGGCCTCCAGGCCCATCCACCGGCCCCAGCCCCTGACCTCTAGTCCCAGCCCCTGGCTCCTGGCATCTGGCTCCAGCATCTGGCCCCAGCCCCTTTCTCCTTAGAGGGAAGATTGCTCTCAACATTTCCTGGACCATCATGGCTACAACAACACTCCAACCCTACAGAAAACACAGTGACATGTTTTAAGAAAAATAGAGGAAAAACGCCTCCAAAAAACACAGTTCATTATGGAACCTCATATTCTTTTTGAAAAACCTCAGCATTAACAACATGGTTTGATGAAGCTATGTTTGACCAACTGAAAAATCACTGTGTCATTTTAGGAGTGCTTCATAAGAATGATAGCTAGAAAGAAAGAAACGTAGAGAATCACGTTTTTTAGCCTTGCTCTCACAAGTTATTGACTTCAGCAGCTCACCTCGGCTTTACATTCATTGGGGCACATGCACTTTTGACAGTTAGCCAAAAAGATTTTAAAAAGCATATAACACCAGATAACATAAGCAAATGTAATATCTCTATAAATCAAATATATTGGTCCACACAAGTGCTACAACATTCTTATCACTGGTAACATTCACAATCTATAATTCAGGTTACAAAGCAAACTAACAAACTATTGTGATTCACATATTGCAATTCCTTATTGGTTTCTTGAGCGTAGTGAACATATTCTGATGACAGCAGTCACAGCCGGTCTCCTTTGACCCCTCCATGAACAAAATCTGGAAATTCTCTTCCCTACAGTTTTCAGTGTCATGAATTGGAGATTACAGATAGAATTACAGGCGGATGGATAACAGATGGATTTTAACCAGAAAGTTGCATCTCCTCACAACTTGTAAAATTCCCTTTCCACAAGCGGCTTGTCTTAAACTGTTCAGGGCTGTTTCAAAGAAGAATTTAGCAACTGGGAGCATATGTGGTATGTTGTATAACATACATTGCCATCTAGCCTTGCTTCTCTTGCCTCCCTTAAATTTCTTTCTTAGTCTTGTTACTTTTGGCTAAACCCAAAGAGAACCACTATTTGCTCCAAAATATCTTTGGAGGTGCTGAAACGTTGCTTTCTCATCAAAGGTTGCATCCACTGGAAAATTTTGGGGAGTTCTTAGTAAAGGAAATACTGATGATTAGAGAATGATTATTATAATCCTATTTCTTACAGAATCAATAAAAGATAAAATTACTAATTACATCTTTGCTGTACAAATGCAATTTGTTAATAAAATAGTATAAACTATAACAGCAAACTGTAGCCATCATGGGGTCATAGGAGGAAAATCTGATCTGTCCAGTTTGACAGGTCAGTTGATATAAATTCACAGACTGCCAAAACAGTGTGTAATAGACATTTATTAAACTCTTCATTAATTAAAGGATAGATTTTGAAGGGTCCTTTTTATCACTATGAATTCATTGCTAAATAAAAAAATAATTAATTTTCTGACATTATTATGCTAAAATTTCTGAGCCAACATTATGTATAATTTTTGCCTATTCATTTTTCATTGAACCCATTTATAATGATAAGAACACAATAAACTGGGCCTAGAGTAGGCACATTAAATACTTACATTGCATATTTGATGTGCTCTTTATTAAAACCTGAATTATAGTGAAGTGCTAACAGCTTTGTAGTGCATACTTGACCAAGTCTTTGTATGGGGATCACAAGCAAATATTTAGTAGCAACACTCCAGATTACAGTTGTTTCAATTTAAATCGCATACTGAAGTCCATTCTGTCATATATTTTAGGTATTTACATGCCCCATCCCCAACACTAGCACTGGAACATTTAACCATGTTTAATGTGTGTAGTCTCAAAAAGCCTGCATGAGCTGTGGAAGTGGCACTTTTTCTCATTTTGCAGATAGAGAGCTGAGGTTCATAACCTTGGTGATATTTAGGTATCTAACTCCCGTTGAAATCACTGGAATTCAAGTACCTCAATACCTTGCCTCTGAGGACTGAGGCCTATATGATTTCTCAAAGATCACATAGGAAGTCTATGGCTGAGTAAGGAATTTAATCATTAAAATAGTGCTCAGTCATTTAAATACTAAGCTAGCACCTTAACTGCTGCCTCCCAAAAATGGACACCCATTGAAATTCCCTTTTCACAAGTTGTGTGCCTTATAGACAACATCATGGAGGAAAACTAAACTAATAATCAGGTAATTAGCACTTTGTTTTTAACAGATGTAATGATATGTGTCAGGAGATCATGAAGAATTTCTATGGCATAATCATCCTTAATCTGCACAGGATGAAACTGAAATCCAAAGAGGTGAAGGGACTTGGGCAGGGCCACATTTTGAGTTAGTGCTAGAGCTGGAAGTTGAGACCTAGGTCTTCAGTCCATAGAAAAGTTGGACCAGAAAGGGTCTTTTGATGTCATCTAGTCCAGCCACCGGCTCACGGCAGAATCATCCTTGACTAAACCACTGCAGCCATGTGTCTGATTGACATGCTCTTGGAAATTGCCATATATAGAGAGACCACAATTTCTCTCGGTGGCCTGTTCTAAAGTGTGACAGAACACCCTTTCGAGTGTCTGTCACTTTACGGGCTGGATCAGGGAGCTGCCAAGTGGCTAACGAGAGTGGCCATTTTGGAGAGCAGACATTTTTAGAGAGCTCTGTTATAAGAGCAGAGCATTTTTTAGATCAGCAAGCTGGGAGTAACATCGCCCAGTGGAGTTCCTGTTCCAGGAATATCTCAGAGGAAAGGATGAGGCTATGCAGAAGGAGGAGGCCTCATTGGTCCTGGGCGTGACCTAAAACTGCACTCTGCCAAGATAGGGAGGTCTGGTGGTCCTGTCTGTGACAGGGCAGGGCCATATAAATACCAGGACCAAGAACCACCCTGGTGTAAGGCAAGTCAGGGTGCCTAAACCCCTGTCCCCACCTTTGGGTGGGTTACCTTGAGAGCTAAAAGGGGCCAGACACACTTTGTGAAGCACCTGAGCCTGTAGGGGTGCAAGACCCCAGGCCCTGAGAGTGACAGGGTGGAGTAGTGGGCCAGTTAAGCTGAGAGAGGAGTGGCTGAGTCCCAAGGGAGTGTTCGACCATGGGTCCCAGTAGGAGGTGTGGTGTGCTTGCCCAAAGGGGCGGGAGTAAGGAATGGCCTGATGAGAGGCTAGGGCTGAGAGAGCCCAGAGTGGGGTGAATCAGTGGTCACTGCCCAGATGAGGGTCACAAAGGACCCAAAAGACTGGGCCAGAGCTGTCTGAAATATGAATGGACAAGCCTGAGGATCTCTCTGGAGTACAGCGGTGGGAGTATGGCCTGGATGGGCATCATGTAAGAGGCCCTTATGAGAGGGGAGCAGAGTGTAAGAGGCCCTTGTGAGAGGGGGCAGTCAGAGAGAGGCCCAAGTAGGGCAGTATGTGAACAGCCTTACAAGGGTCTATGTTCAAGATGCCTGTAAGCCGGAGCTGTTTGTTTATGGCATGACATCAACAAGGCAGGGGACATATGCAGGGTTCATAGGAACATGTACAGATTTCCTGTCATCATTTGGGGCATATGAAAGACAGCTTCCCACCTATCTGACATCATAATCGTTTACAAACAAGGCGTGGCAGGCGACCAAGGCTGACGGTTTGCCCAGAGTCAAGGGCAGGGCCGGTATCAAGCCCGAAGGTGCCTTTGTCACATAAAGCTAGACCACCCTCATAGTCAGAAAGCTCCTCCTAATCTCCAATTTAAATTTCCTTTGCTGCAGACTGAGACCATTTTTCCTAGTCCCGTCTGTTATGGCCACAATACCAATCTTCTCTATAATTACTCTATAGATATTTGAAGACTGTTATCAAATTTCCCCTCAGTCTTCATTTCTACAGGATGAAAGAACTAGGTTCTTTGGTCTTTCTTTATAAGCCATGCATCTCAGGTCTTTTTATAGCTTCCTTAGATTCTCTGCAATATGGCTACATCTTCCTTGAAGTGTGAGGCCCAAAACTTGACATACTTCAGTACTCCAGATCATGTCCTTTGATTTTCATGGGTTACTTATGTTAATTCATTATGCTTTCAGTTCTTTTTTGAAGCCAAAGGATGCTGTTGGCTCATATTCATCTTATGATCTACTGTAATCTGCAGTTCCTTTTCTGCAGTACTGCAGCCTAACAGTCATTCCCCAACCTGTATTTGTGCATGCAGTTATTCCATCCTAAATACAGGACTTTGCACTTGTCCTTGTTGAATTTTATCTGTTTGATTGCAGACCATTTCTTCAGTTCCTCCAGGTCATTCTGGATCCTAACGTCACCCTCCAGAGGGACTTTACCATTTCATGGTCATGCAAGTTACCTTCTACCCGTATATTTTCAACCAATTCTTCCCAGTTTGTAAGCAGCAAGTTGAGATGAGATTCTTCCCTAGTTGACCTGTTTACCATCTATATTATCCATAGTGCACTCCAGAAATTTGCTGGACTGTTTTGCACTGCTGTGTTTCCCTCCCAATAGATGTCATGGTAATTAAAGTTGCCCATGAGACCCAGGTGCTATGATTTCAAAACATCTGTCAGTTGCTTAAAGTAGGCCTCATCCACCTTTTCCTCTTGCTTTGGTGCCATATAGCAGACGCTCACTATGACATCTCCTCCCCTGCTTTACCCCCTATAATCTTTACCCAGAGGCTTTCAAGAGTCCTACCTTTCCCTTTGTGGTGCATCTAACATATGTACGTCTGCTTTATAAGGGCAGCACCTGCTCCTTTTTTCTCCTGATTATCCTGCATGAACAAGTAATACCCATCCATAACAGTAGTCCAATCATGTGAACTATCTCACTACTAAGTTGTAAGGCACCATTTCCCAATTACTTCATAGCCCTTTGAAGATACTGGCCTCAGTAGTAGCACTGGAGGGGAGGAAGAGCAACTGGAGCAGTAGCCCTGACTACCACCTTTAGTAGAGAGAGAGAGCACAGAAATAGCTTCTACCAAGGCTGATTGGGCCTGATCTCCAGCAGCTGTAAACCAGCTTAGTCTTACTGACAATCATCTCTGCTGAGGTATAAGAATGGAGCAATAAGGTTACAGATAAAGAGTTGATTGAGGCCATGTTCCATCATCAATGAAAGCAACCCTGGTGATGTCATGGAAGTTGCACCCATGTTCACAAAATAAGATTTGGATACCTCACCCTTACCTAAGGATCCTCTGCCTATATAGATTGCTTTTGAATACAGGGGGACTGATTCACAGGCCCAGGAGGTCCCTTCCAGCCCTAGATTCCTGTGCTCTTTAACTGACAGTCCACTCCTTCATTTCACATCAGTATTATTTTCTCTTTTAGAATTTGTGGTTTTGTTTCATTTTTCTACAACTTTTCCAATTATGTTTAGTAAACTGATCATATATAAACTCCTGTGCTTGTCGGGACCAGTCCTGATTATATTTAGCATGTTCATATCTGTGATATTAAGCATGCACTAATGACGTCCTTTTAGAATTGATTTTAAAAAATGACATAGTTTCGTTTCCCTTTAAAAGCAGGCGCTTGATTTCTACTTTGTGAAATTCATGGAAATTGAAGGGAAAACCTAGAAACCACAAAGTCTAAGGAGCATCTTGGAAGTATAAAAGCAACATTTTTAGGGATTTCAGTGGGTGTTACTCGTATCCTGAAATGAGAAAACAGTGCCATAGGGTTTTGTTTTGTTTCTTTTTATTCTGTGCAACGTTCTATGACAAAGCATAATTTTAGTTTCCAAACTATCCCCTGTATAGTTTGCACTGTTATTACAAATAGATACAAACAGGTTGTAAGGAATAATTTGAATAACCTCAAAAACTCTCTCAGGTACACTTGACTTGGTGAGATTGTGCTAATATTTTTTCACATCCATGCCACTAATCGCTTCTGGGTGTAGCTAACAATTGTCTGGTGGCTATTGTCAATGGAGTAAAAAATATTTTTTCATGTTATTTTTCATTAATTTGACATTTCTTCTTAATACACTGTTGTATTAGTATCTATTATTTGTACAGTGCAATGAAATTGCATAGCCAGGGAAACAAACATGCCATGAAACTGTGCTGAGGAGCTTAAAATCTAAATAGAGACACAGACCACAGAACCAGAAATGCTAGAAGAGAAAGGTGGATTTCCATTTGGATACGAGTATAGAAAAGCTGTGAGATTCTCTTAAGAATAGTTTGAAGGTGTTTAAAGGAGCGAAATACAGCCCTAGGGGAGTTGGTACAACATCTAAGGTGCCCCAAGCAGCCCTGGGACTGACTTGACTTGACTTGAATTTAGCTCACAGAAAAGCCAATGATAAAAAATGGCATTGAGCTCAACAAGCAATAGAAAGCCTAGCTAAATACTGATAGGGCAGCTTTACCAATTAGGCCGTGGAAACGGGAAGATTCAGAATATATAAAACAGTGATTCTCAGCTGTTTTAGTCTTGAGGCATCCCTCATTTGGACTAAAGGCATCCTTTGTTAGACTGTAGGCAGTCCTTGCAACCTGGCAGCTTTTAGCTTTCACTAAGTTTTTAACTATGGAAAAATAATAGAGACATTTTTTTCTGTTGCAGAAAACTCAGAAAGACTCAACAGATTATTCTTTTTAGCCCAATGGATTCTGATTTGATCTTGTTTGGTTTATCTTGTGACTCACGTTTGTAGACTTAACAGTGCTAACTTTTTGTGGCATCCCATGGCACCTCTGAAAGGATCACAAGCAACTGTGGTTGAGAATCAGCAGCATAGTCAGATGTAGCAATTGTATCAATATCAAAGGATATGGATACAAGTTGTTATGATGAATATGTTACATTTGTATCACTCTGATAGTAAAATTACTGTAACCTGAACCCTGTTTCACCTAACATCAAAGTTATGAGCTCACTTGTATTACTACAGGCTCATCTGGACATAATATTTAGGCCCCTCTACACATTACAAGTATCGCACAATTAACTGGTTAATTCTGCAATTATCTTGAGACCAACTACATGTGCAAAGTACCTATCCCACCATAAAATGCTCCAAGCAGCTATAAAGGTGGACCTTGAAAATGTGTACTAACTTTTTACCTGGTTGCTACCAAGCTTTAATCTCCACATGTAGCAGGCTCTCCCCTATGGTTGGGAGCCCTGTCATCTGAAGGGGATCCCAGCCACGGGGATGCACCATGTCCAGCCAGGGCTGGGAGTCCCACAACTGAGGGGATTCACAACCCCAGCAGCTGCTGACTCTGGGTCCTGGCAGCTGCCATGATTTCCCAGTTTCATGCACCACTGGGAGATCATGGCAGCTGGAATCTTTCAGCCCCAGGCATTTCACATACTCCAGAGGTTAGGAGATTGCAGCAGCTGTGATCTTCCAGCCTCAGGGGTTTCATGCACCACCAAGGGTGGGAGATCCCAGCAGCTGTGCCTTCCAGCTGTGGGTGTCAACTGAGGGGGCTAGCCATGGGAGCTTGCTTCTTGCCACAGCCAATCCTGGGCTCCCCCTGCACTGGCAATAAAGTGTGATGGGATCAAATTTGTGATCTCACAGTCACACCACCTACCATTCATTAGATCCCGTTGCACCTTTACCTGTGCATGTAGAGAGGTTCTAAGACTATAATAGCTCCCCTGTGCTCCTGAGCTGCAGCTCTCCTCCCCTTTAAAGAGGCTAAAATTTGTTTTTTCCTACCCCGAAATAGGCAAAGGGAATCATTTGGAGGAAGGCTATGTGAGAAACAGGAAATGAGATTGGCTGTAATATTAAATGAGCTCGAAGATATAACCAGGAACAAAACTATGTGATGCGTTTGAGGCCAGGGGACTAAACTGGCTGTGGAAGAACCAGGGAAGCTTTTACAGAGATTAAAAAAAAAAGAGGATGAACAAAGAGGAAGGCAGAGAACATGGAACTCAGACAGGCAGGAATGAGAGCAAGTCAGGAAAGTCTTTTTTTTTCCCTTTATCCAGTGAAAATTTTCTAGAGTTCAAACATTTTCTTATTACATATTGGATGAGACCAAGACTTTCTGAAGGATAAAACCAGAGGTTTTTCAACTGTAACAGAACAGCTAATAGTCTAGCGGTAAAGACATTTACCTGGGATGTGGGGGGAAAAAAAGTTTAAATATTTATGTCAGAGCAGGGAGATGAATCACAGCATCCCATAAATGCTCTATCAGCTTGTTGGCTTTAGTTTTTTTCCCCTCAATTTGAATGGAATTCCATTCCATCTTTGTCAAAACTCGTACGCGCTTTCCCACAGAAACTTTCAGTTTAACAAATTGTCTTTGAATGAAAATACGGTTTCATCAAAAAAGCCCCACTCTGCTCTACAAAAATAAAAGTATGTTATAACGACAGACTTACTGGTATTGCTAGAGATGGAAAGGCATTTTTTTCTACATACATCACTAGGGAGAGAAAGTCAGTTTGATATCCTAAAGTTCTAGCTATGAGGGCAGAAGAAGAGCAAAGCTTCAAAGGTGATGAGAAGATGGGCTAGCAAGGAGGATGGTGGGGTTTGTCAGCATTGACAAAGGATAGGAGAAGCTGTGAGAGGAAGGAACATGAGTTCAGTCTTAGATGGGATAGTGAGAGCATGACAGAAGGCAGAGCTGCAAAATACTAGGCTGGAGAATAGTTGAAAGTGCTGAGTATTAATGTTTGGATTTGGATGACTTTCAGCTGGGTATGTTTCAACTTAGGAATTCCAGGACAAAAAACCCGAGACGTTTAAATGAGCAAAAGGCCCTGATTCAGCAAAACACTTCAGCCTACTCTTAAAAGTGCTTTGCAGGATTGTGACTTAAATATCCAGACAGCCCCATGGGGAATAAAAATATCCAATTTATCTCTACCAAAAGCTGTTACACAGAAGGACATTGTGATTTGCAACATCCTACATATCTTTGGGGGGAAAAAAAGAAGAGGTCCGTTGTGATCCTAAGCATTATTCACCAGAGACATACTTATTCAATGCTAGGAGAAAGAATGGAAAAACATTCCAAATCAAGTGATAACACAGTGAATGAAAATCCTAAGAGATGAATCAGTCACTCAGCATGGCGTCTGTAAGTTTAAATCATACTTTCCTTATCTGTTACAATTTCTGACAAGTTTAAAAAAATAAAATTTAGTATGAAAATTTACTATGAAAGAAAAATGAGAGGATAAAATTTAATTTATTTAGATTTTTGAAAAGCTTTAAATAAAGTTGTTTAGCAAGGTGCTGCTTGGGAAACTGGTCATTCTGTGGTGAAACTAAAGACCTTTGATAGATTAAGAATTGTGAAGTGATGGAGGTGAGGAATGAACGGCCAATTCTCACCATGGAAAAAGAGATCGATCTATGATGCTCCAGGGGGTCCTTGCTGTAGTTGGTGTTGTATAATATTGATTAATAGGTGCATTGTGACAAAGCAAAAATATCACTGAAAGAATCACAAGTCCCATGGCTGTCTACACATGGGAAGACTTTTCAGAAGGGTGTGTGAAAAAGGGATTTTCATAGATGCTAGAGTTGGACGGGACCTTGACAGATCATCAGGTCTGACCCCCTGCCCGGGCAGGAAAGTGTGCTGGGGTCAGATGACCCCAGCCAGATGCCGATCCAGCCTTCCCTTGAAGACCCCCAAGTTAGGGGAGAACACCACCTCCCTTGGAAGCCCATTCCAAATCTTGGCCACCCTTATTCCATTTCACAAGGTAAAAGAAACCATTTAAACAACTTATGTCCAAAGTGATTGGTTCTGAGTGAGGTGAATGTCTCAGAAGAAATATCTAGGCATCATTGTGGGCAACTCAGTAAAAATATTAGCTTGGTACACAATAACACTCAGTATATAAGATATTAGGCTATATGTTAGCGAAGATATTCATTCAGTATCCTGAAGACCACTTTCAGTTTTGATCACCACAACTCAAAGAGCTAGTAGAAATAGAAAAAGTTTGAGATAAGGGTCACAAAATGATTAAGGACATAGAGAGACAGCAAAGGGAAATTAAATGTAGGGAGAGATTAAAATGATGAAATTGAATAGGAGGAGAGTAAGAGGCGACATAACAGGCAGACAAACTAATGAATGGCTGAATAATACAACAGAAATATATATTTACATAAGCTTTTATTATATAATTGTTTTGCAAATCCTTCCCCAAAATTTTATCTAAAAGCCTAAAGTGCCATTCAGAATCTGGATACAGTTGCTGAATCAAAGAAAAGTTTAGCCCCAGATTTTTGAGAAAATATAGGTGGAAAGTGCAATTCTAGAAAATATAGGCAGAAAATGCAGTGAAGATGAAGTAGCACCAGAAGACTCTTTGGCAAAATATAATCGTAGCTAGACCTTTATCTTTTTTTAATAAAGATGTTATCTCCCTGCATCACACACTCTCTCTGTCTTTAAGTTGAAGGCAGAATTGGCACACTGTTATACTTTTGGTTATATAAACCAGATGGAGCAAGCCCAGTGTGACAACATTATTTTGTCACCTATATTTTAGGAAGATCTGAAATTGCTATTTGTAGTGTGTTACCTCGAAGGGAGTTCTGTTATATTTAGTAGTTGTAATATTTCTAGTGCAGTGTGCCTGAGGAGTGTGTATGCATGCATGTGTATAAAGTTATATCTCTACTGCACTTAGTGTAGGGTAAAGGGAGCAGAGCTAGTTTTAAATTAGGTAGCTTAGTACTGGTAGTAGTCCAGCTGCAACAGCACAGAGATCAGTGCATACATATTGAGCATTTCTTTGATCACAGGATAGGCATATACTGAGGGGTACAGCTGTGGAGCCTTAATTTGGTCTCCCAGTTCATAGGCATTTATAATACAGTCTTTAATTGTATCAGCATGTGGCATATTTTCCACTGGACCTCTTCTTCATTGCACAGAATGGGCAAGACCCAAAGCAATGAATCAGGGCTTCCCGGGGCCCAAGCATTATTTGTTGAACAATTTGCAAGGTGTATAGAGATTGAGACAGGGAAGAGAAAAGATAGACTCCTGGTTTAAGGCAGTTGTTGAAGTAGATTTTATCCTTGAAGCCGCCACAAAATGTATGTCTTTGCTTATAGTTAGACAGACTAAAGCCTTTTCCCATTCACCATCCTCACTCATCCTGGAAGTTGTGCTGAATTTCTTAGTATAAAGTTAAGCCTGCCCTGTTCACTTCCTAGTCTGCTCCTTTCTTCAGTGTGTCTGGAGTCTACCCACATGCTCCATATCAGAAACATATAGGACACCTGTACACATGCTAGACATCTGCTCCAACATATGCTAATTAGTGCATGTCTGTTCAGCATCCCCTTGTTTCAAAGTGGCAGTGGGCAGGCTTTAACTAAAGCTCATTGAACAAATTTTAGTTCAAGCACTCCCACTGCCATATTGAAGCACAGGACACTGAATTCACATAATTCAGTGGGTGCTTTATTAGAGTGACTCCCAGAGATGCTCTAATTAAAGCACCTCCCCCACATGTATAGATGCCTATGATATCTGCTGGCTGAAATCCCACAATTTCTTGTTCCTGACTTCCAGCTGTTTTGACCCTTCCCTTACCCTTCATCTCTCTACTACTCTAAGTATATGTACATCAGAGTGCTCATCTTATTTTTTATAGAGAAAGAGGCTGACCACAAACTCTGGATTCAGAAATAAATCTGATTTTTTCTAAGTAGGTCTTAGGCTGCTTTTTAGAAGGGCTTTGCTTCACAAATAAGACTTTCAGTGTGGATTACATTGACGAAGGCTATAATATGGGCAAAGTCAGCTCATATGGCTCAAGTTGACTGAGGGTGACTTGTAGGGTGACTCTAAATATCAGTGGAGGCAACCAAAAATTCCTGTGTGATGCTGGGACAGTCATTTAAATCAGATGAGATTTTCCTTTTATGAGTGACAAGCTTGAGCCACATGGGGTTTAATTTTCCAAAGTGCTAAGCACTCACAAGTGCAGCTAAAGTCAGTACTCTGTACTCTGAATGCATGAAGTGCCATGAAATGGTAAATATGCTATTTTAAAAGAACAGAAGAAACAGAATAAAAATAAACAGGGCTGTGGCATCAGGTAGCTGAACTGAGGTTGCACAGGCAGCATTTCCCAACTGGCAGGGGTTGGTTTTTGCAATTGAAATTATTCTCTTTGTATATCTTTGTATACCTTTTGTCAAAGGTGTGTATTTCAATTTAGCTACAGATAGACAGGAGGGGAATATTCAAAGGCACTGGTGTGACTTGGGTACAAAATTCCTGTTAATTTTAAGTTGGCATTGGGCATGTATACATGTGCGCTGTAATGCATGATAGATTATTTTACTGTGTATTAAAGTGTCATGTAAAAATGTGACGTTACACTAAAACATAGTAAAATAATCTATTGTGCATTGCCACTTAAAAAGCATGGAAATGAGCTACTGCACAATGCGCATTAATTTAGCACCTCAGGGTGCCTGTACATGAGCGGGGAAGCTGCTCTGATGTGCTGTAATTACAGTGCATTGAAGCAGACTCGATTAACCATGTCTGCTGGAGTGTGATAATTACCGTGCTCTAGCAGCTTCCCACATCTCATGTGTCAGCATTCCCAAACTTCAAAATGCCATGGGGGTGCCATATCCAATGCTCATTTGATGAGCTTTAGATAATTACCCCCATTGCTATTTTGAAATGCAGGGACAGTGATACAAGAAATGCTCTGGGCACTTTAAGTAAAGCAGCTCTCAAAGATGCTCTACTTAAAGCACTTCCCCACCACTCTCAGAGTATGTGTATAAATGACCTCACACTGGAGAAAATAAATTTAATGTGCATTAGTAAAGGTGCATTAATGCATGTGTAGACATGCCCATTGAGCGTCTGAATCCTTTAAAAAATCTCAGTCATAATAAATTGATTTGTTTTTTGAATGAAAATCCCTGAGACCATCATTCTGATCTTTAAGACAGCATTTGAATCATATATGATTCATATCCGATCAAATCTGCATGTCTGAAAAACAGTTTAGCCCTGTGCCAAGCTGTGGTACAATATTATGGCAAAAAGCATATTCTTTTTAATTTCCCACATAATGAACATGGCTGAAAATTTTGATAATTATGCTCTTATTGTGTCTTTTTTCTGTATAAACCTTATATGAAAGGTTCTGACAAGGAGGTTACAATCCTTATAGAACTAGACATTGACAAACATTTCAAGCTAAATAAGGTGTCATGTTCAATTCTTTATTCATTCCTCAAGGTAAATTGAGAAACTGTGCCATCTTTTACACAGCAAGTCCGTTATCCCACAGGGATTATTCTGGAAATACCTGTTTCAAATACTTAAATTTCCCTATAGACTATGTCCTTTTCTCAGGTAAGCAAATTAAGACCCTGATAAACATTAGTCAGACAAGAAAATACTGTATTGTGAATTAACATTTTTTTTATTATTGTTTTTGTAGTGATATAATCCCACCTAAATCTGGATAGTTCCACAAAATACAATTTATTAGGCGGTACATCATTTATGAAATGTTGCTATTTTAATATTTTCCTCTTCCTTTTTGTTTGTAACCCCATCAATCATCCTAAATAATTCCTTTCCACCTAAGAGGCGTTTGCAAGTATGGTGCACTATACAAATATAAATCCTTTCTAGGGACTTCGTATGTATCTTTCACTTTTAACAGCACAGCTATGTCATTTGGCTGTATTTAGAGCTTCAGGAGGAATTACCCATGTTATGTTTTGCAGAATCAAAAATAGGGAGGATGATTTCATGTTTAGATCCCTAGCCTACATCATGGGAAGCCTAAGCTCAAATGCCTGTCCACCACAGACTTTTTCAAATTACTTAGGCCCAGATCCTCCAAAGTATTTAGATGTCTAATCCCACTGTTTTCACTGGGACCAAGATGCCTATATACCTTTGGGGATAAAGACCTTAAAGACCTTAAAGACCTTAGATTCTTTAAGTCTGAATATTCCCACCTTTAAATGGTAACATATAAACTGTTGTAGCCCCTAGCCCATTGTGAGGCTCAATAGATGGAGAAGCACCCTCTTCAATCTGTTGACTCTCACAGTGAGCTACGGTGGGGTGGAGCATTATCTGAATTTCTCAGATATTGTGGCAGTGGGAGTATATAAATAGCAAAGGTGCCTAAAGCTTGCTTTAGTACCATTTATTCTAAAAATATATGTTGTTTTAATTATATAAAAATAAGGGTTCAATCAAAGTTCATGCATTCTGCTCTTGAATAGCAACACTATTCTGTGACTTTGTGAGTGTTCATGTGGTATGTTATTGACAATGTATCAACAAATGAATCTAAATTAATATTTGCTACCATGTTTGTAAACAAGAAATAATTAAAAGAATTTAAGGTTAGTTACTATGGAATAAGCATTAAGGGTACTTATACACATGATGTGTTGGAAAGCCAGTGCATTGGAGCAGACTCAATTAGTCTGGAAATGCAGTGCATTGGGGCAGACTCGATTAATCGAGTCTGTGGGAGCACATAAATTGATATGCTGTGGTAGCCTCTCACATCATGTGTATCTGCAGTGCAGCACATCTTTGTGCAGAGAAAATGGCAGTCGTTTGCTTTGAACTAAAACACGTTCAATGTGCTTTAGTTCAAAGCACCCCGCTGCCATTTTCTCAGCACAGGGATGTGCTGTACCACTGATACATGTGATGCATGAGCACTTTTAATTAGCGCAGCATTAAAAACACACGTAAAAATACCCTAAATGACCATCATTTGATCAAGAAACATCATAACTGTACACTAACTTTATGGTTCCAGTAATGTTGAATGAAAACTCTAAATGTGGGAATTACACAGTAAAAATACAATTTAAATAAGGCAGGAAATCAAAATATTCTTGCAGTGAAATTAATCCATATTGCCCTTGCAGTTTGATGGCATACATGTAGCAAAATAAACAGAGGTTTTTGAATCTGCTTGAAAGAGAAAAGAAGGAATAAATCCCATATACAAGTCTATTAAACATGGCTTCATAAATGTAGCTGAGGGAGCTTTATGTTTTGCATTTCCTAACTTTTCTTTTTTAACTGTAAAATATGAAATTTAACAGGTTTGTGTCTACATTTGTCTGGCTTTACTTTGGAGAGCCCTGGAAATCAGTCTCATCTTTATAGAAACATTTAAACCCACTAAATTAACTGACAAGCACTAAAACTTCCAGTATTCCTGTTAACTTGATCCTACAAATATTTGCACAGGCTTAAATTTATCTATGTAAATAGACCTATTGCTATCACATATGTTTGTGTGCTTACAAATTAAATACATGTGTAAATGTTTGTAAGCCTGTAGCATGAAGCAGAACCCAAGATCTCACCTCCCCAGAGCTCTAGGAAAAATCAGATTAATCTCTGAATCCAGAGTTTGTGGTCAGCCTCTTTCTCTTTAATAAATAAGGTGAACCAACCCCTTGACCTATTCATGAACTTCACGTGTTCACATGCACTTTTTCTATTTGAAATTTTGGTTCTGGTTGTTCTCTGTACACTGGAAAATCCCATTCTGCACAGATGCGGGCCTGACAGTGTGGAATATGTCATTTTTTGAGAGCAACAAAGATATGTACCCATCATACACCACTGCTACAGTATTTTTAAGTGTGGTCCAGAAGTTTTCCCTGAAGAATAATGGATTTTTTTACTCGGTTTCCAAAAATGTTATGGTGCAAAGTGAACGTGTATGCTTACAGAAACAATAAGGAACAGTTTAGTGGTATAAGGTATTTTTTCATGCTTGTTCAACCATAAGCAAGTATATATTGATAAGTGCAAAATGGCAAACAAGCCATTTGTGATATAATTTACTCTTGCATTGTACAGTGAAAAAAGAGCATAAGGTGTGTGTGCAACAGAAGCGGGAAACTGGGGTAGGATGAAGTCAGGCAGGGTGGAGCCTTAGAGATTAGCTGGTTCAGAGAAGCATGAGCTTCTTTGGGCTGCATACAGACATTTAGGAAGGTGAGGTTGCATTTAAAAATAGCCACCCTAATCTAAGGTAAGTCAGGATGGGGGAGCTGGGGATGTATTTGTGGGGACCAAGAGGGGCAATAGGCTTTTTAGGGGGATCAGAGGGGCAGGTAGAGTCCACAGGAGGGATTGGAGAAGCAGATGGAGGGACTTTATCCACCAACCCCTGAGTCCAGGGGCTAATTTTAGCTCCATGACCTCCCCACCCCCTCAGTGCACCTACCCCTCATTTCTCCTACATGCACGCTCCCCCCCATCCCAGCTTACTTCCTCAGCTCCCAGCATTGGTGAGAATATATAAAAAAGGCACTGGGAGTGACTTGTGGGATGGGGGATGGGTGTGGGTGGGAGCTGCCCATCTAGGAGCGGGGGGAGGGCTAGGTGGCTCAAAACAGCCCAGCGCCAAGGAGGGGATAGGAAAAGTGCATTGGAAACTGTACAGAAGTTCAGTTAAATCAGTCGCACCAGAGCCACGCAAAGTTAGGGGTACACTTAACTTAGATCAGGATGACCGTTTTTAGACTGATCTAACTGCCCTGAACTTCTGTATAGTTCACATGTAGATTCACCTAACTAGTGAAAGGTCTGCACCTGGGTAAACTAAGTTAGATCAGGTGGCCATTTTTAACATGATCTAACATCCCCCTAACCTCTCCGAATTTCTTTACACCGCCTCAGGCAACAACTCACTTTGTCAGATGCTAAAAGGAGACTGGCAGAAAGAAAAATGTCTATATAGAGGGGAAGAGCTGGGGAGAGGGGACACTGCTAAGAAAGTCAATAATCATTTGAAATTAGTAAAGCTGTTAACACTTTGATGGATACCAGAGTTAACAACTAGCTTGGATAATGGGATAAGAAACCATGGTCCCTGTTGATATGATGGCTAATACAATGTAGTCTGTTCGTGATCCGCCCCCACCCCCCCCGGTCCCCCAATTCTGTGTTCCATGTGGTTTATAATATTTTCTTATATTATAAGCATGGCTATTCTGAAGTCAGTGATGGAAGATCCTGGGCAAGAGCAGATATAGGATTTAGAAAAATGGGATGCATATGGTGTGGTATCACATATAACACAATACATATTCTTCTCTCATTAAAGAGAAACTAAAAGCTTTACTATTAGGCTAGGGATTAATGTTTTGTTATTCAGTGTAAGTTCAAAGCAAAAACAAATGTAACTATCGGTATGTGCATGCATTTGCTAGATTATTTATTAAATTAAACACAACAGACTAGGCAAAAATAGTTAAAAAATATTGTGTCATTAGTCCTGTAGAAATTACAGTTAAATGTACATCTCTTATTCAGATTTGTGAAACAAAATGTAGTCTTCTTGAGCATCTTGACAGTGCCTCTAATACTTCACTGTCAGTCATTTCTACACCTAATTTAATATTACTATTCCTGAGTGAAGGTTTTTAGCTAGAGCTAAAAACAGTCTGAAGGGCTATGAAATAGGAGACAAACATTACTGAAAATGACTAACAGATGCCAGTATTGCAAATGAAAGACTAGCTTGAATAGTGGAGCATCGAGACCTTTAAAAAAGTGAGAGGGTCCAGTACTGTAGAGTGGGGAGAGATTAGCAGGAATCAGGGAGGTGATAATGAGCCATGAATTCAGTTGACTTCATCAGGCTGCCCAAATAGAAATGCCACTGCCCCGACCAGGGAGTTGGGGTTTTTTTGTTTGTTTGTTTCTTTCTTTCTTTTGTTTTTAATCTTTGGGTAGAGCAGGAATTAAAGGGCAAGGGGCAGGGAGGGTTTAACTGCACCGCTGCACCTCCTTCTCCCCCTGGATCCTCCCCAGTCCACAGAGATTAGTGTTCTGCCATGGGCTTTTTGCTTTTTTCTGGAACTGATGATAAGATTGTGTGAGAGAATAACAGTTGATATTAAAGGCTAGATTCTGACAAGATCCTGCAAGCATCAACTGGATGAGAAGGTGCAAGGGCAGTTTCCCACACCGCGGGACTTGTCGTTCCCACAATTGTAGTTCTTGTGCTATCGTGGGGGAAAGGATTCCTTTAGGGTAGTGCCTCCCGCACAGGCCTTTAAACCCTGATGGCGACAATAGGTAGTGTTGCGGTATCAGCCAAGCTAAGGAAAACTGGCTCTTCACCCCTTCTAGTGGCTAAACGTTTATGACTATTGCTTGTGGCTCATAGCTCATGGCCTGAAATTACAGCTGTCGCTACACCTGCAGGAATGAACTGGGAAGGATTAGCTAATGGCCCTAAATTCTCAAGCTTCTGCATATAGACAGATGGGCCCTTCACACATGACTAAAAGTGCACGGGCCCTTAGGTTGCATGCAACAATAGCTTGCTATTAAATGCTTACTGTAATGCTTTAGCCATGCATGATGCACAAGAATTAGGGATTTCCATAAATCATGCTGGAAGTGCCCCCACAGCAGCTCCTTTAATGCTTTTCATTTTGCCGCTTGCCAGCCCCGCCAAATGGGCCATTTGCCACTGATCACCAGGAAAACAAAAAACTGTTTTTAAATATGCCACAGTTTTTGCTTTCAGGGGGGATCAGTGGCAAATGGCCCAGCCAGTGAGGCTGCTCCACCAGTCAGGGTAGTGTGGGCAAGCGATGAAATGAAAAACAGTAAAGGAGCCGCTGTGGGGGGCACTTCCAGCATGATGTATGGAGATCCCTAACACTAATACATCTTATTGCAGTATATCAGTAAAAAAATGTGTGAGTTTCAAACTCACGTAAAAAAAATGTAATATGAAGTTTATCTGTGATGAGAAGTGTTTCTTACCATATAAACTTACAGGCTGTTGTAGTGAATAAAGTGAATGCAGCTGCTTTTAAACATTTTAAGTATATATTTTCATGATACCAGAGAAGCAGTCATGATTTATCAAGTAAATAATCCCTTAAAATATTCCAAGGTTATATTCTCGTTTGAAGATCCCCCAGGCCTAAGGCTACAATTTCAGCGGGTCTGCTTCTGACCAAGCTAGCAGAAATTTACAGTACTGAGCTTTTTTTTTCTTCTTTCTGTTCTTTAATTTCCATACCTCTGAGTGTGTAGATCAAGTCAAAATTTAGGACAAAAGTAAATATCGCCCAACTATGAAGCCTACTTGATAAATATAAATTGCAAGATATATTACTAACAGGGAGAAGAACTTCAGTCAGGAAAGAAAGTGATACAGAGCCATATGTGGAATCTCTTGAGGAAAAAAAAATCCCATCTGTTTGATCTATTAATCTCCTTAAGGAAGTAGGAAAAGTTCCATCATTTGATTCACTTAAAACTAAGCTAGAATTAGCTTTTAGGTATGCAGTAGAGAAGACTCCTACATTGCACTAGATGATTTCTGAGAATTACATAGGAAGATGCAAAATTGAGAATTATTTTCTAAACCTATTGTCATCTTTGTTGCTATCCTCTGCATTTTCTCTACGTTCTCCATGCTTTTCTTAAAGTGTGGTGCTTAGTGCTGGATACAGTGTCCCAAACTTAGACCTCTGTATCACCAAGTGCTGCAAAATAGTTTCTATATATGTCTTATATACTCTACTCTTGTTAATACATCCCAGAATTAGATTTTTTTCCCAATTACACTGTAAGTCCTTTTCTTTAGCATTGTTTCCTAGTCACCTATTTACCAGATTTGAATTTTTCTTCTTAAGTGTTTAAACTTTCCACTGTTTTTATTGATTTTCATCTTTTCTCTTTTAAACTATTTCTTCAATTTCTCAAGATCTCTGTGAATTTAATTCTGTCTGCAAGAGTGCTTGCAATTCTTCCCAGCTGGGTGTCAGCCATAAATGTTGTAAGTGGACTCTTAATTTCATTATCCAAGTCATTAGTAAAAATCTATGTATACGCCAAATGCACCCAATAATGACCTCATTTGATATGGCCTCTCAGTTTGGCAGTGAACTCTTGATGGCTACTGTTTGAGTATGGTTTTTCAACCTGTTGTTCACCCCATTTATAGTAGTTTAATCAGGGTAATTTTTCTGAGTTTCATTATAAGAGTACCATGTCTTTTAGAATTAAGATATATCACATCAACAACTTTGTCCTGACCAGTTATCCTCTCTCTATTAAATGGGTCTGATATGGTTTGTTCTTGATAATTCCATTTTGTATTGTTATCTTTTTTGTAGTTCTCTAGCTGCTTACAAATTGATTGCTTAATAATTTGCTCAAAAGTCTGTTGCAGTTAATGTTAATAGTGTTTAGCAGCTGGTCACAACTAACTGTTTTGTGAAGACTGAAGCAAAATGAACATTTCTGTCCACTTTGTCGTCTAATATTTGCTCACTGTCCACTCTGAGCCTACAGTGCTTCTTTTCTTTGCTTCTTCAATTACCGTTTCATATTACCTTTCAGTTGTAACTCATTTGCATCCTACATTTTGTCCTTTTGTCCTTACATATTATATTGATGTTCTTGTTTTATATTCATTATTCACGTTGTGTTCTTTTCCCCGTTTTTTCTATGATAATTATGACATCAAGGAGTCTTTATAGAAGCATTACTATACTTTTTACTCATCTCTGCATAATGATAGTTTGTTTCTGTGCCTTTAATATTAACACTTTTTGAAAATGTCATCTCTTCTGAACTCGTTTCTCCCTTAGACTTCCTTCCCGTAGGATCTGACCTATCAATTCCCTGATCTTCCTAAAGTAGGCTTCATTTTTTTTTTTTTAATTCACTGTCATTACCCCTTTTCTTGGAATCACCAACATGCTTTCACCCAAATCACCTCCCTTTTTTTCAGATTTGCATCTGATTTCTAAAATAGCTGCTCCCTGATTACCTGATCCACTAAAAAACCTGTCCCCAACACATGCCAAGAACTCACTGGACACGTCTTCTCCTGTCCTAATTTATACATATTTATATGTATTAAAGAAAGCTCCACTATCCTCTTACATAATATATATGTAAAAGAATAGTGTATTAAGAGAATAAATGGTGTTTTTAATAGATTTATTCCTTTAACAGCCTGTACTATAGTGAGTCATGTCTAATGAATAACGCCTAATTTAAGAGTTTGTTCATGCCAAACTCAGATGGAAATAAATACGTCAAATCATGCATAAAGCTCAGAAATAGAAAGGGCAAGGCTTCTATTGCTGTCAGCTAGTCTCCTAATCAGGAGATATTCTTTTTTCATAGTTTTTGGGCTTTTTCAGAGAAAGTTGATATTAACATATTTAAATACATTTTTTGTCAAGTAATGTTGTTGTATTGAGAAACACTATTTCCAGAGGCAAGAATTTTTTTGTGGGTAATGTCTCTTATTGCACCATCTGTATGGTTGTATGTATTTCCAAAGGAATCAAAAAAGGGACAAAAAGGGCATATGTTTATATACTGCAGCAATGAGCATGTGTCAGGTAAAATTTCTGTTGCTACTGATGGGAGCTTCCTTTTTATACACAATGAAGGACTCAGCATCAGGAGAGAGTGGGGAAACAGCAGGCTAGGATGATAAAAAACTAAAATAATAAGGAAAAGCACTGAATTTGATTGCAGGTTCTTTGGGGCAGAAACTATATTTTTGCTCAATGTCTGTACAGGACATAGCTCAGTGGGGCCCTGGTACCTAACCAGGGCTTCTGTATAGTGAATAATAAACAGCAGCAATTATGTAAATGTAGGAAAAGAGAGCCAGATATCTATAAAACCATTCCTCTAAATCCTGATAGAGCCTACTGTCTCAATGGGGACTATCTTCAACAACTCTTTGGTCATGCATTGTTTATATTAATTCTGTCATGTATAAGACTCCAATACTGAATTCACCATCCAGCGCAAGGTGGCAAAGGCCTACAGCAAGGCAGCAGCCCTCGATTTCAGGAGGGGGGACTTCAATGAGCTAAGGAGAATAGTCAGGGAGGCACTGAGGTCCCAGAAGGGAGGGAAGCCAGGTGTCCAAGAAGAGTGGTCGCTCCTTAAGGAGGTAATCTCAACACAGATCAAAGGGGGCAGGAGGGCGCAAAACCCCCATGGCTCACCAAAAGCATCCGGGAGTGTCTCCTAGCTAAAAGGGAGGTGTACAACCAATGGAAGGGAGGGGCCATCACCAGGGAGGATTATACTGCGGTTGTTCAGGGATGTAGGGGGGCAGTCAGGAAGGCCAAGGCAGAGATGGGACTGGGACTAGCTTCCTGGATCGAGGACAACAAGAAGTCCTTTTTTAAATACATAGGGGGCAAAAAGAAGGTTCCGGGTAATGTGGGGCCCTTGCAGGACACACTAGAAAATTTGGTCGTCACACTAGAAAACAAAGCTAACGTATTTAATGATTTCTTTGCCTCTATTTTTCTGAGCAGGGTCTGTAACAGCCACCCTCCCCCACCCCCGCCCTGGGTCCCCCTTACACCTAGGCCAAGGGTTAGTGAGGAACTAGTTAGGAAACTTCTGGAGGGACTGGATGTATTCAGATCAGCTGGTCCAGACAATCTCCACCCTAGAGTGCTGAGGGAATTAGCTGAGGTCATTGCAGGACCCCTGGCACGGCTTTACAAGCATTCATGGTGCTCTGGTGTGGTGTGAGAGGATTGGAAGAGGGCCAATGTGGTTCCCATCTTCAAAAAGGGGACGAAGAAGGACCTGTAAAACTACAGGCCAGTTAGTCTTACCTCGATCCTGGGCAAGCTTTTTGAGAGAATTATTTTGGCGCACCTCCACGAGGGGCCAGCAGGGGAGATTATGCTTAGGGGCAACCAACATGGGTTCATTAGAGGCAGGTCCTGTCAGACCAACCTGGTGGCCTTGTACAACCAGGTCACCAAATCCTTAGATGGAGGGGTAGCAGTGGACATAGTCTTCCTGGACTTTCAGAAGGCCTTTGACACTGTCTCTCACCCCATTCTCATTAAGAAACTGGGGGACTGTGGTGTCAACACCTACGCAGTCAAATGGGTCGCCAGCTGGCTGGAGGGTCCAACCCAGAACGTGGTAGTGGATGGGTTATTTTAGACCTAGTGGGCAGCGGGGTTCCGCAGGTCTTGGTCCTCGGGCCTGCACTGTTCAACATCTTCATCAGTGACTTGGACGAGGGCGTAAAAAGCACCCTGTTCAAATTTGCTGATGACACTAAGATGTGGGGGATGTGGGTACGCTAGAAGGGAAGAATAGACTGCTGTCAGACCTAGACAGGTTACAGGGGTGGGCAGGTGAGAATAGGATGGGATTCAACACAGACAAGTGCAAGGTGATGCACCTGAGGAGGAACAACCAGCACCACACCTACAGGCTGGGGAACTCCCTTCTCGTCAGGGCAGAGGCAGAAAAGGGTCTTGGAGTCATCATTGATTCCAAGATGAACATGGGCCAGCAGCGTGGGGACACGGTCAGGAAGGCCAACCGCACCTTGTCATGCATCCACAGATGCATCTTGAGCAGGTCCAAGGAGGTGATCCTCCCCCTCTATGCGGCACTGGTCAGGCTGCAGATGGAGGACTGCGTCCAGCTCTGGGCACCGCACTTCAGGAGGGATGTGGACAACATGGAGAGGGTCCAGAGGAGGGCCAGTTGCATGATCAGGGGGCAGCAGGGCAGGCCCTACGAGGAGAGGCGATGGGACCTGAAGCTGTTCAGCCTTCGCAAGAGAAGGCTGAGGGGGATCTAGTGGCCTGTTACAAACTAGTCAGAGGGGACCAGCAGGCATTGGGGGAGTCCCTGTTTCCCCTGAGCACTACCAGGAGTGACCAGAAATAACGATCACAAGCTGGCAGAGGGTAGATTCAGACTAGACATCAGGAGGTGCGACTTCATGATCAGGGCATCTAGGATCTGGAACCAACTTCCAAGAGAAGAGGTGCTGACTCCTACTCTGGGGGTCTTTAAGAGGAGGCTGGATGAACACCTTGTTAGGGTCGTTTGAGCCCAGTACTCTCTCCTGTCATGGCAGGGGCTCGGACTTGATGATCTGCTCAGGTCCCTTCTGACCCTACAAACTATGAAACTATGAAACTGCAAATAGTTATACATCTGCTTTCCTTTAAATATCAGAGTAGTCTCCTTGTTGAAGTCAACAGCACTGCTTGTTTGCAGGATTTGGGTTTAGTTCCTTAAGAATTTGATTCTTGGTATATTTATTATTCAGCATTGTGGTAATTACTGTAGCTTCAAAGGGATTGTTTAGGAAATTTTACAAGCAAGGATCCTAAGATTTTACAGTTACTCCACTAACAAAAGCTATAGAATGCCTGCAAACTACTAAACCAAATAAACATTATTTTCATTTATGCATTCATAAAGCATACATAGACAACAGTCAATAATATTTGCAGCTGTTTATAGCTAGCTTGCACATTATACACATTTCTGTAATGAGGAATCAGTGCTCTCTCACCTACCTTTCCAAATAGCATTTACCAGATTTTTGCGTCTGAAAAATGCTCTGCCTTTTTATGTTTGTTTGTTTTTAATGCACTAGCAGTAAAGGCTGTAGCTGATTAGTTCATATAAGTTAATCAGAATGATGATTAAATGGTGCTTTGGTCATTTTATCAATAATTTTCTCATTTCTATGGTATGCATTTCAAGTTGAGATTTGCTGGAAATACTCTGTAATTTACTGACACCTCAGATAACCTAGATTTTTTTTTTAAGACAGTGAATTTTACTTCACGAAAAATGTTGTAAATGCTTTGTGATGTAATGTGAGGTAAATACATGAAGGCAATTGTTGCGGGGTTTTTTCTTTGACAAAATGTAGCAGAAAACTGCACATATCTAGTCAGCACAAATCCAGTCGGTAAACCTTCCTGAGCCTTGAAACTGTGACAGCAGCGTGTCCCATGCCTGCTGGAAAACATTTATGCCCAGGGGCAGGGGAAAATATACATGAAAGAAGGTCTGTAATCTTACTGCTTTTCATTTTGTTTAATCTAGTTATGCCACGTTTTGCTGAACAAGTTGAGGTTGCCATTGAAGCTTTGAGTGCGAATGTCCCACAGCCATTTGAAGAGAATGAATTCATAGATGCTTCCCGCTTGGTTTATGATGGAGTTCGTGACATCAGGAAAGCTGTTCTGATGATAAGGGTATGTAAGGCACCTGGGAAATAAAAGTGGGGGCTTAAAGGAAAGTATCATAGAAGATGAGAGGACTATAAAAGCTGTGTGGTACCGACATTGCTTCTTAATCAGCCAGAATAGTTTAACATGGAAGAAGATGTAGAATGTGGAATGACAGTGTGTGGCAGCAGCAAGATGTTTTAAGCAAAGAGATTCAGATGTTTTCACGCCTGTAAATGAATGCAAGATTTATAAAATAATTCAGATGTGGCAGAGGTTGCATGCATAGCTTCTACTAACAACCATCCGTGCACATGAATCACAATCGATTACTGTGTGCTGTTTTACTCACCCCCCTAGAACTGAGGTTGACATTGCATGGGGCTTAGTTCTCTATAAGTTAATGAGAAGCACCAATGCTATTTTTAGTAAGGATGAGTATAGACATTCAAAAAACCTGAAGTGGATGGAACCGATTCAATCAACCCAGGTTTCTCTGAGCCGCATGAACTGAACCAGGAGTGACCAGAATGATATTGGCTTGGAGGAGGCATGCAGATGCTTTGACTGGCCAAGGCAGAAGGGAGGGGCCACTCTTGCATGCCTCCCCATGGGGCCAGCCCCACCCCACCTGCCAGTGGCCCTGTCAGCAGCAGTGGGCCACCTTCCCCCCGCAGCTGTACTTGCTCGGGTCTAGGGGACTGGGGTCAGGCCCATGGGGCAGGGGCTCTGTTACTCCCTACCCTCCACCACTGCTTAACTTGGCAAGCATGAGTTGGGACTAAGACCATGCCAGGACTGTTAGCTGAGCTGCTCAGTGCTGGGAGTGG
Organism: Crocodylus siamensis; assembly: GCF_052110815.1. Classification (NCBI taxonomy): domain Eukaryota; kingdom Metazoa; phylum Chordata; order Crocodylia; family Crocodylidae; genus Crocodylus; species Crocodylus siamensis. The sequence goes on along the minus strand of NC_143396.1, from coordinate 3,568,123 downwards.
GGAGTGAAAGCCTCTTCCCCACAGGCCAGGACCCAGCCTCCCCTGAACTGAGCGAGCACAGCTGGGGGGAACCTACACTCCTCCACCTTTCCCCTGCCCTGCCCGGCTTGGCTGACGTGGGCAGGCAGGAGTAGGGCTTAGAGCCGTGCAGGCTGGCAGATGAACCCAGCAGCATGTGGGGATGATGGGGAGCAGAGCCCCTACTCCCAGCTGTGCTTGTTTGGATCTGGAGGGGCTGGGGCCAGGCCTGCAGGGTGGGGGCTTCTGCACTCCCAACCCCAGCACTGAGTGGCATCCTGGTATGGTGCTCATCCCTGGCTTCTGCCTCCCCATGTCAGCCAAGTAAAGCAGCAGCTGGGGGGAGGAGGGGAGCAAAGCCCCCACCCTGCAGGCCCAGCCCCTACTCTCCCAGGCCCAAGCAAGCACAGCTGGGAGATAGTGGGGGCTTTGGTCCCCATCATTCCCTCATGCTGGCTGGCTCAGCTGACAGCCCAAGCAGCTTTTAAGCCCTGCTCCTGCATGTCTATATCAGGGATGGGGGAAGGTTATGGGAGTGCAGGATGCCCCCAGATGTGCTTGCTCAGGTCTAGGTTAGGGGCTGGGTCTAGTTCTGCAGGATGAGAGCTTCTGCATGTGGTGGGCAGGGAGGAGCAGAGCCCCCACCCCATGGGCCCAGCCACAGCACTCATCCAAGCGAGGACAGCTGGGGAGTCTGCATTAGCTTAACAAGGTTAAGATGATAGTAGGGTAATACTATCCTACTGTCCTGCCTAGCATAGCTAGCAAGGCTGACATAGCTAAGCAGGAGCAGGGCTGAGAGCTGTGCGGCTTGTCAGCCAGGCAGTGCCAGGGGGTGGGGAGCCCAGCCCCCTGTAGACCAGAGCGAGCACAGTTGTGGGGGGCCCTCACGTTGTGGTGTCTCCACTCATCTACTCTCTTCCTCCCACACTGCTACTGGCAGGCACGGGCAAGACACAGTGCTAGGGAGAAGAGGCTTTGCTGCCTCAGCAGTTTGACAGCCTTTAGTGGGATTGGCCTGGTTCTGCAAAGTAGAGAGCATGGGCATGCAAAGGATCATGGGATGCTGGTGGGCAATAGGGTAATTTGAGTAGGGAGGGGATCTGGGACAGAAGTTTGATGGACTGGTTTAATCTAAATCACTGAAGTCTAATACTGCATCCATACAGGTGTATCTTAAACTGGTTTCAACCATTTTGAAACCAGTTTATGTGCATTCAACTTCCATTCTGTTACAGGTTTAAACCAGTTTCTGATCACTTAAACCAATTTGTGTGATGTCTGTCCCTAGCTTAATTGTCTAAGAGGTCATTTGATCATTGCAGGTGAAAAGCTATTACAGTAGAAGTAGTTCTTCATTAGTGTAATTGTTCTATTAAGGCCTTGACTATTGGTGGGGAGTGTTATCTTCTTAGCGTATGCATGGTGTCCATGTTTTGAGTTAAGTGTTATTAATACCTAAATTAAGAAATAAATTAACATACTCCTTATTGAAAGGGATGGTTTTGAATGTTTTTTCGGGTAAAGAAAACATCATTCCAAAGTTGCCTAATCATCTAATTCAGTTTGCTCAGACATCCTGTTTTGTTGTTATTTTAATAATGAGCTAAATAACATGAACCCTGGAGTCAGTCTCTGTCTTAGTTTTCATTGTCATCCAGAAACAAAGCATGAAAGACTTGGTTCTGAGTTGCTGAAGCTAAGGGAAACTTTAACTCCTTAGCTCCCGGACTAGGCCAGGTGAAAATCACCTATAAACAGAACAACAGATTCCTATGAAGAATCTTAAAACATAAAAAGCAAGTTTCCCCTATTTAGACAACTGGCAGCCCTGAAACAACTACCATCCCTTTAAGTAGATTTCATGTAGCTCTCAACTATGAGATTGTGCTTCTGAGTAAGCATGGCAATGAGGAAATATTTGGAAAGATCTGGGGCAGTCAGATCACTTTAAAATGGTTTTTCTCTCTCCCATTTTTCCTGTTACCAGATATCATTTCATGCATTTATTTAGACCCCCAATTTTCTATTTGTCATGTATGGGTTCTAGTGGCTGGTGCAAAGTCCAGATGGTTGGGGAAATACAGTTGTGGAAGTAATTCTTCTTCCTCTAAGCCATTGAGCCTCAGATGCATGTATCACCCTCCCAGATGGGAGTGAAATGACAAGATCCTCATATTAAAGGATCTTCCAGTTCACCTGTGCCTATGCTTTCCCCCCTGTCTAATATAAGCTGCCACAAATCAACCTTTCACCTGTTCCCCCTGTTCAGAGCCCTGGCATACACCATCTCCCCATATAAAATAGAACAACATCTAACGTGTTGGCAGAGGAACTTCCATTTGCAGGCAAGAGAAAGCTTGGTTTTCCCTTACCTCTAAAATCGTCTATGTAATTCTGGAGACTCATTCCATTTTTCTCCACCCTTATTACTCTACTATCATCTTAACCTTGTTAAACTAAGCAGTATTCTGGCCACATGAGATCTAGGAAGCATTGGTGATACACAGGGGTGCATGCAGGTTCACCCCCTGAGATTGGCCGTGCACTCCCTGGAGGTACCAGCTACAAAACCGGAAGTGCACTTCTGGTTTCGCCGCTGGCTTAGTGATCAGCTGCTGGGGAACCTCCCCCTAACCCTACCCCCGTCGATGATCTGGTGCCTCCCCCTCCCCAGACTCGGGAGGCACTAGTCACCCATGCTAGGAAGATATCCCAAGTTATGTTTTTCATTATATCATTCTGACACTTTGGGGGTTTTTTTGTGTAATCTGAACTGGTGAATTCTGCAGAGGTACATTATAAGACTAAAACGATATTTTCAAGAAATTAACCAGGATATAGAAACTGACCCAAAAAGCAAAGCTCATGCTGATTTTGCTGGAGAAAAGACAGGTGAATCCATGGATGCCGGTCAGTGCTCTTGCAAGTTCTGTAGGGCAGCTAAAGTGCATAAATTTGCATGATGAGTATTTGCCTTTGTCTTATTAATAGCTATCAAAAGTTCGAGGTCAAAGGTCTTGTCAAGAGAGCAACTTATGGGACTGGTATGGTTAAGGCCATGTCAGTTCCTGTAGCCAGTGGCATGCAAGGGAGAAATGCAGCTAAACATTATATTTGACCATCTTTGACTCCTTTGCCTGAATGACCAGGTAACCATTTTCAGGTGAGTCGACTGAGAGCAGCTTTTGGTATAAACGACTGCAGAGCTCACACTCGTTCCTGTGGAGAGTAGTAGGATACCTTAAACAGTCTGCCACTGTACCTCTGCTAATAGTTATAGTGGGTATTGAACGTCAGAAAGAAATATGAGTTCCAGTGTTGACAATGTCCGTGTAACCTACCCCTCTACAAGGCAGGAGACATTGACTTCATTAAATGATACCAGGAAGTAGCAGTGCTGATTCTTCTATTTTGACTTGGTTGAAACTTAACCGAGGAAGGTTAGTATATGAAGAACAGTGGGACTATCATCATCAGGCAGAGGATGAGACCGCTCACAAAGTTGCTGGCAGAAAAAGTAGGATTTTTCTTGTCAATTAACCTTTCCTCTTCAGACCAAACAGTTGAATCCTAAATGAGCTCCAGGATCCCAAATGAATCTTGCAGTGCACATCAATGAAAAGTTGTGGGGCGTTACTTTAAAAAGCGATCTCTGACATACTCCTAACTGATGACGCAGTAATGTTCACATAGTCTATGCTTTAAATTTTCTCTCAGTATTAACATTACTTGTAATCTTGTTGGAGCTTCTGTCAGAAAAAAATTCTCACCCCATAATAATTGTTCAGGAGCACGTCACAGAAGGTTGAGTTTATCTCAGATGATCGCTTGAGTCCATGAGGGAAACAAGCCCCATTCTTTTAAGCTTGTTTTTTCCTAACATTATGACTTTTAATAAGCTAAAGAAAGGGAAAGACAACTCTTATCTCTTCATTTTTTAGCTTTACTATCCCTTTGGAAGAGAAAAGATGATCATTATAGTGTTGGGAAATAAGAATATGATCTGTAGAGGAAAAAAGTATCCATTTCCAAGCTTGAAAGAGCATAGTGTACAATTATATAACTTAAAATTAAGATGGAAAATAATAAGTTAATTATGTCATCTTTTGTATCACTGGCTGGGGGCCTATTACACACTGGGTTTTTTTTCACAACTGCTTATTAGATTTTCCCAGTTATTCAAGCAAAACCCACTATACAATTAGCAACCATCACAGTAGCATCTTTAGTCATTTTTATTTGACCAGGAGGGTTAATTCTTTCCCTTTCGGATGCAGACTTTCTTATTATCATCCATGGCTTTGCCACCTCAAGATCATATTATTCAAGTGTGCTCGGCATGCTCTTGCTTCTCATATCCACTTGGAAACTTGGGCTGGTGGAGAACTCAATCATCTGCTTGAAACCTTGTGTAGCTTACAAGCATATTAGAGCTGTGCCCTCTGGTCCACGCTGGCTGCTTGTAGGTTTCCAAGTTGATTTAAGGTGCTGGGTTTGACCTATAAAGCTCTGAAAAGCTGAAGACCAACTGTGAGACTTCCTCTCTGTCCTTTCCCATCAGGCTGTATTGCAATCAGATGAGTGACTCAATCTGCAGCTGCCTCAGCATAAAAGAGAAGAGGTTGCTAGCAGCACACTTTCCGTGTGGCCCTTTTGATTATAGAACGTCTCGGTCTAAAATGGCTCAGGTTTGACCAGAAGGGAACGTTGCAATGCTAATTTTTCATTCTGACTATTCTGGTCAATCAATTTATTTATTTTCCCTATTTTGGGACAGCAGGAAGAAGTCTACGAATGGTTTCTTAGTATTAGGAGAATAGAGGAATTTCTTTCATTTTTTTTTCTCTGTTATGAAGAGGGTTAGATTGGCTTGTTGGAGGTAAATCAGTGGTGGGTTTGTTAACGTAATTGCATTTTTTTTAGGCCCACAGATGCATACAAATCTTTTGTGTTTGGGAAATGTGTTTAAATGAATTAAATGAAAAACAAATACCCCTTTTTAATTTTACCCTTCCTACTGGCTGTCATGGAGGTTAGAACAGCTTTTTTGGTGAAAGATACTTTGCTCCTAGCATGCTTTTAACTGTATCGCACAAAGATATAAAAAGACTCAAAGGCTAGATGGTAAAATAAGACCAATTTAAGTTAGAAATAAGGTACACATGTTTAAGAATGAGAGTAACTAGTCATTGGAACAATAGCTGTTTAAGAATGAGAATAATTAGTTGTTGGACCAATTTACCAAGGATTGTATCACTGGGAAATCCTAAAACAGAATTGGATTTTTTTGTCCCTAGAAGATATGCACCAATTGAAGCCCAGCAATTGGATTTGCAGCAGTAATTAACCCAGGGATGTCCTATTATTTGTGTAATCCAGACAGTCAACATGTACCCTTTTGGCGATTGTGAATCTCAAGAATGAATTATCTATTCTATCAGTTTCTATGACATTTCTATGAATTTCAGTAACCTAGTTAGATCTCTCTCCCCTTAGTTCCATGCTGAATGGAATTTGGCTTGGAAACTGTCCTGGATGGGGGAAAAAAAGATTGTCGTAGGGGTTATTTGGTCCATGCAGCCATAAGTTCAAGTCCTTGGGGAACTGAGTTCTTTATTCTTCCAACTTAGATAATTTATGTCCCAGACTTTATTTTGTTGTCTTAGAGACTAGCTTCTAAAAAGCCAGGTCCTGTCTGCTGTGCATGGGCATTAAAGATTCTATGATACGCTTCATAAGACCTGGCCTCTGGAATGGAAATGCTTTGAAAGTCATGGTAACTCTGATATAAAAAATGGCTTGCATTCCTTTACTCTGTCTCCAAGCAAACTGAAAAGCTAATTCACATTCAGTTGCATCCCTAAAGAGACAGGCTGGGGGAAAGTAGCGCTGCTATAGTAAATAATAGCTTGGAGAAACGAGATAGGATTTTGTTAGTCCCAAATTTTCAGAAGTATTCAAGTGTTCAAGTGATGCTGCGGCTGTCATGGTCCAGGGATTCTACGAGAGGCCAGGATTTTTGGCGGGTAATATATTTTACTGGACCAACAGCATGATTGGCATAAAGTCAGACATGCTTTCAGATGCAAGGTGTTCTTCATCTGGGGTGATCTGGTTCAGTAAAAGATAATACCACTCCCAAAGATGCCTGCCTCTTACAAAAGTACAATCGCACCTTTTGCACCTGCATGAATTTGCATACATGTGCTTGGGTATCTTCAGAAATGCTTGTTTAAAAGGTAGGAATTAAACCATGCAATAGCTGCTGTGGGTCTTAATTCAGGAAAAGAAATGATTCCAGCAGCAAATGAGGACATTTCATTCCTGTGAAAAGCAGTTGCAGAAAACTAGGTGGATGTGTAAAGCCGGTGCGGGGTTAAGTATGATTTGTGCCAAAAGGAGACGTACACTTATTCCTCAAGTGTGACCCTTAACGTGTCCCTCGTTTTGTACAATTCAGTCTCTTAAGCTGAACACCTAACCCAGATGCACAGCTGTCTGTCTTCAGATGACTGTTGGTTTATAAAACAGCAAATGTCAAACACCGAAGGAACAGCTGTGCTTTGTTTTAGAAGGTTTTCCTGGGAATAAACCGTGTAAATGCAGAGCTGTCTGCATGCGTCTTACCTCGTTCACAAGCTACCTCACTTCATGTCATTTGTACCTAATCTTTTGAATGTTATCCCTGGCAGTTCTCTCAAGGCTAGATTGTCACAGCCTTCACTCGGCTGCTTAGGGAAGTAATGAGACACCATTATTACCCCGTTGTGGTTTACCAGCCCCCAGAACAAGGGGTGAGCAGGTGAAGAAATGGTCTTTGACACGGATGTGCAACCCTACTTTGCTCCTAGAGAAGAGCCTCTCCGCACCACCACTGCCATAATGAGGACAGTTTTTTAAAGTCACCTCTAGCCCTTGGGCAGTTAAGCATGGGGAATAAAGTGCTTAAAGAAAAGTGGACAACCAGATATGGGGATGTTTTAATGATAGGTAGCAGTCAGCAGCTTTCCCTGTTTTAGAAGAGAGAAGACAATCTAATTTTTTCACCTCCACTTTATCTCTTGTCTAACCTGTTATATGCACTATTTGTATATGTATCCCTTCAGTGATTCTGCCCGAGTTTCATTACCATACTGTCATACTTTGTTATTTTTCCCTTCAGTGCTCAGTGTCAAAACATGCATTTAACTCGCACTGTTTGAGCCAAATGAAGATGGCTCAGTTTTCCCTTCTACCTCAAGTGCATATAACCATGTAACCCATAAAGCAGCTGATTTTTCCCCGTATGGGCAGTGACATGCACTTTATGTTGAAAATTAAGCTCCACTCTAAATAGAGTCAAAGGACTTTCAACTTTGAGTTAGAGGGTTTGGACCAGTTTCTAGAGAACAAGCATCCACAAGGCAAAACTGTAATGACAAGTGGCAATGATTATCACCTCCGCTTCTCGACAGTGCTCTCAAGCAAGGTATGTGAATACGGAGACTTTCTCCCATAGAAAAAGGCTGTCCAGAGGAAGGTTGAGGCATTTGAATGGGGCGATGAGGAAGATATCATTGCTCACGTCTGCATCTCTTTGTTCTTTCTTACCATCATTGTGGTTGTCACTGTTTGGGGTTGTGTTACAGTAATGCTGGGTCGCTAACTAGGAGCCTATTGTCTTAGACATTATGCAAACGCTGAACAAAAGAGCAGCCCCCCCCCCAGGGAGCTTACAGTTTGAATGGATTTTATCTCTCTATTGTGAACCATGTCATATTAAACATGTGATTAAATACTAAAATTGCCAGCCTATTAATATAGTGATATGTAGCCATTAATGGTTTCGGTTTGAGGTTGTTGTTTTTTTTAATATCCAGTGCATAGATGTGAAGATAATACTTTACTAAATAGCGTGCTCAGTCTCCACCAATCAAATCAAATAACTCAATGCCAACATGAATTGAACATATACAACTCTAATGTGACCTCATCGGCTGTTTCACAGAATCCCCCAAAGTTACCATGCCACTTTACCCAGCTGTACCCAGTACTAATTCCCTACCAAGAGAGAAACATGCTTTGAACCTTGTAACCAACCTGGGAAAGAGACAACTTCCAGAAATCTGGAGCAAAATAGAGGTTTCTTTCTGTTTCCAGCTGAGCAGCATACGCCTTATACTTGCTTTAAAAACAGTTGACAACATCATTTACATTTTCTTGCAAGGGGAATCTCCTGTTGTCTTTGGGGACAGCTCTTTTTTGTCTTATTTTGTATTTTATATTTGCTTGTTGGTTACTTTTTCTCAGATACTTACTTTCTATCTTAAGGATTGTGCAGTGGTTCAGGCAATATAATAGCACTGGTCTCCTTGTATAGACTAGAGTCGTATTATTTTGAAATATAGCATTCCTGTGGTGAATGCATGCAAAGAATATTCGTTCTTGAAACGGCATTCATCACGCTAACAGAGTTAAGAAAAATCACAGCAAGGTGATGATGAATGCCATTTGTAAAAGAAACCATAGTTGAAACAAGTTAATTTTTTGGAGGATTCAATTTCAGATCCTGACTGCCTAGGCAGGCAAGTTAATTTAAAAGAAAAAAGATACAGCATTGCCTGGGCAGGTAGTCGATGAAATAAGAACTTACTGTACATACGAGTTTGTCTTTATCCTTTATATGCCTGTCGCCTCATAGTCTTTCTCTCTCTCTCTTTCCTTGCACTTTCTCTTTCTTTCTTTCCAGACCCCCGAAGAATTAGAGGATGATTCAGACTTTGAACAGGAAGATTATGATGTCCGCAGCCGAACAAGTGTTCAGACTGAAGATGACCAGCTTATTGCTGGGCAGAGTGCAAGGGTGAGCATAAAATCCAAGTACTCTGTTTACTCTGTATGTAGCTCCAAATGTAAAGTTATGCCTCTGAAAGCAGATTTGGTAATTTGAAATCTTCAGGGTCATGTCAGAAAGTCTGGGGGGCAATTTTGTTCTGCAGGCTTCAAAATTTAAAGACATTTCATGTTCATCATCGTAAGAAAGTTTATTAAATGGTTCTCCCAGGCTTCTGTTGTATCTTGCATCAACCATTCACCCAAAAGCCAACGCCACAGCAGGAGGCCCTGCATACATAGAATATACTGTAGCTGTCAGAGCGTTCAGTAAATTAAAAAAAAAAATCCTTTAGGGCACAAAGTGTAGTGCCAAGAGAAGTCTTACATTAGTCATGTTTCCCTGTGTGCTGCGTTGTCTGAGAGAGCTGGTTAAGGTGCTGAGTAGTCCCTATAATTTAACTATAATTGAAGACATTTGCTACTGAGTCAATGCAATTTTACCAGTGTAATTATATCATGATAGAATGGAGGCATTGTGATTTGTGACCTTAACTTATGGATGGGGCTTGCAAATTAAGCTGGCAAGGTGCTTCAAGGGTCAGAGATGCCGGAGAAGTGAAGTTTGTTGACCGTCCAGATTATGTCAATCTCTGATTAATGTTTACCTTGTGCTAAGTAGGCTGCTAAACTCAGATAAGACAGCAACAGGATACCAGGTTGCTAGCAATCGACAACGTGAAAGTATATTTGACTTCCAAGACGGTTACAAATCACACACTCCCCCTCACCCCCTCATCCTTCTTCCTTTCATTCTGCTACTGAAGTAGTGGAGAGATGCTGTGAAAATCTAAGACATCCTGTAGTTTTTCATGAATATTGTATGCACCTCTGGGTCTTTGTTTTGGATTGGATGCATGATATTTAGCCTCAGATTAAAAATTGACTGTTATGGTCACCAAGGTGGAAAGACAATTCAGTGGCCTCCTAAGGAAAATCTAAGTCAGTATTTGGGGTTGATCCTCACTGCCAAGCATTTGCATTTTCACACCCCTGCATTTTGCATATTGGCTTCCAGGAGAGCATGCACATACCAGCAGACCCCCCCATGCCTGAAGAAGGGCATTTGTGCCTGAAAGCTTGCAAAGAACAATTTTCCCAACTATTTAGTTGGTCTAATAAAGGATATCACATCTACCCAAGGAGCTCTGTCAGTCAGTATTTGTGAAGAGGTGACTCCCAATCCCAGTCATGGTGACATACCTATTTTGCCAGGCTAACTACCTCATCAAAAGATACCCAATGAGTAAAAAGAGCCATTATGCAGACTTGGAAGAGGAAAGGTACACTGCAGGCTGCCACAAACTTACAGTCAGAGACTATAAGCAAGCAGACTGTACTTTGGTCACGAGAGGAAATGTAGGGTCAGCTACAGAGGACCTTACGGATGTAGGTTGAGAGGAGATGTAGTGTCCTCCCTTTGAGTCTGAGAAAGCTGCATAAGAAAGACAGAATATGCATAGGTCCCTGATTTGTTTTAAATCCCTTTCTCCAGGTTCAGTGAACAGTTTAGCAAAAAAACAAAACAAAACAACAACCCAAGATACTTTGTTTCAAGGATGTTGCTTCTGTGTCACTGAATATTATTACTGTACACAGGCTCCCAAAGAGAATTCTTGTAAGTACGTAGTCTATTGAGCCGGCAGGATATCATGTCTAATAACCAGAATGGGCAAACATGGGAATAATCCAGTTTGGACGAGTTGCAGCACAAAATCCCATCCTCGGGAGCCTGCCCCTTGGAAGGGGACTGGAAAATTATGCCAGAAGGGGCAGGTGCCCCAGGAACCATCATAAATGTGTCTTGGAGGTATTTTAATCCTTTAACGCACAGGAAAGAACCCCTAATGTATGGAGAAAGACTGATGCCTGAAATAAACACAAGTGTAAAATGTTCCTGATGAAGCTCAGTTAATTCAAATTCCGCTTTTAATCTTCTCCTGCCTAAATCTGGGACTGCGGCATCACACGGTTCTTTCAGTAATCAAAATGAGACTAAAATAACACGAGATTATAAATAAACACCTAAGTAGGGATAAGAGCATTTTTTAAGGACTCATTCCAGCTATAGGGGCTGACGGAGCTGAAATCCAGTGGTTGCTGCTGCTGTTGAACCTATAGCCCTTAGCTCCACTGTGCTAGGCACTAAAATACAACAGTTAAAAAAAATACCGCCCCCCCCAAAAAACCCCCAAAACAAAAAAAAAGGTCCTGCCCCAAAAAGAATACGATGGGAGTGGAGGGGGCAAAATATGACCCACAGGCTGGATCCAGCCCACAGAGGGATGTTGACCGGTACACAACTATGCTCCATGTCCCAGCAACCCCAGTACAAGTGGCTCCTTCTGGCTGCCACTTCTGGATCCAGTGCCACTGTCCAGGCACCCACACTGGGCAGGGCATGCAGTTGGGTGGCTGGGATGGGGTCACGGCTGGCAGGGAGCTGCATCCGGGAGTGAATGGGCTGGTGGGGCCAGGATTTTGGGACAGTGACCGAGCAGTGCTGGGGCCTGGGCCGAGTCACAATCCACTGCCCACACACCCCTGCAATGGCATGAGTTCCCCCGGCAGGGGCATGCAGGGAGTGGATCACAGGTCTGCCCCAGCCCTTGGCACCTCCCCACAATGCTGGCTCTCACCCTAGATGCAGCCCCCTGCCCAGCTGCAAGGTCTGCCAGCGCAGCTCCCTGCTGGTCTCCATGAAGACCCTGGGATCTTGGAGCTGTAACAGTGCGGGGCCGGGGATCCCTCACAGACTTCAGGGAGTGGATTCCTGCTCTGCCCTGGCTCCCAGCCCACACTGTCACCACCATGCAATCCATATTTTGCCACCCCTGGATTATAGGCTAAGGGTGCCTGTAGACATGCAGGATGTCTGCTCAGCTGTACTGTAATTACAGCGCATCAGAGCAGACTTGATTAATTGAGTTTGCTAGAGCGCGCCTCAGCATCTCACGTATTCAGCATCCCCGCACTTCAGAATGGCAGCGGGGGCACTTTAACTAAAGCTTATTGAACGAGCTTTGGTTAAAGTGCACCTGATGCTATTTTGAAGCCTGGGATGCTAAGTTCATGAGCCGTTGCAGGCTCTTTAATTACAGCATCTCCTGAGAGCTGCTCTAATTAAAGCCACCCCCTCCATCTCCAGAAAATGTGTAAGTAGCTGACCATTGATGTCTCTCTCAGCCCTCTGCCTATATATGCCTGCTCCATAAAACCTGTTAGCATTTGCCTGGAAATGAAATTTGAATACATGAACTTCATTTGCTAGTAGATAGAGCTCTGGAGGAATGCAAGAGCAATGGAAATAGTTTTAAAGTTATAAAATACTGGTGTTGATGTGTGTGGTAGTTCTTCTCAGTGTTTTGTTTGGCACCAGATATCAGCTTCGTAATCTATGAGCCACTGGCTGGTATTATTGCTCAATTTGCAGATTCCATCTGCCCCATCTGGGCATTTGTAAAGATTGCGGGTTTTGATTAAGTGCTGCTCTGTTGCTGGGTTTTTGGTTGTAGCCATGTTGGTCTAAGGACACAGGCAGGTAAGGTTCTTTGGGTAGATGCGATATCTTTTATTGGACCAGCTGAGTAGTTGGGAAAATGTTCTTTGCAAGTTTTTGGGCGCAGTCGCCCATCTTCAGACATAGGAAGTCTCTGCTGACCTGAGACTCCAAGGAATGATCCCCCCTCACTTTTAACTTCTCTCATTACTTGGAGTCTCAGACCAGCAGAGACTCCCTATGCCTGATGAAGGGTGGCTGCACCTGAAAGCTTGCTAAGACCTTTGTTCCAACTACTCAGTTGGTCCAATAAACAATATCGCATCTACTCAGAGAACCTGGCCTGTTCGGTTTGTTGGACAACCCATTCACATAGGGGGCTGTCCAATATGTGGATCTTGCAAAGTGTTGTTTTGAAGTGTCTTTATCCCAATCTGTCTGTTTAGCTTGACCCATGCTTGTTTGTCAAGGTTGTGCCCAATGGGGGCCTCATTTGGTGTTCGTGTAAAATGCTGTAGGAATAGATCTGACCTTTCCCAGCAGTTGGCTCACTCCATTGCTGTCCTTAGGTTTGGTTCAGTATCCTCAGTCTCTTCCAGGGGCTTCTGGGATCCTTGTATAAGTGGTTTATGACTCTTAACCCTCCATCCATTTGGGTCCTCAGTTAACAGTTGATGGAACAGGTGATTTTTGTCATCTCTTGCTTCTGTTGCCAGTAATGATGTTAAGCTCTGTCTTCTTGTAGCACTTGATCAAATGTTCAAGAGTACAGGAAGTACATCTGTGTGTGTGAGAGAGTTATACAGCCTGTTAAGAGTCTCAGTGCACTGTTAAGTACAGTGTCAAACTTTTTAGTATGACAACTTGTGGACCATAGAGGAGCACAATATTCTGCTGGGGCATATACCATTGCAAGCATGGTGGTTCTGAGCACTTTGAAGGTGGCACCCCATGTCATGCTGGATGAACATCTTAAGGCAGGTACCCGTGCGCAGGCTTTACTGCTTGCTAGTTAAACTGCCGTCAATGACAGAAACCACACGGAAGTAATACAGATTGGCCTTAATATCTTTCTGGTCATACAGAACTTTAATGTCACATGCCTCCTCTAATTAGTTTCAATTAATTCTTCTGTTCTAGTGTGAGATATATATTTATATTTATATTATTTATTAATTTGACTTGCATTGCATTTTTTGGTTGAAAGACTAATGTGTTAACATTTGAAACTGCTGAGTTACATTGATAAGTCCTAATTAAAACTCATGTGTTGAATTTTAATTTGATTAACTTGCAAATTCCTCATTTTCTGATCTACTGTTTATAGATAACCTTTTTTAATTTCAGTTTTGGAAAAGGTCAATTATGAATTTTTAAAAGCCAAGAGCAGTTTAAGAATATGTAGAGAAAGACTTCAGCTGATTGAAAGTGACATAAACAAGAAAAAATATAATGACACTTAAATATATGTCACACCCCATTAAATACATAATGTGGTCTTCAGAACCCCGAAGCCAAGTAGTATCTCAGCTTGGAAATCATTGTTGGAAGTGTCCATTTGATCTTCAGAAGCAATTATTATCATTTTGCAATATTTTGTAACTTTATTTTTGCTTTGTTGATAATGTCACGGCAAATTAGAATCAACCTGTTTAGTGCCATTTTGCATATCGTCCCCAAACCAATTAAACCACTAAACATTATTGAAAGGTATGTTCATTTCAGTTTATATTAAGCGTATTCCCCCACACATCATAGCTTATTTCCATGTTGGAGTCAGAGAAAGCTGCATCGGATCTGACTGATGGTGTGGCTGGGAGAGATGTGAATGATAGCCAGGATGTGCTAGCACTCTTTCAGATATTTGAAAGGCTGCCATAAAGAAGACTGAGAAACATAGTTCTCCCTTGCCACAGGGGCTGGGGACTTGAAACTGCATCAAAGAAGATTAGATCTAAATCTCTGGAAAAAATGCCATCACTGTACAACTTATCGACCGGTGGAATACTTTGTCTAAGAAGGCTGTGGCTTCTTCTTTGGCGGTTTTCAAGCAGCTGAATTTGTCTGCAATGGGTTAGGAATAGCACATCCTGTATTTTTGCCGGAAGTTGACTAGATGGTCCTTTCCAACCTTCCGATTATACGACTGAAAATTAGCAAACCTCTAGGTCTATGGGTTAGGTTTCCTTTTGCTCTGCCTAAAGTTTAAGCGACAATGACAACTCCTGTCTTCCCATTTGACTGTAGTGGCTTCTGCACACTCTCTTACCACATTCTGGTTTCATAGGAATACAGTCTTTAAATATCCAGAGGCTTAACAGGACTATAAAAAGGCCTTTTTTTCTAGATATAGCTGATGTATCGAAACCACATTTTGGACCAAGGTCTTACCTGCATATTCTTTTATTTGAAAACATTTTAATAATGAGAATTTCTTCCAGTAAAATGTGCACTGAAGACCATCGCTAATAGGCAGCCCGCTTTAAGAGACCATTCTGAAGCTTGCCCTGAAGCTTCCACTTCAGTTTTCCTTGAAACTGATGGTAGATAACCTGATCCACTTAAGAGTTTTCCTCGTAGGGGCCAGACCCTCAGGGTAAATCGGTGTACTTGAGCTGTGAAATGAGTGGAGTTATTGTGATGTACATCAGCGGAGGATCTGCTGCTACATCCTGTAGAGCTTTGACGGTTCCTTGTCTACTGTGTTATACAGAGTTAGGGACTTGTGAAATGTATTTTGGTGTTATATGCCAGGGGCAGTCCTTTCCGGGGAAGCTACGTCTATGAGCCAGGGTTCTGAGGAACTAAAATAGTATCTTGCTTCTGTTTTTAATGTGCACTTTCTTTACGTTTCACCCAGGCTATCATGGCTCAACTCCCCCAGGAGGAGAAGGCCAAGATTGCAGAGCAGGTGGAGATATTCCACCAAGAAAAAAGTAAACTGGATGCTGAGGTGGCTAAGTGGGATGACAGTGGTAATGACATCATTGTCTTGGCAAAGCAGATGTGCATGATTATGATGGAAATGACAGATTTTACAAGGTAAGGACCAAAGACTCTGTGTGGAGGGCTTCTTCCCAAACTCAGAACATTTATTTTGATGATGATGAGAACATTTATTTTTATGATGATGAATGTTGGGATGATTGAGTGTATTTACTGTGTTTAGGTAATGTATCTAGTTCAGTCCTCATGCTGTATCTATAATATCTGTGCCATTATTTTGACATAAAGGTGCTCTGCATTGTTGTTTAAACAGCATTCACCATGAAGGTCCTGATGTAGCAAAGCATTTATGCATAAGCTTAACTTGACACACATGGCTAGTTCCACTGAAATCAGTGGCAAAGACATTTTATTACTCACTAGCAGGCCAAAACATAAAACTAACATTTTTTTTAATAGCTGAGTCTCCTTAACAATGCATTTCTTTTGGGGCAGAAAGCCAGTTCAAGTACAGATACAACTGAACTAGCCACTTCATATTAAATATGTCTTCTTTAATTTTAACACAATGGCACAGCAATGATACTTGCGGCCACAGACTCTCGAAAGCTATTTCACTTGGTATTGGTCTAGGTGGACATATCTCCCTGCACTCTCACAATTTACGTCAATAAAAAATAATGACAGAACTTCCATTTTGAAGACTAAATTTTTACAACCCTCCCCCTCCACCTAACCCCTCCCCAACCAAACACTATCATTTTAGCTAGTATTCAGCTTCATCAGGACTTGTCAGTGAGCATGACTCTTTTTCTACCTTTCATTTCCAACTCCTCTCTCCAAAGTCACCTTACTCATTTCTAATTACAGTGCTTCAAAAAGTAATTCATTAATGATATCATTTAAACAAATTCTAGCCTTTACGTCAGTGGCTTACTGTCATACAAGTTTTTGAATACAAATTTTGTTTAAATCCAGGCACATTGTTAATCACACCAGGGAGACGGTGTTACATGAGTTTTTGAATTACACATTACCATAATCAATTAAAGCCAATGTATTCATTTTTCTTATTAATAGAGCTTTGAAAAGCAGAAATGGCATTAATCAAATGATGATGAAATACAACTGGATGAAAATCATCACGTTTTTCTGTAGTATATTAAAACCAGGCATCCCGTTATTTAGTAGAAACTTCTGTCACGTTTCTTATTCTGCCTTAGCTGTTGATTTGCTTTTGTGACCAGAGCTTCCCCCCCAATTCAGTCGCAATAATTGCTGCATTGACTCTTTTCTGTGTACATATGTGTGCGCATACTCTAATTCAATGTATAACATGAATATCTGTGCATACACCTGACTCATTTGCATTCACAATCACAAGTATTTTCACTTATGAATCAAGTATGTATAGACCTTTGAATGTCTGGGCTATGGCAGTTAGCCTTCACTTCAAAAAGTGATCATCATACAACTTTCTGAATAAATAAAGATCATAAAGACTGTTTTTTTAGTCCTGACTTCTCACTTAACTGTCCTAAAACAGAATGAAAAATAGTTCCCTTGCTTCATCTTTGCTTAGCGGTAGCATTCACCAGTCTTGTCTACCTAATGCTTGGCATAAATCATCATGGTGCAAACTCCTCCAGTGAAGGCCCCAGTGGAAAGGAAATCTGGCCAGAATCTGGGATTGGATTGTTCTTGGTCCATACTTACCTTTCAGTATCTGTGTCCATATTGCATCATCATAAATCTCTGGCCAGTAAATGCTGTAGTGATTAATTCTGCTTTTAGAAAATGAATTACTGATGCAGTGCTCCAGTTCTTGCAGGCTTGGGGACTAAGTGGTGAACCAGATCCTTCCCAGGGCTGGTATTTGAATATTTTTTGCCACATGACTGCAGCTCTGAAAAAAAAATGTCATCTAAGTCTTCCCTTTCATTTTCCCAAGGCAGAAAAACCATCTTCTGGGTATCCTTTCCGAACTGTATGTCCAGAACCCTTCCCTAAAGTTTGTGGCAGGGAAGAAAAATCTCTTTGTGCCATACTTCAAAAGCACGGAAAGAATATTGCTTTGTACTTGCATCTGTCCATTTGGCCCTGAAGCAGAGTAAGAGCTCTTCCCCAAGAGTGCAGGGGAAAAGGGTATTATCTAGTAACTTCTGCAATGGACTGAAATATGAATGTTTCTTTACAATTTGCTGGACTAGTTTTGAATCCATTATTATGCTTCAAGTTGCAAGTCTGGTAATCAGATTTTTCTGGCATCAAAAGAACGGGAATAATGTGAGGCTGAGAGCAACCTTACTGTCATGTTTGCAGTAAATTAAAAATAAAAAATTCAAAGTGGACCTTTCTGTCTCTATCTGCATTAGATTTAATAAAAGCACCTTTAATGTATTCCATTAAAATCAAAACTAAACAAAACCCTTCATACCTCCTTGGTCTACAGTGACCTCAGCAATGTTAAAATAGAATAACTTCCCAAATATGTGCAGCGGGTGACAGTCAGATGTGCGGATCCGTTGATATAATGGATAGAAAAGTATATGAGGTTGGTGTTAAGGTTGTTAGGGTCCAAGTGTGATGAAGATGTGATATATATTATGCTTTGGTATTCATTTGAGATGGAAATTAAATCTTACGGAATGTTCCATTGTGTTTTTGACAGCACTGTAGGTAATTCGAAGATGAAAAAATGCCCATTTCCCACCCCCCTTACCGTCAAATTACCATACTTTCAATGTTCTTCGTAGAGGGAATGTATCCTGCTGCAATGCTACTTATCTGTAAATGTTGGTTGTGTGTGCTGATGCACACTAAAGTTGTATTTTATTGCTGTAGTAATAGCAATTAGAACAGCTGTCATAATGCCAATTTATTGTCCAAACAGTTTGAATTTTATAATCTGAGTGATAGCATTTATTCGCGTTATAAGTTGCTATTTATTTCTGGTTGTTCATAAACAGTCTTATGACTCAGTGGATGCCATTTTTAATTACCCTTTGACTCAAGCAAGGTTTTGGCAAGTTTATAACAAAAAGACATGTACAGTGTTGTTCAGATACAGCATCCACAGTATTTAACAAGGAGAAAAATAAGGTTTCTAGAGTAAGATGATGTCTTTTATTGAACTAATGCATGTAGTTGAGAGAGATAAGAAAATTATCAGGTTTCAAACAGTCACAATCCAAGCTAAATAAACTTTGCTCCTCTCATATCCCTGGACCATCACAGCTACAGCACCACTTTTACATGTTAGATGTTGGAATCTGCTACATAAAAGGGAGACAGCTCAATGTGAAGGAAAAAGAAAGCAAACTAAACAATCACACCTACTTTGAAAGCGTATGCACAGGAAATCTAATTTTTACTTACTTCGGGCTGTGATGGCTTTCCCCGCCAGATATGAGTATAGCTACACGAAGCTGGAAGGCATGCCTGTTATTTCTTTCAACTATTAAAATTTGTCCATTAAATACAATTATCTCACCTTAAAATCGTGGCTTCTCTCATATCCCTGGGCCTCACACACCATACTCACACGCTTTTGCAAACCTGACAGATGTTGCTGCTAACGTTTTGTTTGAGCTTGGGGGTCAATAAAAGCCCTAAGAATATAAAGTGAAACAAAGCATAAAATCACCTGATTTTCCATCAAAAGGATGAGGAATTGTGTTTTAGGGCACAGACAGAATTGTGGCTCCCCGCTGTAACTGAGAATGCTTTGCAAGAAGTGCTCTGAGTTGCAACGACCCCACGGACCAAACAGAAGTTCACTCTTGGGGGGAATTTTGCTGCTGGTTGGGAGTCTGCAGGCAATTTCCCCTAGCAATGGCTCCTTCTCCAGCCAGCACAATACCAGCCCATGCTATTTGCAGATTGGGAGCAGGGAAAGGGAACGGAAGGTGCTTGTTCTAGGGGCTCCCCAGCTAGCACTGGAGGGTGAGGTGGGGGAAATCCTCTCCACTCTCCGGCAAGGGCTGACACTGAACTCCCTCTGCTCCCTTTAGCCCCCTCCCATTCTGAAAACAGCTTGGAGGCTGGGAGGCAGTGCAGACACAAGTTACAGAAGACACTCTGTTTTGAAATATCTTTATCATCATGTGTCAGGTTCAGATTTTTGCCCAGTCTGCCATTTTTAACTGTTCTGCAGCCATGCACTTGTGTTTGGTCATGGCTATAAATCACTTTCTGTGGCCAGATCAGGCAAAAATTGTCTCTTCTGTCTGCACCCTTATATATAGCTTGAATGCAAACATACAAAAGTACATGTTCCATTGAAACTGAGCATTATTGAACCTTTTAAAATAAATTTGATATGAGTTTGAGTCAGAAATAAAATGAGGCAAGTCTGAGTTGGCTCAGATACTTTCCTTCCTTTTGTATAAGTTTTGGTAAATGTATTTATTAGAATGTGCATTTCTTACATCATCATATAAATACCAAAGGAGATAGATCAGTAGTAAGGATGAAGAGAAATCAAGCAAGATTTAAGCATAGAAGGATTATGCTTCAAGTAGTTTAGCTGGTTTTTGTCAGAAATCTAAGGAAAGAGATTTTCTAATGTGACATTCCTGCACTTGGCAGACTTAGTGTTAAGCACGGGTCTGGGAATAACATAATTTAAAAAAAAAAAAAGTTTTGTATGTGAGCAGGGACCGCTTCTTAATGAGCACTTAAAAATGCACATACTATTAAACATTGTTCATGTGCTGGAAGGCACTATCAAACTAAACTGCTAGTGAGGCATTTTATATGTGAAAGGAAATACAGCAGACCCATTTCTTAATCAAGCTGTACTATAATAAGTAGTTAAAAGGTGAAGTTGCAGTAAATTAGGTAGGCATTCCTAGTACAGTTCTAAAAAAAATCAAATACTGAGCTAGGACACTAAAACTGTTTGCTTTCATGATTTAATTAGATTGCAGCATAATTATATTGTATTTTACAGAGGTAAAGGCCCATTGAAGAATACATCTGATGTCATTAATGCAGCCAAGAAGATTGCAGAAGCAGGCTCTAGGATGGACAAATTGGCACGAGCTGTAGCTGATCAGGTAACGTTGTAAAAAAATAAAAAATTAATGACTCAAGTCAATCAGTGGCATTTTGCAGGGGAAGTATCAAAACATTTTTTGTTGCCAAAGGATCCTTTGCACGAAGTCCCTTGCTAAGTAATCTGATCTAGTGATGATAAGCAGGCTGTTTCTACAGAAGCAGGCAGGTTGGTAAAATCATTGTCAATTGAGTGAGACTGATATTACACCCTTTAATTCACTGAGAAGTTAAGACTGTTAAATAATAGCAGAATCAGCTCTCATGGATGAGAATACCATGCAAAGCAGAAACAGACCAACCTCCAAACTGTTAACTCTTCTTAAAATCAGATAACATATGCTCGCCTCTGTTTGATGTGTATATCTTTTAGACTATAAATTAGTCTACAAACTCTAGAAAGCCCTGCCTTCTACTATAACATCGTATCTCTAGTCTATAAAAAAAAAAAGCATGCTACAAATGCTGAGTTTGCAGACCTTTTCCAAAGATCTGATGTCCTGAGCAAGGTAAGAGTGCAGAGAAGGAAATGGGCAGGGCATATCCTAAGGACTGCCAAGAGAAGGCTTGTGAGTCAGATTTTGGAAGCTGAAGTGGAGGGTATCAGACATCGAGGCAGACCAAGGCAAAAAAAAATGGGAAGATAATATAAAAACTGATTTGGAAGGGACAGGCAAAGATGCGACAAGGGGGAAGGAGATTGTTCAAGACAGGAGGAGACAGCAGGCTTTAGTTAAGGTGGGCCTGTGAAACCAGAGGGAGAGACAAATAAGGATCCCACTTGAACGTTGCTGAATAAAATTATTAAAAGTTGATGTGTGTTGTAGCTTCTGTAGGCCGTGCTCTCTGCACGCACTAGGGACTCTGCATTGTGCCATCTTTTCACAAATTCCCAGTCTGTCACCTTCTCTTCTTTCTTCATTCCAGTGGAAAGTCAGTGTGCCCTGGTCTCTGGTCCTCTGACCAGGGTATTTTGTCCTCCTTTCTGTGCCCACGACTCTGTATCCTCTCCCATTCCGCTCTCCATCATGTGCCAGGAGCTCAGGATGTGACATAACAGCTTTCCCCAAATAGTTCCTTCTGTGCCAGTGCCCCTAAATGTCTCCTCTTCCTCCTTCCCCCACCATTGGTATGGCTTTTTGTTCTGCCTGTAGAATAAGTCACTCGAGATGTCAACATTTTAAATTCTATGGCAAGGGCAGGTATGGTTGGAGTAGTGTGGATGGTTTTGTGGAGCAGTGTTAATGGCTTCTATCAACGGGGCTTTGAGCTGTAAACATTAGTGGTGGTTGCAGCTGTGGGTTCTGCCCCCCATATGAAAAGGTGGTTCTTAGGTTTTCCTTTCTCATTGTTTTTTTAATTTGACCAAAGCAAATACATTTCTTCCCACATAAGCGGAACATTCTCTAAAATTTGGGGGTTTATTGCTAAGCTTCTTAAAAGCTGTCATGATACAGGCAGAGAACAGCCAAATGATTGAGAGTATGGCTTTGCAAGGTTGGGGGTTTTTTTGCCCTAAAAACATTACCGATTTTCTGTTATTCCAAGACATTCTTAGTCAATAACATGCCCTGATATTTTTATCCTGATCTCTTACAGAGCAACCCAGAAAAGCAGTAACCATGAGTGGGCTCGTTCTTTGATTTAGGTTTTTGAGTTGTTATTTTTTCTTTTTCTTTTGCCATCCTTATTCTGGAATAATTGACCAATGAGGTAGGAATGGAGTGTTATAATCTTTTCTACAAAATGAAAAAGATGTATTGGCTTAGCTAGACTACTTTCATATTAGTACAGGATTTTTTCCCCCCTGTACACTGTATACTGCTTCATCCAATCCAATTTTGAACAACTCAGGGAACAGGACTTTCATCACTTCCCTTGGGAGATTATTTTGCAGACTAATGCTTTCCACATTTCAGAAGATGTTCCTGATATTCAGCCTAATTTTTCTTAATCCTGTTATATTGCTTCCAGTGGTTCTTCTATTATATTATCTGTCTACCTATATATAAAGGCATCAAATAAAAAAAAATATTGAGGACCAAATTTCAAATATGGATGCCTATAGCTAAATGCATATTTGTGTGTTTAAGCAACTAAAAATGACTCTTTCTCTTGCTGCAAAATTGATTCTCTCTCTTTTGCTCAAATGATCTTATTTATGAGATTCTCCAGGAATGGCATTTGCCTTTAGAGGGATTTAGGGAGAGGAAGAAAAGAATAAACAAGCTGGTTAAATTGAAAACTTGGAGCTGTTTGTGTTTTTTTAGTTTGAAATGATTTGATTATGTTTAATTTCTCCCATGTTTGCTTTTTTGCCAGTTTAATTAACACTAAACCTCATTTCTTGTTTCCTGGAGTACAAGCAAGTAAAACTAAGCTCTTGAAACACAACCTTCAACCCAAAGTGCAATTAATGCTATAATTGTAGATCCTTAACAATGAGAACATCCCCAAGTCCCCTATGCTGTCCTTAATATGAAAGAAAGTGACCCTTTTTAGATACCAAAGTATGGACATTTGTTTGTAATTGTCTACTGTCCAGCCAGGGTAGAAGCTGGAGCATCTCCTTCTTTGATAAAGTCTATTGGTAGGGACTGTAAAAGGATAAAAGTTCTTCCACAAGTATTTGCTATCACAGTTCTGGATTTCAGCTCTCCTTCCTCCCTCCCTTTGAAATGGGAACGTCTGCTGGTCACAGGAATTTTAACTTCTGGTGGAAATGGCACCAGATGTCTAGGCCAGGGAATCTGAGGCAGAGTTGGAAGGAGTCTTGGTGGTGTATCTTGTGGCTCATCCACCCACTTTGCCCGTTCACACCTTAATACCGTTTCTGTGTGTTTGGGGAAATCCACCCAATATGTTAGCAAAGTTCCCACTGTGGAAACAGCTGTTAAGGAACATTAAGGAACATTTGCAAAATATTTCAGTTTTCACACTTGGTGCTTTTACAGATGGAAGAAATTAAAGGAACAAAAAATCAACTAGGAAAACCCATTCTGTTTAAAGAATGCTGGCTTGAGTTCTGTTTTAATCTTTCTCCCTCCAGGAGGATGAGGCATACAACCTTTAAAATACACACGTTAAGAGACCAGTGTGAGAATTAGGTGCTTGTTTTAATGCCTTGGCCTTAATGATGTTTTACAGAACTTTAGAGACATGCATGCAATATAAACTTTTTATGGACCGTTGCATTTTAATTACTGTTCCAGTGAGAGAGATCTTCCATTTTAATTTGCTCTAAGGTACTTGTATTTAAAGCCTTGTCAGCTCTCTGGTGGTATCACTTTAACGTTCATTTTTTTCACTTCATAAGCCTCAAGAGGAGACTAAATATTACTGTATTAAATTGTCAGAGGTAGGGAGAAGAAGTCTCCGGGAATTCACTCTTCAAGCATGTGGCAACTGAGAGAAAGACAAAGTAGCATTATCATAAATATAGAACAGATTAAACCTAGCAGCCTCGGTGAACTCCCAGCCCTTCTTTACTGATAGATGGAAAAGGAAAAGAAGCACGCAGGTGCGGCTTTCAGGGTTATAGGCTACAGCGCGTATATCCAGTCCTCCTGTTTTACTGCTGAATGCATTGTAACAACATTTCCCCTGTGCCTTATTTGTCATAGATAAAGTAGCTCTTTAAGTCAATAATTGTGGAGCCATTAGGCTGCGAATGTTTAATTTTATCATACTTAGCTTAGGTGCCATGAAGTTATTTTATTTTTCAACATGGAAAATCGAATATGGAACATTTAATGCCCTAAAGAAGCGTGTTCGAAAGTCACTGAATCTTTGATCTCTGTAGAAATATATGCAGACAACATGGGAAGGCAGGCTTTGCTGTGTACCCCTGACAAGTGGTTATTGGACACATGCTATTAGGAGCCAGGCCTTTCTGCTGGGTTTCATTTGGGTGAATTATAGAGGTCTCTACTCTGGAGGCACGACTTGGAATATTAACCAGCTCTATGCTGCTTATTATGCTGTTGATATTGTTGGGGATGGTACAGTTTCTATTAAGGATGTATTTCAATGGACAATAAATAAATTGCAGTTGGGTCTTCTCTGGCTATATTGATTATGAAAGCTTCACTGAGCCTAGTTAGTTTGCCCCGGGGTAATTTCTATGCACACACATTTGATCTGCAAAATGTGTCAAAATGGTACAGTACTATATAGATAGCCTTCCTGTAGTAGCAAGAAGTATCACTTAGACATTCAAGGGGACCAAATAATTTCATTTCCTTCTTATTAAGGACTGCAAACTTGAAAGCATCTCCTGAAAGATTCTGTGACATGGTGCTCATATTACCATAAATAATTTCCTTCCAGCATAGACAGACTAGAGAAGTATGCATCAGTAGACTCCTGCATTTAGCGCAAACTGAATGATGTCCTAGGGAACAACTATGGCGATTATTTTGTTTCCTTTACAGTTCATCAGGTAACTGACAAATGATTTATTTTTATAGAGTCTGTGTGCATTTTCATCTTTTAATTCATGAGAGTCAGGCTAAGGAAGAGGTAAAGAATGTGCTTTCAGCTTTCATCAAAAGTCTTATTGAAGGGTTAAGAGAAATGGCGGCTTCTAATCTGACAAACATGGCTACTATTTCCGCTGATTGCCTTTGTATAAGGATCCAATACCCTGAGCTAAATTAATCAAGCTTTCTTTTGCTTTTCCCCCCTTCAGTGCCCTGATTCAGCTTGCAAGCAGGATTTGTTAGCATATCTCCAACGCATTGCCCTCTATTGCCACCAGCTCAACATATGCAGCAAGGTGAAGGCAGAAGTCCAGAACCTGGGAGGAGAACTTATTGTGTCAGGGGTAAGCTGGTCTTCGTATTTAGCGGTTTATGTTTCTCATTGTAGCACTTGCAAGGGAGCATTTTTGGTGACAATAACGTAGAAGACAAAAAAACATAGTGATTCATAAGCAGGCTTTTTAAAAATGTTATCACCATTATTCCAGACCTTACAATAACTTATGTAGAGCAATTTGATTTTCCAATTACCCTTTGTTTACACTAACCTTATAAAATCTTCATTCTTCCAAGAGAAAAGCTATTTTGTAGTCCAAAAACTCATTGTCAAGCTGTGAATATTATAATTATTTGGAGCTTTTGTATATTTGCTCATTATAAATCTACTTTCCTTTGTTAGTACTAGTAATTTCCTTCCTCTGTGCAGGATCCAGCACTTCTCCGTATGAAGTGCATATTGTTAAGATGGTCACAACTAATAGGATTTCATTCACTTGGGTTCCAAAGCATGCTAGGTTTAGCAAAAACTTTGGAAGGCCAGCCATTTTTTAAATGCATGTTCTGTTTCCAAATACAGATGCCAAACTTAATAAGGACTTCTACATCCTTCCGCTCAATTACCTCAGGGTTGTTTTTTTTTTAATGAAAACACAGTTTTACCTATAATAAACCAATTTTGGTCCAACACACAGGCATAGAGATAGTCAGCTTATAATTCATATCTTTGCTATATTTTTAAGACACTTTTTTCTTCCCTTCACCTCACCTTGAGCCATCTGTCTCTGTAAGACCCATAGACAAGTACTACCAACTATTGTTTTTCATGACTTCTGTGTTTTCCATTGTACTATCCACTCTATTTTGGCACAGTCATACTTTGGTCACACTCTAAAAAAAAAAAAAAAAAATCGGATTGTAGCCCAAATCCTTGTCCACATATTAGGTACCTAAATTTCTAATTGCACTGATAATTCCACCCTGCTTAGATCCCTGAAAAACTGTTGATGTGCCGACTTCTGAAAAATACCTTCCTAATGGCTTTGAGCACCTAAGCTACAAGTGGTGGGGTCGTCTTTTGACCAACAGTGGTTAAGTCACTTGCCTAGGTAGTTGGAAACCCTGGGAATTGTTGCATGTGTGCCAAGGTCAAATGAGTTTTAGTTAAAGCATTCCCACTGCCATTTTGAAATGCATGGATGCTAATACATGAGATGCAGAAGCTACTGGAGGTATGTTTATTAGCACGTTCCAGCAGATTCAGTTAATCAAGTCTGCTCTGACACACTGGAATTATGGCATGTTGGACCAGCCGCCTTGCATGTGAACAGGCACCATTAAGCTCTAGGCTTTTCTCAGCCTGAGGATATAGGAACCAATACACGCTACTTCCCAGAAAACTGCCTTAACCATCCAGCTAAGTGCTAAGCATAACAGAGGGCATTTTTCCATCCCTTCTGTTGAAGTTGGCCCATTTAGCAGAATATAATATTCCTGGGGGTCCAGAGGAGATTGTGAAAAAGGAGCATCTGTTTTGACAGAGATATCCCAGTCGGGAGGGGTCTTCACTGGGAAGCAGGGATTCCTGGGATTTGCTCTTAATATTGTTTATGCATTTTGTTTTGAATATTTGTTGGATGCAATGCATGGACAGCACTAGGAGTAGGGAGCAGAGCCCAGAGCTTTCTTCTTATCAGAGGTGGCCATTCTTATGAGGCTTCCTAATCAGGTTCTCTAGTTTTATGATTTTTTGCATTCCTTTCCACCCAATGGCCCAGCTCCAAGATGAGGGATGAAGAATGTGCTTCCATAGCCTGGAGATTTTGGCACTATTTTCAGGCACAGCGGATGTGTGTTTAAACCTTGTCAGGTTGAGCAGCATGTATAACCCAGGTCTCCCATTTCCTACAGTAGTGCCCTGTCTACTAGGCTACTGGGCAGATGTGGGTGGCTGACTAAACTGGACCATCTCTTGATCTCCCATCCCTTCCCACCCCCAGGCTCTCAGAGTCACTCTGATTAAAGCACCAGCAGCATCTCATGTATCAGTGTCCCGCACTTCCCCCAAAGTGAGGGACATATTAGGCATGTGCGAATAGGGAAGTATTCAATTCATATTTGGCCAATTTGGAAGACAGTGGTTTGATTTAGAGATTCAAATCACTGTCCTGACTTGATTCAGTGCTGATTTGGAGAGATTCAGTGATTTGGATTGGCCAGGAAGAGGCAGGCACAACTGGGTGGCTGCAGGTTCTCTGATAGCTCCTCTGGCTGTGCCTGCCTCTCCCCAGGTGGGGGAAGCCACAGGAGAAGTCCTCATGGCTGTCCTGCCCCATCCCCTGCCCGGCACCAGTCTAGTCCTGGCACTTAAAAAAAAAGGAAAAAAAAGCTCCACACTCACTGGCTTCAGCAGGGGCTGTGGGGCCTCTTGGCAGAGCCCCCCCCCAGCACAACCCCCGCTCCCCAATCACCTCCCCACTTGGCCCCGCCCCTGAAGGCCCCCCCGCCCAGCCCAGCAGTCCAGGAATAACACCCCTCCCCCCAAAAAAAACAACCCAGCACGTGTCAGCAGTAGCAGCAGCTGTGCAGGCTCTGAGGCCACATGGCAGATCCCCGCTGTGCAGCCCCTGCTCCCTGATCTTCTCCTCCCTGCTAAGCTCCACCTCTGATGGCTGCCTTGCCTGGCCCCAGCATCCTGGCAATTAAAAAAAAAAAAAAGCCCCGCACTTACCAGCTGCAGCAGTGGTGATTGGGGCCTCTGGGTGCTCGTGGCAGAGCCCCCTCTTGCAGCACAGGACAATGGAAGGCAGTAGGGATCCCCCCGCCCTTGGCACCCACACGGCAGTTGCCCTAGTGTGTGGGTGCATCAGTGCATGCTGGCTGAGAGCTGGAGTTGCTGGGGCTGAGTTCTGCTGGGCTCTGGCTGACTGGTGGAGCTGCCCCAGCTCCCAGACAGCATGTGGTGCCCTGCTGAGCTGTGCTGCACCTGTGTGGAAGGTGTGGGATGCAGGTTCAGCGGTGCTGGGAGTGGGGGTTCTGCCCTGCTGCCACTTGCCCCCTTCCACCTGGAGTGAGCCGTGCCCGTATCCCACTCTCCTCTGTTTCATCTATTGAGCAAGCAGAGCCCCCACTCCCAGTGCTGCTGTGCCACATCCCACACCACTCCTGCCCCCCTCCCCGAGTAACACAACCCCACTTGGCTGGGCAGTTTGTCCCAGCCCCAATCCGTCCCTCCCCCATGCCTCTTCCCTAACCACTCCACCAATCCCAACATACTTACCAGCTGGAGGCAGCTGTCAGCTGCCTGTTTAGTCTATGTCCAAATTTCTGAATCCACCAAATCTTTTCTGAATCTTTTAATGAATTGATTCAGATGCTTCAAATAAATTTGGAGCTTTTACTTGGTCTTCCAATTTGATTTGGATTTGGAGATTTGGTCCCCGAATCAAGTCGAATTTTCTCTGAGTTTAATCAGCTACCAAAGCTTTGCACAGCCCCAGGAAATATATAATGTTCTGTCTGGAGGTATCTGCTCACATGCTCTGGAGGTATATGAGGAAGTCTGATGAGAGAATGGGAGAGAGATGTATTTCATGACAAAAAGCAGATTACTCTTATGAGACAAGTAATATTTTTGGGTGAGTGGTTATACAGGCTTAGATGCCTAGTAGGTGGAACTGGATCTGGGCCTACGTGTATACAGATAAATAATGTTATTCCATGTGCATATCACAATGTCCACTATATTCCACTATCCCCATTGCATTTAATATAATAGTCATTTATAAAAACAGAGGCACTTAAAACAAGGTCATTCGAAAAAATCAACCCTCACCACTTAAACTGAAACAAGTATGATGACCGTTGTGATAAACTGGACTCTTCAGTTAATCAGGGGTGTGAAAGATATGGCCTGCAGTCTGGAAGCTGCCCATGGAGCCACATCATCCATCCCCTGCTGCTGTCCCCACATAGGACCAGTCTCCCATGTTACCCTTCATGCTGGATCCAGTGCCTGTGATGCCCACTCTGGCCTATCCAGGACTGTGCCACACATACCACCCACTCTGGCTTGTTGGGAACATAAGCTGCATCTCTGTAGCTCAGTTTCCTGAGTGGGCCCCGCATGTAGTGGCATCCAAGATGTGCCAGAGTGAGTGCTGTATTTGTTTTGTCATGGGTGAGGGGGCTCTGTGTACCCCTGCATGCCAGAGCTGGCATCCACATTGGCTGGTTCAGGTTGTGCCACAAGCAGTGCCCAGTCCAGCTATCCAGTAATCATGCTGCATGTGGCATCCACCCCAGACCTGTTGGAGTAGCTGCTGCATATTGCTCACATCTCAATCCAGCCAGAGTGGGCACTGCATGTGGTGTAGTCCTGGACTGCCCAAAGCAAGCACCTGCAGGTCCTGGATCGGGCATGGGTGGAGTGGGGCAGAGGGCAGTCTGTGGGCCTGTTCTGGCCCATGGACTAGTCCCACAGCACTCATCTGGCCTAGAGGGCCAAATGAGTTTGCCACCCCTGATTTAATCCATACAACTCCAGTTAAATCAGTGGGCCTGCCCAGAGCTAACTGAGATCAGAATATATACCCTAATTTTAAAATACATACATACCTACATGCATATACATATAGATACATACTATATATACACACACATACAAAAACTCATGATTTTGCTAAGTGTAGTAGGAGGTCATAAGAGTTGTCCAGGCTTATTTGGAAACACGATTCTAAAATCATGCATGCAAACCTAGAAGCAGACTTTGCAAATATACTGTTTCTTTGCCTCTTCTGCAGAGGTCTCTTCCTCTTGACATATGTAGAAAATATTGTAATTTTAAAATCTTGATCTTCCCACAGCAATGAAAACATCCTTCCATTGTCTTGGTATTACCCAAGTAATCTTCTGTTATATCACTGCCAACTCCACTGTACATCAAATGCTTTAGGCCTTTTCTTACTTGCTGCCATTTGGCTCTCCCTTCTCATTCCCATTTAGTTTTGACACTCCCTTATCTATAATAGTTACATGATTCAGTGCTTATATCATCTGGCTTTTGTACTTTTGTTTGTTTCTGTTTCAACTCTATTTACTACACATGGATGTAGAATGGGACATTGTGGATATCTAGCATCTGTTTATTATTGGAACATCACCATTCGCTGTGAAATTTGAGTGGCCAAATTGCTTGACTTCTTCATTTCCAGTCTGGCATTGTTAGCATCTGCTGCTTCCCAGGCATCATCACCATTGTCTTTTTTATTTTTTTTTTTTTGCATTCAGCTGTAGTCAAAAGCCGTACTATCTTCATCTAGTCCAATTATTATTTACTTGACTCCCAAGTCTCATTGTTCATAGCATCAACAAAGATGGCTTCTTCAATTGCTGCTCCACCCTGGGCTTAATGGAGATCATGCAGAGAGTTGAGCTGTTGTGCATCCCTTTTTGAGAACTATATCTTAAAGCTTGCCGCAGCAAAATAATGCAAAGCCTTTCTGGTAGCACAGGACATGCTGCATATCTTAAGGGGTCTGGATACTGTATGCTCCTTTGCCATCTTCAGGACTATCCAGGGTTCTGGAATCCAATTCCACATCTACATTTATAGCCTGCTTGTCCACTTGTCACTTCTGCTTCCATCCTGTTCTTCATTCTCTCTTGGATAGCCAATTGCAAATAAATAGCACTTTATTTGCATGAAAAAGAAATACCATTGTTTGGCAACCTGCATACAGTACGTACAGTGAAATTGAAAGTACAGTGGAAATCTGAAGCTCATGCTTCCGAAAAGGTTGACAATAGCAGGAAAATCACAGTGAAGGCATTATATCAGATATTTTCTGTACTATAATAGTCACCTTAGTATTTGACATTTACCACATTTTGAAGGGATGGAACATAATATATTTCTGTATTTTCAAGAAATCATCATATAATTCAGTATTTTTTTTTTCAAAGCTGGAAATTCAGGTGTATTTGTAAAACTATTCTAGGGAACATAGCTTCTGCTTGAATTTCTGCTGTATTAGGAATATTACTTCATATTTTTTAAGAAAATGAATATGGGCTTGTGTGTGTGTGCATATGTATGTCTGTGTGCATGTGTGTGTGCAGTCATGTGAAAATAAATGTATAAAAATCCAAATTGAACTTAAGGCAAATGTGTAATCTGTTCCTCGGTTACTACAGCCCTGTTCTGGCATGGAAAATGGGTTGCAACAACTTAAAAATACAGTGTATGCCTGAAACAACTTAAAAAATGCAGTGTATGCCTTCTGGCAAAAGTGATATTTCTTTATAGTCTCCAGAAGGCAATAGTGCAATCGAGTTTACAATCCATCTTAAACTCAGTCTCTCTGATTTTGTTCCTCTGTATATTAATGTGACGTATGTTATGTATGAACATTAATTTTTTCTTTTTATCATAATTTGCCTGCTCATAGGCTGATGAATATATTAAAAACAAAGAAAATGAGCTTTTCAACATTCCTGAAAAGGAAATTATTTCAATAAGAGCAAAGACTGCTTTGACTCGCTTGCCCCATCCCTTTCCCCCCTAGTTTCACTTCCCTCATTTGTTCCCAACAAGATTCCTGTCTCTAAGTCAGCAAGTCTCTTTTCCCCAGGTAAATCTCAGGTGCCAGATCTTCAGCTAGTGTAAATTGGCATTCTGTTAATCTCAGTGGAAGGAGGTTGATTTACTACAGCTGATGACCCGACTCTATATTTGTGTGTTCACATTAGGAGCCTTTTAGTTCCTATGACTTCAGTTTTGCAATTTGGGAAAGAAAAAAAAAAAAGCACAGATAGCTGTTCTGTGGTTAACAACCTCATTAATCCATAGACATGATAAGGTAGTAGGGAAAGCAAAAAGAGAGGGAAAAACAACTATTAATAGCGGGAAAGAGGAGGAACAATTGTGAGGCTTAAAAGTATTTTTAGATAGCTTCTAAACACCTTGGGTGAAATCTTGGCCCTATTAAAGTCAACGGCAAAAACCCCATTGACTGAACTTCCATCCTTTGCCTTGGTTTTGTTTGTACCCCCTGTATTACTGCAATTTAACTTTTGAATATCTAATTAAATGTCCTGTGTAAGAATAACTCAAGGTACTTCCTGTTAAGCCATGGTAACACTATTCCAAAGCAGTGAACAGATTAAATTCAGAATTGGTTTCCTCCGCCTATGCCCTCAGAGCGCACTCAATACCGAAGTATGGTTATTTGTTTTATCAGTAAGAAAGCATCCTTCAGTTGGCTAGGGTACTATCAGGCACTGAGCATGGGCTACGCCCATTTAACTAAATGGCTGTTAAAGATACCATACTTACTCACATACCATACACACGCATACAAATCAACCCTCCCAAGTGGGAAGGCATGTCTTAAGCAGGGGCACTGCTTTTTTCTTCACTGGAATAGTCACATGAGAAAATAGAAGCAGGGAAACACTGCTGCAAGATGGCTGCCATATTTTTCCCGGGAGCTGACATGGAATTCACCTTAGGTAGAAGTGCGATTAGTTTCAAAGAGGTGCAATATTTTCCCACTCATAGCCACTGCAGTCAGGATTTCCTGATTCAGCATTAATCCATGGCTGGAGATTATCTCCTTTTCTTCATTCAACCTTCCCCAAACAAGGTGTGTGTCTTATTTGGGGGAGGGGGGATGATATGTGAGATAATATGGTACTCATTGGGTGCATCTACATGTGCCCCTGACTGTGCAGTTGGTACTGCACAGTTACTTAGTACTAAATGACTGCACAGTCCCCCTCGGTACCGCACAGTAGCAGCAATGTCACAGTTAGTGCCCACTGATGCTGCATCGCCATAGCTCATCGCTCTGGCAGTGTAGCATCTCATGTAGGCGTGCCCATTGCTTTCTAAATGTTAATGCATTGCTGCTGCTGTTGCTGCAAATAGGCATGA
This sequence comes from Crocodylus siamensis, assembly GCF_052110815.1. NCBI lineage: Eukaryota > Metazoa > Chordata > Crocodylia > Crocodylidae > Crocodylus > Crocodylus siamensis. Next base: position 3,535,035 of record NC_143396.1, on the reverse strand, counting down.
GCCATGAAGTTTTGATCCAAATCAGAATTCAGACATCCTCAGACTTTGGGATGCTACTTTCTCAATGGTCCAGATTGACTCTATATAGATATATAACTTAGACAAAAGGGACTTGTGTGTGTGTCTGTTGGCACAGGCACCAGCTCTGTTCTGTTCATAGAATCAGATTTATTAATTATGAATTTTGGTTCTGAGTTTTATGTTTCTTTCTATTTCTTTGTGTCAGCACCTTATTGTCCAGTCTTGTAATGTACGGTACTTTAATCCTTTCGTTAATTGGGTAAAAATTTAGTATTATGTGCAAAGAAGACAGTGTGAGGAAAGAAAGATTTGATAAAATGACAAGAGTGTCACCTTTCTTTCATTTGGGATCGTCAGAGGTCCTACTATCTTATTTTCTAGCCATTAGCGGAGTATGTTTTAAAACTGAATTTAAATATAAATGGAAGTATAATGTTTTCTTGAGGCATCTGCGAGCTAGACTTTTTGGACTGTTGTTCTCATATTTTTCAGTGAAAGAAAATGGAGTGAAAATACATAGTTTTTCAGGCAGTGTGATTAAAAAAAAAAAAAATCCTCCCATCTGCTTTTGTTAAAAGACAACAATAATTTCCCTCTGCTTGTGAATAGTGGTGGTTGGTAATAAGAGCCCTACCTTCTGTTTGAATAACACTTAGTGTAGGAGAAGCAACTAAACTAGGGTTTATTATCCTTTCTAGATAATACTGATTTTTATGGAACCAAAAAGTGCATTAGAGCATGTATAGAAGAAACAGGGGGTCCTAAACTGAAGTGGTGGTTTTTAAAAAACACCACTTCAATTTAGGGCTGATTAAAACCCTGTGTCGTGCACATCCCCCACTGACTTACCTGCCTCTCTGGCGGGGAAGGGAAGGGAGGGCAAGCTGCTGGTGGGTGGAGCGGTCCCTGGGCTGGGGGCGGGCAGGGGCTGGTGTATCCCTCTGCAGCAGTGGCAGCACCTGCCCACAGGCACCCGGTTCAGCCAGTCCCAGGGGCACCGCAGGTGTGGAGGGAAACACCGACCCCCTCCCCACACACCTCAGGGAGGCAGGCAGGCTCCAGAGAGAACAAAAAAAAAAAAGATCAGGCTCACCGCTTTCCTTGGATGGAGTCTGCTTTCCCAGGCTGCTGCCAGGCTGCCTGCAGGGCTTTCTGCAGAGCCGCAAGGCTGCACAGAGCCCAGAGGTTCACTTTGTAGTTGAGTTGTAGGGGCAGCAAACTAAAACTCCTCGAAGGAGTTTTAGTTTGCTGTGTCCCAAGTCATTTAAGATGCAATATGCCATCGAATTTCCGACAGCGGCTGGAATTAATGCTCAATATGCCACTAAAGCGTGCAAACACCGACACTGTTAAAGCAGTGCCAAAGCATTTTTCTCACTTTGAAGTGCACACATGCCTCTCATTTTGTCTACACATGGCTTTAGGTGCTTCAGGGAGAAACCATACAGCACTATAACCTTATTGAATAATGGGGACCTCTGTAAAAATAAGACAAGGGGTGATTGTCAGACAAAGGGTGTAGGGAGGATGAAAGGTGGACAAGCATCCCAATAGAAGACTGTGCAGATGCTTAGAAATAATTGGATTTTAGATTGTGGGTATTTGTTTTTTATTTGGGGCCTTTTTTTTTATTTCCAGGTGGCTATATGTTTTTTGGCTATTACTTCACATGTATTTTTTTTTAACATAAGTGCTTGGGTTCAGAACAGTTGAAGGGAAATTGAAGTTTGGTTTGGACCTTTGATATTGAAGTGGGTTAAAAATGACAGGGAATGGATGGGGGAAGTAAGCGTGGATGAAAGCTGAGGAATGAAGAGGAGAAGAAAAGGAAAAATCCCAATGGATAACAGGGTAGGGGAGAGCTGTGGTTGCCAAGAGCTGTGAGATCAAGGTGGGACTAACAGGATAACTGCAGTAGAGCAATCAAGAAGGAAAAAAAAAGAACAGGATCCAGCTTTCAGTTCTAAAGTGGCCACTGTGATTGAACACCTCCTAGGAAAGGAAACGCAGTAGATGTGGGGACCTAAAGACATAGGCTGGTGTTACAGGTTACCTTAAACCAGCATAAAGGCTCTTAAAATGGGAGTATTCACGCATTAAAGGGTATTAACCTCTCCTAAGTACCCTCTAAATGTTCTAAATTTATGTCACTTCAGGTGAGGGTTGGATCTGTTTTACCCAGGTCATTCCATGGTATCATTAGTCAGGTCCAGGCACATGAAACACACTATTTTCATGCCTCCAGCATCCCAGGATGCAGCATTCCCAGCCCTTCCCATTGATTTGGCCTCTGGGCAAACTTTGAGCCCTTCTGAACTTGATTGCCCCAGGGGGGTTGTGCTGGCCCCAAGCCAACACTCCCGCCACCCACAGGGGTGCAACCCCAGCATACCCCTGATCACTCTGAGCACCTAAGTGCATCACACGCATTGCTGCTTGCTCTAGCAACCCTGTGCAAACAGCAACAGCAATCCTACCGGCTATCTCCATGAAGAAAATGATGGAGAGAATGGAAACCATTCTCAGCTGGGTCTCAGCATTGCCCCAGTGTGGCATGCATGTAGCAGGCCTGCTGGGTTTCGGCTCTACCCTGGTAAAAGCGATAACCCAATGCCTGCCCTGGTGTGGCATACAGCAAGCCTGCTAAGTCTCATCTCTGCTCTGGTATGGTAACTAACCCAACCCCTTCTCCCCCACCAATCCAATCCCCATTCCCTGAAAGACATGCAAGATTTTGGTCCTTAAAAAAAAGTCATTTTTTAATTCACTTCTTTCTCTTTACTTCTCCCACCAGCCCATTCTCTTCCAACAGGTTATTTATTTATTTTTTAAGATTTCTTCCCTCTGCGGCTGGCGGCAGAGTGAAGAACCCACCACCTCCATGCTGTTTTTCCCACCTCTGAGCTGCATGGCACCCTCCCTGCCCTTCTCCCACTCCAGATGACAGAGAAGTCGTAGCTTCTCCCCATGCTCCTGGCCCTCTCATAGCAAGTCGGTCCAAGACAGCATTAAGTGTTAACCTGTGACTGCTCTGAAACTGCTAGCGTGATGAGGGTCTTCTATTGCACAGAGCTAGAACATTTGAAATGTAACCTCCAACAGCACCCAGAGACGTATCCCACATGTGTAGCTGTAGCTAACACTGCCTGCTTTAGAAGAAATGACCATATCAGATGCATAAGGCCATTCGAGTAAACCTGTCTGAGTGGAGATGTATGTAAGTTATTCGATGTGTGTGTGTGTATCTGTGTAGTCAAAACTATCAAAGGTCTGCCTAAGCCAAACAGCTCATTTGACTGGCTTGGTTACAACACACCAGTTTCTCTAGGTAGAAGCACGCAAGGGAGGTATATGGCTATCATAACATGCAGCTGCCTTTGTCTCCTCAGCCAGAATGACTTGGTACCCACTTACAACTCAGTTCAGAGATGCAGTCTTTGTATAAGCCCAAATCAGGGCTTAAGCTCATACTTTTGGAGATGAAGCTCGGGGTCTTAATCACCCAGCTAGCATACTTCATGTATATATGGAGAAATGGACACATAGGAGTTATTTAAAATTCTCTAAAATGTGGTTTCTATTAAGTTTATGGCATGTATAGGGCACATGATGGAACAACATAATGGTTTTATCCGCCTTCACTTGGAATGAACTGTTTGTCTTAGCTCCTCGTGACTAATGCAGATATCCCCAGCCCAAGCTTTATGCTAGAGCACACCGACCCATAAATATATGAAATAAGGAATACATGCTGATGTGGTGTAAAGATCCTATCAGGCTGATATTGGGTCACTTTCATTACTCACAAAGGAGGATGGCACAAATGAGTTATGCAGGCTATCCAGAGCGACTACAGATAAAACCTTTATGCTGTATGATCATGAACTCCGTGCATACTGTGCGCTTTACAGAAATACTGATTCAGACATTTCTGTGAGCTTAAAACAGCATAATCTTTCTTTTTTTGCACCTGTAAAGCCAGGTGTTCTAATTACAAAATGTCTAAAGAAAGAGCTCAACGAGGGACAGGGAAATGACCATTAATATATTTGAAATGCCGCTAAAACAGAGCTAACATAGCTTTTTTAAATATACCAGTGTCCCACCCATAATCCATAACCTTAGGCCCTTCCAGAGCTACCAACAAGTATGGGGTTCTGCAGGAAACCTGAGAAATGTCTATTACTGTTTCTAGCTCCATGGGTTACAGCTAGGCATTGGACTGAGCAAATTGACTTTTATTAGTAAATGTTTAGGGTTGGGAATCCAGAAAAAAGATGACAAAGCTGATATGGAAATACTGAGCCCCGAGTGAGGGACTAACAATAGAGGGATGGGGGTGAGAAGGGGAGTGCAACTAGGTTACAGGAGATACAATGTTAGCCAACTATTGATCAACACTTGATCTGAGCCTTCAAGAGGCCATCATCTTGAGTCTTTAGCAAGTGCGGTATAGCGTAAGGGTGACCAACCTGCATCAGGGAGGCCACAGGCACACAGGCAGCCTCTATATATTGCACGCAGCAGATTGGGAAAGGGACAAGCAGCACAGCGACAGATAAGGAAGAACAGAATCAAGTTGGTCAGGGAATAAAAGGAAAGAAGCAAAAAACCCAGCATCAGATCAACCTCAGAGCACAGCCCCGGCAGCAGAAAGCAGAGCAGAAGATCGCACAGATTGGACAAGGGGAAGGGAGTAGAGCAGCACTTGGGGAAGGTGTGGGGCTGATTTGTGGCACACCTACCAAAAAGGCCAGCTCCTACTGATATAGAAGAGTGAAACTAAAATCCACATTAGAGTGACAGGGAGAGGCTGTGTGGATAGCTTGATTTTTTTATTATGATTTTTATGGTGGCCTTCTAAGGCTGCAGGAGAGACTTGGGACTGATCAGTAGGCTGAATCAAGGTGGAGAAATCAAAGGCATATAATAAATGCAGTTTAAAACACGGCTACGTAATTTATGACCTGGCTATTGTCACCAGTTGGAATTTCACTGGCACAGCTATATTTTGTAACAAGGCTGCAAAAGAGCATGCCCTTTAAAGCCGATGGGCCAGATTTAACTTAGTCGACTAAATACAATGTATGTGGAATTTTGGAGTTTAATTAGGCTGTGAATAGACATAGCTTTCAACTGCTTTAAAGGCAAGAGAGAATTGCGACTTAGGAGAGGGTCTGAGCTCTTAGGATGCAACAGTTATGTCAGCATGCTCCTATACTGGTATATGACAGCTACATGACTGGAGCTTTAATGGAGAGGGAACAATATTGCTATATTTGTTTCATATGTCCACACCCAAAGTCAGAGAAAGCTATCCAAATGGCCCTGTCTCAACGAGCTGCAAACCGATTGATGTGCTTTTATTTTGCCCCCAAACAGAACCTAAAGTTAAGCTTCTCAACATACTCATAAGCAATCCAATTTGAGAAACTGGGCATTTAAGTCCAGCCTAAACTTCACTGTGATTCAGACAGCAGTGGGAAAGTACCTAATTCCACCTAAATCCCCATTATTTTGGTGCCCGACAAAGCAAGCCTAAATCAGCATTGATTTTGCTTCAAAGTACCGCATACATCGTCCCTCTTAATTGATTGAATGGTGTTCACTGGTGCTCACTTTTTGCACAAAATCCTGGTGTAAAGGAAGGAGATCTGAGTTCTAGCCCCTCCTCAGCCTGAAGGGTCGAAACACACATCTTCCATTCTTCAGCAAAATACCGTAATCGCCAGACTATTGATCGACCTGAGCGGGAGAGCCCTCCACTCCTTCCACTGGCGCTAGGCCACCATGTAGTCAAGAATGCAAGATTCATGTGCACTTTTACACGTGCTAATAGGTGTGTGTGTATGTGGGGGGGGAGGCATGCTTTAATTAGAGCGGTTCAAAGATCCACTCTAATTAAATCATTGCAACCTCTCGTGCATCAGCATCCCCGTGTTTCAAAATGGCACTGGGTGTGCTTAAACAAAAGCTTGTTGGATGAGCTGTAGATAAAGTACCCCCACTGCCATTTTGAAACACAGGGATGGTGATACACAAGACGCCGGAGGCTGCTGCAGCCGGTAATTGCCGCACTCCAGCAGACTTGATTAATTGAGTCAGCTTTGATGTGCTGTAATTACAGTGTGTTGGAGCAGCCTCCATGCTCATGTACAGGCACCCTAAAAGAATAGGAAAGGTGGTGACTGATCTTGTATTATGTGCATTGAACTGAGAAAGGGAAAACTAAATTCTGACCCTTGGTCTCAGGACAATCTCTGTTTAAAAACACAACAGAAATAACTCTGAGAGCAAAGACTAAAATGTTGTCAGCTGAGTGCCTTCATCACTGGGTAATAGATTCATGTTTGCTTGCCTTCTGGTCCAGTGAATCTTGAACTGCACATTGGCTCACCTTCAACAGTAGGGATGGATGGTTGACCGTTTTTTCCTGTTCCAAGATACGTTTGTTACTGAGCAGAAACAAATTATACCGCTTCCTGATTCTCAAGCCCTTGGCCCTGCAGTTTGAGCAGCCTAGGTGCTGCTCTAACTTACCGTCCAGCTGAAAATTGTTGTAGACTAGCAGAGCTCCACACTGCAGTAACCATGCTCCCTCTTTTCTTTGTCATGCTCTCTCCTCTGGGAGCTGGGTTCAACCAGGCCTATAACAGTTACAATTTCCCTTTGCACAGATCAGAAGGTAGGACAGGCAAATTTATGCTATTTCTTTAAGACTGACTGTGGTGAGATAACATGATTAGCTAAATGGCACTTATTTTCCATGCTTAGAAAAGTGATAGATCTTGGCTCTGGGTAACCACATATTTAGCACAGCAGTGGAAATAGCATTGCTAGATTACTTTAACATTGAAATTTAACAGTGCACCCTCAAGCTCTACCTATTATTTAACTTCTAATTTGGATAGTAGTGAGACTTAATCTCTCTTCCAAAGTACTGCCATGCAAGGGTCTTTCTGGTATAAAGAAATAACAGTTTCCATGTAGATATCTCCATCTTCTTCCTGGCACCTTGAGCTGTAGGTGAATACCACACACAGGGTACACCTACACGAGGCACTAACTGCTCAGTGGTTTAATTCTCCTGGACAGTAGTATGCAGGGTAAAAGCTGTCCTATTACGCTACTGTGCAGTAGTATTAGGCTATAGCACAGTTACCATCTCTAAAAGTCATGTGCATTGATTTAATACTTGGTTATACAAGTGCTAAACTTAATGAGCAGTAACTACAGCCATTAATGAACATGTAGACGTGTTGCACCTACACACACCTAAAAAGAGAAACTTCACACAGCTTTTCCCAACCTGAGCAGGATTAATCAGAAATGCCAAGTGAAAATACTTATAGTAGTTTATAAAAATGTCAGTAAAACACACAGTTTTACTGTTTATAGTTTATAAAAATCTCAGTAATTCCATTAAACATGCAACGTAGTAATAACCTTTGGGGAAAAAAGGAAGCAATTCAGACTTTGCAAGTTGCAAAATTGCCCGGTGTGTCATACCTCTGAAGTAATTTTTTCCATGCTGCAGGTGCAATCTGAAACATCTTATTTATGAACTTTATGGTAGAAAAGGAAATCTTTGTCTGTTCTCTACATCACACCATTAGTCTTTAATTATAAAGCAACTGTGTATAGCAGAAGCCAATTTTTTTATCATCAATTTAGCACATGAATGTGGAAGTGATCCGTTGAAAATAAGTATCTAGTATTCTAAAAATGGTATTTTCTATCAGTAAAATATTGTTAAAGCATGTTCTGCACATTTACTAATTCATCTTCAAATGTTAACTAATTTATCATCCAAACATCCTGCGTCCAAGTAGTAGCACTGCAGTTTTACAAGCAGCAAAATGAAGAAGGACATTCAGATGATTTGCCCAGAGTGTCATGAATGTGTTATGTGTCACTCTCCAGCGTCATATATAGGATGTTATCTGGCTATTCCTTGGATAGGATGTGCAATATTTTGAATGAATATCATTATCCATTCATAAATACAAATTTAATCCACTTCAACAAGAGCAACTCTTTTCAGGGCGAATCTCTACATTTGCAGCTCCAGCGATCTTCATCAACCTGGCATCTCAGCATACTCTGATCTGATCTTACTTTCTAAGTTGTCATTTCAGTTTTTCAGAGCGGATCCATTTGTACTTTCCACAGTTGGTCCATGAGTGGATCTATTTATTGTTATTCCCAGGCTGCCAATTTCTTTCTCAACCTTCTACAGTCTTGACGGAGAGCACTTACACTTCATATTGGTGGCAGCTACCGGTACCTGATAGGAACCTATTCATTTACTAACTTTTGCAGAATTCCTGTAAAACAATCTCTGTATTGTTTCATCACACAGATCTTGGTTATGAAATGAAACCCGGACACATCCATTTCTTGGTCACGAGATATTTAGATGAGAGATATTGAGTCATTACAAATTTATGTTTTTATTCTCTTATTAAATCCTTTGGATAATAGCCATTCTTGTGTTTTTATACCACGCCACATCACTTAAGAATGATTTTGCAGCCTAAAAACTCTCACCAAGTGCCTCCTGATATTCAGCCTTGGTTTTTTTGCTCACATCTATTCATTTGCTTGTAATTCTACTCCTTTGAAATGACTTGAACTGACTATTCTCTCTTCTGAAATAAATCGTGTCCTGCAAGTTGATAGTTTTATTATCTGTCCCTTAGTTATGACCCAGTCCATTGATATGAATATCGGTTTACATCCTCTCCACCCCTTATAGTTTGCTGCCCTCTGATTTTCTTCTACTTTGTCAAGAACCACCTTTTTGGTATAACCAGTGCTGATAAGTTATGCCCTCTCAGATCATCTATAATCTAATGGAATCTAATATTTTTTCTAATCTAATCTAGCTAGCTGTTTATACTATATAAAAATAGCATTTGGCTGCCTCATTTGTTTCTTACGTTGTTACTGGAGAACGTCGTAGGCCATTTCCAATCACCAAAAAGATATTTGCTGTGCTATTATATTTACTCGACTATAAAATGACCCTGAATACGATGTCCCCCTAATACTTAGGTTCTATATTTTAAAAAATTATAATTTTGTTATAATTTTTCTAGGGAGACAATCTAAGTATTGGAGGGTTGTCTTGAATTGCACCCACCCCCTCCCCCTCCCTGCTACAGCAGGAAAAGCAGTGGCCCCCTTGCTGTCTGCCCGACCCATTTCATCCCCTTCAACTTTCCTGCACCCATGGCCACCTACACCTCCCCACCTCCAGTTCCCCATAGCCTTTGCCCTCCCCTATTCCCCGAGTCTCTGCCTCTTCTCTCCTCCCCCCTCCCACTCTCCAGCCTCTACCCCTTCTTCTCCTTACTGTCAAATGCTGCTCAGGTTGCTCCATCCTAAAGCCCAGCATGTGAAAACTCAGTCCTTGCCTGGCCATGCAGCAGGGTTGGTGCTGGTTAACTAACCTTAAGTGGGAGGGAAAGGGAGGGACAGGGCAGGGGTAGAAGCTGCATAGGGGAAGCAGAAGCTGGTGCAGGAGACTGCCGTAGATCTGAATCTGGCTGCAGCATGGGCTCAGGCCCAGAGTCAGAGCCACAGCAGCCCCCTGCTCCCCCTCCACTTTGAATGCAAATATAAGATGGGGGGGGTTCCCCCCCATGATGATTGTGATGGGGAGGCTCATCTTATATTCGAGTAAATATGGTATTTCCATTTACAGTAAGAATTCCTGCGGATGACAACTTGCTTCTCTCCAGTGGATCCATTTTTAGAACTGCAGCTACAATTGGTTTAACTTCCACTTCCCAGAGGCACGTGCTTTTGGCCTTAGTGCGGCCTCCAGACTTCCTCAGATGTTCTGGGGCTCCCTGAAGAGTGCCATGTGTGCTCCTAGCACATCTGGCAGCAACAACCTTGTGTCAAGCCATAGGATGTTTTAAGGGGTGCTGTGATTGGATGGTAGCAAGCACATTGAACCTCAAAAACCTTTAAAAGATCAGTTTCCCCTCTCCATTTAAGAGATAAATGGAAAACCCTATTAGTTAGGGAAAACAGTTCAGCCATCTGATGCCAGCAGACCATGGCCCAGGTCAGGGTCAGGTGGGTATGGCACAAATGAGTCCTGTTACAAAAGAAAGAAATGTTCCCCTCCCTCCACACCCTTTAAACCTATGGATAACATGAAAACATGAATGTGTAACCAGGAATCAGTAAGGCTTTTAAATCACAGAACGATCATTGCTTTGCATTGCTCATATGCAGCCTAGTTTTGCACTGGGCTCTTCAATTCACATTTCACCTCTGACAGTTACAGTAGCTCTTCTTTTACTAGCCAGATTTCAGAAATAGCTCACAATCGTTTTTCTTCCTTCTTTCTCTTCCTCCCTTCCTTTCCTCACTTCCTCTCTCCCTCTCTCACTCCCTCCCTTTCTTCCACATGTACTTTGATTTTTAAACATTGCAAATGTACTGTTTTTAGATGGCATCTCCAAATACAATGAAAGATATTCCGATTAGGAAGAAAAATCCTCAACTGCTGTTAGATGAAATGACCAGTGCAAGGCAGGAATCAAAAAGGCTTTCTTTTTCCCATATCAGAAGGGGGGAGTGCAAAAAAAACAGCACAAGGAGAACAGTTATTCACATTAATTGGTGAAACTGAAAAATAATCATGGGTAGATTACAATGTTCATGATCCTTGTAGCAAAAGAAAGCCTAGGGGACCATGTCAGTGTTAACACAGTGTACCGCTATAAGCACTAAGGAGATTTATCGAGTGTTCATTTTGCACTTCCAAAAACAAAAGGAGTAGATAGTACAACTTGACAGCTTGCTTGTGGCTAAAAGTCCCTTAATTTGTGAGCAGTATGAGAGTAAGTTTAGTTGAATTAGTCCATGGTAAATATAGTAATCATTTAGCTGGGATACCTAATGAAATTAATAAAAAATCAAAACACCAATGGATAATATGCATGATTATTTATACTGTGAAACCTTCTTTCTAGAGAATTTAGAAAGTGAATTTCCATTTACAGTGAATTAGAATGAATGTCCCCATTTATAAAATCCAATTCTGCTGATAAGGAAGTTGTCCCTACAAGAGCCAGCTTCAGTTTGCAAGGCTGTCATTGTGTACAATTCCTAAGCTAAAATGATAGTCTCCAAGCCTTTCACCTCTGTGTAATTTTGCTGATAATTTATGGAACCTGAAAGTGTGCTTGTCAATAAGTATTGGCTCAGATTTGTTACCGTTTTGCTCACTCGCTCTCTGAGTACAGTGGGGCAAGTCTCATCTTCAGCATGAGAAAATCACAACTTGTCCTGACCACCGTGGTTGGACTTCCATAAATGCTGGTGAAGTTGCCATGCCCTCCAGTCTGATTTCTCTCAAGGATTAGACATGATGGTTGGCTCTTCTTTTACTTGCTTATGGACTAAATTCAACTTGGGTGACTGTTGGTCCCTGATGTTGCTGCTGCTTACAGTCACATTCGGTTTTCATAGTTTAAAAAATCCCTACAAGAAATGTTACTTTTAAACCCAATTCCAAAATGCCCTTGTCCCAATCCAATGTGATAATCTTTTAACCAGATAGCCTTTCTGCCCCCTTTGGTTTTCCTCATTTGACACTATGATTTACCCTCTTCCCTATTAGCAAGCCACTTGCTTTTGTTTTTGTTTTTGTTTTTTGTTTTACCTGTGCTAATGGAGCAAATGAGAGAAAATCATCACACACCAGGGTCACTCGGCTTGGAAGAGTCCCTGTTTCCTTTACCAAGCATAGCTCCTTCAGCGCACGTTTTTCTCCTCTCCTCCCCTCTGCGCTAGGGTACCATATTTCTCTTGCTCTCTCTCACTCTCTCTTTTCTGTATCTCTCGGAAATCAGACTGGAGTTCAGAGCACTTTCACTACCTTTTATGAGGTAGAGTGTGATGTCATAGATGGGGTCAGGGCTAGTCAACTTTCTACTCACCTACCCACCTGTGCTGAGGGAGCTACACTTGAGAACGGAAGCAGTGATTCCTCCATGGTGAGTAAACCGCGTTTCTAATCTCTACCTTTATATACATGCTCTGCTTAGTTTTGTTGGGGGAGGGAAAAGTTTGGGGGGTTTTTTTGTTTTTTTTTTTAAGTGCAGAGCTCATACAAAATCAGTTGCATGCTTCTTTTCTAAACTTTAAAGGATTTTTTTCCCCATCCCAAACGATTATGCACAGCTGCTATGAGCACCTTCCTCTTCAGGAGAGGTCATATTTGAGTGATGATTAAGGTGACCTTTCTAAAATATTTTGCATATCCATTCAAGAGCGAGTTCCTGGGCCCTCTGAAATCAGGTGCTAAACTTCCATTGTCTTCGGTGATTCAGGATCAGGCATGTGCTTTGTGAAGTGCTTTGGGTGCTAATTTATAAAGGGAGAAGGTATCATTATTCCTGCATTGATCATTAACTGCAGATGTGTCTATTTTTCCAGGACAGATGTGCTGTTTCTTTCTTCCATAGCTGCTATCTCAATTTTGTTTTCTGTTTAATCTTAAACATGCATGTTCCAAAATGTTGATCCCATGATGTTTCTTAATGATCTTTTTTCCTCCAAATTAAAAAAAAAAGGGAACCATTAACCATCAACTCTAAGAACAGACAAAGTGATTAAGATTTAGATGCCAACTGATAACATTTGCAATTCAAAGTCAGATCTTTTTTTTTCTTGTCCACATCGCTGTAAATAAAAGATGTAGCAGGATGATCTGAGACGGGATTTCTTGGATTTTCTCGGTATGGCTTGCAGTCTACATTAAACATGCATTTAAACATAGATGCTGTGCTTAAGCACACTTAACATTTGCTTTTCTTTTTCTTCTCCTTGGATTCTGGCACTGCTGCCTGGCTTTTCGAAAACTCTCAGCATTTTAGGAAGACAAGATGGACTGTACAGATCTTTTCTCTTTGTTCTGCCTCTTGGGTGCCTATTAAAGCTGTCAAGATGTCAGAACTCTCATACTAAAGGGCAGAAAAAGGGTCACGTGAGGACTTTGGCCTCTGGGGACGGCAGAGATTTTGCTGCTCTTGTTCATTTAAAGCTCCTTACCAGCCCTGTGTGGGGCCTTGTCATATCACAGTGAAAGGTACTAAAAGGCAGTAATGCATACTCTATAAATCAAAAGACAAAAGAACATGATCACAGCCTTTCGACTTAAGTGTTCTTTGGTCTGATTGATGGCATGCATTTTTTTTTTCAGATGACTTTATGGCTCTGAGGAGCGGGGTATAGGACACAGAGTCTTTCGTCCCATATGGGACATAGCTTAGCAATGGCAGAAAGTCATTACCACCTGGAGATGGCTTGTTGGCCTTTCTGAGAATGAACAGGTAGTCTCAATTAAATTCCTGAAGGACAGGGACTCACTTTACCAAAACCGCAGCATCTCTACTAAGTGTCTGCCTTGTTGCCAAAAAAAAAAGGATACATGGATTTTAGCCTTCTCCTCTAGTGGTGGGAGGATTAGAGGAAGGTGCATTGGTGAGGGATCTGGAATTCTTTCTGTTTTGTATTTATTTTAATATTCAGCAAAGAAGTAAAGTTTCCAAGACTGCCTCAGCAAAGGTATTTGGGGATTCATTTTTTAAGGCAAAGGCTTGGAGCTAAATATATAATCCACTGGATAGCGTATATGATGTTGCACACAGCTATACTTTCATGATGCAGGAGACTGAACTCTATTTATCCACATAATTCATATATTATAAAGAATAATCCACTATTGTTCTGACTGCCTCAGTAATGAGAAAGCAATGGGTTGGGAGTATTATAAGAAGTGAGATATAGGGTAGGGAGGAGAACCCAGGACCCAGATGTATTTCCTTAGATTAGGATTAGATCCAGACTCCTGGACAGATCTTGGGTGAAAGCTAGGTACACCTATACCCACTCCCTAAGTCTAGCCAGCTAGAAACCTCCCCTGTGATTGAACCAGAGGGTTTCAATCTGCTAGGCAGCCTCCAAGCACATCTACTACACACTAATAGCACCAAATTCACTACAGTGTTCTCACACTCACTTTTACTCATAAATGATAGTGGTATTGCCACTTCCCTTATTCTATACTGTAACCCACTGCTTAGAGCACTCACCCAGGAACTAGGATACCTAGTGGCTTTAAGCCCTTCTCATCAAAGGTAGATTCAAACCTACATCTTTCACTTCTCTGGTCCTGTAGAAGAACAAGGAAGGGACAGTGTGACTTTTTAACTTAGGGAACTCAGCTAAGAAAAAGCAATTCTACATCCTAGTCCATGCTTCTGGCACTTGTGATGCATTTCATATTAGATGTCAATAGTTAAGAAATAGAAATAATCCTGTTTTTAGGAGGAATGCAGAACTCATTCTCCCAGGCTTCAGTCAGGCTCCCTATTTCTCATTCTTTTGTCCCCAAGACTTTTTAATTCCTTTCTACCCATGATCCAAGCTTCAATCACCATTTTGGGGTCATTTGAGTAGAGGGATCAGTGTGCAGGTCATTTAAAGGCAGAGATGGCGGCTCTTCAAATGTATCTTCCAGGAGGGGCAATAGGGAGGAGGCGTCTGGGTTGCTGGAAGCTATTCAAAATGATATGGCTATTCCTAATAAAAAATGGCAGTCCATTCTAACCTAAGCCTAGGTTTGACTTAGCAGCCAAAGAATGAAAGGCTAAATAGACTATTATTAATCCATCAAGATAGCGAGTTCTCCAGTTCGGTTATTTTAATGGCAAATATGATAAAGACAATAAATTTTAGTAGTACGAGGTACTTACATTCCACATGGCTTTGGATGAAATATTTTATACTGTCATTTGCAATATTTAGGTTTCTGGTATTTGTGCATACTTAAAGTAAAAAATTTTGCAGTCTCATTTTTCTGGGGATCTTATTTGCTGGGTAATATGAACATCAGGAAGGTAGGAAGCTGAGCAGCTTGCACTAAATGTATGTTCTGTGAATGAGTGAAGCCTTCCCAAAACATTTTATGAATTGAAAATTACAGCATAATTTATTTAAAGAAGGCTCACACCACATTTGTCACAGATCGGCTTTGCACATGCTTTGCCTCCAGAACCAAAAAATTACTCAAGTAACTCAAGTATATTCGTACTTGTGTGAGCAAGCAGGTAAACAGTAATCACGTGACACATCCTTAGCACATAATGCTAAGATCTGTGTAATATATTATGTCCTATATAACTTCATCTGCATGGATATGTGCACCGTATAACTGTAATTAAGGGCATTCCCCACGATTTCTAAATTCTGGACTTATTCCCGTCTAGTTTCTTCTCTTTTTCTTTATGTGGGAAGTGAAATGTGCCACCTGTTTGAAGACTGTCAGCTGGCAGATGGATGCTCATCATTTTGCCCTCAGTTGCAATGGTTTTAGAGTGGTATAACATCATTGACATCCAGAGAGTTACTCTTGATTTATCCCTACTTAAGTGAAAGGAAAGACAAACTTATATCACAAACTTATAACAATTCAAGTGAATCCTTCATGCTGATTTAAATCACATTCCTTTTAAAGCACATCCTTTCTTTATGTGAGCCATCAAACAAAAAGTTAGCACTACTTGACTGAATACCAGCGGTCAGAAGAACCAGGAAGGAGGCCATGATGCTTTTTGCACCCCAGGTTTTTATCTGTGGGAGAGTCTCCAGTGATTCTCTTCAGTCACTTGCCATTCTCACCCTCATAATTAATAATGTTCTTCCGTATACTATTGCATCTAATCTACGGATCTCGACCCACATTACGATTCTAGCACCACAAAACCCGTGGCAGAAACAAATATCATTTTTATTGTCATCTTACAAATGATAGCACTGAGCCATTAGGAGGATAATTTACATGTGCAAAGCCTTATACTAATGTAAAGGCAAAAAAGATATATGGAGTCATCATTCCCACAGCAAAAGGGACTCCTAGGAGCTCCAGTCTGAAACTGATAGGCCTGCAAAGGGAGCTTGCAGTAACAGCAATAAGAGGATGCTGCATAAAGCATCTGAAGGTGTCCATGTGTGCTAAAGACTGAATTAATAGATTCATAGATTCATAGATGCTAGGGTCAGAAGGGACCTCAATAGATCATCGAGTCCGACCCCCTGCATAAGCAGGAAAGAGTGCTGGGCCTACATTACCCCAGCTAGATACACATCTAACCTTCGCTTGAAGACCCCCAGGGTAGGGGAGAGCACCACCTCCCTTGGGAGCCCGTTCCAGACCTTGGCCACTCGAACTGTGAAGAAGTTCCTCCTAATATCCAATCTAAATCTGCTCTCTTCTAGCTTGTGGCCATTATTTCTTGTAACCCTGGAATATCTGGAATATCTTGGTCTGAGATCCCGAGTTTTTTTCTGATCTCACTGTGATTGTTACTTACTTAGATCCAATCATTCATTTTACAAAGACTGGCTCATTTAAGAATTGTAGCATCTGTTAAAATAATCTAATATTATCCTCCTCTTATACTTGGGGAGACAAAGAGGTTAAGGGCATCTTCAAAGATATGCACTACTCTTATTTGCCCTGAATGCAGACCTATTTAATTAGAGAAACCCAATTTTTCTGATTTTTTTCCAGAAACTTTGAGCCTTCATGTATTTAAATCAGAACTGTGGATACACGCTGGATCTAAAAAACAGCCTTCAGTTTTGGTGTTTACATGCAGAATCCCCCATATATGTCAGGCATTAAAAAAAAATGGTCTAACTGGGCGCGTCTACACAAGCCACTACTGTGTAGTGGTTAATGCACATTTATTTAGTACTTCTATAAGTAAGTACTAAATAAATGTGCAGTAACCAGAATAGCTGCACAGTAGCACTGGCAAACACCTTTTAAGTGATGCTGCTCTGCAGTAGCCTAACATTACTGCTCAGTAGCAGCTCGGCACAGTTTTCGCTATGCAATGTTACTCTGCAGTAATACCAGGCTACTGTACAGTTAGTGTCTTGGGTAGACGCAGCCACTGGCTAAGGACAGACATTCAAAAAGCCTGAGCCTGAATTGATTAAATCTTTGCAGTTTAATCTAACCTGGCTAGGCTGAACTGGTTTGTAACTGGACAGACATTTTCTCTGGACTAAGGAAATGCAGGCATGTGCCTGCAGTGTCTGAAGCTAGACGCTGGGGGGCGCTAGAGCAGCCCTCCCCCTTCCTTGTACAGTGCTGACGCTGAGACAGGGGCATGGCCAGACCCTGGTAAGACTCTCTGATTAGGGAGGTCTGCCTGCACCATCCCAGGCTTTTACCCTGCTCGCTGCTGAAGGGGCAGGAGTGTTGACTAGACTTCAGCCCCCAGCTAACACTCTGAGGCAAGGAGGGGAGTATGTGCAGTACATGCATCTCTTGATGATACAGGAGCTTTTCAATCTCTTTCTCCCTGCTTCTTTATACTGTCTGCAGCAAGCTGACAGGGAAGCAAGCCAGCAGGGGGCTGATAACAGTGTTTTTTACCTCATCAGCAAAACAGTAGCCTTTTTCCATTAGTTCAAACTCTTCTTAAACAGCTTACCAGGTGACCTGTTGATTAGCTCCAAACAGCCCTAAGTGGTCATTGTTCTGTCTGCCTGTTCCAGTGAAATTGGAGACACACACACAGACATCTCTCAGCATCAGCTAACATATCACATGCCTGGGATCCATGGGACTGGGGTCCTTGCTGTGGGAGATAGGAGGGAGGGAGGTGGGGAATCCTTGCTTGCCCAGCAAGCAGCAAGGTTGGGGGGGAGGGCCAGGGGGAAGCTAGGCAGACCCCTCTGTGCCTGAAAGTCTCTGCCAGAGCTCCAGCCAGGGAGCAGAGGGGAGGGGCCAGTCCTGTTGTGAATCAGAGAGCCCTTCCCAGCCCAGCCCAGAGAGGTATGCTAGGATGCTGGGGGTGTCTGGTTTATCTTAAACCAGCAAGGGGTCTGGGACAGACATTGCATAAACCAGTTTGAGCCAAATCAGTTAAACCTGGATGAATGTAGTATCAGATTCATTTCAGATTGGTTTCAGCCATTTTCAAACTGGTTTATGTGCAGTGAACATCTGTTCTGTTACAGGTTTAAACAAGTTTCTGATCGCTTAAACCAGTGTATGTGTAATGTTTGTCCCTAGCCATTGTGCTGGCCAAAGCTGAGAAGAAGCTCAAATTAGATTGCAGTGGCCCCCACATCTAGACCAACAGGAACAACTGCTTTCTCTGTATTATGTTAATGCTCTTCGCTTTTTTTGAGGCCAGACATGTAGCTGGATTTTGACTAACACAAGAAGTGGCTCAGACCCCTGAAAAGGTGCTCAAGTCCCATCAAAACCTGCTTAGGGAGCTCTGCTCCTACAGTCCTGAATGATTCTTGGATTCTTCCCAATATCAAAAGAAACAGAGGCCTGCTTTTTACAGACAGTATATACCAGCTCTAGACAACTGTAGCGAGAACCATGAATAGCAGACAATCCTTTGGCTAGATCAAGGCTATCTTCATAAAGAAAAATGCTAGAGGCTTCTATTTTATTTCAACCTCATTTTAAAGTAAAGGCTGAGATTAGCTCTGCAGCATTTCTAGGTCACTTCTAAATTGGAAAGAAGGATTGGAGACAGGTTGCATTATTCTGTGTATGCAGAGGAATGATTATCCTAAGGATAATGGTATGGAAAATCTTTGAAGCATATGAATCACTCAGAATGTATTGTAAGCACCAGTGTTGTTAGAGTAAGACTCCTTCTAAAATGCTGATTCTCAAAATACAACTTTGAGCAAAGGAGTTATGCTGTCCTAAAATATAACAGGTAATTGCTGAAGAAAATAGTATTGGACCAGCCAACTGTGATGAGATGATAAATATCTGTAGTTCCTATGTGGTAAGTATTTTCTATCAGTACTTAATAACTGACCTTTGATGTAAACATTGGCTGCATGGAGGATCATACACTTAGAGCCAAGACTTGCAAACACTTGGACATGAAATTGGTATGTTGAGCTCTAATATGACTTGTGCACAGGTTTACTTGAGTACATAAGCATTTGCAGAAGTAATCATAGGTGATAAAAGTGTCTCTTTGGTCTCAAAACTTACTTCAATCCTGCTCAACTAAAGGCATAAAATATATGAGATTACTTTTGTGAATTTACAGTAATAAGCAGTACTTTATCATTTCAGCTCCTTTTTCTTTATTGCTTTTTTCTTCTTTCTTTTTTCCCTTATTTATGAGAATCACTGAAGAATTTAATAATTTTTGGTTTTGGTTTCAATTTATTTGCAAAATATTCCCCAGTTCCTAGACACTTCTGGTAAGGGTTCTAACGGACAACCATAACTAGACCTACACAAACAACAGAGAAATATATCTTCACAAATAATGTATTCACCACCTGATCAGCATCCAGGACAGAACTGGGAAAACTGCTTACTAAGGGTTATTTCACCATTCATTTTGCTGATAAAATAAAACAAGTGTTTGTGAATAATATATTTGAATTAAAATGTTGGCATTTGCCAAATACGTTTTTTATTAAATACCACGAGGCCAAATTGTTCATTGCTGAGTCTTTACTGCGAGGCTGAAGAGGGTCCGTATGCTGACAGATTAGTATATTGATTTGAATGCTTCCCCTACTCCTGCTAACAAGGCTTATTTACTTTCTTCCTTTAGTGTGGACTCAGTCCTACAACGTAATGAAGGACTGAGCCAGAGTAATTTGATACCAAAAGGGATCTTCCCACTGATTGGGCTGTGGGTCAAGCCTCAAATATCTTCCAGTCCCTTTGAGTTTGGGGCAAATGGAGGGCACACAGCATCTCACAAGTGACTGGCATCTTGCACGATTGAGTCCAGTACTAACTTTTGTGTGCTGGTATGTTTAATATGAGATCCAAAATCTTAGTGGAGAACACAGAAGCACTGTATCAGTACAGAAGCAATGAACTGTTGTCCTACCAGTATCTGCCATTCAGCAAGCCTGTCTTGTCCTATTTGTTTCTGGGCTTCATTTGATTTATCGTTTTGATACTCTTCACTAAGAAAAACAACTTTACATCTATGGCACAGATATCTTCAAACTGGGTGTTGGCCTGGGCAAAAGCAGCCTCAGATATCTGAACTTAGTTGAAAAAAAGGATTTGCTTCCAAGTGCAACAAATCGTTTCAGCTGAAAACGGGGAGTTCACATGTACACATATATTGTTCTCATTTCCTCACAAAGAATGGAAGTTGGACAACCACCCTTTTTATAATATATGCTGAAAAGCGGCACTGCCCTTTTCTGTCGTTCCAATAGAGTGAGTAGGGGTAACTGTGGATAACACAGTCTTCTGAAAAGAAATCTGTCCATTTATATGCTTTATTAATGTTGTTGTGCTAAAAGTCAGCTCTGTTTTGTGCGTCTTGATCACACTGCTTGACCATGACAGTGAAGCAGTCAACCAACTTGACACAGTTGTCCTTCCAATTCAAATAATGAAAAGCAACATATACTAAATTTTGGGTTCCTTTTCCTGTTCTCTGGATATATAAGAACAGTTTTGAAGTGGTACTCAGCCCAAGATAAAATAGTGAATGAAGGGTGACAGTTCTGGGATTTTACCTAGGTTCTTAGCCCATAGTTTTTACTTATGATCGATAATGCCACATTCAAAGTGGAGCCTTGTGGTGATAATGATGGTGCTTGACATTCATATTCTTATGCACTTCCAAAAAACCAGTGCTTGGTTGAAGCCCTAGAATTGAGATCATGCAGATGCACTCACCAGACTTACGCAAGGTGCTGCCGAGCAAAACTAAATTCAACCACAATTCTCACATCTTTTAAAATGATAGGATTGTCAGAGGCCATATTGACTTTCATAACCTTTATTTCTGACTTTTTGCTTGTAAGACCTTTTTGCTTGTAAGACCTTTTTGCTTGTAAGGCCTTTTTGTTTATCTGACTAAACTATTGGACTTTTGCTGCATTTCATTTATTGATATAGGAGTCAGACATCACAGATGCCACTGACATACAAACAATAAATAGTGCTGCTCCCCCATCTGATTTGTAAAGGTCTTATTGCTGTGGTAGGTAGGCATCTTTTGCAAGGCTAAGTTATCTAAAGTAAATTTATGATAGCAAAAGGGGGAAACTAACCCAAAAATAACCCCCCCCCCCAATGTTGTTTGAGCCCAGTAATCTTTAAGGTAATCCTGAGAAAATGTGAAGGTGAGGAAATTATACGTCATAGCCCTTAATAGAAAACTTCATTTTACAAGTCTTGAATATTTTTAACCTACTGAATAGAAACAAGAAGCCTCAAATTCATGTTTAGATATTAGAGAAGCACATAGCATGACATGTGATCTTTCATATAACCAGAGCTAGAAAAACTGAAACTGTGTTACTGAATTAAAACAATTTAGGTTAATCAGAATTTCTATAACCTGGAACAGTTCCCTATAACCAGAGTGAAAATGCAGGTCCTGTGAAGTCAATGAAGCATTGCCACTGAATTCAGTGGGGCCAGGATTTCATTTGCAGATATTGCATTTTATTTGCTTTATCTGTAGACATGGCATAAAAGTGCAAACCTTTTTCATGACATTCATAATATGTCATGAAATGAGTCTCCTACGACTAGTTCTCTCACCTTCTCTTCCACATCCAACCTTTCACACTGCTCTGCTACTCATTTGGGGCTGTCAATCTTTGTGGATTAAGAAAAAGAAATAGGCCCTGCCACATTTGATTTGAAGTAAAAGCCTGCTCCCACCTTGGAAGAGAAGATAAAATACCACCAAAGAGATACACCGCAGAAGGCATTTGTCAGTATGGGCTCAGTCAAACAATATGTGGAATAACTCCAAGGTCGTAAAAGAAACCCTGTGATCTCAAGCTCAGACAGAAGACACACTGTCAGCATGAACACTGTAAAAGCTCAGAACAAAAGGTCTCTCAGGTATCCAATAGCAGGCCAAATAACAAGTCAATAAAGTTTCATGCTGTGATTTATGTGTCACATAGGATTTTGTCTTTGTACCATTGTAGAAATTGTTACAGTGGCACAAAGGCCAAGCAAACAGACATCTAGGCTGCACCACAAATGCCCCAAATTTGTCACCACAACATAGGTGATTTAATTTATATTGTTATTTTGAGGTAAACGGCTAATTGCTTTAAAGTGGGAGAGCATGGGTAGCCCAGAGCTGCCCACACTCTCCAACTGCCCTTTCCCATTTCTATTCCCATTCCTGGGACATGCAGAATTGGGTCCCTGAAGCCACAGGAGCACCTGCCTGGGTTTCCCTATTTGGGATGCCCTGGTCACTTTTCTCTACAAAGTAGGAAATCCAGGGTTTCCCCATTTGCAGATACAAATACCTGGACAGGAGGCACGTCTCTGGAAATGAGGAAACCCCTAGGATTCTTCAGGCACTCCTTCTCCAGTAGGGCTCCCCAATTTATGGTGTTGTTCCACATAATTAGGCCCTGGACTCTCAGGCCTGACCCTGCAGGACAATGGGCAATATCCGTTTCACCCAATGAAGCAGATCAGCTGAACACATTTTCACATAGTTGATCCATTTCATTTGGCAAAGTCTGTTTATACCCATAAATATACAAAGGGCTAGTACTACACAAGAAAGAGACTTGGGGGCCATCAGTGACCACAAAACGAACATGAGCCTGCAATGCGATGCTGCGGCTAGTAAAGCGAGCAAAACACTGGCGTGCATCCATAGATGCTTCTCGAGCAAATCCCAGGACGTCATTCTCCCCTTGTACTCGGCCTTGGTGAGACCACAGCTGGAGTACTGCGTCCAGTTTTGGGCTCCACAATTCAAAAAGGATGTGAAGAAGCTTGAGAGAGTCCAGAGAAGAGCTGTGTGCATGATCAGAGGTCAGGAAAACAGACCTTACAATGACAGGCTGAGAGCCATGGGGCTCTTTAGCCTGGAAAAACGCAGGCTCAGGGGTGATCTGATGGCCACCTGTAAGTTTATCAGGGGTGTCTGGGGGAACATGGTTCACAAGAGCGCCCCAAGGGATGATGAGGTCTAACAGTTATAAACTACTACAAGACCGTTTCAGGCTGGACAGAAGGAAGACGTTCTTTACTGTCCGAGCCCCCGAGGTCTAGAACAGCCTGCCATCAGAGGTGGTTCAAGCGCCTACATTGAACACCTTCAAGAAAAAAATTGGATGCTTATCTTGCTGGGATCCTGTAACCCCAGCTGACTTCCTGCCCTTCGGGCAGGGGTATGGACTCGATCTTCCGAGGTCCCTTCCAGCCCTAATGTCTATGAAATCTATGACTCAGGTGGGAGGGCCATACTCAGATTGGTCCCTTCGGATGTGCTTCAGCCACAGTGTACACGAGCTGTATCCATCCTGAGAAGGATTAAAGATACAATAGGATCTGTGATGACATGTTCCCAAAATGAATCATAGTGATCTGTAATATAATGATACTATTAACTCATTATATTTGATAGGTTGACTTTGTACTTTTCTCGTATAATTATTTTTAATGTGGATAGAGAACACACAGTTCTCCAGGTAGTCAAACTGGTTGAAGAAACATGGTCTAGTCCTCACCCATATCTCTAACCTCACTGCCATTCACTCTAGTTTAAAATCTCAGAATATTTCTAATTGGTAAGAGACCACTGAACTGACCATACAAAGATCCATGTCTCCCCCTCCTGTAGAATTTATGACAGATGCATGGAAGAAAGGACTATCTTTAATATTTAGGATATATGAAGATGGAAAGAAGCCAATTATAATACTTGCATAGAAATAACTGGGCACCATTAACACTCACTTGCTTCCAGTTGGCTTATGTTCTATATATCCATTTCAAGTGTTAAAATATGTACTCTCATCATAGCTCATTCAAAGGATAAATGCTGACAATTTGGAACATCAGCCATTGACATAAAAATGGCATTTTTGAAGCAATTTCCAAAATTTCATCTGGAATGTAATTACTACTAATGGGTTATTTCTAAAGCACACGAATCAGATTTTCTGACCTACAGTTACAGGTTTTACCATTTATAAACTTTGTAATTCTGCAGCACCAGAAAATTTACAATGTGAACCAATCCTGCATTTGCGGGGGCATGTTTAGATGATTCATTAAGCGAGAAGCTAAGCTGCTGTGAATTTCCTTAACTGTTGAAATCAGTTTATTTTATACTGACAAAGAACCTGGCCAGTTACTAGATTGTCCATTACCAGATTCTGTAGATTTCAATGTAAATTAGTGAGTCGAATGGACTCTAGATTGAACAAGGTATTTAAGAACATACTACTTATATATTTATGTTTTTGTATATTGTCATAGTAAAACTGGTAACCAACTAAGTTTATATCATAAATCATTTTTTTAAGTGGCAATGTTTCCTGTTATATAGAACAGGTACCCATAGGTTTTGGTACATTTGTCTATTTCCTGCTGTGGTAAGAGAAATCATAGGATCATGGGAAAGTAGGGCTGGAAGGGACCTCATAAGGCCATCTAGTCCAATCCTCTGCTCAAGGCAGGATCATCTCTGACTTTCAAAATGTCTAACATGCTTCTGAAAGTTTCCAAGCACAGAGACTCCATAACTTTTTTAGGTAGCTTGTTCCAATGCTCGACCATTTTAATAATTCAAAAGGTCCTCCCTAATCTAACTTTCCTCTGCTGGAGCTTGAGGATATTGCTCCTAGTCCTATCCCTTGTAGCTACGGAAACAACCCCATCTCCATCCTCTCTATAGTCATCCTTCAGGTATTTGAAGACTGTTATCAAACCCCCACCTCAGTCTTCTCTTCTCTTCTCTAGGCTAAATAACCCTAGTTCTTTCAGATCGTATTATAAGCGATATTAAAAAGGCAGAATTTGTTCAATATAACTAGGTCTGCTTGGGAGTCCCCGTGGTTTACTTACCTATAATTGAAAAAATGCAAATGAGGACAATTAATCAGTAGATTGGCCAGCTATGAAACAACTATGTACCTGAATGAATTAAAAATCCAACATGTCCAGAGCAGTAAGTTAATTACAATCCAATGAGAAAATAGCAAGGAAAAAGGGAATATACCCTGTTTTCTCAAGCTAATCATAATGCCTTTTTTAATATCAATGTCATGGCCACATGCCAGCTTGGGTAATGACATTTTGCATATCTCCAATACATTATCATACAGGCCCAACTTGATATTGCATTTTTCTTCTTTTCTAATGCTAAGCCAGATTCAGCAGAACACTTAAGCTCATATATATACTGAATTGCAGAATTAGGACATTAAACTGTTTTGTAATGTTCTTTTTAAACAGCAGCTTTTGAGTGGTAGACAAAGAGGTGCCTGTGCTGACTGTCATTCATATATACATGTAAAATGCAGGAAAGACCCTAGGGAATTGGACAATAATAGTGCACAGCGCATTAAAGGTATATATATAGGGCTAGAAGACCCTTTCCTTTAGACACTGCTTGTAGCAAGAAATCTTTCATAAAGTCCACTGCCCCGGACTGAGTCTTGGGAGACACTGATCCTCAATAATTCCTCTGAGCCACAGTTTCACAGCTGTTTCCTTTCTGGTCCCAGAAGCTACTAATCTGCTGGTCTGTAGCAATAGCTATTACTCCTGTCCACAGGAGCAGGATCCAAGACTCCATTGCTTTATGTCCCTTCCTTGTGACAGACTTCCAGAGGGGAAGAAACAGATGCTTAGCGCTACTTACTCCTCTGCACCCAGAGCACAAGTCCAGATTGCCAAAATAGGGACCTAAGAGAGTTCATCCTCTCATTTCCTTGGGCTGCAGTTCAAGTCTCTATCTAGTCCTTATGCCTCCTCTACATATTACATTTATATTGTGATTAATGTGTTAATCGTATCATAAATGGCAGGGATGCTGCATATGCACCCGATTTAAGACACCATAAAATAGTGAGCAAACCAACCGTAAAAATGTGTAATGTAAATGTCTAATGTAGAACATTATATGTTATATCTGTGTTACATGTAAAATATTTTTACGGCTCATTTGTACGGTGCCTTAAATTGAACGTGTAGCAGGTTGTCAGCTCTAGCTTTGGGACCACACTAGGGTCTCAAACTTGAGGTCCAGGGTTAGGGCCACAGTCAGCTGATTGTCATTTCCAGCCAGGGACCATACCAGCCTCAGTGCAGTCGTGAGCCAGTGCTGATGATCGGCTGATTGTTGACCCGAACCCTAGACCAGCAGGTACCAGCTTTCAACTGCCCAGTGCAAGGGAAGCCTGGCATCACGATCCTGGGCTCTCCCTGTACTGGCAGGTAAAAAGGGCATGGCTAGGATCTGATCCCCAATTCCAATACCATGCCACCTGCCATGAACATGTGGCACAGCAGGTTTAATTTTTGGGATCAGGGAACAGATCCTATTGGGCCTTTAAATAAACATGTGCCAGGGGTCTTTGTGCCCTTTTAGTTTAGTTTGCTATATAAAGGTTGTAGGCATTTCTGCAATTTTTAAAATGTTTTAATAAAATCCCATATCTCCCCCAAAAGCCCCCAAAAACCAGCTGTGTAAAGTCAGCCTGGGTAAACAGTGCTCGTCAATAGTTGTTGTTGTTATTATTAATATTATAGACTTTAAGATCAGGAGGGACCAATGTTGTGGTGTGACCTTCTGCTTAATACAGATCTGATTTACTGCCTGCTTCAAGTCCCAAAATGGTGCTTGAACTAGGGGAAATACTATTAAGAAAAGTCTTGGGGAAGAGGGGGAGGGAAGAGGGGGAAGGTCCACTGCTGGAAGATTTACAACGCTCAACCTACCCCAATGCTTGATTCCTTTAACTCCTAAGTATTTGCAGCTCATTTCAGGTCTGCAGTTGTCTAGTTTCAGCTTCCAGCCACTGGGTCTTGGTCTGCTTGACTGATAAGCCAGATATTATCAGATTTATTTTGCTCACATTAGCATAGCATGTCGAATAGTATTAACTAAATACCCCTCCTCTCGGTCCTTATTAATAGGATCCCATATAAGCAGCTGCATATTTGTATCCAGGAGCAGTGTTCAGCTAACCGGCCTATAATTACTTGGGGCATTCTGTTAACCCTTTTAAAACTTTGGAATCATACTAGCATTTTTTCAATGCTGTGGAGGTCTCCAGCTTTGCAGGCTTTACTAAATCAACATTAAGGATCTAGAAATGTCCCCAGGAAGCTCCTTTAAAACTTTCAGACTCTCTAACCACACTATATTGTGAGCCAGTGGAAGCAAAGAGGAGCATTGCATTGAAAAAGCCACTTGGACTGTCTAAGGTTTGGGCTCTTTTTCTTCCCCATCTCCATCCATTGTCCTTGTGTAAATGGAAGTGTACCTACTGGAAATAAAATGTTAACCCATTTAAAATTGTGGCATTATTTTTTCCCCTATCATGACTGTCATACATGTGAAACGAAAATCTATTTTTCCATATAACTGGGGTGGGAAATAGTAGTGTTTCATCCTTTCCTTCCCTCCACCTGCAAAGGTTTTGTAATCATTGCTTATTTTATCCAGACATCTTTGATTATGTTGTATATGCTATAATAGTGAAAAACCCATGCTGCCATGAGACACTGAAGGTTCTGCCTATATTGCAGGGGAAATGTAGCTCAGCTTATGAGCAGATCAAACAGTTCCTCAAAGCCTTATGGGTTCTTTTCAACCTGCAATTATCTTGTTGGCAGATAATAGGCTCTGCTGCTCCAGCTTTCTAACCTTGCATTCATTAATTGCAAAGTTAGCTTGTAGCAAAATCTTTTTTTTTTCCCCCCCTTCCTGAATGATTTGTGCCTTCTTTTGAGTAGATCGCTGTTTTAACCTGAATAAATGACCAGGCTTTAATGGAGTGCTTCCAAGTTTCTTTAAAAATTGTGCTTCCTACCCTACCGCTCCTTGATGCTGAAGTTTTATGGTATAATTTAAGTTTATCTTTTATGACTTAGAGGGCTTTTTCCTTAAATGGAAGGAAACATATTTATAAAGAGATCTAAGTAGCAGAATTCTATTACTTGTATAGCTTGTCAAATACTGTGTTAGCTGTTATCACAAAAAACTATTGTCTTATTTGTAATTCCCTAACCATCGCTAGGGAGTGGAGCTTGCTTTCTATACTGCACTGGTGTTGCTTTTATTTGAAATGTTAATTCCCCCTTTTTGATTATTAACATTACATACATTTGGAAACAACTATATGTTTCAATGCCCAGATTGTGTAAGAAATTAACACGCCGTGGTACTGATTCACTATTGTCTCATTCCAGCTTTATGTCACGGGAACTCTGCTGATTTCAAAACAACAGCTTAAAATTGAAGCAACACAGTGGTGCATCATGGCCTAAATGTTAATTGAAGTGATGTTCATTCCGTTAAATTCTTCTTCACTGAGCCAAAATGCAGGCAAGGACTTGGAGGCAATAAGGAAATCATTGGAAGGGCTTAGGTAGCCAAATTGGATACAAGGGACAGTTATCAGCAGGTTTGAAGAACATTTGCAGCCTAATAATGTTATGCATTTTTTATGCCTCTTTGCAGCTTTCAGAGCTCGGAGGCATATTACAATGTAAATAAATATTAAGACCAACAACCGAACACGCTCCTAGGTCACATACAAGTGTTCATTTCTAGTGGTGGAAAATGTCTGCTCTGTACTGCACCAGAGTCCCTGGCCTGAGGAGCAATGGGGGGAGTGGGGGGCTTTGCCTTGCTGCTGCAGTCCCCCTAAGGGCAGGAGGGCTGCTTTTCCCAGGCTTGGATTCCCGCCCCCCCAGTCCTGGACAGAAGCAAGGAACAGGACAGAAGGGGTAGCTGCAGCCTGAACGCTTGTACTGGTCACAAATGAATGCTGGTACATGGCCCTAGGTTAGGACTGGTGAAGATGAGCTGCCATTATCTACTTTATGAATGAGCTGAAAAGAAAGGAGAATTAATTAAAGAGGAAAAAAAGAAAAAGAAATTCCTAGAGGTGTGCCCCAATGAGTGCCCAATGTACAAGGGCATGTGTTTCCCATGGGAAAAATAGCAGTGGCACATATCTGTGCCACTATATGTCTCCAGGCATGTCCCTGCAAATTGACCTGGATGGGGTAGGGGAAGCTGGGACCAGCACCTGTGCTGGTCCCAGCAGCCTTACCTGGGATCCTGGGTTCCTTCCAGGGCAGCAGCAGTGCCAGGCTGTGGCCACCAGCCTGCAAGGCAGAGCATGGCTCTCGGTGGCCTGGCTCCATTTCTGGCAGCATGTGCCACGCTGCTTTTTTCAGCAGTGTTTTATTTATTTATTTTTTGGCATTGGGATCTTCTGTTGTCAAAAAACCGGCTGTGCTGAAAATTAGCTGTGCAGCAAATGGGTGCATGTGCACCGTATGCAGTTTGCAGAGCCGCAAACGGGTTTGAGGCCCCGCAAACTGCACATGCTCACTCATCAGGATGCCCCCTGCATATGCAAATGTTTCTGCTGATCTCTGTGAAATTAGGTACCTGCTTAAAGTTGCATTAAATGATTGTAAGAACAAAGTCTTAATGTTAATTTAAGAGTCATTTCAGGTACCCAAGTTTCCAAATGTTTCTCTTACTCCCTCTGTCCTTTAGTTAAACCCTATGGGGAAAAGACCATAATTAGCCTTTCCTCAACGAAGTGTTGTTTTTTAATCCTTTAATTTAAAGGAATCCATAAGAATGCAAAATATATGATCAGTACAGTTGCTTTATTTGCATTAATTATGAAGAAAATGCTCTTTGATTACATAACTATATAAGCTCTATCAATAAACTGACATCAAAAAGCTATTTCACAATGAATAATGTTTGAGTGTAAACCTCAATAGTAAATTCAGATATCCTAATTTAATAGAGTAAGATCTGCTGTTAGCCAACAAACATATAGCTTACATTATAAATCACGCAACAGTGTGACTGTAGAATAACATTGTACGCAATGGTATTTCACTGCTCTCTGTTGAACCAGCATGGGCATGCCATTATAACATTACTATCCATCTTTAAAATTAGTTTCTTTTGCTAAAGGAAAATATGAATTAGATCTGCAGAGGAAAAAATAACACAGAACTGGGGATTAAAAATGACCAATTTTGGACTATGATGCTGAATTCATTAAAATTCTTATATATGTTCAAATAATTTGGGGTACAATTATTTTTTTCTATAGGGGTGGCTCTTATGTTCTTCTCATTTGGGAAAGTGAAGCTATCTGTTTATCAACAAGCTGTCACGCTTGGCTTGTCTTAAAATCTACAGGGATCCCTGGTACTTGAACTTAAGGCTAGCAATTTTAGATTATGAAAACACATAAATGTAGATTAGGAATATTCTGATATTTACTGAAGAAATGAAGACATACTTTCTCTACGCTTTGTTACTTGGGAATCCATTTTAACCTAACGTGCAAACAGGAAGTGAAGTAAGATACTGCTCCCAGACGCCAGGCATAGGTCCTATTTTAGACATGAATCAAGGCCAAACATAGCTTTTGTGTGCAGAAGACCTTGAGGAAGTACTGTTTACTACTAAGGAAAAATGCTATCATCCTGATTTTGGTGCTTACCCTTTGATCCCTCAGGCCACCCGGAAGGACATATCAGTGGAAACAACCTGTTACGAAATAAAGAATATGAGTGATCTGTAACTGTGAGAAAGAATTGGTATTCTGCAGCAAGGCTTTTGCAAAATCTCCATCATGTTGGACCCTTCCAATGACAAAGCCTTGACTTTCAGTTTGATCCCACAGCCTAGTAGGGTCAGCAAAAGTTCTTAATTCAGATTCTAAAATGTGTGTCTGGGGCATTAGCCCCAAAATAAGAGAGTGGGAAAATTCAGCAAGGTTATAGTTCATACACATGTGGGGAGAAAAAAGGTCTATTGCCATGCGCTAGTAGAGGACAGGTGGAAGCTATTCTCTGGTATTTGAGCTGGTATTATATAGAGATCATCCTACTAAAATTTAGGAATCTAGATGTTGTGTAGAGACTACTGGGCTGAATTCTGAAGAGCCCTTTTTCTGGAGTATAGAGCAAATGCCATAGCATCCTCCTTTCTCCTTCTCCCAGTGAAGGATGCAAGGTATGACTCACTGCTGGCAGAGAGGCATCCTTTTTTTTACCTACATTATCTTGATAATAGGAGAACTAAAGTAGGACTAAAGGGAAACTGTTGCATAATATTGCACCTGTTGTGTTCCCTGAAAACACTGGTATTTTCATGGAAAAATAAGCCAGTTGCCATGATAGGACTGATTGGTTTTGTGACAGGGAACTTATCAAGCTTTTTCCATAGTTTTGAAAAGAACCGTGTGCACGTGCTACCATGGGTTGCAATTCACTGAAGCACCTATGGCCATATTTGTAGAGATGTAAAGACACAGACAGGCCTAGTGATCTAGAAGATGAGGGCTCAATTCCCTCTAAGTGAGGTAGGGTTAGAACCTGACTTTTACATGTCTTAAGCAAGGGTATTAATTGCTAGGCTAATGGCTAAAGGTGAGCACCATCAAGAGTCAAACAGTCACTAGCCATGGCTGTTTCCTGACTATAGCTTTGGACAGGCTTTTACAACATTTTTGTGCACTCACAATAAAACAATTACAACAGTGAGTAAATAGGATTAAAAGCCTTGGTGATCGTATTGAATTGCAGTAGGAAGAGCTTAGGGCAAAAATAGAGACATGTAAAGAATTAGAATTGTTTTAGCAGTGTTTAAGGTGTGATGCATGACGAAGCAGAAACTCATTTCATGGCCCAAATGGCTTACATGCCATTTAAATAGCAAAGCAGAGGAGTGGTATTTGGCTTCAATCTCATTTCTGATAGTGTTTAGCTGTCTAACTCCCATTTGAATCTTGGGAGTTTAGCATCTAGCCATTGTTGAAAACTACCACTGTTTTCCTGAATGCATTCTGAAAATCTGGTCCTTACACTTGTACACAATTTAAACACGTGATTAAATCCCATTGACCTAATGTCTCATTGGTTTAAATTTAAGCTTAATTTCAATGGCATCGCTAGGACTTAATTAAATGCTTTAAATTGTTCAGTTAGGATCCTTTTCCCTCAGCAGTTGGAGTGGCACAACCATGGGCTTCATTCTAGGCCTTGGTTATTTTCTGCTCTGCACTTGAGCATTTGGCATCTTCAGATCCCTGCTGCATCATTCAGTAATTCTGTTTTACCTCTTTGTGTGTAGTCTGCTTCCGGGAGACCAGCTTCTCTGTAGGAGAAATGCAGGAAATGATAAAGCAAGGACTATAGTCAGCTAATTCATCAATAGGAACAGTTTACATTTTCCTATAATAAACTTATAGATAACTCTTGTCCCTTCTGAGTTTTGAGGATTTTATAATCTCTTTAAATTGGGGTGGGGACTGGTGCCACATTAGTCGGGGGAGGCACGACCAGTCACTGACCGGGGGGGGGGGGCGGGTGTTCCCTGCGGCCAATCTTGCCAACTTCGGGGGGGGGGGGGAGAGGGCAGTCCTCACGGCTGGTCATGCCAACCCAGAAGTGGCCGTGGCACTTCTGGAAGTGGCCACAGCACTTCATCTGGCGCTCCCACTCCCTGGCTGGCATTGGCAGGGGGTACACCAGTGCTTCTGCCTGCCCCCCCCACCGCCTGTCACCTGTCACCTAAGTGAGGAGTGTGGCCTGTCAGGAGATGCACCAGTGCTATCAGGAGGTACATGTGAACCCCCTATGCATTGCCACTCCTTTAAATCTTTTCAGGTGTGGGACGCCATAAAGAGGTCAGTGTTGTCCTATTGACATCAGTGGGTGTTGTGCCTTTGGCTTACTGGGAATAGGGTGACGTACTTAGCTGTGTTAGTCTGAAGTCAAGTAGAAGACAGGGTAAATTCTCACTTTATAGATGAACCAAAGTAGATATATGAGGGAAACAGACTGCTTGGGAAAAAATTATCCAACCTGTTTTGCTTTCCTTCACAGCTAAAAGTAATTTTTTTTCCCCGTACATTTTATGTAAAAGATTCCTTTTGAGGAAAATGATGCAATCGAATCTTCAGCGACAGTAAAAAAAAAAAAAACAGCAACCAGTTTGGTTTTTTTTTTTGTTGCCACTGGTTTAGGAAGTTAAAGGGACAGCTTCTCTTTACCAGGCAATGTAATTCAGTGCAAATTAGTACTGAGCTGCACCTGGCCGTGATGTGCTAGAAACCAGGTGGGCATTCTGTAGGGAGAATGTCTTATTTGTATCATGGTCTGTTTGCCTCCTTCAAGGGGGAAAAAAAACAAAAACTAATCAGGTCTAAGAATATGCATTTACACTTTCTGGGACAAAATCTTGGAATAATCTTGTCACATTTGATTCTCTTTTCTAACCGCAGCTGGACAGCGCTACGTCCCTCATCCAGGCAGCTAAAAATCTGATGAACGCTGTGGTCCTTACTGTGAAAGCATCATATGTGGCTTCTACTAAATATCAGAAGGTCTATGGTACAGCTGCAGTGAACTCACCTGTTGTATCTTGGAAGATGAAGGCCCCTGAGAAGAAACCCTTAGTAAAGAGAGAAAAGCCGGAAGAATATCAGACAAGAGTGAGGCGAGGTTCCCAAAAGAAACATATTTCCCCGGTACAGGCTTTAAGTGAATTTAAAGCAATGGATTCCTTCTAAAACAGTAGGCTTTACCAGGAAGGGTTTTATATTCTTTTTGTATGCATACCTGCCGACTTGTATGTGTCTGGCATGGGGATAAACTAATGAAGCAGTGTCAATTTGCATGCAACCTAAGACTCTATTAAATAATTAACAATCTGTAACCCCCAAATTTAGAGCCTTCTGTAATGATGTTAAATGGAGGTAGCCCAAGCTTACGTTTTGTAACTGTAGCATAAAATTGGCCAAAGAATTTGCATCACAGGTGTTGGGGTAAATAATAAACTAAAGTCTGAAAGCAAAATTTTATGCATGCAAGAAACATTAGGTTGGCAGGTATATCAAGTGAAAAACTGGAAGTGTAATGGTAGACCATAAAGCTTGTATTGCTTCTGTTACAGTGCAAAAACGTACTAGCCAATATGCTTAAATGTGTGGCCCAATTATTAAACAATTTAACTTTTGAATCATGTTCATTATAGTATGTGAATTTTTAACAAGCATAAAAAACCGAATTCATCTTAAAACTGCTTCTTTTAGCCCATGTTTTGTTCTTTATGTTCTAGTAGTGTTATGACTATGCTCATGTTTCAATTAATCCCATTAATATGAATAAATTTTACTTTTGCCAATTAAATTCCTTATGGTGGAGTATGAAGCACAATATGGTGATTGACATTGCCTTTTATATTATTATTATTATGATTATTATTATGATGATGATTATTATTACTAGAAATAGAAGACCTGGTGGTGGAATGTTTAGAGACACGGCAGTTGAAAGTGTGAGAATTTAGAGGCAACCATGTTAAGTGTAGCTTGGATTACAGGTATCTAACATACCATTGTAACCACTAACTCTCAATAAACTCATTTAACCTTGGAATCCTAAATTTGACTTCTGTCTTTTAATCAATAGACTTTATTCCTTGAGATGGAAAACAGGATGTTTTGCCATCATATTATTACGCTGGGAAAAGAATGACTGGAGTATATTTGCTTTCTATAACCAGAACGAGTCAAATCCTGCCATAGGGCATGGATGCGAAACAAAATTTGGAACCATTAGGCTGGACACCTTCTTGTTCCCTTGGTAGGAAACAAACAGTACAGTTGCCCTCAGATAGATTCTGCCATCTGATATGGGGGTGTGCTGGGTTAGTCTAAAAGCAGCTTCAAATTTGTTCGTTTGGTTGATGTTTGTAAAGCACAATCCAATTTTGCTTTACAAAATTTTGCTGCACCCCTCTGATCATTTTGGCCTGCTGGGTCATATATCGCTGTATAAGCCACCCTTTACTGAAAATCACAGTACAGTATTTACTTTTATTTGCTCTAAACCCTAATTCTTGGCATTAATTGTGTTATCGCTAGGAAAAGGCTTTGCTTCATTGGAACATAGGGCTATGAGTGCCAATGTATTTTTGCTGTAATTATTTTTTTATTCCCAGGAACTTAATAGAGTATTCATGGCTTCCCTTGGGATAGCATGAAATCAAGTATAAATTTATCTGGGGAAAAGTGAGATACAGCATACGTGACATTTAGTGTCTTTACAGCATTTTGAGAATGAGTTAATATGCTTGTCCTGGATACATTAATTATACCTGTATAATTGTCTATCAGACTGTCAGGATGAAAAATGTAATGATAGCATTATTTTTGACCCTCTTAAATAGACTGAACATTGTACTATCCGCCACACCAGAAGTAGGGTTAAGAAGCCTCTTAAGAATTGTTGTTGTTATTTAATTTATTTGCATTGTTATAGTAAGTAATCGTCCCTAGTCAGACTTTGACCCTTAGTCTGGTAGGTGTAGTACAGACATGCGGGAGGATATAGCCTCTGCTTCTGAAAAGCTTGCATCAGAAACAAGTTGCAATAATTATGGTACTTCTACTTTATGTGCAACCATGGATCCTGTTGCCATTCTGTGACTGTTAAGTCGGGGTCTAAATATCCAGTCACGAGCACACACACCACTGAATAACAGGGTACCTTTCCAGGACTGGGTGTAATCATATGGCATCTCACATTGGTAGCATAACTGTGGTGGCCTGAAGCAGCAGCCCCAGGCACTGACCCGGGGACAGAACGGGGCAGAAAAATAGCATCTACTTCTGCAGGCGCACAATCATGCCATCAGCACAACGGCAGTCAGAAGTCACTACTGCCTCCATACATCACAGCTACCCCAGGCACCCAGCTGACTTGTTATGCTTCTTGTATTAGTGGTGTACTTTCTAGTCATGTTGCTCTGCATTTGGACAATGTAGACCATTACCTGCTGTGTTCCTTGCCTAGTTTGAACTGTAATTAATGGTAAGCCAGTCTCCTAATTTTAAATATTTCCCCAACTGTGGATCAAAGTAGCATTTCCAAATGGATGATATTGTTTTCCTTTTTAATTAATACATTATGCAAAATTGTCTTCTGAGATACATTTTCCTAAGTAGGAGTAAACAAATCCACGCAGCCGCATACATTGTTACTCAGAAAAGGGATACACTAAATACCTGTTCAACATTTCAAAACGAAAGACAATTAATAGTCTCAGGTACTAAATTATTCAATTCTATAACAGGCCAAGGAAAGAGAATTCTTTAAGCAGCAAGTGGAACATTTCTAATTCAGTCTTTTCATATCATAATCCCAATACCAGAGAAGTAAAACTGCTGTAACATTCCTTGGACTTGATCATGGGCTGTTTTTTTTGGGGGGGTGGGGGGGGAGTTGTTTTTAAATAACGATTTGCTTCCGGCAGGTGAGCATGCTACAAATCTCTGGATTGAAGAACAGTGTAGTTCTCTGGCACTCGTCCCTGAATTGGATTCTGTTTTTGGCAGGAATAAAAAGTAATTGTGTGGTTCTCCCATGCTGTGGTCACTGTTGTTGTTGTTATTCAGATGCCAGAAGGTGTGTCTTCTCCACGGGAGAGCAGAAACCCACTCCACGAGAGTGACCTGCATGCTACTTCCAGCAAAGGCAATTTTTTTTCTGAGCCGTCCGCCTGAAGAGAATGCTGCAGAGAAGGCTTTGACTTGCTTCCCGTCTTTATGAAGCTGAAGAAAAAGTACTAACTAAATGATTATATTTTATAATTTTCCTCTTTGACAAATGTACCAAATGTCAGTTTCTGACTCCTAAACCTGCTAATAAAAAAAATAAGTTCTGAAGGACCTTATTTGCAACCTGAGATGTATTTTCAACCCTGGCTGTTCCAAGAGTAGGGGGAGGATTTTTTTTTTTCCTAAACCAAATAGATGTTCTAAGTCAGCTGGTAGTTAATGGGATAGAGCACAAAGGGTGTATTGACACCACAGTGGCAGAGAGCTCAGTTGCAGCACCAAGGCCGTAACCCCAGAATGTCCTCACCGCTTCATTAATGGGGCTGATGTCCACAGTGTGGGAGCAGTGTTATGGTGGCTGGGTACCTTGGCAGTAAGAATGATCTCTCCACTGCTGTGATGTGGATATGTCCATGGTAGTCCTCTACATGTTCTTCAAGTGCACATCAAGGAAAGGGAAGACGTCTTTTGCATAGGGCAAGGCAATATAGGCCCCAATTCAGCAAGACAGATAAGCATACACCTACTATTTAGTAAATACTTACCTTGATGCATCTAAGGGCATGTCTACATGTGTATTTATGTGCCCCTAAACTTAACGTGCTTTTGTTTAAGGCACGTTAAAGCAATTTAGGCACTCATCTACACATAGATGCACTAATGCGCATTAAGGCCCATTAAATTTAGGCTGGCCTAGCTAAGTTGCATTAGCGCACGTATAGCTAATGCGCACTATGCATCTACATGTGGGCTAACGTAATCTAGCTGTGCCAGGCTAAATTTGGTACTGACTTTACGTAGGTATCAAATTTAGATGGGTTTAGCCTAAAATCACCATTTTTAAGGTTCATTAAGGGCATGTACGTGTGGA
This sequence comes from Crocodylus siamensis, assembly GCF_052110815.1. Classification (NCBI taxonomy): domain Eukaryota; kingdom Metazoa; phylum Chordata; order Crocodylia; family Crocodylidae; genus Crocodylus; species Crocodylus siamensis. The sequence continues at coordinate 3,497,456 of NC_143396.1, read as the reverse complement.
CTTGCACCCTTAATGCATCTTAAAAATGGTAATTTTAGACTAATCCCACTTAAAAAGGCCACATGTAGACAAGCCCTAAGGGATTTAAGCAAATTTTCAAGCATATGAGTGCTTTGCTGAACCAGGATGACGTTACTCAAGTGCTTAAACACATGATTAAACACTTTGCTGGATCAGACTAGTAATAAGTAAAGCAGAGAGGTAAAGGAAAGCTTTACTCGGTCAAATCACAAATTAATGGCAAGCTTCAATATTGTAAAATGTTGTTATTAGCTATTTCTATAGTTACCGTGCACAGTACTACCAGGCAATACCTCTGCAAAGTGCTGCCTTGAGCCATATAAAAAAAAAAAATCATAGTTTCCAGAGACCCGAAGTTTTAATACTTAGAAAGAAGGGCAGGCAAATTTCTGGAAATATGCTACAGATGACAAACCAATGTAATCTCTGGCAGTAACATGGCCTAGATATTGTTTATATCAAATTTGTTTGTTGCTATGAATAACATGGACCAGCAAAGGGAAAATATTTTCTTGCTGAAAACGGGGTTCTTCAAAAGCAAATGCTTTTGCTTTACAATTTTTTTCTTCTTCCCCAATGGGAAATTGCAAAAAGAACCAAACGTTATGCTTAGTTGCTAATTGTGTTTTTAATTGTGTTTTTAAAATTGAATTATTTTGCTTTGTTGGGGGGAGGGGGGAGTAAAACAAAGTAAAATATCTAGTATAATTTTAATGAAAACTTTTCATCCAAAACAAAGATACCAAAATTTTTGTTTCATTCCATTCAGAAGCTTCTTATGAAAAGCCAATCCCCCCCCCCAAGGTTTTAGGGGAAGCAGGGGTTGTCTTTTAAATGGCTTTCTTTCTCATCAAAGTAAATTGCTGCTAATGGTCTAAGTCCAGGAGTGGTTCCTTATCTACCGTATTCACTTGAATCCAAGATAACTTTGAATATACATTTGTTATAATTTTCCATGTATAGAATCTAATTACTGGAGCATCATCTTAAAACCATGTTTCCTCCTCCCTTCTGCTGCAGTGGGGAAAGCAATGGGGGGAGTGGGGGAGGGCAGGTGGAGGGGATGTCAAGCAGCCTGACCCCGCTTCCTCAAGTCCTCTATCTCCTATGTTTCCCACCACTTGCCCTTCTTGCCACCCTCCCAGTACCTGCACCACCTTGTGTCACCTTGATGTGTAGTTCCTGCACCTCACTTGCATTGGCACCCCTGTGGTGTCCTCAGCTACATGCCCCACCTCTGCTTGCCCTTGACTGCTGCCTGTCTCTGCTGCTGCCACTTATGACCCTGCCACTGGCTCTTGCTCCTAAGCCAGTTCTGTGTATAGTGGCTCTGGCCCTGCACAGCCAGGCAACAATGGTTGCAGAAATAGCAGCTCTAGTCCCACCAACGGATCAGGTCGATGCCAAAGCTGAGGCTGGAGCTGCCACCCCTGCCACTGCTGCCTGGATGGGCAGGGTCTGAAGTCACCATGCAAGGAATAGGGATGGAGATAGAGCTGGAACTGTGGCTGAGAGCAAGCGGTGGGGGGAACATTGGAGGGCAGAAGCAGCACCCGGAGGCAGGCAGCAGCTGCAGCTCTGACTTCAAAGCAAAGCTCAGGTTGGGGCCAGAGGTGGAGCCACAGCACGTTTCTACCCCAGGCCTTGTAGGCTTTTTCCTAATCCTGAATAGGTAAAAAAAGACTATATCTTAGATGTGAGTCAGTGCAGTATAGTCTTTTGATATGAAGTGCATCAAGTTCAACCCCCCCCCCCCAAAGATTCTAGATGTACTGCTCGAAGCCAAAGGCAATCTTCATACAGTTGCTGGATTATATTTAAACAAGACACTTAACTAATAGTAAAGTACTATCAGTACTTTACTATTGCCTGGTATCTTCCAGCCTGATTCAAAACCTTTATCCACCTTTGTTTTAGTCACTTAAGTATATGGGCTAGGTACAGACATTCAAAAAGTCCAAGCAGTAAGCAGCATAGTTTAGATCAGCAGCAAACAGAACACACATCTGCACTTTGGTGGTGGGGGGTGTGCAAATGTTAGACTGGATCCTGCCATTTTAAACCAGCCTGTGTGCGCTCAACTTCTGTTATGGACATAGATTGGTTTCCAACCACTTATACTGATAAAAGTGTAATGTATGCACCTGGCTGTGAAGACGTATTTAACTGCATTCACTGACTTAAATATTCATTACAAGTTACGCACATGCACATTGCTAAACTGGGCTTTTTAGAAGTGGAAACTGGCTTGCTGATGTTCACTTTTCCTGTCTGAATGACCTCTTGCTTGTACTGGCCACAGGTTTGAACTTTTTCTTTCGTGACATTCCCTCATGACTCATGGAATACCAACCAATGGGGGGGATCTGTCAACTTGACGAAAGCTTTATGTGGCTGAAATATTGCATTCTCCTGTGCTAGCCGTATTTCTAAAGCAACAAATATTTAATTGTTTGAGGTCAGCTGCCATTCTCTTGAAACTGTGTGCCACAGTGGGGGTTTGATGTTACAGATGGGCAACCCAATATTAGTTCATCTCCTACGGTAAAATTTTAAAGGTTCAAAAATATTTGCTAGGGGCTAAGTGATAATAGACCTGGAAATAGGCATATCTTTGAAAAGTCAGAATTTTCCATGGCTGAACTGACTCCCTCCATCCCAGATTCCTGCAAGTAGGAGCCTGAAGTGAGGACAAGTACAATGATGGTGGTGTTTCAAGGCTTCAAAGGACCATGGCATTTGGATCATAAGAACATAAGAAGTGTGATGTGTGTCAAACCATTGGTCCAGCTAGCGCAGTATCCTGTGTCCAAGAGTCGTAGCAGTGGGTGCTTTAGAGGGATAGCATATGAACAGGTTATATCTACAGTGATCTATTCCCTGTCATACCCCGCTGGCATCCACCGCCATTGATTCAGAGATGTTGGAGGATACACCTGTGACTCTTCTGTTTAATAGCTGTTAAAGGCTCCATGGACTTGTCTAGTCCTTTTTTGAGCCCAGCTATACTCCCTCTACCACCTCCTGTGGTAATGAAGTGAATTGTGCATTGCATTAAAAACAGGTAGTTTACCTTGTTAATTTTAAATCTGTTTCCTGCTAATTTCAGTGGATTGCCCCTAATTCTAGTATTCTGTAAATGGTGTATAAAATTCCATATCCACTTAATCTGTACCCTTCATGATTTTATAGATGTCTATCATAGTCCTTCTCAGACTTTCTCCTTTTGAAAGAGAAAGAAGCTACAAAGATGTTTCTAGCTACAGGGATGAGATGCTCATCTAAAAAGATATCTCTGATCCAGTTTTATACCTGAACTTTTCCAGTACTGGGTGAGCTTCTGCAGCTCTGTATGTAGGAAGTCAGATTTAGATGCTGATAATGATTCTGTGTGGCCTTGAAAATCTCCAAATGAATCTATAACTGAGATTATGCAATAAATGCAATATAACATCACAGTAGCATCTCAGATATGCTATAGCTATGGATTTGGCTACTGAGAGAAAAATATTAGGCCTGTGCAAAGCGTCTAGTATTTGCTCTGGATTTGGATTCAGCTGATTCAGGGAACAATGACTCAATTTGGTGATTCAAATCACTGTCCTGAATTGATTCAGCCAAATTTCTGAATCACACAGGCCTCATCTCCCGCCCACTCTCCCATCCCTGGCAATGGCTGCCCTGCCTGCCCCAGCCCCTGGCTTTTTGAAAAAAAAATGCTCCAACTCACCAGGTACTGCCCCCTCTGCCCCACACCACATGGGGGGCTCTTCCATTAGCCCCCCAACCCCACCTGCCCTCCCAGCCCCTCCCTGGCTCCCCTGCCCACCCCAGGTCTGGCCCTTTAAAAAAAAAGAAGCTCTGACTTATCAGTTTCTGCCCCATAGGGGGTGGGGGGGGTGATCCCTGCTGCCCTGCACTGCTGTGAAGTTTGAAGGGGGCTCTTCCATGAGCCCCCAGAAGCCCCAAGGCCACTGCAGGAGCTGGTGAGTCTGGGGGGTGTTTTTAGTTTTTTTCTTAAAGGGCCTGAGCTAGGGCAGGCAGGGCAGCCATAGGGGTGGCAGGGAGAGTGGGTGAGGGTCAGGGGGCTTGTGGCAGAACCCCCCACATGGCATGGGACAGTGGGGGACAGCAGGGATCTCCCCCCAAATGGCAGCACCCAGTGAGTGGGGGCTTTTTTTATAGGGTCAGGAGCTGGTGTGGGTGGGGCAGTCATGGTGGGGCTGGGGGAGCAGGTGGGGATCAGGAGGCACTGGGGGGGCTGGAGGAGCAGGCACAGGATAGGGCCTGGTGGAGGTTCCCCCACAGTCCCCTCCCCTCTCCTCCAGCCTCCCATCCTGCACCCCTATTTACCAGTTTGGAGTCCAGGTCCAGCTCTCTGCTGCAGTGGGTACAGACTGCCTAGATCATCGAAGCTGAATCTTTTCTGAATCAATTCGGAGAGCTCTGAATTGATTTGGACCTTTTAATTGATCCCCGGATTCAATTTAGATTTGGAGATTTGGCCACTGAATTGGGCCAAATCTCCTCCAAATCGAATCAGCACCCAAAGCTTCGCACAGCCCTAAAAATACTCATACATAGGTTATTCTCTACAAACATCCCTGGTGGAATTGTGGCTCTAATCTCTATGGGAATTTTTTGTTGCTGGTCCCAGAATTTGTTTTTTGGGGCAATATTTAGCTAATGATGTAATAAGTCATCTTCACATGGCCCTGGTAACAGATTTAGAAGTCTCCAGTTTAGAAGCTGTAGCCAGTACTGGCATGCAGATAGAGTATCTTTGATTTCACCTGTAGCTTTGCCTGAAGTGAATTATTTTTTTTAAAGAACTATACAGATCCTAAGACCTAAAGGAAGAACTAACATTTAACCCTCATTGAGGAATGAATTAGGACTTTTATTCCTGGCTGAGGTCTGTGTAAATGCTTCTGTGCCTCTCTGTTCAATTTATCTCATTCAGAGAGGGCTTTCAAGTTACCATATGCTCAGCTAACAAGTACAACTAACCTCTTACAGACCTATTTATTTGGTACCATGAAGTGAAGGCAGCCATCTGAGGGCATGGCTAAATATAACAGCTGTAGTACTTCAAGTAGCTTAAAAAGCACTATAAAAAAGTGAAAAAGCACTATAAAAAGTGGGGGGTAAGTGACTACCCCTAAAGTCACCCTGAGATGAGTAAAAAATAACCCTGGATAAAACAGGACTGCTTCTGAAGAACTTCACTGTAGAGCATTTCTCAGAAGAAATACCTTGTGAGCACAACAGTGGCCGACAGTGCTGGGGCCGGGGTGAAGATCCTTGAAGCCACGGTACATGAAGGCTTATGATGGCAGTAAGGATCTTGTATGCATGGCAGGTGAGGTGCATTTATTATTCTTATGGATCATTTCAAGGAGTCCATTGACCTGCATTTTATTTCTGACTCTGTGCTGTCCAATGACAATAATGAGCCTAACATGGTGCTTGCCCAGGCCCCAGGCCATGAGTACCCCCAAGAGAGTCCTACAGTCTTTCTACCTATTTATGACTGCTGAGATGTGCCAGCCATCTGGCCAGGGGAGGACAGATCGGGTGGCACCAACATCAAGGAGGACCAGCTGATAATTCTCTATCATCCTGCTTCCTTGTCCTCATCCTCTCAGTTGCCTGGGGCCCTGCTACTTGAAGGGCAACCCATACAGCTTGCTGGTGATTACAAATTTACTCACATCCTGGTGATATCACTAACCCTTTGCTTCCCTTTGAACTGCCATAGGCACCCAGAACCCTGATTTGTGCTAGGCCCAGGGCATGATAATGCAAAGTTCATATGCAGGGAGTTTTTGAAGCAGTAGATCCAACAGCCAGGGACGTGATACCCTCTCCTTGGCCATTCAGAGCATGAAGCACTAAAAAAGCCCATTGTGAGCTATTGCAGAGTGTTTTGATTGTTGGTTCCAGTCAGAGGCCAATTGCAGAAGAGCATTCACCCCAGCTATGCACTATGGGACAGGAAAGGGCCACATGTGTCTGGGGGGGGATGACAAATGAGGCCACACCAGAAACTTTTTTTTTGGCCATTAGGAGACCGTTGCTTCTGGATTTCAGCTGATGATCCCCAAAGTTAATAACAATTTATAGTATCACTTAACTGTGTTTCTTTGTAGAAGTTAACGTAGCTAGGTCCCCTCCTCCTTCCTGGACACTGATGGTAAAGTCAGCATTCCACACCCATAGACCACCCATGATTGGCAGCTGTCCCAGCATGGACCTGTGGGCTGAAAGAACATGGGAGATCATGCCCCCTACACCACCCATTGCATATTCTTGCACTCTCTTTCCCCCATGAGACCCACCTGTATTTTGGAGTAGTGGTACTCCAACCTCTGATGGGCTATGCCCTCTGAACCCCCAGAGCTCAGCCATATCTCCCATCATCTTGTTTTGCATCTCCTGCTCTTGTCTTTCCCCAGGCCCAGCTGTGAGAACAGAGCTGCTTCTGCCTTTTCTGAGCCTATCACTGACCAACAGGTCCCTCCTGACCTCGGTGCCCAAATCCACATTACCTGTGTTCTCATTACCTTCCTTCTCTCTATAGTGACCATGCCTGTCACCCCATCCCTCTCCCTCCGCCCACAGGCCTCAGGGAATTGGTAAATTTTCCTTGAAAATGAAGTATAGAAATGAAAAGAGGAGTCCTTTTAGCTTAAGTAAAGTTTCTGTTTGCAAATCAAGGCAAAGTCAAGCACTCCAGGTAGATAATAAGTGGAGAAGAATTTTTTTAAAAGTCACTGTTGCTTGTGGTACCAATGTAGCTCTACCTGTCTCACCCTCACTAGTCATCTAGTTTTAATGTAGGTCTAAATCATTTCAGACATGCAAACCAAAATAGGAAATTGCATACACCTCAGATACTATCTACTGTTCTCAGCTCCCTGTCCCTTCCCACATTCCCCACACTGGTGGCTCGTGAAAAAAAAAAGTTAATAGACTGGGATGCTTTCCATTTTTTAGATGAGGTAGCTAATACATGGGGTCTGTCCTTTCAGGAGCTTCTCCCCTGCCAGCTGCTGTTTTAAATGGCGTGAGGGAAAGTTGGTAAGCTATAGCTCAAATATGGAAACATGCAGGGAACAGGTGAGTGGGTCCTGGATCTTCACTGGCAGCAGTAGGTGTGCAGCAGCTGAGTGTCCCAGCCAGGGTTGCCAATTGTCTATCCATATAAAAAGGTTTAAAATGCTTGTCTATTGTGTCTGTAAAACTGGAGCTGTATGTAAAGATTGAAGAAACCATGAGCTTGATTGAGGATGCATCATCAGAATGATGTAGAATTGTATGTTGATGGACAGACAGAGCAGAATAGTGGCACTCTGTGTCTGAGCAGGAGCACAGCTTGGTGCACTGCAGGCCTTTCTCCCTTAGGGCTTTGTGGAACCTCTGTATCCCCCTCTTCCCACCTCAAAACACATGGTGCCACTATGTCCCATCAGCTGTTACCAACCTGTAATGGTGGCTTGTCTTGAAGGTAGCAGGGCTGTGTCACTCTGGGTGGGATGGGAGGAGGGAGGGGAGAGGTTTGGTGTCGATAAGATGGAACTGTGAGGCTAAGACAGGGTGGAATGGGTGAGGCTGAGATCTATGCCAGGATGAGGGGGGGCAGGGGGCAGGGTCAGTTTGGTATGGGATGAGCCCAGCTTGGAGGGAGGAAAGCATGGGATTGAGTAGGGCACCCATGGGCTGAGGGCAGCACAGTGTAAAAACATTGCTGCAGTCAAATAAGACTATTCATGAACTCATCATCACTTGTGTTAGTGTCATGTATAAAAATGTCAGCTAAGAAAAGAATACTTGATAATCTTAAAGGAGTGGATAATACTATTGCTAGGAAAGCAAAAGTAGGCAGAATGTTTAAATTCCAGTCTGCTTGGACTAAGGAGAGTGAATTCAAAGAATGGATTTGCAAAGAGCAGGAAAGCAAGCAAAATACAGCCAGTATAATTTATTATAGCACATGGCAGCATATGAGAAGTATGCCTAATAGTAGTGCAAAAAAAGCTAGCATATTCTAGGTGAGGAAGTCTCCATTTTGGATTATGCAGTTTTTGGCCAAGGCCAAGAATACAGATGATTACTCATGACAAAAAGGTAACAAAATATGACTGAAACTGGCAAATTTTCTCACAAGAAACAACTGTTAGAACTTGTCATTAAGTCTGATGAATGACACTTCTGAAATAAACATGTTGCAGGTTGGCTAGCATTGAGAGGGTCCAGAGGAAGGCCACTTGCATGGTCAAGGGGCAGCAGGCCAGGCCCTACAAAGAGAAGCTAAAGGTCCTGAACCTATTCAGCCTCCACAAGAGAAGGCTGAGAGGGGATCTGGTGACCATTTATAAACTGACCAGGGGGGACCAGTGGTCATTGGGGGAGATCCTGTTCCCTGGTCACCACCCAGGGTTCCTAGGAATAACAGCCACAAATTGTTAGAGAGAAAGTTCAGGATGAACATCAGGAGACATTACTTTACAGTGAGGGCTGCCAGGCTCTGGAATGGGCTCCCAAGTGAGGTGGTGCTCTCTCCTACCTTGGGGGTCTTCAAGATGAGGCTGGACAGGTATTTGGCTGGGGTGATATGATCCCGGCATCTGTTCCTGCCCAGGGCAGGGGGTCAGAGCTGATGATTTGTTTAGGTCCCTTCTGACCCTAAGTACTATGATACTATGATCCAAGTTCCACTTTTTTTCCCCACGCACAGGTCTCTCCCTTACACATTCAGGTCAATCCCTAGTACTGCTGGAGGTCATTTGCCAGATGTTCTCTCTCTCATGAGAATGCCCTGACGTTTGTGGTGCTCAGGAAAGCCAGCCTCTGGTGCCTGGTAGTGACTGGTGATTCTCTGGACCTCCACTTCTCAGGTGTCTGGAAAGAACTTGCCTTTGGTCTCAAAAACAGTATGTATTACACAGGCTAGAATGACCGTGGCAGGTTGGAGATAGAAGCAACAAATCTACACTGCAACCAAATACTCCTTTTTATCACATCACAAGATCCATGAATGGCATGTGCCCCCAGCAGCTGGGGGGGCACAGATGCACTGGTGGGCGCCTAGTGGCGGTAAGCATGAAGCTCCCACAGACACCACCAGCACTGTCGGTGGTGGGCGTTGACCAGGGGTTGGCAACCACCCGCGGGCACCATCAGCAATGGCCAGTGGTGATGGTGGACTGCCTGCAGATGGCCCCAGCAGTGCTGGTGGTGGGGTGGTGAGTGGTGACTGCCCACAGGTACCACTGACAGTGTCAGCAGCGCCTTTTTGCAGGGGGTATACCACCATGGTCAGGGGGTGCACATGCACCCACATGCACCTCCTACACGTTGCCCCTGACAAGATCAAATAAATGCTCAACCTGGTAGGGAAATGTCTTTTATTTTAATGAACAAACAGCCTTCACAAATCCCATTTAGGACCTAATTCAATGAAGCATGTGCATCTCTTTAAATACACACATAATTCTCATTCATTTCAATAGGATCAGCTGGTGCATATGTTAAAATTAATCACATCCTTAAGTGCTTTACTGAATTAAAGATTAATGCCAGGGGTAGTACAGTTTATGGAATAGGTATGGCAGGAAAGGAATTTTAAAAAGAGATGTTCTAAGGATGAAAAGTTATACCTGCTTATCCTGGAATTATTTAATTTCATATTGTTTCATTTATTCATATTTTCATTTATCTTGTAATTATTTTATTTATTTCATTTTATTAATTTATTTCATATGTTCTTTCTCCTCTCTTAGCTACACACACAAACACAATTCATTTTGTGGTGGATTTTGTTTCCGTTGCCAGATTAGTTAAGGAATTTTTACAGAAAAGGATGTATTTCCAACCTGTATCTTCCAACAGGGAAAGAAGGTTGAGATTTAAAAAAAAAAAGGCTAGTGATTTAAGCACCTGGTTTGAGCCATTTGAAAAAGACTTGACTTTCAGAAAGTGATTAGTATCCATCCTCTGAACAGCTTGTAAAACAAATCAAGTTTGATATCCTAAACCTCAGGCTTCCAACACCACTAGCTATTTTTGAAAACTGAGCTTCTCTTCAGGAAATCCTCAGAATTAGCTGAATAGCAGGCATAGATCAGCTTTAGATATTTTAGTAAGACTAAAGCTATGTCAAAATGGCTTTGGTATTTCATCAACAAATCCTTTGCTTCAGTATGTCAGTTAGAACATTTCATGGGTGGCATTAAAAGATTTGAAACTAATAATAAAACACAGGGTATGTTGGTCATTGCTGGAATAGTGCTAATTGCCTGATCCAGGAGCAAGCGATCAATTTTAGTACTCCCATGCCAACAGTGGCCAACACCTGATGCTTCAGAGGGCCATGAAAACAAAAACAGCAATGCTTCTTGCCATTTGAACTGTGCAGAAATTTGTCTTGGCACCTGTGTCAATCAGCTTACTCCCCGCAGCACAAGATTCAATTACTCTTTCCTCAGCATGCAGAGCTGCAACAGTTATTATGGCTCATAAAAAAAATCACCTGATTTATTTTTTAACTTGACTAGTTACTGAAAAAATAATCATTTCTATCCTTACCACTACTTGCTGCGTAGCTCAATATTAATGGAATGCCTATAGAGAAAAAATTATTATAAGCTCCCAAGTCATTGGCATTTTCCCTAGTGGAGAAAATAAATTGCATTAGAGATAGAACTCTGCTTCTTGCTTTTTTTCTTTTTCATTATCTTTCTATGTAATGTTTCCTCCTTCAACTTATCCATCTTAGTTGTTCTTTCTCTTTTACAAATATTGCCTAAACCTTTTTCTCTTTGGTGGAGAGCGGTGACAGTGCAAATGTAAATACCACACTCACAGAGAGCATTTAAAGAGATGGGAATGGAGGAATGCCTCAAGAGAGTAGAGTATCTGGGTAACTATATCACTCATTAAAGTTTCAGGGCTGAAATCTAAGTTTCACAAAATGAGAGGAACCAATTATCTGACTCCTGAATGAATGATGAAAAAAAGGCTTTATAACACATTTCTAAAAGAAAGTGTCTCAAAGCCATTATATTGCATACCTGGAAACCTTTCCACTGAAACTTTTGGAAAAATGATATTGATGGACTGGATCCTGCTTAGCACCTCATTGAGATACTCAGGAACAGACCCTGGGATGTAAAGGGGAATGGATATGGGTAGAGGTGCACCACTACATCTGTCCGATACCAGATTGTCACCAATATAAAGAAAATTTTCTGTATCAGAAATTGGCCCAGTGCAACCTACAATTTGTCTGATAAATGCCCGTGCATGTACACAGCCATAGCACAGCATGTAATGTCTTAGCATGGCTTTACAAGCACTCGTGGTGCTCGGGCCAGGTGCCGGATGATTGGAAGGTGGCCAATGTGGTCCCCATCTTTAAAAAAGGGAGGAGAGAGGACCCGGGTAACTATAGGCCTGTCAGTCTTCCCTTTATCCTTGGGAAACTCTTTGAGAAGATCATCATGGAGCACATCTGCGATGGGCCAGCCTCAGAGATGATGCTCAAGGGCAACGAGCACGGTTTCATTAGGAGCAGGTCATGTCAGACCATCCTGATTGCCTTTTATGATCAGGTCACAAAAGCCTTGGATGCAGGTGTTGCCGTGGATGTAGTCTTTCTGGATTTCAGCAAGGTCTTTGAAACTGTCTCCTATTCTATCCTCATTAAAAAATTGGGCAACTGTGGCATTAATGCCTACACAGTCAGATGGATTGCAGATTGTCTGAAGGGTCGCACTCAGAGGGAGGTGGTTTCATAGATTTCATAGATTTCATAGCCTGACTTCTATCCTTGGGAAGATCTTAGAAAAGTTTATTAAGGAGGCCATCCTTGAGGGACTGGCCCAGGCTAACATTCTAAGGGACAGCCAGCACAGGTTTGTTGCGGGTAGGTCTTGTTTGACCAATCTCATTTCCTTCTATGACCAGGTGACCTATCACCTGGACAGGGGAGAAGAGACTGATGTCATATATCTTGACTTCAAAAAAGCCTTTGATCTGGTATCCCACGATCACCTCTTGGCCAAAGTGGCCAGTTGTGGCCTTGGCTCCACCACGATCCGCTGGCTGGGAAACTGGCTCTGTGGTCGGACCCAGAGGGTTGTAATCGATGGCAGTCACTCATAGTGATGCCCTGTGACCAGTGGGGTCCCTCAAGGCTCTGTCCTGGGACCCATACTGTTCAACATCTTCATTAATGATGTAGACATTGGAGTCAGGAGTGGACTGGCCAAGTTCGCCGATGACACCAAACTTTGGGGCAAAGCATCCACGCCAGAAGATAGGCGGGTGATCCAGGCTGACCTGGACAAGCTCAGCAAATGGGCAGACGAGAACCTCATGGTGTTTAACACCGAAAAATGCAAGGTTCTCCACCTTGGGAGGAAAAACCTGCAGCATCCTTATAGGCTCGGCAGTGCTACGTTGGATAGCACTACAGAAGAAAGAGACTTGGGGGTCATCATTGACCATGAGATGAACATGAGCCTGCAATGCGATGCTGTGGCTAGTAAAGCGACCAAAATGCTGGCTTGCATCCATAGATGCTTCTCGAGCAAATCCCGGGACATCATTCTCCCCTTGTACTTGGCCTTGGTGAGGCTGCAGCTGGAGTACTGCGTCCAGTTTTGGGCTCCACAATTCAAAAAGGATGTGGAGAAGCTTGAGAGAGTCCAGAGGAGAACCACGCGCATGATCAGAGGTCAGGAAAACAGATCTTACGATGACAGGCTGAGAGCCATGGGACTCTTTAGCTTGGAAAAGCGTAGGCTCAGGGGTGATCTGATGGCCACCTATAAGTTTCTCAGGGGTGACCACCAGGATCTGGGGGAACGTTTGTTCACCAGAGCGCCCCAAGGGATGATGAGGTCGAATGGTCACAAACTCCTGCAAGACCGTTTCAGGCTGGACATAAGGAAGAATTTCTTTACTGTCCGAGCCCCCAAGGTCTGGAACAGCCTGCCAGCGGAGGTGGTTCAAGCACCTACATTGAACACCTTCAAGAGCAAATTGGATGCTTATCTTGCTGGGATCCTATGACCCCAGCAGACTTCCTGCCCTTTGGGCGGGGGGCTGGACTCGATGATCTCCTGAGGTCCCTTCCAGCCCTAATGTCAATGAAATCTATGAAATCTAAGAGGAGGCTTGATGCCTACATAGCTGGGATCATTTGAACCCAGTTTTTTTCTCCTGCCCTGGCAGGGGGTCGGACTTGAAGATCTATAAGGTCCCTTCCGACCCTACTTCTATGATTCTATGTAGGCAGTAAGGAGCAGACCTGGCAGCGTGGAGAGCTGAATACAGGTTGTAAGTTCAATGTGGTGGAAAGGGAGGGGGCAGGGGTGTGGGGGTGCAGATCAAGGCCCCTGTGGTGAGGTAGGGTGTGGGGTTGGGATTGGGGTTCAGGCTGGAGCAGGGGCTGTGGCAGCCAGGGTAGGGTGGATGCAGGACAAAGGAGCGGCTTGTCAGGTCAAGTCACAGGAAGGGGTGGAAGGTGACTCTAGCCACTGCATGCAGCTAGTGTAGTGCTCATCTGGTAGCTCCCGCCGCTGCTCTTGCTGCTTGTCCAGGAGGGCATTGTGGGGGGCGTGTGCTCCTGGATCTGTGCAGGGTGGGGTGGGGCAGGCTGGGGCCGAGCTCCTCCTAGGCAAGCAGATCCAGGGGCACACACTGGCCCCCAGTGCCCACCCAGACAAGCGGCAGGAGTAGTAGTGAGAGCCACTTCCCCCCCACCAACAAGCCACACCACCGTCCCACGCTGGCCTCAGTCCCAGTCCAAAGCTGCAGCCCACCTCACACTGCGTATATTTGGGAGTCACACAGACGATCCACTTCTAGCTCTGTCCCATGCCCCTTCCTGCCCTGGCTGGTCAGCCCCAGCCTCAGCCCCATTCCCTCCCTCACTGCAGGGGCCTTGATCTGCCCCCCACACCTCTTCCCTCCCATTCCACCACAGAAGACTCACCAGCTGAATACCAGAAATTGAATCGGTATTGGCCAATATGCCTCCTTAAAAATCGGCTATCAGTATCAGCCCCAAAAATCTCTTATCGGTGCACCCCTAGACATAGGTCCTGCTGCTGAAATCCTATTTCCACTACTTGCTTTGGTAGTGATGGGTATTAGGAGTCAAAACAACTGCTTCATTTCTTAGATATCAGGAAATTAAGCAGTAGTGTAAGAAGGGATGGGCAACCAGGTATGCCAACCCCTTGCATCCTCTTAGAGGGTGTGAAAGAATAGCAGCTTTTGTTACTCACAGCCCAACCAATGCCACTGCATCAGCCAGCCCAGCCTCTGATGCCACCACTGCTGCCACTGATACCCAGGGCATATACCCTAGTAGCTGATGCCTCTGAAACCAAGGCAAAGTCCATTAAGGTAAGAGACCAGAGGGCCTTGAAGAAAACTTATAAAAATGGTCAAGAAACATTAATCACTTACATAGTGCTTTCCAGTTGTACATATCAAAGCACTTGACAGTGATTAACCCCACATGAACAATATGAGGAAGAGATCTAAGTGACTGGTTTGAAGTCAAATACTGAGCTAGCGGCATGGCCAAGAATAGAATCCACTTAATTTTCACTCCAGTGCCCAGTCCACAAGGAAGCATCAAGTCCCTACTTCCTATAAGTCAATTTACAACTGAAAATAACCTGACTATGATTTTAAATGTGTACTTCTCTTGCGGTAGCCCTCCTACATCCATCTTTATGAGAAAAGTAGGCATGAGTGTCAAGTCAAGTCAGTCCCAAGGCCACTGTCACCATTTGGGCACCTTAGATGCTGTTGCATCATTGGTGATTCTTTGGGCAAAGTGCCCCAGTAGCACCCATCTCCTCTCCAGCTATGGATGACCACTGCCTACCAGGAAGCTCAGATACCCTTTAACAGGACTTGTTTTTAGTCCTGTTCAGTGTCCACACACCCTTCTCACCCATGGTAGCCCAGCTGTGGGCACCAGTTTAGTCACCGACAACCCAAATGTGGGATAGACTGCACTGGTTTACATGGTACCAGATAATAAACAAAAAGAGGTCTGGTCTGACAGAATGGATGGATGGATCTTTATCAAATAGTATATTTAGTCCAGAGAAGGCATGGAGAGGAACCAAGGTCTTCTCCACTTTCTCTCTGATGCTCAGTAAAGAATACTTCCACTTCTCACTGGTGCATCACCAATATATCGTTCTAATTTAAGAATATCTTGAAATAAGAATCATATTGACTTCATTTGTGCACGAAAAGCAGGACTGAAGATGCAGGGTAATACCCATTACCTTGATTTACTTCACTGAGCTTTAGCATAACCTCTCCATAGTAAACTTTGACCAGCTAAAATGAGGTATACTGTTAAGCCTTTGCCTTATACGTGATCCAGCTCTGACCTACCCTTTCCTAATCCAATTTTTCTAATCCAGAATAAGAAGTTTAGCCAGACAGATCTAGTATATTTTTCTTTCAAGTAATCACTCAGGGTATGGGCTAAGGGGAGGAGCTGAGAGGATGCCTATGGGTTGAGAGGATAATGCTCATCAATTAGAACCATAGAATCATTGAAAATTAGGGTTGGAAGGGACTGCAGGTAGTCATCTAGTCCAACCCCCTGCTCATAGCAGAACCAACCCCAACTGTAGTCAGCCAAAGCTTTGTCTAGTCTGGTTTTAAAAACCTCTAAGGATGGAGAGTCCATAACCTCTCTGGGTAACCTCTCCGAGTGCTTTCCTACCCTCCATGTAAGAAAGTTTTTCCTAATATCTAACCTAAACTTCCCTTGCTGCAACTTGAGACTATTGCTCCCTGCTCTGCCCATATACTTTCTGTAGTAGGGGGGAGGAGGGGGTCCAAAATTGGACACGGGACTCCAGATGTCACCTCACCAGTTCCAAACAGAGGGCCACTCACTTCCCTTGATCTGCTGACAACCAATGCAACTCAGTATGCTATTAGCTTCCTTCTGAACAAAGAAACACTGTGGGTGCCTATTCAGCTTATTGTCCACTGAAACCCCCATGTCCTTTCTGCAGAGCTGCTGCTTAGCCAGTTGGTCCCCAGCCTGTACTGGTACATGGAACTGTTCCATCCTATGTGCAGGGTTTTACACTTGTCCTTATTGAACCTCATGAGACTTCTTTTCGTTCAATTCTCCAATTTGTTTAGGTCACTCTGAATCCCAAGACTACCCTCCAGTATATCTACTACTCTCCCCAGCTTGTTGTTATCTGCAAACTTGCTGAAGGTGTACACCATCCCATCTTCCAGGTCATTAATGAAGATACTGAAGAAAACCAGCCCCAGAGCCAGCCCCTGGGACACTCCACCTGACACTGGCTCCCAACTAAACATTGAGCCACTGATTACTACCCTCTGAGCCTAACAATCCAGTCAGTTTTCTATCCACCTTACAGCCCTTTTGTCCAACCCATAATTCCTTAGCTTGCTTGGAAGAATGTTGTCGGAGACCATATCAAAATCCTTGCAAAAGTCAAGGTATATCATGTCTACTGCTCTCCCCAGATTCGCAGAGCCAGTCATCTTGTCCTGGAAGGCAATCAGGTGGGTCAGGCATGACTTGCCCTTGGTGAATCTATGCTGACTATTCCTGATCACCTTCTTTTCTAAGTGCTTAGAAATTCTGACAGGCACAAGGATCAAAGAAACCTTCTCATTAAGAGTTGGGTTGTTTTGTATTTATTTGAGACGTGTGCCAAAGGGAGTGGAATGGTAAGATATATTCACTTTTTAAGGATTTTTAGAAATGGTAAGACATGGCACAACAAATAATGTGTGCCAGCCCACTTCAACAGTACAAATAATACAATTATCTTGCTGGCTACATTCAGTTCACTGTGGACATAGCCTGCTGCAACTCTATGTTTCTATCTAGTATTCCATTTACTGAATTTAAGAGAAGCAAAAAGGACTAATTTTTTTCCATACTTTTATTATGAAGGTAGGTTTATTTAGGAGTTAGATCTATGGTCGCTTTTCCCTGGGCTCATTATTACACCATATTCTCCTTAACTAATTCTTTAAAGGCAGTGCCATCCATCTCTATTGTCTTCATACAAATCTCCCATTAATTATAATTATATACATAAATCAGTAATTTATGCTGGTTTGTTAAAGTACTATTAATGGGAAAAAAAATTGTGCAATTTGAGTGTGTTGGCAAACATTATTTGTTGTGCCATGTCTTAAAATTTCTAAAAATCTTTAAAAAGTAAATCTACCCTACCTTTCCATCCTCTTTGGCAGACATGCCTAATAAATACAAAACAAACCAGTTCTTAATGAAAAAGTCTCTTTGATCCTTCTGTCTGTCAGAATTGATAAGCATTATCCCCTCAACCCATGGGCATCCTCTCAGCTCATCCCCTTAACCCATGCATACCTTAATTACTGACTCTGAAACAAGAATTTGCTAGTTCTGTCAGCTAAAGTTCTTTTTCTGGATTAGGAAGAGTGGCCAAGGATAGGTCAGACCCCAGGATCTTGGGGTGGTGACAACGTGGGGCCGAGTCGGAGCAGAGCCGTGGTCTGTTCCCTGCATGCGCCTGCCTGTGGAACCTGTGCCTGTCACAGGGGTGTGCAGGCAGCAAATCACAGTTTTGCCCTGGGCCTCGGACCCATGCTACCACCGCCCCATGACCCTGCCCCATGATCTCAACCTCACCCGCCCCTCCCACTCCTAAACAATGCACCCAGCCCACCCACAGTCCCAATCCACGTAGGGAATTTTGGTGAGTTGTTGCATGGGGGGAGGATGCTGACCTGGCCCATAACACCTCAACAAAACTCCCTATGTGGGTTGTGGGCCCAGATAATTCCTCTCCTTTGAGCTAAAAGATAGCTGAGTTTAGCTAATCTCAACCTTTTCTCTGATGTAGACAATACAAAGCAAAAAGCCAGTTCCAGAATCATGGGCAAGACTGAGTAAAAGGCTAGCAATTGCTTCCTTGTAGGAAGCTAATACCTTGCTTCATCTAAGACATTATCCAGTAACACCTTGAATGACCCTCCCATATGCTGTTCCCTCCCCTCCAAACTTTGTCACTTGATATAGCCTTGACTTTTTAAAAGCACTTAGTAAAGCTGTTCCAAAGATGGCTATTTACTATGTCACTTACTATGAAAAAAATTCTGATCCTGTGGGTGGTTTGCTAATAGACCGTCTGGACAACCAGAATACCATGGCTTTGGGGGGTACTAAGTTAGCTTATGACCATGCCAGCCTCGTCAAGACTTACTGTTTTATTATGGCTCAGTAAAGCAGGGAGGATATAAAATAAACATGCTAGAGCTCTTATGGGAATACCTTAAAGAGTATCTTGCACAGTGTAATGCTGTAAGATGGCCTTCATTTCCTCTGGCCAGGAGGTA
Source organism: Crocodylus siamensis (assembly GCF_052110815.1). Classification (NCBI taxonomy): domain Eukaryota; kingdom Metazoa; phylum Chordata; order Crocodylia; family Crocodylidae; genus Crocodylus; species Crocodylus siamensis. The sequence continues at coordinate 3,479,009 of NC_143396.1, read as the reverse complement.
CCTTTGTTTAGAAGCTACTCCTTCCATTAAATTTAATTACTTCCCCTGAGGCACCCATGGTAAATGTGTGCTTACTGAATGAAAGGTGGTTTCTCTTTAGAAATGTGTGGTAAAGGTATGGTTGCTGGCACGGGGGATTTTTAAATTAAAATCTTTGCTATGTGGCCCACGTTATTCCAAGGGTGATGCTAAGGGCTTCAAAAGCAGATTAATAGATACGGCTGAACTGCATAGCAAAATACACCCATTGTAACATTTCAAAGGTTATTCATGGTGGGCAACCTGTTTTCACAGCAGTGTGGCTGGAAACAATGAGTTAAGAGAGCCTGCTCATTTCAAAGTTATTTTAATTCATTTTTGACAAATATTTTAGGTTACAGGAAAGTTTTTTGTTTTCCTCCTTTCAGCCAAGTTGTTTCTTATTCAGGACATATTTGCTACATTATTCATTCAATCATGCTGCGTATCTTCCTTTCTAATTTTTAGCCTTTGCATTCTTCTCACTTGCTTTGACACCTTGAGATTTTCAGCTTGTGTTCAAAGCTATGGCGAAACTGCTAGTTCCAGGGTTTGAAAAAATCTTTTGTGCATCACATCTCAAGGTTTGCCACTTCCATGGCAGTTGTTTTTCAGTATTGGGTGTTCAAAAGGCAGCAGCAGTCTTTGATGACAAGGTCATATAGTGATATCTCACTGCACATGACTCCCAAACAGCCCTTTTACTAGTTGGGGCTGGCCAGACTATCTGTTGATTTTGACCCCATGCCATTCTCCTTGGCCACATCCTTTGGCACAGGAAGAAGGAAAGAAGAAGGGGATACTACCATGCGAAGATTTCCTAATGCAGGGGAAATCTTTGAGGTCTGAATTTTCTATCTCTGAAGTGGTGGCCAGTCTGACCTATTGCCTCTAACTGCCCATATTCTTCTCCAGTTTTGGGTAAATGGAAGATGAATTTCCAGAATGATACTGCACAAGCCCTCCCCCCCCGCCCCAATTTTTCAGTAACAAAATGACCCTTAAGAGTCGCACTCTTCTTTGTGGTGAGACCCTATTCATTTAGAACAATCCACAAGTGTTTAAGTTGGTAGTCAACTGGGATCCAGGAAATTTTTGGAGGGCCTTGGGGACAACTTCTTGATGCAAGTGCTGTAGCAGCCAGCTAGGGGCCATACTCTTTTTGACCTGCTTCTCACTAACAGGGAAGAATTGGTGGCTGTACTTTAAAGAAACCTTACTGAGAGTGCAGGAACAAATCATCCTGATGTGCAGGAAGACAAGTAAGTCTAGCCAGATTAGGCAGAAGACCAGCTTGGCTTAGCAGGGAACTCTTCAGTAAGCTAAGTTACAAAAAGGAAGCTTATAAGAAGTGGAAACATGGACAAACAACTAGGGAGAAGTATAACAGTATCACTCGGGCAGTCAGGGATGAAGTCAGGAAGGCCAAAGTACAACTGGAGTTGCAGCTAGCAAGGGATGTGAAGGGTAACAAGAAGGGTTTCTACAAGTGTGACAGCAACACGAGGAGGATCAGGGAAAGTGTGAGTCCCTTACTGAATGGGGGTATTCATGCGACTTATTCATGTGGCACCTTAACAACAGATGATGCAGGAAAGTCTGAAGTGATCAATGCCTTTTTTACCTCTTCACAGGCACGGTCAGCTCCCTGACTACTGTACCAAGCAGCAGAGTTTGGGGAGGAGGCTAGTAGCCAACTGTGGCAAAAGAAGAGATTAGGGACTACTTAGAAAGGATGGACATATACAAGTCTATGGGGCCAGATGACATTCAGCCAAGAATGCTGAGGGAGTTCACCAACATGATTTTAGAGCCACAGCCCATCATCTTTGAAAACTCATGGTGATTGGGAGAGCTGTCAGACAATTGGAAAAGGGCAAATATAGTGCCCATCTTTTAAAAAGGGAAAAAGGAGGATCCAGGGAACTACAGAGAGGTCAGCCTCACTTCAGTACCTGGAAAAAGCATGGACCAGGTCCTCAAGCACATGGAGGAGGTTCTAAATAGTTGGAGGAGAAGAAGGTAATTAGGAACAGTCAGCATGGATTCACCAAGGGCAAATCATGCCTGATCAACCTGATTGCCTTCTATGATGAGATGACTGGCTCTGTGGATGTGGGGAGACTAGTCGATGCGGTATACCTTGATCTTAGCAAGGCTTTTGATATGGTCTCCAATAACATTCTTGCAGGGAAGCTAAGGGATTACAGGTTGGATGAATGGACTGTAAGGTGGATAGAAAACTGGCTGGATAATCAGGCTCAACAGGTAAGGTGTGTCCACACATGTAGGCATGTGTGCCTGCAACAGTTCAAATAAAAGTGGTTACAAATTTGTGCTGGGCATTTTTACCTCAATGCATGTGTCTGGACATGCACTTTGGTGTGAAGCAAGTTGTGCCACTTGGGGCAAAAAAACCCTCCCCAGATCTGCCCAGTTTTGCAGCCAGGGGGAGCTAGAGCCTGGAGCTAGCACTTCTGTTTGTCCCAGCAGTATAAAAAGCTGTCGTGGAAAGCGGCTCAGGGAGCTTCTGAGGTTTAGCCAGTTGGTATCTGGGGACACTAACCTCGAGTGGCCCCTGCACCCTCTACCCATTGCAGCAGTTTAGCAGTGAGGCTGTTGCCTGGCTGTAACCTGCTGCCACCTGCGACAGTATCTGTTCTCTTGGACCTGCAGGAGTTTAGCAGTGGGGGCTCCTTTGCAGATGACACCGATCTGGGAGAGTAGATTTAGTATTCAGAGAGACCTAGACAAATTGGAGGATTGGACCAAAAGACATCTCATGAGGTTCAGTAAGAACAAAGGCAAAGTCCTATACTTAGGAAAGAACAATCCCATGCACCAGTATAGACTGGGGGGTGACTGGCTAAGCAGCAGCTTTGCAGAAAAGGACCTGGGGGTTACAGTGGACAATAAGTTGAATATGTGTACACAGTGTGCCCTTGTGAAGAAAGCTAATGGCATCCTGGGCTGCATTGGTAGGAGCGTTGCCAGCAGATCAAGGAAAGTGATTCTTCCCTTCTGTTTTGCACTGGTGAGGACACATCTGGAGTCCAGTGACCAGTTTTGGGCCACCTCTCCGGAAAGAATGTGGACAAATTGGAGAGAGTCCAGTGGTGGGCAATGAAAATGGTACAGGGCCCGGGGCACATGACTTAGGAGGAGAGGCTGAGGGAACTGGGTGTATTTTGTCTGGAGAAGAGAAGACTGAGAGGGGATTGAATAGCAGCCTTCAACAGCTGATGGGTGGTTATAAAGAAGACAGAGCCAGACTGGTCTCAGTGGGGGCAGATGACAAAACAAGGAGAAACGGGCTCAAGTTGCAGCATGAGAAGTTGAGGTTAAATAGTTGGAAAAAATTTCTTGCTGGAAGGGTAGTAAAACACTGGAAGGCAGCCTTACCTAGAGAGGTGGTGGAATCTCCATCCTTGGAGGTTTTCAAGAACAGACTAGACAGAGCCTTAGCTGGGACAATATAATTGGGGCTGGTCCTGCTTTGAGTAGGGGGTTGGACTAGATGACCTCTTGAGGTCCGTTCCAACCCTAATTTTCTATGATTCAATGATTTTCTTGGAAGAAGACCTTCAGATTTCAGGCCCTGTGAAAGTGAGGTAGATACCCTTTTCACTGATTACATCATCTTTGATTCACCTGCAAGAGAGGAAAAAGGACAAAGGAAGTGCTAAGCAGAGAAGAAGGGATCTGCTCTATCATTTTGTGTACTGACTTCTAGCTATAATGCTGTGAGTTAAGGATGCTGTCTTCAAAAAGCAGATATTCTGAGTGTGCATTATCTAGACACATAAAAAGACCTTGATAGTCAGCTTTTGTCTGTGAAAAGCTAATGAGCATTGGTAAGTTGTCATTGGATCTTCAATAACTTTATTACTCATCTGTCCAATGAAGAACTGTTCTCTTGGCGTTTTTTGTTTTTTTGCATTTTTTTTGCATGTGTGCTTTTATTGCATTTCTGTCACAAGAGCATAGAGTTGAGTTTGAAAAAGAATTGCCGTTGAAGTACTTTACTGGCATTTGAAAGTGCATATGCATATATAGACCTGCCCTCTGCTGCCTTCCTAAGCTTCTGAGCATCACCAAGTCCTTACATGTCACATTATGGGAAACAGTCCAGTTTCATGGGTCACGTTCAGAAGAATACAAAATCAAGAATTATGTCAAACAGGGCTGTGTTTTAGCTCTATTGCTTTTGGGGGTTTTTTTGGCTGTTCTACTTATATATGCATTGAGTGGCTCTTCAGAAGGAGTACACCTTTAAACTAGTTCCTATTAGAAACTCTTTAACCCCACTTGTCTCAAAGTGAAAACAAGCACCCAATAAATTCTTGCCTGTGAAATGCTCTTTGTCAACAACGCAGTAATTGTTAGTCATTCAGTCCTAAGTCTCATGGATTGCTTCTCTCATACTTGTGATAATTTTGGTCTGACGCTTAGCCTAAAGAAGACAGTAGTTATAGATCAACAAGTCGACCACCCTCCTGAAGTTAGAATAAATGATGAAATCCTGAAACTGGTTGAAAAATTCACTGACTTGGGCTCCACCATCTTGCAAAATTTTGGCTTGGAAGACAAAATTAATGCTTGCATCAGAAAGGCAAGCAACTCCATGGCCAAACTTCAGAAGAGAGTTTGGAAAAAGGAATGCTCACTCGACAAAGATGTCCATCTACAGTGCTTGCATGCTTAGTTTTATATTGGCTGGCAGTGAAACATGGATTCATTATAGGAAGGAAGAAAGAAAACTGAACAGTTTTCATCTTTGATGTCTCTGCCATATCCTGGGCATAATATGGTGCGACAAAATCTCCAACTTCTCTGTTCTCGAACAGGCCAAGACCACCAGTATGTTTGTGCTCCTGAGACAGAGATGCCTCTATTGGTAAGGACAACTGCATCATATGAGCGATGCCTGAATCTCTAAGGACATACTCCACAGTGAGCTGGCCACTGGCAAATGACAATTTGGACAGCCCAAAGTCTGTTCTGTTGTAGAGCACGTAAAACCTTCATGAGCTACACAGCGATGGCCAATGCAGAGAATCAATTGATTCATACCGCTGTGAGCGGAAAGCTTCTGTGAAGCAGGGCCTACATAACTTTGAAACAGAGAGGCTCAATGATGAGATAGAGAAGAGGCATCGGAGGCAAGCAATATAAGATGGTACCCAGCACGGTGGAGCAAGCTTAACCGAATTTGTATGTGAAACTTGTCGGAGAGTCTGCTTGTCGCACGTCAGACTCCTCAGTCACTCAAGAAGCTGAGGTGGTACCCGGTAACCCACCAAAGGCACAAACTCCATGGTTTCTCAAAATGAGTGGCTGCCAAAGGAAAGGAATTCATAGGTAACATAGATACACTCCTTTAGGTCAGCATGCTTCTGGTTTGACAAAAGGAGGATGTCAGCACTATGCCCACTTCATGTACGCATGACAGTCTGGGTGCTCAGATTGTTCAGTCATAACAATCATGACATTCCTGCATGAACATGGCTTGTGGCACCACAAGGGAATAAGCAATAGTTTTGCGTGAGCCTCAAAATGTTTGGGGGTTTATTTCTGGTCAGAGAATCATCCAAGTGTTTAGACGCTTGTCTATACTTACTGAATATACAAAATATGGCTGAAGTGCTATAGAGATAGGATTTCTTGCAGAAGAAGAAACAATCCCTCCCCTCCCCCCCCCTCCGGACTTGCAAAAAAGGGGTTAGGTGGGGTGGGTGGGTACTACCTAAATTCTTCACAATCCTCTCAAAAGGATCTGCTTTAAAGTTGGCAGAGTTGGGGGTTGTGGAGTCCAGAGAAAGCTAGAATGTTTATCTAGACTAATTTATCCATTCTGAGGAAATAGCCATATTTTCTGCTGGAATCAGCGCTTCTATCAGAATCAGAGAGACATGGATAAACTAGTGACCCATTTTATGTCATTGGGCAAGTCACTTCATCACTCTGTGTCTTTGCTGCTTCTCCCCCGCCATCAGTTTTTCCCTTCAACTCCTTTATCCTTTGTGCAGAATCTGTCTCACTATAGGTGTAGCCGCATGAACAAGTTATTGTGAAGTGAAAGGTGCGTGGATTTAGTACATGACATCTACTCCATAGTAATGGCTTGTATGGATGATCTTGCCCATGGTAAACGAATGCTAATCTGTGGTAATTCAGCTCTGGGTGAAACTGGAATCAACTACCCTGGAACAGCTTTCATTTACTTAGGTGCACTGTTCTGCAGTATGCAGAGTGTTTTCTTGGGTGACATCTGGTTGCTGTTGCTTTTGGTCTACAGGCTACTGGAGGCCGTGTATGCTGGGAGGCTGGTACTAGCAAGACATCTTCCAGATTCCAAAAGCAATGCAGAAAACACACCCTGCATCTGTTTTCAATGGTGAAATCTCAGAAAGGTTTGTCATCCTTGGGCAGTGTACCAGTTGGTCTGATTAGTGGTCCATCCAACTTAGTGAAGCTTGTCCATGACAAGTACAGATGCCATACATTAGTCACCCTCACCAAGATCTCTACAAGGCTCGGGTCTCTCAACCCCTGTATTTCCATTGCGTGCCACCCTCCATATCTCATGCCAATTCTTAATTCTTTCTCTGTCGAGATGTTCATTTCTCCTTGTTTTGTTTGCAACGTTTACCTGCCTACACTTTGCTTCTTGTTATCTCTGTCTCATTAGTGAGTTCTTACTTTTTACATTTGTCCTTGAGGTTTTCTACTGCTGTTTTAGTACTCCCGTCTTTTTGCTCATTAGTTCGGTTTTATTTATTTATTTTTATTGCATCAACCAGAAGCCATGAGGCCTCCTATTCCCATACGACACGTTAGTTCCCTATAGCCTAACAGAACTACAGCCTAACACGACTTGAACTCCTACACAGCGTGAGAGCTTGCACGTGGATATTTTCTAAGGAACAGCTGCTACCTGGTAAATCCCACCACACGTACCTCATAATGACTTATTCATGTGGCCATACCCTATATATTTGTTCGAGGCCTCGTATAAAAGGTTACTTATTTGGCTTCTGATCCCAAGTAGAAAATCTAGACGCTGATTTAACTTTAAACAATATTGATCAGAAGTTGCTAAGTGGCCTGATCCTGAATTAACAATATACTTAAGTAAAACTTCCATTAACTGAATAAAGATTTCAGTAATTGCTACTCAAGGTCCCTTAGACACAATTAATACTGTATTAAAGTCTATACATTGATAGATATGAAGCAAATGGAGAATGGCCAAAACTGAGGCTCTGTATTATAGCTCATGCTGCAAAATTTTATCAGGAGGACAGACATATCATATCAGAAAGTGTGGACAAAGACTTGTCATTCTTAATTTTACTGAGCCGTTGTTAGGAAATCATATATCATTTTCTATTATGAACCTTTTACAAATGTGGGTCTTTAATGCCCTATATGGTAGGCATTAAAATAACTTGGACTCCCCTTATATATATAAAAAAATGAACTGGAAAGCACTTCAAATGCTCTCTCCTGGACACAAATCATATATAATTAGTGACGCAATGGCCCTTCATTTATAAATTATGTTTTATTATTATACCTTGATACTGATTTACTGTCTTGTTTTTACAGATTTATTCTAGTTACCCATAGTGATGAGACCCAGATTTGAACTGGTATTAGCATGGGCTATTGAGTAGCAAGATCTCATGTTTTTTTCTTTAATGGAGTCAAAACTTAGAAATGACTGCTTACTATCATTTTTAACAATCCATTGTGGGTTTAATCGAATCCTTCGGTAAAACTTAAAATAGTGGCTCACATCTTTTATGTAATTTTCTGAATTTGTACCACTCATACATTCTGGTAATACTGAGCAACATGAACTGCCTTTGGGGGACGATGGCAATCAGGCATACCTTAGCCTTGGGGGCTCTTTCTATACCAGTTTGCTCCCTGGCAGAAGTTAAAGCAGCCAAAGCCATTAACATAATGTAACGAGGGATTCCTGGACTGCAAGGGACTTCAGCATTATTTTCCTCTGGCCACATCCTCATAGCTGCAAGCAAGAGACACTGTAGAGTCAGTTATGCCAATTTGGGACATCCTACGCCTCTAGACTCAGAAGCCAGTTAAATTGGATTGACTCCAGTATTAGAGCAGTCCTATGAGTTATCAGTTGTCTATATAAGCTATAACCAGTTGGAATATAACCAACTGACCTGATTTAAGCCAACCCAAGATCAAGCTAAATTAGGCCTGCAGTTTCTTAATATAGTCATGCGTCCAAATTTAGACTTCAGGTATACTGATATAACTGTCAGATTTACACTAACAGAACCGACAGCAGAATATGGCCTGGTGCATCCTTAAAATTGTGCTAATGTACTAGACCAGCAGAATCCGAGAATTACTGTGTCTTTAAAAAAAAAAAAAAAAGAAAAAAAAAATTAAAGGAAGAGAAAAAGAATGACTCCAGTGCTAAACTGCCTGAAGTTTTCAGTGAACTTCTAACACATCGAAGCTGCTGGAAATTATATTTACTTGATGGACTCTCACCAAGTGTTCGAAATAATAAGATCCTATCAAATAACTTACTGAAGCACTGGGACAACGTTGCGTTAATAATTGATGGCTCACGGTTGAATGTGAGCAACTTCGCTACAGCGGTCCACGTGTCTGTATCTTTTTGCTGTTACACTGCAGATTTGCCATGAATGCTGGCTTTTGTTCAAAGAGCTTTTTCTACGTGCATTTTGGGAAGGAAAAAAAAAAAGAAAAGATGCAGCTAATAGGGAGCCTGGAAGTTTCAGCTTGTTCATAATGCTTAGAATGAAGCCAAAATTCCTCATTGCTAATCAGTGCATGCCTGAGATAAATGCTGCATATTTATCAAGATATCTGAGAAACAGAGCAACTTGGAATGGCTGGAGTTAAATGTCAACTTTGGGAAGTATTTATATTCACCTCTGTAGGGAATAAAGACGACTTGAATTTCAGAAGCAACAGGGTTTCTCTGCTTTTTAATGTTGTAGGGCAAAATGAGAAGGCCTTTCGCAATTTTTTATATCTCCAGAGCAATTAATGTGAGGATGCTTTAAGGCTCAGTTCAGGGAACAGCCTTCCACAACCCCCGTCTCTCTCCATCTAACAAATTACAGGACACATCAAACACCAGCTAGCCACTCATTTTTCCTGGAGGAAAACAAGGAATAAGATATTATTCAAATGCTTCACTATATCTCTTGGGTTAACACATCACATTTGCAATAGAAAGGAGGAATAAGTTTGTAATCAGATTCTCAGAGCTGTTGACAGTTTATTTTATGAATATATATCTAACTCTATAGCATCCTGTTTTCCAGGTCTGTCTGATGGAAAGTGCATTGCAGTGGTCACCCAGAGTAACACCTGATCAATCCCACGTTAACATAAATGCAGGGAGATAAATTTTTTTAAAAAACAACAATACACATATAGTTCTTTATCCATCTCAGTTAGACAGGGCTGGAAAAAAGTAAGCCTTCACTGAAAAAATTTGCTTTCAGTTACTTGTCTCAAATGGCAGTTCCAGTCATTTTGATTAATAGATTATTGGACCAAAAAAGACTTTGGTGTTCATCCAGCTTCAACTCCTGTATAAAAGACCATCTAATTTCACCTCTGGTTCATCCCTGATTTAATTCTGTTGGAAGCTATTTATTCATTTTTTTTAAAGGAAGCAGTCTTTTTTTTTTTTGTAAATCCAGTGATGGAGAATCCATCCCAACTCCACTGGCTAATTAATCTCTAAGTTTGCACCTTTTTATCTGAATTTGTCTAGCTTCAACTGCCAGTCACTGGCTCTTGCTATCTCTAGGTTTGCTAAATTGAAATGCCCTTTATTATCAATTTCTGTTCCCCGTATAGATAGTTAACAGACTAATTAATCATCCTCCAAGTGTCCCTAAAGCTCTACAGATTTTGCTCATTAAGGCTTTTATACCATGCATGTTCGCTATTCTGTTAATCATTCTTTTGGCCCTTTTTTAAGCTCCCTTCAATTTTTCCATGTCCTTCTTAGACACAGGAGCTAGACAGACTATTCCAATAATAGGTGCATGAACGCCAAAAACAGAGGTAATGTAACATCCCTACCCCTACTTAATATTGCCCTGTTGATAAATCCACTGATCATATTAACCCTTTTAACTACAGCATCACATTGGGAGCTTTTGTCCAGATAATTAATCACCACCATTCCCAAATATTCTTCAGTCACTGCTTTCTAGCATAAAATTCCTTATCTGTCATGGAAATTTTTAAGTGTGTGCTGCCAGTACAGAAGAGGTTAAACTGACATGCGCAGTTTGAAGCTGTGAGTGGAAATTTCCAAGGCTCACCCAGTCCTTGCCCCCTGGGTGACCTGCGGAGCTGTCAATCATTGTTGACCTACTTTCCCCACAGACGCATGCTCAGACTGTGTCAGCTCCTGACTGAGAGCATGCTCAGTCAGAACCTGACATGAGGTAATCGGACTAGAAATTTCTCTGCAGAGAGCACGCTGATTGGCTACTAAATTGATATAAAAGTTCTGTGAGCCCCTCCCTCGGGGTGGTGCGTGTGGTGGTGTGTGAGGGGAGATCGCGCGGACCAGAGACAGAGGCTGCTGCTGCCGGGACTGCTCTCTGAGTCAGGCTCTCAGGCCTATTGATCTCTTCCCTCACTCGGCTTTCGTGCTGCTTACGGCGATCGTATTGCGATTTTGTATTCTCGGCTTCTGATTTACCTCGGTATTGACTTTCGGCTTACGATTTTTGATCACCCTATGGACTTTGTTTAACCCGGTTCTGGATCATCGACCTCGGCTTTCCTCACCAACTACGACTCTGCTCATCCCTCCAACTGACGTCTCCGCTGTTTCATCTTCTGGCTCCTGACCTCGGCTTTTTCATACGACCACCCGATTCGTCCATTGCTGTGGACTGGCGTCACGCGGTTCATCATCACCGTGTTACAGTTCGTTTTATTGTTTGTTTCGTTGTTTGTGATCCCCATTTATGAGCTGTTGACCAGCCCTGGGACTAGGTCTTCGGACTGAACCTCATGGGCCAACAGACCCCTTTGTTGTTAATTGTTTGTTTGTGTTCCAACTGTAACTGAAGACCTTTCTGCCTACGCCTGAAGCGTAAGTCAAATAAATTCACCTGTTTTCCTCAACCCGCTCCGAGTCCCTAACTCCAGACTCTACGCCGCTAATCCCACCTGTCCGTATCTAATTGCCACCCCGGCCCACCGTGACCTTGGGGCCCGATCCTTCGGTTTTCCCCGACATTATCCAGTGAGGTTTGCATTTTCTGTTCCTTAAAAGATTTTTACACTTGTCTCTATTAAAATATGTATTTGCTTGCTCCCGGGTTACCACGTAATCCAGATCACTCTGTATCAAAGATATATATAATACTCTTCAATGGGTATGTCTACACATGCATATTAATGCAACACAATAAATTCCATCCAGCATTTATGATTACTCCTGGGCTTTTCCATGTGCACCTGGGACTGCAGTATGTTGAGCCAGGTTGGAGCAGCCCTGGCTGGCAGAGGGCCTGGTGGGTCAGCCTGCCAGTCCAGGGCTGCTCCAACACAGCTCCGTATGCTGCAGAGGGGCTGGCTGGAGCACAAGGATGCTCCAATGCAGGGCTAGCGTCATGCCCCCAGCCAGCCACATCAGCATTTACACGTGTGATGCTGTGAAGTAAAAAACTCTGCAGCAGGATAGTACTAGTATTTCCAAATACTACTCTGCTTCCTAATGTATTACTTTCTGCCAGCCTAACAGTCATGCGCATGTAAACACCAAGACATTTACTGTGGAGCTACTTAGGAAGCTTCACAGTAAACATCTTGTGTAGACGTGCCCAGTATTTACTAGGCCCCAAATATTTGGGTCATCTACAAACTTGATCAGCAATGATAGTATGTTTTCTTCCTTCTTATTAATTATAGTATTCAAGAGGGTACTGTCAAGAATCCCATGCAGGACCCTGCTAAAACACTCACCTGCTCAAGGTTGTTTCCCCATTTCCAATGATATTTTGATTGTTGTCATTTAACCAGTTTTTAAACCATTAAATCAGTGCCGTGTTTATTTTGCATTGGTTCAGTTTCTTCATTGAGAAGTATGTGGTACCAAGGGCAAATATTTGACAGAAATCTAACTCCAAATCTGCTACACTGATGCTGTAACATTTTATAAATCACTTTGTGTAACTTTGTTTAAAAAGGACCTGCTTTCAGAAGCCAGTGTTAATTGACAATATTTATATTACTTTTCTTTCATTCTTTATATATTTAGTCCCGATATCCAGCCATTCTTTTTCTTGGGATCAGCGTCAGGCTGATGGACCTGTAATAACTTAGATAGTCCCTTTCACCCTTTTTAAACATTGGCACGATGTTAGCTTGACATGTATGGGTACTATATGATCACACATAATGCATTTTCTTTATTTTAATTTTAATTTCTTAATATTTGAGGACATTATACACTTGGTTTTTTTCTTAAAAGTACATTATTAACATTCCAAAGTGCAGCATCCAACATTGCACATGCCACTACTGAGGCAATCTGAACAACCTTAACTAATCTCTCTTGTGGAGGTACCTTATGAAGGAGTCTTTAATTATGGGATTGGCTCTTATTTCTTCCACAGGACACCTGTCTCAGTCAGCTAATGAGACTGACCTCCTCTGGGGGAAAGAATCATAGTCTTGAGGTGGAAGAGACTGCTGTTTTGCTTCACTTATTTTAGAAAACTTCTGGAAGGTGTATACTAAATGATGCAAGGGATTGCAGGAGGGAAAAGGCAGCAGTTTAATGAAAGAGGTATCAGTCCCAGGTGTCAAGTCTTGGGGTGGGGTGGGGTGCAGAAACAGCAGCAGCTATGCTACTGGTCTGGCCACCAGCTGCCGCTGCACAGTGGGTACCATAGACACTAACACTGCTGCTGCCACCCAAGTTGCTCACGCATTAAGTTATGTTTCTGAAAAAAGGATATTCTGCTAGTTGATGCGGTTAAATGTTGCTGTATGGAATCAGATTCTATTCCTGCCTTCACCTCAGATTTCTTGGGTGACCGTAAGCAAGTCATTTAAACCAGGGTGGGTTACAATCATTTGGCTCTCTCATGGCCAGATCAAGCCAATGGATCCACCTCCTCCTCCATGCTAGATCCAGGAAATACAGTGCCAGCTCCAGGACCTGCACTACATGTGGTGCCCACCCTGGCCAGCCTAGGACTATGCTGTATAGGGTGCCCATTCCAGTTGATTTTGCACTGCATGTGCAGCATACACCCCAGACCACTGAAAAGGGTACCACATGTGGCACAGTCTGAGATCCACACTACACAGGTTCAGACCTGTGCTTTGTGGATCCTGGAGCTGACTCTGCATATAATCTCATGCATGCTGTGTGTGTCAGCTTAGACCCAGGGATGGCACTGATGCCAACCTGGGTATTACCTGCAGGTAATACATTTTACCCAGGTCCTGGGGAAAACTGAACTCTGCTGGGGTTTGGGATCACTGTGGTGGGACTGCTTGTGGTGGAGCAGCCCCTAGAAAGTGCCACCAGGGTCAAACCCCAGGGAAGGGTAAATCTAAAACCACAGCCTCCACTGATTTGTGAATTACCCCTTGTTGGGGAAAGGGTAGGGGAGCTGACTGCAAAATTAAAGAAAGGATAGAGATAGACCATTGACCAGAGTGGACAGCTACTCCTGGCTCCCTATAGAAAGTCCTCTCTGGTGGATCAGACAGTCGAGCAGATATGCTCATCTCTCCAACTATGGAGGCAGATGGCAAGAGCTATGTGGACAGTGTAAGGCCGTATGATGGTACCTCTGCTTAAATTTCAAATACTCTCTGGGATTTACATTCTACCTGCCAAACCATAGCAAGTTGTTTGGATGCACCCACACTCCAAGCATTGGCATCTCCATGATTACGGCATGATCAGGAGAAGAAACAGACATGTCAGAGTGACAAAGACCATGAGAAGTGCAGGATGCTGGACTGACCACAGGCTCATAGTCTCTAAGATGAATATTTGGATACATCCTAGTACATGACCACAAGGCAAAAGAAAGCACCCAAAAAGCTCAATGTCTGCAAACTGAAACAGGAGAATGTGAAACAGGCATTTGTTGAAGAACTGTACAGCCAGCTAGTAACAACCGGGGTAAACTCAAATAACATCACAGAAAATTGGGCATTCTTCAGATAACCTGTCTACCCAGCTGTATCCAATACTCTCAGTCCCAGCACATGTAAACATCAAGATTGGTTTGATGAAAATGATACTAACACAGGGAGACTACTGAATGGGAAACATCAGCCCCATAAGGCCTACTCAGTACAGCACTTCAACATCTCCATTTCACGTGAGCTGTCAAAGGAAACGGATGAGGATGAGAAGGCAAGGCAAGGTCCCAGACATGTAGATTCTTACTCAAGCAGGCATTCAAAGCATCCATACTCTGTTGATGAAATTAAAGTTGAGATGGGCAGGCCATGCCACCAGGATGCCCCTGAGAGCAATTGTAAAAGCGCTTTTAGGGAGGTCAGAAGAAATGCTTCAAGGACTCCCTCAAGTCATCCCTGAAACATTTCAACATTAACCTGAAGTCCTGGGAAGATCTCGCTCATAATCGTTCCACCTGGTGAAGCCTCATCCATGCTGGAGCTACTACCTATGAGCAGAGAAGAACTGCTGAGGCAGAGCAGAAGAGCAAACAGCACAAATCTTGCAACAGCAGCATGTCCTTTGTTGATCAAGCAACTCAAGGCGGCTTCTTTTGCTCAGTATACCATAGACAGTTCAGAGCATTAATTGGCCCGATCAGCCATTCACGTGTTCACAGAAACCAAACCAAAAATGATGTTATGACCATCTTTGAATTCAAAGGACAAACAACAGCATGCGCTATATCTTTAAAACGCTTGATTTAAACCAAACCTAACCAAAGTGAAAGAAGTTTCTCTTTTACTGGTGTCCCGGGGTGGGGTCCCAGAAGCGGCCGTGATCTCCCCTGGCGCCCCCTACCATGCCAAGTTAGTGTCCATGCACCCTCGTTCTCACCCGCCATGTCTTTGATGATAAGAGTATTAAGGGAGGCTGCCTTTTATCCTCCTTGGCACGGTACCCCTGACGTATTTGGCCAATGTTGTGTCTAATTGCTCTGGTGCACTCCAGCCTTAGGGGCTGCGTGTGGCTCCTACCACCCCTAATACCATGCCCCAAACCTCTCAGATGTCCCGGACGTTGTCTAGTCAATTACTGTTGTCTGCCCTCGTGGACTCTCTCTGTCCTCTCTTTCCTTACAGTCGCCTACGCTCCCCACAGACGCTCCCAGGCCTCTCTAGGCCGAGCCCACATTGGGCCCTTCTCGCTCATGCACCCTCCCTGGGGCTCCTCACTCATGTGCCCTCATGGGCACTCCCTGGCTTCCCCGCGGCTGCTGCCTGCACTGGGGCCTTTTCCCCGCGCTCGCCCTCCCTGGGGCTTCTCTCTCGCTCACCCTCCCTGGGCTCCGCCCACACTGGGGCCTATCTCCGCGCTTGGGGCTCAGGTGGCCGGAGCTGTGCCTGGCCCCTAAATCCCCACCGTGGATCTCCAACTCCTGTGGGCTCAGGCGGTCTCGGCCTTACCTGGCCCCAATCCACTATGCCTTCGCAGGGGTCAATGCCCCCTTAATGCTGTGCCCTCTCTGGCACCGGGGTCTCCACACCACTGTGGAGCCCCACTGAGGCCTCCTCCAACCCCTTATAGCCTTTCCCGGTCCTCCGGTGTAACAACCAAAAGCAATAACATAAGCCAATTGGCTGCAACTCAAAGATAAGCCTCCTGGCTAAAACACAAACTCTAAACCATCAGGCTGTTTATCCTCCCTAAACCCCTACCAGGGCTTCCTCCACCCAATCTCCTTGCATGGAAGCTGTTCTGGCCATTAGGCTTCTCTTCTCTGCCTGCCTCAACAGCACTCTGACTTCCTCAACTGCCAGAGGGGAACTGACTCTGACCTCAGCCTGGCTTGTTTATATAGGCCAGGCCCTGCCCCCTTCTGGTCAGCTGACCAAACTGTGGTTGCCCCGGCAACTGGCACCTGTAACTCTTTCTAGGAGCAGGGCACTTCAATGCCCTGCGACAGGTAGGTTCTGAAGGTAAATTAATTCATATTTGTGAAGCAAATGGTTCCTGTAGTAACCAACTGATGTATACCATAGTGCTGAGCAGTATAGAAATGCCTAATGATAAGTTAATTACTGTCTTCAGAGCCATGTCTGAATATCTTGCCATTCAGCATTGTTTCATAGATTTCATAGACATTAGGGATGGAAGGGACCTCAGAAGATCATCGAGTCCAGCCCCCCCGCCCAAAGGGCAGGAAGTCAGTTGGGGTCATAGGATCTCAGCAAGATAAGCACCCAATTTGCTCTTGAAGGTGTTCAGAGTAGGTGTTTGAACCATCTCCGATGGCAGACTGTTCCAGACCTTGGGGGCTCAGACAGTAAAGAAAGCCTTCCTTATGTCCAGCCTGAAACGGACTCGCAGTAGTTTATGACTGTTTGACCTCGTCATCCCTTGGGACACTCTGGTGAACAAACGTTCCCCCAGATCCTGGTGGTCACCCCTGAGAAACTTATAGGCGGCCATCAGATCACCCCTGAGCCTGTGCTTTTCCAGGCTAAACAGCCCCATGGCTCTCAGCCTGTTGTCATAAGGTCTGTTTTCCTGACCTCTGGTCATGCACATGGCTCTTCTCTGGACTCTCTCAAGATTCTCCACATCCTTTTTGAATTGAGGAGTCCAAAACTGGACGCGGTACTCCAGCTGCAGCCTCCCCAAGGCCGAGTACAAGGGGAGAATGACGTCCCGGGATTTGCTCGAGAAGCATCTATGGATGCAAGCCAGCATTTTGGTCGCTTTACTAGCCGCAGCATCGCATTGCAGGCTCATGTTCATCTTGTGGTCAATGACGACCCCCAAGTCTCTTTCTTCCGTGGTGCTAGCCAGCGTAGCACTGCCGAGCCTATAAGGATGCTGCAGGTTTTTCTGCAGGTGGAGAACCTTGCATTTATCGGTGTTAAACACCATCAGGTTCTAGTCCACCCATTTGTTGAGCCTGTCCAGATCAGCCTGGATCATCCGCCTTTCATCTGGTGTGGATGCTTTGCCCCAAAGTTTGGTGCCATTGGCAACTTGGCCAGTCCGCTCCTGACTCCAATGTCCACATCATTAATGAAGATGTTGAACAATATGGGTCCAAGGACAGAGCCTTGGGGGACCCCACTGGTCCCAGGGCACCACGATGAGTGACTGCCATCAATTACAACCCTCTGGGTCAAACCATGCAGCCAATTTCCCAGCCAGCGGATCATGGTGGACCCTGAATAATGTTCACTGAATAATGCTAATTCCAACATGATTAAATGAATATGTTTCATTGTACTGTAATAGGGCTGGCTGAGAATTTTCCCAGGAAATATTTTTTCTACAGAAAATGGCTTTTTTTTTTGGATCAGTGGAAATATTCCCAAAGATCAATCTATTTTTTTTTCCATGATTCATAAAACCTGCGAAACAAGTACTCAGAACAACTTCACAAAAATATGTTATTGTTTTAAATTGAAAGGATTAATTTTTTTTCCTGGATCTCATTTTATAAAGGGAAGGCCTAAGTGACTACATCCCTAAACCGAAAAAATCAAAACAACATTTGAAAACATATAATCAAACCCCCTACCCAAACCCTTTGTTCTATCTTGAAATGTGGATCCATATTGGGAATCTTCCTACTAGCCTACTTGATCTTGATCCTCCCTGCCTTTGTAAGTGCCTCTAAAGCTAACTGACCTATAGGCAGGCAAATGTTAACAGCTGGATTGTGTCACTCTGCTTCACATTGAGTAGCTCTGTGTACTGCTTGCAGAGTAAAGTACTACTGAAGATGAGTAATGTTGGCAAAAATGGTCTCTAAAACAACTACCTGATATCCTTTCAAGAGAGGCCCAAGAAATGTCATCACTAATTGGAAAAGCTTTACATTGAAATTAGCATTTGCTGAGTAGTTTAATAAATCAACTTGGTATGAAAACGTAACTACAATTATTTTCTCTGCTACATAATTCCCAGGAAACCTCAATCAGATATCACAGAATTCTCCCAAGAGAGTTAATTTTGCATTCCACCTCCCCAGAACGGCTTGTTCTTTTTCGAGATGGTCTCTTTCCATCTCTATCCCCCATCTGTTCCACCTCCGCCTTCTACACTGCCTAATCCCCGGTACATTTTTTATTTTTATTTTATTATTGTCCTTCATTTTAAAGAATCAATATCAATTTTGGAGCTGAGCCTTCAGATTACTGAAGACCACTGCAAGCTAAAGAGTACTCCCAACTTCCATTAGCTTGAGCTCCTTGGTTTCAATTTAATTTACTGATCTACCCATGTTCCTATATTAGTTCTTATCAGCGCTAGGACAGTTCAGGACTCCCTAAGCTCACTGTGCATCTACAAGATTCAGCCCCACATAAACAAACTGTATGCAAAGTCCTATAAAGGAAGCCCATTTTTTTTGTCACTTCTTAAAGCACTTCAGAAATTCCATGTTAGTGACTGACGCTTGGTTCAGATGGTGAAAATTCATTGGCAGATACACCCACGGAAAGCTGAGCGTGAACACTGAGGAGCTGTCAGTGTAGGATAGGGTTTCAGCTGATACAATATCATTTAGCTTTCACAGAGGACATAAGCCAGGTGCCTGGGACAGCTGCCATGCTTTGGAACAGTGGCAACCTCCAGTTGCTGTTGCACTGCCGGCACAATTATGTGGCTATATCACCAGCTGTTTTTTTTTTCTCCTCTTGCCGCTCCCCTCCTCCCCAAAAAGTTGGCACCTGGGGTGACCTTGTGCTGTACCCCAGTTGTGCTACTATTTTATCAACTGTGCCCATGTACACAGGTTGGCCAGTTGAGTTCCCAGCCAAGCTATGATATTGTTTGTCATGGCTTGACATTGACTTGTGAAGAATTCACTCAAGCCCCAAATCTGCAGGTTAACTCTGCCCATCAAAGCAATTATGCATGTGCATCACATCAATGGGACTCCAGTAGAAGGGGTTTGTTGAGTGGGGACACACTGTGGAATTCAAGCCAGAGCAAATTCTTTGCATGAGACTTAAATAGCTCAACCTGGCATCCATGGCATGTGCTTAAATACTTTCCTAAATTGGCTTTTCAGACGTGTGAAAGTGCCAAAACCTAATCCCTTTACACCAGGTCAGAGGTCTCTACCACTAATGCTTTTAATTTGAAAACACTTCATTCCCAGAGTGTTCCCTCTGTAACTGCCATCATCTTTTCAGTGTCCAAAACATTACAAAAAAAAGAATGGCACTTAAACTAGATAGATACAACAGGCAGTTAAATGGAAGGAAACTTAAAGCTGCTTATTTTTTATTTTATTGGCATTTCTGATGTGTGTAAAATTACTGTAATATAAAGCAATTTAACCATAGTCTTTAGTTGGGACAGTGCTAAAACAGCAATTTTAAATGGATGGCTTTCTTATAATCACAGACAGTTATAAAGAAGGGCAGAAATGTTGCTTACCTTATAAATAGGTCAATTGGGGGAAAGCTGATAAAAGGGGGGGAAAAATCGATACAGGTGACATGAGTGGGAAAGTCAGAAAACTAAGAGCTAGTCTCAAATGTCCTTTAACAACATGTTTGGCCTGTGTGGTTTTTTAATTGTTTGCACTATTTTTGTGAGACAACAAAATTTCAGTTATACTGAGAAAAGTTTATGACCTTTTATTACAACTTTACATTTCAATTAAGCGGCCATTTCTTTAACTCTCAGGACATCTGGTGCGTACACGGTTTTGACCAGAGAAAATGCTTTATCCAGTCATGAAAGTTAAGGTGTCAAGAGAAAAAAAAAATAGATTGTTTTCTTCCATTTTTCACCAGTGCAGGAGCAAGAATGTGAAGAATCTGGATCATCCAAGAGAAAGTGTGCTCGTGTGGGGAGAGGCGAAAGGGTTTTTCTCTGTGTGGTTTTTAGATCATTTGAACATTTTTGTCTGGGGAGTCAGGCAAAAATAAAACATGAACAGATGCAATACAATGTGCGGGAAAATACACCATTTTAATTGTGCTGTTGTAAGATAAGCAGTAGTAATTAGACTTGCAAAAGAAAATGAGAGACTCTAAAAAGAAGTTCTTTGCTTTGCAGAATCCATAAGCAGCCCTCAGATGAAGGTATTGATTTATCATCTGGTAAGGTGTCTCAACTATTGTATAATCCACGTATGTACTGCAGAAATTTAGGGGCTGCTGTTATCTAATGTTCTTTGGGGAGATACAAAAGTGTTGAAATAATTGAGTGATCTCTGCAGACAGATTCAGGCCTTCTACAAGTGAAGCCACATGGCTTGGTGGGAGAGGAGAACTCATAATAGCAGCTATTTTCTTCCCCAATGCTCTGTGCTAAGAGGGAAGTTCAGCTCAAAAGAAGTAGTGATGAAGATTCATGTCCTACAAGTGTAGTTTGGAATAAGTCTTTATCTGGGGTCCAACAGGGAAAGCTCTGCGGTATCAAGAATACCATTGGGGAAGCGTAGACAGCAAGAATGGGTGACACAAGTTCATCAATTAAATGAGATGTATCTGAATCCTGACAATCAAGTGGGGCTTCCCATTGGATCTTTTCAAGTAGGATGATTCTCTGAAATATTGTTCTCTGGTAAGAAAACTGTTCCAAGAAGACCAAGTGAAAGAATGAACTTGTCTTTTCAATATAGTTGCTAAGGCATTCACCTGGGATAGGGGTCAGTCAGCCAGGATTCAATAAGGCGGATGGGCTAGTGACGTAAGTGGAAGAATGATGAGTGTTGTATATAAGTGGACTTTCTTTTTCTTAAAGGAAAATCTGAAACACTGAAATTTGTTCTTACCAATCCACTAGACTTTTTTTTTCCTTTCTCTCCAAACACAGGGAGACATTCCTTGCAGTTTGGGGTTCTTATACTGCATGAAGTGGTACAATACTGTAATGAGGACTGCCACTGAGTAATGAAGTCAGACCTTCTTTTCTGGCTTCACTGAGGCTGTGTTTTAGGTAGGTGAGGTTCTTTGTGAAGAAGTCTGATTTCTGATACCAGTATTTTTATGCCATTTGCCTTATGTATCGGTAATGCAAAATGCACAAATAGCATCACTGGCGAAGGCTCACTTCACCCCTACTCCCTCCACCTTCACCCCCAAAATGATCCCTAAGGTCAAGACGTTCAGGCACATAGGGAATATATACACATGATCTGGAGGGTGGGGAGCATGGCACTTTAATTAAAGCAGCTCTGAGTGCCCATTTAATTAAAGCACCCAGCCAGAGTGCCATGCATATCAACGTCCCCGCGCTGAAAAATGGTGGTGGGGGCACTTTAACTAAAGCTGGTCAAACAAAATGGCAGTGGTGGTGCTTTAACAAAAGCTGGCCATTTTTTGACATGGGGACACTGATTCATGTAATGCTGGAGTCTGCTGGAGTGTGGTAATTGCCTGATTAATTGAGTCCGCTCCGACAGATTGTAATTACAGCGCATCAGAGCAGCCTAGGTGCACATGTATAGGCACTAATAAAGAACAAAAAAACCCAACATGTTTTATCCTGGAGCAGTAGATAAGCCTCTGCAGCCCTTAGGCTCTCTGACCACTAACACATACTTAACTGGGGGACGGGGTGTCCCAATTACTAACTTCCTTTCAATTAGGGAATGTCTTTAAATTATATCACTATAGCTTGCCTCTTAACAATAAATACAAAAGTAAATTAACACCAAAGTCAATTCACATCCATCAACAGAAGAGACTATACTAGCATTTCACTCTGGAGTAAGTCTATACTTCTCACTTTTCTATTCCCCCTTGTCAGCAGTTCTTTCAGTGGGAAGTCTTTCAAGAAGACTTTCACTTTTTTCTTAGACTAGCGAAGTATCAGATCCAGTTTCTGACTTGCTTTTGATGTGAAGCTTTTCCTCCAAGTCTTGATAGAGTTGGGTTCTTACAGTGGGATCTAGCTAATTTGCAATTTTTGCACCTCTGCTTCTGCACATAGCACAAAGTTTATTAGTTAGAGACCACTGAGATGGATTTCCTCTTTCTGCATGATAGTATCTGCATTTGTATCCATAGGTAATTGCTTCCTATAAGGACATGGTTCCTGCTTGTGTTTCTTCCTAAGATGATTGTTCCCATTTGGGCCATGATGACCAAGAGGATCATTCGAATGTTGTATCTTCTTGTACTACAAGCACACAGTTAACTAGATTCAGTTTCTCATAAGCTACTAGAACTAAAATTACTGTAGATACCATAGTGAATGGAAATTTTGTATGCTCTGTTTTTATATCAGATGTTAGCGATGCATTTCACTTTCACTGCTATATTTGCTCCTGTTTTTTGTTGTTTGTTGGATTTGGCTTCAGTCTCAATTTCAATTTTCCATATTCATGCTCTGGTGCATTAAGCTGAGCTACTGGGCAAAGACAGAAGGGACAATTTTTGCCAATCTGGCCACAGAAACCAGTTTAGAGCCATGACCAAACACAAGTGCACGGCTGCAGACAGCTTCAAAACTGGCTGATTGGGTGAAAATCTGACCCCTCATTGCATGAGGGGTCAGATGAAGACATTTCAAAATGGAGCATCCTGCCAGCTTCCAGCTGTTTTGACTGACCTCCCTCTGCTCCCTTTCCCCCCGCACCCCACCCATTCTGAAAACTTTGCAGCTTCACAGGAAGCAGAGGCTATTGCAAAAGGAAACCAGCTGGAGGCTCACAGGCAGCAGCTAGGTTCCCTTCCCCCCTGAACCAACAGTGAACTTCTGTTTGTTCCAGGGGATCCTTATAACTCAGAGCGCTTCCTGCAAAGTGTTCTCAGTTACAGTGGGGAGATACTTTTCTGTCTGCACCCCCAGTGTCTGGCTTGAATGAAGTTCCTGTTACTTCTGCTAGCAAAATCCAGTCCTTATAATAGATTTTGCTTGGTTCTACCATATCTAGAAAAAAATCCTCTTCCAGTGTATACCATTTACATTCCCAGCCATCCCCTTCTCCTCTCCTCATTTTCTACCCATTTGTCTTCCTAATTTCCAGGTATTTACTTTTTCACAGACTGCCTCTTTTCTACCTTGAAGAACTCATCTACAGTAGAGTCTCCCTTACTTAAATTGGCATTACTTCCCCTTGTTTCCCCCCTCCCTGCCCTTTTCTCACCATTGTTTTCCTAATTTTCACCTATTTCAATTCTCACTGACATCCAGTCACACTTTTAGCTTCTTCCATTCCTTGAAGGTCTCAGAACTGCAGAGTCTCCCCCTGCCTGAAGAAAGGAGCTTGTGCCCAAAAGCTTCCAAATAACTTTCTTCCAACTACATATTTGGTCTAATAAAAGATATCACATCCATCCAAAGAAGCTTGCCTACTCAACTGCATGCACATGAGGGTTATATGTTTGGGATCTGCAACATCTAGCAAAAATGGTTCCTGCTGTTGTGTTTACAAGAGAGTGTTCCATATGTAGCAAAGTGTTTTGGGTCATGTGCTTTCTACAGCTGTTGCATGACCTCTCTTCCTGTACATTCACCTTGACAATGGAAAAGTCCACACTATGGGTGACTTCTTACCAGTAGACAATTCCACCTTGTGAGTTGGCTTTTTTTGGCCACATGCTTTCATGTGTACTGAATGGATGATCCTTTCTGGTGTGTGTTCAGCTCTGCAGCCTCAGTCTTCAGCTTCACTTTCTGCTGCCCTACACATTTGAATGCTGTCTCCTTTGCAGAAGTTTTTTTTTTTTTGTTAAGCAAATGGCTACCATGTCACAAATAATCTTATCCAGGAGCAATGTTTTGAACTTTTGCTCAACCATTCTTTCAGCAATTGAATCAGAAAAAGAATGCTTGTTGTGCAGCCATGCTTCGCACTTTGTTGCTCAACATATGCTCTGAATGCAGCACAATCTGGTAAGGTTAATTTCTAAATAAGCATCTGCAATGGTAGTTGTCAAAATAACTGGCAACAAAGACCAGGCTTTTGCTTTTGACTTGCCTCCAAAGATTTGGCATTGGAAATGAACTACAAAAAGGGGGGTTGTTGCTGTTATTTCTGTAAAGAATGTGAAAAGCAATTCTTCTGAATAGACTGGAGTGGCCTTGGTTGGAAAATGCGATTTCCCATTTCATATTGCAAAATCAGTCCATCTGTGGATCAGATTGTGCACTAAATTCTGCAGTACATTTGAACAGGGCAAATGGGGTGAGAGGAATTTCAACATCTATTTATGCTTTGATAAGATTTCCTTCAGACACCATTGTGATAGGCAGGATGGGTGGAGGTGCCTTTCAAAATCCGACCCAACAGAACATTGCATTGTTTATGCCCCTCTATTATGAATCAACAGGATATTTCTTGCCATCACATTGGTTACGTTGCTAGCGTGTTCTGCTCCTTCTACAACTTTGGGTCAGTCATGTCCATTTAGACTGTAAAGAGGCCTCCTCTTCTTCTTTTTTCTTATCTATTACATTGGGACCCATTGTGGGTTGACCCTTAGGCAATTCTTTAACAAACATAGTGAACAAAAATAGACATAGATATTTATTCTAAACATGCTTATATAATTGTAATTCAGTAACTATTCTAATGCCAAAGTGATATAAGACAGGTAACCAAGACGTGAATAAAATGACCTGAAGTGCACTTTACATAACTGACATAATAAACCAAACCTTACAAACCTTTTAGCTTTAGAATTTCTGGATCTTTTTGGCACTGAAGTGAATTAGTAATCTCATCCTTTAGAAGTTTCAGTTCCAAAATAGAATACAATCTAAAATATAAATCCCAGAGGGTATTTGAAATTTAAGTGGAGGTACCATCATAGGACTTTGCTATACCTTACACTGTGAGACACAACATGTTGATGGGTGTATGTGCTAGCTTGAGTTTGGAGTAGTCACACATTCAGGCCAGCAGGGGCCTGGAGGACTGAAAGCTAATAATCTACCCTTTCCCCCAACCTTTTATGATCTACCCCCTGCCTGTCAGGACAGGGTCCCTCCTTGGGGTATTACTTACTTGTGGCTGTCTCCATTGTCTGTCCCAGAGGAGCAGGCAGGGAAGAGTTGGCCTGCCTGCCCACGTACCTTGGCTGCTGCTCTCTGAGCCAGCAGGTAGCTGCTGCGGCTCTCTGGGCTCTCTGCTGGCCCACAGAGCAGCGGTGGCTGTAACAGTAGGGCAGGCAGGTTAACCCTTCCCTGCCTGCTCCCGTGGGACAGACAGCATGGGAAGCCACAAGTGGAGAGGGAACGGAGCAGTTAGTGGGGGTCTGGGGTGCTGGGGAGGGTCAGGGGGAGAGGGTTAGTGGGTCTGATTCAGGCCAGAAGGTGAGGGGAAATGGGTGGGGTGTTTACACTAAGTTGTAGCCTAGAGCTGGGTTCTCCAGATAAACCTGCCCAGGAATAGCGTAACTTTGAGCTGCATAACAAGTGTTTAAAACTCTTTCAGGTTGTCATGGAAAAACTTTGAGTATATGCTGCCAGCACAGAAGAGGTTAAACTGACATGCGCAGTTTGAAGCTGTGAGTGGAAATTTCCAAGGCTCACCCAGTCCTTGCCCCCGGGTGACCTGCGGAGCTGTCAATCATTGTTGACCTACTTTCCCCACAGACGCATGCTCAGACTGTGTCAGCTCCTGACTGAGAGCATGCTCAGTCAGAACCTGACATGAGGTAATCGGACTAGAAATTTCTCTGCGGAGAGCACGCTGATTGGCTACCAAATTGATATAAAAGTTCTGTGAGCCCCTCCCTCGGTGTGGTGTGTGTGGGTGGTGTGTGTGGTGTGTGTGGAGATCGCGTGGACTAGAGACAGAGGCTGCTGCTGCCGGGACTGCTCTCTGAGTCAGGCTTTAGGGCCTATTGATCTCCTCCTTCGCCTCCTTCGCTTAGTATTTCGTATCACTCGTTACCATTGCGGTTTTTGACTACGTTTATCTGGCTCCTGATTTACCTTTTGAACTGACTAACGGCTTACGATTTCGGATCACCCTTTGGACTTTGTTTAACCCGGCTCTGGATCATCGGCCTTGGCTTCCCTCACTAACTACGACTCTGCTTATCCCTCCAACTGACGTCTTCGCTGCATCACCTCCTGGCTACCGACCCCGGCTTTTCGTATTCGACCACCCGATTGTCCATTGCTGTGGACTGGCGTCACGCGACTCGTCACCTACGCGTTACAGTTTGTTTTATGTTATACCCATTTATGAGCTGTTGAAGAAAGCAACTGTGTGCCTCCGCTTCAAAGCGTGAGTAAAATAAACCATCCTTGTTAAATCACTACGCCTGGGTACTTCTCAGACTCCAAAGCCGCTAATCCCACCTGTCCGTGCCAATAGCCACCACCCGGCCAATCCACCGTGACCGCGACCCTGAGCTTGGCTTGCCAGCTCTGCCGGCTTCATCGCGACATGGCGTCACGAACAGGATCCACGGGAGGCATGGAGTCTGAGTTAATGGAGAGCTGCCCATGGCGCAGCGGGGTCCGTCCGACCACCGAACCGGAGGACCTTTGGAACCATGTGGCGTTCCACCAGGCCACTAACTAGGCCTCAGCCGCAATTAATGGCTATCTGTCCCTCCAAGGGATAAGCGGGAGCGAGAGGGCCATCCGGCTCAGTCCGGGAGCCCTGGGCTGTGTACTGCGAGACTCCTGGGCCGTTTATCGCCCGAGGGAGGAGACCGGGACCACATCCCCGGCTCGCGGAAAATCTCCGGCCGTGGCAAGCCTCAGCCCGGCTCAGGAGCTGGCTCGGTGCATAAAATATGTGGTGGAAGGTGGGAAGAAACCCCTTCCAAGCCCATTCCGCTGCCCGAACATCCCGGCTGGATCGAGGGGCCATGAGCTGATCACCCAGCTCCGTGAGGCCCTGGAACAAGGCGGGAAGGAGACCAAGTGGATCGGTTTCAAAAAATGGAAGAAGGGCTGTATAATAAAGGTCCTGTTTCAGGAATATGTGTTATTACTGGGGGAATTGGTGGATCAGGGGAAACAACTGAAGATCGCTGCCGAAACCGCAGCGAAAAACTTAAGCGAGCGGCCATTACAAGATGGCGCTGACCAGCTTAAGAGCGCGGAAAAAACCCCGCGAAAACCCCCACCTACGTCACCGCCCACTCCGCCCACAAAGAGCCCTCCTCCCTCGGCAAAGTCACCTGCCACTCCGCCCATCTGGAACCCGCCTCCTGCAACAGCACCACCTGTTGCAATCACGTCACCACCCCCGTACATCAGCCAGCGCCACCTAGAGGACGTACAGGAGAACTGCAACCATATGAATGAAATAAGCGAAACGACATGCAACAAAGTAGTCAACCACCGGAACAAGAAGTAACCGTGTAACCACTACGAGTAATCACCATGCGAATGCAACCACAAGCGAAGAATTGACGGATATGATTGCAACCAATACGAATGAACCAGCCAGGAACCACACGATTATAAGAAACGAAGCAAGTGAAATTAATACAACTGAAAACCAACGAAAACAACAGGTCACCCTAAGCAATGAGGAGGATGTACTAACAGCATATCCCATTGCGATACAAAAACTGGTAACCGATCCTCAAGGGGGAACGAGAGTAACCGTAACCACAAGATCCCGTACCCACTCAGAAATGAGCGAGCTCAAGAAAGAAACATCGATACGAAGCGATGAAACACCCATCGCCTGGCCAGGTCGTCTTCTAGCTGAGTCGGGAAGCGAAACGGTAAATCAAGAAGAGGCACTGCAGCTAGTTAGGAGTTCCGCATGGAGTAGAGCCAAAGTAGTGGACCCAGTCCCTGTTCTGGCAAACTACCACTGGCCAATACCTTTGCCAGCCTTAGCTGTGGAGGCCCTCCAGCGGAAAATCCACACCTGGCATGAAGGAGCAGCGGGTCGTGCCAGTGCGACATCGATGGTGTATGCGATCATGGGGGCTTCCTATGCACTCTGGAACTCAGCCCAACAGGCACTAAACCTAACGCCTGCTCAGGCGCAGGGGGCATGGCCACAAAGATTCGCCACCACCCCAGGGGACGTGCCATGCCTGTCGGAGGCTATAGAAGCTGCCACAGAGATTTATGGCGGAAATCAGAGCATCACCGCCCGCCTCTTGTTGAGTGCTTCCATCAATGGTCCGGTTATACATGTTTTGGGCCAATTAGACCAGCTACAGGGAGCGATGAAACCGAAACCACAGAAGACTGCCTACCCCATCTCTGATGGAGAATTAAGACCCAAGCAAGCGTATCTTGCTGAAGAACCTGCTACCCATTCCCGATGGGTAAATTCGAAACCATACCAAAGGAAACCGACCCGGACTGTACCATTGACCATGAGAAAGGATCAACCATCATCGAAACAGAAGTATCAAACATCCTACTTGCCTCCTCAGAGAACACCAAGAGAGAGAGCGATGTTCGGGTTTCTCCTGGGAAGATCTGGCCTCTCCAAGGAGAAGCTACGACTCCTTGGAGATGAGGGACAACGAGCCCTTGCAAAAACCCTAGGTTTCAACGATGACAACCAGAAGCCAAAAAACAAGTGATCGCCATCGGCGGAAGTCCGGCGATCGATGGCTTGACTGACCCAACAAGGCGACAAACGGACTCAACAATCGTAGTAACACAAAGCGAACATAAGCGAAATGAACCTAAACCGAACTCAAACGAGGAAACGATTAACGAAGCTGAAATGAAGCGAACTTAAACGTGATGAAGCAAAACTAAGCGGACAAACCGAACTGAAACGACGTAACCCAGAACGAAACGAATCAAAGCGTAACGAATTTACACGAAGCGAACCTCAACGAAGTGAACTTAAACAACGAAATGAAGCGAAACGAGATGAAGTGAAAGAGAACGGAAATGAAACGAAACTTGAAGCAATCAATGATATTTTGTCTGAAGGAGTGCAGGAGAGGGTTGGAGAAAAAGACATGGAAGCCCGAACCGAAAACAAAAAATATTGGTAGCGACGAACCACATGAAACTCTTTGATAGCGATCCTCGACCATACGCCTCAATAGAGATACAGAACCCCGATGATCCGCACGACATCACTACGGCAAGATTCCTACTAGATACAGGGGCCCAGGTTAATGTCATCAAGCCGTCAATCCCACATCATCGTACCAACAAGGTAATGATGGTTCAAGGCCTCAGTGCTGCTACCGCAACAGCTCGTGTGAAATTTGCCGTCAAGGGCCATCCCAAACGACTGGATGCAGTCCTCGGGAACGTGAACGTTTTAGGAATCCCCAGCATTCGCACTTTGGAAATTAAAGCATAAGGTGCTAGAAGTCCTACCTATCACGACTATACCTAGACCAGAGTGGCATACACCCTCGCTGAAAAGTCCACTCCCTATGGCGGTATACTCCGATACCAACGAAAGTGCACCTTCAGGACCCTCTGGACACCTTGCTAGACGACTTGGTCCGTGAAGGCTCCATCAGGCGAATACAGGCGAGCTCTTACCTTTCCCCAGGTTGGGGGATACCAAAGCCTGAAAGACCAGACACCGTACGCCTCGTGGTGGATTACCGTGAGGTCAATAGACGTTGTGTAGCACTGACCCAACCTTCATCGAGTACGCTGCCACAGAACCTATATGAGATGGCCAATTATCAAGCCCATGACTGGGTGGGCACGACTATAGAGCTAAAGAACATGTTCTATTCCATACCTACCGACGACTCTGAGGGTATCCTCAACATGTGCATCAGAGGGAAAATGTTTCACTGGAACATATGTCCGCAGGGCTATCGAAATGCCCCAGCCTTAGCCACCAGTGCTATGAACGACACCCTTGACAGATTCACAAAAAGCAACGAAATCGCAAAGTCCATCCAAATCTGGACTTACCTCGATGACATCGCCATCATGGGCAGGAACGCAACCGAAGTAACTCAAGCCACGAACGATCTCATCCAACATTTAACTACTGAAGGATGGATCGTAAACAAAGAAAAATCTCAACTGCACCCGACGAGTGAGATCACATTCTTAGGGACTACCTTTACTCGTGACCTCCGTAAAGGCATGGCCCACGATGATCTCTCCTTTGATTTATGGAAAAACAAAGAGTTATCAAAGAAGGTAGACTTTCAATCCCTGCTGGGAAGATTGAATTGGGTCCGACATTTCATCACTCCTGATCATCTCCCAGTTATAGCTCGGATTCAGAGGCAAATTCGAGAGAAATCCAGGCGCCAAACCCCCTGGACCCCAAAGGATGATAAAGCATTGCACAACCTCGTAATATCTATTCGGGGAACGAATCTTCACGCGATTAACTTTGATTCGCCATTAACTGTCACGGTGGGATTTACAACAGAGCACATCTTCACCATGGTAAAGAATACAGATGGAAACTTAGTATTTCTGGCTCATCGTACCATCCGCACGAACCAACATCGATATGGTGCCATAGGCAAAACCCTCCTTGCCGCTCAGTTGGCAGAACCACTCGCTATCGGCCAAGGGCGATTGCAGGCAGTAGGAGCAACTTTGATACCTCGCCTAGCTCACGACCGACCCGATCCATGTTTCCATGGAGAACCAGCCACATGGAGTGCTTTAGTCTTAAATCACTTATACCATTGGAATGCATGGAAGTACGAGGATCTACTGCCGCCCCCGATCATTGACACAACACTACACCTCACATTGTACGGAACAACCCAGCCGGCTTGGATGGCATCGGATGGTTCCACCCGTGAAGGCGGGAAGTATGGTTTTTATTGTCATCCATGCTGCATACACGATATCCAACCCGGCTGTGAGTCAGCCCAAAGTAATGAACTCCTGGGATTCCGTGCAGTTACACAGCACTGCTTGGAGAACCACGACACGACCCTCCCCGTCCCAATCATCGCTATTGATTCTCATTACATCTATGAGATAATAACTGGTACGACCAAACCGACTGAACACCTTGACATTTGGGAAGACACATACCGACTGCTGTCGCAGTTCATGATCCTACCACTAGTCCGCCACACGCGTTCCCATAGGAATGACACCGACCCGGTACACGCTACAATCGATGAGTTGCTACGACCAGTAGCTACTGATGAAGTACTCCCCCTAGACGATACGAGCGAACCCTCGCCACGACTAGTACCTACTGATGAAGTACTCCCCCTAGATGATACGAGCGAACCCATGCCACGACTAGTAACTAATGATGAAGTATTCACCCTAGACGAGACGAGCGAACCCATTTGTATTGACCCCTACCTCACTTGGTTGCACGAGCGATGGAGTCATCCAGGCCCCAAGGCGTGCTACTCCCGATGGCGTGAGACCATAGCAGAGAAGCCACAGTATGGCCTACATCGTGACTGGAGGCGTGTAGTCCAAGCCTGCGCAGCCTGTGCAAAGGAGAAAGTACATCCGACAAAAAGCACGAAAGGAACCCTCGCAAAAGAAAATTTCAACCCAGGTCAAACCTGGCAAGTCGACCTTTTTGGGCCATTACCCGGAGCCTCAGTCCCAAATAAGGGGCTACTCGTTATCGATCTCGGCTCTCGGCTAATGACCGTCGTACCCCTTCGGAAATCCCATGCCGCAACAGTTACTACAGCCTTAACCACCGTCTTCGCGATATGGCAAGTTCCCACCACAATACAATCGGATGGTGGGCCGCCTTTTACGTCAAACACTGTCGAAAGATTTGCTAGGTCATATAACATCACATGGCATCATCATCTTCCTTACCATCCCCAGTCCAATGGGGTTGTGGAACGGGCCATAGGACTTTGTAAAGAAGCGCTCCGAGTAACGGGAAATGGAAGTTATCGAAATTGGACAGTCCGCAATCATGACTTAATCAATCTGAATGCGACCAAACCCTTGTGGGAACAATCTACGGAAAAACCAGTCGAACCATGGGAGAAGAAATTTGCAGACAACGAGCTAGTGTGGGTCTCCCTTCCGGACCATAACCATCGCCATCCCAAAGTTTTGCAAGGCGTAATACAATCCGCGGAGAGATATCCAAACACCTATTTAGTCACCCTTACAGATAGCAGACGGACAATACTCACCCACCACAACTGGCTATCGAGACGCTCTAATACAGAAATGATTCTACCACAGGACGTTAACAATACCCAATGATACCGCTTAAAGTCACAGCTCCTGTCCTCCCAGCAAGGGGGCAACTGTTTGTCCCTTATTAAGTGCTGGAAGGTACAGAAGAAAGAGGTCTATAGGTAAAAAGGACGCGTTCTGTTGTTTTGTTTATGTTTGTCGTTTCAGGCTGTCGGATCATTCCTCAGAGGAGGTGAGGGGAGCCTGGAAATTAGAGGGACAACTTAAATCAGACAAGGCTACAAAGATGCCAAGAAGACAAAAGGACTTTGGAGTACTCTGGATTTTGATGTGCTGTAAA
Source organism: Crocodylus siamensis (assembly GCF_052110815.1). NCBI lineage: Eukaryota > Metazoa > Chordata > Crocodylia > Crocodylidae > Crocodylus > Crocodylus siamensis. The sequence goes on along the minus strand of NC_143396.1, from coordinate 3,446,460 downwards.
TATGTTACTTTTGTATCTGCGGTATCGATCTCATATTCTGAGCGGTCTCAAAATTCGGTTCTGTACTTGTTGTCAATGTGGGCTAATGCCACGGGAGACAACGAGAATGGTGAGGGATTGACCGCGTGTCTTAAAATCCCTCTGTCCGTAGAGGATTCGGTCCTCATCCCATATTCAGTACCGTTTGACATCGAAACATGGTTTACCAAGGTCTCAGAAAGTAGGGAGAATGTTATCAATATCTCTGTCCCCTTGATGGGAGGAGGCTATATTCTGACTAGTTACACTTGGCCCCGTGGATTTAACCTTACCACTCTCTCGCTAATCACTCGACCACCTCGTGAGGAGTGCTGGGAAAGAGAAGCTCCGTACGCTTGTTCCGCCGTCCCATGGGGGATAAACCCCGAAGGTGAGGATTGGTCTCGGCCAGACATGTCGCTAAAGTGGGACCCCCGCTCAATTATCCCACCTTGGCACCTCACCCTCGTTCCCAGGGGAAGGAAAACTCCCGACCCTGAGGTTGTCCTCTCACCCCTCATAAGGCCTACTCCTTTGGTGGTGTGGAACAAATCATTAACAATCGATCTAACTCAGCCAGGCCCCAGGGGAAACAATTCATGGTTTAGTTTTTATTACCCCATATTACGAGCAGTGTTAGCAAGTGCTATGTGCCATGGTGTGGAACAACCCATTAGACCATCCGGCCCCCCGGAACGGACTAGACATGCTTTTCCTGTCCCAGGTAGGTGCTCGGAATTGAGTACACCGGCACCTGTGGGACTAGTATGGGCATGCTCGGACGGGCGATTGTACACCACCCTACCAGCTACATTATCAGGTGTACAGTGTTTCTTAAGTTCGATTTTATTTTGTCCACCCCTACAGGCTTCCACGGCACACCCGCCGAGTCCCCTCGTGTCACACCGAGATAAAAGATCTCGTACCCCGGTGTGGAGTTCTTTAACGAGTGGGGAAAAAGTTGCCCAGGGACTCAGTTGGGGTTTTGAGGGTCGCTTTTTCTGGGGACTTGCAATCGCCAAAGCCCGGATAGCATTAGCCCAACTTTCTGAGCAGGTTGAGTTACTCGCAAATCATATGGCCACGGGTTTTGACCTCGTAGACCAACAGCTACAAGCAGTGTCGCGCATGACTATGCAGAACCGATTGGCGCTAGATGCACTCCTCATCCAGCAGGGAGGACTGTGCCAGTATTTGAATCTGTCCCACGATATGTGCTGCATAGCCATCCCTAATGTCAGCGTCCCACTACAAGGTCAAATCATCAAAATCCGAAAAATTGCAGAGGAGGTCAATTCCATTGCGGGAATAGGCCAAGGATGGCTGTCTAGAATATTCAATTGGTTGGGCTTTAATGTGTCGTCATGGCTAACAAATTTGTTAACACCCTTGTTATCGTTTTTATTCGTGTTCTTAATTATCGTTCTTATTGTTAGTTGTATTTCTAAGATTCTAACACAGAAGGTTTCAAACTTGTCATCATATGTATTTACCACCGTCCCATTATATGAACGATTCGAGAACGATGTTCCCATCGAGGAGGAGGAGGTATAATTCGGCTTTTTAGCTTCTGTGCTGACAGCAAGGGGGCATGTCATGGAAAAACTTTGAGTATGTGCTGCCAGCACAGAAGAGGTTAAACTGGCATGCGCAGTTTGAAGCTGTGAGTGGAAATTTCCAAGGCTCACCCAGTCCTTGCCCCCTGGGTGACCTGGGAGCTGTCAATCATTGTTGACCTACTTTCCCCACAGACGCATGCTCAGCTTGGGTCAGCTCCTGACTGAGAGCATGCTCAGTCAGAACCTGACATGAGGTAATCGGACTAGAAATTTCTCTGCGGAGAGCACGTTGATTGGCTACCAAATTGATATAAAAGTTCTGTGAGCCCCTCCCTCGGGGTGGTGTGTGTGGGGAGGTCGCGTAAACCAGAGACAGAGGCTGCTGCTGCAGGGACTGTTCTCTGAGTCAGGCTTCAAGGCCTATTGATCTCCTCCTTTGGCTCCGTGGCTTAGTTCTTCGTATTACTCATTGCATTACGGTTTTTGACTACGTTTATCTGGCTCCTGATTTACCTTTTGAACTGACTAACGGCTTACGATTTCGGATCACCCTTTGGACTTTGTTTAACCCGGCTCTGGATCATCGACCTTGGCTTCCCTCACTAACTACGACTCTGCTTATCCCTCCAACTGACGTCTTCGCTGCATCACCTCCTGGCTACCGACCCCGGCTTTTCGTATCCGACCACCCGATTGTCCATTGCTGTGGACTGGCGTCACGCGACTCATTATCTACGCGTTACAGTTTGTTTTATGTTATACCCATTTATGAGCTGTTGACCAGCCCTGGGACTAGGTCTTCGGACTGAACCTCGTGGGCCAACAGACCCCTTTGTTGTCCGTGCGTTATTACTGTAACTGAAGAAAGCAACTGTGTGCCTCCGCTTCAAAGCGTGAGTAAAATAAACCATCCTTGTTAAATCACTATGCCTGGGTACTTCTCAGACTCCAAAGCCGCTAATCCCACCTGTCCGTGCCAATAGCCGCCACCCGGCCAATCCACTGTGACCGCGACACCGAGCTTGGCTTGCCAGCTCTGCCGGGTTCATCGCGACACAGGTTAATGTGTGGACAGTCCAGGTGTTAAGAGCTCCAGGAACCCCCCAAAATTACTATGTAACAAGACCCATATTGAGGAAGTTGCCTGCCTATGTCCAATGATAAAAATGAAATGGGAGGGCTGGCTTTTTTCTGCAGAAGACCTGACAGAGTCAGGGTGAAGGATGTGCCTATATGTGGCATTGTGGGTGACTATTTTGACTGAATTCTCTCAGTCTGTAACTCTAAGATTTCCCCTTGACTAGGGGAAATAGGAGAGCTTACTGAAGAACAATATGAATCTTAACTAGAGTTGCCAAGAGTACAGATGTAGACACTGAAGAAAGAGGAACAAACAGAGTACAGCCAGGCACACCCCAGTCTTGTGTAGTGTTGTGCGCTCTACCAGGTTCTCAGCTTTATGCTTTGCTGATACCTCTTATAGCAAAACCCCCAGTTTTTCTTTTTTAATACATATATATATATAGATAGATATATGATAGATATGTATTCCCTCCTCTTCCTCAATTATTTCTGTTTTTTCTTTCACTCCCTCTCTATTCCCTATAGACAAGCATAAGTGACCTCACTTAGGGTAAGCTTTAACATTTTTATTTTGGTAGTAAGTTTTGGTTTGGGATAACCACTGTTTTATATTGTATTATTAGTATGTTTGTATTGATTTTTACTGTTTTATATTGTATTAATATCAATTTTGTATTGATTTTTATTGTTTCATATGGATATTGTATCATTTAGGCCTGTGTTTCTAAGTGAACTAAAGTAATGTCAAGTTTCCATTTTGTATGTCAAGTCTCCATCGTGTGTCCTCTGCCCGGGCATCTCCTGTCTTGCAACTGTATGATTCACATATCCCTCCCATGTAAATTGGTTCCCAGATGAATGAGAATGATTGGGAATGATTGAAATACAATGGTAGCAGACCTCTACTGAATGGCCTGTAACAACCAGGCCATCACCTCTCATTGATTCATCCAGCAACCACAGACCTCACCAAGGAACAGAGACAAGAACCCAGCATTTGAAAGACAAAAGGCCCTGCAGAACCAGCAACTCTACCATTGTACCCCACCATTACAGACACCCAAAACTGCACATCCCTGCATGGAGCACACATGCTCAGTATCCCAGGGGCTGACCCTTGCCTGGGCATGCCTCCTGTCACTAGGGTCACACAAGGTCTGCCCCTATAAAAAGGGGCAGTGAAGACAGACCCAGGGGGACACCCTGTCCATCTGGACCAGCAGCATGCCACACCACATATCCACCCAGATGCCCTGCCAGCAACCCCCCTCTGGACAACACCTACTGGACAAGGACCCCTTTCCAGCCTGGGTAGGTAGCTATCACCCCCATCCCCTTTTCAACCAAGGACTTGGACTCTGCTTCTTTTCTCTACCTGGACTCCAGCCCTTCCACTGAGTCTCTTTCTTCTGCTGCCATTGTGAGTGCTAATGTGTGTGTTAACCAATAACTTCATGGGGCTGTGTAGCATGTTGTCTGTGTCATAAACCTGTTATTTGGACCCCTGGGTTGGGTTTTGCTTTACTATGGTTTGGCCCTGCTCCAATTTCTGCTCCTCACCCCTCTAAATTCTGTCTCATTTCTCCCTCTCCTGCTTCTGGCTCACTGCCACCTCCAACACCTGTCCTCTCTGCCTCCAACCCTCCTGTTTCTTTGCCACTGTCTTATGCCCACTGCCTTTTCCTTTTTCCCTGAGCAACCAGGTTTCTGCCCCAGTTTCTTTCCTGGCTGTCTCTTCCTTGCCACCACTTATCTGCCTCCCCTCCCAATATCTCAACTGTCTGTCTCAGTTTCCAGCCTCAGTCTGCCTCAAGTAAACCCAAGCCTCAGATCCTCAGCCAGCTTCTCTATAGTCCACTGGTTCTAATCCTGGTTCTGGCAGCTTTCACTCCCTACACTTTAACTCACTCACCTGAACCTTCTCCCAAGTATCCAAGGTACCTCAAGCACACACATATACACTGTACCATCCAAGCTGGGAACTTACCCGTGTGTGTATATATATACATATATATATAGCATTGTGTGCATGATATACAAATTAGTGATCTGTGTCTAACTTTTGGGGTGTATAGTGTATGTGCTTGAACTGGTGATATGTAGGCTGGTTTGGATGTGTATGTGCCTGAGCTAGTAGTGTGTGTGTGTGTGTAAGTACGCACCCAATTGATTTGTGTGTTTGCATATGTGCAATTGTGTCATACCCTCCTGTCTAACGGCACAATATTGAGATCCTGAGAGTTGGCCTGACCCCACAGGGCTACACTGTCTATCATGGAAAAGCTATTTCTATGTATGTTCTGCCTAAAAATAATGATAACCTTAAACTTTAGAATTGGTGTGGCTCATTTTGAGTTGTTTTGTATTTTGTGTCCAAACCCAAAATGCTTTCCTGAAAATCGTCATGTATTGACAAATCCTATTTAGGTAGTTCTTTAGATGTGGGGTGAGTTTACTTACAGCAGTGTAGGCATCCTTATCCTTGGGGGTCTTTAAGAGAAGGCTGGATAGGCATTTGGCTGGGGTCTTATGACCACAGCACTCTTTCCTGCCTAGGCAGGGGGTCGGACTTGATGATCTGTTGAGGTCCCTTCTGACCCTAGCATCTATGAATCCTATAGAAACTGTTCTGTTGCAGTGAGATACCACACTGGTATATCACATCACTTTCCTGGCCACTTGGGTTGGTGACTATCTACTTCCAAACAAATACTGTTCTCTACTCTTCTAGCTTCAGGTAGGGATCTCACCTTCCTTCTATGCATATGTGTCTTATGCGTGCTTCTAATTCCTCACTGGTCATGCCTCTTACAGAGTTATGCCCAGAACAGTGATCCTGTGGTGTACTGAGCTCTTAGAAGAGGAATTTTACTTTTCAGCTCTATCTAGCAATAACAGCACAGGTAAACCAGCTTATATTACAAGAAATGCTGAATAAGGGTACAAAATACACTCTCCAATGCTTTCATAGGGCAAAATTGCTTCATCTGCACTGTACAAGTTGTCCAGTGAAGTACAATTTGATTGTAAAGAAAGAGAGCATAATTTGCCATTACTATACCATTACTCTATTGGATGTTCTCTTTTATTCACAGACAGCGAATGTTGTTATCACAGAGTTCCGATATTGCCGGTAAACTTAACTTCACAGAAATACAGAACTACCTCTGCTTACAGTCAGATGAACCTGAACCACAAGCACAGACCTAGCAAAGGGATCAGTATTAGTAAGCATGAAGCAATATATTATAATATATCCTTAATAAGGTTATGGGGAGCTTAACGTGCCACATTACTGTATAGATGGTGATAACTTTTCTGTTTCTGGAGCTTTTAAGTGCCATTCCTCAAAAATCAAGGGGAAGAGACTGAAAAAACCCTTCATTCCATTTAGTAATATGGGAGAAATATCACAGAAACACATAACATCCACATAATCCCTGGGTGGAAAAGTTTCTTTTGCCATTGCAGACAGCACTCCAGACTTTCTAACTATCTTTATGTCATAGATCTTTTCATACAAATAATGGTGAACTTTTCACAGTGATCAACAGGAATTGCAGCATCATGCAGAAGTACCCTTTCTGTGGAAAAACTCTGAGGTCTATTAGAAGTAAAGAATAGGTATCGTTAATGTCCTCAGTACAGTTAATGACCTTGAGGGAAAATCCCTTAATAGCTGGGCATTGCTTAATTTTATGAATTAGGAGGATAGCATCTTGTTGATAACAGTGCACATCTTCATTACAAGACTCTGATGGCTGATTTAATTACTGATACCAAAATGGTTAGCAACTGTTTGATATCAACTATGGGGGATGGTTGTACAGATAAAATTATCCAGGTGCCTCTCTGCACAGAGGGAGGATCCCAGGTAGATATTTCTCCACTGTAGCATGCAGAAGCGTAGAAAAATGTCTTTTGACATCCTAAAATCCTCATTGCCTCTTGTCTGCAATACTTTCTTGTCCCCAGCTATGAAGCTGAGGTCTAAAAATGGCAATGTAATAAGTGAAAAGATTGAATAACTGTTTTCTTTCTCTTTCTCCTGTTTTTATAGCCTTATTATCCAGGGTCTATCATGACTGCCGATATTCTACCAGCACTCTGTTTTCATTCCTCACTCTGAGGATCCCAGTCCTTTCCTCCATGACACCTGATAATGTTTTGGAAAAAAGTGCCGGCTCACAGAAACAAGGACAATGATGACATAAACCAAGAAGAATTATAGGTATCATTGTTCGAGTCTCAACTGCAGAATCCCATTGTCTTTCAATATGCAGCATTACAAATTCCAGAAGACAGATCACATAGCTTCAGAACAATACAAGTGGGATGCCCGACAAAAGGAGTGCTTATTCCCAATCATTATTGTGCTGTATGACTGAAAAGATACAAAGCAACAATGTCTGGCTCACAGAACAAAAAATGCAGCCTGAATATACTGCCTGCAGAACATGTAATATTGGTACACAAAACCTACTAACAAGTTTTAGGCATGGACATATCTAAAGAAATGACTTTTATAGTCCTGCCTTCATTAGAGTAGCTTCCTGGACCAGTAAAATGACTCCCGTAATCAAGACAGGATATAGCCTTACAGGATTCTTGAAAACAAACCCTAGACATCTGGAACAAACTTTCTTTTTATACAAACCCATTCTCAGGGAAGATTCTTGGGAGAATCTCCCAACTCTCCTCCTGCTTTAGAAACCAGAGCAACATTGTCATTCACTCCTCTTCATTGGAGAAGAACGAAACTCATTGGGACAATAACAGGCCACTTATCTTAGCAAACAACACAGGTTGCAGGAAAAGAGGTCTGCTGGAGCAACAAGGTGCACCTGGATGAGGCAGCTGCAAGGACTCAGTTAATATGGGCAAGCTTCAACCAGCAGCTATACTTCTGAACTTCCCCTAACACATGACTTTAAGTCATAAGAAATGAGATGCACTGATCTGCTCTTTACGTTTAATCTCTGTTTGAGGAGCTTGGAAGCATTTCTAATATTTATCCTGTCTCCTTTAGGTCTTGTTTTTTGGGGGTTTTTTGTTTTTTAAAGCAACATTGGTGAGGTTGATTTACAAATTCAATTTGCATTGTACTTTGTTTTAATGACTAAATCATTACAATTTTTTTCAGACTGGCTGTTAGTGTGGTCTCTAACACAGCCTTTTTCTATCATCTTGATTTCCCTATTCTTTCTAGTTCCCAGCATACTAAAAAAACAAACACACTGTAATGGGGCTCCTACTTCATTACTTGAAAGGTTATGTACAGCTATTTTTATCTCCTTCATCCCTTTCCTTTCTTATCTTTTGTGCATTTGCCAGTGTGTCCTTTCCCTGGTAGAGGTCCTTTCTCCCTGGTTTCCTGGTCACGTGGCTCTGATCCCCGCTTCCTTCCACTTCATCACTGTGTCTCTTCTGCCTGCACCCTGATGATGGCCCATGATGCAAACTCGCAGGCAAGGGAGCCTGAAGCAAGACAGCTGATGAGTCCAGGTGCAAGTGGAGCTTGATGACCCAGGGCGGAGAGGTACCCCAAACACTTTCTGTTTTGATTTCTTTTCTCCTTGAAAGCTGCCACCAAGGGGACATTTGTTTGACCCCATGGGGGACATTCCTTTGAACTGGGACCAATGCTTGCATTCTGTGGCTTGTGTTTTTTTCTGCAGGTTTTGGATCTAGGGGAGGCAGAAACCACTGAAAGGGGGTGACTGGGGATGCCCTGAGCTTGAAATTGCTCTGAGTGGACAAAAGATAAGGACTAGAGTATGTTCTGTGACCAAATGAAGCTGAGCTTGCCTGAACTGTAAAGCCAGAGGGTTAAAATATGCTTGGTGGCTACATGAGACTGAGTTTGCCTGGACTGTAAAGCAGGAGGTGGCAGGGGAAAAACAAGACTCAAGCCCCAACCTCTCTATGTATTAGATATGGTAGGTGTTGGCATTGGCGAGGCATAGCAGGTGCATGCGGGTGCACATGCACCCCCTGAGATTGGCAGTGCCCCTCCTGAAAGAAGCACTGTTACTGATGCTGGCGGCACCTGTGGGTAATCACCACTTGCCACATCCCCGCCTTGTTGCTGACATTGCCAGTGGCAGCTGAGGGCAGTCACCAATTTCTGCTGACCGCCACTGCTGCTGGTGGCAGCACCTTCAGGTGGTTGCTGACTGCTAGTCGCACTCATCACACTGCCTCCTACCAATAACACTGTCAAGACCACCTGCAGAAACTCTCTGGTCACTGCTGCCACACCCCTCCCGTCATTGCCACCTGTGGGCAGTAACCATATCCCACCCCCCCAGTCTCTGGGGCATGCATCGTTCATAGGTGTTGGAATCTGAGGTCATGGGGTGTGACTGAACAGTGGACCCTGAGCTAGAAGGCTCAGTCAGAGTAAAACTGGGATGAGGCCAGGGGGAGTCTCAGACCAGACAGGGCCCACCTCTTCAAAAATGTTCCTTGCCCTCTGAGCAGCCTCCCCTATTAATTTTAACATCAAGGTGTGGTGGGTGTGACTACAGAATAGGGGAGAAACTGAAGTTAGTAGCAGGTCTGTAGAGGTGGGTACTCTGTAGCAGCATTTGTAAGTGGCCTACACACACCCATAATAAAACAAAAGAACAGTTTTCAAATATTTATGTGCTATCACTGATATGAGAAACAATCTATATAACACTAACTGTACTTTCCTGATGTTTGCCAAATAATCACAAGTCAATTCTATCATAGTCTTATAGTACTTAGGGTCACAAGGGACCTAAACAGCTCATCAGGTCTGACCTCCTGACCTGGGCAGGAATGGATGCCAGGACCATATCACCTCAGTCAAATATCTGTCCAGCCTCCTCTTGAAGACCCCCAAGGTAGGAGAAAGCACCACCTCCCTTTGGAGCACCACCTCCCTTGGGACCCCATTCCAGAGCGTGGCAGCCCTAACTGTATAATAATGTCTCCTGATATCCAGCCTGAACCTTCTCTCTAACAATTTGTGGCCATTGTTCCTAGTAACCCCAGGTGGTGCCTGGGGGAACAGAGCCTCCCCCAATTCCTGCTGGTGCCCCCTGGTCAGTTTGTAAACGGCCACCAGATTCCATCTCAGCCTTCTCTTGTGGAGGCTGAATAGGTTCAGGCTCTTTAGCCTCTTCGTAGGGACAGTCCCGCTGCCCCTTGACCATGTGAGTGGCCCTCCTCTGGATCTTCTCAATGCTAGCCACATCCCTCTTGAAGTGCAGTGCTCAGAACTGGATGCAGTACTCCAACTGTGGCCTGAACAATGCTGCATAGAGGGGAAGGATCACTGCCCTGGGCCTGCTTGTGATGCATCTGTAGATGCATGACAAGGTATGGTTAGCCTTACTGACCACTTCCTCGCATTGGCGGCTCATGTTCATCCTGGAGTCAATGATGACTCCAAGATCCCTTTCTGCCACTGTGTAGACAGCCTATAGGGGTGTTGCTGGTTCCTTCTCCCTAGATGTAGTATCTTGCACTTGTCTGTGTTGAATTCCATCCTGTTCTTATCTGCCCACCTCTGTAACCTGTCTAGATCTAGCTGGATTTTGTCCCTCCCTTCCAGCATGCCCACCTTGCCCCACAACTTGGTGTCATCAGCAAATTTGGAGAGCGTGTATTCCACACCCACATCCAGATCGTTGATAAAGATGTTGAACAGTACAGGCCCCAGGACCGAGCCCTAGTCTATTTTCCAAAAATGAAGTTTTGCACCTCCAAATAACTTGTAAGCTATGGAACTTGTTTGCAAATTTGATCGCAGTCTTAACTTGTGAGGAATATACAAAAAAGTCTGAAGAAAATGGAACAAGGACTTGAGCTGGAGAAGATGAGTAGATGAATGAAGCATTCAGCTAGGAATGAGGAGATGTGAGGTTTTGTTTTGTTTTTTCCCCTTGGGTCTCCTACTGGCCTGTTGACTGGCCTGTCACAAAACTTTAAGTCTATGTTTCCCTTCCTGCTTTGACTATTCAGACTGCTTGGTCTTCAGAGAAGTCTATTACTGTGTCATAGCTAAATGTCACCTTAGCACTTAGTACACTGGAATCCTGGTTTTGATGACATTTTCCAAGTGGTGTTATAATATAATTCATAATAAAAGTAACAATAGGAAAAATAAATGAGTGGGGTCTAGGTGGGAGATATATTTTTGTATGTTCAGTAAATGTTATGGTCCGAAATGACAATGATGTAAAAAACAGGAAAAGCCGAAGTGGTAACAATATTTCAATGTTCTTGAGGAAGGAATAATTTTGATTGCAACAACGATTAGGAATTAAACAATTCAATTATATAGGTAAGCTCCAATAACACAACCATTTCAATAGCTAACAAGAGGCAGAGCTGAAATACCAGCATCCCCAACAGGAGATAATTTTCCCTTCTGATGGAAAAACTCTGTTTGGAGAGGTTTCAGATCTGCATGTTCAGTGTGAAATTGAAATTACTCCAAATGATTTTGATGAGCAAAAGTCTTCACAGATGAGCTGTTTGATGTAAATGAAAGAGAGGAAACAGTAATATGGGAACAAATGAAAGCCTTGAAAACAGGGCAGGGAAAAGTCTGAGACTTTTTTAACTAACCACCATAAATATATGCGATTGCTTAAAAGGATGTACAAAGAGAAGAAAGTGAGCAGGGTTAGGGATATGCACAGGGTTTATTCTTAGTACAGTGCAAGAAGTGATCAATAGTAAAAGATGATAATGTTTGCTACATATCAGTAGCTGAAATATTACTTTTTACCCCACTACCTATCTTTAATTGAGTTAAAATTATAACAGATAAAACATGGAACCGTCCATACCATCTGCAACTGACAATGGAAGTTCTGCCTCCACTTGTACTGTGGACTTCTTATAAGCTATTCAGAAAGCCAAATAAGCAGACCCATCTAAATTTGTCATTTTCTTCTTGATATTTATTTGGCTTACAGTAGCACCTAGTGGATTCATCTAAAATCAGGGATCCATGATGTAAGACAATATACAATCACAGCTTGTTATTTCTACTTTGATTCAATACTTAGTGCTATATAGTTAAAACCCGAGACTCGATGGATGTGTCTACATGTGCACTTTAATGCGCAGTAGCCTATTTTACTGCACATAAAAAAAATGCGAATACACTAATGTGCAGTAAAATTAGGCTACTGAGCATTAAATGCCACTAAAAAGCATGTGCTTTTGCTACTGTGCATTTGGGCAGCTAAATGTGCATGTATTTAGTATCATTCATTAGAGGTACTAAATTTTAATGTTCAGTAGCACAGGCACATTAATGAACATGTCAATATGCTTAATGTGTATCTTTCTCTCTCTTTTTCTCTAGAATACCATGGGGCAGTCACCATGCATGCATACATACATGTAACTATGTACACACATGCACACACATACACTACCTGGTAGTAGTTTGAAACGGTAGCATGCAATGATGTTGAATGTTTCCATATATGCATCTTAACTTTTATGCAGGAATTTACAGCTTATGATTTGGCTCTGATTGGAGTCTGCATGAGACTGAAACATCTGTTTTTAGCACCATTATTTATCAACACAGCACACTGCTTTGGTCTTATCTCTTGTCTTTGTAATGTAAGGTCACACTTTGAAAAACTATGATAAATCTGGTGATTTTGTGTCATTTTCAGCTTAATTTGACAGGGTAAGACCTCAAAAAGAAGTTTCCTGCTAGGTCATGCAGCTATAAAATAGGTATAAATGCTGCTAAGTAGATCACAGGGCTTGCTAACAGAGCTACTATTAGATTAGTCCTGAGTAAGGAGCAGTGCAAAGTTTTATATTGTCTAAGAACAGATTTGAGGATGAACTATTAACTGCTGAGCAATGGCTTGTGGTCCTTGTTTCTTCCTTGCTTCAGGGGGAAAATGTGCCCACTCTGTACTTGCCATCTCAGGGAAAATATCCTCCCCTGGTGGCTCAGCTCCATTGGCTCATACACTGGAGGATGAAGTCAAAGCTCAGTCCACTTCTAGCCTTTTCACTCTCCTTTGGCAGTGGGGAGGAAGGAGGAGAAATAGCTGCTCCAGGTAAACACAGATTCACAGACAATGCAAGAGACTATGTTTTAGCAGAATGTACAGACACTGCTGATATGGGCTAATAGGTCTTTGGGAAGAATATTTGCAGAGTGGGACTCCTGAGAAAAACAAACTCATCACAATTGGTCCGTTTAAAAAGGGAACCCATTCAATTAATTTTCTAAGGCAAGATCTAAAGCTCTTTGAAATAAACAGAAAAGCTTCTGTAGACTTTAGATCAGACCCTTAATGTCCGGGTAGATTCAAGGAAAAGCTGCTGAATTCCTTGGGATGAATTTCCTTAAGATGAAGCACTTAACTCAAGCTGTGAGCTCTTGGCAGAGAAAATGGATTGAGGAATGTGCGTTTCCTGACAAGTGTGGATGTGCAGGGACATGTGTTTCCCATAGGACAAATAGCCATGGTTCATATTTGTGCCACTGTTATTTGGCCCAGGGCCTGCCTTTGCGTGTGCACTCGAGCATGTGGCTAAATGAGTTGAGTGGAGCAGGGGAGGCTGGGGCCAGCACTTGTACTGGCCCCAGCAGATTTACCTGAGGTCCTGGGGGCCTTCTGGGGCAGCAGTGGCACTGAATTGGCTGCTCGGAGCCTGGCCAGCAGCTAGAGTATGGCTCTGACTGGCTAGGCTCTGTTTCTGGTGGTGCATGCTGCTGCTGGGTGCTTTTTTTAATGGTGTTTGTTTTTTGACACCAGGATCTCCTGGTGCCAAAATTTGGCACCACACTGTTAATTAGCAGGGCAGCAAATGGGCAGATGTGCTCCACATGTGGCTTATGTGTTTTAAATGGCTTTGAGGTGCTACAAACCATGCATGGCACAAGCACACTTTTTCACCATGCTGCAAATTTGACACCGGGAGATCCCAGTCCCCAAAAAATAAAACTGCAAAAAAAAAGCAGCGTGGCACATGTGGCAGCAGTGTGAGCCACCAGAAATGGAGCCTACACAGCCAGAGCCATGTTTTTGCTGCTGGCCAGGCTTCATGCAACTGGATCAGTGCCACTGCTTCCCTGGGAGGCCCCAGGACCCCAGGAAAGGTGGCTGGGGTCAGTACAGGTACTGGCTCCAACCTCCTCTACTTCACCTGGCTCATTTTGCTGCACACGAGAGTGCACATGCTGGGTCGAGCCATGGGTCACAAAGTAGTGGCACAAATATGTGCTGCTCTTACTTGTGCCACAGGAAATGTATGCCTCCTGCATGAGCACAGTCATTTGGCTGCACCTGTAGGTTTGACTGTGCCTGACCCTGTTTGGAGAGGATGAGTACAAACAGGCTTTCCTAATTCTTCTGCATGGGCCCTTGTGCAGAGGCTAGTCACAACCACTTTGGAACAGGGCCAATGTGGTCCCCATTTTCAAAAAAGGGAGGAAGGAGGACCCAGGAAACTATAGGCCTGTTAGTCTTACCTCGGTCCTGGGAAAGCTTTTTGAGAAAACTATCCAGAAGCACATCTGTGAGAGACCAGCAGGGGAGATTATGGTCGGGGCAACCAACCTGGGTTCATTAGAGGCAGGTCCTGTCAGACCAACTAGGTGGCCTTCTGTGATCAGGTCACAAAATCCTTGGATGCAGGTGTCACGGTGGACGTAGTCTTTCAAGACTTTAGAAAGGTTTTTGACACTGCCTGTCACTCCATTCTCATAAAAAAAAAAAATTAGGCGACCTGTGGCATTGATGCCTACACAATCAGATGGGTCATAAATTGGCTGGAGGACTGCACCAGAGAGTGGTGGTGGATGGGTCATTTTCAACCTGGAGGGATGTGGGCAGTGGGCTTTCCCAGGGCTCGGTTCTCGGGCCTGCACTGTTCAACATCTTCATCAGCGACTTGGACGAGGGGGTGAAAACACTTTGTTCAAGTTTGCAGATGACACTAAGATGTGGGGAGAAGTGGGCATACTAGAAGAGAGGGAAAGGCTACAACTACATCTGGACAGGTTACATGGGTTGGGCGGATGAGAATAGGATGGAATTCAACACCGACAAGTGCAGGGTACTGCACGTGGGGAGGAAGAACCAGCAGCATACCTACAGGCTGGTAACTCCCTTCTTGTCAGCACAGAGGCAGAAAAGGATCTTGGTGTCATTATTGATTCCAAGATGAACATGGGCCACCAATGTGAGGATGCAGTCAGGAAGGTTAAGCGCACCTTTTCATGCATCCGCTGATGCATCATGAGTAGGTTCAACGAGGTGATCTTCCCCCTCTATGAGACATTGGTCAGGACACAGTTGGAGTACTGCATCCAGTTCTGGACGCCGCACTTCAGGAGGGATGTGGACAGCATCGAGAGGGTCCAAAGGAGGGCCACTCGCATGATTAGGGGGCAGCGGGGCAGACCCTATGAGGAGAGGTTGTGGGACCTGAATCTGTTGAGCTTCCACAAGAGAAGGCTGAGAGAGGATCTGGTGGCCATCTATAAACTTACCAAGGGGGACCATTCGGGAATGGGAGAGACCCTGTTCCCCCGAGCTCTACCGGGGGTAACAAGGAATAATGGCCATAAGGTGGCTGAGAGTAGGTTCAGGCTGGACACTAGAAGGCACTACTTCACAGTCAGGGCGGCTAGGGTCTGGAACCAACTTCCAAGAGAAGTGGTGCTGGCTCCTACCCTGGGGTCTTTAAGAGGAGGCTAGATGAAAACCTTGCTGGGGTCATTTGACCCCAGTACTCTTTCCTGCCCATGGAAGGGGGTAGGACTTGATGATCTGCTCAGGTCCCTTCCGATCCTACCAACTATGAAATTATGAAACCATGCTCCTTGAACTCACAGAGCTCAGGGGCTAGCTCCAAAATTGGTGTGGAGGGCAGGTAGAAGAAAGGAGATGCATAGGTTTTTTCCTTATGGAAGAATGATCAATATATCATACACATAGGTGACAGGGGCATATCCTGAATCCTGTAATAGGATGCATCACACAGCCATGTATTCAGATACAAAAGTTGAAATCTTGGGTCCAATGAGTAAAGTAGTGCTGCTACTGTAGGCAAATTGGTGTCACTGCTTGTGTGTTTAAAATTCTGTATATGGTTAACTGTTATGCTGGACTTGTGTAACTGTTCTAAGCAACCCCTCTGGGAATGGCATAGGCTGTATCTTTGCCATCTAGAAAACAGCAAGCATACAAAGAAACCCAATGAGGCATCTTTTGGGTCCAAAACTTTGGGTACTTTTAAACACACAAGGCCTAGCTAGATGTATACACTGCTGCTCCATTACA
Source organism: Crocodylus siamensis (assembly GCF_052110815.1). NCBI lineage: Eukaryota > Metazoa > Chordata > Crocodylia > Crocodylidae > Crocodylus > Crocodylus siamensis. The sequence goes on along the minus strand of NC_143396.1, from coordinate 3,430,490 downwards.
CTACATTCAGCCAATAGAAGATGAAGAAGCCACCTATAAAACTCTTGAAATATTTAAAAGTGTAAGCCTGAACCCCTATGTGTTACAGTGTAAACTTGCATTCTCCCTCTTGCGTTGCCGCAGGAAGAAGTCATAATCTGTCCCATTAATTTTGGCCAATCTTAATCAATCATTTTTTTTTATAGAGAAAGTGAATGCATCTCTCTCTCTAATCTGAACAACCCCTTTTCACTGCCGGAATTTAGAGATGATTCAGGAAAATACCTGTCCACTCTGCACTCTAAAATCCTGCCCCCCCACCTGACCTTAGACATACTTACTCATATCCCAAGGAAAAAATAGCCATGTCAATTTTATTGTTGCGTAAGGAGGTAAGTTCTAGATGTCTTGACTAAGGTCTGTCTGAACTTTGGCGTCATTTTTCAGAACAGGATTAGAGTTATTATTAACTTATTAGGCAGATAAGGAAAAAGAAGATTCACTGCAGAATGTTTGTAGGACATGTCACAGTTCAAAGTTCAGCCTGTGTATCAGAAGTGCTTTCTCTCTGTTCACTTATTGTAGGCTTTCTTCAATCTTTGGATCCTTATTATTTACAGGAAGAGACTTTCAACTTTGTATTACCAAATTATCTATCTATCTATCTATCTATCTATCTATCTATCTATCTATCTATCCTCTTGACTCTTCACCCAGAAAAGTCAGAATTTACCCAAATTATAGATTTTTCAGTTTGGTTTCAGGCGACCTTAAATAATTTTTAAAAAAGAGAGAGAAAAAAAGACTCCTGCTGAAATTAATATTTATCTATCTATGCTTCCTATTTTTAAAAATAAAGCTTGAATAAAGGATATCCTTCTATTATTAGGATGACTTCCCACCCTTCATTATGTTGTTATTTGGCTATGAATATTAAGTAAAGAAAATGTTTAAAACTAATTAAAAAATGTTGGTTTGAACTAAATATTTGACTTTTTAAAAAATCTTCCTTTTTTCTGCTGTAATAACTTAAGATATTTGACACAGGTTTGTGAATAGTTTGGTAGATAAGACATTCAAAAAGCCCAAGGCAGAATTGATTTAAGTTACGCAGTTTTCTGCAGGCAGTGTAGTTTAGATCAGTAGCAAACATAACATGCATTTGCCCTTTGGTCGGGGGCACAAATTTAGACTGGGTTCCACAATTTTAAAACCAGTCTGTGCGCTGAACTTCTGTTCTGTTATCAGTACAGACTGGTTTCCGATCACTTATATTGGTAAAAGTATAATGTCTCTACGTGGCCATTCAAGTCAATTGTAAAAGTCTCATTGACACCAGTGTGGCTAGAATTTTATCCTAAAACATTATAGCTCTTTATAAGCGGAAGACTTAAATGACATGGGTCTGTAACACTAACGTCAAGCAAGCAGAAGTAACATGTGAAGAAAGTTAAGAATTGAAACTGTTATATGCACATAAAGCTCAAGGCTACATAAGAACAATTGCTTGAATCTGTTTACACCTAGTTGAAGGTGGCATCAAATTTATCACTCTTAGAAATATGCATGAAGATAGAACTGACAGAATCCATCTTTGAATCCAAGCAAATTATATTTAATATCAAGAATTCATAACTGTTCAAACAACACTTCATATATATAATTAGAACTATGGTGTCTATATTTACACACACATATGCACACTATATTTATGTAAGTGTGTGCATGTATGTGTCTGGAGATATATTAGACACCATATATATAAAAGAAGGATACCTATATATAAAATAGTGTCTGACCCCCTGCCCTGGGCAGGAATGAATGCTGGGATCCTAATACCCCAGCCAGATATCTATCCAACCTCCTCTTGCAAACCCCAAGGTAGGAGAAAGTACCACCTCCCTTGGGAGCCTGACAGCCCTAACTGTAAAGTAATTCCTCCTGATATCAAGCCTGAACCTGCTCTCAATCAATTTGTGGCTGTTATTCCTTGTTATCCCAAGTGGTGCCTGGGGGAATAGAGCCTTACTTATTTTCTGCTGGTTCCCCCCGGTGAGTTTATAGATGGCCTTCTCAGTCTTCTCTTGTGGAGGCTGAATAGATTCAGGCCCTTTAGTCTATCTTTGTAGGGCCTGGCCTGCTGCCCCCTGACCACGCAAGTGGCTCTCCTCTGGACCCTCTCAAGGTTAGCCACATCCCTCCTGAAGTGCGGAGCCCAAAACCGGATGCAGTACTCCAGCTGTGGCCTGACCAGTGCCGCATAGAGGGGAAGGATCACCTCCTTGGACCTGTGGTTAGTCTTAGTGACCATTTCCTCGCATTGGCGGCTCATGTCCATCCTGGAGTCAACAATGACTCCAAGATCCCTTTCAGCCACTGTGTTGTTGGGAAGGGTGTTCCCCAGCCTATAGGTATGTTGCAGGTTCCTTCTCCCTAGATGCAGTATGTTGCACTTCTCTGTGTCAACTTCCATCCTATTCTCATTTGCCCACCTCTGTAACCTGTCTAGAGCTAGTTGGATTCTGTCCCTCCCCTCCAGTGTGCCCACTTTTCCCCATGTCTTTGTGTCATCAGCGAATTTGGACAGTATGCTTTCCATGCCCACCTCCAAGTCACTGATAGATATGTTGAATAGCACAGGCCCAAGGACTGAGTCCTGGGGAACTCCACCGTCCACATCCCTCCAGGTCAAAAATGACCCATCCACCACCACTTTCTGGATGCAACCATTGAGCCAATTTGCCACCCATGTGACTGTGTAGGCATCAATGCCACAGTCACCTAGTTTTTTTTTATGAGAATGAGGTGAGAAACAGTGTCAAAGGCTTTCTTGAAGTCCAGGTAGGTGACATTCACCTCGATGTCCGCATCCAAGGACTTTGTGAACTGGATGTAAAAGAAAACCAGGTTAGTCAGGCAGGATCTGCCTGCAGTGAACCTGTGTTGGTTGCCCTTGAGCATTACCTCTCATGCTGGGCACCTGCAGATGTGTTCCTTAATAATTTTCTCAAAGGTCTTCTCAAGGACCGAGGTAAGACTAACTGGCCTATAGTTACCTGGGTCCTCCTTTCTCCCCTTCTTGTAATTGGAGACTACATTGGCCCTTTTCCAGACCTCTGGGATCTGGCCAGAGCACTATTAGTGCTCGTACAGCTGTGCCAGGGACCTTGTTATGACCTCCGCCAATTCCGTCAGTACCCTCAGATGAAGAGCATCTGGACCTGTTGATTTTTATGTGTCCAGCCCCTCCAAGAGTTCCCTAACTAGACCATCCCTAGTTTAAAGCTTGCCGTACAAGATCAGTCAACCTGGAAGAGAAAACACGCTTACCTTTCAGGGAGAGATGTAGCCCATCCCATCCTAGGATGTCTTCTGTGTGGAAGTTTGGGTTGTGGTCGAAGAATCTGAAGCCCGCCTGGTAACACCAGCTCTGAAGCCGCCAGTTGACCTCTCTGATGCAGGCCTCATGGTTTTCTCAAGAACAGATGAGAAAACCACCTGTGCTCCTGTCTCCCTAAGCTTGGTCCCCAGAGCCTAGTAGTCTCTCATGGCATGGTCCAGACTATTCCCTGCTGTGCCATTAGTGCCCACATGGATGAGTACCAAGGGGTAGTGATCAGAGGGTTGAATAAGGTCCGGGATCATTGCTGTGATGTCCTGAATCTGAGCTCCAGGCAGGCAGCAAACTTCACATGCCATGGGATCTGGACAACAGATAGGTTCCTCCATTCCTCTCAGGAAGGAGTTACCCATGATGAGGACCCACCGTCTCTTCCTCTTGGTGTTTCGGCATCGCTCAGTCTGCGCCATGCATGGAGTGGTATCGACTGCTCTGGAGTCATCCTCACCTGCCTCCTCCTCCAATTACTAAGTTTGTTTATTCTTTTTAGTTCTAGATAAAAATTAAATAGATTTTTAAGAGAGAGGAACTGTTCATCCTATTACATGTCTTAACTGAAAGGTGCAGTTAAAGTTGTTTGAGTACCTTACATCAGCATTTCATGCTGTTGCATACTTCGATATCTCTATTTCAATTTTCTTCTGAATGTCATTATTTTATAATGAGCACTTTTGAGCTAATTCCTTGAGGTAATATTTTGTAAATCTTGTTTTATCCTTAAGTTAATTATGCATGCTCTGAGCCTTAACTCCTGTTAAAGGTTTTTGGTTTTTCTTCTTGTTTTGGGGATGCATTGTTCACTCTTTACTGGAACCTTGTTTAATAGAATCACTTGTATATGAAACCTCAAAATCAAACACCATGTCAGCATTGTATTCCTGACATTTTTTTTTACTTATTAGGATATTGCTTAACAGAATCAGAAATGGTATTAGCCTCAAAATCTGAACATTAACTCTGTAAGCATAAGGGTTTTTTTTGATAGCTATTAGATTCAAGTCTACATGTATCTATATCCATGTTGCAGCTAATTTGTTATGCAGTGGATGATGCTTATTGAACATGTCTCACCATAGTGTCTGTATGGGTTTTACTTAACCCTCATATTATAATATCTGGTTATTAGAATATAAATACTCTGCCCAATGTGATTATAATAACTAGTATACATCCCATAATAAAATAGAAGTATTAAAATGAATCACAAGGGATATGTGCCCATTGAGTAACCACTTGAGTTTATTATTGTGATTTCTATTGATACTCCCAGTTGGTTGCATGACACTGAATACTGAACTCATTTCTATAAGGCCCCGTGTAGATTGATTTCTGTGCTGGCGCAGAGTGATTTGAAGTCAGGATTGCAGGTGTCAGTTGTAAACACTTGCAGGCAGTGATTTATGTCTTTTTTCTTTTTTCTTTTTTTTTTTGCATACTGTAAAATACCCTCTAAACTTTTGGGCACCATGTAATTCTAATAATGGTAATAATTTTAATGGGATGCAGACATTGAAGTGATAGACTTCTTGGAAATATCTGAAAAATGAATTGAGATCCTTCTGGAACCCTCAGCTTTTCTCCACTAAGACTGTGGTATAGTCTGAGATCAGCACATATTGAATTTATGTTATATCTTATGGGAGAAAGGATAAGATTCCTGTATCCACTTCTCATGGTCTTCCAGGAAAAACAGTTACAAGACCCTCTCGGGACATGCCACTGCATTGCCCTGATCACATTTAGAGTCCAGCCTGTTCATTTCCAGAATCCAACCAAGTGTTTACTACTCTGCACTCTGGGCTTTATCTTTGACTGTAACTGCTACTGATAAGAGGACTGACTAATGAAGTCTGAACCGGCAAGAGGCAGCAGGAGGATTCTTTCAGCCTGTTAACTGCCAGGTAGGAGGGAAAATGTCACATGACCTTCTTTTAGCCTTGCTTAATTATCTGGCTATGTATCCGACATTGCTTCCATTTTGTTTTCACCGCAGTTCTTCGTCTTCGTTGTATCGTGAAGCTTGGAAGCCAAAGAAAGAAGTGAAAAAGAAATAATGTACCTACCTCCAAGATTTTCTTCTTTCTCAGTTTGCTCATATTCCTCTTTTTGCTAGTTTCCCTCATTGTAACTTTTAGGATGCCAGTATTTCAAATCTTTCAAGCTAAAATGAAAGTTTTATAGTCAGGACAAAAGCTCGAATCTCAAGCAGATGTCACTAAACCTATTCTTGTTGTAGTCTTTCTCTCCAATTTTTCATTTCATATTCACATACACCTATAAAGGTATTTAAAACACATGCTTAACTTTAAGCATGAGAATAGTTCCACTACAGTGGGCGTGTCTGAAATACTTAGCTGATGCTGGATACAGTATGAATAGATCGGTGTGTATCCTCTTGCTCTTGCAAAAAGGATATATGCTTTTCCATTATCCACAGAATGTGACAGTCAGCTATTTGGGCATGTAATAGTTGGGTTATATACCACTAATAAGGAAAAGTCAAAAGTAAACTCCTGAAGGGTTAGATTCTTATCATAATTATTTAGTCTGTTCTAATGATCTATAATGGAAATACTTGTTTTTGCCGGGAGAGCCTCAAACTAAGTAACTGATGCGAAGCAAAACAATTATTGTAAATTCTCTTTCAGTTATTTTTTTTTAATCAGACAATTCCAAATGTTGCTAATCCTGGTATTATGGATCTCTATGCTGTAGTTTTTAATATTTCCCTATACAGTGTAAAGAAGGGCAGGTTTTTTTACCCCTTAAATAGTGTGTGTGTGTGGGGGGGGGGATCACAGAAAAAGGCAGATTTACAATAAATTCAAGTATCCGTGAATTCAAGTTTAATAGTATAGCAAAAGTTTTTGGGAAAAAACCCAAAACGCTTCAAAGAAGGTCGAAATGGTTTCAAGGGTGTTGGCTGTAGCTGTGTTGGTCTAGGGACAAAGGCAGACAAGGTTCTTTGGGTAGATGTGATAGCTTTTATTAGTCCAACTAAATAGTTGGAAAAATTGTTCTTTGCAAGCTTTCGAGCACAAACAGCCTTCCTCAGGCGTTAGGAGAGTCTGTTGGTGTTTATGTGCTCTCCAGGATGGAAGAGAAGCCAATATGAAAAATGCAGATCTGTGAAAATGCAAATGAATGGCAGTGAGGATCAGAGCCATGGGAGACCATATATATGAGACAGGTTGTGGGGGGGTTAGGGGAAGGGGGCTGGGTAAAATGTAGAAAACGTACCTGGGGTTATTGGGTGATAGGCAAGTTATTGTGTACCATAAATCCAATATCTACATTTAGTCCCTGATTTTTTTTTTGTATCCAGTAGATTAATGAAGTGAAGTTTGTCAGCTTGTATATGAAATGTGTTTTGTAAGTTCCCTTTCAGGATTATAACAGATCGACTGGAGAGAGAGTGGTTGTCTTGTGAGAAGTTGGTACCCATAGGTAAATGGGTATTTTTGTCTTTGATCGATTTTTGGTGTGCATACATTCTGGTACACAATTGTTTGGTTTCTCCTACATAATTTCTATCAGAGCATTTAGTGCACTAGATGACACGTATAACATTTCTGGAGGTGCAGGTTGTCACGCTGCTGTCCGATCACAGCACAAGGGACTGGAATAGAGGGATTAAAAGGGCCGATTAGCTCTCTATAGGACGGTTAACGCGAGTCCAGCTCACGTCGCCCGAAGAGACTGGAGGTGAGGTGATAGTCACAGAGACGGAGAGTAGTTGAAGGTAGAGGTTTATTTACTCACAGTGAGCAATGAGGAGCAAAACGAGATGCAGGGAAATAGTCGGGGCCAGCAATGAAGCGGCGTTCAGCGGTTGCTAATCGCAAACGGGAGGCGGAAGCTAGGTGATCATGCTAGCGTCCCTTGTGATAATCGAAGCGGGTGATGAACGACCTCGCCTGGGTGCGGCTGTGCGCTCCCTTATATCACTCAGGTGATGCGCTCAACGGTGAGCTGGCTGTTTTCACCTATCACCTCTTAGGGTTCTGTGTCCCGGCCTTATTTGGCATTGCAGACTAGCTGACCTCACCTATGTTGGTGACGCTCTGATAACGAAAGTAATGGTATGGCAGCGCTTGTTTTACCCTTTTCTGATGTTTGCATGGAAGAAGGGTGGGGGTCACCATCTTGGTGCCTCGCGCATCGATGCCACCATTATGGTGTGCATATGACACAGGTGTAAGATCCAGGAATGGTGACGGTTCTGTTATGGGGTGTAATAATTGTAGGGGTGGTGGAGATGTGTTGTCAGGTTTTACATTTGTTGTCCTGGCATGGTCTGGAGCCATTGTTTTGAGCCATAGGAAGTCTGCTTCTGGTGATGAGAATGATGAGGTTTGGTGCTTGTTTAAAGGCTAGAGTAGGTGGTTCTGGGAAGATCTTTTTAAGAATCGGGTCTTCTTTTAGTGTGGGTTGCAATTGTTTGAGGATTTTTCATATAGATTCTGTTGGCTTAAAAATCATATTTAAAGGCTTGCTTTTTGGAAATTGGTTTTTTTGTGTGTATACATGTATGAATATGCATTAGAATGGTTCAGGATGGGCATCAGGGGTTAACTGATTTCTAAAAAGCCTGGGTCACATGCACAGTTTCACTCAGCCTTTGAAGCAGACATGCTATCTAACACACCAAGGCCAATGGATTCACACAGCTGTGAACTGGGGGCATGTACCATACTGTTTGTAGCAGTGAACCTTTGGTGCCTGCCACTTTAAGGGCTGAAGGCAGGCAGGCAGCAGGTGCCTGATTAGTTTGGGCATTTTAGGACCCAATACTTATAGGGTGAGGCAGCAGGCAGCAGTTTGCCGCCAGCTGCCAAGACAGAAACATCAGCTGGCTGAGCTATGGCTCAGGAACATCTTGGAGGTAAGAGCAGGAGCTAGGGGGATGGTTTGGAGGCTCCTGGTTTTGGGCATGACCTAAAACTGCACCCTGCCAGATAAGGGGGGTCTAGCAGAACTGTCTGTGGTGGGACAGCCCCCGCAAAATATCAGGCCAGTTACTCCCTTCGGTGAAAGATGGGTAGGGATGCCTTAGCCCTGGCCCCCACCATTTTGTGGGTAGTGGTGGGAGTAGTGGAGCAGTGGAGCCAAGTACGCCCAGTAGTAGGCACCTGAGCCCACTACTGGGCCTCTGGGATGAAGGATCCCAGAGGCCCTGGAGGAGACACTTTTGTTGCGAAGGGTTATTGTGATGGCCCACAAAGTGCAAAAGGGGCACTTGAAGGACTGCATGTGTTGGGTGCAGAGTATGGCCACTGGGGGATACTTGAAGGCTGCATCACGGTGGTACTGAGTAGGGCAGCAAGGGCTGTCTAAAGGAGAGTACAGGGGTCAAACCCCAAGGATGACAGCAGAGTCAAGGGGTCTGGTGAGGGGCTCGGGTCAGAGTCAGTCTGATATTTGACATAAGATCAGGCCACCTAGCGTAGGTGACCTCAAGGGAACTGAAGAATTGTGCATGTCCTACCAGTGTGCAAGTAATGAAAACCAATGACCCAAAAGGGGATGCTCAAAGGGAGCAAGGGCAGTGGAGTGAGGCCCAGTAATGGGCAGTATGCTACAGGCCCCTGTGGAAGCGGGGTGGAGTGAGTGTGAATGAAGCCTAATGGTGGACTGAATTTGCCCCAGCGTTAGACCAGGGAGCAATTGTAATATCGATGCCATCTTCGAGGCATGGACCATGGTGTAGGGAAGGTTCAGAGCTGGGGATAGCACCCACTGGCAGCAGGGTAGTGTAAGGGCAGCCTCCCACCTAATAAATCATGTTAACTTTCAAGTGGTGGTAGCTGAGTCAGGGCAGACAGCCCTAGGCATGTGGGCCAGCCGACTTGAGATCTAGCCTCGAGTTTTCCCCTTGTCACACTGTTTCATAACATAAGATAAAGGTGGCACCAGCTAACAAGGCCTCAGAGCAGGAGGGTGGGGGCAGGGAGTGCTGAGTCCTGGTTTTTGGGGTACAGAGCAAATTAGGAGATAACTCGGAAAGACCAAATTAATATGTGTGCATTTGATGAGCTATGTGGATGTGTGAAAAATACAGAGAGATCATCCAGCAACAGCCGTGGATCAAGAATCATCAGGAGGGAAGGAGAATACAAAAGCAGAGATTTGAGAGTAACAAAGGGTCCCTCCTCCCCATCCCTTCTCCACCTCATGCCTCCCCATTCTTTTCCTCCCTGACAGGGGCTCCAAGAGGGGGCCTGGGTTTGGGGTCCCTGAAAAGGGTCCCTCCCCACTCTTCTCCTCCTCCCTGTCCCCTTCTGTGTCTCCAGGAGGGTCCCCAAGGCCACCATGGACAGAAGGCACACCACCAGCCCATCTCATCCACTCCACTGGAGGGCGGGGTGGGGGCCGGGTTCAGCATCCCTTTCCCGGGCTTCTGACATGCTGACATCTGAAGCCTAAGAGCAGTGGTCTCCAATCTCTTTAAGTACAAGATCACTTTTTGTAATAAAGTGCAACTCATAATTTGCTGCGCACCACTCCCCCACCCTGCCCAGTGGGAGACGGAAGGGGGGCAGATCAAGGCCTTGTGGTGAGGGAGGAAGTAAGGCAGAGGCAGGTGTCCAGGCATGCAGGGTGGTTCCCGCTGCTGCATACACCCTGGCAGAGACCCGGGGGGCACGTGCCCATCCAATCTGTGTGTGGGACAGAGGCAGCTGCTGTTGTGCTCTGCACTTTGTGCCCTGAGCCGCGCTGCAGCTGCTCCAGGAGCAGCACAGTGCCACGGGCATCCCACCACTGGGCAGGAAAGGGGGCATGGCTCAGCCCAGTGGCAGGACGCACATGGCCTGGCCTCCGATCTTCCCACCACCCAGCCTGACCAGGGCCCCCCTCATCCAGTGGCAGGGGGTGTGGCAGGGCATAGAGGGGGATTGACCCATTCAGCCATCCCTGGTGGCAGGGGGCATGGCTCAGCTTAGTGGTGGGACACACGTGGTATCACACCACTCCCAGAGCAGCTGCAGCTGACAAAGCAATTATTTGCACAGCTCTGCTGTGATTATGTGTGGAGTTAAAATTTGGTTAGTAGGGATCATATCTATATGTGCAATTAATGCAAAGCAATAAACATATCATATTGGAATTTATTGCTCCTGGGCACTGAGTTTACACATGTGCCTGTAACTACAGCACACTGTAGGGAGCCTGGGCTGGGGTCAGCCTGCCAGCTTGGGGATGCTCCAACCCAGCTGAACATACAGTGAAGGAGCTGGCTGGGTCATGAGTGCACTCCAATGTGGGGTTAGCTGGCAGGCAGCCCTGAACTGCAGCACCCTCATGCCCCAGCTAGCATCCACATGTGCATTGCTGGGCAGTAAATAATGCCTCCACAGGATAGTACTTTATTTACAAGTACAATCCTGTGGGCCATTTATTAGCTTACTATGGCCTAATAGGGTTGCACATGCAGACACGGAGACATTACTGCAGAGCTGATTAGGCAGCTCCACAGTAAACATCTCTTGCAGACCTGCCCAGGGATGCCTGACTTTCTAAAGACTAGCATTTCACTATGCACAGATTCAGGTAAAAAGAACCCCCAAAACCTTCCATTAATGTCAGCGGGAGCTTTTCTTAAGTAAGGGTATATTGGTTTAGTGGATGTGATTATGTGTTAGTCTAATAACTGGCCTCAGCGACCATATCAGTTTGAGATTTACATTGCAAGGGCATTTTTAGTTCAGATAATGGAGGTCCAGAGGCACTGACAGACAATGGCCATTAACAGGCAATGTCATCACCCTAAGTGGCAATGCTAGAAGGGGAAATGCCAGCTGTGGCAGCTGGGCTGACAGTGCCAGCTGCTGTTCAAGAGACCCCTCTAAGTGGGTGCCTGGGGCTTGTTCCTGGTCACCCATTGTTCATTAAACTGCTGTGGAGGCTTGTCACTTTGGTTATGAGAGTGATTCCATTTGCAATTATGTGGCCAAGTTCCATAAGGACTTTGGGGCTGATTATCTGTTCATTACCACATAGGGCAATATTCTCATCGTTTATACCAGTGATCCAGAGCAATGCCATGAACTTCTGTATTTACAGAGGTTCACCTTTCACCTAAATCCAGCCTTTTTTCCTTTATCTGTCAGAGTCATGTGCAGCATATGTGCCCACGTGGTTGCAAATTATTCATTCAGAAAATCAGGGCAGACATTTTCATGCAAGTTGCATTGAGGATGGGCTTACTAGGGTTGTCTTCCCAATGCTCAAGTTCAGACTTCTGAATTACAAGAAAAAACTAATTGACTAGTATTGGCTATCATCCCTTCCTACAACTGGAGTAAACTAATTTGATCTTGTATCAGGATTTCTTATTTCCCATAAGAGCCAATAGATGACATCTATCTAATTTGCTGCTTCTATTTTGTACATGTCGCTTATTTGAAAAAAAATTGATTGGAACTCATTTGACTGTTGAATAAGATTCACATCAGTAAATATAGTGGCTCTATTAGCATTAGCTAAACCTCTGAGCCACAAAATACATTTTGTTTCATTTTATTTGTGGAAGAATAGCACAATTATTTTGTGAATAATTAACTCCTCAATTTAGTCACAATTACATCCTGTTATAATAATTAAAATTACACCCTGCTATTTAGATTATTTGAACAGAATAATGATTTCTGAGCCTAAGATTTAATTAGATGATTTTTTTTGTCCTCAACCGCAGAAAATAAGATTAGCTGTGCACTGACACTTCAGTCCCCATCCAGCTCAGTAGATTGTCCAAAAATACAAGCAATAGAACGCCAGGGGTCAGAATTCAAAGATAATTTGTGATTTCTGTCTCTTGATTTGGGGAGCAAATATTTCCATTAGACAAGTACTATTCAGAGGAATGTAGGAATCTTCTTTCTGGGTCAGACTGATGCTTCATCTAGTTCATATCTTGTCTCTGGCACTGGTCAGTACCAGTTACTTCAAAGGAAGTTGCAAGAAACTGCATTCTAAGCAGTTATGCTGCATCAAGGAAAAATTCCTCCTAAAGGCCTATTATTTAAAGCAGGGCTGCCCAAGTGGCATTTCACAGGATACATGCAACTCTGGCAGCCACGCCTAGCTGCTATTAACCCATTGCACCAGCTGCAGTAGGAGGTGGAGGCTCCAGTCTCCTCTTCTCTCTGGCTTACCCTTCCTGCCGCTGCTCCTGCCCCAGCCATCCCTAGGAGGTGATTCATAGATTGCAAGGCCAGAAGAGACCTTGGAGGACCATTGGGTCCAGGCCTCTGCACCAAGCAGGAAAGATAACTGGGGGTCAGGTTACCCTAGCAAGCTGACCATCCAGTCTCCTTATGAAGATTTCCAGGGTAGGTGATTGCACCACTTCTGGAAGGAGCTTATTCCACAGCCTGGAAACCCTGACTGCAAAGAAGTTTGTTCCTGATGTTGAGCCTGAATTGGTCTTCCAGGAGTCTGTGGCCATCACTCCTGGTTTTTCCTTCAGGCGCCCTGGTGAACAGTTGCTCACCGAGTCCTTGATGTACTCCCCTAGTGTAGTGGTAAGCTGCTACCAGGTCACCTCTCAGCCTTCTTTTCTTCAGGCTGAAGGGTCCCAGATCCCTCAGCCTTGCCTTGTATGGCTTGCCATGTAAGGCTCTGATCATACAGGTTGCTCTTCTTTGGACTCCCTCAAGCTTGTCCAAGTCCTTGTGTGGTGCCCAGAACTTGGCTCAGTACTCCAGCTGTGGTCTCACCAGTGCTAAGTACAGTGGATGAATCACTTTCTTGGTTTTGTTGGAGGTGCATTGGTTGATGCATGCCACAGTATTATTTGCCCTACGGGCTACAGCATCACACTACAGGCTCATATTCATGCTGTGATGACGTTCAGTGTAGCAAGGGGGGGCATGGAGAGCAGCAGCAGGGGGTTCAGGGAGCAGCAGGGGGGCATTCGGGTGCTCCATGTGTCAGGACAGGGGACATGTAGTCCCTAGGGCCCAATGCCCCTGGCCCCTTAGAAGTTGGACAGACCAGACATAGGGCTTGACTTTCATAGATTCATAGATGCTGGGGTTGGAAGGGACCTCAACAGATCATTGAGTCCAACCCGCTTGCCTGGGCAGGAAAGAGTGCTGGGGTCAGATGCCTATCCAGCCTTCTTTTAAAGATCCCCAAGGTAGGGGAGAGCACCACCTCCCTTGGAAGCCCATTCCAAATTTTAGCCACCCTTAACCTTTGACTTGTTCCTGATGTGTGAAGATTTTTATCCCCTCCAAGACTATTGCCTTTTATATGTGCATCGGAGGGTGTTTCAGACACTAATATCAGAAATGGCTGCCCATGTCTGCAACAGTGGGAAGCTGCAAGCTACTGGGATGGCACTGTTGAATGCACCCATCATTTATGACTCCATTGAGAAGGTATTTAACAGCCTTACTGGCTCCTGTACTTAGGAGATAACAATATTCTCAACCCCCCCTGCTCAGCTGCTGCCTAAACCAGTAGCCACCCAAAGTCACAATAAACCTATACTTCTACCATAATGAATTAGGACCAGGGGTATTAAGAAGTGAGTCTGTCTGAGGTACTCCAGTTCCCACCTAAACCGTGATAGGAGTGACTGCTTGCCAGTAAGCAATGCCATTGTGTTGCTGGGGGAAAGAAGGCATGTAGAGGTTTAATAACATGTGTATGTGGCTTCAAGGCCATATAGGAAGTCATCATCAAAGCAAAACCTCAATACTCTCAGCTCTCCATTCTGCATGGGGATCATATAGGAACCAAAAGGGACATGATACTCAGGTCATTTGAACCTGAGCTGTGCAGACACTGTACATGAGCAACATTTTCACTGGGAAAAGGAAGGGGTTGGATTGGAAAGGCTATTATTTGGCCAAAGATATGTATTAAAGGATTAAAAACAGATCTACCTTGAGAAAATCCAGCTTTCTGCATCAGTAACTTCAATGTGTCCTCAGGCACAGTCACTAGTTTAGTACTCTAAGTGCTGCAATGTACTTTAGTGTCCTTTCAGACTTTAAAGCCCTTTTCTGCACACATTTATTGTGTTTATGAATATATTTGTATGCATAATTAAGTAATGCATTTAAAAATAATAGAAGAAAATGTAAAAAAATAATGTTGTATCTCCTGATTTTTAATACACGAACTAGAATAAGGAAACCTAAGATATTATAAATATGTTTGCAATTCTTTAAGCCTAGCCATTCTAATGAATGATCTGAAATTTAGTTTGCAAATATCCAACCATCTGTACTACATAAAAAGCAGAATCTGGTAATACTGCATTATCAATTAGTGCTTCATAAAATGTTTATCTTTTAGCAACTTGCACATGAAGGGGACTCCAGTTTTAATTTCTGGATCCACTACTAGTGTTGTATATGATCTTAAAAAGTTGCGTGCTCTTTCTGTTCCTTAGATGCTCATCTGTAAAATGTGAATAATAATACTCACTTGGCTCATAGTGTAGAGAGGATAATCTTATTACATGTGTGCAGTTCAGATGTTACAGTGACATAAGGTATGAGATAGGCTCATCTTTATTCTGTACAGTCACAACCTTAATCTCTTTCCTCTTTAGACAAGCTTTGGAGTTCTCTAGAATTAGGATGCTAGGAAAGTAGTCCAAACCCCTGCTCAAAGGAGGATCCTCGCTGACTAAACCTCCTGCAGAGGCCTATCCAACATGACCTTTTCTGTGGATGGGGATTGTTCACCTTGTTCCAGTTCTGAATCATTGTAGTAGCTTGTAATAGCCAAAAGACCACATAGGGACCTGCCCTGCCTAGAAGCATTTGAGCTAGGGAGCTTATACTGGTATTTGCCTGGATCGGTTTAGCCTGGACGCTTAGCTGATGTGAAGACCTGCTCTAATTCCTGTGGGGTTTAAAGGAGAGAGAATGACTCCAAAATAATCTATGGGGTTTTCTAATCTAAATTTATTTCAGCTTCTATTGGACCTTTTAACTTAAAAAAAAAAGATCTATTAATCTTTCCCCCCGCCCTTTTTAATATTCCTGTGTGTGCTGCCTATTTCTCCTTGCTGGCAGCTGAGCCTCTAACCCTAAGTTCAAATGTGATAGATTGCTGTGACAGGTTGACAGCACTGTGCCAGTGTGACTCATAAGTAATTGCCATGCACCTCCATATGGAGTCCAAGCACCTGAAAACAGGATGAGTCAGCAGAGGAGCTTTGTATTGCTTTGGCATGCCAGATCCTTAAGCTGGATTTCTTGTGTTGCATATTGCAGTTCCAACACGATTGCTAGAAGGTTTCTGCTCAAAAGCTCCCCCCAAATTCTGTCTGTGCTAAATGCACCCAGAGCTGTAATTGCAGGGAAAGTCTCCTGTGTGCTGTGTCTGTATCCAAGAACCAGAAATGAGATCAGGGAGACTGATTGATTATTCTCTCTACACATCTTTCCTACTTGCTGGAAGGACCAGACTGATGTGTAGGAGAAAAAGTTTCAACAGTGAGCAGCGGGTGGGTGTCTTAGCCTGAAGAAGGGAATAGAAGGGCGGAAGGGGGAGAGAGGAAGAGAGTATAGGAGTATTTGGACAAAGGTACTCAGACTATGTTGAGGAGCTTGGGCAGTAGAAAGTAGAATGAAGTAGGCAGGTGGAAAAATGGTGGGATCAGTTAACAGAAACACGGCAAAAGGATTTCATTTCGGAGGGTGGAAGAAGGTGGACACACACTGAAGCGAAGATGGAAACTACACAAATTAAAGCAATTTTCCCCTGCAGAGCCTGGAATGGAAGCCAGCAGGACTCTTGCATTGTGTTGTTCCATTGTCTACAGCAACTACCTGTGAAAGCAACTGGAGAAGCGTCCTGTTCCCCCTCTAGCATTGGTGTACATGAAGGGTGACAACCTACTTATCCCTCAGTTACAGTGCTATTGGATATCACTGTGATACCATGTAGGGCTGTGCAAAACAGACCCTATTCGATTCAGATTCAGATTCGACCCAAATCGGGGACTGTGGTTCAGATCACTGTCCCTGATTCGATTCAACCAAATCTCATGATTCAATGCTGATTCAGTGAATCAGAGATTCAGACACAGGAACAGTTTTAAAAGCTTTTTCTACATCTGTTGAGGTAGCCGCATGGCTCGTGATCGCTACGGCGCTGAGGCAGATGAAGCATCCCACAGAAGCACGGAGGGCTCTCCAGCATGCTTGGAAGTGAACCTGGACTGCTTCTGGGTTTGCCAGGGAGCGAGCTGGGGGGCCTTCCTGTGCCTCCATGATTCAGCAATCCTGCACCAGGGGACCCTGGGTGCCCCACAAGACCCAGGAGGCAGCAGTCGCTGAGCTGGGGAGGTATGGGGGGGGGGGCAGCACGCTCCCTGGTGGATCCAGAAGTGCTTCTGGTCTGCTTCTGGGTCTGCTGCTGAGTGCGCTGGGGAGCTCCCTATGCTTCTATGGGACTCTCCATCTGCCCCAGCATGGCAGCATTCAGAGCCCCTGCTACCTATAGGTATGTAGAAAAAACATTTAAAGCTGTATCTATGTCCAAATCTCTCCAAATTGATTCAGAGGGTTCCAAATTCATAGTTGCATAGCTTCTAGGGTCGGAAGGGACCTGAGCAGATCATCAAGTCCGACCCCCTGCCTTGGGAGGAAAAAGTACTGGGGTCCAAAAATCCCAGCAAGGTGTACATCTAGCCTTGTCTTAAAGACCCCCAGGGTAGGAGCCAGCACTACTTCGCTTGGAAGTTGGTTCCAGATCCTAGCCGCCCTGACAGTGAAGTAGCGCTTCCTGATGTCTACTCTGAATCTACCCTCTGCCAGCTTGTGATTGTTATTTTTAGTCACTCCTGGTAGTGCTTGGAGGAACAGGGAGTCCCCCAGTGCCTGCTGGTCCCCTCTGACTAGTTTGTAACAGGCCACTAGATCCCCCCTCAGCCTTCTCTTTTGGAGGCTGAACAGGTTCAGGTCCCTGAGCCTCTCCTCATAGGGCCTGCCCTGCTGTCCCCTGACCATGCAAGTGGCCTCCTCTGGACCCTCTCCAAGTTGTCCACATCCCTCCTCAAGTGCGGCACCCAGAACTGGACGCAGTACTCCAGCTGCAGTCTGACCAGTGCCGCATAGAAGGGGAGGATCACCTCCTTGGACCTGCTCAAGATGCATTTGTAGATGCACGACAAGGTGCGGTTGGCCTTCCTGACTGCCTCCCCACACTGCAGCCCATGTTCATCTTGGCATCAGTGATGATTCCAAGATCTTTATCTGCCTCTGCCCTGACGAGAAGGGAGTTCCCTAGTCTGTAGGTATGGTGCTGGTTCTTCCTTCCCAGGTGCAGCACCTTGCACTTGTCAGTGTTGAATCCCATCCTGTTCTCATCTGCCCAACCCTGTATCCTGTCTAGGTCTGATTGCAGCCTATTCCTCCCTTCTAGCATGCCTACATCCCCCCACATCTTGGTGTCATCAGCAAATTTGAACAGGGTGCTTTTTACCCCCTCGTCCAAGTACTGAAGAAGATGTTGAACAGTGTGGGCCCGAGGACCGAGCCCTGGGGGACCCCACTGCCCACATCCCTCCAGGTCAAAAAAGACCCATCCACCACCACTCTCTGGGTGCGGCCCTCCAGCTGGTTAGCAACCCATTTGACTGCATAGGTATCGACACCACAGTCTCCCAGTTTTTTAATGACAATCGGGTGAGAGACAATGTCAAAGGCCTTCCTAAAGTCCAGAAAGACTACATCCACTGCTACCTCTGCATCTAAGGATTTTGTGATCTGGTCATAGAAGGCCACTAGGTTGGTTTGACAGGACCTGCCTCTAATGAACCTGTGTTGGTTGCCCCTAAGCATAACCTCTCCCGCTGGCCCCTCGTGGACATGTGCCAGAATAATTCTCTCAAAAAGCTTACCCAGGATGGAGTTAAGACTAACTGACCTATAGTTTCCTGGGTCCTCTTTTCTCCCTTTTTTGAAGATGGGAACCATGTTGGCCCTCTTTCAGTCCTCTGGCACCACACCAGGGCACTGCGAGTGCTTGTAAAGCCATGCCAGTGGTCCCGCAATGACCTCAGCTAATTTCCTCTGGACTCTGGGGTGGAGATTGTCAGGACCAGCTGATTTAAATATATCCAGTCCCTCCAGAAGTTCCCTGACTAGATCCTCACTGACCCTTGGCCTAGGTGTGCCTCCCCGGGCCCTGAGGGGGTCCTGGTGGGAGGGCTGATTCAATCCCTGCTCAGGAAAATGTAGGCAAAGAAGTTGTTAAATAGGTTAGCTTTGACATCTGATGTGATGGCCAGATTTCCTAGTGTGTCTTGCAGGGACCCCACATTACCCAGTACCTTCTTTTTGCCCCCTGTGTATTTAAAAAAGGACTTCTTGTTGTCCTGGATCAGAGTAGCTAGTCCCAGTTCCATCTTTGCCTTGGCCTTCTGACTACGCCCCTGCAGCCCTGAGCAACCGCAGTATAGTCCTTCCTGGTGATGGCCCCTCCCTTCCATTGGGTATAAGCCTCCCTTTTAGTTAGGAGACTTTCCCGGATGCTTTTGGTAAGCCACAGTGGCTTTTGTGCCCTCCTGCTCCCTTTGATCCATGTTGGGATTACCTCCCTTTGGGCTTGGAGGATCGTCTCCTTAAGGAGCAACCACTCTTCTTGGACACCTGACTCCCCTCCCCTCTGGGACCTCAGTGCCTCTTCAACTATTCTCCTTAGCTCACTGAAGTCCACCCTCCTGAAAACTAGGCCTGCTGCCTTGCTGCACGCCTTGGTCACCTTGTGGTGGATGGTGAATTCCAGCAGATGATGATTGCTGTCGCCCGGGTGGTCGAGCACCTGCAGCCCCCTCACCAGGTTGTCACCCATGGCCAGCACTAGGTCCAACAAGGCATCACCCCTGGTGGGGCTGTGCACCTCCTGGGTTACATGGAGGTCCTGCATTTTGGCTAGGAACCTACGTGAGTGGTAAGACCTGGCTGACTCCTCTTCCCTGCAGATGCCTGGAAAGTTCAGGTCACCCATGAGGACCACGTCCTTTGACCTAACTACCTCTGTGAGCTGACCTAAGAATTCCTGGTCTAGCTCTTCCCCTTGGTCGAGTGTTCTGTAGTAGACCTCACCATTAAATCCCTTTCCGCTTGACTGCCTTGTATTCTAACCCAGAGCACTTCAGTGTGCCCCTCCTCTGACCCTGTGCTACTTGATGAGGATGTGTATTCCTCCTTAATGTAGAGCTCCACACCCCCACCTTTCATCTCTGAATTGATTCAGAGACATTAAAGCATCCTGTGATTGAATTTGGATTTGGCCACTGAATTGGTCCGAATCTCTGCCAAATCAAATCAGGGATTGAAGCTTCGTACAGCCCTAATACCATGTTCTGAAATTTCTAGGCTTTTTAGTGGGGAAGGTGTATTACTACTTATTTTTTCTGTTTAAAAATAAAAATAACCTAGAAAATTGTGCCCCAAATTATTATGTTAAACACTAATAAGTTTTCAAAGCCAAGCCCTTCAAGTTAGGAAATGCTGGAGTTAAGGGTGCTTGTGTAATTCTTATTTAGTCCTCATGTGCCTATGCAATTTGAGAGACTCTGCATGGTTACATACTTGCTTTTCTGCTGGACCCACGCCTCATTCAGTACATGGGAAGAACTTGTTCTGGAGGTGCATTCGAGTTGTGTGGTGAAGGTGGTTAAATGAAGGACCCCTGCCTCGCTCCCATCTGGGTGGTGGTAGAAGGTATATAGTGAATGAGATAGGGGAGCAAAACTGTTGTCTCCTGGTTCAACAAGACAGATGCTGTACTGACGAGCTGCACAGAGCGTTTGTGATTCTGGGCAAGGCCTTTACATCAAACATGTCATAGGTGGCCAGATGTGGTCCCCAATGCCTGAGTTGAAACCTTGAGTCCCACTGAGCTGAGCACTTCTGTAATGGAAGCTGTGCTTTGACTGTTCAAAGCCTAGTGTGACACAAAGTATTTTGAATAAGTCAAAGCAGGTACTCCAAACTTGCTAAAGCCATTGGCTTTAATCTCCTGTGTTTCAGTTCCCTATTTGTTTAAACAGTAACCAAACAAAAATCTTCCCTGCCTCTTCATCCTATAGGGATGCTTTAAAATTATTTAATGAATGAATGTTTGTGCTATATTTTGGTTGCTATAGTGATGAGCACACAAGAACAGCCCCTTAGAAAATTTTAATAATTTTTCCTGAAGGGGCAAGTTGAATATGTAGGAAACAAGGTGTAGGGCTACCCATTGAACAGGGAAGATTAAAGCCAAAATATTAAATAGAGATGTTGGAAGTGAACGCCACCCGGTCTGTGCATCAAAGGAAGGAGGAGACCTATGGTCAGCATAGCATGGTCACGCAAATTAAATTGAATGCATACCTATGAGGAAGTGAATTTCTTAACTTGTGCGTACTTGACTTTGCAGCTTTATATGATGTTCTTTTAGCATCTTCTGCATGTGATATAAATGCATTAGCAATCAAGTTTGCTATTGCGGGTTATAAAATATTTGATGCATTATGTCGGTGTTTAGGCTGCCCTGTATTATGGCTTTGTAAGAATTCCTTGAATGCCTGTGCATAAATAGCAGGGAATGATGTATTGTTTTCCCAGATGTTTTATTTACTATGCGTGCCGAGTAAGTATCAGTCAAGTGAATCAATAAACACTGAATGCATTAGCTGTTATATAAATAATATGAATCTAGTAACCACTCATGCCGTATTATCTGAGGCTTCAACCTTCCTGACTGCATTCATTTCTCTTTTGCTTATGTACTATGCATGCATGCCGTGACTCTAAAGAAATGTTGTCCTGGGAACACACGTGTTTTATCTGAGGGTGCAGATGTACATAGAAAACCTCTTCCTTTCTAGTTTCTCTAACCTTTCTCTAGTCTCTCTGATTATAATATAGAACAATAATGATTATTGCCCTGCTATTTTGATGGGATCATTTCCTTTTTTTTTTCCTATTGCTTCACTGATTTGATAGCAGCTGTGAAAAGACTAGACTCTGCCACTACTCAATGTGGTCAGCTTTTGGCCGTGACGCTGGAAGAATATCTTTTCTTCCTTCATTGTGCCGTCCCAGACAGAACAAGGTGAGTGTCTTTATTTGGGGGCATGTAGTATGTGAGAAAATACGATTGATTTAACTGCATTAGATTTCAGATCTTTGCCCTGAATTCCAAAGAGAGTTGTTCCTCATCCTTTGCTTCTACCTGCTGCCTCAGCCTGTGGTTTTGTTTTGGGTTTTTTTACCTTTTCTCAACCCAATCCCTGAACCACTACCCTGAACTGCCTCCCCGCTCTGTTTAGGAGAAGGTGTGGTCCACTTCAGCTGGCACTGGAAAATGAATGGATTTATTAGGCTATGTCGATAAGGTTAATTCAAGGTTTTTGAAGTTCACTGGTGGGGGAAGAAACCAAATAAAAATGCCTCCACTTGCATTTGCCAATCATGGTTTCATTTTGCTTTTTTTACATATGCCATAGTTCAACAGCCTCTGGTGATATGTCTGCTGTGGAGAAGGAGAGATCAAATTTAAGGATGTGGTGAACATGTCATGGCACAGACAAGGAACCTGAGTTTTATACACCAAAAGACTTGTTGCTGCATGCCCTTCCCTCCACTATGAAGTTACATTTCTGAGATCATTTCAGGACAAGGTATATGTCCATATATTATGAGGCTGGTGCATCTTTCTTTTAAAAAAAAAAAAAAATGACAGTGTGAGAGGGCAATGGTCAATGCAGATGGGACTCCTGCTGAGTGTCTGTCCAAGTGAAGCAGAAAATAGGTGGGTTGTTTTGGGTTAATTTACAGTCCTTTTTTGGAGGGGCGAAGTAATCAAAAATAACATGAAATGGCAGAGTCTCAAGGTTGCGTGCCTTCACGCAGTGTAAGGCTTTTTGAACACCAGAACAATATATCTCTGGTATTTTTCTTTCCCTGTTTTCACTCAGCAAAGCAACCTCTAATGTACAACCTCCATTGCTATCCTATCTGATCACATCAGATCGGAGAGTATTTTTAATGTATTAATTCTCGCAGTACCCCTCTGGGGTACAGAAGTGTTAATGTCCTCATTTTTCAGATAGGGGAATGAAGCTTGGGTAGGCTTTATGACTTGCTCAAATCCTGCAGGGAGACGAACTGAACCCGTTTCCCCCCAGAATGCAGGTCAGGGACGCAAACTAGTCTTCCCTTCCTCTCTCCTAGAAGAGCCTAACATTTCCAAATACAGACAAGGCTCAACACCAAGTGCGCTAACACCCATCAGCATGTGTGTGGCTCACAGTGTAACATGTAACAAGGTTACTCTGAACAGTAGGAGTGGTGCCCATCTATTGAGATTCACATCCTGTTGAAGCTGTTCCAAAGAAATTGAGGCAAAAGGGAAGTCTTGATCAAACATATATTTGAGCTACTTCAAAAGGGGATGGGGGAGCTGCTGGGAAGTATCTGTTACACAAAGGCATTAGTGCCATTATTGTACATTTTTCTTTGTTTTTGGTTCAGGACTACAAATGGAGGTAAATCCCAGAGTCCTTATGCAGTCTCATGGGATTGTGGATAGCACTAATTCCCCCTTCCACCATAATAGAAGGCCAAAAAAACCTCATAATTTCTATCGTCCACAGTTGACATTTTTTTCTTCAAGTGTGGATGTTTTCTTAGTTCTCCCCTTACCCATTCAGTTTTTCATAAATTCATTTCCTCAGATACCATTAATGTTTAGCAGACCAGCCAAAGCCTCGACAACGTAGCGAATAATCAAAACTTTTTTCCTGGTGATTTACTAATCTGTGCTGACATTTTATTCATTTTAAATAATATGCATCCATTTTACATCGTTATAATCTACTCTTGATTATATTCCATTATCTGGACACCTCCATAAATTTACTGTCAATGTATTATGATCATATTATGATTTCTTGGCGATTAAACAATTAGTCAAATAGCTGGGTTTGCCTGAGAGGGCTGAATAGTTGATTGCTTTTTCTTGTTGTCTGACCATTATACAGACTAGGAAATTAGTCTTTAAAAGGCAGACCAGTAACTTGTGTAGAAACACGCTTCATGTCTCTCTTGTGGTGGTGATTTCTCTTCTTTGGGGATTCTTTATCTTTTGGGTTCTTTAATGTGTTAGTCAGTGTATTGTTCAGGTGTAATATCAGAGAATCCCTTACTTGGACGCATTAAGGAAAATTACTGAGATTAATCTCTTGGCTATTGCAGTATTGTAGAGCTCTGTTTCCACTGTGAATTGATAAGTGTTTTCTGTGAAATCAAAATAGGAGCCCAGAACTATGCTGGTGTGAATTTGGGCCACACAAATTAACCTGGAAAGTATTTTTTTCTTCCGCACCCATTTCCATCCTACCTGTTCCTAAACTCCACACCAAACTGCTCAACATTTTCTCCACTGCTTTCTTTCCTTGTTTCAAGTGACTTGAGCCCTGTAGTTTGTCCTTGTTTCGTTGTGCAATCAATCTTTTATGTAACAGGAAATATTTCTTCCTTGCATAAACTCAGAATCATAGTCTTAAATAGTTAGTGTTGGGGTAACACTATGTAATTTTGGGGGGGAGCACTGGATCTGCAGCTGAATAAAGGCATGACCTGCAACCTAGTGAAGCTGCTGACCACAAGGCAGAGTGATAGCTAAGCCAGCTATTTGCTTATGTTAAGTAACCATCTTAATTGTGTCAACCATTTTCTGTAAAAAGCAGCAAGTAAGTCAGTGTGCTGTGAACCAGCTACAATGAGGAACAAGGTAAGATACAGGGGCCCAAAAAGGGTGTAAGATGGTATGACTTGGGACAAAAAACCAGATTGGAATGTAGAAGATAACATGTAACGGAGATGAACATATGCAAAAGGGTGAATGGTGATTGGTAAAGAAGCCCCAAAATCTGCCCATTGACCAAAGGACTGGGGTGAAGGCATTAGACAAGAGCTCATAGCAAAAAGACATGTAAATAAATGAAATCCATCATGACTGCTTAGACTGTGCTTATTTTTGGTAGGATCGTAGCATGTGCTTAAAATGTAAGCAAGTAATAAAGAGCATCTTGTACTTGGGCACATCCTTTTGTTTTACAGTCTTATAGTTTCATTGAATAAAACTGCTACTCATGATTTCCACCCTTGCAAAAGAGAGAGTTTCAGTATCAACATTTGTATTTGTGTCCATTCATTTATAGGAAAATATGATCACTTGCACGAAGTCTTCTGATACAGTTAATCCTGTTGACAGCATGGTCTAAATGTGAAACAGGACTTCCAAGAAATGGCTGATGTTATTTGTGTGGCTTATTCTTCATATCCAGCAAGTCTCATTCCATCAGGTTTGCCAAAGAGGAAAAGCTGCACCTTGTTTGGAACTGTCTTCGTGTTTGCAGCAGACAGTGTAGGATAGGAGCACAGATGCACAGTTCAGTTTGCTTATTGTACTTTGTGTAAGAGATCCAAGACATTAGCCAGTGGTCCAAAACTGCAAAAAAAGCATTACTATTTTCAGCAGAAAAAAGCGTTTCTCTTTTTTACTGGAGCTACACTTTTAAAAACATTTTCATATTATCTTATTTCTGAGTGCAAAACACGAGTGAAGAAAGGTGGGAAGGCAAGAAAGTAAAAGTAAAAGGTTGTAAAATAACTCCCAAAAAGCATGTACCGATTTATTCAAAAGTGACTTCAACAAAGTAACAAGAAATCTATATTACCAAAGAAGAGCAGAAGAATTTTTGTAGAAAATGCACCTTGATAAAAGAGAAGAAAATTGGAAAGTAATGAGCCTAAGCATAAAGTTTAATTACATGAACCAACATAGGATGAGAGCTTGGAGATAATGAGATTTTTTTTTTAACAACACTGACATGAATATAAGACCTTTAATTCAATTTCATTTGTGGCCATAGTTGGTACTAGGGAGAAAAATGGCCATAATAGAATAGTTTCTCCTCAAATTCTAGCACCGCTTGTAATCTAAAAATCAGGGAGACCAGCATGACTGTTCTGTTCTCCTTTTCAAAAATGAGTAAAACATATAAACCTGAGTTAGTTTTGAGGTGGTGATTTGGGAGGATTCTCTTGGGTTTTCTTAAGGAAAGTATTGCCTGTGTGTGTGGCAGAAGGCCACCTCTGTTTCTCCTCAAAAACTCTGCTCTGTGGCAATTTGGGTAGGATGGGCCCTGAAGAGGGTACACACCTTACCCTATCTCTTTAGGTTACCTGAGCTGGATACATTCCTGAGCAAGGGGGAAAGCCTGCTCCCTCTGCCTACGTGACGCATCATGTACCTGGGTGAGGGGTTTGGGCTCCCTGGTGAGCTAGAGACTGCCAGTCTGCCCAGCAGCCAGTGAGGCATTTCAAATTGCTTGGCTAACAGCCAACAGGTGCTGGCTTCCATTGAACCAGGTAAATGAGGTCAAAAGGCTATATAAGCAAAGGACTGCCCAGGAAGGGGTAGCAGCTATGAGGAAAAACTCAGAGAGGGAGAGGAGCTGGGCCATCTGAACCTGCTTTCTCTCTCAAAACTCATGATCAAGGAATGGCCTGCCTCCAGAGGGAATCGCCACCTGCCTCTGGATGATACTTGTGAGTAAGCTACCCGAGATATAGCTTGCAGTAACTCAGATGCATGACCAAAGTCTACTCCAGCCACCCTGTTTGCTCTGTGGGATTTCTCTGATACTACTCAACTCTGTACCCTAGTCCAACCCTACCCCTTGTAACCAATAAAGTTTTCCTGTGTACCTAGCATGCTCCCACTTATTGGGAGTGGGTCTAAGTTATGCCTTAGGGTCCCCTTGGTTTGGCTGACTAAGAGAGACCACTACTTGTGCTTCCGACTCAGGGAAGCATCCCAAGTTCTTGAAGTGAGTCAAGTATTCTTAAGGGCTACTAGGCCTGTGTTTCCCAGGGGGCTCATAGCCAAAATCAAGCCCATCCCTGGGTGGTGGCAGGTCTACCCCCAGGCTAGCACATGCTCTCCAGGAAGGGGGTCGGCCAGACATGAGGTGCCCCCAGGGAGGCACTTGGAGCCTGGAAGGTGGTCGGGTGCAGTGAGGTGGGTGGATCAACACAAAAGCACCCCCGACTGGCCCACCACAGTGTGAAAGCAAGAACCTAGACTCAATGGCACAGGTGGCACCTTCCAGTCCCATGTTTTACCCTACTATACCTGGAAGGGTCACCTAAACCTGGATGATTTTAAAGGAGGGCATGTTGCATGAAGATAGACTAAAACCTAAACTTGATGCTTGGCTTGTAGACACATTGTCAGACTAAACAATGCATCAATCAAGGAGCTATAGGAATTAGAAGACTGAGAGTGACCTTGACCTCTCCTAGTAGGACTCCTTTCATTTGTATCCCAGGTC
The DNA here is from genome assembly GCF_052110815.1 of Crocodylus siamensis. Taxonomy (NCBI): domain Eukaryota; kingdom Metazoa; phylum Chordata; order Crocodylia; family Crocodylidae; genus Crocodylus; species Crocodylus siamensis. Next base: position 3,403,743 of record NC_143396.1, on the reverse strand, counting down.
ATAATGACATCTTGCAAATGCTTTAGTGATCACACAAACCAGAAAATGCAGCTTGTTTAAGGGCCAGTCTTGCAAGGTGCTAAGCATTATTTTAAGATGTCTTTGTAATATTCTTCTGCTTTGTGTGGAGCTCTGAACAACAATTTAATATCGTCTGGGAATGTTAATGTGCTGTTTCTTTTCGCCAAATAAAAGAAATTAAGCACATGGGGGGCGTAGGGGAAATACATTCTCGTTTTTGTTTTTGTTTTTGCAACTTCATTGATATTTGAAAAATGTTTACTAACTCTAATATTAAAGACTCATGACAAAGCAGCTTCTCAGTCAGTTTTTTCCTGTTTATCATAATGCTTCATTTAGTTTTGTTCTGTTACTCTGCATTCCACATGCCCGTGTACGTGTCCAAGCCATTCTGAAGCAAATTTGTCAGATTTCGAGAGACATTGAATCAAATGCTAAAATCAAAATGTGCTGCAACTACCATCATTTTCCCTATCTACTCATTTTATAAGTTGAATGCGGGGGCAGGAGGAAGAGAAGAAGCAAGCAAACATTATTCTACCTATGGCTGTTCTGTACCAGGCTTTTGCTGCTTTCATTTAGCATTTGAATAAGTGAGCTGTTGCCCATGAACACTTATGCATTTCTGACTCAGTTATATCAGGTGCACTCTATCTTGCCTTCTGCCTGACTTCAAACCAACTTGGGTAACTACTTTTCCTTCTCTTTATGTAGGTTAAATAACGCTGCACTAATGATCAGATGTTATTACTGCTAAGATGAAATTATGAGTGTAATGGTCAGTTTGTTTGGGTTTTTTTATAGTAGCACAAGGATCCCAGCCATGGTCAGTGGCCCCCGCTCTGTTCCGGATATAAAACAAAAGAGATATCTGATCCCTGAACAGCTAACACTATACCACGGAAAATGAAGGTTTTTTTTTTTTTTTAGCTGCCTGTCTTTTTTGACCAATTTCAATTAATACTAAACAAATATTTGGGAGCCCAAGTTTATTAGATTGGTCTTCAATATCTGGGTCTAAAAGCTCTATTCTTTATTCTTATTGTCATGGTCTTTTCTTAATAAACTATTAGAAACCTGTTGTGTGAATTTTGTTCTTTGGAGCCAAGTCATTTGTATTGTGTGTTACACTGTCTGCACTGTAGCACGTTGAAGGTAAGTATTGATGGGAATATAATAAGTTTTTAAAAGAACTGTCAGACTTTGGAGAGGGAGAAGCTCAAGACAGATGAGATGCGGACAAAAAGTCACTTACAGAAACTTCATGGAACAGCAGAAAGAGCCCTAAAGTGTTATGGATAGAGGACCATTAGCAACTTTTGCTGCTTTATGCTGCAAGTGAAGAGAAGTGGTTTAACATGGGAGGAAAAAAAAAGTCACCTCAGAGACCCAGACAGAAACAAATCACATGTTGTACCTGAGAGGAGGAGATGAGTTGTTACAGGTTAACTTCATTCTGTGAAACTTTAGATGATATTTTTCACCTGTGGCAGTGGGTCACCTATAGTTATGAATCCCCATGAAATAAATGATGGTAGCATCCATGATGAAGAACTTGCAGGACTCAGCTGAAGATAGATTAATTGGAGACAGAAGTTTAAATGCCATGGTGTTGAATAGTTGCTCATAGGTATAAAATAACCTTCTATATTTTTATCTTGCCATCCCATACAAGGGCTGGATCCCTTCCTTCTTACAGCAGTGCTGTTGCTCTGAGCTTGTTATAATCTTTGGAACTGATACTTGCTGCTTATGGAAAACTAGCTTCCCTACTGAGTGCTGAAGCATGGGAGGACCTAGTTTTATAGGAACCTGTTTACGTGTTTTAAAACTTTGTCTACTTTTAGAGCAAACTTTGGCTACATGAATTATAACTTTAAAGGTTTTTAGGTAGAGACCTGAAAGTTTTTTTTATTTTTTTTTTAAGGTCTTGTTTGTAGTGGGCTGTAATAGAAGGAAATACAATAACATCCAGGTAGGGGTACTTCGGTTTGTATGCAGTTTGACTATATTGGAATTTATTTTTTCACATGATAATAAAATAATTCCCTTTATCTCACTATTAGGTGCCCTACAGGAGCAAAATGGTTATAGGTGTTCTCATACCGATCCAGCGGCATAAACCTTGAGCCTCACACTAGAAATAAGGCTTTGGGCTGCTTCCATTTGGTGCAACTGTAAATGAGTATCTGGTCATTTGGGTTGGAGTCAAAGATGCCCAGACCTGACACTGTTCACATCATCTCCTTGCAATCCATTAGCTATAGAGACTGGTGTGTCTTAACAATGCTAGCTAAATAAGCCACCAGACTTCGGATAGACCTTTGACATATACTGTGGTTGGCCATGAAAGGGCAGGCAGGGGAGTGTGTATGACAGTGGCTGTCTTGTCTAACACTGGGAGCTTATAGAATTAAATGCACAAGTCTCTACAGCCTGAACTAAGAAGTTAGGATCTCAGGCTGACAGCTGTTGGCATGGGTGGATCTAAACTTTTGGAGAGGAAGGTGCAGGTGGTGAGGTGCATCATCACATATAAAACAATACATTTTCTCCAGTTCAAAATAAACTAGAAGCTTTACTAATATACTAGGGTCCAAGGGCTGTATTACATGCTTTAAGATGGAAGCAAAAAAAATTATGACTTCATTGGAATGAGTTAAACAGTCTGCAGGGCTCTGAAATAGGAGCTTCATTAGCAGGCGCAGCTAACAGGCAGAAGAATTGTAGAACAAATGATAGCTTGATTGGTGGAAGGTCAAGACCTTTAAAAAGGAGAGGGGTGTTAACACCTGGGACATGAAGAGTTTAGAAGGAATCTGGTAGAGGTAGAGCTGGGATGGGTAAAATATGGCCCACAGGCCAGATCCAGCCCACCATGCACTTTCATCCATCCCACAGCACCCCCCAATGAATTGCATCCTACCCAGCCCTTCTGCCCACAAGGGTGAGAGCGAGGTGCCCACATGTACACAGCCCCAAATATACCATAGTGTCTTGCTCCCACCCTTGTGGGTAGAAGGGCTTGGGCCTGCCAGCGTGCAGCTACTGCTGCAGCCCATGGGCACCTGCACCACTTCCCCAGTCTCCTGCTGGATCCAGGCAGCACGGAGGGAAGCAGTAGGGGCAGGGCTGCAACTGAGCAGGAGTGTGGAGCATGGGGCTGGGCCTGTGCCCATGGGGAGGCAGCAGCACAGAGCTCGGGTGGGCAGCATGCAAGTGTGTGAGGGATTGGGGAGCCCTCACTCCATTCCCCACATGGTGTGCAGCCCCACCAGGTGGTAGCAGCAGCAGGCGGGGTGCTCAGGGCACAGGTTCCCTGCAGGGTGTGGCTCTGGTCAGTGCTGCACATTGCACTGAGAAGTGCAATCTCTGCTGGGCCAGTGCTCCCTGCCACTCATATGCAGCCCCTTGCACAGCATAGGAGGGAAGCTCCATGTGCTGGAGCTGGCTGCTTTTCCTGCTGAGGGTGCATACCACTATAGAGAAACCTCCTGCACTGGAGGCAGCTGGGTGCCTGTGCCCTGAGCACCCCACTTACTGCTGCCCCATGGGAGGAGTTTAGGGAGTCCCTACACCCCACATCACATCCCACACACCCATACCTACCACCACAATCCCCACATGTATGCAAGCCCCCATACATACCCTATGGCCCCCATACATAGCCACACCCATTCATAATCCCCCCACATCCTACCACACCACCCACACCCCACGATACCCCCCTCCCCAATTTACAAAGATAAGAATTTATTTTTGAGTAACTATGCAATCACCTCTATATACATTATGCAGGCACAAATCATGGCAAATATTTTTGTAATAAAATATGTTTTAGTAGGTATTTGACTTCTAGTGTATGATTTGGGGTTTTTTTGGGTTCTAAGATGGAAACTGCTCCCCCTCCCCAGGAGTATTTTGGGGGGGGGAGGCAATAGGAAAGACTATTAGTGGCAAAGGTCAGGGGTTAGGGGTGGGACTTGCAGCCCCAACATGGTGACAAGGGGGCAGGAAAGCTGTCAAGCGGTGGGACCACAGCTCACCAAAACTCATTAAGTGGCCCTCCACCCAAAATAATTGCCCACCCCAAGGTACAGCATAATAGGCCATAAAGTCAATTGACCCCCTCAGCACTGACTGAGCAGAAGTGCTGCTGCCACTGCCAGGCAATTGGTTTTAAACTTTGGATGGACCAGAAAACGAAGGGGAGGTGCAAGTGTGTCCTGCCTCCCTTAGACCTGCGCCTGGCTTTTGGAGGCTCACATCCTCCAAGATCTAACCAGTGGGTTAGGTGTAATGAGTCATAGGCCCTTTCACAATGACTACTGACCAATGCAGTTGTTTCAAAGGTGTGCAAGAAGTACTCTGTTTGTACTCTCTTTGGCCATTCACTTCCCTCTGTAGAGGAAGTGGAGAAGATGTAGTTGTAGATTCAACTTTTTTGCTCATCTGATATAGCATAAGGCTCAGTATTTAAAGTTTCTTGTTACATTGCCACGCTGAGAGGCAGTCCGAGATAAACCTCCCTGGAGCAGGCATCTTCAGCCTATGGCCAGTATGGGCTAGTGGTTAAATGCCTAAAGTTGTCCTCAGACTAATTGGTTTGAAGTACAGAAGTAAGGAGGAATGTAGTGACCTGAAACTGGGTTAGAAAAATGAAAGATCAAGTGTGTAGCAGAAGAGTTTTGTCAAATCTGGGAAGAGGGGGTGGATGCAGCATCGATATATCATTGTGCAGCATGTGGTCTAGCCCTATTTCAAAGGCACTAAGGAAAGCAATACATCACCAGCTGACTGTTGAATTTTTGCAGTGTTTCCTGTGTTATATTGCATGACCCCCAAAGCTGCTGATGTGTGCTGTCCTGAGCTGCTGTTTTTCCCCAGTCAACCTGTTTCATAGTGGCAGTTTAAAAGTTGAGGAATAATTCAGATTTAACCAGAACTTGAGTTCCAAGGCTGAGATACTCAAAGTCTGGAGTTAACAGAATTGAAAACTAAACTTGCTCACCCTGGCCAAAGGAACAATATACTTTGCCTGGGTAGAGGCACAGAAAAGAAAACAGCAGACAAAGATGCATTTGATTTTTGGAAATAATCCAAAGAGAGCCACACTTCTGCCTGGGGAGCATTAGTGGAGATTACCGCACTGTTTGTAGTGTGCATACCTCTCTTGTTTCCATGATCCTGAGTTTTTTGTAATACCAAAGGTTGTTCTCCTAAAATTCAGAAAATAATACAGTATATGCATGATGGAAGAAAAAGGTTCACTGACACAGTGAAGGAGGATGCTGGTGGGGAGCCAGGGTGCTAAATGTGGATCACTGGCTTATAGGAATCTGGAGAGCAAAGACTCCTGTCTTATACTTTTCCCTCCTCCCCATTGGAAAGAAGCAGGATGTGACTGACTGCTGGCAGAGAGGCTTCTTTCTTTTATTTTTTCATAGAGTCCAAAGATTCTGTATTGCACAGACTCTGTAAAATACATTCTGTATTGTTGGCTTTTTTTTATTAGGGCTGTCAATTGTCAGGGTTAATGTGTGCAATTAATGCAAGAACCAATTAATGTGTTCATTTTTTTTAACGTGTTAATTGTGGACATGGTTTTGGAACCTGTGCCCAGCACCACAGCCTTGGGCTACCCAGTGGGGCAGTGGTGGCAGTGCAGAGGAGCCAGAGGGCAGCCCTGGCACAGGCTCCAGACTGCCGCAGCAGGAAGGTGGACACACGCGTGCATGCACACGCACACACTCTGCAGGCTGGAACTCTGCACCCTGATGTCTTTGCCCTGGGAGCCATATGGGACCATGTTGTACCTTCTGCTGCCAGGTGGTGCAAGGGGGTGCAGCACAGCCTGTGGCTCCCAGGGCAAAGGCATCAAGGCACAGAGCACAAGCCCTCAGTGGGAAGCCTTCCTCTGCCCCACACACAAATCTGTGGGGCACATACCCCACGTTGCCTGACCTGGGGGGTGGGTGAGCGCAGTGGTAGAGAGACACCCCCTCATGCTCATGGATGATCCTCCTACTACTTGGTACCATTCACCTCTGCCTCTGCCCCACTGCTTCCCTCACTGTGGGGGCCTTGATATCCTCCTCAGCCCCCACACATTCACAAATTCTCCCCATGCCCAGATACCACACACTTATCCCCAACTGCACAAATTACCTGCATAGTTTTGTGGTTTTAGCTGTGTGATTAAAATTGTGATTAATTGTGACTAATTTTTTTTTAATCCCACAACTAATCACAATCAATTTTTTAATAGTTTGACAGCCCTACTTTTTAATCATTCTTTTATACATTTCTGTGTTAAATGTATTACCTAAAAGACAAAAATTAAAAACCTGGGGCAGCTGGATACTGAAATAGAAAGGATCTCATATTTTTTAATCTTGAAATGGATATGGAAAGTGGAGTGGAACTGAAAAAGAAAATGTAACTTAGCATTGCATCTGATAGTCCCCATAAACCTGAAAGTACTGATATTTTTATGGGACAATTAAATCAACTGGTCAATGAAATAAGTATGAGATTGGAGACCCAAACTAATAGATAACTCTATAAGTCATGGTTGATCCATAGCTTCCCAATCAGGCCCTTAGGCTTTTTAAAACTCCTACTATATATGTGTATATATATGTATGTGTGTGTGTGTGTGTGTATATATATATATATATATATGTATGTGTGTGTGTGTATATATATATATATATATATGTATATGTATGTGTGTGTATGTGTATATGTATGTATATCCTCGAGAAAACTGACCCTTAAAGCTGTACTTTCACTGTGCTTAAATATCATTGACTGACTTGAAGTCCTTTTGCTTTAATGGATAGCAATTTTAGGCATGTGCTTCATCAGGCTCCTTCCCTTGGTCAATTGTCTAATGACCATGTGGGCCAATTATGGTTTTAATTCTCCAGTGTGCTGTGATTTGTGCTTTGGCTTACATGATCTTTAGATGCCTGCTGCACTATTATGTTGTGCTATATATTTACATATATTTACATCCTTCATGGTCTACCCCTTTTTCTGTTGCCCCTCATTAGTCTGAAAAGCCAATTCTTAGTAAGAGTCATCCACTGTGTGGTGGATGTAGCCAAATGGATGCATGCTACTTCTATTGATGAATTTCTCTTCTTATGTTAATCTCCTTGCTCATGCAGTCTCATCAGCTGAGCACAAATAGCCACATTTCCAAGGCCAGTATTGTTGCATATTTCTTGAAGGTCCATGTCTCTGCTGCATTGAGCAGAAGTAAGAATATGGATGTCCAGAGTGGCTAGAGGTCCTGCCTAGGAAGTTTCCCTTTTTTTTCCATGTTGGCTTCTAGTCACTCAAGACTGTTTGGAGTAGCTTTACAATCCTTCCAATTTCCTTGGAGCAATTGGCCCACGTGATGATGCTTCATAGATAGAATAACCTGTCCATTTTATTGTTGCTTAGTCCAGTGTCCATGTGGTTATTTTCCTTTCTCTTCCAGAATATCATTATCTTCAGTTTTGTCCAGACTGATATGCAGCCCAAATCATGTTGACGTCCTTGCTATTTACCATTACTTCAAGGTCTTTGTCCATCACAGCCCCATCTATCAGTCAAGGCAAATCGGAAAAATGCTAGGAGATGACAGGTTGCCTCATTTGTCATCAGTCATCTTCTTGATCCAATCACTTAGCTTAGACAAGAAGTGAGCAGGATGGTTTCTCAAGCATTTAGCTTGGCGGGGGGAGGGGCTTGTTTTATGTTGATTCAAAATCAAATATTTTGAATCAGCTGGTGGTTGTCTCAGGTGTGCTAGAGAATGTGCAGCCACCAGTTCCTGTTGGCAGGGCAGGCCCACAGGTGGCAGGGTGGGAACCCCAAGAGCTCGTGGATGGCATTGGTGACGGTTTTCATGTGTGCATCATTGGCATCCCTGCTGGGATCCAGGCAGCTTGCCAGGGATTGGGGAGTAGCAGCACAGTGGCACGGGGGTGGAGCAGCCATTGTACAGTGGGCAAAGATTCTGGTGACAGTCAGAGAGGGCTGTGCCAGCCTGCTGGAGACTTCTCCAGGCCAGAAACACAGGTGGCCAGGGAGCACTGTACAGGACTGGCTTTTAAGGAGTGTCCCTGGCTGTACTCATCTGTGGCTGGAGCCTCCAGCTCTCCCTGGGTACTGTAGTGGGGTGGTGCAGGGCTGGAGGATGCCAGGAACAGGCTAGTGCCAGGAAGAGCAAATCTGTTCCCAGAGAGCCACATGTGTAGATGCCTGCCCAGGGTGGTTTTACTGCACAGTAAATTACTGTGCTGTAAACCCGTATAGCACTTATTGAATGTGTAGATGTGTCCTTTGACCAGTATAAATATTCCTTATCAGCTACAATATCACTAATGACAGTCCCAACTCTATTTTACAGCAGAACTTAATGATGTAGACATTTCCCCAAACTGCTTGGCCAAGATCAGGAGCTTTTACCTGACCTAGTCATTCCTTTGCTTGAAACCTTTGTTCTCAGTGGGAATAAATCTAACTTTTGAAAAGTCAATGTAATTAAGAGCAAGACAGCTCATTCTACTGGAAGAAATGTTAGTTGCCTGCGTTACATTTAAATAGGCTGGCTAATTATTGCAATTGTTTCTCTGACGCAGTCAAAATCTCTCTCATTTTTAAAGCCTTTTCTGTATGGTTTTCCCACACGCGCACACACTATTTCTCCTGTTCATAATGTTAAAAAAGAAATGAAATGCCAGATTGTTGAATCATCAGGGAAAATAACCTTGCTGGTAAGATGAAATATGGAAACTAACCACATCTCCACTTATGAATGTAGAAAATGAAAACTGATTTTGAACTTTGTAGGATAAGAAGTAGTACTTCAGAAGCCGTGGTTTTAGCAGTCTTCGACATTTCCTGAGAAGAGTGCAAAATAATTGTTTTACTCTGATCAGTCTATTTTTTTTAACTGCAAATGATTTGCTTAATTCAACTCAGCAGTACATCTTACATTAATGACTTACACTTATCAAGTGTAAATGAACTTTCCTCTTGAAGTGCTCTTAACAAGTTAACAAACTTTATATACAAACTCTTTGTAAAGGAACATTTAACCCATTGCTGACATACCTGCTGTGGTAAGAAATGTATCAACTGGTTAATTTTTCCCAACAGCCCTTTACAAGAGTAGAGGACAAGAAGTGCAAAATCTTTGAGAAAATTATCAAGGCTCACATTTGTGAGAGCCCGGCAGGACAAATTATGCTGAGGGGAAACCAGCACGGGTTCGTGGCAGGTAGATCGTGCCTGACCAATCTAGTCTCTTTTTATGACCAGGTCACAAAACGCCTCGACGCAGGAGGAGGGGTGGATGTCGTATACTTGGACTTCAGGAAGGCCTTTGACACGGTATCCCACCCCATACTGGTGAACAAGTTAAGGGGCTGTGACTTGGATGACTGCACAGTCCGGTGGGTGGAGAATTGGCTGGAGGGTCGCACCCAGAGCGTTGTGGTGGATGGGTCGGTTTCGACCTGGAAGAGTGTGGGCAGTGGGGTCCCGCAGGGCTCGGTCCTTGGACCGATACTCTTTAATGTCTTCATCAGCGACTTGGACGAGGGGGTGAAATGTACTCTGTCCAAGTTTGCAGATGACACTAAGCTATGGGGCGAAGTGGACACGCCGGAGGGCAGGGAGCAGCTGCAAGCAGACCTGGACAGGTTAGACAAGTGGGCAGAAAACAACAGAATGCAGTTCAACAAGAAGAAATGCAAAGTGCTGCATCTAGGGAGGAAAAATGCCCAGCACACCTACAGCCTAGGAAATGACCAGCTGGGTGGCACGGAAGTGGAAAGGGATCTTGGAGTCCTAGTAGACTCCAAGATGAACATGAGTCGGCAGTGTGACGAAACCATCAGAAAAGCCAATGGCACTTTATCGTGCATCAGCAGATGCATGACAAATAGGTCCAAGGAGGTGATACTTCCCCTCTATCGGGCGCTGGTCAGACCGCAGCTGGAGTACTGCGTGCAATTCTGGGCGCCGCACTTCAAGAAAGATGCGGATAACCTGGAGAGGGTCCAGAGAAGGGCCACTCGTATGGTTAAGGGCCTGCAGGCCAAGCCCTATGAGGAGAGATTAGAGAAACTGGACCTTTTCAGCCTCCGCAAGAGAAGGTTGAGAGGCGACCTGGTGGCTGCCTATAAGTTCGTCAGGGGGGCACAGAAGGGAATTGGTGAGTATTTATTCACCAAGGCGCCCCCGGGGGTTACAAGAAATAATGGCCACAAGCTGGAGGAGAGCAGATTTAGATTAGATATTAGGAGGAACTTCTTCACAGTTCGAGTGGCCAAGGTCTGGAATGGGCTCCCAAGGGAGGTGGTGCTCTCCCCTACCCTGGGGGTATTCAAGAGAAGGTTGGATGTGTATCTAGCTGGGGTAATGTAGGCCCAGCACTCTTTCCTGCTTATGCAGGGGGTCGGACTCGATGATCTATTGAGGTCCCTTCCGACCCTAGCATCTATGAATCTATGAATAAGTAGAAAAGAAAGGTGGTGGTGCTAAGTGGGGGAATAAAACATGATGTAGAATATGATCAACCATGCTTGAATTTGACCAAGAACTTGGGGTTAACATTTTAATGATCCCAACTAGTAGGTGTTTTCACTACTTCTTGGCTCAGCTTCCCCACTTTCCTGAAAAGGATCCTAGTTCATCAGTAGTATTTCAGTCAATGCTACTTTCTTCTTGTTCTATTAAGATGCTAGATATATCACTTTGATTGCTGGGCCTCTATAGGATATCCTAGACGAGAGCATATTTGAGAGAGGGAAATTGTTCTAAATAAAATAGCACCTGTTATGTATAATGATGGGCCTTTGCTGTGAATTAAGGAAACACTGTCATATCTCAGCGTCCAAGATGTAATCAGAGTTGGACTTGGGTCCAAATGAGATCTCTCTCGCCTTCAGCTTAGACAGTTCAATAAATCTCCCATCAAGGGTTTCATGACTTATGAAGTCTTTGCTTTTACTTCTGCTTTTGATCCTGTTCAAGTTTGCATCCTCCACTGCCAGGGAAGTTATACAATCATAGTTTTAATTTTTTTATTACTTTTTTAATTATTTCACTGTCTTATCCATCTACCCATCCATACAGATGGAAACTCCTTGCTAATGGAATTACAACTTTCTGGCTGCTTTCCCTCTGAATCTCTCCTCTTTCCCCATTTACTGGAGGGAAAAAGTAGAAGAGGAGTGGGGGCAGGAGAGCCTGGCTTTTGGTGGCAGTGGTGGGGGTAAGCAAGGATCTGTTGGGGGTCCCAGTGGGAGGATGCAGGGGTCCTAATGGAGATCCAGCAGCACCCCAAGACCTGGAGTGGTACCTGACAGCTGGGAGGCTGTCACTCAGTTTTCCAGGCTGTCTACCACACTTTCCCTCCCTTTCCCTTGGAAGCGGGTAGAGCAGAGCTCTATTGGATTCAGGGGGGCTTATGTAGCCTCTGTCCCCAGGGACATGTAAAATGCTTGAAAATGCTACCTCATTGAAAGAGGTACTTTTTTTGGAGGGCCTCAGCCAGTTTTGGAACATTTCAAAGGACATGCGCATTCGTGCAACTAATATGCTAATGAAAAGCTTTTTTTCTTTAAAAATTAATCGACTTGGGCATGAGAATTAAGAGGGCTGGTAGGTCATAGGGCTGTGGTAGACAGAACCCTGAATAGATTTAAGTAGGTGAAGTACAAGTTTTCCATTTAGAATTTTTCTTCCCCAAAAGTCTTATAAAAGAACTGGTGATGGTTTCATTATGGGCCCTAGGAGCACCAAATGACCTCAAAGCTGCTAGGAAAAGAAGCAGGTGCTCATTTAAAACAAACGTAATAACGTACACACTTAGGAAATAGTAGAGAACTCTGCCAGTCTGCTAAGTCATACAGAGACTCTTCTCTCTCTCTTTGGCTGATTCAAGTATCATCTAACGAGGCAGTTCTACTCCCACTGAAGTTGACAGAAACCTATCCTTTTTCTTTCTTCAAATAGTATAGGGCCACATACATTAATTTTATTCCTTAACACAGTGTTTTTGTCCATGAGGAGTGATGATTGCCCTGTGTGTATTTTGTGCCCTTCCAGAACATGAAGATCAGTGACAGTCAAACTTCTGAAAACTAAGACCGTGTGTAGACAAAACGAGAGGTGTGTGTGCATGACACTTTAAGTGGGCTAAATGCTAGGTGGTAGTCATTCGTCGTATCATAGACTTGGGCAAGTAGGTTTCAGTGGATGACTGTCATATGCCACTGATAGGTCTATAAATAAGCACCTGTTATCTCTATCCTTTTCTCAGATCCATCTTTCATATTCTGGATGATGTTTAGTATTTGGCTAGTGCTGGACTTGCTTGGTTTAAATCTGGCTTGTTCTGATATTAGATGTTATTTGATACGAGCTAAAAGGCAATTGTGAATAATGTGTTCATAAAGCTTATAAAGTTGGCATACAAGTGACACTGGCCTAAAGTTCTTTGGGCCAGAGGAATCCTTTCCTGGCTTTAATAGAGTTATTCATGGATTTGTTGCTATAGTTCAGCTATTCTAAGAGTTGATGAGCAATTTCTAAAAAGGTGTGATAACCATAACTTGGTGGCTGGACCAAAGCATTTGATCTGCTCCATGCATATGCCATTGACTCCAGCTGCTTTGCCGTTCTTCAAGTGACTTATTCCAGTGTCAAGTTCATCCACTGTGTATGGTGTGCTAAACTGATTATTCTCCAGATCAGTTTCCCATCTAATCCTTGTATTAGGCTGCGTGTCTGTGATGCGGTATTGCTGTACTTTCTTTGGATCTTTAGTCAGCTTGGGAATGGTAAACCATGGCTTCCTGCTAGTGTGGGTCATATCTATTCCTTCGATCAATTCTTTCCATTTCCATAGCTTTTCTTCTTGGAGCTTGTTAGGGCTGTCTGTGCCACAATAGTGTCACATGGGAGAGGATCTCTTTGAAACATTTGCTGGTATTTTTTGTATTTGGCTGCTAGAATGGGAGTAATCACTGATGTATACTTAGTTCTGCATTCGTGAGGTATATACCTCTTGGAGATTTTGTGCAGTGCATTCACAAAGAGACTTGTAGATGTGTGTCACTTTTTTTGTTGTCAAGGTCTTCAGAAAAGCCTCTCCAGTCTGCTTTCTTAAAATTGAAGAGTCTACATGTTGGTGCCATGTTTGGAGTTATAGCTGCTGTGACACTAATAGAGATTGGTCTGTGCTGTGTGTGGGGAATGTGTTCCAACACGTCTTTTTTGCACGTAACTTCTACATTGCTGTCAAGAAAGGCAAGGTCTGGATTGTAGCTTCATTTCCACCAGGAGCTAGTCAAAGACCCAGGTAGCTTTCAGTTGTGGATTAGGCTGAGGCAATATACATCATCCCACATCTCGGCCAAGTTGCCATTCTCATAATTTCCGCTATAGCCCCATATGACCAATTAAAGCACTAATGATTACATGTGCTTTTTTGTGGTCTAGGTGTCCTGTCCTCACAAAGGTGACACACTTTCCTGGAGGCTTATAAATGGATGCTATTGAGATGTTGTCCATATTAATGGCGAAAATTTCAGTGTCATTTTGTTCTGTCATTGACATTGTGTTGAAAACGAGCTCTGGTTTTACAAAGACAGCGCTGCCATATTTTTTGTGCTGCCTTTCAATAGCTAATCTTATCCCAGGAATTAATGGCCTATTGCTATTTGGACTTCTGTGCATCTTCTGGAGACTGGAGACAGAGCACATAACCATTGTAGTCAGTGCAAATGCTGGAAAGAATGTCCTGTTTGACTCCTGTGAGTCCCTCAGTGTTTGCAGAGATGACTCTCAGTGCTGCCATGAAGAAGGCCCATGATTATGACACAGCAAGTCAACCTGTTGTAAGCTAGAGGTTTGCATTACATACATCTGAGATTTTCTGATGACACGGTATTTAGAAGATTTGTTGGACTATCACAGGGGTTGTGATGTGAATGCTCAGGAGGAGAACTAATTTTAGACTGGCCTTGGTAAATCCAGCTAAACAAAAGAGTGCACATATTCACAATACTGCCTCAGATCTGAGAAAGCCCAGCAAGTTGCCCCAGCCCCAGGGCTGTGATGTTTTAACCCCACACACCAGTCCCCTATCCCTCCTACCCTTCAGCCCTTCCACCTTCTATTTACTTACCTCCAGCTGCCCAGGCGAACACATGCATAAAACTGAACCTGCATACCAGCTCAATGTAAGCCACCTAACCTGAATGATTTGAATACTTGTTTGTACCCTTTGGGCATGTCCACACATGCAGGCACATGCACTTGCAGCAGATCAAATAAGAGTGGCACAAATTTGTGCTGGGGATTTTTGCCTAGGCACACGTGGCTGAACATACACCTTGGTGTGGGGCAAGTTGTGCCATTTGGGGCAAACTGACTCTCCTGGATCTGCAACCAGTGGGAGGTGGAGGTTGGGGCCAGTACCTGTGTTGGCCCTAGCAGTATAAAAAGCTGCCCTGGGGGCTGTGTGCCGTGGGGGGGGGGCGTTTCAGCCCCCGCCTCAAACCTTCCCACAAACCCCACATCCCCCCACCTTCGCCACTCCTCACACACCCTGCCAGAAACCACAATCCCCAACACCAGTCCCTGCTTACCTGGGACAGCATCTCGGCCTGGGTCATGTCACAGCTTTGCCCTGCTCCTGTTTGCCCCACACACTAATGCAGCATGCTGGGGAAGCAGAAGCACCATAGAGACCCTCTGGCTGGATGCCAGAGCATCTCTGGAGGACTCAGGCTCCACTTGCTTCAGGGCACACTGCAGAACCATGCCTTGTGCTGCTTTTTTCTGGGTTTTTTTGGGGGGGTGGAGGGTTTTTTGTTTTTGTTTTTTTGATACCTGGAAATCCAGGTATCATATTTAGAGCCTGTACTGCAAATATGCAGTGCGGGGAACATTTTTTCATTCTTAGCGTGTCTCTTGCAGCATCTTAAGCGAGTTTCAGATGTCGTAACAGGCATGTGCATGCTTGTCTGGATGTGCCCTTTGAGAGCATGTGATTATAAAATGGAGGGTGCAGAATTGTTGGGTTTTGGGGGTTGGGGAGGGTAGGCTTAGTGTATTGAGTATTGAACAGATGCAGTTAACCCTTGTTCAATCCAGGTGACCCAACAACTGTCCTTGTTTTGTGCAATAAGTCAGAGTAGCTGCAATGCAATCTCGTTTTTTTAAAGTAGGCTGAGGAACTGACCCCAAGTCTTTTTAAATGTGTTTAGATTTAGGTCTGAATTTAGTCATGGTTGCTGTGGGATGCTGCATATAAGTGTTTTTAGAAAAAATATGCTGTGTGGACTTGGGGAGGAGCGAATGCTGAACACCAGCAGCCTACATTGCAGTACAAGAAGTTTCACAGATTTCATAGACATTAGGGCTGGAAAGGACCTTGGGAGATCATCGAGTCCAGCCCCCTGCCCAAAGGGCAGGAAGTCAGCTGGGGTCATAGGATCCCAGCAAGATAAGCATCCAATTTACTCTTGAAGGTGTTCAATGTAGGTGCTTGAACCATCTCCGCTGGCAGGCTGTTCCAGACCTTGGGGGCTCGGACAGTAAAGAAATTCTTCCTTCTGTCCAGCCTGAAACGGTCTTGCAGGAGTTTGTGACCATTCGACCTCGTCATCCCTTGGGGCGGTCTGGTGAACAAACGTTCCACCAGATCCTGGTGGTCACCCTTGATAAACTTATAGGTGGCCATCAGATCACCCCTGAGCCTGCGCTTTTCCAGGCTAAAGAGTCCCATGGCTCTCAGCCTGTCATCGTAAGATCTGTTTTCCTGACCTCTGATCATGCACGTGGCTCTCCTCTGGACTCTCTCAAGCTTCTCCACATCCTTTTTGAATTGTGTAGCCCAAAACTGGATGCAGTACTCCAGCTGCGGCCTCACCAAGGCCAAGTACAAGGGGAGAATGACGTCCTGAGATTTGCTCAAGAAGCATCTATGGATGCAAGCCAGAGTTTTGGTCGCTTTACTAGCCACAGCATCGCATTGCAGGCTCATGTTCATCTTGTGGTCAATGATGACCCCCAAGTCTCTTTCTTCTGTAGTGCTATCCAATGTAGCACTGCCGAGCCTATAAGGATGCTGCAGGTTTTTCCTCCCAAGGTGGAGAACCTTGCATTTTTCAGTGTTAAACACCATGAGGTTCTCGTCCGCCCATTTGCTGAGCTTGTCCAGGTCAGCCTGGATCACCCGCCTATCTTCTGGCGTGGATGCTTTGCCCCAAAGTTTGGTGTCATCGGCGGACTTGGCCAGTCCGCTACTGACTCCAATGTCTACATCATCAATGAAGATGTTGAACAGTATGGGTCCCAGGACAGAGCCTTGAGGGACCCCACTGGTCACAGGGCACCACGATGAGTGACTGCCATCAATTACAATCCTCTGGGTCCGACCACAAAGCCAATTTCCCAGCCAGCGGATCGTGGTGGAGCCAAGGCCACAACTGGGCAGTTTGGCCACAAGGTGATCATGGGATACCAGATCAAAGGCTTTTTTGAAGTCAAGATATATGACATCAATCTCTTCTCCCTTGTCCAGGTGATATGTCACCTGGTCATAGAAGGAAATGAGATTGGTCAAACAAGACCTACCCACAACACACCCGTGCTGGCTATCCCTTAGGATGCTAGCCTGGGCCAGTCCCTCAAGGATGGCCTCCTTAATAAACTTTTCTAAGATCTTCCCCAGGATAGAAGTCAGGCTAATGGGCCTGTAGTTAGCCGGATCCACTCTCCTCCCTTTCTTGAAGATCAGCACCACATTGGCCTTCTTCTAGTCTTCAGGCACTACACCAGAGCGCCAGGAGTTTTCAAAGATCCGTGCTGGGGCTGGGCTATGACGCTCGCCAGCTCCTTGAGTACCCTGGGGTGCAGATTGTCAGGGCCGGCTGACTTGAAGGTATCCAGCTTCTCAAGGTGTTCCTTCACGAGGTCAGCATTTATGGAGGGTAGGGGGTCCCCATCACCCGGATCTCCCTGTCCCATAGCAGGCATGGGCATCCCATGGGACTGACGAAAGACTGACGCAAAGTACCTCTTTAAGTTCAAGTAACCAAGTCTGGAAATTTTAACCTTGCTCTTATTTTCTTCTTATTTCATAATGTGACCAAAAATGATTGTCTGTCATTGCAAATGATACCTTGATACCTTTGGAAAGGTATTATTTTTGTGCCCAGAAAGGATTATATGTTTGTTTTTATGTTACTTGGCAGTACTGGAACATTCCAGCTTCTTAGCAAATAAGCTGCCCACAAAGAACTTTTGCATTTAGTCATGTTACAACACTTTCCAGTCCTACAATCCTGGTGGCTTGCATTTAATTTGTGTTTTTTTCCCCTTACCTTTTATGTCCCAAAGTGTAAATTGCTTCCAGCCAGTCTACAAGATTTCTCTCCTTTAACGGTATAGAGGAAGATGAGCTACTCTCAGCACTGAGATTGGTCCTAGAATAAGTCATATTTCAGAAATGCTGATATAGTGCTGCAGGGAGTACACTCAACAAAGATTCATACCCCATAACTCTAGTTAGTCTATCAGCACCTCGGTCATTATCTCCTGGGCCACAAATCTTGGGATAAGTTTCAAGGTCAGTTTACCACTATTCTGAAATCTGTGGATTTGAGGAGTGCATAACTGGTTGTCAACCTTCAGTTCTTCATTATATTTTTAAAGGGGAGGTGCTTTGATTTAGCATTTTGTGAAGTGCTGAAATATAATGGGGAGAGAAGCCAGTAGAAGGCCCTATACAGATAGAGCTTGTTTTACAGCATGGGAAATAAAATATTAATAATGATTCATAGAAAAATTGGAAACAGTAACCCACATATGCTGGGGTATGTAGAAGTTTTTATGCTGAAATATTCATAGTCATACACTCTGAATTTAATGGGAAGGTGTTAAGTTGGGCCAAATCAAGATGTGTTAAGCGATCTGATTCAGATTTCTTTATCACTCAGTCCAAAAGAGAGCTCTTTGGTTAATGTACTTGTACTTCATATAAAGAATTAAGTTTCCTGTTGTAGCACATAAGGCCTGCCAATCTTCTTATCAGTGCATGATGTACTATTTTCCCACTGATTTGCTGACATAAGCTGTGTTTATCTCTATTGC
Source organism: Crocodylus siamensis (assembly GCF_052110815.1). Lineage (NCBI taxonomy): Eukaryota > Metazoa > Chordata > Crocodylia > Crocodylidae > Crocodylus > Crocodylus siamensis. Next base: position 3,385,548 of record NC_143396.1, on the reverse strand, counting down.
CCAACTAGAGGGAAAACTCATGGGTAGAGAGTATTAAATAATCAGTGCATTAGGAAAGGCAGGGCAGATGAGAATTGAGCTACATTTTATTAAAATACCTAGGCCTGTTGTTGGTTTATTTATTTATTTTTTAAATACTGTTAGGCATGCAAGTTAACTTAGATGCCTAAAGTATGATTCCTTTTTACCTTGCTTGGCACCTTGAAAAGTTGTTAAATACAAAACATAGGTAGGTCCTCTTCTTCCTCATTGCTTTTCTTGTGACTCAGTCTTAAGGTTAAGGTGGTAGTTACCAAATGGATATGAGCCTGAGTGTACACCGGTTTGTACTTCCCTCTCCATTTAAGGGAATTATTGGCAGGGCAATGTGCTGTGGAGGGACACAACAGCACAGCGGCCGCCTCCGTCCCCTATAGAGTCAGGTCCAGTCAATCAATTACTTAACTATGTATAGATTTATTATTGCAACAAAACCATTAAAGGGTAATGACATAGATTATATCTATATGTGGACATTTACAAAACAATAAACCCTATTACATATATGTATACAGATATGCACACACCCGGTTATCATTTAAAATACAGATGAACAATAGAATGAACCAGACCAAAGGATATTGCTTGGGCAACCTTATAACTCTATTCATATACAGACTATTATTTCAAATTATTCACATAAACTATAAGGCACAGTCCACAAATATAATCAGTAGTCCTTAGACTACTTGGGTGCCCTCCAGGGCAGGGGCCCCACTCCCAAGGTAGCACTAGAGAAAAGGAGGTGGAGGGAAAGAAAAAGGAGAGGAAGACCCCAAAGACTAATAAGCTCCCCCGCTATTAACCAGGAGCAGCCCATGTGGTGCCCCTTCACAGTCCTTGGGGACCCTCTCTCCGGGGTTACTTACTACTCCACAGTCCCAGAGGGTTGCCTCTTGTTCTCCAGGTCAAGCTTTGCCAGGTTTTCCTGCTGCCTGACTCTGCTGCTGCCGTCCTGGCTTACGGCCACATGCACCACTGTGTACAGTGGGCACTTTGCCTTGTGCTAGGGGTTGGAGGCGTGGACAGCCTTGTGCAGCACCAGGGCTCGGTCTGTTCCTGGACCATCTGGGCAGCGTCATCTGCACTAATCTGAAGCCCCGTGGCAGCAGCTGTAGATCCGAGCCACCTGAAGCAGCTCCCAGGGTCTCTCACCCTCCGTGCAGCGTCTCCTGCACTGAGCTCCCAGCCTTCTTCTGGGGGTTGAGGAACTGAGCCACCCCAGGGGCTCCAAAGGTACTGCTCCATGCACTGTCCTGTGCACCGTGTCTCTGGCTGCACACCAGAGGTTGCAGACCCGAGCCGCTTCATGAAGCTCCCAGGGTCTGGACACTGTGTGTCATGCTCCACACCGAGAGCCTAACTGCTGGAGCCATGCCATGGTCCCTGCTGCTAGAAGTCTTCAGGGTCTTTTCCTGGGCTACTGCTGAGCCCTGCTGAGCAGCTCTCCTCAGCTCTTCTAAGCCCTGCTCTTCTCTCTTCTCTGTCCCCGATGCATCTGCCCCACATGCTGGGCACACAGCTCCTTTTATACGCTCTTCTCTCCCTCCCCTCAGGAAAGGGGCATGATGTTATTTCTCTTGCCGCCTCCACCAATCAAAACAGCAGGATCTGAAGCCTGGGAGTCAACCAAGTTCTGGAAGGTAAGCCTGCTACAGATATATTAGTGGAATTTCAGGGACCTGAACAGAGTGGAATAGAATTGCACTTAGGAGCCTATGTCTGTTTAGATGCCCAATAGGTAGTATAGGATCTGTCCCTGGTGTGTATATAAATATATAGTTAGGAACCCTTTTATTATCTTGTTTTTATCCTTACAATATTACAAAGATAAAATTGTAATTGACAATTTTATGACAATTGTCAGTTGTCATAAGGACAGTTTATGACAAAGTGATAGTATGCTCTGTAGTCAGCATGGAAATTGGATCATTTTGGTTCTCTTCCTACCTCTGGATTATTAGTATTACAAGCTACCTGTCTGAAATAGGCATGGCCATGGTCTGTGTGCATAAGTTTACAGCCCTAAAGGATGGCAATGATGTCTCTATTGTTTCTGTGTCTATGTTTTGGCAAAAACCCATGACAATTATTCTCATATTTCTACCTTTAGAAAGTCAAATTGTCAGCTGTCTTGATTGCTTTTCTTTAGGAGCTAGATTATTTGCAAATGGCTGGTTTAGCTATCATTCTGCCTTGTGGTCAGCAGCTTTGCTAGGCCACAGGTCATGCCTTTTATGCAGCTGCAAATCCACTGCTCCCTACTAATCCAAATTATTGTCATCCTAACAAAAATAAGAGAGTGAAAGTTGACAGGGCTGGGTTTAGAGCCATCAGATTGGATGGGAGCTGGGGTTACTTAAGGTCAAGTGCCCTGGGGTTATTTGGGGTCAACTGGTGCCAGGGTGGAAGCAAGGAAAAACCCCAGTGACAAGGAGGAGACAGCCAGGAAACAGAGGCAGAAAGCTGGGAGATAGCCGGGAAATCAAGGAGGGCCAGGAGGTTAATAAGACAAAAACCCAACTCGGGGTTTCAAAATAACAGGTTTATTAAACAGAAAACACAGTACACTGCCTCACAAAGTTATTGGTTCCTAGACACACACAAGCACTCACATATACACCCACACAATGGTAGCAGGAGAGAAAAAGTCTTGGTGGAGGGATTGAAGTCAAGGTGTGTAGGGACAGAGTCCAGGTCCTTTGCTTGGGGAAGGAAGGTGGGTGATAGCTACCTATCCTGGGCTGTGAGTTGATCCCCAATGGCCAGTTGATTTCTGTAGTATCTTTGTCTTTCAAATGGTGGGTCCATGGATCCTGGGTGAATCAATGGAAGGCAATGATCTGGTTGTTGAGCTGATGGTCCAGTCGTTGAGTTGATTATTCAGTAGAGGTGTGCTACCACTGTATCTCAAGCACCCTCATTCATCCCCATTCATTCAGGAACCAATTTACAAGAGACTGGTTAGACATGAGTCATAGGGTACACCTGGGCAGAGGACACAAGATGGAGACTTGACATACAAAATGGAAACTTGACATAACTTGATATTACTTATGCTAACTTACACCTGTAGGCCTAAATCATACAGTATCAATAGAAAAAAACAGTAAAAATTGGTAAAACAGTATAAACACAATAATTATACAATAAAAAACAGTGGATCAAAGGAGAGGGGGAAAAAACTTGCTACAAAAATGCTAAAGCTTATCCTATGTCTTAACTTACTCATACTTATCATAGGGAATAGGAAGGGAGAGAAAAAGTCAGAAATAGTTGAGAAAGGGAGGGAATGCATTTCTAAATTTTAAAAAAGAAAAACTTGGAGTTTTGCTACAAAGTCTAGAGATTTTTAGCTAAAATAATGGTACTTTCTCTCCTTTTGCATTCAGCACAATTCAATAATGTGAAGTTAGCACAACAATGGCACTTTACTTACTGTGAGCCTCTGGAAACCAAAGCGACTGTATGAGTAAACACTTGTTCATCTTCTTTCATGTAAAGAAGCTAAACCAGTTGCCCATTAATTAATAAAACCGAAGGTGCGTTTGGTGCTTGGGTGCGTGACTGCCAACCCCCCTCCTCAAATGACACCTGTGGTGATGGTAATTCAAGAGGAAAAGCACAAAGTGGATGGATGTTTCTTCCAAAAGACAAAAAAACCCACAACCCTCACCCCAAAAAACAACCAAGTTCTTGACTTGCCGTGGTTGTAAAAATCCCACATCTTGTTTCACAAAAGCAGCAGGATTAGATTTGATGTTCTAACTAAGTTCCACCTTTCTAAATTCCTTTACTATTTCACATAGTTTGGTATATGTGTAATATATTGTCTATCCCCCTCCTCTTCCTCACTCCATTTACCTTAGTGTTTGAAATCATTCTGTATGGCCATTTTAAATTGTTAGAGGCGTGGCTGAAGATTGGTAGACAAATGGTTATCATGAAATTAGGATCACTGCCCCATTCATCTGCCTTGTGCTGAGGAATCCCCTTTGTACATAAGCATCCACTGGTGGCATAACAAATGGATGAGGCTGCAATGCCCCATGACCTCTAGTAGTCCCTGGCTTATAAAACTAGGTTATCAGAGCTTTGTGTTATTGGATATAACTTAGAGAAGCCCACAACTCTTTTATGTTTGAGGCTGGGATAGTCCTTGGTTTGCCTGCAGTATTAAGGTGCCACAAATATGGCCTTTCTTGACCTTTCTCCCCAAACCTTGGCTAAATGGAGAATATGTTGACAGCAGCTGAGGAACAAGCCCTTTAGAGCCAAAGTTGGCAGGTACTTATACATACAACTTGTTTGTTGTAAACAATCTGCATCGAGTCAGGAATGTATAGCTAGGGATGTCAGTCTGAGCTTTCCCTCTACCCCCACTTTTTTTGGTGGGGGCGGGTTGGGGATTTAAAAACAAACCTTTCATGTGCAAGCTCCAACCACCTTGTGGTTAGTTAAAAATACCAATGTGAAGGGCAATGCCATCGGTATATTGCTTCCCTTGAGCAGTAGCACAATCGATTGCTATCACCTGCAGGCATTGTCCGGTACCTCGGTCCATTTACACTTCTTAAAAGGGTAGCTGAAGAAAGAAGGACCTACCTTGCTTAGTTGTCTCCAACAGGCTTTGAGTAGGTCAGGCAAGAAGCCAACCAAAGAGAATGTGTGTGCCTGCTCGTCCACTGCAAAAATGCTTTTGGAAAGGGCCAATGAGCAACTCAATAAACCCCAAGCAATAAATGCCTGGATCAAGAGTTTATTAATAATTTTTGAGGTGGTGGTACAATATCTCTTTAGACATTCCAGCTTGAGGCAATTTAACCGATCAGAAATTATTCGAATCACTGTCAGACAAGGATAACCATAAACAGTCAAAGGGCTGCATCTTCTCTGATGTGACCCTTAATCATTGCAAATAAAAGTCATTGCCCTTGATTAACATTGCACTTCTGATTCTGGTACCCAGTGATCCCATTGATCGTGGATTCAAATGAGCTGGAAACTGTTATTTTTATTTTGTTCCCCTTTATGCAGTACCTGTGAAAATAGAAGCGAGATTAAGACGGAGAGGAAAAATATGAGGTCACGTGCATGGATCATTTTATGTCCCCTACTGAATAAGAAGCTAAGGAAGAAAGCTCCTGAACTTTTTTAAGGGGATGAAGGAAAAAGTATTTTCATGGTCAAGCATTCAGAAGACAGGAAATGGCCAAGCTAAGGGTGCATGAACAATACTGACTGCATTCTCTTGTGCATTAATATTGCACTCAGTCTCTGTATTCCTTTTTTACTTAACTTCCCCCCTCCCAAAAATTGAGGCCTAGAAGTTGTATTGTCATTTTTACAACTTAAATGGAAGTTTGGCATCTCGTTTTTGTGGACTGTAGAGTGCCTGAGAAACCTTTAAATAGAAAAGGTTTCTCACCTTTAGCTACAGTGGAAATCATACTCTGATAAGCTATCTAAGTTTAAAAAAATGTGCATGCAGTTTCCACAAAAATACCAGTTTCCAACACCTTTCCTACTCTTGAAAATGCATTTTTGAGCTAATGCATGTCATTACTTATTGCCATCTCTTGCCTCTCTCGACTCACTTTTTGATAAAATAAGCAAATCTGAGTCCCAGTCTTTATTCTTAATTCTGCCTAAGAGCAGGGGCTTATACTAGACGATGCCTCAAAGTCCTTGCCAGCTGTACACTTCTAGGACTCTATTTTTAATGTGTCCATTGATACAAATCTTAATGTACTTTCTAGTTCCTTCCACATCCAGTCATTGTCCCTGAAGTTCATTCATTAAAATATAAAACAGTGATGTACGATAGATATCATGTATTTAGGGTTAGTAACTAACCTTCTTGTTTCAACCAGATATTGGTGTCCTATGTTGCCAAACCAGTGAATGCACACTAGGGGAAAATTTGCCAGATGAACACAGGAGTCTAAGGGCACATCTATACAGCCTTCATTAACATGAAGTGGGAGGATCATCGCAAAGATGCCAGTATCCTCAACAACATTAACACCACCGGTATGGAAACACTGATTATTCAACATCAGCAGTGGTGGACAGGACACCGTGTGCACATGCCTGATGTACATTCACCAAAACAACTGCTATGCTCCCAACTCAGACAAGAACAAGGGACATGTGGGGACCAGAGAAAATGCTTCAAGGACACTGTCAAGGTGAACATTAAGGAGTGTGGCATTGACACCACAAATTGGGAAAAACTAGCCCCGGGACAGGCTAGTTGCCTGGCTAGCCTGGGACAGGCTACATGGCAGTGCCCCATGAGAGAAGTTACATCTTTCTTTGAGAAAAAACATTTCACCTTGGAGGCAAAAAAATGACAGGAAGAGAAGGAAAGCAAAAAAACTGAAAAAAATGTGTGGTCTGGCCCTCCTTTAGCCACCACCTGTGGCATTTGTCATAGAGTTTGTGGCTCTAGGATCAGCTGCCTTAGCCATCAACAGACTCTTTTATAACCCTTTACTTGACCTGTGGGAGTGACCATCCCCATCTGTGAGGGATTGCTGCTGACGATGCTGTGCCTAAGACTACAATGGTAACAATCTCGCCGCTTGCTTGCTCTTGCTCTGTGCACACTAACTCTTCAGAATTTAGCAATGTCGACATTTTAGAGCAGCCACCAGTATGTGCCCAGATCCATTCTTAGGCTCTCCATTTCAGACATGCTCAGAGCCGCTCTAGAGAGCCTACCTTGCTTCATTTGTTTCATATTGCTGAAGTGAGTGGGCAGGCTATGGTTCATCCCAAGTGTGGGAAAATTTGTTCCAGGCTCTAACTGGGCTTGGAGTAGGGATAAGCCCTTTCTGCCTAATTTCCCAGTTCTGGACAGGATAACAGAATTGCAACAAACTAGTTCACAGTTTATGGTGCACCAAGATTTCTGGTGCAAAGATAATTTAGGTACCCACTAGTTCCTAGATGGGAGAACATTCTTAGCGTGTAACTAATATTCTGATTAGTTAGTAAATGCAGCTATCCAACTACCTGTATGTTAGCTGATGAATGGATTAACAAAAGTATCTATGAATATAAACTATGTAGAATTTAGGAAAGCTTTGGAGTTGTCTGTGCTTGCAGCCATCTCCTATGCCTGTCCTGATCACATGGCTTAGAGTGAATAAAGTTAATCTGGTTATACACACTATGCCTGTCTACTCGAACCATGTTGCAGTAGGAGCTGACAGCCCCTTTGGAATAATAATACCTACCTTCCCTTTTTTTAATACTAAAACACTTGTGTAAGTTTGGCTCCCTGAATTATTAGGGGTTTTGGTTAGGTGGGCAATTATCTTATGGTAACATCCATGATGGAGACAGCAGCAATGTTCATTCTACATCAAGGGTAATTCTGTTTTACCTCCTTCATGACTTGCCCATCGGGTGCAATGGATAAACTAAGTAGAGATTCACTTACAAAGAAATGTGTATGACTTTTTCATCATGTAAAAAAACCCAAAAAACCTCTACCTCCCTTCTAACTGTGTGATCAAACAAGAGAAGAAGCTTTTTTCTTTTTTTTGATGAATCTGAACTTAGGTATATTATGTTGACAACATTTCCTAAAAACTTTCTGGATTTCACCCTCTCCCATAGCTGAAAAAAAAAAAGACAATTTAAATCTATTTAATTTTAGAATTTCAGGTTATGCAGAGAGGCATGCTATTAAACTGGAAGCATGTACAGCACTATGTAGATCTGGATACAGAGCACCACAGCCACCACTTATTCTAATTTGGGTGAACTGAGCTGTTTAACATGACAAGAAGGGGCTGGCTCTGTGCTCCCATGGATTTTGAACTGGGATCAGACTGAAATAAGCTTTGAAGGGAGGTTTTTTTCCACTGGCAGACCTATATTTTCTTTGGCGCTTAGCCAACCCCCCCCTCAAAAAACGATTTGCTTCCAGGACTGCCTCACTGTACCGCTGAAGACAAGCATTAATCGTTAACACTGCTTTGAATCACATCTTTTTTAAAGGAAGTGTAGAAAATTGGTGTGCTTTGTTGGCTGTTAGGGAAAACAGTTCTGGCTGTGCATCTTACATGAAACCTGTTTGCATTGTTAATCCTCTCCGCTTAAAACCTCTACAAAGCAAATGCAGCTTTCTTGTAGCTCAGATATGAGTTTAATCTCAGAAGCAGGAAGAATTAGGATCTGATTTATTGTATTCCAGTGACTTTTGAGTGCAACATCCATTCCAAACTAGTCTCTCTTCTTTATCCCTCCCACCCTACCCTTCTCCCCTCCGGCAGCTTTTAAATGTTTCCTGGACATTAACTCCAGATAACTTTTCAGTCGTGTAACTTTGTTCACAGTGCATTTGATGCTAACCTTTCATCATTGTAGGCAGCCTATCCTTCTAGCTTTCATTAATAAGGTGTCACTGCTCATGCCACTCTGTATCTTTGTGGCGAGACCTAAAGATCTTCTCATTTGTCCAAAATGCTGTAACCTGCATGCCTAAGCTTCTAATAAGTTTGTAGCAATTTTCTGACGGTTTGGGCTCATTCCAAATTACTTTCCCCAAAGTTACCTTTTCCTTTCCCAGGCCCATCTCCAAGCAAAGGAGAATAAGGGAATGGAAATTACAACTCAAGAGAGTTGCTTCTAGGTCAGAATGACTCAGAGACGTGCAGTCTTTCACTGAGAAAAGGAGACTTTCTTTGAAATAGAAAAATAACTGGAGATGGCAGTAAGGGCATTTCCTTTACATCAGAAAGGTCAGGCTCAAGAGCTGCTAACATGGCACACTTCTGAGACCTCATATTTGGTGCAATATTATAGACAGCAACATGAGAAATTGCAGGGATCTATAAATATTGCTGTGATGTCAAGCCAGCTATACCTTCCTTATATAAACCAACATATCCATTTTTCAATAGTGACTAGAATATTCTGTCCAAAATGCACACAGATTAGAGGCCACTATGTAACAAAGACAGCAGAGCAACCATGGTTATCACATGGCTACACTAGCGGGGGCATTATAGGATTAGCACTAACCGAGATATGAGAATCAAAAAGTGAGATTCTTTTCTGCGCTGTTTTGTACCTGGTGTGGAAGAAACTTTGGACTGCATCAGAGGAGCTTGTTTATACCAGGTCTTATCCATATGCTTGTTAACTGGTGCTGGCTGCATCTCAATATGAAAAACTGTGTAAGCCAGCAATTTGCATTGATTTGCACATTATTTGTGTCTAATTGGCTAATCGTTTAAACTCCATACAATGTGTAAATCACCATAGCTGTTAAATCGAAAGTCTAAATTCATCCGTGTATATTATTTTAGTCTCATTTGCAGGAGAGGCATTTGGTGTAATGCCTTGCTGAATCAAGAGCAAAATTTGCCCTGAGTGAAGGGTCAGCACAAGAAAAGGCCAGTTGACTTTGCAAGCCAAATGCTTTCTAATGTTCACTTCCAAAGGTTGACTTACCTTGTTGAAGTAGTTGCTCTAAATCTGTGAGAGCTTATAATGCGACTGGGACTTGAATGAATCGGTTACCAGTCAGGGTAAGTAGTGTGTCCCCCTGATATGCATTTGGGAGACAAAGCCTGAAAGGCTAACCAGAAGGAAGCACCTGGGAGCGATTGAGACCCATTTCTGAACTTCTGTCTTCCTCCTTGCTTGAATGAAAATAACAATAAAATTGGTATATTGAATGTATGGAGAAAGAAGTTAGCTGCTCTTCTCTTCCCAAAGAGTGTTAAAATTGTTAAAATGTGGCCTGCTTTGATAGGGCATCTATAATAGATGTTCCTTCATATGGATGCAACAAGATCATCATACATGGGTGCCAACGTAGTAAGGTTCAGATTTCTGTGCACCAGGAGGAGGAAGCTGTTATGTGGTGACCTTGTCCCTGTGGTTTCTTCCAGTTAATGATGTGGCTTAAAGCTAAAGGTTGTCATTCAATAATGTGTACATGCTCACACTCCAACACAGACCCTTAGAGCAAGAGTCCATTTTGTGAAAGCTTCTTATTTGGCAACAAGTTAAAAAAAATGTTTTTTTAAAATCCATTTTCAGCAAAAATATGCGACATTTCAAAGGGGAAGACAGTCTTTTGTGGAAGCTTTATTTGGCAGCCCCAGACATTTAGTATGACTATTAGTACGTTCTTCGTAGCAGGCAGTTTATAGATTCATAAAAGTTAGAGGCCGGAAGGGACCTCACAAGATCATCGGGTCCAGCCCCCTTCTCTTAGGAAAGAAAAGACTGCTTGGGTCAGATGACCCCAGCAAAGTGCATGACAAGTCATCTTTTGAAGATCTCCAGGGTAGGTGACTACCACCTCTGGTGGGGAGTTTGTTCCAGACTCTGGACACTTGAACCATAAAGTTTTTCCTTATGTCCAATCTGAAGTGACCTTCTAGCAGTTTATGTCCATTATTCCTTGACTTCCCCTGGGGCGTGAAGCAATGTGCTCCCAGCCCCTGAAGTTTGCCTCTTTTATATATTTTAGGCTGCAACCAAGCCCCGCTAAGGCTTCTGTAGGCTGAACAGTCCCATGTCCCTCAGCCTCTTCTCATATGGCCTGCTTTCCAGGTCTCTAATCATACATGTGGTCCCCCTTTGGACTCTCTCAAGCTTCCCCACATCCTTCTTGAAGTGCAGTGCCCAGAAGTGGACGCAGAACTCCAGCTGCAGCCTCACCAATGCTGAGTAGAGTGGGAGGATGACATCCTTAGTCTTGCTTGAGATGCACTGGTTGATGCATGCCAGTATATTGTTTGCTCTGCTGGCCACACTGTCACACTGGTGGCTCATGTTCATTCTGTGGTCGATCATGACCCCCAGGTCCCTTTCAGTTGACGTACTAGGTAGTGTAGCACTGCCAAGCCTGTAAGTGTGTTGTGGATTATTTCTCCCCAGATAGAGCACTTTACATTTCTCAGTGTTAAACATCATCAGGTTTTGATCTGCCCACCTTACAAGACTTTCCAGGTCAGCCTGTATTCCCAGCCTGTCTTCCAGAGTGACTGCACTCCCCCATAACTTGGTGTCATCCATGAACTTTGCCAGTATGGTTTTCACACCCATATCCAAATCATTGAACCATGAGGGACACCACTCATCACCATGTCGACTTATGCCATGTTGACTCAGTTCTCTTTATTAACACTCTCTGGGTCTGACCTTGGAGCCAGTTTTCTAGTCATCAGACAGTTAAGTTGTTGAGGCCTCAATTTGCCAATTTTACCATGAGGACATTGTGTGAGACCAAGTCAAAGGCCTTTTTAAAATCCAAGTATATGACATCAACCTCATCTCCCTTATCCAAGTGTCGAGCTGCTGGATCATAGAAGGAGATGAGGTTGATTAGGCATGACCTGCCTGCAATGAAGCCATGTTGACTGTCTTTTAGAATACTGCCTTGTGTTAGCCTATCAATGATGGATTCTTTGATAAGTCTTTCCAGGATTTTTCCAGGGACTGAGGTCAGATTGATTGACCTATGATTCCCTGATTCCTCCTTCCTGCCTTTCTTGAAGTTAGGCAACACATTAGCCCTCTTCCAGTCTTTGGAGACCTTTCCCAAGCACAATAAGTTCTCAAATAGCTTTGCAATTGGTTGTGCAATGATGTTGGCCAGTTTGTTCAGCACTCTTGGGTCTAGTTTATCTGGTCTTGCTGACTTGTAGATCTCCAGCATCTCTAGATATTTCCTCATGAGATCGTTGCTAATTATCGGTGGGTTATCATCCCCACCTTGATCATCTTGAATCCATTCAGGCAGGCTGACACCGTTAGTCTGGTGGAATACCAATGCAAATTATTCATTTAGGAGTTTCCTAAGTGTTAGTTATTAGCTGTCCCTTTGCATTGAGCAAGGGCTCTATGTTTCCCTTATTTTTTCTCCCAATTTCCTATGTATCTAAAGAAAGACTTTTGTATTGTCCTTGATTTCTGTTGCCAATTTCAATTTGGTTTCTGCCTTTGGTTTTCTAATCTTCTCCCTACAGGTGTGGGCCATTCCTGTGTATTCTTTCTTGGGGATAATTCCCAGCTTCCATGTCTCATAAGCTTCTTTTTTTGTTTTCAGGATGTCCATGACTTCCCTATTGAATCAAGAGGGTCTCCCAGCACTTTTGCTACCTTTCTTATGAACAGGAATGGACTTCCCTTGTGCTCCAAGGATCACATCTTTGAAGAAGAACCACCTCACCCACCAATCTCCTAAGCTTGTAGAAGTTTGTTTTCTTAAAATCAAGGATTTCTACCTTACTGACTGATTTTCCTGTCTTACGATGGATGGAAGGTAGTGATTGTCTCATGGTCACTGTTGATTAGATTATCCTCAGTCCTCAGGTTACTCACTTCATTGTCCCCTTTGGCCAGAACCAAATCCAGGAATACCTTACCCATGGTTGGCCTGTAGACTTCTTGGGTAAGATAAAGCTCCTCAATGCAAGTGAGGAAGCTATGTGACTGATCAGATATTGCTGAGTGCTCTTCCCATGAGATGTCTGGGTAATTGAAATCACCCATGATGACCATCTTCCATGAGCAAGCAGCCTCTGCCAGTTTTCTGGAGAATTCCAAATCAAGCTCCTCTTCTTGGTTCAGAGGTTTGTGATATATATAATTTTGCATCTGTTTTCTCTTTTCTTTTTCTTAAATTAGCCTTATTCATTTTACTTTTTAAGCATTATTTTGAGCCAAGAGCTCAATGGCTCAAAGGGGTCAGTAATGGCTTACCACTCCTCCTGTTTTAAAGGGGTCAGTAATGGCTTACCACTCCTCCTGTTGAAGTTAGAAGCACAACTATAGGCCAGCACTTACGCTTTTTAAAAAATCTCTCCTGAACTGTTTGGAGTCTTGTGTGTCCAATTTATATAATAGAGTAATTTACAGTGCACATAGCTTATTCCCATATGAGCGTGTATAAGAACATTAAATTGAACAGAGGGTCTGTTTTTCAAATTCCTGGCAGTCAGAAGCTGCTGACAAATGTGTTTGTGAAATTGAATTTCTAAATTTGTAGTTGCAAGACATGTTTTTGGCTCCTCTGACAACATTCTCCATGGCTGCAGAAACTAGCCATAGTTACCATGATTGTAAAAATGGGCTTTTATGTATAGAGATTTCATATTTGCAATTGCTGGAATTACTCATGCAAATTGAGCCCAAAATTGTGTATAATTGTTTGATCACCTTTGAAATAATAGGCAATGAAAACTAAGTTCAGAATATTTTGTCACTTTTCAAGAGTTTCTTATCATTTCCGTCCTGCTTCTTAGAAACACTTGCAACATTACAATGGAAAATCAACAACCTAAAGAAAAAAGAAGCCAGACTATACAGCGACATATTCCTAATGCTATGAATGAAATATGACATCATCCCAAGGAGACTCATCTGCAGCCCTCTAGCTAACATGCACAACTCATGTATGCAAGAGAACTTCTAAGAAACTGAGAAATCATCTTCTTCACCTAACCTACTCCAAACAGGGTCAAGTTTAAACAGGGCATACTTAAGCTACTAAACTGGGATACTAAACTGGAGATATGCCTAACTACTATGCAGCAGACTGAAATGTCTTACCCAAAGTATCTGATGATAGCTATCCAAAATAAGAAGCTAGACTTAGCTATCACAACAAGAGACACCTCGCAGGTAGCACATCAGCAGCACAGGAGAGAATCAAGACAACGGCACCCAGAATCACATCATTAACTTGTCACAACAGTGCTAAACTACTATGAAATATTTGTACTCCCCAAAGGCCTGAATTTCTGCCCAGAGAAACAACCTGATAAGTTACTAGTATGTGGAGAATTAGAAGAATTCTTCTCAATACTTTGCTTAAATGAATACTTCTACAACCAGGAAGGTTGTAGAAAGGGTAGGGGTGGGAGGGGCAGTTCCATTACTCCCCTTCCCCAGGCCTCCAAGACTTACAACCCTTATGCCACAACTGAAAAAAAACACACAATAATAAAACAGGATTGGATACCTCCATGCACTGGACTACTACATCAACTATTTCAGGAACAAAGCTAACAGTGAGTCCTCAACAAAAGCCAGGATCACGATCCCTCAGGGAAAGAAATCAAAGTCCCTAAATGTTAATAATGAAATACTAATCAAACCAGCAAACAAACATGAATCTATAGTTATCTTCAACTGTCAAGAGTACATCAATGAGGCCAATGGACAACTTTGACACCAAATACCATAAAATGGGAATCTGTGGAGGACCCCACACCAATATTTGTTCTGGCACTGGATAAACATCACTAAAACATTCCCAGACCAACTTCAGGAAAAAGTACTTCTACCAACTCTAAGACCACTTGTAACTCAAAAAGCAAGTATTTTCTACAAGACCTAAAAGTAGCCTTCAATAGAAATCTGAACACCAACCACCCTCCTGAGAAGGCCATACTTGTGACCATGGATCTCATTAGCCTGTATACTAACACCCCACACCACGGCTGCCTGCCTGAAATAGCTTCAAGAACATGGACCACACTCAGTTATGCAGCATGTTGCACAAAGCATCCACTTCTTCGTTACCCACAACAACTTCACTTTGCTGATTGACTGTCACTTCCTCCAAGCCAGGGTCACAGTTGTTGGCAGAAAGCAAGCTCTTCAATATGCCAGAATATTTATGGAGGAGGAATTTCTGGAGAACTCATCAAAACTTCACTATACCTGCATTACATAGAAGATATTTTCATCATCTGGTCTAAACATCTAGGCTCACGTATTGGCTTCCACTACAAGTTTACCAACTGTCACCCCATGATCAAACACTTTGGAATAGTTCTACATAAGGGGTGGACAAAATATGGCCCATGGGACACCAGGCACTTTCATCCAGCCTCCAGTACCCATCAATGAATTGTAGCTGGCCCAGCTCTTCTGTCCAGGAGGGTGGGAGCATGGCTTCCATGTATATACCCCTCCCCCGCAACATACTCTATTGCACCCCTTGGGCTTCTGGGTGGGGCTGCTGCTCCCACTGCTGCAGCTACCAGGAGACCTGCTCAGCTTCTGCAGCATTCTGCTCACTCTGGGGACCAGGTTGGGAAGCTGTGGGAGCAGGAGCTTGGGAGCAGAGCTGCTGCTGTGTGGGAGTGCAGAGCTTAGGGCTGGGACTGGCGGCATCACAGAGCCTGCACCCATGGGAGTGGTGGCAGTGCAGAGCTTGGGTGGGCAAGGTGTAGGTGTAAGGAAGGGTGTGGGGTGGGGGGACCCTCATGGTGTGCAGCTCCAGCATGCTGTGGCAGCAGCAGGTGGGGGTACTTGGGGAGCTTATGCCTGGTAAGGGTGCTAGTGCCTAGTGGTGCATGGCTCTGACCAATACTGCATATTGCAGCAAGGGGCACAGCTCCCACCAGGCCATCTCTATTGCTGGCACTCCCAACAGTCATGTGCAGCCCCTGCACTCATGTGGCATGGGAGGGAAATCCTGTGCAGTGGAACTGGCTGTATTCTCTTCCCCTGGACCTGCACGGCATGGGGTAGGGAGCACAGCTGGCTCCAGTGTGTGGGGCTTCCCTTCCAAGCTACATAAGTGTGGGGACTGTGCATGCTACTTGGATTTACAGTAGAGTAAAACCAAGAGGATTTTTGGAGGGGATGATATCTTTTATTGGATCCATTGCACGGTTGGAATAAAACTGTACAAGCTCTTGAATGCTAGACATTTTCTCTTTCTCAGATCTGAGGAAGGAAGCAAGCCCAGGAAATCTAAAGAGGTGAGATTAGAGCTGTGAAATTGGAGAGAGGACACAAATTCCCAGGGGTAGAAGACAAACAATTAGCAGAAGAAAGGAAGCTGAATTACTCAGAGATCAAGACAACTCAAGAGGAACAAGGGTCATTAACACGTGTTGTATTTGGAAAAAAAATCAGAAATCAGATTATAGTGTGTTAAAGAATCAATATTGTTTTTTAGTCCTTGGTTATTAGTGTCCAGCCACCTTATGAATTTTTGTTCCCATGTTCTCCTTTTAAAAGGTGTCTGCTAGATTTTCCTGATCTACAAGGATGGTGAAGCCAGAAAGGGAGTGTTTGCTCTTTTAAAAAAATGTGCTCCTACTGACATATGTGTGTCTGTCTGTATCCTTCATATTTTTTTCTGAGAGTGTTCATTCTCGTGCATAGTTGCTGTCTGATTTCATCCACATAAATACCATGAGGGCATTCGGTGTATTGGTCCAGATGTATAATATTTTGGGAAAGGCATCTGTAGGATCCATAGGATTTGTTGCATGTTAGTTGATTGCAGTAGCAGCAGAGATGTGCTGATAGGTTAAACATCTCTTGCAAAGGTAAGGCTGTGTCCCATTTGATACCTGTTGACCAGTGTGGAGTTTGCTCCTAACACTGAGTTGGGCAATGTGACAAAAGTAAATCATAGATATCGATGCGGAGGTGGACGCAGCAGCAGCAGCGGAGCCAGCAGCGGGGGCAGCAGCAGCTGATCCCCCTAAGGTAAGTGGGCAATGGGACCGGACGCAGCTGAGCCAGATCTGGAGGGGAAGCCCCCCAGATCCCTTTTAGCTGAGCTGGTAGGGAGCCGCGCTCCCGAGCTGGGCCGTGTGAACAGCGCACTGGTGTTTGCGTCAGCGTTTGTGCTGGTAGGCAAGCAGGAAGGGCCAGGAGGGAGACTCCTCCCAGGGCAGGGCAAAGGCATCGCACTAAGCCATAAACAAGCAGCAGCTCCTACAATGGTATAGACATGGAGTGGTGCCAGGGCCCCTGCCCAGGGGGAGCAGCCTACCCAGGGCTTGTCTGAGGCCTCCACCCAGACAGAGCCCATGGGGGGACTGGTATCCCCCCATCCCCTGGCTTGTGGGAGTTGCCCAGCAAGGCCCAGAGGGCCAGAGATTGGGGACCCCCACACCTGTCCTGCAGGTGCCTGCCTTAGGGCCCGGGAGGTGCAGGTGAGGGAGCTTCAGGAGGAGGTTAGCAGGCTGAGGGGAATCAGGGAGGCAGAGGATGAAATTGACAGCTATTTCCTTTCCCTGCAGGGTCACACACCCAAGGAAGAAGCACCCTGGGAGGTGCCCTCCACTGCAGAGTGGCAGACGGTCACCTCCAGAACTAGGGCTGCTCGTAACACAGCAGTACCAGCTCCTCCAGTCCAGCTGGAGAACAGGTACAAGGCCCTGGCAACTCTGTAGGAGAAGGAAGGAGAGGAGGCAACCGTAGAGGAGGCAACTCCACACTCTCCGTGATCCGAACAGGCCAAAGGAGCCAAGCAATCCTGGAGGAAAAAGTGTCGAGTGATCATCATAGGCAACTCCATCCTGAGAGGTACAGAGGACCCCTCAGCACGTGAGGTCTACTGCCTTTTTTAAATACATAGGGAGCAAAAAGAAGGTTCCACGTAATGTAGGGCCCCTGCAGAACACGCTAGGAAATTTGGTTGTCACACCAGATGACAAAGCTAACATATTTAATGATTTCTTTGTCTCCATTTTCCTGAGCAGGGACCGTAACAGCCACCCCTCTCTGGGCCCCCCTCAGGCCCCAGGGGAGGCATGTCTAGGTCAAGGGTTAGTGAGGAACTAGTTAGGGAACTTCTAGAGGGACTGGATGTATTTAAATCAGCTGGTCCGGACAATCTCCACCCTAGAGTACTGAGGGAATTAGCTGAGGTCATTGTGGGACCCCTGACACGGCTTTATGATCACTCATGGTGCTCTGGTGTGGTGCCAGAGGACTGGAAGAGGACCAATGTGGTTCCCATCTTCAAAAAGGGGAGGAAGGAGGACACGGGAAACTATAGGCCAGTTAGTCTTACCTCAATCTTGGGCAAGCTTTTTGAGAGAATTTTTCTGGCACATGTCCACGAGGTGTCAGCAGGGGAGATTATGCTTAGGAGCAACCAACACTGGTTCATTAGAGGCAGGTCCTGTCAAACCAACCTGGTGGCCTTCTATGACCAGGTGACCAAATCCTTATATGCAGGGGTAGCAGTGGACATCATCTTCCTGGACTTTTGGAAGGCCTTCAACACCGACTCTCACTCGTTCTCATTAAGAAACTGAAAGACTGTGGTGTTGACACCTACACAGTCAAATGGGTTGCCAACTGGCGGGAGGGCCGCACCTAGAGAGTGGTGGTGGCTGGGTCATTTTCGACCTGGAGGGATGTCAGCAGTGGGGTCCCCCAGGGCTTGGTCCTCGGACCCACACTGTTCAACATCTTCAACAGTGACTTGGACAAGGGGGTAAAAAGCACCTTGCTCAAATTTTCTGATGACACTAAGATGTGGGGGGATGCGGGGACAGTAGAAGGGAGAAATAGGTTGCAATCAGACCTAGACAGGTCACAGGGGTAGGCGGACGAGAATAGGATGGGATTTAACATTGACAAGTGCAAGGTGCTGCACCTGGGGAGGAAGAACCAGCACCATAGCTACAGGCTGGGGAACTCCCTTCTTGTCAGTACAGAGGCAGAAAAGGATCTGGGAGTCATCACTGATGCCAAGATGAACATGAGCCGGCAGTGTGGGGATGCAGTCAGGAAGGCCAACCACACCTTGTCATGCATCCAAAGATGCATCTCGAGGAGGTCCAAGGAGGTGATCCTCCCCCTCTATGTGGCATTAGTCAGGCCACAGGTGGAGTACTGCGTCCAGTTCTGGGTGCTGCACTTCAAGAGGGATGTGGACAGCATGGAGAGGGTCCAGAGGAGGCCACTCGCATGATCAGGGGTCAGCAGGGCAGGCCCCACGAGGAGAGGCTACAGGACCTGAACCTGTTCAGCCTCCACAAGAGAAGGCTGAGGGGGATCTAGTGGCCTATTACAAACTAGTCAGAGGGAACCAGCAGGCATTGGGGGAGTCCCTGTTCCCCCGAGCACTACCAGGACTGACCCGGAATAACGGTCACAAGCTGGCAGAGGGTATGTTTAGGCTAGATATCAGGAAGCGCTACTTCACGGTCAGGGTGGCTAGGATCTGAAACCAACTTCCAAGAGAAGTGGTGCTGGCCTCTACCCTGGGGGACTTTAAGAGGAGGTTGGATGAACACCTTGCTGGGGTTGTTTGACCCCAGTACTCTTTCCTGCCATGGCAGAGAGTCAGACTCAATGATCTGCTCAGGTCCCTTCCGACCTTACAAACTATGAAACAAACTATGATGAATTATCCTTAAACAGGTGGGATATGTCAAGAAAGGCTCTATAGTTCTGACTAGAGTATGGCATTATTCAGTCTTTTTTTCATTAATGGCCTTAATAGCGGAATGGGGAGTATTTTTTAAATTTTGTAGATACTAATCTGGCAGAGATGCGGGGGGAGGATGTTTGGGAAGGTGGACTTACAAGCACTCTAAATGACAGGATTAGACTTCTAAATGAACTTGGCAAACTGGTTAAATGCCTTGAAGTAAATAGGATGCAATTCAATAATGACAAAAGCAAAGTTACTTCAGTTAGATAGGAGTAATCCATGTCACAAATATAAAACAGGAAATAACCCTCTAGGCCACAGTTCTGCAGGGAAAGATATTAGAGCTGCAGCAGATCCGAGTCCAACATGAATAAAGATGTCATAATTTGGGAAAATTAAGCAAATATTATACAAATATATTTAATTACAAGTGTCCGTAAGATACATGTAGAAATCATTCCAGTCTACCCATTCCTGGTAAGGCTACACCTGGAGTGCTGTCTTTCATTTTGGGCACCAAATTACCTAAGAAAGATGTAGACCAATTGGAGTGTGTCTAGAGGAGAGTAGTAAAAATTATCAGAGGCTCAGAAAATGTAATGTATAAGGAACAATGGAAAGATCTTGGTTTATCTTGTGCTTGAGGAAAGAAGACCTGAGGCAAGGATATGGTAACGTATATGTGCAAAGCTGCAACAAACAGGAAGATTATAAACTGTTCTTCTCTGCTGGAGAGAGGACAAGAATCAGTGGATTTAAATCGCAGCAGAAAAAAATTACATTAGACGTTAGGAAAAAAAATATCTGTAAGGCTATATCCTGTTGTAATAATTTACCAAGGCAGGTTATGCCTTCAGAAGATGCCTTCATCTTATAGATTCATAGATGATAGGGTCGGAAGGGACCTCAATAGATCATCGAGTCTGACCCCCTGCATAATCTTCTGAACCTTTTGAGAACAATGGTAAACAATAACCTGTCCGAGGTCTTCATCCAGCCTTGCTTTCTATTTATTTCTATTTTTATCCTGATAAAACTATCTGCATTTTGTTTATGGCTTTTATTCAGCTTTCGGGGAGGGGAGAGGAACAAAACAACATACAAAAAAAAAGCAAAAGTAAGATTCTCTATTGACGTTTCTTTAACATGTTGTTCTATTCCACTTGACATTATGATGCCAGTGAGTGGGTAACTACTGAAGTGTGATGTCAAATTGGTGATTCGTTATCATGGCCAGGAGTAATACAATTAATCAGTCATAAATTCATAGGTAACCAGCTTTCCTTTTGTGCATTCTAGGTTTCACACGAGTCTAAGCAATTCTTCTCTCTCGTAACGATAATTTTGCAATAAGGTTTGGGATCATAATTATTTTGCCGAGGTGATAGGCAGAATAATGTCCTTCTATCTTGTTAATGCACCACTTTGTGAAAGAGAAAAGGAATTTAAACTGATTGGTCTGGGCAACAGCTTTCTGGAATTATTATAGTTGCAGAACAGGGAAGAGATGGGCCCCAAGAAATTGCCTAAGATGCACACAGAAGAGAGAGAAATTGCTTTCAAGAGGTATTCTCTGCCATTATAAACACTGACCACTATATTCTAATTCTTAATTTTGCATTGAATCAGAAAGTGATTACATCAAGTGCACAGAGAGTGGTAGATTGAACAAGGATGGGGCTTGGGGGAAGGAATATTTTTGTCATGTTCAGTCATTCAAAAGAGATCAGTGACTCCTTCCCACCATGCTGATAAATTTATCAAATCATCTACTTCAGTGACTACTTCTGGCTTACATAAGAAAGCCTATGTTCACTGCAATTAAAAAAAAAATTGTATGAGTGAGAGAGGACTTTTAAAAGTGCCCTTGCAGCTTCCTAGATTTCAAGTGGAGCAAAATACTTGAGTTTGTCATCTAATATCGGTTTCTTATAATAGACAAAATGCAAAGACTGAGATATTCATGAATTACTTTTAGCTATCAATACGAAGTTTGTCAAAAGCGTAAATTACCATAAATATTAATGTATGATAATGGCGATGAGTCCCTCTCTCTCAGTGGGGAAAGTCTAAGAGGCAAAATGCAGTTTTCTGCCTGAGATGGGTTTTGGAAAAGGGAGCTGCGGCTGAAGAACACGTTGACTTTTCTGAAGCACTACGAATAATAGAAATTGGGAACTTAAGTACCATTGTGCAGTTAAAACCTTCTCACTAGTGTGCTTGGATTAAGGAAAATATGGCTCAGGGCATCGACTATGGACCGTTGATCATGGATTTGTGTAAGGACCATGTTAAGTCCATGGGGTTTTTGTTTGTGTTTTGTTTTTGTTTTAATTAAAATACCTTTTATTTGTTTAGGTGGAAACAGCACCCCTTATTTCAAGTTACCATTAATTAAATTTGCTGAAATCCAACTTTGTGGAATTACTCCATTATGTAGGACCTAACTCTTCCAATAGTTCCATGGATGCCTGTGAGGCTGGGTATGGCTTGTAAGATGCCACTGAAGAAGTGGAAAAGAAGAGTGGCAGAATCAGGCAAAGAAGATCTTTCAAACCACAGATCAGGTAAGCAGTCAAGCTAATCCTGCCTTGCCGTGACTAAACCACAGGTTTTTCTCATTAACTTTAATTACCCATTTGGTGATTAATACATCCCTGCAGAGAAGGTGCTGTTAATATATTCTTTAATAGTAGGGCAGTTGGCATTTAAACCACTGTGATTGTGTAACAGTTGTCACTGAGCCGTGGCAGGATTAGTCTGTGACGCAACTGGGCAACACATTGGGGATTGGGTAGGGGCCTTTGGAGCTGGAGATTAATGCGTTCCTACAACTTAAGAGAAGAAGCAGACTGATGAATTTAGGTGCTGTAATAATTCAAATTCTCTGCCTCCTGGCACAGACAGGGACTTGTAACATGCAATTGCCACTGGATTATGCTTTAAGTCTGAGCCCAGTAGGAATCCTACTGTCTGGCCTGACCTGTTCTTCCCTCCCAGTCAACACCGCTCATTTTTTGAGGCTGTCCTTGCTGATTGTGAATGTATTTTTCCTCTGGGTGATGACAAGGGAAGTTTAAATCTTGAACCACCACAATTAGCCTTTCTTACAACAGTAAAACCCAGAGCTGAACAGAAACTGTTGACACTGAATTAGCGTTTTTTAATGCCTACCCCTATATTTATCAAACACTTTATTATATATCACCATTTACAGAACATCTTTTAGGTTTGCCATGGGGATATGCGCATGGAATTGCCATGCAGTAGGGCATCAATGCTTCCATGCTAGAAGTTCCAATCAACTTGGCTAGACTATTCTCATCAACAAGCCCATACTAGCAGCCAGACAGTCTTTATCCTGAAAAGATTATGATGTAAATGGATAATACATGTGTGGGGTGAGAGGAGAACTGAGTCTATGGTTGCGCAAGAGGTCAAGAGCCAAGCAAGTCACAGAACCCAAATTCTTGAGTTGGAGCATAAGCTATCTCTCTGGGACCATCCCCACCCCATCTAAATATGTCTGTATCTAAGGTGGTGATGGTGTGTGTGGTTGTTTTTTTTTTTTTCTTTTTCCCTATATTTAAAAGAATAGCATTGCATTTATACCCTAACTTCCATGTTCTCCACACTGTGTGAACCTAAGAAATTCCTGGAGTCAATGGAATGGGTTAACACTGTGCAAAGTTCTGGTGAGGCCTCACTTAACGTTAGGTCAAATCCCGCTTGGTCCTTGAAACTTGTTAATTTTGAGTTGCAGCAACTTGTTTAATAACTCTGCCTCATTGATCCTGAAATTATCTAGGATTTCTAGACACTGACAACATTAGACATCCTGCTTGAAGTGGCCTCGCTTGCAGGTATTTCAGCACAAGGATTAATTTAAGATTTAAAACCTTTAAAACAAATTATTTCCCAATGACTACGCTTTTTCCATTTCATCGTTATGGGTTGGGGGTTTTTTAAGGATGATGCCTCTTTTGCAATACTTGAACATCTGTTGGGAGGCTTTGGGCCTGAGTTGTTCTTCTGTTCTTCCATCACTCTAGGACGTTTCTTACACTAGTGTATGAAGGGCAAAAGTAGGAGCAGAATCAAACTCGTTTTGGATACCCGTAGCTTGTTCATTTTGGTGGTGAGGCTCTAAAAGGGCATTTGTAAATAATTTGTCTGTAGGTTTAGATCCTGCCCAGAATGAAAAGGCTGCATAAGCTGTACCAGTCCATGAATAGTTCTGGGAAGAATAACTTCTCAGGTTGTCCTTTGAGGAACAGGTTCCTCCTGTTACAAAGGGTGAAGGAGAAGAGGATATTATTCTGTTGACCTGTGCGAGTAGAAAATTACCAGTGTCTCATTTGATAGTCAGACTGTGTGCAAGGCAGGGGAAAGAAAGTCAAGACTGCTCAACTGCACAGAGTTTGGGGGAGTAAGCAGGATATGAGTAGGCACTTACTCCTCCGTACACTCTTCCACCATTGGTTGTTCTGGGAACAAGGTCCTTGTGAGTATATTACTTAAATTGCAATCCACTCTTAAGACTTTTTCCCTTTAAATCCTAACTTTTACATTACTTCAAAGGATGTGTATAGGGTTTTGGTTTTTTTTTGAAGATTTCCTAAGATAAGACAGCAGCCATGATAGCAGCACTACTTGTCCTTTGGCATCGACAACTACCTTGTTCTGAAATCTTAATGGCTACTAAAGATCTGGGTGGGGTGAGACAAAGGAAAATTAATGTTCCATATCAGTGGCTTTGCTAGCTGGGAAAATGGGGAAACCTGAAGTTATTCTTGATTTCTGTTCTCCACCCTAAGAGCTGGTTGGGTGGGGTTGGGTCATTTTGTTCTTTGTTTTTTCTGGTTTTGGTTTGGCGCTTCCTTTCTCTTGTAAGCCCTGCATTAATCCTTCCATGGCACCTTCCAACCCATAGCTCCTCTGAGAGGGCCAGCCACCTGCTAGTTACTGAACTAGTTGGCATCAATGACAAGATGCTGTTCCTCATGGAATGGGACTATAAGTTTCTACTGACATCTAAGGACAGACCCAGGAAGCCAAATTTTGCAGTTCTGGTATTTATGCTGTAACTCCCAGCATGAGTATTTTTATTTACATATGAAATGAAGGAAATTGGCAAAAGATGAGTCCAGTATTCAAAGGCTAAATTTTACTGACCTGTGGGATGGTATGGGTAATTATTTGGGCCCACAGGCCACATAGAGAGATTTGGTGAGCTGTTGGGGTCTGGGTCAACACTCCCCACTCCCCGCTCCTTCTAACAGCTCACCAAAACTTCCTAAGCAGCTCCCCCCCATTTTCCTCCCCATGCAGGTCCTGGATGGTCTCCAGGCAGCAAGTCCAGATTGGTGGTGGCAGCAGCTGAAAGGATCCACAACTGCTAGGAAAGAAGTCTGGCTGCCATGCTGCCCCAGCCCCAGGGGCGGCAGGACTGGCTGCATGTGCCATGGCCCAGGCTGCCCCCTGCATGTGAACTGGGCAGGACCAAGGGACCCACCACAAGCTGGACAAAAATCCCTTGGCGGCCTGAATCTGCTGTATTTTGCCTGCTTCTGTTGTAAACTATGCATTAGGAGAGACAGAGGTCCAGATTTAGATCTTTTGAGTAAACCATTCAATTGCAACTATCCTGTCCCCTGCCACCAAAACCAAACAAAGCAGAAAAAATGCCGGATTTAAACCTCAGGCAGTCAAAGCTATCATTCATCTCATCATTGTCTTCAGTAGGATACAGGATGAGGCCTTTCACACACTGATGATTACGTAGTTGTATTGTTTGTTGGGATGATATGTTGAAAGGGTTTGTTTGCATGGGATTTGTTCTGGCAAGGAAAAGTTAAAGGGTGGATTGCAAAGGGGCTGGGTATGGCCTAGAGATATAACTTGGGGAGGTGGACTGTGCACACACCTGTGTGAGAGCCTGCAGCTTGATGGGGCCCATGGAAGCCTGCAGGTGTGAAGTCCCAGAGAGTGGAGATGGGGAAGGAGTCTACCATAGGCAGACCATATGGAAATCCTGAAAATCTAGGACATCATCTGGGAAATCTGGGACACTGCCCCCCCCTCCCCCCACACACACATACCGTCATAAGTCAGTAGGGCCAGGACTGCATGCTGGGCAGGTGGCAGTGCTTACTTGCCCACAAGGTGCTCTGTGCCACCCCAACTCCTGGCCAGACTGTGCCCTGCACCCCTGCATTGCTGGGATCCCCATTATAATTCCCAACAGCCAGCCAGGAACCAGCCTCTGAAATCCAGGACTGTCCTGGCTAAATCAGGACATATGGTCACCCTAGGACTGCAGCAGAGAAGCCTGGAGCAGTGCAAGCGGAGACCTTTGCGGGCAAGAAAGAGTTCACTCTAGAGATGGTTAGAGCTTCACCCTGCCACTGGAACTGTCTGCGGACTGGGAAGTAATCCCTAACCAGGGCTGAAAGAATTAGGAGCTAGTGGGCACATCTACATGTGCAACTAATGTGGAGCAATAAACTATGGCATATATTGCACTGGAGTTTATTGCTCCCAGGCACACCATTTACAAATGTGCCCAGGACTGCAGCATGTTGAGCTGGGTTGGAGTAGCCTCGGCTTGCAGGAGACTCCAGGGTCAGCCTGACAGCCTGGGGCTGCTCCATCCTGGCTCAACATGCTGCAGAGGGGCTGGCTGGGGCATGAGGATGTTCTGGTGTGGGGCTAGCTGAAGCACCGAAGCACCCTTGTGCCCCAGCCAAGGCCCATCAGCATCTGCACATGACGTGCTGAGGAGTTAAAAAACTCCATAGCAGGAGTGGTGCTTATATTTGCAAGTACTTATCTGCTGCAGAGTTAATTAGTTTCCTCTGTCCTAATAGCACTACATGTGCAGATGCGAGATGTTTACTGTGGCGCTAACTGGACAGCTCCTCATTAGACATCTTGTGTAGATGCACCCACTGTGTATTAAACCTTTTTTATGTTCAGCCTTCCTCAGTTCTGTCTGTGGTAGTGTTTTCTCTACTTATTAAAGTTGGGGGGTTTTAAATCCTAAATTTAGCTGTCCTGTAATTGAGGAGCTCACCTCACAGCCTTGGCTAACTCGGGGTCCTGTCACACACTGATATGAACCAGAGACCTACCAAGGATCCCTAACAGATGCTGTGAGCCACCCTGAACTCCCTACTTGCCCATTTAATTGATTTAACATTTGTCATTGTTCTGTAATGCAAATGCTGACTTTGTTAAGGGAAGACTTTCACTTTTTGACTTTTTTTCTGTAGGTGCTAATTCTTCGTGCAGCGTATACTTAGTAAAAATCCAAATTAGTCACTCCTGCAAGAAATTTTATATTAATTATGCAATTATTTTATTTTATATTGGCAGTAAAATGTATAAAGTACTTCAATTACAGTTTTTCGGAAAAAAATTAAGTCAACTACTACTACTTCACTTGAATATTCATTTATGACATAATTTGTCACTTGACATTTTGAGACTGCAGGTATTTTTGTAGCATACTTAATAGGTACAAAACAATACTGAACTGCTTTCTCTATAGCTGAGATTCGAAATATTAAGAGGACAGTATAATTTTATTTCCTTCACCTTCCCATGAGTCCATAACAGTAATTGTTCAGAACAAAAATCTATAGGACAGAGATGGAGATTGTTAATTGTAATCAAACAGAATGCCCAATCAAAGGTGCTTACAGCCCTTTCTTACATGTACAGCATTCGTATAGTTTTAATCTATTATTTCTATTGCAGTGAAGATTAGAAGCTTAAAGAGATTGAGGCCCTGTTGTGTTAAGCAGTCTATTGAGACAGTTCCTTCCTATCATTTAAATAAGATCTAATTTTACAAACGAAGTACTGACGCACAAAAGTGGGCAAGTCCCTCATCTAGAGAGGCACAGAAAGTCTGTAGCAAAGACAGAAGTTGTACCTGTATCTGAGGTGTTGGTTGTAGCTGTCTTGGTTGAAGAACACAGGCAGACAAGCTTCTTTGGGTAAAGGTGATATCTTTTATTAGACCGACTAAATAAAGAAGGGTGTTTGTACCCGGCAGCTTGCAAAGAACAATTTACCCAACTATTTAGTTGATCTAATAAAAGATATCACCTTTACCCAAAGAACCTTTTCTACCTATATCTGAGAAACTGAAGATTACAAGATTGTATCTAGTGTTTTTTTAATGATAAAGTGTTGAGTTCAGAAAGCATGGTACGGAGTGGGGTCTCCCAGGAGTCTGTCCTAGGTCTGATATTTGATATTGTCCTTAGTGACTTGGAAGATGGGATTGAATGCAACATTGATGACACCAGCATAACATTGCAAACAACCTGGAGGGTATGACTGGGATCCAGAATGACTTTAGCAAACTGGAGTAACATTCTCAATTTAATCAAACGATATTCAGTAAGGACAAGTGCAAAGATCTGTGCTTGGGATGGAACAGGCATGTGAAGAAACAGGGACTGGGGAATGACTGATGAGGCTGCAACACCACGGAAAAGACCCTTTGGGTAACTGTGGACTATACGGTGAATACAAGCTAACCATGCACTGTTGCAAAAAAGACCAATAGCGTACTGGGCTGAATTAATAGGAGTGTGATCTGCAAACCAAAGGAAGTTATTCTTTCCCTTTTTTTTTTTGACACTGGTGAGGTGTCCCATGTCCAGTTCTGGGTACCACGCTTCTAAAAAAAAATCTCTCTACAACTTTCTTCTAGAGCATTAGAGTTTAGATTAGTCCAGCAGAAATGAGAGGTATGGGAAATGTGACTTGTGAGGAAAGGACGAATGACCTGGAATTATTTAGTCTGGAGAAGACTAAGGGGAGGAAGGGGGGATTTTAATAATTGTCTTTAAACATCCGAAGAGTGGTTATACAGAGGGTGGAGAGCGACTATTCCCTGTGGCTGCAGGGGACAGCACAAGAATCAATGATGACAAATTGCAGCAAGGGAAATTTAGGTTGGGGGGAAGAAAAAAAAGAACAACCTTGCTTATCTTCAGAGCCCTCCATGTTTTCTGTAATTAACTCCCTCTTGCTCCTTTCACCTCAGCAACTTGCATGGCCTCAGTTAACAGGCAGCTAGAGACCACACGGTCTCCAATTTACATTTTATAATCAATAGAGTACTTGGATCTCCACAAACATTATTAACATGCATTTAATAACAGTTAATTTTCAGCTGACATTTACGGCTGCTTATTGAAGTGGAAACTCTCTTGCGTGTGCAAAACGGCTTACACAGAACTCTTTGCTACTACTGGATTGCATAATTGCTCCACATTTCCCTTCCATTTCAAGAGTTCTTACATATAAAATGTGCACTTCCTAGGGTGCTTCAAATAAAACCTTTTGTATTAGACACTGCAGAGAGGACATGTATCTTCTCCTGAACAGTGCTACACTTCATACTTCAGTTTCTGCAGCTGCTTTTGCTTCAGGAAACCCATGCAAACTTGTTCAACTGAATTCTAGCTAGCTACCAAAGAAACGGAGGAGACAACCAGACATGCAAGACAAAGCTAAGTAAGCTTTCTAGGTAATCTGAACATAGTTCATTAGATGGTTCAGTGAATAGCTGCAAGAAAAGAGTAACTGTATAAAAAAGTCAAAGTCAGACTAGCAGGATGTCTCATGAAGAGTTTCACTGGGATACAATAATAATCAACTGGTTACAGGAATAGACTACATGGAGCAAATCTGCAGACTGCATCTCTGGGAGAGGTTGCAAACACTTAGAGGGACAGGCTTGAAATTCAAAAAGATCTTGACAGTTCGAGAACTCTGCTCCAGACAACAAAAGACAACTCTGCAAATTGTTTTGTACTCTTGGCACCATGTTTTGAGCTGGAATTAGTTCCTGCAGTGTGCTGGTGGTATCCCTTTTCCATGTGGTCTGTGTGCAAGCAGTGTGTGAGACTGCTTTCTGTGCTGCTGCATTTGCTGCAATTAGTACATATTCTCCCTGAAGGCCTCCGAATAGTAGAAAGAATAAGCCCAGGCTTGGCTCCACGGGGAAGGCTCAGCCAGGTTGATTATCTGCAAAACATATACTGGCCAACGCATTTGACCAAAAGATTACAAGGTATTAGCCTTGGATGCTTGCAGTAAGATAGTACACACTGTTCAAATGTCCTGTCAGCCTAGTACAGTTTTCCAAGGGTTTGCAGTTCCCCTATTATCCAGTGATCATAACAAATAGCATTAATAGCATAACAGCATACCTTCCTGTTCTTTGTATTTAACAAAGCATACTGCAAGATCCTCCTGCTTACAGGGCCCATCGTCTGTCTCCTTATGCATCCTACCGTTATCTTGTATGTTTTAGACAATCCAATACCAGCGTCATCGGTGAACCTTGTGATGAGTCTGTACAACTGAACTGTGCATACATATTGCAGCTTAAATTTATGGAAGTAGTTTGTATGTCGCTTGTGGCTCCAGTGAGGCCTACCTTGCTCAGTGCTTCAGCAGAGCCTTTATGTCAATAGTATATATACTCTAGCTTCTGTGAGGCCTTACTGTTGGCTGCGATAGATTGCAAATGCAATGGCAGCTTCCTTTAGAGAATGTGCAAGACTTTAGTTAATTCAGCTCTGACCAGTCAGTACAGTGGGTCTTGTATAATCTGTTTGAAACCTTTTTTTTCCTATTCCCGCACTGCCAGCTCCAAATATGCAGCACATCAGAAACGGATAATTTATAACAGAATTGTAAAAGTCTGGGACCAAACAGGATGTTTTGGCGCTGGAGTAAGGGGGCATTTGGGGACTTCTTGCTCTTGAGGAGGAGATAAAGGCACATTTGGGAGAGTGAGGAAAATGTATTATTTTTTATCCTGTTAAAATGGCTGTCAGAAAAACAGTAACAATATTAGACATGTTTTGTCATTAATAACATCATGTTTAACACCCTGTTGGGATTAACAATACTACTCCACGTGGGATAAGAATTAGGAATTTTGGCTCCTTGCAGGTTTGGGAAGATGCAGCTTCTGTTATACTTGGTTCATGTTTTCAGTGTAGTCTCTGACACAGTAAGGAATAGAAACATGTTTTTTTCCTTTGGCTTTGGGGCCCAGCCGAATAAATGGAAGCTTGGATTATGAAGATTAACATGCAGAAGGGCAAGGACTCTTTGGCTGCCAAGCTGTGAAGTACGTGGGTTGAGGTTCCTGCATAACTCTGTGTGTTGAAGTGAAGAAATAAACAGCTGATAGTGGCGGAAAGAGCATTATTTCTTGCCTGCGTGTGCACGTGTGTTGTCATGCATTCTTTCATGTTTATGTGTTAGTACATGATTTTTGAAGAATATGGTTGGGGAGGGTAGTGGATTGAACCACACTGGAAGTTGCACAACTTTTATAAATGTTACTGTGGAATAATGTCATAATCCTGTAAGAGGAAAAAAAAAAGTTTAAATACTCAACCTCTAGTCAGTGAGATATTTTTGGTCTGCATAAGCATTTTATAGTTAGGTCCAAAGTGACCCACACAATGTCTTTAGAAATATGAATCATCTAGTCAGTTTTAAAAGGCGTATTTTACTTGAAGATATAATGCATTAGGATATGGACTCAAAGATGTCTGTTATAAAGATTTTTACCTGTTCAATACAGTTGAAATCTTGCAAAACTCTGCCCCTGGGCTCCTTTAGGTCATATGCTTTTCTATTTTAGTCCTCATAATCAGGAGATTAAATGAAGGGGTACATTTCCTGAGCCAGTCTGTATTGTCATTGTTTAATGGAAAATAAAACAAAAATGTATTTTTTTATGATAACATTGGGTAATACAGTGCAAAGACTAGATAAGTAGGTTAGAAGGGTCCCATATCAAAGATATAAAAATAACTACTTGGAGTAAAACTGGGAGAACCTGACTGCAGTAAGTGCCCTTTTGTGCTTGATATAATATACACTAGCCTCCATAGTAAGAGACAGTCCCTGCACTAAAAAAATTATAGTCCAATCAGAATACAGAACAGCATTGTTATTTTTGTTTTCATGTGGAGTTGAATTACAGGGAGGTTAATTAACTTATCTCAGGTCATAGAAGGATTTGGAAACACACTCTTAGTTCAGTTCCTTGCATATAAGGCCATTCTTTCTTCTTAAACTCCAAATGGGATTTTTGGGGTTTTTTTTTTTTAAGAGGATCAGCAAGAAATTCTTTTTTTTTGAACAAGTTGCACAAAAATGTGAACGCATACTCACCTTAATTAATTTAAATTCCTCCCAATAGTTCCTTCCACAAGTTCTCTAATTTGTGGTTGACCAATATCATATTTTGTACCTTGATTCTTGATTTAGAGCCCAAGTGGTGGAGCTTGGTGGCTTGAAGACTGTTTCAATAGTTGGGATCCTCGCAGTCAAAAAGCTACACTTTATTTCCTCTCTGACTCTAGCTTCAGCTTCCAGTTTCTGTGCCATCTTGACCTATTGGACCAAGGACCTGTTTAGATATTAGATTTTTTTTTCTCCCAGCAAGTTACTTGTTGACTGCAGTCAGCTGACCCTGACCCATCATTTCTTAGAACATATTCTGAAATTAAAGATTGAGGGATTCACAATTGTTGGAGGGGAGGCAAAAGCCCCTCTCTTAACATGTCCTGAGACCCCACTCGATGAACCCCGGTACTCACCACAGGGGCTGGGATGAGCAGCGATGGAAGAAAGATGCTGATGCAGGCTCAGCAGCACCACAGCAGTCTGAGCCTGCGGATTGGCGATCCCTGGGGGCAGAGCCTGGGAGCAGCGTGGGCTGCTCAAAAGGCAGCTGGGGAGATGCCCAGCTGCTGAGTAGAGGTGGAGGCTGCCATGGCTAGCACAAGATTTGAGTGTAGAGCAGCAGGACACCAGCGCAGAGCCTCTGATGGCGGAGCCAAGCGGAGGGAGGCAGAACACCAGCAGGGAAGAACAAAACGCTGGCAGGAAACCACCAGCACTGGAACCGGGTAGGAATGGCAGAGCGGGGCTCAGGGTGAGAAATCCCAGCAGCTGACAGGGCCGCCCAATGGGAAAGACACTGGGGCAGAGCTCAAGAAGCTAGAATTGGCCAGAGAGGCATGATAGGGAGATGGAGGCAGTCCCCATTGTCATGGGAGAAGGTCAAGCCCTGCAGGAGCAGCTGGGAATCCTGGTGGGGAAGGGTGGTGAGCAATGCCAAGACTTAGCAGGCAGCTGGGCAAGTAAAGAGCCGAGCGGCAGCTGGTTCGGCACGTGGTGGTGAAGGCGCAACTACCATGAGGTGGTGGGAGCAGGAGTAATTAGCTCCCAAAGTTAGCACCCCCCTTTTGAAGAGAGTAAGCAGAGGAATCAATGTCAAGTCTTCCCTGCTCCTCAGGGAGGCAGAAGGGTCCGGGAAACCAGAGTCCTCTATATTTCGAGGACAAACAAGTGGTGCCTTCACAGGGAGAGAAGGGCCTTGTGGAATTATTGTTACCCCAGACTGAGGCATGTTTAGTTGGTTCACAGGTTGGCCTGAAAATTAAGGCACAGCCCCATGGAGATTTTGAGGACCAGACACCCTATCCTGTTCGGGGCAGGCCTTGGTGAGGGGGTGGGGTGAAGAGAGGCAGAACCTTTGGGAAAAGGTCCAAGGAGTCTGGACCCTCCAGGCCATGGATGTGGTAAGGGTGGGGTAAAAGGGAGGTTTGGAGCCCCGTGAAAAAAGATCCAGGGTGGTGACCCCGCTGGGCCCACCAGCAGCAACTGCCTCCCCATTGTAGAAGTAATTGGCTTACTTCACTAGAAAAACAGACAAAGACCAGACATGCTGATACTGCTTAATTCAAATGTTCTGAGATCAGGAATCTGCATTCCTGCATTGCTTGGGTTATCTTGATATCTTGCTCTGTGCATTCCTGCATGCCTTGGGATAGCCCTATGCATAGCTAATTGTTTAAGTAAACTTTCTAAGTTTCTGTGTAATGTACTATTGTTTTGTTTCTCCAAGGTGTATTTTTTATCTCTTTCTCTGTCTTTAGTATAAATACACTTGTAAACTTAGAGAGTCTGAGAAAGCCTTTGAAACAGACAGGTGGGTGATTCCCCTTGCTGTGGGAAATCCTCCCTGTGATCACAGTATAGCCTTAAATAAAGAAAGCTGGCTCTGTCAGTTCTGATTCAACCACAACGCGAAGTTTGATTTCTTCCACAATTTGGTGCCGTGACTCGGATAGAGACACCTGGAGTGATCAGTTGGGACACAGACATCTCTTCGCTGAAGCCCTGGCACCAAACCAAGGTAAGAGACCTTTTGAAATCTCTACTGGGGCTTTTCAGTGAGAAGCTGTCTCTGTGTCTTCCTGATTCACTACTTGAGGCTCACTCTATCCGAACTTTTGCTGCCAGAACTGTCAGACCCACTGTGTAAGTACCAACTGTGAGTAGAAAGAGTCAAGGCTAAGAGTCAAGAATCTGTGTTGCTGTTGTCAGTGAAAGTATTTCCCTGTATGAATTGACTTAAGTTCTGTAAAGAGCTGTGAGGTCTCTCTGAGGCCAGAAGTAGAAACCTTGTGCAGCCTCCCCGAAGACAACAGATTTGTTCTGTGTGGTCTTTGAAAGCAAGGGTGCAAGGTGGAAACTCTTAGAGTGTGAATGTTTTTCCACGATAAGCGTTGACCAAGGCTGAGACTAAAGAAATGCTCTTGAACCTCGTGCCTCAATGCAGAAATTCCCTTGTGTGAATTGAGAGTATGAATTGAGAAATATGAGCCACTGACCAGGTCTGGGACTAAGGTTGGGTTCAGCCACCCCAAGGCTGTCCGGAAGGGCAGTTTTGAATGCAAGGGAGCCCAACTGGAACCTCGTGACCCAGTGGACAGGTTTACCCTTTCCCCACCCTCATAAATGAGCCGTGTCTAACCATGAGTAACTGCATTGTGTGCTGTTATTGCAGTGGCATCTTGTCTTTGGACATTAGCCACTGCATCTCTGTGCCACTAGCAAATCTCACAACCTGACCGGACACCCTGAATAAGCCATTCCTGTATGAAAGACCTGTGTGAACTGAGTTTAAAGATATGGGGAGCGGAGTGTCTAAAGACATACCGGCTCTGCCAAAAGGGACTCCAGCTTTGTACATGTACACACACTATGGCCATAAAAGTTGTAAGTTTCTAGACAAATGGAACTGGTATACCAGAGACGATTTTAGCCGGCAGTTTCCCCTGGAGGGAACATTTGATTTAAGTAAAATTGTTCATCCCCACAGAGACCTTGAGTTAACAGGTAGTAATATACTACAGACTCAGTGGGACACATTTTTTTGATTAATATAAAGAAGCTTCCAAAATAAAATAAATAAATAAAATAGGGGGGGGGGAAAAATCTCAAGTTCGGAGTCTTAAAGACTCCCAAGAAAAACTGAAATCTCAGATAAAGGAATTAAACAGAAAGGTGCACCAAAAGGGGGACCCCCATCAATAGTACCATCAGCACCAAAACAACTTTATCCCCAAATAACTGAGAATGAATCTGCAGAAGATATAACTGATTTTCTTAATGTGCCACCCCCATATCAGTTCCAGGCACAATCTGAACCTGAAGAAGTCCGAAGTAACCAAACAGACTCTTCCGGCAGGATTAGCCCACCTCACCAGGAAGCTATCACTCACCAACCGTCACCTGCCCCCGGGGCATGCCCACGCCCACCGAAGACATGGCGTCTGTCTCCTGAAATCTCAACTCCCTTCTCTTGTTTAAGGTCTGGTACCCAGTATGGTCCAGCCCCTTCTTTAAAATCTAAAAGGCTCAGCTTATGCCTTTTTGCCAACTTCCAGGGCAAGGTCCAAATGGGGAAACTACAATCACAGTCCCTGTCCCCTGGACCCCAGGAGATCTCCTAAACCTTGTTAAACAATTTCCCAACATCAGAGAGGAGCCCCAGAAATTTAAAGATGAATTGGAAACTGTAATCCATTGTTATGATCCAACATGGGCAGATTTGAACCAATTAATAAGAAGTGTTCTGCCCTCTGAGGTCCACAACCGCCTCATCACACAGGCTACCCGGCCTACTCAAGACCCCGGAATTGGAGATCACTTAGCAGATGCCCGAATACGCCTCCTTGAGGCTGTGCTTAAAATTTGCCCCAGGAAAACTGACTGGGCCAAAATACATAACTGTAAACAAAATAAAGGAGAATCCCCAGCAGACTACATGGACCGCTTGAAACTAGTATTTGAAAGACATTCTGGTATTGAAAATGCAGCTGAAACTGCCCCAGAAGCAGTTGCTTCTGCTTTTGTCCACGGACTTCTTTCTAAAGTGCAGGAACAGTTGTGCACAATTGCTGTAGGTTGGCAGACTAAGCCACTCACAGAACTAGTCACCATTGCAAATCATTGTACAACCTGCCAGGAAAAGAAAAAGGAATCCACATAAACTAAACTAATGTCATTGCAATTACAGACTTCAGACAGGGGCAGAAGCCGAGGTTTCCATCGAGGACAGTTCAGAGGCAGGGGACGTGGTCGTGGGATGGGACGAGGAGGATTTCAGTCCCCAGAGAATGGCAGTTGTCATTATTGTGGCCAACCAGGACACTGGAAGGCTCAATGTCCTCACCGGCCTGGCCAGCTGGGGATGATGTTTAAACCTCCACCACCTCCTCTCACTCAATTCTCTGTCCCAAATCAGGGAGCCTCCTGTTAGGCCAGCCAGAGGAATAGTAACATTATCACAGCCCTGCTTCTCCCACTTAATCAAGATGATCCCTTTGTTTCCTGCGTGATAATGGCATCTCTACAAAATGTTTAGTAGACACTGGTGCAAGCCGCTCTACTCTTCAAGCTGAAGAATTTTCCACAACTCCCTCTCCTCTGCTGTTGTAAATGCTGTGGGAATTTCAAATCAAATAGTTCCTCATCCTGTTTCCCAACCATTACATGTTTCTCTTGGTCCTGTTTCTGATCAACATGCCTTTCTCCTTAGTCCTTGTTCTCCTGTTAATTTGTTAGGCAGAGATTTGCTTTGTAAACTCGGCTGTACTATCTATTGTTCTCCTAATGGTGTTTATTTAGATGTCCCTTGTGATAACAAGATAGCAGCA
Organism: Crocodylus siamensis; assembly: GCF_052110815.1. Taxonomy (NCBI): domain Eukaryota; kingdom Metazoa; phylum Chordata; order Crocodylia; family Crocodylidae; genus Crocodylus; species Crocodylus siamensis. The sequence continues at coordinate 3,349,263 of NC_143396.1, read as the reverse complement.
CTTGCCGCTTTAGCTAGCTCACCTCCTGAGCCTGAGTTCCCTGATCTTTCTGTGTTGCAAGAAGAAATCATAAAAGCTCTCCCTCTGTTTCTCTGGTCCCCGCATGCTAATGAAGTAGGACAAATCCATACTGCCCAGCCTGTAAAAATTAGATTAAACCCAGCTAAGCCTTTACCCAAAGTTGCTCAATACTCTTTACGTCCGGAAGCCAAAAAAGGGATAAGCCCTGTTATAACTGCCCTTTTAAAGCAAGGTATCATTGTCCCAAACTAAGAGCCCTTGTAATACGCCTATTCTTCCTGTAAAAAGACCTGGAAAGAATACCTATCGCTTTGTACAAGACCTCCGTGTGGTAAATTCTGCAGTTTTACCTACTTTTCCTTTTGTACCAAATCCAGCTACTATCTTGGCCTGTATTCCCCCTAAAGCTTGTTATTTTACTGTTGTTGACTTGTGTTCTGCATTTTTTTTCTATTCCGATACACCCTGATAGCCAGTTTCTTTTTGCATTTACCTATCAAGGACTTCAGTATACCTGGATGCAATTGCCCCAGGGTTATATTGAAACCCCTTCTCTCTTTTCTCAAATTTTGAAAAAAGATCTAGATGACATAATATTTAAAGAAAATTCTGTGCTTGTGCAATATGTTGATGATTTTCTCTTGGCATCTACCTCCCTTGAAGCCTGTAAAACTGATTCCTTAACTCTCCTCACCTCTCTTGCCCTAAAAGGCCATAAGGCATCAAAAGAAAAGCTACAACTGTGTCTTCCTCGTGTCCACTATTTAGGTCATGAGATTTCTGCTGGAGAACGACTGCTTTCCTCTTCCAGAATAGAAGCTATTCTTAAAATCCCTAGACCAACTACTGTGTCCCAAATGCATACCTTCCTAGGCATGGCTGGCTACTGCCACGAGTGGATATGCGTACCTTCCTAGGCATGGCTTGGCTATGCCTCTATAGTCAAGCTGTTGCAAAATCTGACTCTTGTTAATACCCCTGAGCCTTTAGCCTGGACTTCAGAAATCAAAGCCGCTTTTGCCTGTATTAAACAAGCTCAGTCACAAGCTCCTGCCCTAGGTCTTCTCGATTATACTAAACCTTTTATTCTTTTTTGTCATGAAAAGGATGGATTTGCACTTGCAGTACTTACTCAGACACATGGAGACAAGCACTGTCCCACTGCTTATTATAGCTCTGCTCTTGACCCTGTTGCAGCTGCATTTCCCCCATGTCTCCGTGCTGTAGCTGCAGCCGCCGTCACTGTTGAACTTTCCTCCACCCTTGTATTAGGTTCTCCCCTTACTGTTGCTGTCCAACATGCTGTAGCAGCCCTTTTACTAAAAACCAAAACCCAGCACCTTTCAAATGCTAGATTAACTAAGTATGAAATCTTGCTTCTCTCTGCTGGAAATATCACCCTAACTAGGTGCCCTGTTTTAAACCCTGCTTCTCTGTTACCTACCCCTGCAGATGGTGAACCCCGGGATTGCATTTTTGTTACTGCACACCTAACAATGCCCCATACTGATCTAAAGGACACCCCCTTGCAAAACCCAAATCTAGTATTCTATGTTGATGGATCGTGTCAAAGAAACTCAAAAGGTTCCCTTGTTGCAGGATATGCAGTATGTTCCCAATATGATGTTATAGAAAGCCATCACTTACCTAATGTGTATTCAGCTCAAGTTGCCGAGCTTGTGGCCCTCACCAGGGCTTGCACCCTAGCCTCTGGTGCCTCTGTTAATATTTATACTGATTCTCGCTATGCTTTTGGTATTGTACATGATTATGGTCAACTTTGGAAACAAAGGGGCTTCCTCACTTCAGGAGGTGCCAAGATTAGTAATGGTCCATATGTAAATGCCTTGTTGAATGCTTTACAATTACCTTCTGCTGTTGCTATTATTAAATGCCAAGCTCACCAGAAACCTTATGATGATGTTACACATGGGAATGCGCTGGCAGATTCCACTGCCAAAGCTGCGGCTATTTCCACTCCTCAGGCTACACCTGTGTTTTTGTCTATTCCAACTGACCAGTCTCCATTGGCAAGTCTTCATGACGTTGCCCTCCTCGAAGATCAGGCTCCAGAACCAGAGAAACATACTTGGAGACTGGCTGGGTCTTTGTTACATCCTGACCATTTGTGGCGCTCCCCAGACAGCTGCCTGGTTGCCCCAATGTTCCTTCTTCCTCATCTTGCTCGCATACACCATGGCATGGCACATGTGAGCAAAGGGGGGATGATAGAAGCTGTTAAGCGTGATTGGTTTGCTCCAACTTTTCCATCTGTGGCTCAACAGTACTGCCACACCTGTCCTATTTGCCAAGCCCATAATGTGGGAAAGCCTGTAAAAACAAAGAAGGCAGCACATCCCCCATCTTGGGGACCGTTTGTAAATTTACAATTAGATTTTATTCAAATGCAGAAATGTTGTTCTTATGAATATGTTCTTGTTATTGTATGTATGTTTTATGGATGGGTAGAAGCCTACCCATGTGCAAAAGCTGACATCATAACTGTAAGCAAAAAGTTGCTCAGAGACTTTATTCCAAGGTTTGGTATTCCTTTATCCCTAAACTCTAATAGAGAAACTCATTTTACTGGACAGATAATGAAAGAAGTCTGCAAAGTCCTGCAGATCCAACAGAACTTTCATTGCCCATACCATCCGCAGGTCTCGGGTCAAATAGAAAATGCCAAAATGGCATTCTGAAAAATAAACTGGCCAAAATTTGTGCTGAGACTCACCTAAAATGGCCAGATTCACTTCCCATAGCCCTTATGAGTATGAGATCTACTGCCAACCGAAAGACTGGGCTTAGCCCACATGAAATTCTAATAGGAAGACCCATGAGGCTCCCTGCCGTGCCATCTGTTGCCTCCCACTTTTGCGATATACATTCACTTGATGATACCATTCTAGACTATTGTAAAGCACTAATGAAGTGTGTTAAGGCTTTTCATTCGCGGGTACAGGCAGCTCTCCCCAAAGAAGCAGGTGAGCCATGCCATTCCATCCTGCCTGGAGATTGGGTCCATGTAAAAGTCCATCAACGAAAGTTATCACTGGAACCTTCCTGGAAAGGCCCATTCCAGGTACTCCTGACCACCAACACTGCAATAAAGTGTCAAGGACTCCAGACATGGATCCATGCTTCACACAGTAAGAAAACATCAGCCTCATTAGACCTAGAGTCTCCTCCATATCAATCTTGTAATCAGCCTCCACAGACTGGTAGTGAGCCTAGCACCTGCCAGCAGGAGAGCTGAAGACCAGTAGTGAGCCAAGCGCCTACTGGCGAAGAGAATTTGCCACTACAAAGCGAAGAGGATGTGCCCCAACGACACCGCTATGCCCTTCGGGACAGGAAAATGGCCTCTACCTAGTTCCTGGTTCCCGAGGTGGAGTTGGTTAGTCATGATTTGGATAGTTCTCAGTATTTCTTTTTGGGCCATCTTATATGAATTTGACTCATCAGTTATAAGAAACTCTGTAAACCAAACTACACTTCTGCACTGACAAAGAAGATCACTTCATGAAAACGTGTTCTTGTCTTTAGTAAATCAAATTGGAATAGATTTAAATGTCTCTCATTGTTGGATATGTAGTCATGTTCCTATCTATTCTACTGGAGGAATACCCATGATGCCGGTACCCTTGAATGCAACTCAGATGTTAGCCCTTTACTATTCAAATTTTCATGGGAATGAAACCTGGCAGAATGTAAGTTGCAACCAGTCTGAATATGTACGATTAGCTTATGCCACTCCTGGAAAGTTCTGTTGGACCTGTAATGGATCTTGTGTTGCAGTAGGAGTCAGTAAGTGTGAGGTAGAATTTAAAATAAATGGTGCTTGGTTTTCTAATAATTCCTGGATATCTAACTACTCCCCTGCAGGTCAATTTTCAGGCTATTATTCGCAATGGATGAAGTCCCCACGCTGTAATACAGGTGGATATACTGCATTAGCTGGTCACTATTTTGTATGTGGAGATAAGGCCTATAAAAATCTTCCTTCTGGTTGGAGAGGAACGGGCTCTGTCTCCGTATCCTGCTTTTACTATGAGATCTCGTTTACCTAAAGGGAGAATTCGCAATGTTCGTGAAATTACAGAAAATCAAAGATTTTGCGGTATAATGTTCCCCAGCTATGGCGCAGGCTTAGCTATGTCCGAGATAAAGAAAGTTGCAGCATCTCTGGAAAAGATTGCTAACGCTACTGCTGATAGTTTTGATAAAATAAATACAGAAATGAAGGAAATAAGGCAAATGACATTGCAAAACCGACTTGCATTACATTATATACTAGCCAGCAAAGGAGGAGTCTGTACTTTAATAGGTAAAGAATGCTGTACTTATATTCCTGATAATTCAAAAGAAATCCAGGATTTAAGTAAACATATTCGAAAAAAAGCAGCTAAATTGCGTGAGTCAGATAACTGGAATTTGAATTCTTGGTTTAGCTCTATTTTTAGTTCCTTAGGCTCTACTGTCATTCATAGTTTGTTGATATTGTTTGTTGTTTTTATTGGAGTATACCTAGTGTTTACGATAATACAATGTTGCATAAGCCATGCTGCTCAGCCAATGAAGAATAGACCAGCAACCAGAAATGAGGTATATAATTTGTATGTTGAAATAGCAGAAAGTAAAGAGAAAGAAAAACTAGAAGTTGAAAGGCTAATGGCTATAAATATCTAACTTGTAAAAAAATTTTTTAAAAAATTAGGGAATGTAGAAGTAATTGGCTTACTTGACTAGAAAAACAGACAAAGACCAGATGTGCTGATACTGCTTAATTCAAATGTTCTGAGATAAGGAATCTGCATTCCTGCATTCCTTGGGTTATCTTGATATCTTGCTCTGTGCATTCCTACATGCCTTGGGATAGCCCTATGCATAGCTAATTGTTTAAGTAAACTTTCTAAGTTTCTGTGTAATGTACTATTGTTTTGTTTCTCCAAGGTATATTTTTTATCTCTTTCTCTGTCTTTAGTATAAATACACTTGTAAACTTAGAGAGTCTGAGAAAGCCTTTGAAACAGACAGGTGGGTGATTCCCCTTGCTGTGGAAAATCCTCCCTGTGATCACAGTATAGCCTTAAATAAAGAAAGCTGGCTCTGTCAGTTCTGATTCAACCACAACACGAAGTTTGATTTCTTCCACACCATTCATCAACATCAAAGTTGTGGTAGGTGAGTAGGGGCAGTGCCTCAAAACCATCTAGGTGGCCCTAGGGTGCAGTCCCACCCTGACATCACTGGGGAGGAAGGCACCAGCCAAGAAGGTGCCAAAGCCATATAATACCTACCGATGACAAACTGGTGCATTGGCCGAGAATGACAAACCTGACCCAGGGCTTGGACAGATGATGGAGGCACAGTCTGGCCCCCTAGCAGGAATAGATGCTGTGCAACAGACCTTAAACCTTGTGGCACAAATCTGACAGCAACAACAACAGCAAATGAACTGATGAATGACTTTGGATGAGTGAATGCTGAAGCAACAGGAGCTGATGAGTTGGAGCAAGGTGGGCTTGAGAATCCCAAAAATGATGGTGGGGGATGACCCTGAAGCTTTCCTAGAAAGCTTTGAATGGGTTGCATCGGCTGCAGGTCTGGACAAGTCGAGATGGGTGGCAAAGGTCAGGGTGCTGTTGGTGGTCCCCACCCAGGCTGCCTATAGAGCAATGTCTCGGTTCACAGCCCAAGACTATGATCAAGTAAAGGAACAGATCCTGTACTGCCTAGATATCACTCTGGAGCAGTAGCATCAGATGTTCTGGGCTAGGAAAAAGAAAGAGGATAAGCCCCCCCTCCCCCCAAGTCCTTCTCCAAAAGCTGATGGACCTACAAGAATGGTGGATCCAACCGACAGTTATTGAACAAGGAAGTCATGGGTATCTTCTTGTTGGAGCAGCTCTTGGTGGATCTGGAAGAGGATACCCAGAGGTGGGTGTGGAGGTATTGCCCCAAGACATAATGGGAAGCACTACAGCTGGTGGAGGACTTTGATTGCACCCAAAGTGAGCTACCTCATGAGAGGGGATATAAGAGTGGGACAGTGGCAGGCACTAGGCCTAGCAAGAAGAAGGGAGGCTGAAGAGATAGCCGAGGCAGCCACCCTTTGCCGTGGGACTCTGCCTCAGTAGAAATGATGGACTGTAGCCTGGGAACTACTGCAAAGGAAGTCTCCCAAGATAAACCCACAGTGATGGCCGTGGTGGCAGGATGGGCCGTCTGCACCACTCTTGATATGGGATGCAATCAGACCCTAGTCAGAGCAGGTCTGGTACCACAGGTGGAAGGGGCAGAGTCCAACCCTATCAAGATGCTCTACTTGCATGGGCTGGTTTCAGTATACCCCAGGTGGAGAATTTGAGTGAGTATACAAGGAGTCACTAGGGTGATACCAGTGGGGATAGCAGCAGACCTACCCTACCCAGTTTGAGTGAGTATACAAGGAGTCACTAAGGTGATACCAGTGGGGATAGCAGCAGACCTACCCTACCCAGTGGTCCTTGGCCAGCACTGGCCAGAAATCTACATGATTCTCAAAAATCAGCAAGCCCAGAGAGGTTGGAGAGCAGGGCTGATGGGCGAAGAGGAGCCAACTGATCTAGATGGGGGGATAGGTACCCTCTGGGACCTTGAATTACTCATCAGTGGAGTCCAGATCTGGGAGACCCAACAGGAGTAACCTGCCTTTTGGGCTGTCTGGGAGATGGAGATTGCCTGCAAGGACAAACAAGGGGTTCAGCCAGAACTCTGTGATCATATGCCCTGCTGTGAGGTGAGAGGTGGCCTCCTATATTGTGTCACAAGAGGACAGGGAGGGAAGGAACAGATAGTTTAGCTCCTGGCTCCCCAGAGGTACTGGGTGAAGTTGTTACACCTGGCTCATACTCACCCCTTTGCGGGGCACCCAAGCTGAGAAAAGGTGGTGGCCAGGTTGATGGGAAGGTTCTTTTGGCCATATCTCTACCAAGACGTAGAATAATTCTGTACTACCTGTCCAAAGGTGAGCCTAAAGAAACCACCCTGGGTGCCACTACAATCCATGCCAGTGGTGGAGGAACCATTTTCACAAGTGGCCTTAGATATCATAGGCCCATTACCTAAATCTTCAGGAGGCAACCAGTTTATATTGGTGTTGATTGATTATGCCACTCGCTATCCGGAAGCCATTCCACTCAGGTCAGTGACAGGTCCCTGAGTGGCAGAAGAGCTACTGAAGTGGGTCTCCTGGGTAGGAATACCCCGGGAGATCATCACAGACCAGGACACTAACTTTATGTCCCATGTGATGAGAGGGCTCTGTCAGATTTTTCACATTAAGCACCTTCGCACTTCCATATACCATCTCCAGACAAATGGGTTAGTGGACCAGTTTAATGGGACCCTTAAGGCCATGCTTCAGTGATGTACACAGGAGGACTCATGTCGGTGGGATCCATTGATTCCCCCTCTACTGTTCACTGTGAGGGAAGAAGAGATATGACAAGAACACGGGAGAATGCGAGTTTCAGGCAGGGCAGAGGGTTCTAGGGTGGTACTACCTAGCTCAACGAGTAAGTTCCTTACCTGCTGGCAGGGCCTTTTTCAGATTATCCGGAGGGTTGGGCCCGTACATTATGAGGTGCTGCGGCCTGGACATAAAAGGGAGAAGCAAATTTTTCACATTAACCTACTCAAACTGTGGCGGGAACCAGAGGGGCTGTTAGCTATGCCGATTCCTAAGGAGGAAGAGCGAGAGAGGCCGTTAGATGAAACAGCAGGAAGGGGAGTCTCTATAGGCCAAAAGCTGACAATGGAGCAGAGGCAGTAAATGTTAAACATAGTGCAGGATTTTTCGGACATGTTCAATGAGGTCCCTGGAAAAGCCCAAGGTGCATTCCACAAGCTTGTGACACAAGAAGGGGCCATAGTAAGAGAAAGATGGAGGCGCATACCGTACCCCAGGTATCCAGTCGTCAAGGAAGAAATAAGGAAAATGGTGGAACAAGGCGTTATTCAAGAGTCCAGGAGCCCCTGGCACAGCCTGATAGTTATGGTTCCTTCTGGTTGTGTATTGATTTCCACAGCTTTAACTCAGTAACCCAGTTTGCCTCAGCTGGAAGAGTTACTGGAAAGGATAGGACAGGTGCAATTTATATCCATGTTTGACCTAGCCAAGGGGTATTGGCAAATACCCCTGTGGTGGTAAGATCAAGCCAAGACCGTGTTCGGAACTCCATGGGGCCAGTATGAGTTTTGCAGGATGCCTCAGTGGGGCTGCAGCATCTTTTCAGAGGTTAATGGATTGAGTACTGATACCCCACCACTGATACACAGCTGCGTATATTGATGATACTGTGGTGTATACCAAAACATGGGATCAACATCTAGAGGCAGTCTGGGCTGGCCTACAAGACTTGGGGCAGGCCGGTCTGATGGCCCACCCTAAGAAGTGCGTGCTGGGCCAGTTAGAGACAAAGTACCTGGGATTCTTGGTTGGACAAGGCCAAGTCAAGCCTTTGGCTGATAAAATGGATGCCATACAGAGGTACGTTATCCCACAAACAAAGAAGCAGATGTGGACATTTCTAAACATAGCCAGTTATTATGTGGATGTGGATCTAGGTGGCCCTAGGGTGTGGTCCCACCTTGGGGAGAAAGGCACCGGCCAAGAAGGTGCCAAAGCCATATAATACCTACCAATGACAACAATTCACTTTAATCAAGAGCTTAGATACTGGGAGTTGAGCCAAGGCCACTTTTACACGTGTCCCCATGCTGTCTGATTGAAACACATCAGAGCAGCTTCAGTTTCATAGTTTTTCATAGTTTCTAGGGTCGGAAGGGACCTGAGCAGATCATCTAGTCCGACCCCCTGCCATGGCAGGAAAGAGTACTGGGGTCAAACGACCCAGCAAGGTGTTCATCTAACCTCCTCTTAAAAACCCCCAGGGTAGGAGCCTGCACCACTTCTCTTGGAAGTTGGTTCCAGACCCTAGCCGCCCTGACCATGAAGTAGCGCCTCCTGATATCTAGCCTAAACCTGCCCTCTGCCAGCTTGTGACCGTTATTCCTGGTCACTCTGGGTTGTGCTTGGGGGAACAGTGACTCCCCCAATGCCTGCTGATCCCCCCTGACTAGTTTATAACAGGCCACCAGATCCCCCCTCAGCCTTCTCTTTTGGAGGCTGAACAGGTTCAGGTCCCGTAGCCTCTCCTCATAGGGCCTGCCCTGCCCTGATCATGCGAGTTGCCCTCCTCTGGACCCTCTCCATGCTGTCCACATCCCTCTTGAAGTGCGGCGCCCAGAACTGGATGCAGTACTCCAACTGCGGCCTGACCAGTGCCGCATAGAGGGGGAGGATCACCTCTATGGACCTGCTCGAGATGCATCTGTGGATGCATAACAAGGTGTGGTTGGCCTTCCTAACTGCCTCCCCACACTGCCAGCCCATGTTAATTGAGCCTCAGTTAATTGGAGCACCTTTGGCTAATCACAACACTCCAGAATGCTGCAGCATCTCGTGTATTCAGCACCCTGTATTTCAAAATGGTGGGCAGGGGCATTTTAACTAAAGCTCATTTGACAAGCTTTAGTTAAAGCACTCCCACGGCCATTTTGAAACACGGGACATTGAATACACGAGACACTGTGGGCACTTTAATTAGAGCAGGTCCTGAGAGCTGCTGTAATTAAAATGCTTCCCCAGAGCATGTGTATAGGCACCCCAGAACTTCACTCTTTCTGAAGCTAAAAGACCTCAAACTCCTTCGGATGAAAGACAGTCTCGGAGACGTGTGCCTGTTCGGCTGAGTGATTTCTGATTTTCTTTAGTTTGGCTTCTTAATCTGGTTTTTACTGAAAATTGATTTCAGTTCACTGCCTTTTTGGAAGAACTGTACCAAAGATTATCTTTCAATAGACTCCAAGCATGAGTGGCTTAATAAAAAGTCTCTCATCTTATTAGAGGTTTATATTCTTATAACAGGCTCACTTTCTTTCATAACACATTGGCTAATACTGAAAATGGCTCTTCTTGAAAATAAGTGTCTCTTAACCCTTTAGCTACTACCCACTCTCATATTCAAAACCCATTTTCCTCTTTTAATCAAATAGGGCAGTTAGATCTTTAAATTTAGCTGATTCAGATCTAGCCTTAAGTGTGTGACTTACTAGTTCCCCTTTAGGGCCTATTACAAATTACAGCCAACTGGGTCTTTATCTTGCTAAAAACGTTTTGGGGTAAATCTAAACTCTTTGGACAAGACTCGCTGCAGGAGAACTTTGTGCTGCACTGTAAAATATTCGGCTTTGGAGAAGATCTCTCTAATAATAGGGATTTTTCAGCTGCACTCAGCTGGTATAAGAACTCTTTTTAATATGTATCCCTGGTCCCCATAAAGCAAGGACAAATGCACATGGTGAAAGCAAGCAATGTGTGTGGCTCAGATATTTCCTAACTTCGAGGGCCATTTATAGCGGCTTAACTTAGAGCAGCCAGCTTTACTTCAGGAGGAAGGGATTGCAAAGGGGGCATTGCAACTTCTCACCCATGTGACTAGACTCTGGGATCTGGGATACCCTTCATATAGCAACAGAAATGAAAATATCAGTACTAGAGTCAGATTCTTTCCCACCCCTTTGTTGGCAGAGACATGTTTGCAGCTTGACAATAATCACTTTGGTCTTGGGCAGGGCTAGAACTTAAAACTCATCCCGGTACCTCATTGGCTAGCTTAAGTAGCTTCCTACTCAGAGGTTGCATTTGCACAAACACTGTTTGGGGATGCTACTGGGCAGTAGCTCTGGTTATTGTGCAGACATTTAGTGTGCAAGTACTAAATGCCTGCACAGTAACAACTAAACTATTCTATACATTATCTCCCTATACAGTTGGGGGGAAATCTTGTCAGACTGTAATGGGGGGATGATGGAAGTGGACAGAGAATGAGAGGGAAAGTAATTAACTAGCATTCAAGTCACTGCTGATCTTGTGTGGTTTAAATGAGTTGCATACACAAAAGCATTGTAATTATAACAAGGGATTTCCATAAGAATATTTGATCAATCTCCACAGTTACGGCTAATTGAAGTCTCTGATTGCATATTTCAGTCTTGACACTGGGATATGATGAGCATGTAATGAAAACTCTTGGACTGCTCAGTTACAGGTTTTGGACTCTAAAAGGGTGAGATATGACTTGTTAAGCCAGAGGTCCCAGAGGCCAAATCCACTGAAGGACTTGTATGCCTAACGGGGCTTAAGGATGTCAATTCCAAGACTGTGATCCCTGAAAGCCCCTGCCATAGAAATGGCCCAATGAAGGATGTGTCTTGAGAAGCAGGACATACTAGACCGGGGGAGTGGTGCAGTAATGGAGCAGTAATGTTTGGGTATCTGTGCTAGCTTGGGGATTCAAACATGACACTGTATAAAATTCCCTAGGCAACTACATTTCTTCTTCTATGCATGCTCCATCTAGGCAGAAATGAGAAGGTTTGTAGTTCTCTTTTATGCCTGATTCCCTTCTGGGATCATCAGACTAGTATTCTCCCACCTAAGTTTCCTGATAGTGATTTGGTAGACACCATGTGAGAATGTTGAACATTATGCTGACTGCATCAAGCTCTGCACAGACCGTGGCATCCAGGCTATTTTCATTCAGAAAGCATATTGCCGAGGTTTATGTTGGGGAGGAGGAGCAGAGGGAGCAGGGTGCACATGTGCCACACGTGTACCCCCTTATCTGAGCAGCGAAGGCAGCAGCTGCAGAGGAGACAGTGGCAGAGGCAGCAACAGCTGATTCCTCCTAAGGTAAGTGGGGCAGAGGGTACAGAGCAGCTGAGGTGGCTATGGAGGGGAAGCCCTCTGGAGCCCTCTTAGCTCACCCAACAGGGAGCCGTGCTCCTGAGCCGCACGGGGGCAGGCAGACTGTGGGGGGGATCTAGTGGGGGCCTTTCCTCCAAGCGGGGGGGAAACTCCAGCTAGTCCCTTGCGGTGGTATTGCCTGCCACCCCAGGATCCCAGTGGAAGGGTCAGTAGGGGCAGGACCATCGGCACGCACTTCTGGCCTAGCTGGAAGGCCTGATTGGCTGAAGGGCCAACTGTGGGAATTTAAAAAGCCCGTGGTTTGAAATTCCCCCCCGGCAGTTGGGGAGCAGGAGCAGAGGGAGCAGGGTGCACGTGTGCCACACGTCTACCCCCCCATACCTCAGCGGTGAAGGCAGCAGCTGCAGAGGAGACAGCGGCGGAGGCAGCAATAGCTGATTCCCTCTAAAGGTAAGTGGGGCAGAGGGTACAGCGCAGATGAGGCAGATCCGGAGGGGAAGCCCTCAGAAGACCTCTTAGCTCGCCCGGCAGGGAGCCGCGCTCCTGGGCCGCATGTGTGAACAGTGCACACAAACAGACATGCTCTGTAAGGGCGCGCCAGCGTTTCTGCCCGCATTCGCGTAAGGTGGGCATGAGGTAGCTGCCAAGAGCGGCACCTCCAGTGAGCATAAGCAGTAGGTGCAGCTCTGCAGACATGGTGTAGACATGGAGTGTGGCTGCCAGGGGCCCCGCCCTGGCGCTGCTGCCTGCTATAGGCTCTTTTGAGGCCTCCACCTAGATGGAGCTCATGGTGGGGTTGGTGGCCCCTTACCCCACTGTCTGTGCGGGGGGGCTCGGTGGGGTCTTGGGGGTGGGTGGGGCCTGGTGGTCCCCTTGCCTGTCCCTTCTGTGCATGACTTATGGCCCTGCATGAGCAGGTGAGGGAGCTCCAGGCTGAGGTAAGCAGGCTGAGGGGGATGAGGGATGCAGAGGATGAGATTGATGCCTATCTCTGTTCTCTGCAGGCCCGGTCGCCCACTGTACAACCCCCACAGGAGATGCATCCAACACAGGAGTGGCAGAAGGTGTCCAAATCCAGAGCTGCTAGGCCTAGAGTGGTGGAGGCTCCTCAGCTTCACCTGGAGAACAGGTTCAAAGCCCTGGCAGCTGTGATGGAGAAAGGCAGAGAAATTGCTTCTGGTGGGGATGATGCCACTCCCCAAATGACAAAGAATGGGCAGAGAGCTAACACCAGCAGGAAGAAACGCAGGGTCCTCATCATCAGAGACTCCATCCTACAAGGACTGGAAGGTCCTATCTGTCAGCCTGACTCCATGACGTGAGAGGTCTGCTTCATGCCTGGGGCTCAGGTTAGGGACATCACGGAGAGTATCCCAGCCTACATCTGACCTGCAGATCAGTACCCCATGGTTGTCATCCACGTGGGAATGAATGACGCAGCCAGGGGCACCGCTGACCACATTATGAAGGATTTCAAGGCTCTGGAGGTCAAGCTTAAGGAGACGGGGGTGCAGGTGATATTCTCCTCTCTTCTTCTGGGGAGTAGGAGGAGACGGCAACACGAGGCCTGCATTGGCGAGGTCAACCGGTGCTTATGCAGTTGGTGCCACCAGGCAAGCCCTGGGTTCCTAGATACTGACCTATGCTTTTGGGCAGGGGACTTGCTGGGGTGGGATGGCAAGCATGTCTTCTCTTCTAGGTTGGCTGATTTCGTACAGCAAGCTTTAAACTAGCCTCGCTGGGGGAGGGGGCTGCAGGAAGATGAGGAGACAACACCCAAGCAAGACAGGTGACAAATGCAAAGAGTGCCCAGGTAAGAAACAGGGGTCCAGACAGTCTCCCAAAGTGGGGGGTGGCACACGCAGCTAGGCAAGGCCTTAAATGCTTATATACCAATGCTCGTAGTATGGGGAATAAACAGGAGGAACTCGCCCTCGGAATAGCTAGTTCAGACCCAGACATAATAGGGGTTACAGAAACATGGTGGGATTCATCCCATGACTGGGCAGTTAGCATTAGGGGCTATAAGCTTTGCAGGCAGGATAGAGAAGGAAGGAAAGGTGGGGGTGTGGCACTATATGTCAACGAGCAATACACATCCTCTGCCAGCAGAATGGGGTCAGAGGAGGGGCAAGCTGAAGTGCTCTGGATAAAGATATAAGGGGGCCATGGGGAGAGGGATCTAAGGGTGGGGGTCTATTATAGACCCCCCAACCAAGGGGAGGAGCTGAACCGGGAATTTTTGGGCCAGCTTGCAGAGGCACTTGTGGCAAGGGATTTAGTTGTCATGGGTGATTTAAATTACCTGGACATGTGCTGGGAGGAACAGTCAGCCAGGTTGGACCATTCCAGTAGGTTCCTGGCCAAAATACAGGACCTCCACTTAATTCAGGAGGTGCACAGTCCCACCAGAGGAAATGCCCTGTTGGACCTAGTCCTGGCCACAGGTGATGACCTGGTAAGGGGCCTCCAGGTTCTTGACCACCTGGGTGATAGCGATCATCGCTTGCTGAAATTCACCATCCAGCGCAGGGTGTCAAGGGCCTGCAGCAAGACGGTAGCCCTGGACTTCAAGAGGGCCAACTTCAATGAGTTGAGATTAGTGGGAGAGGCACTGGGGTTCTCAAGAGCAGGGCAGCTCAGTGCCCAAGATGAGTGGTCATTCCTTAAGGAGATGATATTCAGAGCCCAAGGGGTGACCATCCCAACAAAAAGCAAGAGGGCAGGAATGCCTGAAAGCCCCCCTGGCTCACCAAGGGTGTACGGGAATGCCTGATTGCCAAAAGAGGCCTGCATTGGCAACTGGTGTACAACTGGTGGAAGGGGGGTGCTATCTCCAAAGAGGAGTATACCTCCTCTTTTTGGGCCTGTAGGGGGGCTGTCAGGAAAGCTAAGGTGGACATAGAGCTAGGACTTGCATCCAAAATCACAGATAATAGAAAGTCCTTTTTCAAATATATAGGGAGGATGAAGAAAGCACCGGGAAATGTGAGGCCCCTGCAAGATCCTCTGGGCAATCTGGTGGTCGCGCCAGAGGAGAAGGCAGACCTCTTTAACCAATTCTTCACCTCTATTTTCTTGTGCAGGGACCGGGACTTCCCCACCGTGATGCAAGACGGACTCAAGGGGAACGCCTCCAGACCTCAGGTTGGGGAGGACCAGGTTAGAGAGCTTCTGGAGGGGCTGGACGTGTTTAAATCAGTGGGTCCAGGGTTGTTGAGGGAGCTATCGGGGTTATTGCAGGGCCCTTGGCATGGCTTTACAAGTGCTTGTGGTGCTCAGGCAAGGTGCCAGATGATTGGAAGATAGCCAACATGGTCCCCATCTTTAAAAAAGGGAGGAAGGAGGACCCGGGCAACTATAGGCTCGTCAGTCTTACCTCAATACTAGGGAAACTCTTTGAGAAGATCATCAAGGAGCACATCTGCGATGTGTTGGCTTCAGGGATGATGCTCAGGGGCAACCAGCACAGTTTCATTATGGGCAGGTCATGTCAGACCAACCTGATTGCCTTTTATGATCAGGTCACAAAAGCATTGTATTCAGGTGTCGCCATGGACGTAGTCTTTCTGGACTTCAGCAAGGCCTTTGACACCGTCTCTCACCCCATCCTCATTAAAAAACTAGGCAACTGTGGCACTGATGCCTACACAGTCAGATGGATTGCAGATTGGCTGAAGGATCGTACTCAGAGGGTGGTAGTGGACTGGTCATATTCAACCTGAGGGAAAGTGGGCAGCGCAGTCCCCCAGGGCTCGGTCCTTGGGCCCGTGCTGTTCAACTTCTTTGTCGGCGATTTGGACGATGGGGTGAAAAGCACCCTGTTTAAATTCGCTGATGATACCAAAATTTGGGGAGAGGTGAGCACGCAAGTAGGGAGGGAAAGACTGCAGCAAGACCTGGACAGGTTACAGGGGTGGGCTAACAAAAATAGGATGCGTTTCAATACTGACAAGTGCAGGGTTCTGCACTTGGGCAGTAGTAACCAGCAGCACACTTACAGAATGGGAAACTCCCTTCTTGAGAGCATGGAGGCAGAAAGGGATCTTGGAGTCATTATTGACTCCAAGATGAACATGGGCCGACAATGCAAGGTCACGGTTGGCAGGGCTAACCGCACCTTGTCGTGCATCCACAGGTGCATCTCTAGCAAGGACAAGGAGGTGATCCTCCCCCTCTACGCAACACTGGTCAGGCCACAGCTGGAGTACTGCATCCAGTTCTGTGCGTCCCACTTCAGGAGGGATGTGGACAACATAGTTTCATAGTTGCATAGTTTCTAGGGTCGGAAGGGACCTGAGTAGATCATCTAGTCTGACCCCCTGCCATGGCAGGAAATAATACTGAGGTCAAAAGACCCCAGCAAGATGTTCATCCAACCTCCTCTTAAAAACCCCCAGGGTAGGAGAAGTTGGCTCCAGATCCTAGCCGCCCTGACCGTGAAGTAGCATTTCCTGATATCTAGCCTAAACCTGCCCTCTGCCAGCTTGTGGCCGTTATTCCTGGTCACTCCTGGCAGTGCATGGAGGAATAGTGACTCCCCAATGCCTGCCAATCCCCCCTGACTAGTTTATAACAGGCCACCAGATCCCCCCTCAGCCTTCTCTTTTGGAGGCTGAGCAGCCTTCTCCTCATAGGGCCTGCTCTGCCCTGATCATGCGAGTGGCTTTCCTTTGGACCTTCTCCATGCTGTCCACATCCCTCTTGAAGTATGGCGCCCAGAACTGGACACAGTACTCCAACTGTGGCCTGACCAGTGCCGCATAGAGGGGGAGGATCATCTCCTTGGACCTGCTCGAGATGCATCTGTCGATACATGACAAGGTGCGGTTGGCCTTCCTGACTGCCTTCCCACACTGCCGGCCCATGTTCATCTTGGAGTCAGTTATGACTCCAAGATCCTTTTCCACCTCTGTGCTGACAAGAGGGTAGTTTGAGGGGGGTCATTGAGAGGGTCCAGAGGAGGGCCACCCACATGATCCGGGGACATGAACAGGACAGACTCTAGAATGAGAGGCTGCGGGACCTGAACCTGTTCAATCTTCACAAGAGAAGGCTGAGGGGGGACCTGGTGACTATCTTTAAAATCACTAGGGGGGACTAGAAGGGTTTGGGAGAGACCTTGTTTCCCCAAGCGCCCCCTGGCATAACAAGGAATAATGGCCACTAGTTGTTGGAAAGTAGGTTTAGATTAGACATCTGTAAGAACTACTTCACAGTCAGGGCAGCTAGGATCTGGAACAAGTTCCAAGAGAAGTGGTGCTGGCTTCTACCCTGGGGGTCTTTAAGAGGAGGCTTGATGCCTACCTGGCTGGAGTCATTTGAGCCCAGTTTTATTCCTGCTCAGGCAGGGGGTCAGACTTGACGATCTACAAGGTCCCTTCTGACCCGACTTCTATGATTCTATGATGCTCACCCCATCTAGCTTTAGGGATTATGTTAGTGGGAGATCTGGGTTCCACATCCTCCTCAATCTAAGAGGAGTCAAACCCACATTTTTCTCTATACAGGGAAGTATAGCGAAGGAGCTGAGAGTAATGTCTGTTTCTCTTGGTGAAGCTGTGCTACGGCACAAGAAAAGATTCAAGGTTCATTGGGCCAGAGAATGGGAGTATGATTCTTCAGCCCAGTGATCGGGGTATTTACTTGAAAGAGAGAACATCTGGGCTCTGATCCCTGCTCTAAGGACTTGCAATTAAAAAGTCATTGGATAAAATACAGAAACAGTATTGAAGGCAGAGACTTCTATCCACATCTCTAAGAGCTCTAGACACTTTAGTAGTGAATTGAAGGAAGGGCCTCACCACAACCAGTGGCTTGGTTTTAAAAAGTGATGTGTGCTGCCTTTTGATATGGTCGTTATAAGGCTCTGATTGCAGAATATACTTCTGGGCTGTGAATCCCACTCTTATGTAAGCATTTCCTAAAGCTTGGGAAACTCAGGGGCAGGATTTAAGTCACTTTGTTGGTTAGCTTAGATATCTCTCCACTCAGAGTGCTGACTGCTGTGAATCCCACTTTGAGGCATCTGTATCTCCCCACTTGCATTGTCTACAGATTTTAGGGGCCTGATTTGGGTCTATAGAGATTCTACTCTTGGTGCCTAGTGCCTAAACGTTACATGTTAAAATAGTAGTATCACTATACCTAGGTCTCTTTGTAAATCTAATGCTACTTGCATTAACTTGGAGACTGTATTAGTCCTAAACTTGAAGTGTGGATTAGCCACTAGAGTGTCACAGAGTCCTGGATTATGACCAAATATATTCCAGAAAAATATGGCACTATCCATCCTGTTCTTCAGGGCCTTGCAGAATATAGTTTCATAAAATTACATTGGAGCTTGCTACTGCTTGGACACTGAATTCTAACAAAGATCACAACTATATGTAGCAAAGTGCATCAACTGACAATTGTCTTGGAAGCCTGCTGGGAAAAGCTTATTAAGACCTAAGAATATATGTTTCTGAGAAATGAATAATAGACAATTTAGCCGCTTGAAAATCCAGTCCCCAAAAGAATTGTATTAAGAGTTTTAATGTAGAATCCTAAATTAATTTAGCTAAAGTAATTATGTCTCACAACTATTTCACATATGTAATCTGAAGGGGTAAAAAAGAAAGAGAATGAATTTCTTCATATCTAGCTTGAACTTTATCAAATTTGGATCTGTCCAGTCGATTCATTCTCTATAAAAGAATGGCTATACTAATGAGTATTGATGTTGATGTGCCATTTAAACACAAATGGGCTAAAATTGCCTGTGATACAAGATGTTACCATGTGCATCTGAACCCTAGTGACTCTATTGTCTTCAGTATAATTATCCCAGTGATGAATCTAACTTATCATGAATCAGAGTCGCTCTCTTAATTTGAAAGCTGTGTAGATATGCACCTATGCAGGCTAATTAAATAAGACTATAGATGGGGACTTCATCAAGTTGTGGAAATTGTGAAATTGGACATTTTCCATGAAATTGGGCTATGTCAGCAAAATCTGCAAACAAACTCCAAAAAATCCCAACATGCTGGTTTTCCAATAGAAGCCAGCAAACCCCATGGCCACCGAGAGTGCCAGCATGAAGGGAAGCAGCCAAGATGGCTGTGTCTCCTGCCCCTTGCTGCTGATTGGCTGAGGGCTACCTGGCATGCAGCCCCACCCCTCTCAACAAATCAGCAATAAGTGGTTGGGCCATAAGATGCACAGCCCTCTCAACCAATCATTGGTGAGGGGCAGGGCCACTGGGGTCCTTCAGCCAATCAGAGGCATGGGGGTCCTGCCGCAATAAGCCTATGAAAATGGTGAGTGGCCCTGCTGTCTACCTGCAAAATTAGCTGCCTGCCTTCTCAGTTTGAACTCCCACTCTGCCGGACCCCCCAGTGGCTGCCTCACCCAGCATCACCCCATAACTTGCACCCCGAAGACCCCATGGCTACCTCCACAACCCCAGGCACCATGACTTCAAAAAAACAAAAAACAAAAAACAAAAAAAAAAAACCCAGAAAAAAATGGGAAAAAAAGCCTCTGCTTACCCTACAGGGGTGGGGGGTGCTCCAGGGCCTCCTAGTAGATTCCCCCACAGGAAGCACAGGATGGGGGGGCAGGAGGGCCTGCTGTGGCTGGTAGGGCTGTCACCTTGCCCCACACTGTGTGGGCAGGGCACCAGTCAGCCAGATGGCAGCCAGACTGCTGGTAAGTGCTGGAGGGGTGGTTTTTGTTTGTATAAAATTATGGGGGGACAGGGATCGGCAGGGCTTGGGGGCCTGGTAGTGGAAGAGGCCAGCCAGGGCAGGGGGAGGGAGCCTCGGGGGGGCTGGCAAGGGGAGAAGCTGGTCAGGTCAGGGGGTCGGGGGAGGAGGTGGGGTCTTTGGGGGTCCATCCCATGGTCCCCTCCCCCCTCCTCCAGCCCCCCCCACACAGCCTCCAGTTGCCTCAGACCTTTCCCCGCTCCACTTTTTTAAACTTCCATTTTTTTAGATCCCTGGGGTCTAATTATCTCCCCGTGCTACAAGTTTGCAGCATGGGGAACATTTTTTCATTCCCGCATGTGCCTGTTGCCTTGCCTCAAAGGGGTTTGAGATGCGGCAAGAGGCACATGAGCACTTGTTTGGATGTGCCCTATGAGTCCATTAGGTGTTATTCTAGAACTATTAAATCCTCCACCTACTAAAGCAAGTGATAGGCCAAAACAGCCTGCTGCCACTTCAATTAGATGACTTCAGTCCCTGAGGCATAATCAGAGGCAAATAGCTGTCCAGCCCAAGTACTTAAAAGACTATGTTATCTAGCAGGGTGGGTGTTATGTATTGAGTGTTTTGGGTGCTGGGGATGTGAACGTGCATACTCACAACCACCAATCCACAGGGCTATTCTATGTTGCTGCCTGATATTTATGCTTGAAGAATATTCAGTTAAGCTATTTGTCTATATGCTAAAGCTGATTACCCCTTGCTCCCAAACAAGCCCCTGCAATACGCAAAATGTGGCATTCACATTGGATTTGCTTGCATATTACAAAACAGCGTTCATATCACGCTATCTTACATATTCATTACTTCACCTTCTCTTTGATGACCGGGATGACTGTTATCTTGCCACCCTACTGCATGGTAAAGACTGCTGAAAGATCATTCTCTTTATTTCTCTTACCATATCTCCTTGTTTTATCTACAAGTTCTGCCTTTCTCTACAACATCAAACACAATGGCTTGTTAGCTCTTTGGAGGCCTTTTCTGGTTCATCCCCTTTGAACCTATAACCTTTCAGTAATTCTAGTAGTACTTCAATTTTTCCCCTTTTTTAATTTTTATTCTAATATTGTAGAGGATTTATATGCAGAAAGAGGGTCTAGGTAAATTGAGTAGATGTTGCACTGTGAGTAGTTCACCCTGCTCTAAATCATAGTCTAAGCTAATCTGCATATTGTTTTCACAAGTGTATTTATTTATTTTTTGTCTATTAAGACATTTACAGAACATATTGTCCCCAAAGGCTCAGTACTTTAAAGAAGGTCAGGTATTTCATTTTCTTGACCCTGTTCCATATTCCCTGTCCTCTGTAATAGTCATAAATCTGCTTTGTCTGGTTGCCATTTCTTCTGCGTCTAATTGTGATACTTCCTTTTAACCGTTCTTGGATGGTATGGGGTAGTTCATTTCACATTTGTAGCCCATCTGAATGTAACATCTGGAAAAGTGCATAGAGGAGTTTTGTCTAAAGATGTACAAAATATTTGTAAAGAAAAAAATCTTGCTTTTGGGTTTTCAGATCTGTACAGACTGAAAGCAGGCTTTTAAAAATGTTTGCTAGTAGGGGTATTATGAGAAAAAATGCTTCCCTGTATTTTTGCATTTATAGTAGGAGTTATTTCCAGTCTTAGTGATAACATTGGTTCTGGTTTCCCATTTGGCTTAGACTTTCTTCTCTGGTCAGGAGTGCAGCCATTTTCAGTTATTTCCTGGATCGGCCAGATTATGAGTGGCTTCAATGTAGCCCCACAGCAAGAGGAAACAAAGCCTTTCCCCCTGCTATGCTCCTTTGTGTGGCTGCCCTGAACTTGCGAGTTCAGAGGATGAAACAGAGAAGTAGGGACTATAACTCATACTGTACCAGATGGGAAGAGAGATGGCTCATCACACTCTTGGCTTTTCTGCCAAGGCTGCTCCCACTGTCTGTGTTAGTCAGTTGGACTAACTTGGTGCAAGAGCATGAATGTGCTTTACCTATGAAAAGACTGCAGCCTATTCTCCATACCAACTTTATGAACAGGCAAGTAATGCCCTGGGCCATTGAATCCAGTCCTTTCCTATCCATATAACTGTATTCATCATGTAACAAGGTCAATTTAAAACTGGTATGGTTTATTGCCCACCAAAATCCTATTTATTACTCGGTTCAAACATGGTCCCTATTTGGATTTGTGTGTAGATCAAACCTAATATGTTGCTTCTAGGTTTGTTTGTTTTTTTAAATTGTTAATAGAGTTTACATGACCTCAGTTTTACTGCTGCAAATATTTTATTCAGCTTCTATGCTAGCTGGCCATACCATTTAGATAGGCTTGTTTCTGGAAGAAGTATATTTAAAATGGTACCCAACCGGGGAGAACACGTTAGAAGTGTCTCACAGTAAGAAGTGACCATTGTGACCATGTAATGTACCTGTATGCATAGCATAGGCCATAGAATATATTGGGCTATGTTCTAATTCAGATCCTAATGCAGTCCTTGTCCCCAAACAATGTAGAATCATGTGAATAATCTCCAGTAGATGACTACTCAAAAGGGTTATTTCATTTTTGCCACCTTAAAAACTTCCCTTCCTTTCTTGGTGTTTAATACTTAGATTCATGGAAATAGCTATCGTATCCCCCTTGGGAAGACGAGGCAAAGGTGGACAGCAAGGCAATTCCTCTGTCATTTCGAGAGTTGAATTTGTGTCCTTTCCTGAAGACTGTCACAATCACTGTGTCCCTGAGGTCATCTGGAATTTACTCCTCATACCAAATGTTTAAGATGAGAGCGTGGAGCTGTGATGTGAGCTCCTCTCCCCACTGTTGGAAGATTTTGGTGAGGATTCCATCAGCTTCAGTTGGATTGCTGTTCTTCATCTGCTTGATGGCTTTCCTCGCCTTATCGAGGGTTGGGGGGATTCAGAGCTTCTAACTGGCTGCTTCGGTGCCATGGGATGGAGTTCGGAACATTGACATCAACAACAGAGTCTCTAACGAGAAGGCCTTCAAAGTGCTCCATCCAATGAATGTTGATGGCTCCCTTTTCCTTGATGAGCTCTCCTCAGTCTTTAGGTCTCTAGGGGATTGGTCCCTGAGGCTAAATACAGACAATCTAAAAAACCTGAGGTTGAATTTATTCAATCTCTGCAGGTTAGTCTAAGTTACATAGATTTAACTGATAAGCTTGTGAACAGATATTCACTTTTGATTCCAAAAATTCAGCCATATGCCTGCAGTGGCCCAAGCCAGAAGCCAGTGGGGCACTAGAACACGTCTCCCTGCTTGGCTGGAGCAAACAGCTTTGGCCAAGGCTAGCCTGCCTACACTGTGGGGGTGGGGGGGCGGGAAGGGGGAAGAGGAGAGTGGTGGCAGGGGAGGTACAAATCACCTTAGGATGCTGGGAGACTGCAAGTTAACTTGAATCTGTAGGGGATCTGGGGCAGAAGTTCAATAAACCAATTTAACTTAAATCAGTTATGTCTGATGCTACATCCATCCAGGTTTATCTTAAATCTGTTTCAGCAATGTTGAAAACGTTTTATGTTCACTGAATTTCTGTTGTTGCAGGCGCACACATGCACATTGCCAGGAAAGAGCTGGGCAGCCTGGGGAACAACTCCCTGCAAGTACGTCTGTGCGGGGTGGGGAGCGGCAGATCAAGGTCTCATGATGAGCAAGGAAATGGGGCAGAGATTGGGGCTGGGAGCACTGCCCAGTCAGGGTGAGGTATGAGGCACTGATGTGGGGAAGGGATGGCTCCCCACTGCTGCATGAATCCCTCGAGGGAGGGGGACATGTGCCCCCCAGATTTGTGTGTAGGGTGAAGATGGATGTGAGTTGCCCAATGTGGGATTGGGGCTTCTAGCCCTGCTGTCTTTCCTTCAGGAGCCCTGCACCACTATGGTGATTCACCCCCTTCCTTCCCAGCAGCAAAGGAGGTGGTGGCGGTGTGGAGTTGTGCCTTCCGCTACTGTCGAGTGGGCAGGGGGCACACAGCTGGCGTGGGGTTTCTGTGGAGAGGGCAGCAGGGCCAGAAGCCCCAACCCCATGAAGCCCACATCCATCTCCATCCCGCTCAGCTCTGCTCCGGCTGTGCCATGGAGGGGCGGGGGGGAGGTTGCAGCTTGCGGGCAGGTGGGTGGTGGGGCACATGTCCCACCTTTACATTTTAAAAAGGTCTTCACCCTAGGGTAGGGGCTATAATGGGCTACAAACTATAGTACATTGTTTCTAGAACTGTCCATTTATTTTAATGGAGCAGGGCAGCATCTGACCATAGGATTGAAATGCAATGTGTCAGTTACCTGAACATACAATGGATATCTATGAGCCATAGAAAAGCTAGTAGTTAGAATACAACATATTTATTTATATTATATATGCTTGATAGGGAAGAATTAGGAATAAACAGGAAGGTAGTGCCCTGATATCGGCACATGTATGATTCCCAATAATTTCAGCTCATAACCCACATCAATGTTTCCTTTTTATTTTTCAAAGCATGTTGATTCAACCCTATGTCTCTGCAACCCAGGCCTGTGTCAGTTTTTAAGACAGCCCTCCAGCATAGAGGGTGTAAACCTGGGGACCTTTCAGATTTTCTAACTTGCCTTCCTGTATCCATGGTCTTCCTGGGTCTGGTCTGGTTTGTTCTCTTACAAATGGACAGTTATAGTTGTCTTTTATCAGTCTCTTGGGACCTCAGCTGACCTCTCTGAGTTCTCAAATTATGGCTGTGCAACTCTCTGAGCAAATTCTTTGTGTGCCTTATGATAACTATAATCTGAATAGCCAATTGCTCATCAAGCATGATGGGAGTGGGGGACGGAACAGACGGAGCACTTGCACCCAACAGCCCGTGCCGCCACCCCTCCCAGGAATGGGGCGGGAGGTGGGAAGCCTGCATGCAGTGGCCACTGCTGCCACTCAGTGGCCTGCATTGCCACCACTGTGTGTCTGGCTGCATGCAACCCCCTCCCTTCTCTGTGTCCAGCCCCATTCATCTCCCCACCTCCCCTGTTCCATGTGCATCCAGGCCCATGGCACCCTGTCTCCCCACCCCCATGTCCGCTGGCCTCACTCCACTGAAGCCATGCCCTGCCCGTCATTCCTGAAGGGTATTTCTTCCTTTGCCTTTGGCGTGGTGTCTCCCTCCCCCCTGCCTACCTCTGCCTCCTCCCTCCAGAGCAGTGGGACTTCCCCCACCTCCCTGCCTGAGGTGGCAGGGGTGACTCCCTCTTCCCTGCCTGCCTCTGCCTCCTCCCCTGGAGCAGCCACAACCGCCTCCCTGCCTCTGGCTCCCTGCCTGAGGTGGCAGTGGTGGAAGATCTCTTCCCCCCACCTGCCTGCTCCCCTGGAGCAGCGGGGCTTGCAACCACCTCCCCATCTAAGGCGGTGGTAGCAGAGGTGGAGGAGGCTTCCCCCACCCCGCCCTGCCTGCCTCAGTGTCCTCCCCTGGAGTAGCAGGGCTTCCACCCACCTGCCTACCTGAGGTGGTGGTGGCTGTCCCTTCCCGAGGAGGTGAAGCCCTCACAGCCAGTCACTGCCGGCACAGTTGCCCAAAAGCATTATGGATAGACACACAGACAAGACGAAGCCCTTTATTATATTAGAATGCTTTTAGTTTGAAAATATCCAGTTTATCTAAGGTAACCCGTTCATTCAAACATCAGACTATAATCTACTCCACTGCACTTATGAGTAACTGCTTGTAATATATTAATTGCTTCTAATTTTTTTGAAGCACGGTGTAAAAACGGCGGGGGGGGGGCAGTAAACACTTCTATCTTCTCTGCATCATGAAATTTTACGTTCCCCTTCCATTCAATAAGGCATTTACATTTTTCTTGAACTTTCTCTTATTATACTCTGTGCTCATCTTTAGTAGCACTTCTTGTGAGATTTATTTTTTCTCCTTTATGTTTCAAGACATTGAAGAGTTCACTTGTTTAGCAAAACTGGTCTCTCACTGCACTTCCTATTCTTCCTTCAAAGCACGATGCTATGATCTTTTACCTTTAATATTGTGTCTTTAAGGTATAATCAGCTCTCCTGAAATTTTTCCTTTAGATTTGCCTCTCATGGGATCCTGCTTACCAACTCTCAGCATATGTGAAAGTCTGCTTTCTGAAGTCTGGTCTTTTTTTCTCTGTTGCCCTCTTTTTTCCCATCCTTTCCTTACTATTACCTGATCACTGACATCCAAGTTGCCTTTTGCCTTCAGGTTCTCAGTTCTTCCCTGCTAGTAAGCAGAAAATTGAGATGAACTTCCTCCCCTGTTTGATTCTTCCTCAGCTGAACTGAAAAGTTGATCCTAATACACTCCAGGAACTCACTCAAATGTCTAATAATTGCTGGGAGGGCAACTCAGATTTGGTAAATGAGTTTATTGGATAACTAGCTTATTTTGATGCTATTTTTTTTTCCTTGCAACCTTGTTAAGGTTCGTAGTTATTGCTTCCCCTTCTTTTACCTTTATTCAGGTTGCCTTCATATTTCTTTTTCTAACTTATCTCCACACGTCTGTCTTCATCTCCATTGACCTTGTTTATGGCCTTCCTTGCTAGGTTAGTGAACCTATATTCAGAGATGCCCTTTTTCTTCTCTTTTTCAGATGGAGCCCATTTCTGCTTAGCAGGTCTTCCTAGAATAACTCCCAAGGACAAAGAAGCCATATTTTTGCAGACCATACTGTCTGAACTGGTTCAGTATTCAAAATTCACCTACCTGGTTTTTGTCTTTTAGTAGAAGTATTGATAAGAGCATGCCTTGAGCACCTGTTATCTTTGCCATCCTTCAAATAACCCTGGAGCCCCTTCTAAACTGCCCCAGTTAACCCTTGGAAGTATGATCAGAGCTCATATCAATAAACAGTGTCATGTAGGAGTTCAAAGGGCTGGATGAACCATACCAAATCAACATTTCAGCTTCTGACCCCTAGCTGTCTTCCTGAGGCAATTTGTGTAGTTGGCAGATGGATTCATCCTTCTCCCAGAGAAAACAATCACCAGCTAGTACCACTCTGTATATCCTTGTAGGATAGCTTCTGGATTGTTCTTTTTCTTTATCCCACTTTTTTTTTCTGCTGTGATCTTGGAGGTCTCATGGATGCTTCTGAGCCTGGTCACCTCCTCCAGCAGCTCCCTTATCTGTTTTCTGACAGAATCTACCATTCCCCACAAAGCCAGGCCAGGACCCATGTGGAAGATTTGTAAGTCTGAAACCCCGTGTGGACAAAGTTCACAAAGGCATTGGCAGATGAAGAGGTAGCAATGGTAGTGGTTTTTACATTGATTAAAGTGTTGCTTCATTTGTACCTCTTAGAACAACAACAAAAAAATACCTTTCCTTCCATTATGTTGCAGAAACTTGGCAAAATTACTCTAATAGCGGAATGCAAAAAAGTTACTCTTTCCTCTCCCTCCACCCAAAACCTTGTTCGTTATGTGTTGGTGTCCTAGTCCCTTAATCTCACTACATCAAACACCATTAAGATGACAACAAAAGCCAGGCCACAATCCCAAATCAAAATATTTTTTATCTTGCTGTAATGTAATACAGTGATTCTCAACCAGGGTGATAAGCTATTTTGGGATCCTGTGAGATCTTTTTAATGGTGTTGGTGTTGGATGGTGCTGTGCAATATTAACTCTTGGTCTCACCTACATGGGATTCATGAGATTAAACCCAGAGATTTCAAATAGGAATCCATGGTGTTGAAAGCATTTTGACCTCTTTTGGTCTTTCTTAGCAATTTGCAACTGTAGAGTTGCTCTATTATTTTTCTGTGGTTGAAACAAACACATGAACACTAAGAGCTGATACTTTTCTGAGCATGCTTGAGTCTAACAAGTGTTTCATTTTATCTAAAAAGGCTGAGAAACACTGCTATCTCTTATTGGAATATGACTATTTAATTGTGTGATTTAGATCACTCTAACACTAACTTATTCTTGTCATTGTTTATTACCTCATTAACGTTTGTCATCTGTGTGACAGGGTTGAGCTTTCATGCCTGGAAGAAGCACCAGCCTACCTCCTGTGTATGGGCCAGCCACCCACATCACTCTCCTGCCATGCCTTGCTGTAATAGTATTGAGGGGTTAATTACGATGTAATTAGTATTGAGGGGTCAAAATGGGTGGGAGGCTGCCCATTTTGAACCCAGATATTTAGGGAGGTACCCGCAGCTCCATCCCAGGCCTACACTGTGACCCAAGCCTCACAGATGGCATCCCAGACAGCTGAATCAGCGATACCACCCTTCACCCCATTAGCTGTGGTCCCCTCTCTGGGACCTTAGCCTTCCCCTTAATGCCCTGGCCCCGTCTCAGGCCAGTTGGGATCCTGAGCCTCTTGCTCTCTGGACTTCCCTCACAGTGGGCCACCTTGCCCTTTGACCCCCCGCCTTTGGGTCTTGGTCTCTCCCAGCATGGACCAGTTGAGGTCCCTTAAGTCAGGTCTAAGCTGCATGCCCATTCACAGGGTTCAACGGTCCCCCGTTCCTGGCTCAGGTGCTTTGCAAAGTGTGCCTGGCCCCATGGGATCACTCATCCCAGCAGGATCAGGCACTTCAAAAAGCTTACCTGGCCTTCCCTGCATTATATAGCCCACCTGAAGGTGGGGGATGAGGTTAAGGTGCCCCGACCTGCATTACACTGGAGAGGCGATCACTCGTGGTATTTATATGGGGACTGCTGTACCACCAGCATCCCCACCAGTCATTCCTGCCCTGGCAGGGTGCATGCAGTTTTAGGTCATGCCCAGGACCAATGAGGACTCCAAGCCATCCCCATAGCCTCACTCTTACTTCCAAGGTGTTCCTGGCAAAGCTCAGCAGAGAGGCGTTTTTCCTCTGCTGGCTGTTCATGAACTGCCCTCGGCTCAGGGAGCTGGGCCTTAAAATAGCATGCCTCATCTAGCACCTACACCTCCCACCTCACCCCCGGCCCAGTCCTTGAAGTGGCAGGTACTACCAGTGTCCTGCCACAATCTGCAAATTTTAAGAGCAAAGACTTTAATGTTGTCTAGATTGCTGGTATGTATGAGGCACACTGCATCAAGAGCCAGTCCTGAAGGAACCCTGTTCAAAACAGCCCTGCTCACTGATATTTTTCCATTAACAACAATGTTTTGAAATCTGTCAGTGATATCATTATTAATCTATTTAATATGTGCCATTTTAATGCCATATAATTAAAGTTAGTCAAAATGTATGGTACTAAGTCAAATGATTTGGAGAAACCCAAACTTAGTTTATCATCACAGTTACCTTTTATTAACAAGAATTGTAACCTAGTCATTTTTTTGTTTGTTTCTTTGACAACGCCTATTTTCTACAAAATGATGTTGACTGATATTAATTATATTTTCATCCCCTGCTCTTTGCCAGTGGAGTCCCAGGTTAATCATTAGGAACCAGTCTACCAACTTTAAAATTGCTCTGTGCTGGTGTTCCTTAAGCGAAAAGAATTGTAGGGCAAATGATAAGAGGAAAGCATATTGGCTGCTGGTTACTATAAGATGGTATTTTTCCTTCCATCATTAATAAGCTGTATCTACATGTAGTGTTTGGTTTGTTTGTTGTATTTTAAACTTATCACTTGATTTGGGAGCTTTCTGGAACTTTCTGCCTCCCCAGAGAATTTTCTCTTTTCTGTGCATCTATAATGTGCTTCTAACTAGAATGTGAGACAATAAGAAGTCAGTGTAAATTCTGTCTTGTTCATTATTCATTATCCTTGCCATTGCTGATGGTGACAAATATCATTAGTTTAATGACCATAGTTATCCATTGTCATAATTAAGGGAGACCATTTTAATGAAGCTGAATGTAACATTGCTTAATACATCAAATTAAGAAAAGATGTCATAGCCAGGCACACAACATCACCCATCATTTGTACAGATGAGTCAATAAATTAAACAAATCCTTCTTATTTATATGACAATGTGGTCCTGCTAAAGATCCTTAGGGACAATGAGAAAGGGCATCAGATAGTCTTGTTCCATGAATTCCCCTCATTACTGTGATGACTTCTTGAGCTGGACCCTGCCTCTCTCATGTGCTTTACTCACAAGGGTTTGTCCTCAGTATAGCATGCATTTGTCATGCACCTTTCAGGAATGGAGCGTTAGACATGTCCAGCACTTGTTACCCTCTAGAGACTATAAGCTACTTTTGCTGAAGTGAATACATTCTCCCTTAATTCATGTGACAAATATCTGTCCCTGCTGTAGGAGATCACCAATTTTGTTCTGTAGGTAAGATGTTGGCTGTTTTGAATGGGTTCCCCAGACACTTAGAGCACCTATTCATGTGACGGATATCTGCTTTGATGCATGCTAATTAGCACGCATCGGGGTAGACTCAATTAATTGAGTCTGCTGGAGCATTGTAATGAACATGCTCCAGCAGCCTCCGTGTCATGCCTATTCAATGTCCCTGCACTTCAGAATGGTGGCATGGGTGCTTTAATTGAACTAAAGCCAATTCAATGAGCTTTAAGTGCCCCTGCTGCCATTTTGAAGGATGGAACTCTGAATACATGTGACTCTGAGAGGTGCTTTAATTAAATTAAAGTGCCCCTCCCCCTACACCTGGAGAATGTGTATAGGTACCCTTAAGGAGTTTCCCCCCTGCTGCTCATAGAACAGCCATGCAGTGACAGAGTAATGGCATCCATTCTCTACACTAATGGGCTAATATGTTTGAAAAGATAGATGACAGTAGGTACATGATTTACTGAATAGTACACGGTGTCTGGAATAAAATGAACTAAGGAAATACTGAGTGGAAGAATGGAACCATTAAGAACTCTACCAGAGTAAAGCTACGTCATGTTTTTGGAGACTTTTAAACATTGTTTCATTCTATATCTGCAAGCAGTGAGAGCCAAAAAAGGAGACATAAAATATTTTTATGTCTGTTAATAGCCTGTTTTGATATACTTGCTGGTTTAAATTCATTTCAGTGAACTTGAGAAGGGGGTTAGAGATGTGAAATGGAAATGTGAAGAATGTTAAATTTCTTGGAAAAAATAAAACGTGAGGGCTACGGTATTTTCTTGCATATATCATCCCTCCCCCCCATAAAATACGGACCTTGTTTTTGAAAGGCAGAACAAAGAAAAACAGATCTGTCCTTGGAAAATACTGGTAAATCTGGTAATTTCCCAGGAGCCGGGGGGGGGGGTGGGGGGAGGCGGGAAGCACAGGCAGCTGCAGCTGGGGGAAGCAAAACTTTGTGGCCGCTCTGTTAACCCTTTAGCTGCAAGATGCCACAGATGCTGTTGGCTGAGCCAAGCTGCCTAGCCCCTGCTCCATGCTCCAGCTTCTGCCAGGGAAAAGAGAGGGTGGCCACAGCTGGTAGCTAGGGAGTGCCACATGCTCACTGTACTGCCCTGTTGTATATCATGTGCAACAATACTTTCTTTCAGTAGAGGGTCAAGCTGTTGAAGCTGCTATTGTGTGTCATATGTTCTCACTTCAGGCCTCCATTTCTAGCACTTGAATTTTTAGAAAAAGATTCATGGTGTATGGAAGAAAATAGGGTATGTTTTTATATACAATTACCAAAAAAAAGTGAAGAATTTCTGAATACAAAATTGGCTTTCCAAGCTTAGACAAATTTCAGTGATGGATGCTAATTGAGTCGGTGGCGAGAGACTAGGTGGAATCAGGCATCTAGGATGGAGTATGCAGACTTGTTGAAAACCCGGAATTAACCCTCAAAAAAGCAATGATTTGCCAGGCAAATGGCTGAAGTTAAGAGAGGCAAGATAGCTGTATAGGTGCCCAAGTTCATCCTTATGACATCCACAGTGTCTGAACAATAACTGATTCAGAGAGGCGTGAGCTGTTTGTTGTAAGCATCAACCTATGCCAGCAGATATGGATGTCACAGAGGATCTGAAGTTCTACACAAATAGAGATCTAAGACAAAGTCAGGGTTCACAAAAATAATACCTATAGCTGCAAACACTGTGGGCATATCGACATGAGACATTTAGTGTGCAGTTGCCTAATTAACTGCACAGTAAATAGTTCAGCATCTACACATGCACCCCTATTAGGGTGCACAAAACTAATAAACCCCTCAGCAGGTAAATACAAGTCCTACTCTACTGCGGTGTCTTTTGGTATGCAGTAGTCCACATGTAGACACTGAGCCCTGTGGCTGGGGCATGATGGTGCTTCCACACAGGGGTTGCCTTCTGGTTAGTCCTGCATAGAAGCACCCTTGTGCCCCAGCCAGCCCCTATGCAGCACATTGAATGTAGGCAGAACAGCCCTAGGCTGACCCCCTGTCAGTTGGGGCTGCTCTGACCCAGCTCAATGTGCTGTACTCTGGGCACACATGCAGGAGTGTGCCTGGCAGCAATAAGCTCCAAAGTGATAAGCTCTGGCACTTATTGCTGCATGTTAATTGGCCCGTGTAGACATGCCCTTGTGAAAAGCACCCATGAGCTAAGACGATGCATGGCAGTTGGAAAAAAAGGTGCAAGAACTGAAATGGATGACGTGTGGAAATGTACACTGTATAAAAAATGTACACTGTGTGGACAAAGAGGATGCCAAAAGCAACAGTAGATCAGAGAAATATTTTATGGGTGTAATAGGCCATGACTGCAGCAGCAGAAGAAAGGACTATGACCTGTAACCAAATGGCACATCTATTTATTTTTAACTTGGACTTAGGTACACGAGACACAATGATGCCAGAAACAGTGATATTAATGAATTTACAGCAACTTGGAAAAGATACCATTTGTAGGAGTATTGGGGAAACATACCCACTATTTGATTACAACATGTTCAGCCCCTAGCCTTGTCTGGATGGTACACTCACTGGAGTGGCAGAAGACCAAAATAAGAGTTGAAAGTTGTTTTTCTGAGACTAGGGAAGCTCTCCGTAAGAATACAGAATAGAAATGTAACACCTCAACTGTCTCATGAGTCATGTCTATGGCAATGTTCCTTTTGCCCTAAGGCAGCAGCTAATTAGATGAGCTATGTGGGTTTGGAGTTGTAGAATGAAGTGAAGAACCAACAGGATAGATAGATTTTGATCGTCATTGGGGGTGGGATGAGGGGATAGCAAAATACCTTTTGCTTTTGTATAGACCACCAAGAATTAAATGTCAACATGGGAACATTTCCCTTATTTACAAGGGAAGGAATTCTAAGTGAGAGGGTTGATAACAAATATGCTGCCACATTTAACATGTCATCAGGGTTTCATCAGGTGCTTTTGGAAGTGCACAGCACATGATTGTGCACATCTAATATTTCATTTGGCAGACTTTGTTTCCTTAGGCTACCATTTGGGCTGTGTTGTAGTAGCCAAAGAGCTTCAGAAGAAAATACAATATTTTTTTTTATATCAGCAAGGAAACTAAGGTCTACATAGGCGAAGATGTTTTGATCTGGGGAAGAAATAGTATAAAAGCAAAACAAGAACCCCCCCAGCAGCTTTGGAAATCATAATAACTGTGGGACTAAAGCTATCCAAACAGAAATGTTATTTCCATTACATGAATTTTACATACCTGACAGAGAAATTTAAAAAGCAAAATGTACAAATAGATCATAGTAAGCTTGAAATAATCACTGACATGCTTATTGCAACAGACAAAGGAAAGCTATATGAATTCTTTGGAATGATGGACCAAGAAGGGAAATGTGTAGCCAAACCATCAACCTACAAGTGCATACTCTGAAAAGATGAACGTGGGATGCTAATAGAGAATTCAAGAAACCTACATTGTTAACCCTAATGCACCATCACAGGAAGCGTGGAGCAAAGCTGACCAGAGACCCTTCCAAAATGGGTCTGGGCACCCTCCGAATAATTGCTTTACAATTGTCAGACAACAATGTTAGTGATGTTCTAGGACAAACCTGCAGGTCTTCTGGACAGTGCAGTACACATCAGAGGCTAACAGAACAGCTAGTTTAATTCACAGATTAGTTGTATTTGAAATGAGGTATTATGTTGTTAGTGATGTTGTCTACTCAGTAGAGATATGTGTACCACACTTTTAAAAGGCTCTGGCATGATCCAGCTTGGAATGATTTATTGTATTACACAGGCGCTCATGTTAAGCAGTTAAGCTGATCGGATTGAACTCCTGACAATGAATGCAGCCGTTGGCTCTGAGTGACAGTGCATTCACGACTGTGGGATCTAAGCATGAGTTAAGGCCTGGTATTTACTAAAGTGGGGCCTGGAGCAAAATCTGTGAATCAAACTTCCATGGACCAAGACCTGGTGAATATCTGTATGTAGTGGGTTATCTGAACACCTGTGAACATGTGCCTCTACTTTTAATGTTTTTTTTGAAGAGCAAAAAAGAAGTGAAGTGGTTTGATGACACTCATCTGGATTGGTATCTGTTAAATGATTAAAACTTTGGGTTCTCAGCGTGTATGTGAACCATTACACAAGGCGGACACACAGTAAAGAAAAGGAAGATATCAGTAAATAAAGATACCATGCCTGTGGTCTATGGCAATAGTGCAGTTGTCCATGATCTCCTGAAAAAGGCCTGTGAGCAATTTAAAACATTAGAATGAGACCTATTCATCTTTGACTAATGAAATTTAACCAGTTAACTGCACTTTAAGTTTACAGTTCCTTAGAGATGTCTGTTGCTACAATTCAACCACACAGATACACTCTTCTTCCTAGGTTCCTGCTCCCTCCCTCCTAATGGCTCTTTGGGTAGACGCATACAGACTGTCTGCTTATTTTCCCTCTGAGGTTTTCAAGAACACACGCTGTATTTCTTACCACTTGGGATTTATCTGTGGTGGATGCTGATGGTATTCTGTTGCCTAATGAACACTGGATGCAGGCTGAATGTTGGTGTAAGGAGAGGGAGAGGATAGAGTTGGTGGGAGCACAGGGGAGGATGGATCATCTGAAGAAGAATGAAACAATGAGCAACGAAGACAGGAAGGGAGGGAAATGTTTGATTTGAGGAAAAGTGGAAGCTGTTGGGAGGCATGTGGTGGTAAAATGGGCCTTGTGGTTAGGGAATTTGGGCTTAGCGGGGTCACGTCTACATGAGATGTATACAAGTTGATTATTTATCTCTGCAGTAAATTTCTGGGCATTTACACATGCAGGGCAATTAGGCTGGAGTAAACTAATTAACTCCACAGCAGGATAGTATTGTGTTTACAAGTACTATCCTCCTGTGGAGTTTTTTACACTGCAGCAGTTCACATGTAGACACTGCCCCAGGTGGCTGGGGCACTAGGATGCTTCAGCGCGGGGGCTGCCTGCCAGCTAGCTCCACATCGGAGCACCTTCGTGCCCCAGCCAGGCCCTCTGCTTGTTGAGCCAGGTGAGGAGCATGTCCAGCCTGGCAGGCTGACCCCCAAGGCTCCCTGCCAGCCAGGGCTGCCCTGACCCAACTCAACACGCTGTGGCCCTAGGTGCACATTCAAACAGCATGCCCAGGAGCAATAAACTCCAGCATGATATGTGCTCGGGTTTATTGTTTTGCAGGTGTAGCTGTCCCCAGGATATCTAGACTCAGACATTGAGCTTTCCCAGCTTCCGTTATGATTCTGGCCAGCTATTTCCTCTCTCTGCCCTGTAAAATGCAGGTCAGGTTCCCCTATCTTACGAAGGTGTTGCAAGGATAAATGTGTTCGTGGTGGTAAGATGTTCAGATACTATGATAATGGGGAAGCAGCAGGTGAAGAACAAATGGGAAGAAGCAGCTGGGCTAGAGGAGCCCCAGATACCACACTGAAGGATTTATTCATGGGTTTGGAGGGAAGACTGGCAGGTGATTGCATCTCCTGTGACACAAGTCCTTTTTTTCTGGAAAATCTCACATCCAAATGTTAACCAGGCTGTGATTTTGTTTGGCTTTGTGAGATCTGATGAGATCAGACTCATGTGGCAGAGCTGCAAACTAATTGGCTATTCTGCTCTTACATTTACTGACACAAGGGAAAATGTCTGAAGTTTTGCCGTTCTGATTTAAGACTGAGCCTTTGAGGTTAAAAAAAAAAAAAAAAAAAAAAAAAAGCCTGACAGTGAAGAGTGCAGTAAGGTCTGAAATATTAAAAATTATGCCCTTCAGGACTGAGAAATTCTGAGCAGTATTCCTTTTTATTTCTTCGGGATATGCATTCACTTCTTAAATTTATTAAGGGTTGTCAGCAAATCAATGGACAGTTAGTCCCACTGATTGGGACTGATAAACTGTAAAGAGTTTTGGGTTCCTCCAGGAATATTTTTTTTTTCCTTAAGTAATAGGAACAACTTCATGAGAACATTTTCCCCCTCAAGGACAGAATACATAATTGTGTTCATGAAGTGCATCTATCGCAATAGGGAAAAAATGTGTTTGCAAGTATTAAATGTGAAATATATAGAGAATGAAAACTTACAGATTAAAGCCTACGCTACCTTTGCTTCTCACCTGTTAGATCTAGGCTTTCATTGCAACTTGAAGCGAAAGAAGCCTGATGCGCAATCCAGCGTTCAGCCATTTTATAGATCCCACAGATTCTCAAGCCAGGCAAAGACTGAATGAGGGCTGTATATGTCATATATCCAGCAAAGGAAGTAAAAAGAAAAATAAAGAAATTCTTATGTCAGCAAACAAGTCATTTGCAGTCTCCTCTTTTGATAGATGAATAACTGAGAAAGGCATACTCGTGTAAAATGACCCATGGTTGTAGCCGGCTCAGGGTTACGAAATGTTTTTATCCTGCTATTACAACCATAATGTCACATGAAGCAGTATGCACTGGAGAGAAGAGCTCCTTTCTGTTACAGTATGTGTCTTGTATTGTACCTGTGCTCGGAGACGCACAAATTTTGTTGAGTTCATTTTCCCTGTATAATGAGTGATTCAACTATTGTTTGTTAAGCTTTTAAAAAAAGGCTTTCCACTGGCATTATGCATGCTGCCTTGTGGAAAACGTGTTATGCTGTCCTGCTGCCCATTTTATTTCTTTTTTTGTTAATATTACATTCCTTCTCAGAGACCTTGGCGTGAGGGCATCATGTTTTGTAAATACTACTTTTAAGATAAAATTGTTCCCCTGAAGAGGTTACCATCTGCCTAGACAAGATGGACAAGCAATGAAGGAAAGGAAGCGTTAGTATCCTGATTTTACAATGGTGATTGGAGCTGTGTAAATAATATGGGTTCGTTCTTGTTTTTGGTTTCCTTTTCTTTTTTAACCTCCGCCTGAACTGAAAATCAAAATTGGGGGGGGGGTTGTTTTTTGTTTTTTCCCCCTGATTTGCTCAGTGAACAAACAAAACACTGCAAACCGATAACCACTGCAAACTGCTCAGCTGACCCAAAATTAACCATCTCATTTAGTACTTTTTGAAATTTAAATTTAGGGAGTGTTCAAGACGGTTCTTTTTTTGCAATGAGAACAATCACAGCTGTTTCATGTTTTTAAAACCGGTGACATGAAATATTTCAACGTGCAATGGCATTTTTCAATCAAGAAATTACTCTCTTCAAAAAAGTAAAAAACTATATAGCTTTAACGGTGACACAAAGTTTAAATGACTTATCAAGGTCAAAAAGACAGCCCTGAATTTATCTTCCCCAAGGCCTTTTCTGAAAAAAACCCAGTCCTTTCTTAGCTGCCTAAACCTTTATTTAGATACATCTGGTAGATATAGGATTGCCCTGTTGAGACCAGGAGCAGAAAATCCTCTTCTGGAATTCAGGTGGATTGACTCTAGGCACAGGTAGAAAAGATTTGGTTGGTAAAAGAGAATATATCACTGAACACTGATACTATACAGTGGTTTTCAACTAAAATAGAATGACACTGAGTAATGAGGCAAAAGATTAAACTGCAAACTGAAACTAAAAAATACACGTAAAAAACTAGATTCTAAGTCCTATCCACAACATCTGATGGTCACCAGTTACCCTCAGCCACAATTTACTTCAATAAAAAATCTAGTAGCTTCTGTCACCAATTACTTCAAATACATTCTTTGTTACTAGATTTTAGTTGTCAGAACCTCCAAAGTTATTTCAAGGTACTGAGCCAAGTCCTGATCTGATAAACTAGCATAAAACCAGAGTAAGTATGTTAAAAGGCAGTGTATTTACTGTGGATTTACACCAGTTTAATTTTAATCCAATTGCTCTAGCTTTGCAACAATGTAACTGAGAGACAGTCTGCTCCCCTCTAATGCTTAGTAAAATCTAATCTTCCTGTGACACTGACTATGAAACTATGAACTCAACTGTTATCACTTGGATTTGTGAATGCAGATGTATTGCAAGAATCTGAGCATAAGGGGCCCCAGATTGACATTTGGCAGCTGGACTTCTCGTCTGCCTCTAAAGTCATTTGGCAAATCTTTCTGTCTTCGTGGGCACGACTATACACATGATGAATGTGCACAAATACACTCCAGAGCACATTGCCCCGGAGTTTATTTGTGTACAGTACATGGAGTCCAGTCGGAGCAGCCTGGGACCGGCAGGGGATCCGGGGAGTTAACCTGCTATTCCAGGGCTGCTAAGACTAGGCTCCACGTGCTGTGGAGTGGCTGGCTGGGGCAGGATGCTTCATCATGGGAACAGCCTGTCAGCTAGCCCCATACTAAAGCAACCTCGTGCCTCAGGGCTGGCTGCTTTGACAGAGCTCCATGTGCTGCAGAGGACCTGGCTGGGGCATGAGGGTGCTTTAGCAGTGCCGATGCGTAGGGTACGTGGGGTGCTTTAGCATGAGGCTGCCAGCTGGCTAGTCACACACTGAAGGATCCTGTCCCCAGCCAGCCAGGGCAGCATCTACACATGTGCTGCTGCACACAAAAAGACTCTGCAGCATGTTAGGACTTGTATTTACGTGTCCTAACCGTCCGTCTGAGGAGTTAATTAGTTTCATGTGCCCTAATAGGAGTGCACGTGTAGACGCTGAATCATTTACAGCACAGTTAATTAGTCAGTTATACAGTGAACATCTCATGTAGACATGCCCTTTGTCTATCAAAATCCTATAGATGATGTGACCTTATCTGGGAAAGAATGTGCAATTATTTGGTTTTGAGCACAGTATGCCATTTTCACTGCTGACTGTATTATAGGAACAAGAAGAAATA
Source organism: Crocodylus siamensis (assembly GCF_052110815.1). Classification (NCBI taxonomy): domain Eukaryota; kingdom Metazoa; phylum Chordata; order Crocodylia; family Crocodylidae; genus Crocodylus; species Crocodylus siamensis. The sequence continues at coordinate 3,310,578 of NC_143396.1, read as the reverse complement.
CCAAGGAAATGGATTCATATTATAAAGACTGGATGTTTCCATGATAGACCATGTGTATATCACCATTGTCTTGAAAGCTCTAACTCTTAGATTTCATAGATTTCATAGACATTAGGGCTGGAAGGGACCTCGGGAGATCATCGAGTCCAGCCCCCTGCCCAAAGGGCAGGAGTCAGCTGGGGTCATAGGATCCCAGCAAGATAAGCATCCAATTTACTCTTGAAGGTGTTCAATGTAGGTGCTTGAACCACCTCCGCTGGCAGACTGTTCCAGACCTTGGGGGCTCAGACAGTAAAGAAATTCTTCCTTATGTCCAGCCTGAAACGGTCTTGCAGGAGTTTGTGACCATTCGACCTCGTCATCCCTTGGGGTGCTCTGGTGAACAAACGTTCCCCCAGATCCTGGTGTTCACCCCTGAGAAACTTATAGGTGGCCATCAGATCACCCCGAGCCTACGCTTTTCCAGGCTAAAGAGTCCCATGTCTCTCAGACTGTCATTGTAAGATCTGTTTTCCTGACCTCTGATCACGCGCATGGCTCTCCTCTGGACTCTCTCAAGCTTCTCCACATCCTTTTTGAATTGTGGAGCCCAAAACTGGACGCAGTACTCCAGCTGCGGCCTCACCAAGGCCGAGTACAAGGGGAGAATGATGTCCCGGGATTTGCTCGAGAAGCATCTATGGATGCACGCCAGCGTTTTGGTCGCTTTATTAGCTGCAGCATCGCATTGCAGGCTCATGTTCATCTTGTGGTCAATGATGACCCCCAAGTCTCTTTCTTCTGTAGTGCTAACCAACGTAGCACTGCCAAGCCTATAAGGAAGCTGCAGGTTTTTCCTCCCAAGGTGGAGAACCTTCCATTTTTTGGTGTTAAACACCATGAGGTTCTCGTCTGCCCATTTGCTGAGCTTGTCCAGGTCAGCCTGGATCACCCGCCTATCTTCTGGCGTGGATGCTTTGCCCCAAAGTTTGGTGTCATCGGCGAACTTGGCCAGTCCACTCCTGACTTCAATGTCCACATCGTTAATGAAGATGTTGAACAGCATAGGTCCCAGGACAGAGCCTTGAGGGACCCCACTGGTCACAGGGCACCATGATGAGTGACTGCCATCAATCACAACCCTCTGGGTCCAACCACGGAGCCAATTTCCCAGCCAGCGGATCATGGTGGAGCCAAGGCCACAACAGGCCAGTTTGGCCAAGAGGTGATCATGGGATACCAGATCAAAAGCTTTTTTGAAGTCAAGATATATGACATCAATCTCTTCTCCCTTGTCCAGGTGATAGGTCACCTGGTCATAGAAGGAAACGAGATTGGTCAAACAAGACCTACCCGCAACAAACCTGTGCTGGCTATCCCTTAGAATGTTAGCCTGGGCCAGTCCCTCAAGGATGGCCTCCTTAATAAACTTTTCTAAGATCTTCCCCAGGATAGAAGTCAGGCTAATGGGCCTGTAGTTAGCCGCATCCACTCTCCTCCCTTTCTTGAAGATCAGCACCACATTGGCCTTCTTCCAGTCTTCGGGCACTACACCAGAGCACCAGGAATTTTCAAAGATCCGTGCCAGGGGCTGGGCTATGACGCTCGCCAGCTCCTTGAGTACCCTGGGGTGCAGATTGTCAGGGCCGGCTGACTTGAAGGTATCCAGCTTCTCAAGGTGTTCCTTCATGAGGTCAGGATTGATGGAGGGTAGGGGATCCCCCTCACCCAGATTTCCCTGTCCCATAGCAGGCATGGGCATCCCATGTGACTGATGAAAGACTGACGCAAAGTACCTATTTAATAGGTTGGCTTTTTCCTGGGGGTGAGTTGTCAGTTGCCCCATCTGGTTTAGCAGGGGTCCAACATTGCCCTTGCTTTTCCTCCGGCTCCCCACATATCTGAAAAAGGACTTTGTTGTCCTTGATGCTTAAAGCTAGTTGGAGTTCAGTTGCAGCCTTGGCTTTCCTGGTTTGCTCCCTGCAGGACCGGACCAGTGCAGAATAATCCTCCTTGGAGGTGAATTCCATCCTTTGTAGGCTTTCCTTTTAAGCCACAGGAGGTCTGCTAGGTCCCTGGAGAGCCAGGGGGGCTGCTGTGCCTTCTTGCTGCCTTTCCTCCGTGTTGGAATAGATTTAGCTTGTGCATTGAGGATCGCTTCCTTGAGGAGCAACCACTCTTCTTGAACTCCCATCTCCCTGGGGTCATGGTCCCTGAGGGCCTGACCGACTAGCCTCTTGATGTTGTCAAAGTCGGCGTTTCTGAAGTCAAGGACTTCTGTGTTGCTGACTGACTTGCCAGCTTTACGGCAGATAGTGAAGGTGATCAGCTCGTGGTCGCTGTCACCCAGCTTCCCATCGATCACTAGGTCGCTGATTAGGTCGTCCCCCATAGCCAGTACCAGGTCGAGCAGCACTTTACCTCTCGTCGGCCCATAGACTTCTTGAGTCAGGTAGAGGTCATCTACACACGAGAGAAAGCTTTGCGACTGCTTGGATTTTGCTGAGTGATCTTCCCAGGAGATGTCCGGGTAATTGAAGTCACCCATGACAAACAAGGTCCTGGAGCAAGCGGCTTCAGTCAGTTCCCGGGCGAACTCCTGGTCAAGCTCAGGACTTTGAGTGGGAGGTCTGTAGTAGACTCCCACCGTTTTGTCCCCTGTGCCGTATTCCCCACGAATTTTTACCCAGAGGGTCTCTAGCTGTCCATGCCGGTCGCCAGCATCAGCTTGCAGGGACATGTAGCTTTCCTTCACATAGAGAGCTACACCCCCGCCCCTTTTGTCAACACGATCCCTGCTGTACAGGGTATAGCCCTCTATACCCGTGGTCCAGTCATGGGTGGAGTCCCACCAGGTCTCTGTTATCCCAATGACATCGTATTTCTTTGCACTGAGCAGGAGGACGAGCTCATCCTGCTTGTTGCCCAGGCTCCTGGCATTAGCGTACAGGCAGGCAAGTGTCCCCTTGGGGGCTCTTGCCTTGCCCACAGATTGTGCCAGGGCTGAGGCAGGGGTGGGCTCCCTTAAGTGCCTTGGTCCACTGGCTTTGCAAGGGTCGCTCAGCGGGCCAGCAGTGGCAGTAGTCCCCCCATCCCCCAGCGGGCTTAGTTTAAAGCCCGGTGGAGCAGGTCAGCCAGCCTGGCTGAGAAAAGCCTCCTCCCCAGGGGAGAGAGGTGGAGGCCATCTCTTCCCAGCAGCTCGCTGCCTCTCTCGCCAAAGAGCGGGCTGTGGTCGGGGAAGCCAAAGCCTTCCCGATGACACCAGCGCCACAGTCTTTGGTTGACTGCGTGGATCCTCCTCTCCCTCCTCAGCCCATAGCCCAAGACTGGGAGGATCGACGAAAACACCACCTGAGCTCCCAGACTCCTAAGCCCCACTCCTAACTCCCTGTAATGCCTCATGACCTGGCTGGGGGTGCTCCGAGCCGTGTCATTGGTGCCCACATGAATAAGGAGCATGGGGTAGTGGTCTGTGGGCCGGAGGAGCTGCGGCATCCTCTCCGCTATGTCTCGGATGCGGGCCCCCGGGAAGCAGCAGACTTCCTGGGCTAAGGGGTCGGGGCAGCAGATTGCCCCCTCAGTGCCCCGCAGGATGGAGTCTCCCACAACAAACACCTTTCGCTTTGTCTTGGGGAGAGCGGGGCCGGTAGCTGCGGTCAAGCCTGGGTTGCCTGCGGGAGCGGCAACTGAGCAGTCTCTGCTGGGGCTGCAAGAGGTGTGAACCTGTTGCTAAGCTCCGGCGAGGGAGGGCCCTTGGTGTGGCGAGCCTTCGGGCCCTTGAGCACCTTGGTCCATGCCCCTGACTGGGCAGAGCGGGAGGTCCCAGAGTCCTCCTTAGTCGTGGAGGGAGATGGAGCTCTCCCCTGTGGCTCCCAGGGGAGAAGGGCCTGGCAGTAGGAGTCTATCTCCTGCTCGCAGTCCCTGATGGCACGCAGTCTCTGGACTGTGGCATGGAGCTCCTTCAGCTGGCACGCCAGAGACCCCAGGAGGGAGCAGACCCTGCAAGGGGAGGTGGCCATGCTCCCCGGCCTCAGAGCCAGAAAAAGGGACAGGTAGCCCCCGCAGCCAAGAGCCAGGGGCTCCATCTGCGTGGAGCCCGGAACCATGGGCTCCGTCTGGGTGGCTGTCTCTGAGATGCCCAATGGGGGGGCCACAGAGCCCGAGGGGACCCTCGGGGTGTGGCGCGTGCCCATCCATGTCATGCCTCTGGTAGGCTGGCTAGAGCTCGGGCTGGCTATGGCTGGGGGGGGTCGCAGGCAGGGTCTCGTGCCCTCCCGCGCCCTCCCCCGTGCAAACTCCGCGCTAACTCGAGCTCCTGTTTGCGCAGCCTCTTCGTGCGGCTCCGGTCGTGGGGCTCCCTGGGGGGCTGGGCCAAGTAGGGGCCTGGCCGGGCGCCTCCTCCCAGCAAGGCGGGTTCACTTGGAGTTACTGGAGTTAATTGTATCTGAAGTCAAGGCACTCGTATTCAGTGTTACAGTCTGGTGTTGGGAGTCTTGAGTGAAGCTAACAGAGTCCTGAGTTCTATTCTGACCTCTGACAGGGACTTGCCTCTAGATCTTGGCTGAGCCATCTATAAAATGGAGGCTCACGATGACTTTTTTTCAGAGGGGATTGTAAGTCTTCATTGATGTTTGTGAAGAATGTCGAGATCCTTGGTGAAATACCTTATAAAGTAAAAACAAAAATGTGCAGGGCTCAGGTGAAAGTTATTGCTATTTTGGCCAGTGCATGTTTGTGTTGTAGCTCATGCAATATTCATACTATGGTCTATGTTTTAGAGCCCACAGCAAGGAAAGCTATGTGCTTCAATCTATTTACAAACACTGCTGCTATTTCTGTTCCCCAGAAGTGCCAGCTAAAATAATGGAGAAACATAAGCTAGGTATTATTATTATTTTGGTAGAGAATTGTCTTGTATATAGTCATACAGAAGTAGGGCTGAAAGGGACTTAATGAAGTCATCTAGTCCAGCCTCTGGCTCAAGGCAGAGTAGTCATCCTTCACTAAAGTAGTCACCCACGACTAAAGCAAAAAAGTGGGAATTGTGAACGTGGTGGCAACGAGGGAAGAAAAGATGTAAAGGACACACACACACACACACACACAGATGAATTTCTTATGTTTAATTCTACAATGGAAAATGTAAATGAAGCTCTAGAAATTAACTGCAATATTATGGGGATGCTCAAATTTGGAATTAATGTTGGACTGCAGTTTCCATTTAGCAGGATTAGAGATTTAGATTGATACAGTGCAATACAGCAGGGAGGTGAATCAAACCTCGTAGTCAAGGCATGGGAGAGGAACAAGTTTCTGCCTCTGATGCACATTTCCTGTACAAGTTAGGTAAGTCACGTGTAAAACAATGATGATATGGTTTGTCTTGCATATCCACGCTGTAATGTGTCTTTTTCTGTGTCTGAATAATATCCTGTGCAGTGAGGCTCCACCCTTGGGTTAGGCATCAACAAAGTACCTCATTATAAAGACCATTAAACACAATCTCCTCTACAAGGAATGTGTTTACTGTGGCAAAACAACTTTTATTTAATCAGCCCAAATGACTGGTAAAAAAAATGTCATTTTCACCACTTAGGCCTAGGCTGACCACATGTTCTGGTTTGGCTTGGACAGTCCTGGATTTCGTAGGCCATCCCAGCTATTCGGCAAAAATTGAAGAAAAAGTCCTGGATTGTGGCATCACCTCACCCACACATACCTGTGTGGCTGCTCGGTATGGGCTGGCAGAGCCTGGGGCTGCTTCCCACTGGGTCCAGCCTCTGCATGTAAGGGATGGAGCTTGGCTGCAGACCTCTGTGCTGTCTCACCCTAGCCCACTCTGCCATCAGGGATCCCAGGAACCATGGGGTTGGGGGTGAGGGGTATATGTGCACACATACACACGTGTGTGGACATGTGTAGGGTTGGGGTCATGTGTATGCATGCGGGTGTGTGCGTGTGGGGTTAGGGGGTATCTGCATGCATTAGGCCTGTGCTAAGTGGCTAGTATTCATTTTGGATTCACCCAGTTCAGGGAACAGTGATCCAATTCGGTGATTTGAATCACTGTCCTGAATCAATTCAGCTTAATTTCATTCAGAGATCTGGCTGTCGCTGAATTGGTTGAAACCATGAATCAAACAGGCCCCATCCCCTGCCCACTTCCTCAGCTCTGTCAATGGCTGCCCCACCAGCGTCCCGGCTCTTTAAAAAAAAGACCTACACTCACGGGCTGCTGCCAGGCAGGTGGGCGATCCCCGCTGCACCCCACTGCCCCATGGTGTGTGGGGGTTCTGCCATGAGTCCCCAGAAGTCCCTTTGGCTGCTGCAACAGCTGATGAGTGGGAGGTTTTTTGTTTGTTTTTTTTTTAAAGAACAAGGAGCTGGGTGGAGCAGACATGGTGAGGGCTGGGAGAGTGGATGGGGGCTGGGGGGCACTCAGGGGAGCTGGATTTGTAGGCAGAAGATGGGGCCTGGTGGGTGTCTCTCCATGGTTCCCTCTGCCCCCCTCCATGCTGCTCCCTTGCCCACTACTTACCAGCATGGAGTCCAGGTCCAGCTCCCTGTGGTGGCAAGCGGGGACTGCTCGAATCTTCAGAGCTCTCCGAAGCTCTCCAAATCTTTTCTGAATTGATTCAGACCTTTTTATTGTTCTCCTATTTTGATTTGGATTTGGAGATTCAGCTGCCAAATTGGGCTGAATCTCCTCCAAATGGAAACAGCACCCGAAGCTTTGCACAGCCCTAGTATGCATGTCTACATGTGTGTTTGTGTGTGTGTGGTGCTCTGCCAACTCAGATTTCCTTCAAAATAATATGGTCACCCTACTTAGGACATAATTACAAATGTAAATTTAAAACCTTTGCATTGGGTATAAAGTTTGGAGCGTCCACCTCCAGCATCTTGGCATGGTCTAGTCTTCTACTCTATCTGTCTCTTCAGTTATTTGCAGTATTCTTGGCATCATGGTATCAGTACTCATGTCTGAAGCATTAGCTCAGCCAGTTATGGGAATGAGTTCAGTGATAACATTTGTATTTTGATACAGCCCTTGCAAAATTTGGGAGTGTTTTGTTTTTGCAGCTTTTGCTGAAGGCTCTTCCTTCAGCTTCTTTTGATTGGTGTTGTCAGCTTACCTCAATGCCATTTGAAACTTCTTGAGACACTTACCCAGAGCTCTGTGGAAGTTGCTTGTTGAACTCTCAGCATGTGCTCCTTGAGCACTTTTGAGTGACAGACTGTAGACATGTTGCTGAAGTGGTTCTGTCAGTAGAAATGAAATTGTGAACAAGAAGTTGCTCTTAGCACTTAAAATAAGTTACATGCCCAGTGACATTTGTGTTTGAAGAGTGACTGTGAAATAATCTTTGTAGCGGCTGTTCCCTTTCAAATAAGGGACCTCATGCTGACACATATCTTGCCGTTCTCCTGGCCAGAATGAAAAGAATTCAGGAGTGATAAGTCTAATGCCAGGTTTAGTGAAGAGGTCTCCAAATTTTTCTTGCTCTTCTTCATGGCTCAGTCTCTAAATGGGTATCTTCATTCTTTTTCTCATTCTATACAAACATTCAATTTTGTACAGTTGCAGAGAGATTTATCATGCCACCACCTCATCTGATGCTAATTGGGATTATATGCATCTCACATGGTACATTTTCAGAGATTTCATAGATTTCTAGAGTCAGAAGGGACCTGGTAGATCATCGGGTCCAACCCCCTGCTCCAGGCAGGAAAGAGTGCTGGGGTTAGGTAACCCCAGCCAGATGCCTGTCTAATCTCCTCTTGAACATCTCCAGGGTAGGAGAAAGGACTACCTCCCTTGGAAGCCCATTCCATATTTTGGCAACCCTTACCATAAATAATTTCTTCCTTATGTCCTATCTAAATCTGTTCTCCTTCAGTTTGTGGCCATTATTTGTGGTGCCCTTGTAAACCTGAGGGGTGCCCTTGTAAACAGCATCCCCTATTCCCTGCTGGACCCCTCAATGAGTTTGTAGGCAGCCACAAGATCGCCTCTCAGCCTTCTCCTGTGGAGGCTGAAGAGATTCAAGTCCTTCAGTCTGTTTAAATATGGTCTTACCTGCAGGCCCTCAACCGTACGAGTAGCCCTCCTCTAAACTCTCTCAAGGTTATACACATCCCTCTTAAAGTGCAGCACCCAAAACTGGACACAGTACTCCATCTGCAGCCTCCCCAACGCTGCACAGAGGGGAATTATCACTTCCCTAGACCTGCTCATGATACTCCTGCTGATGCAAGAAAAAGTGTGGTTAGCCTTGCTTATTACTTTGTCACACTGGTGACTCGTGTTCATTTTTGTGTCAACTAGGAGTCCGAGATCTCCTTCCACTGTTGCGGTGCTCAGAATGGTACCCCCGGTCGATAGGTGTGTTGGAGAGTCTTTCTTCCCAGGTGCAGCACCTTGTATTTATCCTTGTTAAACTGTATCCTATTCTGAACTGCCCACTTGCCCGGTCTGTCCAAATCTGCCTGAATTCACTCCCTGCCCTCCAGTGTGTTTACTATTCCCCATAGTTTAGTGTCATCTCCAAATTTGGACAAGGTGCTTTCAACACCTTCATCCAAATCCCCAATGAAGATATTAAACTGGTTCAAGGACAGAGCCTTGGGGGACACCATTGCCCACATCCCTCCAGGGAGAAACCACCCCATCCACCACCACTCTCTGGGTGTGTCTCATAAGCCAGTTTTTCACCCTCTTTACTGTGAAAAAATCCACATCACAGCTACTCAGTTTGCTTGTAAGAATTGGGTGTGACACTGTTTCAAAAGCCTTTTTAAAATCCAGGTAAATAATATTTATTTCCTCCCATGCATCTAAGCACTTTGTGACTTGGTCATAAAAAAAACCCAGGTTAGTCAGGCAGGATCTGCCTGCTATAAACCCATGCTGGTTGTCCCTTACCATTGTGTTACCCGCTGACCCCCTGAAAATGTGATTCTTTATGATTTTTTCTAAGGTCTTGCTGAGAAAAGAGGTAAGGCTAACTGGCCTATAATCACCTGGGTCCTCCTTCCTCCCCTTCTTGAATATAGGGACCGCATTGGCCCTATTTCAGTCCTCTGGGACCTGTCCCAAGAGCCATGAGTGCTCAAACAGCTGTGCCAGTGGTTCTGCTATGTCATCGGCCAATTCCTTTAGTACCCTTGGGTGAGGATCTTCAGGGCTCACCGACTTAAATACAGCCAACCCTTCCAAGTGCCCCGTCACTAGGTCACTGCTAACCGTTGGTGGATTGGTACTGCTCTCGCTCCAGCTTAAAGACTCTCTGGGAGGTGCATTTGTATCCATGTCCAGAAAAACAGAAGAACAGAAATTATTAAAGACCTCCACTTTTTCCATCCTATCTGTTATGAGTTGCCCTAGTTCATTCTGTAGCGGTTCTATGTTACTCTGTGCCTTCTTCCTGCTCCCTATGTACTTAAAGAAGGATTTTTTTTGTTATCCTTAATCTTTGTTGGCAACTTGAGTTCTGTAACTGCTTTGGCCTTTCTCACTGCTTCCCTGCAAGCATTAGCCAAATAGGTATACTCATCCTTGGTGGCTGCCCCCTGCTTCCACATCCTGTAGACCTCTTTTTTTCCTCTGGAGGCTCTCTTGGATTTTCTTCCTCAGCCAAGGAAGTTTTTTGGCTCATTTGCCTCCCTTTTTGTGTACCAGGATGGTGTTCCTCTGTGCCTGTAGGATCAGTCCCTTGAGGAACTCCCACCCTTGTTGGACCCCCATCTCACAGATGTGATTACTCCTTCAGTCCCTCCCTAACCAATCTCCTGAGCACATTGAAGTTGGCCTTATGGAATTCTAGCACTACTTCCCTACTATTTGTCTTTCCTACCTTAGGCCGGATAGTGAATCCTATCAACTGGTGGTCACTATCCCCTAGGTTATGTTGTACCTGTAGCTCCCCCACCAAGTCCTCCCTTGAGGCCAGCACCAAGTCAAGTAAGACATCTCTGCTAGTGGGACTGCATACCTTCTGGGTCAGATGCAGGTCCTGTATGCAAGTTAAGAACCTACATGAATGGGCAGGCCTGGCTGATTGCTCCTCCCAGCAGATGTCAGGGTAATTTAGATCACCCATGACAACTAGGTCTTTTGAGCATGCTGCCTTTGAAAGTTGTTTCAAGAATTATAGGTCTAACTCTTCCCCCTGGTCTCCCAGAGACATATAGTCGTCCCTGAGCTGTCCCATGCATTAAAAAGTGAATTGTTGATAAAATTGGATAGGTAATAGTGGGGTAACATCAGTCAGTTTGGTTTGTTTTTCCCCTTTGGAGTCCTTCAAGAATCAGTTATCCACCCAAATCTATTCAATATGTAAGACACACGTCAACCACAGGGGATTGGTAAGCAGTGATTCTAAATGAGCCCTGTTGGACACCACAGATAACCTCACACATCTAGACTCTGCAAGAGTGCACTGAGAACATCCTTGGCTATATAAAATGGCAGAATATTGCATTAGGAGTAAGCAAGTTATATTACCTTATAATTACTGAAGTCATTACTGGAACACTAGGTTCAGTTCTGATGTCCACAGCTTTAAGTTGGATATTGCTCAAAACAGAGTTACAAAAATGATTCATGGAAAAAATATGTATAAACCATGATTAACATAAAAGGGTATTGATGTAATTTCGTTTATCAAAAAGAATATTGAAATGATCAGGGTGTCTCTTAATCTAGTACCAGTGGAATCCTTGTATCCAATAACTATCAGTTAGAAAAGCCTTGCTGGAAATAAAAAAAATAGACCGCTAATTTTTTTTTAACATGAGAATAATTAGATTACAAATCTTATGTTAAATTCTTGATCATGTAAAATCTTTACAGTCATAATGGATCACTTTGTATGACTTCTTAGGAGAGGTTGAGGGAGCTGGGCTTAATCAAGTTAGAGAAGAGAAGACTGAGAGAGTATTTGATAGCAGCCTTCAACTACCTGAATGGTGGTTACAAAGAAGATGAAGCTGGACTGTTCTCAGTGGTGGCAAATGACTGTACAAGAAGCAATGGTCTCAAGTTGTCGCAAGGGAAGTTTAGGTTAGATATTAGGAAAAACTGTCTCGCAAGGGTAGTGAAGAAGTGGAACAGATTACCCAGAGTGGTGATGGACTCTCCATTCTTGGAGGTTTTTAAGACCCAGCCATACAAAGCTTTGGCTGAGGTGATGTAGCTGGGGATAGTCCTGCTTTGAGCAGGGGGTTGGACTAGATGTGACCTCCTGGGGTCCCTTCCAACCCTACTTTTCTATGCTTCTTTAAAGATACTATTTTCTAATTCAACCAAAAGGTATTGGGTTTGATGCGGTAAAGATTAAACTGCTAACTGCCTACCCTAGCCAACAGGAAATGCTTAGGATCAAGGTCAAAGTTTGTTGATCTTCTGTTCTGCCATGTTTACAGCACTGTAGTTTTCAATGTGGGAAATAATGCTGTGATTTGACTTTCTGTATAAGAAAGGAGGTCCAACTAAATGACCGCATGGTGTGTCTACAAGGTATGATGCAGAGCACATGGTATGCTGCAGAGCTGGCTGTGGACGTAGAAGTTCAATGCTGAAGTCCAAATAGCACAATAGCACTGGCATGCAAAACACCTGAGCTTTCTCCACACATCCTTCTGCAGAACTATCACATCGGCACGACATTTTGACTGAGGTTAGTAGGCCTTGCTTCTTTCTTCTATAAATATAATTGGTGCTAACTATGAAAATAAAAAATACAATCAGAAATATAATCTAATCACTAGTAAAATGAACTTTTGTGTTATTACTGAAGCCAGGTTTATTAGTCCAGGTGCATGGCCTGATTGCTTCCAGTTCTGGAGCTAGAGCATGCAGGACTCACTTCAAAATCTCCAAGTGATTTTGCCTTTGGAGGCCTCTGCTGTGCTCTGAATCTGTTTACACCAGTTAAGGATCTGACCTTCTACTTCTCCTGTGCTTTTGCACAAAATTAATAAAATTTGCTTTTTGAAATGTTTTTCCAGTTTGCAACCAGACCTTCTATACCATGTGTCTTCCCATCCGGCAACTATGATTCTTATTGTTTTGATTAGTTAAATCTGAAGATTGCTTTTAAAATAGCACCTGTATGAGGCATGTTCAGCCCACCAGAAAGAAGGCCTATATTTATATTCTTTATGAAAAAAATCATAATATATAATTAAGCTGTTTTTTGAATGTTCCATTAATGAACCATCTGCAGGTATGAAGTTAAACATCTGTACTTAAAAAGTGGCCACCTGTTACAGTCTAGTGATTCTGACGCTGAATCAATTTAGACAAACTAAGTTCATTATCACAGAGATTCTGCATTTCTTGCGATCTGTCATCTCCATGACATTTATTATTTTATGATATCCTACCAAATGGCTAAAGTACAGCAATGCCTCATTTACCACATTGCTTTCAAAAGTACTCACAAAAATTTAAGCAGTCTTTTCTAACGTTGTTTCTCTTTTGACTGGTTCAGGGGTGAGGAAGGGGGCATTGAGAGAGAGATTGTTACATATCGAATAGGCTGAGCTCCCTGTAGGCACTTGGGGTTTCCCATATCTATCTGTTTCCTCTTTCTTCCCCCAGTCCTTCCCATGACTTAATTACCCTCACTGTTAAAGTTTTTTTCTCTCTACCTGGGAATAAAGAAGACAATCAGGGTATCAACATTTTAAACTCTCTTGGAGCCATTGACACAGCTGATCAGGGATGCTAATGGTTCTCATCAACTTTTTTTTTGACTTACAGAAAACTGTATGCTTGATTAAAGCTTCTGGGTCTTCCAGCTGGATGCTGGGGGCCCTGAGATGTATTACCTTAGTAAGGACCAGCTAATAACACTTTTTCCTGAGTTGTACTTCCTTGGAGGGGATTAGAGGGGAAGTCAGTCTTTTCTTTTCCACCTTCAAGTCATCACAATTTAGCCATATCATTTACCTAACTCAATACTTTCACTTTGTTTTCTTCTTTACTGGGGAGATTGAAAATGCTGGTAGTCCCATAAAATGTCCCCTATTTGTGGTAGCGTTGGAGTGATGTTATAGCCATGTTGTAGCCATGATGGGCCAGAAAATATACAAGTGGCAAGGGGTCCTGTTCTTGTTATCTTTTATTGGACCAATTGTATGGTTGGGGTAGACTTAGCCAAGCTTCAGATGACCTGAAGAGTGTACTGCATTCAAAATCTTACCTCGGTCTGTACCAATCACTCAGTTGGTCTAATAAATGATAGCACCCATAACACTCTTTGACTTCTTATTTTTCCAGGAGAGGATGGTCTAGATTCACATTCTTGCCCCACATTGGCCACCTATAATCCAAGGTACAGGAAGGGCGATGTGTTAGCTAAGTTATTAAGTATTATCCATGAATGTATAAGCAGGGCAATATCAAGCAGTAGTGTGGAGGTATTATTATAAGGGCTCCTTTATTAACTGGTATGCTGAGATCCACTGTTATTTCTGCATTTTAAAACAAAATGAAAATAAAAGAGGTAAAAGAATGAAAAGACGCACAATCCTTTCGGATTTGTAAGAAGAATGTTTAATGAGTTGCTCAACTTCTTTGTAAATTTACTAAAGTGGGGAAATTTAATGGTCAAGGGCTCTTTAGTCCAGCAGACAAAGGCACAGTATGACATAATGCCTCAAAACTGCAGTTGGATAAAACCAGACTAGAATGTATGTATGAATTTTTAGAGGTGAACATAATTAAGTATTACTTGTTATGTGGAGAAGTTTCTAACATTCATCATCTTTTAAATCAAGCATGAATGTCTTTCTAAAAGGTGTACTTCAGCTCAGCCAGAAGATATTAATTTAATGGAGGAATTGTTTGATAAAAATCTCTGGCCTGGGTTATGCAGGACATAAAAGTAATTATCATAATTATGCCTTGTGGTCTGGGTCAGCATAAGGAACATAGGCCTTGTGACCTTATCTGTTGTGGGCTTTAATGCGTTTTCAACAGTGTATTGGCCTTGGGCTGACCCACTGTACCAGGGGCAGGCAGACTTATATCTACCACTTCCATGGTTTTCTGTATTTCTCTATTTTAAAATGCATATTTCCCATGCAGAGGATGAACGTGTTTGTTTGGTTTGATATGTACTGAAGGCACTTGGGAGACAGCTTCTGTCTCCTGACAGAAATAAAGCTTAAGGCCCTGATCCTGTTCTGTGTAGGTGGCCACCTGGTCAAGAACTTTGCATCTTCCTTCAGTAGAGTGATCTTATTGTACCCAAGAAGCTGTATGTCACTCACATGTTCTCAGTGGGCAGTCCTAGACACCTTCAAAATGTGTAAGCACCAAGATGGGAGTCATTTACATGTAGCCAATAGGAAATGCTAGGTGCATAAATGTGTACAAATAGCCAGCTTTCAGGCAATTTATCCAAGACTGTACTTTGCACACCTATGGGTGAGTCGACGTGTCACCCTATGGTGAAGTAGCAATGTGCTACGTTGCTGTACAGCACACTACAGTGACATGGCAATCACATCAGTCCACGTGTGGTTGGAAGCTACATCTGTTTTAACGATCCACTATGGCAATGTACTGGTGAAATCTAACTCTGCACTGCATATATGGTACAGTCTGGGCAGTTTAGTTCTTCCAAAAGGAAGTACAAAAACACGGCAATCTCTAGACATGCCCTATGTCATCTTAGGATTCCGCTTCATCTGGGAGGGAACTAACTCAGAAAAGGAGAGACCTGGATCCACTCCCTGCTTCAAGAACTGCTTAAAGATAATTCATTAAACCAGGGGTATTAAACATACAGCCCACAGTCCAGATCTGTAGGACCTATGAAGGAGGCAGAAATTCAGGGATGGGGCCTGCTACCAAAATCTGGGGTATTGAACCTCCTTTGCAGAAGCGTGATGGCTGTGGAGGTTGAGTGACAGCTCCCTGACATCTCTCACCCAACCACCACTGCTACCCCTGGATCCAGCTTGGGAGAAGCCCTGAAGTCTGGATTCAGTCCAGGGAGATGGATGAATTTTACACACTCACATTAAACAGTTATTGGATAAAATGCGTAGATATTACCTGAGGTGGAACCAAGGTCATACCTCCCTCCAAAGTGAATACCATAACATCTGAACTGGGAGTTAGGGATGATTTAACCTCCTTAGTTCTTTTGTAAATCTGGTCCTAGATCACCTGCATCCTTGATTTAAAGAAACCCTGAGCTGAATTTACCTCGGATCTACCCCCTCCCCCCACACAGCTTCTAAAATTGGGGATTGTAGAAAGAGACAAATTAAATTTGGACACAGAAAATCAAATGTGAAGTATTTTTATCTATTATTGACATTTTAAAAATGCAAATCTGTAAGGGGAAAGTTCATTCTCCCATCTGTCCCTCAAATGATGATATATTTGCTGATATTTTTAAATAAAAATCTCATGGAAGAACTGGTTAAGAGGTTGTTTTTTTCCCCCTTCCCTCTTTAAGGATCAAACTGATAAATCACTCTTCCATTTCTTTTCCTCTCATTTTCTTTCCTCCAAAGAGTAACAATGCTACTTAATTCAAGTTTTAGTCATTGTTTTTTTTAAGTATGGGGCTTTCCCTTTGCATGTTCTGTAATACAGAGGAGTTAGTAGTGAATAGTTTTTTTAAAGTACACATAGAAATAACAATTGTGTCAGTATCAAAAAATATTATCAATTGTTACAATGCAACTGTTACCTCTGTGTGATTCTGTAGCAATACAGGTGTAGCAAAACTGCTCCAACAGGAACCATTTCAGAGTCGAATTTAGAGGCCTTGTCACACGTTGCACTTTGAGCTGCTCAAATGTTGATGGGTGTTACTCGAGCTTGAAGTAGTCACACTTTGAGGCAAAAAACCTTCTCTGACTGTCCCCTACCAGCCCCTCTATGAGTTGCCACTACACAGTGGGTGAGCCAGAACAGGCTTTTAACCCTGCTCTAGGTGGGGGGGGGGGCGGGGAAGGGAGAGGCGGGGAGAGATGGGTTGTGGCAGGAGGGAACATGAAGCCGGGGGACAGAGTTAATGAGATGGGGGTGAATAATGAAACAGGAAGTGGAAAGGAATTGGGGGTGTGGGAAAGGTGGTGAAAGGAAGCAAGTCAGTCACTGAAGGATGGAATAAACAGTAGTAAAATAATAATAATAATAAAGATATAAAGAGGAAATAAATTAAAGAAAGTCTCCTGTTTTAATAAATTGGAATTTGGGTCTGGGGCATAGTGGGTGATATTTGTGTTTCCCAGGATGGCTGGACAGTGGGAGAAGTGAGGGAAGGCACTTTTGAGGGAGACACTGTCCCTGTCCTAGGAAGGACACCTCAGGCTAATGGTGTAAGGGGTCCCCTTAGTTATCCTCCACTGCACCTAACTAGATTGTACTTCTGGACCCGTCTGTGCTCTGCAACTTGGCTAGCTGGCATGTGTTCTGCAGAGTATTTGCACAGGGTTACATCCCTTGGAGATGGGATGGTCACACCCCCAGAGATGGGAAGGGGAGTTGGTTTGGTGCTAGGACTGCCCCCTGGACAGTAGAGTTCAGGGGGTGGAAATTTTGTCCATAAAGAACAAGAGGATGGGGAGGGAGACATTGCATCCTGGGATGCTGGAAGACCGCAACTTGGGCAGCTGATCTGTGGGGAGTGGCCACACAATAATGTAAAAGAAACTGTGTAAAACAGATCAGAGATGAACCTGCCCTGAAGTGATGTAACTTTAAGCCACAGAAAGTGTGGTTAAAACAGGTTTCAGGTGTTGAAGTGTGGATAATCCAGGGATTAAGAGCCACCTAAAACTAATGCACAACAAGGTCTTAACATAACTTTTTAAGTTAACTAGTTATGGCTAAATCCAGATGCTCCAGCTAGGCTAAAGTCAAGCTCCTTTCCACTTTTTTTTCACTAGTCCTATGAATTGAAGTATTCGGTGAGAAACAGAGCACCTTCCACAGATGGAACTAGGGCCCTCCCTGGAATTGTTGATAAACTGGTGGGAAGGGCAGTCCATTGGGAAGTGACAGATGTGGGCTTTAATCCCATCATGCAGAATACAGAAGTGAATTTAATGTTTTCCCCCATCCTGAGCATGCGTGTGAACCAGAGGGACATGACTTAAAAGGGGTCTGCTTCCACCTCCTCCTGCTCTCCTCAGGAAGAAAGGTGTCATTCCCCTCCTCTCCCTACTCATATTTCTCAAGAAAGTGCTTGGATGCCTACCTTCAAGATTTCAATGCTGATAATCTGTTATGTCTTGTACTTCTGGTACTGCTGGGTAAGGCACCCAAAGCTGAGAGAGGGGGCAGAATCCTACCCACGCTTTAAGATTTAGGTGCCTTATCTTATTCTCTGTCTTAGGTGTTTTCTGTTGGCTAGATTAGGCAGTTCTGAGGTTAATTGTTCCTCTTGTAGAGCCTATACTGGGGTGTCACCCTCTGCTCATGCTTGTTCATCTGAGACTTTGACCGTAAATTGTTTACAGCAGGGACCGGTTGTCTATATTTGCACAGTGGCCTTTCTGTTGGTTTCTTTGGAGTTTCTCTAGATTCCCACTAGCATTCAGAAACTAGCAGTTGACTTTCATCACAAGTAGGCTTGATTTAAATGTAGAAGTTACGAATGGAATAGGACTATTCCCACTGGGTTTTCCTCACTTTAATTCCATTTCTTTTAATCTTTCAACATATTTTAAAGCATATGTGTGGTATTAGCTAGAACAGTAATTCATTTCTGATGTCCTTGAGTTCTGTCCATTGGCAAGACAGTTATCAAGATGCACTAAAAATGACAGCATATTTTCTCAGTCTGTTTTCCTGAAAAATATTCTGTGGGTATTTATAACCAAGGCAAATGTGCTGCAACTGAAATGTTGAAACCTTCTATTGGAAATCATTTTTGAAAACTGTATTTTTCCAGTGGCAATAACACATTTTAACATCTGCTGTATGCGTCAAGCACCTTGCTGGAGTGTATGGATTTAGCCATAACTAGGCACTTAATAATCCCAATGCCTCCATCAACTGTTGTATTATATGTGAAATTCTTCAAGGAATGGAAGGTACGGTGTATCATAATGTATTTAGTAAATGGCAACTACAAACCTCTAGAACGATATATAGGAAAATTAAAAAAATAACCCTCCTGGGTAGGAAGTTATTGAACTATAGAAGCAGTCTAAAATCAAATATAGAAGGAGAAAATATACTGTGTGGGAAACAAGCCTGAGCATGCAGACAAATGGATCAGACAATGGCTACAAAATGTCTGCAGTGTGGACAATTTATCAGTAGACTTTCATCATTCATGCTTTGCTCTGGTGATACAAATCAGCAATTTTGGTTAAGCGAGGCTTAATGGCTGATTTGCATTTTTGAAGTAGCTCAAAGCTTTTTGAACATACTGGTGAGTCTGAAGCAATCGGGGCTCATGGTAGAGGTGATATCTTTTGATTAGATGAAGATTTTTTCCAAAAAAAACTTTAATTACAAGTTTTGGGGCACAGACACCCTTCATCAGGCATCAGAGAAAAGATTGTAAAAGTTCTTCTGAGTAGAAATGAAAGAGATTGAATTTTAGCTGATTTTTTTTAAAATGAAATCTTCGTAATTTCCCAAGTAGCAAGCAACTGGGTCCACCTGAAACCCGAGATGCAGGTGGTCCCTCTACAGCATCTTTGCCACTCTAATAAGCTTTATCAGACCTTTATAACTTATTTAATTGTTTTCAAGCTGAAATGAGGAAAGAAAGAACACTAAATAATGAAAAGAAATCTGATTTTGCTGTTTTGGTTTTTTTTGCTTTGTTTGCCCATCTTTGTGAAAAAGAGATGCAAACCTTTATGAAGCAAGGATGCAGCTCCCTTTTTTTTTTCCTGGCCACAAGAGGTTTAGACAAAACATGCAGATGAATTCAGTACTTGGCACCAGAAATTCGTCTAGAGTTGGTTGGCACCTCAGTCTTTCTGGTGTCAATCACTGATGGCACAGCTCTCAGTATAGTGTGACCTGGAATATGAGGGATCAGAATTGATCTGTCTCTTCTCAAAATAATCACTTTATTGAAAAGCCAAATGTGAGTTGAAGTAGCATTCAGATCAGGCAATGGAATTGCAAAAACATACTCACACCTGGGAGGGCAGGAGTAAGCCAGCTCCCTGGCACACTGAGCTCTTGTTCAGTTCTTCCAACAATACAAGTCTGTGATTATCCCAGTTTTCCAGCCCCCTATATACAAGTATTAGTGAAATACATTAATCTGCAACCTGATGGGGTATATGGTAGTGAAAAGGATTGATCATGAAGACCCCTTCTCAACTAAGTGAAGAATTTAGGACACATACGTAACAACTGTTTAACTATGATGGCCTCAGATGGTATCAGTAAGGATCCTACTCTTAAAGGTGAATCCTATTCCTAATGGTAATGGGTTTCAGTTGCTTTGTTTGTGTGACTACAGTAAAACACTTAAGTCAGTGCTCTCTTGCTACATCATGAAAAACATGGAATCTGGCTTTGCAAGCCTGTCTCTCTACAAGGTTACCCACAGTTCATTCCAAATTTATATAATGGAAGATGTATGCAAGGTGGAGTCACTTATGCCAAGACCTCTGTGTTTCCTACACCCTATGCTTTTCACACACTGGGACCTAGGTCCTGCATTGACACACGCTTCATGCAAGGGCGCAGGTCAGTAAGGGTACAAGCATGGAAACACAAGGTACCAGGAATTACCTGGGTTTGCCACTGCCCCGCATCTCCTTGCTGGGACCCAGGCAGACCTATACCTACATCTGAAGCACGGGTCAGTGCAGGACTCAGCATGAAGGCAGAGGTCCTGCTGTGGAGGCATGAGGCATTGCAGATTCCCTGGGTCTTGTGCCTTCTCACCAGGACCCATTTTGACTTTCTTTGTTTACAGAGATGCACCGCTGGAGATGCTGGGAAAAGCTGGGCAAGGTGCACCTGGGACTTCAGGGGCCTGATCCTGCACAGAAATTCCCAAGGTGTAAAGTTTTGGGTCCCTTAAGCTGCTGCCTGGGGTGGCTGGAGAGCAAATAGATGTCCACTGCAATAAAGCAACACTGCTTTACACTACCTTTTGTCGCAGCCATCAATGCGTCACAACAAAGGTTTGCGAGATCTATTTGTTCACCATTTGTGCCACTATACATTTGTACACGGTGACACAAATACATCAGACAATGTCTGTTTCAACCCTTACATAGCCTCTTTATACTTTCATACCCATGGAAGGGTAGGTAAAATCTAGCCCTTGTAAGCATGCCATCTGGTCCTTTACTCATGTGCCAGTATAACTTGCTGTCTTGTACAGGCAGACTTGAAAGGTTTTTAGTGTGTGGCAAGTCCTGCCATACCATATAACATGTTGACTTCAAAATTAACATATGTCAGGGAGAGATGTAATTAATTAATTTAAAGTGAGATCAGAGCAACAGGTTTACACAGCTGCTACCAAATATGTTACAATCCTTTGTCATAGATCATGAATCCACTAGACGTTTGCCATACCTCTAGTTATGCCTAATTCAGAGCAACAAATGGCTACTGAACTGAGAAGCATTCAGTATCCTAATGAGCAATTCTTTATCTAAATAAAAATATCTG
The DNA here is from genome assembly GCF_052110815.1 of Crocodylus siamensis. Classification (NCBI taxonomy): domain Eukaryota; kingdom Metazoa; phylum Chordata; order Crocodylia; family Crocodylidae; genus Crocodylus; species Crocodylus siamensis. Next base: position 3,289,961 of record NC_143396.1, on the reverse strand, counting down.
TAATTCTTATTTAAACCGTCTCCCTGGTAAAAAAAAGTTTGAAATAATAGATTAGGCTGTTAGCATTCTCTGAAAGAACAGTATCGACTTGCAAAGGAGTAGGTTAAAAGCAAGCTAGGAGTCAAAGAGCTTTTGGGCATATCTCCATGTGTATTAACTTGCTTTAGCTAATGCACACTAAATCTAGTACCTCCAGGTATTTTTACACATGGAAGTGCCCACAACTGCAACACTTGCAGTTGTATAAGCGGTTAAATACATGTCAGCACTGAGAAAATGGTGGTGATGCACTTTTGAACTAAAATACATCAGCGTTGCTTTAGTTCAAAGGTGCAACACCACCATTTTCTGTATGTTGACGCACATTTTATTGCTTACAAATGCACGTGGCTCAGTGCCTCAGCTCAAGTCTGCTCTAAGGCAGCGGATCTCTGGCACGTTGCAAGACAAAAAACTATGTGTATCAATGCCCTCCATTGTGAGGTACTAGGAAAATGCTCATTAGCCTGTCTTAATGCACATTAACTAAAGAGCACAGTTACTAAATGACTCTTAATGTGCATTAGCCTATTTTAATATGCATTAACTAAATAGCACAGCCATTTTTACACATGTAAGTGCCACAGCGCTGGGTGCTTTAAAAAGTGCCCAGCACTGCGCCGCTTCCAGTTGTGCAAGTGGGGAAATGTGCATCAGCACTGAGAAAATGGCGGCACATGCTTTTGAACTAAAACACATAAAAGGAGTTTTAGTTCAAAAGTGCACTGCCTCCATTTTCTGTGCACTGACTTGCATTTCACCACTTAAGCAACTTCATGTGGTGCAGAGCAGCTTGCATCAGCTCACGTGTGGAACAGACTTGATTAATTAAAGTGGGCTGTTTTTAAGGCCATAGTCCAGTGTCCACTGAAGTCTACAGAAGTCTCTTACCCCTTCAACAAAAAAAAGAGATAAAGCCTATTGGGCCATATCCTCAACATTCAACTAGATGCCTAATTCCTGATCAGTGGGAGTTGGGCATCTAAATACTTTCAGACTCCGGGCTGTACTGCCAATAGAGATATAGATGGTGCCCTTTAGAAACCCACATCTGAAACCCATACGAGGCGGTACATGTATGTAAAGCTGTAAGCAAAAGTGTATTATGCTATCATGTAATTAAAGACTAATGGGAGGTGTATATGCAGTGCACCAGCATTAAGAGTAGTCATGCAATGTTAATTTTAGTGTTCCTGAGCTCTTAACCTTGCAACAGTAATAGTCTCTCTACCTGGTTTTCTAACATGTAATTATTCAAACCAATGAAATGATGATTAGGAAGGTCAAACATCTTGTGGCTCCAGATTTGCTCCAAACATTTCAGATCAGGAATGCATCAGGCTGTTAAAAAAGCAGGGTGCTTACGATAGATCTTCCCACGTTTGCAAGTAGCTACTTATCATTTTAAAAACTTTTATATTGTAAGTCCTTCTTGAAAATCCTATCTTCAATAGGTCAGAGGAAAAGAATCTTTTCCATATAGTTCCACTAAAAAGTGAATGTGGATAAGAATAACCACCTGGGAACCATTCAGTTACGTATTCATTCACTTTTGAATATGTTGTGTTCTTATTTAGTCGGACGAAAATAGCATTGCACTTGAATCCAACATTCATATTTATATTCTGAAAATATGTTTGTGACAGAGTCATACAGTTCCCGTGTGGTGGTGATAGATTTTGCAAAGGCGATCATGATAGCTACTATTTCTCAATCAATAGTGACATGAAATTTAGGAACAATGAGTGCCCTTAAAGTTCTTCCCTTTTCTAGTGGTATTTTATATTTTAAGTAGAGGGAGAATTTCTGTAAACGTCAATGCTGTTAAAAGTGGAATAGATTTGAAGTGCACTCAGTCATCCTGTGAGACAAAGAGGATCTAATAATATGTTTGAGCAACGTCCAGTACAATGGGTCTCTGATCCATGGCAGTGCAAAGAATAATGATCTTTGACACATTTTTATTTCACTTATCTATTATTTATGCTGAAAAAATTACTCTGTCATTCACCAGCTTTGTTACTGGCATTTAATCAATGCCTCTCCTAATATTTAAAGAAGAGTAGCTGCATATACTCACATTTTTACATGAAGCATTTCATTTAGAAAGTCAGCTACTTCACTGATAGCAGCAGGATACTCCTAAAGAGCACTCACCACCTGCAGATACTTCCTCGGCCTGACAAAGGGTTTTTAAACCCGAAAGTTTGCTAAGACAACTGTTTCCAACTATTTAAGTTGGTCAATAAAAGAGATCAGATTCACCCAAAGAACCTTGTCTGCCTATATTCTTAGACTAACGCGGCTACAACCTACACCCCTGTGGTTAAAGAGCACTGACTGGTGTTCAAAAGACAGGGGCTCCGTTCCCTTCCTCATCACAAGCTTTTGCTGTGGTCTTCAGCAATGTTGTTAATTTCTCTGTGCTTCAGATCACTGTCTACAACAGGCAACATATTTTTGTCATCTTCTAGCTATTTATTCCATCTTGTGTATTTGGAGTGTGAGGTTTTTTTGAGGGAAGGACAGCCTTTTACTGCATGTGTGTAAATCACCTGCCAGATCAGGGCTCCAGTTTTCTTTGGGGCACCTGAATCCTACTACAACATAAATGATAAGAACAAGAAACATTTTTTTGGCATGGACAGCTTGCAAGGATTTCATTCACTTCTTCGTTATATTCACTGTAGCTAGCCCCTCCCCCCCAACCACATTTACCTTCGTGATCCCTTGCAAATACTTGTGCTCGTTTGCCATAGAAATTGGCAGGAGGAATAATATGAATGATAGGCTATTAGAGAGAGCTTCAAATAGCTTAGGGATAGCACTAAGCATATTGTATTCTTTTCTTTCATAAAACTGCATTAGCAAAGAGTCAATTATTAACTATGCTGCTTGATTTATTTTAGCATTTTGAATGTATTTGGGGTCAATGCATTTAGGGTTTTTTTAATTATTATTTCAAGGGTAAATTAGGTTCTTAGAGTGTAAGTAGATTATAATAGATCCCAGCTCCTGGGCCTATACTCCACCATGTCACAAGGATTTATTATAACTCCCATCTTCACAGAATAAGAATTACAAGTAATTTTCTTTCTTTGTTAACAAGATTAAATGTGGTTCAATAGGTATGTTCAGCGCAATATCTTTGGTGCTGACTGCCCTCTCAAAGATCCTGTTCTTCAGCTATAGCAGTGGAGTTCCTTCATCTATTTTTGTTCTTTTCTAAGCTAAAGTCACATTTCTTGTGAGGAGAGTGAAGTTTGCAGGGCATTCCTTATGAAAATGCTAAAATTTGCTAGCCCAGTGGAATCTCACTGACTCATCACACAAAAGAAAATCTGTAGGACATTATATTTATACCTGACCTAAGCAGGTAAGGTATCTGCCAGGAAGAGGAGAAAAAAACCTGCGAGAATACTACATTCACTGTTGAAACAGAAATTCAGAATGCAAATAATCTCAACAATGGTTAAGCATATGCCAGTATGGAATTGGTCGGTGTGGCAGAGTACCTTTGGGGTGCTCGCCACGAGGCAGGGGTTGCAGTAGGCTGGGGCAGAGCCGAGCAAGGAAGGCAGCCAAGTGAAGTTCCCCAGATCTCATACCTTTGGGGTATTTGCCACTTTAGGCCTCTCACAGGCTCTGAGGGGAGCCTGCTTGGAGAAGCAGGAGGGGAAACATCCCCCACATACCATTTAAAGGGGAAGGTGTGTGGTAGGGTACTGTTGGTGCCTGCCACTTTAAGATTGGGGCCAAGCAGCCAGCAGTTGCTTAATTGCGGTGGCCATTTTAGAGCTCTGGCCCCCCATATAAACAAGGCAGTTCACTGCTGGCAGCCCAGGCAGCAACTTTGCCTGGCTGCAAGTGTGCTGGTGTCATCCTGGAGGTATGATAGCAGCTCTAGGGGATGGTTTAGGAGGCTCCTGTTTCTGGGCTTGACCTAAAACTGCACCCTGCTGGGAGTGCATGGCCTGGTGGGGTGGGTAGGGGTGCCTTAACCCTAGCCCTCACCTTTGGGTGGGTTTGTGTAACACTGGAGGCAGTTGGGACCAGGCACATTTATGGCCACCTGAGACCTGTGGGGTGAGAGAGTTGGGGCCAGGCACAGCTACGGCCACCTGAGCCCTGTGGGGTACAAGGCCCTGAGGAGGGAGAGCTGGGGGCCAGGCACGGCTGTGGCCACATGAGCCCTGTGGGATGCAAGACCTTGAGGAGGAAGAGTTGGGGGCCAGGTACAGCTGCGGCCACCTGAGCTCTGTGGGGTGTGTCAGGGATGGGCCCCAAGGTCACGGTGGGCCGAGTGCAGATCGAACAGGTGGGATTAGCGGCGAGGAGTCAGAGAGGTTCAGGACACGTGCGGTTTCAAAAACAGATAGCTTTTATTGTTTACTTACACCACTGGTGGTGGTGTAGCATAGGCAGGTCAAACTTGGTTACAAACGAGTACGATAATGCGATAACGGTGGACAAGAAATGGTGCCGGGTCGATAACAGTAACGATGTCGAATGATCAGGAACAAGTCAAGTAAACGTGGAACGAGAAATCAAGGCCAAAACGTAGTGACGAGGAATGAGAAGCGAACGGATGGTCGAGAACGGATAGCCGAGAATGAGTCGAATAAAACCGGAACGTAACCAGGTAATCGTGGTCGGATCGTATCAGAATCGTAAACGAGTAATCAGAGTTGGAGTGAAACGAAGACGAGTAATGCGCCCAGAAACAACAGCGGCGGGGAGAGCAGCGGAGCTCTGGGAAGCGAACCAGCGCTCTAGGCCTAGGAGGCTCTCCTGAGAGGCAGTCTCTGCAGTAGCAGTCTCTGCCCTCAGACAGGTCTGATCTCCGCTGTGGGCGGAAACTTACAAGCCTTAAATATGAAACGTGTGGCCAATCATAAGGCTTCCCCTGCGGAAAGTTCCAGTGCGTTCTGGTGCCTGTCTGAGCATGCGCATGTTGCCAATTCAGGTTACCTCACGGCAGAGCCATGATTGACAAGCCTGGGGTCATGCATGGGGCACGTGCTGGGCATGCTCACTAGCCCTCTGGGGATTTTCCACAGCTTGTCAGCACTTGTCTATGCTTAACCCTGTGTTAGCCAGCACTCTGAACAAATTTGGTTGGGACAGGGTACAAGACCCTGAGGAGGGGGAGTGGGGGCCAGATGATGGCTGAGGCCCCCTGAGCCTTGTGAGGGGGTAGAACCCTGAGGAAAGATAGTTGGGGCCAGGCACGACTACGGCCACCTGAACCCACCAGGGAGGATAGCCCTGTGGCCCCAAATGAGTGGGTGGTGTGGAGCCCCAAGTGAGGGGAGCAGAGATGAGTAGCCCCAAATGAGGGGGGAGAGATCTGGAGCCCCAAGGAGGAGGCAGTGTGGAGCCCCGAGTGAGGGGAGTAGGCCAAGGAATGTCTTTAGGTGCCTTAGGCTGAAGTTTGGGCCAGAGGCCGAGTAAAGGGGACTCGGCCCAAGAGAGAGGGGTGAGTCCTGACCCCGATAAGTCCTCTACTGCTGGGATGCCGAGTGTGGGTCAAAGGCAAGAACTAAAGTGAGCATAATGACATGGTGCTCCAGGGGGAGAGTGAGAGTCCCCGTGAGACCCTGGAACACCAGTCTTGGTGTGAGGTATCCTAGCTCCTACAACTGGGTGGGTTAACCCCTACTAGGGCCAGAAGTTGGACCCAGGAGTGCAAGTGGTGCTAGAGGGATGGAGGGATCTTAGAGGGGTCCTAATTGGAGGATTCTGAGGCCCAGTATGGGGTTGGTGAGATCAAAAGTTGGATGCCATCTGCGAGGCATGGGCTGCAGTGTAGGGCAGGTACAGAGCCACAGATAGTGCCCCTGGCATCGGGGCACAAAAGGGGAGCCTCCTGCCTTAATTAACAACTTAATTAATTAAGAACAAGGCGTGGCAGGAGAGTCAGGTGGGGGGCGTGCCCAAAGGCAAGTAGGGAACCTAACACTGTGGCTAAGCCGGGAGCCCCACTTTGCACAGTCAGTGATTAAATCAGATCTTTGCAACTGCAAACGGTCTAGTTTTTAACCTCCTGGTTTCCTATGGTGAAGCAAAATCAAAACAATTTGTTTTATTAATTAATTTGTTTCCTTCAAATCTGAGCTGTGGCTATCCATTTAGGTATTTGTTATATATCAGCAACATTCACTTTCTGGGAATTGAAGTAAATGCTGGAAAAAAGCAAAGAGAGGAAGCTGTTGTGGCTACAGTTGTCGTTCTTGGTAAAGTGTAGATTTAGGCCTTGTCTACTCTTGGGATTGCAGGCACTGGCAGCCAGATAATAGTGCAATCCAGTTTACTAACAGAAAAGCCAAGCTGGAACATTTCTATAAAGTGTGCTGTGCGTCAATGCAGATTATAGCTTTGGTGCTCTATAGTAAGAGTTTGTCTTTCTTCAGTTACATTACTGTCTACTGGTTGTGAGGTATTTGGGTATCCGCTGAAGGAGAGGCAAAGTCCAAAGGGCCAATCATGGGTGCATCTAGGATTTTGACAAGGAGGGTGAAAACTGTGAGGTGTCTCATTACATATAGCACAACACACATTTTTCTCCAAATAAAAATAAACTAATCAGCTAGGGGCCCAGGGCTATACTGTTCAGTTTAAGATTGAAGCAAAAACAAAAAATTACTTTATTGGAATGTGCATTAATTGGCTATATCATGTATTATGTATCAACATACAACAAACCAGGCAAAGAATTATCAAAACATATTGTTTCATTAGTGCAGCAGTCATTATAATTAAATGTACATCTCTTTTTTTTTTCAGATTCATTAAGCAAAATCTAGCCCTCTAGGATTTTGATAGTTCATCCAATGCTTTGCTGAAAAGTATTTCTACACTGAAGTTAATGTTCACCCGAGTTAAGGTTTCCATACCTGAGTTAATACTTTTAGCTATAGTTAAAAACAGTCTTCAAGGCTGTGAAAAAGGAAATAGAGGAACAGTTAACAGACAGCAGAATTGCGGAAGAGAGGATGGCTTGATTAGTGGATCATCACAACCATGAAAAAGGAAAAAGGGTCGTTAACACATATGGAATGAAGAGTTTTTAGAAAGAACCAGGTAGATTACAATGAGCCATAAAGTTAATTGACTCCCTCACTTCTGCTTGAATAGAAATGCTGCTGCAACTGGAAGTAGTTGGTTTCAAACTTTGGGTGGAACAGAAATCAAAGAGGAGTGCAATTGCACCCATTCTCTTCCCCCTCCCCCCACCTTTGATCCACCTCTAAAGCAATTTTTTCCTGGTTCTTGCATAACTGTGAAGTGGAAAAGGAAAAATCACAGTCTACAGGCCTGATGAAGACAGATGCTGCTCTTTTCATGCAAATCTGCCTGTTGCTTGGCCATCCGTAGAGAGCAGGGGAAGATTAAAAATGGGGAATAGAGAAAGGGAGTGTCTGCCCATCTAGAAAGACTTAGGTTAGTCACTCGTTACCCACTATTTGGGGGGTTGATTTGTTTTGCAAAACATCAGGATAGGGCTATAAACTGACCTGGGACTTCAACTTTTACTTTTCTCCCCCTGGCTGGTGAGTCCATGCACCTGTAGGTAGCTGAGTTGGTAAGAATCCAGACAGTGTCTGCGGGGTTTAATTTAAATTCATACATTTGTAGTAAACTTTTCAGTTCTGATAAATGGGTCTTTTCAGATGGGAATGTGTTGTGGTGGAAAAATTCCACTCCACTCAATTTGGGAGCATGGGATTCTGATTTTGATTCATTCTTATTTTGTAAACCACTTAAGCAGAGGCATAAGTCATTTGCTGAATCAGGGTCCAAATCCAATAGGACTCTATGCAAGTGATTCAGACTGACCTGTAGAATTTCAAAGAAGATGAAATCTTTCTGTAGGGATTTTAAACAAGCCTTTAGAATTTGACAGAAAACTAATACTTCTGCAATTGAACTCCATGTAGTCCTGAAACCTCACAGTACTACCTGCTTTGCAAAACAGATGTTACTTTATGTAACAGGTCCTCAATATCATTTACCTATCAGGTCATAAAAAAGTACTCTGTAGAAAGGGAGGCAGCCCGTGGTTCCAACACTGTACTTGGAGTCCAAGTTAAATCAGAATTAGATGCTCCATCTGCTAAAACTCTGAGCTAAATGCTGATGCCAAAGGCATTGACTTCAGTGAAGGTATCTTGAATCTCACCAGTTGTGGATGTAACTTTCTGTCTTCAGGTTATGAGAATTATTTTGTAAGCATCCAACAACTTATGATGGATTTATTTCAGTTTGAAATGGGATCCTCAAAGAAAAATGCAAGTTTTTGCTGGACAGCAACGTGTGTGTGTGTGTGTGTGTGTGTGTGTGCACGCGCAATCCAGGTCATCATTTATGTATTTAAAAGTAGGTGTCCAGATGTTGGATAAAATGTTTTTTCTTATGTTGCTGAAGATTTCATTCACAGAGCCTGTAGGCTCAGAAAAGGTATCTGCATTGAGTACTGCCAGTGTGTCTGGTACTTAACAAATATAGGGCAAAATAGTTTTGCTCTCTGAAGGAGAAGGCTAATGAGACTGATGATGCCTGAGCAGGATATTCAAAGAAAGGAAACCATAGGGAAGAAAAATTGAAGAAGGCATACCGTGCAACGAAACAGGGCCAGAAAACAGCATGGGCAAACCAAGCAGCTGCCTGGGGCCTGGGCAAAAAGGGGGCCCAAAAATAGTAATTTTGCCTAGGGCCCAGATAGAAAGGGGCCCCAAAACAGAAATTTTAAAATTATTATTATTATTATTATCTCTGGTGAAGGGGGGCCCGATACTAAATGTTCACCCAGGGCCAACAGGAGTCTAGGTATGGTGCTGGAAGGAAAGTTACTCAGATCAGAGGGCCTCTGAGTTCAAAGATATTGAATGTGTACAGAGAATTAGTATGGTGGACAGTTTAGAGTCAGATTTAGGATTTCTAGAGTTGGAAAGGAGGAGAAGGTGGAAGAATAGGTAGAGATAACCCTTTTAACACTTCCCCATAACTTTTTGCTCGTCTGTCTGGGGGGGGTTTTGATGACCCTGGAATGCACTATAGCTAAGAAGAATCTCATTATCTCTTGGTTAGTAGTAGAGGAAATAGCTTTTCTTTGCTGTTATGCAACAGGACTATTAATGTGTCCCTCTCTACCTGATGAGAAGAAGACAGAGAGCCAAACATCATCTGGGCATGGATGGTGAGAGTGCGGTTGTGCTTTCCCTCGGTGAAAATATTCCAAAGATGGTGACTGGGGCAAGAGACTCAGCTGAGAGCCGTTCGGATAAAATAATGCTTTCACCCCTCTTGGATCACATCAACACTCCTTTCTCTCGACCCTCTCTGCTGCATCTAATTTCAGTCCATCTCTACACAGAGAAATTATGTCAGTGTTTCATGAAGGTAATGGCTTCCTCCAGGGAATCATGGATCTATAATAAATGTGCCTTTTACCATTTGAAGTCACAGAAAGATAAACCAAAGAAAAACACTCCTATTCTTAATAGGCTGCACCAAATTTGTTGTGAAATAGTTATTGTGGCATAAGTATCCTGGAATAGGTCTGCCATTCGTTTTCACTCTACAGAGTACAAATGTCATTCTCTAAGTCCCAATATTTGAGGCCATCAGATCATCTGTTATGATGAGGAAGGATGCAATTTCTATTCATTAGCCTAAGGAAATTGTCTGCGTTTCAGACTAACCATACTTCTATGTCGTACCTTGGTCTGAAGAACTCGAGTGATTGGGCTGACTCTTTAGAAAAAGCAAGAAAAGTGGTGAGGTAGAGTAGACAGCGTTCAGTATGACCATGTCTTGAAGAGTGACGTTTTTAAGCGAGGGCTGGACCATACCATGTTTGAAGGTGACTGCAAGCTTCTTTTCACACTGCCCCAGGGAAGCTGGCTTAGGACTTTAAATAATTCACATGCCAAAATGCAGCTGGGGAGTCAATAAAGTTGCTAGTTTTTTTTTTACAGTATTTTATGACTGAGTGTGAGTATATTAATGCAAAGCTCCTGGAAGCCAAACACCTCATGTACTCATTCTGCTGGGGTGCAAATGTAAGATGCCATACGGGCCCTGGCCCCCCAGAGTAGGACATAATAAAGCCTGTTGTGCAGAAAACTTAAATAAGAAGTGGGATCCATTTCTTCAGCATCAATAATGCTGACTATACCTCTCATGTGATGAGCTGACTCTTCTGATATGAATAACTTCGAGTAGAAAAAGTGTGATAGCACAAGGCCTGTGTGGGATGGGAAATAAATTTAGGCCTGTAATGAGGGACAGTTGAGTTATGTGCCAAATATATCAGCTGTTAAAAACATTTTCTCGACACCAAAAAAGCAAAGGTTGCGAAATGTTTTTCATTAGCACTATTTCTCTCTCTTCAGTTTGTCAATGCCTATTTTTACTTCTAAGGAAATTGTGGATTCACTTTAGTTTAAAAAAAAACAAAAACGTATCCTCTGCAAATAACATGAAAGGTTTTCAATAGTACCCAAAACTATGTTTCTTTGGGCTGTGATTCAGGGATAATGAAATTCGGCTCTGATCAGGCAGCTATGATCTTAAAAGAAAAATGAATTTTTCTCAGTGACACATAAAGGACGTACCACACACCTTTGTTAACATGATTAAAAACAGTTATTTTGCTTTGAATTAAAACTAATATCCTGTTGGTGTCTATTATGTTGTGTTCCAGTTTTATTTCACTAATGCATAGTAATAGAACTTATGGTTAATTTAAGTGGATGCTCATAGCCAGATTTTCTGATTTTCCATGGTCTGACATATTATGGAAACCCTAGCATCTGTAATGCTCAGCAAGGTTGAAACAGTAACGTTTCCTGCCAACTGCGCAGTCTGTTCAGGTGTAAGGGGCAAGACCCGTCTCCTTTGATATCAGTGTTGGGAAGTTCTTGGCCTCTTGGACTTCCTCTGGCCATGAGTTCCACACTCAGGTTAAACTGTGTATTTTAGCATATTTTAAATTAAGTAAAGCTACTTGGGGATATCAGATAATCTAACCTAATTAGGGAGGATGTGTTTTCTATCCATTATCCTGAGAAGAGTGCCTGTGTTTCAGACTAATACCTTGGCCTGAAGAATTTGACTGACTGGGCTGACTCCTAAAAAAGCAAGCAAGCAAGAGGTGAGGGGGTCTTTGCAGTGGTGGCACATTGACACTAAGTGCCTTAACCTCTCTGCTTTACATGTGGCAAGTTAAATGGTGTTTTTCAGGTTTTAGTAATTATGCTTAGGAGTTGAGAGCGTTCCCAGAGTTTCTGAAAACAGGTTAGATAAACACTTGTCTAGGAAAGGTTCAGACAGGGATAGTCCTGCCTTGAAAAGGGTGCTGGACTAGATGACCTCCTGAAGTCCTTTGCCCTATACTTCTGTGATTTTTATATGTAAAAAATACTTTTTCATCGGGGTTTTTAAAATATTTGTTGCTACTGTTTTTTGATTTCATTGCATGTCTCTTTGTCCTTGCTGTAAGGGAAAGTACCTTACCTTCTCTCACCATTTTCCATTCATGCCCCTTTGCCTCTCTCTCGAAAATTGCAATAGGAAAGTAGGAGAGAGAAGGCTGTACATTAAACTTAAGTCTGGCAGTTAAGTTCTCGTTTGTTGGAACTTGTCCTGAGACATGCTGGGAAATTCCCAGAAACAGAGAAACGTGGGTGCCAACTATTTTAACAAGCATCCTAAAACTTCCCAATCATTGCAACATTGACTCGGCACAATTTTGGATCCTCAACTCAACTGTGGCAAAGGGTGAGAGGACTTTTGGCAGCAGGGCTTATGATTCTTTCATTCAGACAGAAGGAGCTCAGGTGATGGGTTCTGCAAACTATATCTAGAGCCCCGTATGGTGTTGGTAAATGCCAATTGACTAGCCTGCCTTCCTCACAAGAGAAATGTCTACCTTAACGAGGGATATAAGGAAGGCTGTCTAGTGAGAGGTGTTAACAGATGGAACACACAATGCAGCCAAGGTCAACCCAGACAACCCCAGGTATTGTCAAGACAGCATTTGCAATTGAGCAAAGCTACGTAATCCTTGATGAAGATGCCATTATCAGGAAGGGTGGGTAGGGCCTTCTGCAAAAGGCTATAGGATAGCTCTCAGGTCAGCAAGAGAATCCTTTGATGATGAGCTATGTTGGCATTACATGACAGCTGGAGAACTGCAACCAGTTCTGGGTGCCACACTTCAGGAAGGATGTGAAGAAACTTGAGAGAGTCCAAGGGAGGGCCACACACTTGATTAGAGGCCTAGAGACCAGGTCATACGAGGAGAGGCTGGAAGACTTGCGACCATTCAGCCAGGAGAAGAGAAGACTCAGAGGGGATTTGGTGGCAGCCAGTAAGTATATCAATGGCATACATCAGGGCCTGGGGGGGAGCATCCGTTCACCAAGGCCTCCAAGGGGAGGACAAGAAATAATGGGCAGAAACTGAATGAAGATCACTTCAGGGTAGACATAGGGAAAAACTGCTTTACAAGTCAAGTGCCGAGGGTTTGGAACAAGGGTTGACTGTACCCAGAGGAGGTACAGTCACCCACCCTGGCAATCTTCAAAAAGCATCTTGATGCCCACCTTGCTGCAGCCATCTGATCCCAGCAGTCTTTTCTGCCCAAGTGCAGGGGGGGTGGACCCGATGATCTGTAAGGTCCCTTCCAACCCCTAACAGCTGTGAAACCGTGACACTAGATCAGGCAGTATTCCACAGATCTTGGAAGACTTCAGGGGTCTGGGAAGAAAACTGAATATTTTTCTTCCTACCCTTTCAGTGCAAAAAGACCAAAAAGGCAGAAAATGCTGCAAGTGAACAGTTTGATCATTGGTATAACAGGGAAGTTTCTTGTTTGCTGGATTATTAAGCACTCACTATAAGGGAAGAAACAATCTAATGTTGGTGGCCAGGAGTAGAGGGATGAAAATGCTAATTCAGAGACCTTTAAACCAACCATCATCAGGGGCTCCTTTGTTTTAGCTGATATAAGTGAGTGTTTAAAGCACTCACTCAGGTTCTAAGGTTCATTTCTACCAGAGTGGCCTTGAACATGCATGCATCTCTCTCACTCCCCTGCTTAAGTAACCATACCACTGGTAAGGCATTACCCAGATAACCATACCACTGGTAAGGCATGACCTTTCTCTGGTGCTCCTTTTGAAGCTGGCAGGAAGCGGGAAACCCAAAGGGTTTGCATCTCAGTGAGATGACTGCTAGCTTAGACTGCTCAAGTCGTGGTTTTGAGCCTTGTTTCTACTAGTTCAGAAATTTCCTCAGCTTCCACTACCCTCCATCCATTTTACCCAATGACTATGAAATGCACTGGGCAGGGGCTCAGCTTCAAAAGGAGCTGCAGAATCTGGTCCAGGTCTGTGGCATGCAGGTTAGTTGGTAAGTGGCATAAACTATTCAGAATCACAGGACCTCAAATGCTAATGGATTAAAGGTCTTAACAATTAGCAGGTGACTGTGATTAGCAGGTGGTTGTGATCTGGTTGCACAGATGGAATATAGCACCAGCCATTAACATATATTTTTGGATTTCAGAAGGGCCAGTTTTGCAAATCATAAAGTAATTATTGGCATAACTGGCTGGGAAGATTGCATTTAGACTGAGAAATATTCATAGGAAATGAGAATAGTTGAAGATATCTTACAAGATGCCCAAAAGGCAGTATTCCAAAGATACTGAAAAAAAAAAAAAAGCTGGAAGTCCTCTACTTAAGAAGGCAGGTGAAAATAATGCTAAAAGAAAAAAATTGCTAGCAGATGAAGTAAAAAGAGGAAATGAATATACATCAGTGTTACAAATAAATAATGTATGTGAATTATCTTTGGCCAGTAGGGTTAGACCCCAGGTCCTCAAGCCTAATCCCAGTGTGAGGGGCTGGAATGGGGTGGTGCCAGGCTTCTGGGACCCAATCTCAGCATGCTGGGGTGGGAGAGGATAGTTCCAGGCTTCCTTATGCAACTTGCAAAAGAGTAAGTTGAAAGGTGAATTGATAAGCGTGTGTACATGCTAACACAGGGACAAGATATAGCAGCGTGACTTCTAGTCATCATTATGGCCGGCCCCCAAGGGGTCTGACCATTGATAATACCTTCTCAGTTGCAAGTACAGGAGGTCCCACAATCCCACCTGTCTGCATGTATGTGCAATATTTCATTCCACCTCATGTGAGAGTTGAGTTATTGTGTGACTAGTAGTAGCAGTAGGACCTCCATCAGATCAGTGCTCCATTGAGCTAGGCTATATGGAGACAGGTCTAAAATGTAAATGCCTACCCAGGCATGCATTGTTCTGCCAATGCCTACACTGGGATGGCTGCTTCTGCTTGACATGAATCCCGTATATGCTGGTACTAGATTTTTTTTTTTTTTTATCATGTACTGAATTCCTCCTCCTGAGTACTCTTCGTTCCTGCTGAATTCAACAGAGGTGATCCAACACCTCCTAGCAGGCCTTTGGCATCTTTTGGGAATGAGCTGTCAGTTTTTAAAAGTGCCTTGGAATAGAAGTACCATGTGAGCACTGTCAGTCTCATTTTTCAGAGGTGGGTGAGCGCAGAACTCCCACTTGAGAGTGTTGGGGATGTTGAATACTTCTGAATGGTAGGCCTAAAACATTGTATCACCTGTGCATGGAATATTAGAAATATATTGTTTTGGTTTCTTTACTTGCAGCAGAAGATACTACTGAAGACCAATGGAGTCAGATAGAGACCCTTGTCAAAAATCTTGGTATTAATATTTAGCTTAAGAATTTATCAGCCCATTTTTTTCCAAATTAGGTATTTTGGGAGGGAAAAAAAATCTTGCCTAACATGATGCAATATGCACTCCCTTACTTCTCTTTTTCAGAGCACTTTTTCCTTGATTTAATTTTGATGGATGTGCTAAACCAGGTATCTCTTTGAAACCTCCTTCCTTGTTGATTGACCCTGCTGTGTTTTTCATTCTAGATATTTAAAACCTGTCTTTCAGCTTCCTTAGAAGAAATCTTCATTCATAGAGGAATTGAGATGGTGTGGCTTGTATTTAATTAGTGGGGGAATATTTTTGAAAGGGTTACAGTACACCTGTGATGTCGATCATTTAATTGTCATAGCACTGCAGGGCTTTCAGTCGGATATTTCACATTTCTCTGAATTCAGGTTTTTTGCCTGTCTGTATTTTTTTTTGTTTTGTTTTTTTTTGTTTTTTTAAGATAGAAAGAAAGACTGGTTTCAAAGTGTGTTACAGCAAATGCTAAGAAGCACTGGCAGTACAGCATTCACTTTCCTGAGTTACTCTTTATGCAAAGCAGACCTGATGGAAGAACAGCAATTTGGCAGCCTGTAATAGCAGTCTAAAATAACTGTATTGGAGTAATGACTGGTAGAATTGTGTGGATCATGTTTTTCTATGCCACAGACAGGTGACTAAGTAATCCCCCACCCCTACAAAAATTAATAGCTTGCATGTACTTCACACGAAAAGAAAACTTGTATGCCATGAAAAAAGGAATAATATTGATTGTCAAAAATAAAGCCAGAGTTGCCAAGCAGGCCTAACCCCTAGTCAAACATAAGAGCTTTTTGACTGGCATGTGAGCTTGAGTCACACCTATCTCATTAATGAATATTGGTTCTTAAATGCTACCAGCCCCTTGCAGTTTGGCAGCATTCTCATTGACTCATTTCAATTATTTTCCTATTAAAATAAAATCAGAATGATTCTGTTGTGTGCAGTCCTTTTTCCAGAGAGCAATCGGATAGAGCTGTTTACTCCTGACTGCATAGCCGAAGTATGTATAGCCATTCTTTTGTAAGCACTGGTCTTTTTTTTAATCCACTAATATTGGCATATTGAAAGGCACCAAAGAGATAAAAAGAGAGAGAGATTCAGACCCAACTGCAGATTAATGAGTGGGATACCTCATTCCTTGAGACACCTTTTAATAATTCCAGTTTATGATTTAGGACAGATTTAACTCCTTTCCATTTCTTTGAGTGCTTCATGGCAAGTGATCCTTACTGTTTAAGCCAGCATTCGACCATGCAGTACTTGGAGATCTCACCTCTGAAGTGGAATGGGATCGCACATTTTATAGCATGGCCAATACTGTTGCCCAGCAATTTAAGGGCTGAGGAGGAGGTGGGACACCTTCCAAACTTTACTGAGACATGGCACATCTGCCCAATTTGATCCAAGTAGCAATTTTATTGCAAGTGTACTTCTAATTACAATGGCAAGATTAAGGTATTCCACATGCTATAGTGACTTCTCACCACATGGAGCCTTGATTCCTGTTGGGAATCATCCACTCAGATGGCTGGTCCCCATTGGCTTCACTTGGGAAGTGCAGCAGCTTAATAGTACTCAGGTGCTCACTCGCTTTCAAAGACCTACTTTTTTGGGACCTATTTTATATGTTTTCTGTAACCAGGCTCCCTGCTATTCATAGGATGCTTGCATGATCCATGTATGTTCAGGCATACATTACTAGCAAAGTACATTGACAGCCATTCCTGTGAGGTTACCTGGCGGATTTTCCCTGTTTGACTTGTTTTGCTTCAAACTGTCCTCTATCCCTAGGTAAAACACCTGCCTTTTATTATTTCCTATTTTGAGCTGGTTGTCTTTGAAGAATATCTGCCATTTGCTTGCCAATTGGAACTGCTGCCTGTCCTTGAAGATAAGCTGAAATCTGCTATATATGCATAGATATATGACTGCAAAACTACGTGACTTGCTTGCTTCAAGCTAGTGGTGTCTATAGGACAAGAAGGTTGAGAGATATCTTAGCTACTGGCGTCTTAGCAGTTTTTAGGCCTGCACTGTCATCAACATATCCTTAAAACATGTATCCCTTTAAGGGAGCTCTACTGTTGTAACCCACCAATGCCAGCACAGCTGGCTCTTGTGTTAAGACCTTGCACAGTCTATGCTGAAGCCCTTTTAATAGAATGGTATCTAAGCTTGCTTATGTGAGCCTGATGTAGCTTACATGTGCCCCAAAATATTCAGCCATGTAATATGTTTCATGATGGAGGGCTCATGGCTCTGTCAATCTGGCGTACCTTTATGGCTTTCATGGAGTTACTCCAAACCTGCACCAGTGGAACAGAAGTCACTATCTGCTACCTGGTGATCTAATTCTGAGCTCATATAAACTAAAGCATATGGAAAATGTGACCCCAATTCTCATCTTCCTGGTAAAAGGTCAAATTCACTGGCTTTAATGGAACTCCTGATTTTTGCAATGCACAACTGATACCTGAACTCAGTCACTGGCCAACCTTGAAGTGAATGGAGTTGCAAGGATATAGTGAGCAATCAGAATCAGGCATGAAGAGACCAAATACAGTCACTGTTATACGCTCTGTAATAGTTTATGTTCTTACCGCATTGGGAGAAGGAATGCTAACCAGATCGCATGAATCAATCAAAAAGACTAAAAAGGGGAAACCATCTGGTACTCAGTAATGCTACATTGTGACTAGGGATGTGTTTGGTAGCCATGTTGGCCTGAAATAAAGAGAAATATAAAACTGAGAACTCTCGGTTCAGAGATGATACCTTTTATATCAATATTGTGACTATACATTCAGGCCTGATTCACTTGTGTATAACCTCAGTTCCATGATGTTGTTGAAAGTAATATTGTTACAATGGTGTGAAACAAGAGGAAATATAGCAACATATCTTTATTCCCTATTCCCAGTGACAGACTATTGATCATTTCTTTGCTAATCAGTGCTGTGATTATAGATGATAACTCTTCCTTTTCTAACTGGTACAAAATTATTAATATTTTAGTTATTAACAATGATTTAAGGTACAAAATTATTAATATGGCTATAAGCAATAGCCGTCCCCAGCCATCTCAAAGTTATGGCTCCTCTTATCCCACACAGATAGATCTTCTCTCTTGCTTCTAGCGGCTTACTGCATGTGTGTGAGTATTTCTGGGGGGGAAAAGGGAGAGTTTGTGCATTTGTGTTTTGCACGATATTTTCTAAAGGCAGAAATCTTCAATCCAACAATTGATGGAGGAAGTTACTTCTCTAGCACTTAGGGTTCTAAATTTATTGCCGAGCATAGGGGTTGAATAGATTTTTTTTTAAGGGCCTGGCAATTATCTTGCTTAGGGAAATTGTGCTGGCTCAGTTCTTCATTTAGCTTCTAGCCAGAGGCAGTTCAGGCTTGAGAGCTGTTTCAGGATGCTTTCCACCCGCACTGCGGCTGCTTAGACTTGCGGGAAAGTAGAAAGGAGCATGACATGCTGAGAAAGGGATTCCTCTCCATCTATCCTTACCCCTCACCTAGTTTTCTGGGTGCATGTCCCCACTCAGCTCTTGAGCTGACTCATGCAGCTGTGAAAGAAGAGACTAAAGTTATTTTCCAAGCCTTGAACTAGTCTGTTGGTGGGGTGATACCAGGACACAACTTGAGAAAACACGAAGCATATACCAAGAGCAAGCGGAAGGATGGGCATAAGGGGGAATAAGCATCTTGCTTTATTTGGATGGGGATTGTATTCCAGCCTCCTTTATCAATTGATCTGATAACTGCCTGCTCCACAGAAGCCCAAAATAAGCTAAAATATAAAACTAATTTCCAATTTGTGCTCCCCACCCTGTCAACTCTAAGAGTTAGACATGCTGCCCTTCCATCCCTGGCATAAAAGGAAACTAAGGATCAGGGCTTGCTGAGGTAAGCAGAAGCTGGCAGGTGACTAAATCACCCTTCCTGAGTTTCACAGAAGACAAAGGACCCAGGCACCTGAGGATTTTCACAGCCAATCTGAGCATTTCAGCCAACGAATTGTGTTGATATAAGCCATGGTTTCCTAAAATGCCCATTGGATGGAAGCCTTGGTGTCAAGTGTTTGCCATTATTTAAAATAATCATCTTTTAAGCAGGACTGGTAATCAGCATTTGGCTGTGAACCAAACCTTCCCTTGTTAGCTATTGCTATTGTTTTATGCATTCATCTGGGTTTTTTTTACTTTCCAAATGTGATCACTTTATCACCTTCTGCTCCTGCTTTATAGGTGTGCTGCCTGGCATTTGATCCCGAACTTGACATTTCATTTGCAACTTAATTCCCATACTTTTTTCTCACACCTTTCCCCCTGCCAATAAAACATTTCAACACATTTCCAATGTGCTGCATGCATCTAAGAATGTGGAACAGCCTGCTTTTTCACAGGGGCCTTTTCTTCATGCATCTACTGCCACAGTTTAATCTGTTCCCTGCTTTTTGCGTCTCTTGCTTTCTTCCTCTCTCTCTGAGACATACATTTCCCCTCCTACATGGGATGCAAACTGAACACAAGAAATCAAAGTCAGCAGCAAGGCTGAGGCTGTTAGAACCAGTGTGCACTGTGCTGATGGCTGTATTGATTTGCTGCAATTTCCAGGGAGGCAACAGCAAACATTTGATCATTGACTGTACTGTGTGTTCTTCTCAAGTCACTTTGGCAGCCTTGTAGTGCAGTCAGTCTCTGCTTAGCTTGGCAATGCATGCCATGTTTTTTTTTTTTTAAATTAGCAGCTTCTGCATAAAATACAACAAGGGCAGAGTTAACAGTTCTTTTCTATGGTTCTTGTGTAGCCCTGTTGCCATAGCATCTGAGTGGCTCAGTTTTTAATGTAATTTATCCTTGGAATACCTCTGTAAGGTAATTTTTTATTCTCCATTTTACAGGTGGAGAGCTGATGCATGGAGACCGTTACTACTTCCAGAGGAATTAGACATCAAATTCCCATTGTTGTCATTCAGCCATGAAGCCTATCACAAACACTTCCACTTCCTAAAGAAGGGGAAGGGACCAAAAAGTTCCGGATCTACATGCTTCAACAACAACCCTACAATCTATGGTAATACCATCAATCTGTCCAGTCATACTTTCAGCCTGGCTGAGGTGTCTGTACTACTGCATGATCTTTTGTTTTGCCCCAATACTCAATTCAATACGGAAAAATGTGAGAAGACCCTGAACCTTTTTAAAGAAAATCTTTCCATGACACAAAGCCATGCAAGCATCAACCCATCTCAGACCCAACGCCTGCACAGCGCTGGGGAAAGGATGCCTCCTTGACTTGACCTGCGGGTTGAAACCCTTCTGGACCTGTACGTAAACTGTTTCTTCTTCCATGCCCATGCTGGAATTGTAACAGAAGCATTGTTGTTTTCTTCAGCAACTTCAGTCGAGTAAAATGGAGATCCATGCTCCACCTTAAAAACAAGCCTGCAACAGGCTGATAAAGGGGATGTTGCTGTAGTCACACACAGATAATTATACATACAAGTAGAAGTGACACAATTTTCCAGCACGGAGTTTTACACACTTCTGGCCAACCACCCTATAGAACAATACTAGAGGGAACCGTGCAACATCTAAAAAACACCACCTTTGGAAATAAAGGAGAGGATTTGTGCATCCACCCCTTAGGAACCTAGGTCATGGACCTTTTACCTTTTACCCAAGATTCATAAACCCAGCAACCCAAGATACCCCACAGTCTTTGTCATTGGCACAATCACAGAGGGAGGTTCTGGCTATCTTGACTCTATTGCATTCCCATGCACCACTGGAACAACCAGCTATTTGAGTAACACCATACTTTTTCTAAAGAAACTAGGCTTCGTTGACAAGCTTTCAGAAAATGTTGCATTAATTACCATGGATGTCACATCTCTTCAGTCTAACTTCTCCCTTCCCTACTTCTTTCCCTTTCTCCCACTTTCCCTATTCTTTGTGTCTAAATTACTTTTTTTTTTCCTATTTATTACCCATGCTTTCTACAAATCCATTCATAGCATCTGACAAAGTAGGTTGTCACCCACTTTGAGGATATGGCCTTGAGTGACTTACAGAAAGTAACACCAGAAGCCCTTGCCAGAATAGGGACCTAAACTCCAGTCCCCAAGTTCCGGTGCTTCACCACCCTCCTAGTGAGAAAGTGTTCCCTAATAGCTAACCTAAACCTCCCTTGTTGCAACTTGAGCCCATTGCTCCTTGTTCTTTCATTTGTCACCACTGGGAACAGTCCAGCTCCATCCTCTTTGGAACCCCAATTCAGGTAGTTAAAGGCTGCGAGCAAATCCCCACTCAGTCTTCTCTTCTCCAAACTAAATAAACCCAGTTCTCTCACCCTCTCAGAAGTCATGTGCCCCAGCCCCTGAACCATTTGTATTGCTCTCTGCTGGATTCTGTCAAACTTGTCTACTTCCTCTGTACAGTGCAGGACCCAAAACTGGACCCAGTACTCCAGATGTTGCCTCACAAGTTCAGAACAGAGCAGAATAATCACTTCCCTCGATCTGCTAGCAGTGCTGCTACCAGTGTAGCCCAGTGTACTGTTAGCTTTCTTGGCAACAAGGGCACACTGCTGACTCATATCCATCTTATTGTCCTCTGTAACGCCCAGGTCCTTTCTTGTAGACCTGCTGCTTAGCCAGGCAGTCCCCATTGTGTTGTACTGGACCATCCATTCTCTTCTCAGACGCCAAAAAACGAAAGAACAATTCAGAAAGCAAGGATATGTAACTCAGCCTCGCAGCGTATTGCCTATTAAGAAGACATCAACAACAAGTCTCAGAAAAGCACAAGCTGCTTACTTTCTCTAATTAAATCCCTAAACACTGCCATTAAGAAGATACATTCTACATGACAGTTCTCAGTCACTTTGGCTTATTTATTTATTTGTGCTATTTATTTGTTGCATCCTGTTTCCATTCTTCATTTGAATACGACTGGGTTTGATTGGAAACTTTCTTGCGTCATCAACTCCTACAAAAGACAAGGTGAACTTTGTGTACAATGTAAATAATAATCATTACTTCCTGGGAAGATGAACTATTTTGACACAGTGCTGCAGGGGAAGCTGACTTTTTCTCTTCATTTTTTTCTGACTCCTGGTTCATCTGCCTGCTGCTCCTATGCTCCTCTAAACAATCCATAGCTTAAAAAAATAAATCAATAGTACTTTCTGAGTTTTAGGGAGGTTGGCCTTGATTAATATGCTTTTCATTTGTAATGGGCTGAGGCAACTTGACGCATGGAAGAGTAACTTTACCGAGAGCTTTCTTGGTCTGGTTTAATGTCTGTTGAGCTTGATAGAAAGACTGACTTTCACTTAATTGGGCATTGGATCATATCTATAATGACCCAGTGGCTGGCTAAAGGGCTATGGAAAAACTCAGGTCTCCTACTTACTGTACCTGTCCCCTCTTCATTGGGCTGTGGTGCCTGCCTGCAGATTCTCACACATCAGAGGAGCTGGAAGGCATGACATACATGATGAGACAGGTAGGCTTCTCCATCTGGATATCAGCCTTGGAGCAAGGAAGAAGTGAGGACCTCAGTAACTTCACAATCTTCAGATAAATCTGTTCATCCTTGAAAACATAGCCCCCTTTCTTTGGTGCAGTGATAACCACTGCAGGAATGACCAGGAACCAATGCTACCTATTGCCACACAGGCTGCCGATCTAGGGTTACTTGGGTTAAAGGAGAATGGATATTTTTTCCAACAAATTGGTGAAAAATATCCCCCATAATAATCAGAATGGAATCCTCCACTCTTACAAGCTAAACATTAGTACATTTATTACTCTGCAAAATTATTATGAGAAGGCTGCAATAATTGTTATTAATCAATCCATTAAAGGTAATGGTGCATGATACCTATTGCCTTAAATATGGGTTTTAATGGCACAGAGTCTATCCACATCTTTTATGCATTGAAGACCATATCCTTTTGAAGTGATAGAGTAGTTTGGAAATTAAATTCTCAGGGGATGAGCTCTCCCTGAGAGATGACTGCATTACCACTGATTTATATGAATAAATACATGGAACAATAGCTCAAAACAAACATTTTTTTTTTTTTGTAGCAAATATAATTATCCAACAGAGTTTGTCATAGAGAGGTAGTTGTCTTTCATTTATGGCATGGGACGAGTGCCAAAAATATCCTCATGATGAATGTTTAGAGCCTGTTCTATTTGCCTTGTATAAATAAAGATAGGCAGCTAGTAGAAGGACTTCCTGGTGGTCAAGAGGATAGCTTAGTAATCGAATCACATAGGTTCTCAAATCCCCATCCAGTCAAAGACGTGGGTAACTTGTATAAATGACATGCTCTTTCTGTGCCTCTTTTCCTCCCATATGTAAACTGGGGACAATAGCACTTTCCTGATGCACAGGAGTGTGCTGAGAATAAACATGCTGAGGCCTGAGAGATGCTCAGGTTCTGTGCTGAAGGGGAACATGCAAGCACTGTAAGAAGATACTTTCCTGCACTTACTCTTTTCACAAATAGGAATCAGATATGGACCTCCCTGTATCTCTAACGGGTGAATGGGCATTCCTCTCTCTCCTCAGTGCTGTGGCTTAAAATCATAGAATCATAGAAAATGAGGGCTGGAAGGAGGTCATATCTAAACCACCTCCCTGCTCAAAGCAGGACCAGCCCCAACCAGGTCATCCCAGCCAAGGCTTTGTATAACTGTATCTTAAAAACCTTCAAAAATGAAGAGTCCACAACCTCTCTGGGTAACCTGTTTTACTACCCTCCTCCTCATAAAGTTTTTCTGAATATCTTACCTAAGCTTCCCTTGCGGCAACTTGAGAGCATTGCTTCTTGTTCTGTCATCTGCTACCACTGAGACTAGTCCAGCTCCATCCTCTTTGCAACCACCCTTCAGGTAGTTGAAGGCTATTATTAAATCCCCCTTCAGTTTTCTCTTTTCCAGACTAAACAAGACTAGTTATCTCGGCCTGTTCTCAGAAGTCATTTCCCCCAGCCCTCGAACCATTTTCATCACTCTCCACTGGATGCCCTCCAATTTGTCCACATCCTTTCTGTAGTGGGGGGCCCAAAACTGAACACAGTACTCCAGATGTGGCCTCACCAGTGCCAAAAAGAGGGGAATAGTCAGTTCTCTTGATCTACTGGCACCATTCCTACTAATACAGACCAGTATGCCACTAGTTTTCTTTACAACAAGGGCACACTATTGACTCATATTCAGCTTATTGCCCACTGTAACCCCCAGGTCTTTTTCTGAAGAGTTGCTGCTTAGCCAGTGAGTCAGAATTGAGCCTTTCAATCTTTATTGTTCCTTTTTCTAGTGTTTAATCCTTTGGGTGTTCTAAATTCTTATATAGAGATAGACATTAGTTTCAATCACGAGCTGAACTGCATTTACTTCTACACGAGGTTTAATGACTTCTGATCCTGAACACATATTTTCCTAAATCTTTTTATATTTTAATTTAAGGCTATCAACTGGCAAATATACTTTGTATTAATCTTGTATTTCTACATAAAATATGGATTCCAATTCTCCCGACTTCTCAAGCCTATATTTATTTATTTTTTTACATAATCTGAGTAAAATCATTTAATCTTTAATTTGTTTAAAGACGTTCATATTAGAACAGCTAAAGCTTCAGTGTTCCAGGCACATGTTATTTGTACATAAAAATATGAATTTTTGGAAGATTTTATGCATACTTTGGTTTTGGGTATGAGTGTAAACTGCATTTTTTTGGAGGGTCTGGTGGCAATCTGGCAAAGCTACTCATGGTGGGGTAACGTCTATAAAATACCAGAATGTTGCAACCTCCTCTAGAGTAAAGTGACTGTAGGATGCCTCAAAACCCTAGCCCCCACTGCCTTCTGGGTACTCCTTGGCTGGAGAAAATCACCCTGACAAAAACACGCCCTTGATAAGACATTGGGCAGTCAATGGCAGTTCTTATCTGTTGTTCTCTGGAAGAAGCTACAACCATTGAGGCACTGAATGCCTGGATTCAGTCTGACCATTGGATTCTGTCTCAATGGTCTAAGGGCAGGATGGTAGGTCTTGAGCAGCCTCCACTTCTCCATACTCTTGCCTAGCCGTACATGTCAAAGGTCTTAGTGTTATGCTTGTACATCTCTTACTTGTACACTATGATCCAGAGGATCAGCGGTTGTCCTACATACATATTTAGCTGGTATTTAGAATACAATTCTTAGTTTTGGCTTACTACTAGAGTAGTGTAAACATTTTTAAATTAAAAAAAAATTCAGTAACACTATTCACTTATGGTCAATCAAAATTAATTTAATCAGAAAAAAAATGAGGACAAAAAGTTTTGGGTTAATCCAATACATTTTCTTTTGTGGCTTTGCATGATTTGTTACATTGAGGTTAAGCTATTGACAGAAAAATTCTAACTGGAGACACTGAAATATTTTGTTTAGAAAACATTCTGTTTTTTGCCCCATATGTTGACCAAAACAACTCAAATATTAACATGAATGCAGGAAATGTTTTGGCTGATCCACATTTGTTTTCGACTAAAACATTTTTGACTGAAAAGTTCACTCAGATCTACAAGAACAGCTCATACTTCAGCTGAATTGTTTTATTCCATATGCATCCTGTGGAAGGCAATCGGTCCAGAACTGGCAACATGTGCTACTCTCCCATAATATGGTCCTCTTCTATGCAAGTTTTTTAAAGTACCTATTACTTCACTGTATGACTACTCATTGTAATCCTATAAGGTGCTCAGTGTTCTGGTGTTGAAGGTTGTTATAATGGTGAAAAATACACTCAGTGGTCACGTATACACAAGACGCTTACTGTGCATTAGCTTAAAACACTGTGCAGTAGTGTGGTAGTTAAAAATCATGCTAATAGCTTACATCACAGTGTTATTAGCCAAATGCACAATAAGTGCCACAAAATAACCGTGCACTGGTGCTACTGTGCAGTACTCCACATTTAGTTAGTAATGTATTAAGGTAGTACTAAACTAAATGTGCAGTATCTAAGGCACATTAACGAATGTGCAGATGCATCCAGTGTCTTGCATAATTGACCCTTGTCTGGGAGTTGTGGTCTACTGAAGGAAAATCGATAAACATATATTTTATTCTCTACCAAACTATACCTTGATGCTGTGGTAATCTGAAAAATAATAGCCACCATAGGCAAGCGTGTCAGCTTCCATTTTATCTGTTTTCGAACTAATGATCTCTAGAGTCAGAGCTACTATAGCTTAAAGTAAAGACCAAGCCTCTTCTGATTGATCATATTCAATGAAAGACCTGTAATATGTAAAATAGTGGGATGCAGCCACATGATCAGGACATGTGTGTTTCCCTGGGGACTAATAGCAGCAGCACATATTTCTGCCACTGTTACTTGTTTCCAGGGAATGTCCCTGCACACATGCTATGGTACATGACAAATTGCCCCGGGTGGGGTAGAGGAAGGTGGGGCCTGCCTAGCTGCTCAGCAGCAATCTGGGTGTTTGGAGTCTGGCTAGAAGCAAGAGCATGGCTGGCCAGGCTCCAGTTCTGGGGAAATGCACACTGGTCACCTTGCTTTTTTTGTTGCAAATTTTTTAGATACCGGGATCCCTTTCGTATCTAAGTTTTCCACTGCACCACAAATATGCAATGAGGTGAATGGATTCATGTGCAGTGTGTGCATTTCACAGTCCCTCAAAAGACTTTGAGGCACCCAGGTCAGACTGCATGTAGCCACTCGTGTGGACCCAGCCATGGCTTCAGCAATTCTGAGAGCTTTAAACAACTAAAGGTTTGGACCAATGAACTTATATTGAGCTAAAACCAAGGAGGGAATGACTACATGTAAACTGATCCATGCTCCACAGTAACTTTCATGTGTCCTTTGTACCCTGCTGTAAGTGGAAGTTAAACTGAGATAAACTGTTGTTTCATTCAAACGTTAAACTCCACCAGATTTGTTTCCACTTACCATGGGATAGAGTGAACCCAAGAAGCAGTTATCCAACTTCATCTTAGTTCATAGTTGGTAGGGTTGGAAGGGACCTGAGCAGAGCATCAAGTCCAATCCACTGCCATGGCAGAAAAGAGTACTGGAGTCAAATGACCCCACAAGGTGTTCATCCAACTTCCTTTTAAAGACCCCCAGGGTAGGAGCCAGGATCACTTTTCTTGGAAGTTGGTTCCAGACCCTAGCCGCCCTGACAGTGAAGTAGCGCCTCCTGATGTCTAGCCTGAATCTCCCCTCTGCCAGCTTGTGACCGTTATTTTTTGTCACTCCTGGTAGTGCTCGGGGGAACAGGGACTCCCCCGGTGCCTGCTGGCCCCCTGACTAGTTTGTAAATGGCCACTAGATCCCCTCATAGCCTTCTCTTGTGGAGGCTGAACAGATTCAGGTCCCATAGCCTCTCATTATAGGGCCTGCCCTGCTGACCCCTAATCATGCGAGTGACCTCCTCTGGACCTTCTCCATGTTGTCCACATCCCTCTTGAAGTGCGGTGCCCAGAACTGGACCCAGTACTCCAGCTGTAGCCTGACCAGTGCCACACAGAGGGAGAGGATCACCTCCTTGGACCTGCTTGAGATGCATCTGTGGATGCATGACAAGGTATAGTTGGCCTACCCGACCATGTCCACACACTGCCGGCCCACGTTCATCTTGGCATCAATGATGACTCCAAGATCCTTTTCTGCCTCTGCACTGATGAGAAGGGAGTTTCCCCAGCCTGTAGGTATGCTGATGATTCTTCCCCTCCAGTTGCAGCACCTTACACTTGTCAGTGTTGAAACCCATCCCATTCTCATCCACCCATCCCTGTAACCTGTCCAGGTCCAATTGCAGCATATTCCTTTCGTCTAGCGTGCCCACATTTTGGTGTCATCTGCAAATTTGAACAGGGTGCTTTTTACCCTTTGTCCAAGTTGCTGATGAAGATGTTGAACAGTGCAGGTCCGAGGACTGAGCAGTGGGGAACCCCACTGCCCACATCCCTCCATTTCGAATTAGACCCATCCACCACCGCTCTCTGGGTCCAGCCCTTCAGCCGGTTGGTGACCCATTTGACTGTAGGTGTCGACGCCACAGTCCCCTAGTTTTTTAATAACAATGGAGTGAGAGACAGTGTCGAAGGCCTTCCTAAAGTCCAGATGCTACCCCTGCATCTAAGGATTTGGTGACATGGTCATAGAAGGTCACCAAGTTGGTCTGACAGGACCTGCCTCTAATGAACCCAGGTTGGTTGCCCCTAAGCATAATCTCCCCTGCTGGTCTCTCACAGATGTGCTCCTGGATAGTTTTCTCAAAGAGCTTCCCCAGGACCAAGGTAAGACTAACAGGCCTATACTTTCCTGGGTCCTCTTTCCTCCCTTTTTTGAAGATGGGAACCTCACTGGCCCTTTTCCAGTCCTCTGGCACAATGCCAGAGCACCATGAGTGCTGTTAAAGCCATGCCAGCGGTCCCGCAATAACCTCAGCTAATTCCCTCAGCACTCTGGGGTGAAGACCATCAGGACCTACTGATTTAAATACATCCAGTCTCTCCAGAAGTTCCCCGACTAGGTCCTCTCTGACCCGAGGCCTGGGTGCACCTCCCCAGTGTGTGGCAAGTCCCTACCCCCTTTTAATTCATCCTGACTTGTTTGTCGCTAAATTATTTTCCTGAAGTCATGTGACTAAACCAGTGAGAATTAGTAGAGTGGGGGGAGTTCTAATGACCTATTTCAGTAGGTGGCAAAGCAAAGAATAGATGACTAAAAAGGAAGTTAAGACTCTATAAAAGCTAAAACAGGAATGGAATTAGTAATAAACTGTTCTTTTCATTAGGCAAGCTAGTGATTATCATTAGTGATTTTTCTCAGTGTAAATGTATATTGCGAATGTAAAACAGCATATTTTTCTTCCAAAAAGAGGAGAAAATGTAGACCATTTATACTTTTAATAATGTGAATGTGTTTTTCAACACAGCTCTATTGAGCAGAAAAAATCACGCCGTGAAAAATAATCACAACCATTACTTCACATTGATAAATATCTGAATGGTGCTCTAAGACTCACATCAAACATCTTCCTATTAAGAATTAATAGAGCTGCTGAAAATTATTCAAAATGGTAAACTTACTACCAGGTACTATCACAGATCCTTACCTTTGTCAGTATATTCTATCTTTGTCCAAAATAAACAGAGACGAATCTCAAGCTTTTTCAAATCTCCCCTTATTTTCAGAATCTTTCCATCCCCCAGTTCCCCATTCAAAATATTTAAATAGACACTTACTCTGATCTTCAAAAGTGGCAACATGAGTTAGATACCTTGCTCCTACTAAAAGTAATGGGATCATTCCTATATTTTAATTCAGTGCTTTGCAGCATCAGAGCTTTATGCATTAACTTAATTAATTATAGGTAATGTGATTCTGCAAAATAGCAGTTAAGACATTCACCTGTCATAACCGGGCGCTGTTCTGGTCTAAACTAACACATATAGTTGAAGTCACTGGGATTTGGGAACATGCTTAAAGCAAGCAGTTAACTTAATGAATCAGGAACAGTGGCTGGCAAACCCAGCAAGTAAGGCAAAGGCCAGATGAATGAAGAGACAAACTAGGTACCCACCATTTGATGAATTCCACCAGGACAGGACAGGATAGGACAGCAGAAGAGGGACATTGATAGGGAAATATAAAGAAGTTTGGATTGCAGCAGCTTGTTTCATTGGGAAACAGATCCTCAGTTCTATTTTATGAGACTATCACTAGCAAGAGCTCAAAAATGCCCAAGTGTCTTACAAGAAGAATGCTCATTGATCCCAGTGGGAGCTCTGCATACAAAATACCCTTAGAGTAGATTATTAATATACTGTAAATTATTTTTATTTAAGTCTTTTCAAGTTATTTATTCAAATATCTGCAATGAATGGAAAGAGACTGGGAAGTCCAGGTTTTGGTTTAAGAAGATGTCATTTCTTGGATTTTGATTTTTCAAAATGTCATCCATCAAAGTTTAGATTTGCAAACAGAAGACTAAAGACCGAGTACTTTTCTAAGTGAATAAGTGACACACTTAGTCACAACATCCACATCTGGGTCTGATTCACTTCTCTGTGCCTTAATCCAAATTAGAGATTAAAAAAATAACACCTGTGTCTTCTCCATCCCTCTGCTATTCAAGGATGATACAGAGAACCCAAGAAGCTACCATCCAACAAGCTACATGTTCATTTGTCAGATCAGCTTCATGGCACTAAAGCAATAACCTGTGCCCACTCTTTTGGTTGATCCATATGCTCTCTCAAAAGGAGAGTCATATCTTTCTTTAACAGTGTGTGGTCTGTGTGTGTTTGGTGCCGGGGGGGCGGGGGCAGGGGGATGTAAACTCAACATTTTTCTATTGTCTGCTCATGACATTTTGGCTGAATTAACTGCTTGAGGTCTAATGATCACTTCTGACCCACAGAACAGCACAGGGCAGTCTTCTGGCCTTTTTCTTTTCTTCAATTTTCACCTGTAGGAAACATCCTTCCAAGGAAGTCAAAGGTCAGGGTCCATGACCTATTATTATTTGGTCTCTACAAGACTGTCAACAGGAAAGTTAATTAATGCCACTTATGGTTGTACTTCTGTGGTATGGGAATAATTGTTCACTGGAAACTACAGTGTTCACTAGGACACCATTTGAGCCGCTGCTGAGTCACACTGGTTTACAATCGATGAGTTAAAGGGTAAAAGGCTTCGTATCCTTGTTCGTGATCCCGAGCACCTCCCAGTCCTCCTCAACAACACCTTCCTAGCAGTGTGCTGGATCTTTGTAATACAGCGTGTCCCATAGGTAATCCTCCTCAAACAGATTGTACTTGTCATAGAGCTTTACATCTGCACAGTAATGAGACAACACAAATAAAAATCATGCCAAAGCTAGCAATAAGACAATTGTGAGCAGTCAGAAACAAGTAGACACAAAGGCAAAAAATGAAATGAAGGATTTGGCCACTCTGCTTGTCAACTGTTCAGACTTAGTTTTATTTGTAAAAGGCAAGAATCTATGGGCATTTTACGTATGTATGCATTGCAGCGCCGGGTGCTTTGAAAAGCACCCAGTGCTGCAATGCATGCACGTGTATAAGCAGCAAAATAAGCGTCCGCACTGAGAACATGGTGGCAGTTCACTTTTGAACTCAAACACCTCGGAGGTGCTTTAGATCAAAAGCGCACTGCCGCTATTTTCTGTGTGCTGACGTGCATTTCGCCGGTTATAAAACTGCACGTGGCACAGTGCAGTTCACGTCGGCTCACATGCAGAACAGACTCAATTAACCGTGTCTGCTCAGAAGCGGTGGATCTCTGTTGTGTTGCTGGAAAAAAAAGCCTGTGTATAAATGTCCTATTATTTGTGTTCCTAAGACACTTACATCACTGAGGGCTTTGTCTCAGGTTACCATAAAGACATGTATTAAGCTGGCATAAGCGTCCTCTAAATGTTTTAAAGATAAGTCAATTCAAAGGAGGTTTATCTTGGGAACGTTTTACCCATGCCATTCCAGAGTATTGTTAGTTTCTTTCCTCCAGCATCCCAGGATGCACAGCTACCAACTGTTCTGCCTGGTCCTAACCCACCCAAACTCTAGAGGTTTCTCCCTACCTGACAGCAACTACTCTGAGGGGCTTAGTTGCAGAGACACCACTGCTTCTTATACAACTGCATGCGATGCAGCGCAGTGCGCATCAGCTTGCGTGCAGAGCAGACCTTATTAATCAGGTGTGCTTCAAAGCAGCGGATCTCCGGTGCATTGCAGCACAAAAAAGTATGTGTCTAAATGCCCAAAGAGTCCAGCAAGAGAAGAGAAACTGGGCTTCCTCCAGGCTCTCTGGTCTCACCAAGCTGTAGGGACTCCATGCTGAGAGCACAGCCATCATGGCTGGGCCAGATCAATTGTTTCCCTGGGTCTCTCTTCAGGGAAATCTTCAGATCAGTTCTGCCAACTGGGAACCCAGAATTCCCTTCTGATGTAAAATGGTCACCCCCGACTGGAGAAGTGGACCTGTTGTTTGGACAGCTATTTCTGTCCTCATCAGCTAAGTTATAATATTTGTTAATAAAGTTCATTAATTTTTAGATACCAATTACCTCTCATTTCCAGATTGAGCCAAATACAATGATCAGTAATGGGTTGATTACTCTTGTTTGCTTTATCTCATCTGTATCATTTTTAGGATGCAATGTCGACATCTGTAATTAGGAGTACTAAGGAATTTAACAACTTGATTTTGTAAAAAAAACAGATCTTTGATTAGACCTATATTTTTCTTTCTGTCTATGCTTTGTGTGACTAAGATTTTTGTTTAATATTTGTGACAGTTAAATCATGTACTGTTACTATCTCATCTCTACCTTATTTTAACAGCTTTTATTGTTAGGGTTTTCTAGTCCAAGTGCTGGTTTCACAAAGAGAATTAGGCACCACGAATTGGGGTGTTGTGACAGATGACTTGTACTTCACCCTTGGAAGAACTCATGGTCCTGAATTGGGGATCTAGACTGAATGCAAAATGTATGAGTTAGGCACCTGAGGGTGGGATCTAGAAAAAAACAAGCACAGCAAGCAGAGAGCCATCTCAGCTAGCCAACAGAAAACTCTGAGGGTAAGGGTATGGCTTTAGAAAGGGGTGAGGCCCCACATTCAAGTACTGACCTAGGCACCTCTGTTTTTGCTACGTACGGATGTTATTGCAGCTGCCCCCCCAGGGTAGTTAGTGAGGACAAGGAACATGATACATGTCTTTGTAATAAAATGTATGTATGTGGAGGTTACCATAGAAATTTTGCATTTTAAATTAAATTGCCAGGGATTTCATTTCTCTAATTCCCAGCCCTCCTCTCTGTATTAATCACAACATCACTTCCTGCATGTTCTTTATTATGCCATTCTACCTACTTATTTACAACTTTACAGCTCACCTTATGACAAATGGCTAAATACTGGTTAATTACTTAAGTCTTGCCTTAGGTTTCAGGCTTGCACCCTACTAATGCTAAGTCTATTATTCTTTGCCCTTTTATCCTACATTCAGTATAGCTTCTTATATGCCTAAAGCACTTAAGCAAGCTGTGAGCAAGGAATAATCTCTAAATCTCATCCTTCTCCAGATTTTAAAGTTCAATGACTCTGTCCACTCAGGATTCACAACCCTGAACTTTCCCCTAAAAGCCTTTTCCAGCTTTTCTAGTTCAGTGGGTAGAGTACTCATTCAACCTTGGTTCAATTTTTCTCTGACTCAAGGGTATTCCAAATTACATATCCTTCCTCCCTCAGAGAGGGCCATAAATACTAGGCCATTCTGGGTGGATGCTCCCTATCCATTCTGTTGAATCTGCGCCACTTTGAATGGAAGTGTTAAATTGACTGGGTTGGAGAATGAAAACATGCATATTGAAAAAAAGTGAGCACCTTTAGTCTTATGGTTACGGCATTCATCTGTGAAAGAGCAGTTCTGGAAACCATTCCATAATTTAAAGACTATTAATGTATTAGATGTGTTGGATGGCAGTCCGAGTGATAGAAGACACTCAGGCTGCATCCACACAAGCATGGATGTTTCGTTCCCCAGGGACAACTAGCAGCAGCACACTTTGAGCCTGGCTGGCAGCTGGAGTGTGGCTCTGGCCAGTCAAGCTCCGGTTCTGAGAGTGGGCGCTGTCCCCGTGTGTGATGCTCCACTGTTTTTTTTTGTTTGTACAGGATTTTTTGACCCTGGATATCCAGGGGTTAGCCGCCACCACCCTGTCCCCATGCTGCTCCTTTGCAGTGTGGAGAACAGCTGAATGTGCAGTATGTGACTACAGATGTGTCTGCAGTGCTATATACTGCATGGCCACGCTCATCTGGAGGCGGCTGCAAAGTCACCTCTGAAATGTTTCTTAACTGAACTTGGATCTCCAGAAAGCAGCATAACTAAGAAGGCTCTATTGTATGATACTTATATGGATATGAATTTGAGTTTGTCCTATAGACTTGCATTTTAATCCAAGGGAGTTTTGCAAGAGCATTTCTTCCTTTCATTGCTAGCAAGAGCCAATGGCAGTCAGCAGTCTTTGTCACATACCCCATCTTGTTTTTCTGGCAAGTGATTCTTAAATTCCAGTGATCTTTTGAATGTGGAATTTTAAAGACCGCTTGATGGGGACCAGCAGAAGGAAAGAAAAATAATAGATTGAATATGAATGAAAAGTGTGCAATGGATTTGTCCCGGTTTTTTTTGTCCCACTAGTCCCAGTATCATAAATGGAACTAGCTGTATGAGAAAATACTACTGCAATGAAAGAGTGTTGGCAAATTCCTCTCCAAAATCTTTATTCTGTTGTTCAAGCAGTGTTGATTTCTTTCCCAAATCTACTTCAGTGTGAACATAATGAAAGTTTTGATTAGTTGGTGGGATGCTTTCTGCTCCAACTCTATTGATCATCCATTATCCATGGAGTGTAAAATACTCAGGTGCCATGAGTATATCATATATAGTACATTATGGTTGCATCTATGCAACTCATGTTAATGTGCATTAGCCTAATTTAATGCACTTAAAGGGTGCATGTCTACATGTGCACACCCTTAATGTCCATTAAAAATGGTGAATTTAGGTGTGACTAGTTAAAGCACATTAATGTAGACATGACCCAGCACTAACTTTAGTCCTGGGTCTGCCCAGCCACTAGGGGGCCAGACTGAGCCCAGCCCCAGGGCTCCTGGCTGTCCTTCTCAGGGCCGGGATGCTTTCTGGCAGCCCCTAGCTGTGGGTTATAAAATCCTGCAGCCATTTTGTGCCATGGGGCACATTGCACAAGAGTCTGGAGGAACCTGTTCACCGCCTAGGAGCCCAGCAGGCCCTGTGTCCCCACCTGGGCAGGCCACAGGCTGTCTCTACCTGGCCTGTCCCCCTCCAGAGCTGTTGTTTGCCCACAGGTGAATTCTGCACAGGGCTGCAACTTGCTGCACCCCTTGCCCAACCTTGAGATTCCCCCCAGTGCTGCTGCCTGGCTGTTTCTGCCAGCAGAGCCAGCACCTGCTTTCTGCTGCTTCTCAACCCCAACTGTCTCCTGTGCTTGCAGATCCTGTGGTGAAGTGTCTATGCTATGTGGCTCCCAGTCCCTGGCTGTGCCCCTGCACTGGGTGCTGCTTACAGCAATGCAGGGATAGCTCTGTGGGTGCCCAAAGAGCACGTGTGGGATGACCATGTCATCATCCTCCACCCCATTGAGCCCTGACCCTGCCTGTGTCCGCACACCTGTGCCAACTGCCAACTGGACCTGGGAGGAGGTGTGTGACTTTGTGGCGCTCTGGGGATGTGCTGATGTGCAGAGACAGCTTGCATGGGACAGGGCCTTAAACACTCACATTTCTGAGACCCTTACAGGTGGGATGTGGGATCAAGGGCACTCTCAGTTGTCATGGCAGTCTTGTAGGCACACTGGATGGCTGTGACTGACTTCAGTCATCAGTTTGGTCATGCCTAAAAGTACATGCCCTTTATGCAGGAGCTGACCCTCATTTTGACACCCTGAGAGACAGGCCTCACCCCTGCAAGTGGCACCAGCAGTGACCAAGGTCCTGCCCTTTCCTCATGGACACCTCTGGTGACATGTCACTGGAGAAGGAGACCTCAGGCCTTCAGCACCCCACCCCATCCTCCTCTCCAGCTGCTGGGAGCCCTGTCGAGTGGCTACCTTAGTCTTGGCACAGCCCCAGACCTTGACACAAGGAGCAGCAAACCCCACCATCACTGGCCACCAGCAGCACCACCTCCTTCCAGGGGTATTGGTCTGCTGTGCATCATGGGCTGTGAATTGTGGGTGCAGCCAGATGCCATGGCCAACAGGGAGGCCTGTGCTGAGCTGCCAGCTTTGCCAGCCCTGGGCACATGGTAAGACCTGCACTGGGGGACAGCTCTCCCAGTCCCCACCCTGCACCTGTCCTGCCCCTGCCCCTGCCCCTGCTCCTGCCCCTGCTCCTGGACCCACTCCTTGCCTGGACCCACATTCCCCCTCCCCGCCACCCCCTTAACAGCATGCAGAGAGGTGGGACACAGTTCAGAAATTTATTGAGCAATCTGTGCCCATGCAGGTGGGTGGGCATGGGCCTCTCACATACCAAGGAAAGCATCGATTCCAGTGGTAATGTTCTTAGCAATGGCAGGCAGGGACATGCAGTGCTGCCACAGCGTATTCCCCGAGGCAGTGGTGGAAGTTGCAGGGCAGCCTAGGCTTGCACCCCATTCCACCACAGCTCAGGGACCCAAACCAGGAACATACGTTTGCCCAGGGCACCAGGAGGATCAGCAACAGCAGGGCATAGTGGCTTGAGCACCCTTCAGCTTACACAAACAGCTCATTGCTAACCACCTGGGGCAAACACAGAAAGGACATGCTCAAGGCACAGCAGTGGTGCAAGGAGGGGCTGGTGCCAAAGAGGCCTCCTGTGGAGAGGGTGGGCTTGCAGCCAGCCCCTCACCCAAGTTGTCCAGGAGCCCCACATGCCCCGAGACTGGCCACCATGGGCTAGAAAATGTGAAGCAGAATGGTTGGCTTACAGGGGGGGAGGAAAGGAGTGGGGTATGGAGCTGCAGCAGCAGGTGCTCCCAGCAGCCTGATCTTGCCTGCCCTAGGAAGGGGGTGGGGAAAGCAGGCTGCCTGCACCTGGTACCCAGTGTGCTGCCAGCCCCAGGAAACTAAGAGGGGATGGGGGGCTCAGCTGCTGGCCACCAGGGCCCAGGCCTTCCCACCTGACTTACCACAGTCCCTGGTCACCTGTGCACAGCCAACCCCTGATCTGAGGCCAGGCACAGTATGGTCCCTGATGCAGATCATCTTGCTCTGAAATGTTGCAAACTCTCACAAAAGACTTCTGTCTTTTGTCTGTGCAGGGCCAACATCTGGACGTCAGAGAGAGACCACCAGCCCCAACAGAGATGCTGCCTTAGGGTCACTGCCACCCACCTCTGGAGCAGTCTGGATACGCTGGCTGCAGAAGCAGGACACCAGAGACTGGACACTGCTGCTCTAGAAGCTGGTGGTAATGGTAGAGGAGCAGGAGCTACAGGAGCTGCAGGAGCAGGCCTGGCAGGTGGAGAACATCACATGAGTTGAAATGCGGGACCTGGCACAACAGGCCACTGGGCCATGTGGAAGCCTTGAAGTAGAAGCACCGGGAGCAGCTCCAGCAGCAGGGGGATGCCAACCGCCAGGCCATGGAGACCCTTCTGGTCCTAACGGCTGTGTACATGTCTTCTGCTTTCTGTCCCCCACCCATGGCCCAACAGGGCCCTGGGGTCCAGCTGGAGGCCCTGCAGCAGGTCCCTGCCTGGCTCTGGGAGTAAGTCCTTTGGCACCTCCTGTCTGCCAGACCCTCTAGCCTGGCCCCTGCCCCAGAACTGCTACCATCCACCTGGGCCTGGCCCCGGTGCTTTCCCTCACACCATCTGGCCAAAGATCCAGCCTTGCAAGAGTTTGCCACCCACTGGGGTTGCCAGGGCCTCCAGACCCATGGGGAAACATCCAGGGGTTGGGGTGCTGGGTACCTGCCCCAGGGCTCTGCTCCTTAGCCCCCCCACCGGCCACCCACTCTCGACTTCACCAACCAAAATATTGTAAATAGTTTTCAACATGTATATAGTTTGTTTCATGTATATAATTTGCCTCTTGTAAGTGTTTTTTTAAATGTTGGTGTATGGGAAGGGTAGTAGAGGGGCACTATTTGTGGAGGGGGAGGGTTGTGAGGGCAATGCAGTTTTTTTGTTTCATCCATATGTGTATCCTGAGAGTGTCCTGGGGGTGGGCAGGGGATAGGGAGCATGTGGGCAGTGGGGCAGCTTGGCTGGAATGGGGAATTGGGCAGAAGGGGTTGGACAGGGCTTCCCACAGCCATTGCCCTGTGCTCCACTGGTGGATGCATGAATGTCCTGGGGCCTGGTGGGAAGGGGCTACTGGGGCCAGCAGGGCCACCACCATGCCAGCAGCAGCCCAGGGCACTGTTTATCACTGGCAGAAGCTGGGATGGAGCAGTGGGGTGTTGGATGCCACCGGCAGGGGCGGGGGTAGGGGCAGGGGCCGCACTGGGGTGGGACGACTGGGTGGGCAAGGAGGGATCTGGTGCATACTGGCTCTGTGCTGGGCACATGGCTCCTGGGCAGGGAAGGGGCTGCCTAGAGATAAGAGCTTCCAAAATGGTTGCCAAGTGCTGGCAGCTGCCTCTGGCTACAACATGGCTGCCAACTGCTGGCAGCCATATGGCCAGAGGCTGGAGCTGCCACCCGTGTCCACAGGGACACATGGCAGGGTTGAAATGACTTGAGACTAACTGCAGTGCCAAGTGCAGTAAGTTTAGTTCCAAGTCTTCTGCACATGTAGGCACCTGCCAGAAAGTGCTTAATACACATTAGCTTACTGCACATTAAATGTACTTGCAGTTATTTGTATGTGCAGCTGTGCCTTATGACCCCTCTAGCATGAGTTGGGATACTATGTTGTAATCTACACGTGTCTTGAATGTGTTTCATTCCTGGTACTTTGTGTTTTTGGAGAGAGAGAGCAGGCACCTTCCACCTTTTTGAAATTTTAGAATTCCTTTATAAGCATTTATTTTGTGTAATGTATTTATTAGAAACTGAAGAAACTGGGTTCTCCCCCTACCACTGACTTGCAAATCAACTTTTGGTCCCACTGTTGAGTGTTCAAAAATATTTTTAGAGTGTTCATTTCTACAGAAAAGAAGATACAGCATTAATCCAGTCTAGGAACCATTCATTATTTTTCATAATATTGTTGCTTGTGCCAAATCTTAGTACAGTTTTAAAGAGTTTTAGAATTTTTGCTATTTAGTTGTCAAGCTGAGTATTTTTATTCCAAACGCTCCAATTATATTCATAAATACTTTTCCTGTCAACTTGACAAACTGGTTTGCTCTCCACTAAACAAGCAAAATTACAGCAGTAATTAGAATTGTTTTGATTCCTCACTACTTACCAAACAGAAGCACTTCAGGTTATTTTCTGTATATGTAACAATTATGTCTAAGGGAAAGGATTTTAAGTTCAAAACCACCAAAGAATTTAAATAAAAGCTGAATTGCAAGTTGACTTTTAAGCTATAAAGGTGTAAATGCATAAGGACATTACCTGAAGAATGGACAGAGAGAGAGATAGTTTGGTTCATTACGTAAGGTGCTGTACTGTGACTTGAGAATTGTAGGTTCTGTTCTTTTCTTGGCCAATGTCCTCTGAGATCTTGGGCAAGGTGCTCGTCTCTCTACATTTCAGTTCCCCCCCCCGTGACATGGCCACCTCCCATGCCGCAGCAGTAGAGAAGCCTGTTCATTTTAACTCAGACATACAGGACATGTCATGCAGGCAGCAGCATATTGAAGTAAGACCAGATTTTCCAAAATGCCATTGCTTTTATAGGGAGCTACCTCCATCTATCTGCCTGTCCAAGATACAGATGCAGTTTCTTACTTTTCATCTTTGTTAAGAGACTAACTGAAATAATACGTTCCTAAAGGACAAAGACAGTACAAGTTCTCTCTGAAGAAAAGCTGCCAGAATTTCATCAACAAGGGCTTTGTGTTCCATGTTGTTACTGTGTATAGCAAAATACAAACCTGGCCCTGGATTGGTGTCCTATGCTAATACAAATAATAAAAGTGCCAACAATAGCACCTTATGGAGAAGTAATTTGTTAATGTTCATAGTCTCTCTGTGCTGTTCTTTTCACCACTTCATTCTGTTCTCCGAGCCACTAGCTACATGCTCTGACTTTCAGAAATAAACAGCATCTGCAGTACCAGAAAGCCTTTAGGATTAAGCACTTAATTGTTACACACCTTACACACCTACGTGAAACAGAGACAGCCTCTGGAGTAGCAAAAACAATACAGAGTCAGGACAGGCAGATACAAGAGCTGTTTTCCCCAGATATCCATCAATAGCTTTGCAGCCCTTGCTGAATCCTTTAGGTCAACAGTGATGAAGTCAAAGTCTACCAGGCTATCCTGAAGTGATATACCAGATTTAAAGTGCAGCTGCTGCTGTTGCACTCTTCTGTGAACTGCATGGTATACTCACTGGTATTTGAAACAAAGACCTGCCAACTGCAATGTGATACATCATCAGTTCATCATTGCTTTCAGTACTTTGTCTCCAAATCCCTTGGGCAAAAACCCAAGCTCTTAAATCTGGACACCCTGTATGTGGCCACAAAATACTTTCAGTACCTTGTCTCCAAATCCCTTGGGCAAAAACCCAAGCTCTTAAATCTGGAGCCCCTATATGTGGCCACAAAATAATGTACCCATTCATACATTTCAGAGCAAGTGTGGAAGTGGGGTACTGGTCCATTGAAAGCAGATGAAGACAGAGCCTGAGTCATATCTTATCTGTCAGAATTTGTGAGTGCCCAAATCATTATGGGCCATTATCCTTCATTAGCATCTCAGTGACAGCAAAGGAATACAGAGATTAGAGCCTCCTGTTTTTAAGCATCTTAGTCAGGTCCAAGAAAGAAGGAAGGTACCTACAGAAAGCAGCAGAAAGATTGCAAATTCTCTCCAAACCCTTGTTGGAGAACAGCAAAGGAAGTAAGGATGTGAAGCCAGAATTCCTCCTTTTAAAAGCTGCAATGAGCAGTGATAAAGAGAGGCTAAGTATGCTCAGGGAAATGATGACACATGGGAATGTTCCAGGGAGAAAGTCATCTGAGTCGTTTGAAGGAGTTGATCAGACTCTGGGCTACAGGTGTTGACTTGGCAATTCTGTCAAATCTTCTGTTGAACCAGGGAAGTGACGCACTACCTGCAGAAGAAGAATGATAGCCTGTAATCTGCAGAGCCCAAGAGATTTTAATTGAGAATTGAATAGAGAACATCTGATGGGACCTTTTAAGTGATTTTAAGTTTTTTGGGAGAAGCTAGAGATAGGTTGTTCTTGGAGCGTAGTAAGGGGCAGGTACAGCAGAGCACTAGGTTGCCTGCTACTGAATAGTAGTAGATGGGTTTAGCCGCCTTTTATT
Source organism: Crocodylus siamensis (assembly GCF_052110815.1). Taxonomy (NCBI): domain Eukaryota; kingdom Metazoa; phylum Chordata; order Crocodylia; family Crocodylidae; genus Crocodylus; species Crocodylus siamensis. The sequence goes on along the minus strand of NC_143396.1, from coordinate 3,249,042 downwards.
AAGGCAGCAGGTGCCAGTTGTTATGGGAGCTGATTAGATCAGCTGACTGCCAGGGGGTGAGCCTTGGCCTTCATAAGGAAGGGAAGGCTGAGGCCAAAGACAGTTTTCTCTAGACAGCTGCAGGATGCAGCCTGACCATTCTGACTGGCTGTAATGATGCAGGGATAGAGAAAGCCAGCATAGAGCGGAGTTGGTATTATAAGCTTGGGGGCTTATGCGTTATAGCCGGCTGGCTTATAGTTTTGTTGAGTTGTGATTATTGCACCGGAGGACTGGGTGAGGCTGTAGGGGTGGAGGAGGCCTCAGCAGAAACTCCCCAGTAAGGTGGGGGAGTTCCTGGCACCACGGAGGGTGCTGCATTGTGGGGTTGTCCTGACCCCAGCCTGTTGGGGTGACTTTAGGAAGAGTCCAGTAGAGATGGAAGCCAGGAAGGTGGGTCTAAGCAGTGGGGGGGTCCCAACCCCAGCCCAGCATGGGCATTACCGGGACAGGCCCCAGTTGGAAATCCCAATTGGGAAAAGCCCCAGTGGGGCGTAGGCCCAAGTCGGGCATAGGCCCGAGTGCTGGCGAGGTGCGCAAGGGGTGCGACCATGGGCCCCAGTGAGGGCATAGAAGGCCCCAGTGAGGGCAGTGAGCGTGAGTAAGGGCCCCAGTGAGGATATAGAAGGCCCTGGTGTGGGCAAGGAGCGCGAGTAAGGGCCCCAGGGCGAGGCAGCAGAGCTCGAGGAGCACGATTACAGGCCCGAGTGTGGGCATAGAGACCGTGGGGGGCACAGGGCGCAGGCCAGTATGCGAGTGGCCGCGGAACAGAAGGGAGGTAGGCCCGAGTGGGGCACTGCCTGTGAGATACGAAGCCCCCTTGGGAAGTTCAGGCTGGGTGAGAAGGGGCGCAGTCAGAGAGATGCCCCAGGAGGGGGCACGTATATTGAGTAGACCCCGGGAGAGGACCAGCACAGGGACGAGGACCAAAGTCCGGCTATAGTAAGACCGGCCCCATGCCAAAAAGGGCAGGAAGGCAGCCTCCTTAATTGAATCAATAAGATCAAAGACGTGGCGGGCAAGATGGAGGATGCATTAAGGACCCAGACTTGGCACGGTAGGCAAGGGCACTGGGGGGGTCACAGCGCCCTAGGTTGCCCTGCCACAGCAGGGTATTGTTGGATTTATAAGATGTCCACAAAGCATTTGAAACTGGGGCTAGATGACAGTGGGGCGGGACTGCATTTTAACTGAACCAAAACAAAGCTTTTTGACTATGGTTGTCTGTGGGTTGTTCCATGATGAGGCTTTTGGGGATGATGTTTCAGTTATGATCACTACTACAAAGGACAAAGAAACTCCATGTCTTCCCCCAAGAGTTACAAGGGAATCTCAGCAGGCCTCAGTCTTCATTAAAATGAAAGCCATGTAGCTGAGCAAGAAGACTAGGCTAACCTTCCCCTGTTTACACGGTCTTCATAATAGGCAGGTAAGTGTAGACTTAAAGTATTAGGGTTTGATTTCTGGGATGGAGGTCAGGTGGGCAGTAAGATGGGAGAGGTGGGGGAATCCCAGGAGGAAATAGAACCACTTGGCAAGTTTTCTATCATGTTCCAAAGGGCAAAGGTTTTACATCAGTGACTGCTTACACTCAACTCTAGTGCAAAAAGAGAGGATTTCTGACCCATGGAATAAATTACTATGAAGATGGGGAGGCTTTGTTTACTAGTCTGTGAGTGAAGAGTAAATACCATCTGGTGAGAATGGCCTGTACATATTTGGCCAAGGAACATGGCAGCCTGGAGTCCAGAATGATAGTTGTGTTTTCTCAGTTTATTTCTAGTTTTATTTCAGTGCCTTTGAAGTGTCAGAATCAGGAACAAAGGGCACTGTGTTGCAGTTAATATATGACACCATCAAAATGTGGCCTTGGAGACAGCAGTTGGGATGAATACATTTGGTCAAGAATACTGTGCAGGAGGGGGACCCTTTCCTGATGTAGGATTTACATCTTGTTACAGTGGGTAAGAAGGGTCTGGTGTAATTAAAGCTCTTGAGGATCACAGTGTGGGTGTGAAATGAAAAGAAGTAGCAACAGAACTTCTGGGCCAAGTTATGAACGCCATCCAGTTTCACATGACCTACGAGGTATACCCTTCACATGAAGCGGAGGCACTGCATTCATCAGGATATGTATGAAAAATAGCTGCAGGTACTGCTTTTGTCACATGTATCATGACGTCTGAAGCCTCATAATCAGTGATGATGTGGGGGACTTCTCTGCTCTCCTATGGCAGTCCTCAATCTCTTCAGTATGTTAATGTCAGTGTGTTGCTTCTCTAAGCTACAACAGCAGTTCCCAACTTTTTTCATGTCATGGCACACTTCATAGATTACATAGGCATCAGGGCTGGAAGGGACCTTGGAAGATCATTGAATCCAGCCCCTCGCCCGAAGGGCAGGAAGTCAGCTGGGGTCATAGGATCCCAGCAAGATAAGCATCCAATTTGCTCTTGAAGGTGTTCAATGTAGGTGCTTGAACCACCTCCGATGGCAGACTCTTCCAGACCTTGGGGGCTCAGACAGTAAAGAAATTCTTCCTTATGTCCAGCCTGAAACGGTCTCACAGTAGTTTGTAAGCCCACTTACATGGGCTCTTCCATCCAATGGCATACTGGCTGAACATGGATCAGAGGGCAGGGGACGGGGAGCTAGCTGCAGAGTGGGGGTGGTGTGTGGCTGAACATGGAGAGGTGGCAACACAGGGTGGTGATGGCAGCACTGTCTGGAGTCATGCCCTGCTGGGAGCCATGCCCTCCAAGATCTTGTGGCACACCTGGTAATGTCTGATGGCACACCGGTTAGGAAACACTGAGCTACACATGCATAGTCCTGTGTCTTAATGCATTGCACTCCTGTTCCTAATGATTAACTTGTGTTCCATAACAGATGTGCCATCAGTAGAGCCTATTATGTAGTTACTTATACCATCCCACAGCTCTGCAGTCAGACACAGTGGGGAGGGTTTTCCAGTTGAATAGCTCCTTTGCCAAAAACTGTAGTTTCAGGTGACCAAAAGGATTTGCAAAATTGAGGCTGATTTCAGTAAATGGCTCCAGCTAAGAAAAGAAGCAGATGATTTTCTTTTGAAATCTTTGAAGTTCAGTGATTTAAAATAATGTTTCATCCTAACATTCAGAACAAGTAAATTTAAAGAGGGAAATCCTCAAAACTAAACAAAACTTTTAATTTGTACCAACATGAAATATTCTTGGGTCGTTTCCTCTTCCACGTGTTTTTGGCCACTGAAGCAATAGATCAGTTATTTTCATAGTCCCACTCTCAAGTGCAGTCTTCATTGCAGTTTGGTAGACTCACACAGATAGTTTGGGTATTTATAGACCTTCTCTGGGGGGAGGGAAGAGCCGCTCTTATTAAAGCTCCCAGAGTGTCACATGCAAAATGGTGGTGGGGATGCTTTAACTAAAGCTTTTCGAATGAGCTTTAGTTAAAATGCCCCCACTGCCATTTTTCATCATGGGGATGCTGATATACATGATGCTGGAGTATACTGGAGTACAGTAATTACCACATTTCAGAGGACTCAATGAATTGAGTGCAATACACTGTAATTAGAGTGCATTAGAGCAGCCTTGGTACACACATATGTATAAGCGCTCTCTGAATCCAAGCCCAACTCTTTTAGCCATGGGCAAGTTACTTCACAGCAGCAGACCAGTGGAGGCCCATCTGTAAAGGATGTTGCTTGCTTGGCATCTCCTAACACAAACCAGAAACATCTACCAAATGCAGACAGCCTCACTCTGTAGGCGGGAACAGGACTGAAGATTAAAAATGTAAGCATTTTTGCACGGGTAGCAGACAGCAATAGAACACAGGAGGATTTTTTGGCAAATATCTGCTCTCTGAATCAATGTGACAGCAGGCTTTTGGTGGTCAGTTCAAAGGAGGGCATGTTTGTGCCTCAGCCAACACTGTACCTCTTGGCTAGGGACAGAAGATGCACATAAACTGGTTTAAGGGAGCATAAGCTGGTTTAAACCTGTAACAGAACAGAAGTTCAGTGCACATAAACCAGTTACAAAATGGCCAAAATTGGTTTGAGAAGTCTGATACTACACTTCACCGTGTTTAACTGATTGAGGTCAAACTGGTTTATGGAACTTTTATCCCAGACCCCTTCTTGGTTTAAGTTAAATCAGAGTCCCCCAGCATCCCATCATGCTCTGCAGCCCTAGGCTGGGTTGTGCTGTCTGCTCCAATAGAAAAGGGCTGGCCCCACCCCTCTAGCCAGAACAGGGGCAGAGGCATGGCTAGACACTATCCCTCTAAGGTGAAGGGGGCAGGGAAGCAACTTATTCTTATTCTTTAGGGACCTGGCTCTGGAGTGCGATGTGTGGTTGTAAGCCCGCTGCAACCCCGTGAGCCTATTGGATACCTGGGAAGAGACCCCAGGATCTCTGACAAGCCCTGGCCTGCCCACAGGTAAGCCAGGGCCCATGGTTAGGGGGACAAACCCCGGCCTGCCTGCAGGTAAGTAGGGGCTCATAGTGGGAGGGATATAGCCAGCTGGGAATGGTCTGAGTGGAGCTGAGAAGGGTCACACCCCACCGAGCTTCTACTTGGCTAAGCCCCCCAGGGAGCTGCTCAACCATGTTGTCGGTGTGTGAGCCAGGTTGGGGGGGCACTCATCTGTCCCCTCCTTCAGTAGAGGGGAGAGAACCCCTCTTAGCCCCCCAAGAATAGCGCAGCACAAGCCAGCCCTTCTGTACATGTGCACAGTTTAAAAAGGGCCTGGCAATGGTAGAAGCCACATTAGGGACCCAGCTCTGGAATGAGATATGTGGGTGTAAGCCTGCTGTGCCCCTGTGAGCCCAGGGACCCCCGGGAAGAGATCCCAGGACTCTTAGGATCCCTGACAAGCCCCAGCCTGCTCACAGGTAAGTAGGGGCCTATGGTGGGAGGGATGCAGCCAGCTGGGAGCGGGATGAGTGGAGCCAAGGAGGATCACGCCCCTCCCCCCGGCTCCTAGTTCACCCAGCCCCAGAGAGAGCTGCATGACCACAGCCTCATGAACAGGCCATGCAAATAGGCATGCCCTGGGCCCGGCATGTGAGTTGGTGTGGAGTTTGCACAGGAGGGTGAGCGGGAGAGCCCGAGGCCCTTCCTGTGAGCCCCCTAGTGTAGACAGTTCCAGTTGCAGCTGGCCTTCCAGCGGCATGATGTGTATGGGCACATGTTGCACCGCAAGGGTCCCCTTGAGTTCTGCACCCCCCCCACCCCACTGGCTCCTCAGAGACCTCTATCCAGAGGCAGCCTATGGTTCTAGAGTCCACACAGACAAAGCCTCTGGCTCTCAGCTGCAGGGGCTGCCTGTCACTTTTTTAGGCTCTGGGAACATGGCCACCTCCCCTTTAGGTCTGCTCCCTTTTGGGGTCTTTGGTGTGCCAGCTGGAGCAGCTCCAGGCTGCAGTCCAGAAACTGTGTGCCATCAGGGATGGTGAGCAGGAGATAGACTCCTACTGCCAGGCCTTTCCCCCCCCGGGAGGAGGAGGGTAGACCACGGTCATGTTCCAGTACAAGGGAGGACTTGAGGATCTCCCATGCTGTCCAGCTAAGGCGTTGGACCAAGGTGGTCAAGGTCCCCAAGGGCCTCAACTGTAGCTACCAGCCCTGCTGTCCCTAAGACAAAACGCAAAGTGTTTGTCATGGGAGACTCCATCCTGAGGGGGACTAAGGGGGCAATCTGCCACCTCAAACTCTTAGCCTGGGAACTCTGCTGTTTCCTGGAAGCCCGTATCTGAGACACTGCGAATAAGATCCCTGAGCTTCTCTGGCCCACTGACCACTACCCTATGCTCCTCTTCCATGTGGGCACCAATGACACTGCTTGGAGAGCTCCCAGCCGGGTCACGATCTCTACAGGGATTTGGGAGCAGGGCTTAAGGGTTTGGGGGATGCAGGTGGTGTTTTCATTGATCTTCCGAGTTTTGGGCTATGGGCTATGGGCTGAGGAGGGAGAGGAGGATTGAGATAGTAAACCAAAGACTGTGGTGCTGGTGTCATCAGGAAAGCTTTGGCTTTCATGACCACAGTCTGCTCTTTGGTGAGAGTGGCAGTGAGCTGTTGGGAAGGGACAGGCTCCACCTCTCTTTGCTGAGGAGGAGGCTCTTCTCAGTCAGACTGGCTGACCTGCTCCACCAGGCTTTAAACTAAGCCCACTGGAGGTGGGGGGACTACCACCACAGCTAGCCTGCTGAGCAACCCTTGCAAAACCAGTAGGCCAAGGCACTTAAGGAAGCCCACCCCTGCCTCAGCCCTGGAGTCAGCTGTGGGCAAGGCAAGGACCCCAAAGGGACATTGTCCTGCCTGTACACAAATGCTAGGAGCTTGGGGAATAAACAGGAGAAACTTGTCCTCCTGCTTAACACAAATAACTATGATGTCATAGGGATAATGGAGACCTGGTGGGACTCCACCCATAACTGGGATACAGGTATAGACAGCTATAACCTGTACAGGAGGGATCAAGTGGACAAAAGGGGCAGGGGTGCAGCTCTTGATGTCAAGGAAAGCTATGCATCCTTGCAAGCCTACACTGGCACCCAGGGTGGATGACTGGAGACCCTCTGAGTTAAAATCTGTGGGGAACAGGGGACACAATAGTGGGAGTCTACTATAGACCTCCTGCCCAGGATCAAGACCTTGACCAGGAGTTCACCAGGGAATTGGCTGAGGCTGCAACTACCCTGACATCTTGTGGGAAGAGCACTCAGCCAAATCCAAGCGGTTGCAAAGCTTTATCTCATGCATGGATGAGCTCTATCTGATGCAGGAAGTCAACGGGATGATGAGAGGTAAAGCACTGCTTGACCTGGTTCTGGCAACAGGGGATGACCTAATCACTTAATCAGTGACCTAACGATTGAAGGGAAGCTGGGTGACCGTGATCATGAGCTGATCACCTTTACCATCTGCCACAAATCTGGCAAGTCAGTCAGCAATACAGAAGTCCTTGACTTCAGGAAAGCTGACATTGACAAGCTCAGGAGGCTTGTAAAGGAGCCCCTAAAGGGCCATAACCCAAAGGGGAGGGGTTGCTCCTCAAAGGATTGATCCTGGATGCGCAAGCAAAGTCTATTCCATCTCGGAGGAAAGGCAGCAAAAGGGCACAGCAGCCCCCTTGGCTCTCCGGGGAACAAGCAGACCTTCTGCATATAAAAACAAAGACCTACAATGGATGGAGGGTTGGATCCACCTCTAAGGAGGAATACTCTGCATTAGTCCAGACCTTCAGGGAGTGAACCAGGAAAGCTAAGGCTGTGATGGAACTCCAATTAGCTACAAGTATCAAGGACAATAAAAAGTCCTTTTTAGATGCATGTGGAGCCAGAGGAACAGCAAGGGCAACATTGGACCCTGCTAAACCAGATGGGGCAACCAACAATCAAGGCTTGGGGGAAAAAGCCAACTTGCTAATTGGGTACTTTGCATCAGTCTTTCACCAGACCCATGGGACACCCCTGCTCATTATGGGACAGGGAAGCCTGGGTGAGGGAGGTTCCATACCCCCATCAATGCTGACCTTGTGAAGAAACACCTTGAGAGGCTGGACACCTTCAAGTCAGCTGGCCCTGGCAGTTTACACCCCAGGGTACTCAAGGAACTGGATAGCATCATGGCTCAGCCCCTGGCATGGATCTCTGAGAGCTCCTGGCGCTCTGGTGAAGTGCCCAAAGATTGGAAGAAGGCCAATGTGGTGCCGATCTTCAAGAAAGGGAGAAAAGTGGATCCGGCAAACTACAGACCCATCAGCCTGACCTCTATCCCGGGGAAGGTCTTAGAAAAGATTATCAAAGAGACCATTCTTAACAGACTGGCCAATGGCAACATCCTGAGGAATAGCTAGCACGGGTTTGTTGCAGGTAGGTCTTGCTTGCCCAACCTTATTTCCTTGTACGACCAAGTGACCTATAACCTGGACAAGGGAGAAGAGATTGATGTCATATATCTTGACTTCAAAAAAGCCTTCGAACTGGTATCCCATGATCACCTCTTAGCAAAACTGGCTAACTACAGCTTCAGCCTCAGCATGATCAACTGACTTGGGAATTGGCTCTGTGGTAGGACCCAGGTGGTGGTGGTTGATGGAAGTCAATCATCGTAGTGCCCTGTGACCAGTGGGGTCCCCCAGGGCTCTGTCCTTGGGCCTATACTATTTAACATCTTTGTTAATGATGTGGATACTGGTATCAGAAGTGGACTGATCAAGTTTGCCAACGACACCAATCTCTGGGGGAAAGCATCTACACCTGAGGACAGGAAGTTGATCCAGGTTGACCTTGACAGGCTCAGGAAATGGGCAGATGAGAACCTGATGGTGTTTAACACTGAAAAATGCAAGGTTCTCCACCTTGGGAATTAAAACCTTCAGCATCCTTATAGTCTCAGCAGTGCTACGCTGGCTAGCACTATACAGGAGAGGGACTTGGTCATGACTGACCACAAGATGAATATGAGTCTTCAACGTAATACTGCTGCTAGTAAAGCAAACAAAATGCTGGGTTGCATCCATAGATTCTTCTCAAGCAAATCCCAGGCTGTCATTCTCCCATTGTACTCAGTCTTGGTGAGGCCGCAACTGGAGTACTGTGTTCAGTTTTGGGCTCCACAATTCAAAAAGGATGTGGAGAAGCTTGAGAGAGTGTAGAGGAGAGCCACGCACATGATCAGAAGTCAGGAAAACAGACCTTATGAGGAGAGGCTGAGAGCCAAGGGACTCTTCAGCCTGGAAAAGCGCAGGCTCGGGTGATCTGGTGGCCACCTATAAGTTTATTGGGGTGCTTACCAGGATCTGGGGGAAAGTGTGTTCACCAGAGCACCCCAAGGGATGACAAGGTCGAATGGTCATAACCTCCTCCAGGACCATTTCAGGCTAGACATAAGGAAGCACTTTTTTACTGTCTGAGTCCCCAAGGTTTGGAATAGATTACCACTGGAGGTGGTTCAAGCACCTACTTTGAATGCCTTCAGGAGACATTTGTATGTTTATCTTGCTGGGATCCTATGATTCCTGCTGACTTCCTGCCCCTGGGGCAAGGGGCTAGACTAGATGATCTTCCAAGGTCCCTTCCAGCCCTAATGTCTATGAAAACTATGAAATCTCCCCTCCCCACCAGAACTCACCAGTACAGACCCCAGCTGGGCTCTTCCAGGAAGGGGCAAAACAGCCTCTGTCTGTCATTTTGCCGAACTCACGGCTCGAGTGGTGGGGGCATGGCCAGTCCTGGCACCAGCCTTAAAGAATGGGGAACACAGGAGGGTTTAATTCCTCGCTTCTTGCCTTGTCCCACCTGTGTGCTGGGGTGTGTCTGGCTGGGGCGGAGCAGCCCATGTCAGGGTCCCTCTGTCTTGCTGCTGTAGCATCAGGGATAGGGGCATTGCAAGACCCCAGCCAACATGCCCCCTGAAGCAAAGGGGGCAGGGAGGGGGGTGTATTCCTCCCCTCCCTTTCTTCTCCCTCTGGGGAAGTGCAGCCAGGGTCTGCCTGGCTGGGGCACAGCAGCCCCTGTCAAGCATTTCTCTCCCCCCCCAACCCCACACCGCTGGAGTGTCAGAGGTTGTGGCTACCCCAACAGCAACCTCAAATGAACTGGGATCTCTCCCTCCCCTGTCCCACCAGCACGGACCCTAGATGGGGTCAGCAGCCCGTGTCAGGGTCACTCCCCACTTGGTGCTTCAGCTGCAGGGGCAGGGGTGAGTCCAGGCACCGGCCAGCATTACACTCTGAGGTGAAGGAGGCAGGCAGGGTCTGCCAGCCCTGGGCAAGCCTCCACCACTCAGCCATGGGTGGGTAGGCCCCTGCTGGTAGTCCCTGAGGGGGAGAGGGGAGGGAGTGAGGGGAATAAATCCCCTCCCTGCCCACATCACCTCAGAGGGCCATGCCAAGCTGGCACCTGGCCATACCACCACCCCTGCTGCTGCAGCAGCAAAGTTGGGGGACCCTGAAACAAGCTGCTCCACCCTGATCAGGCAGACCCTGGCACACTGGTGGGACAAGGGGGAGAGGGGAATTAAACCCCCCTCTGTCCCCCATTTTGTGAGGCTGGTGCTGGGGCTGGCCGTGCCTCCGCCACTCAAATGGCAAGGGGGAAGGGTGGGAAATGCCTGGCATTTCTTCCCCCTTCCTCCACCAGGCACACCCCACTGGGGTCCTTGCAGGCCGGGGTGGGAGGGGTTAAACCCTGCCCCAATCATACTCAGCCTGCCAGGGTCTGACCACATTCCCCACCCAGCTGAGTTTTTTCCTCCAGGCAAGGGCTTGCTGTAGTGCCCCCCAGGTTCTGGCCAGAGCCACTACAGGCATGTGCCTGCATTTCTGGTATCAAAAGTAAATGTCTATTCACTTGCAAATTGGTTCAACCTACACAGTTTAGATTAGCCCACAGAGATTGAACTGATGTAGGCTCAGTTTTTTTTGAATGTCTGTATTTAGCCCTTGAGCTGTCTCCCATTGAATTATGATCTGGAGTCTGTCCCTGCTTAGTTTGCAAGATCTGACCTGACCACTGCTTAAAGGGCTCCTGTTTTGTTTGCTTGTTTGCAGTGGCTTGTGAGACTGAACCTCAGGTAAGGATTTCGGTGTAGATCTGCGAAAGCTTTATGCTTCACTTTAATAGCTATCTGATAGCATATAGCACTTCTCAACTTGACTGTTGTAAACATGTTTCCTAGAGACGGGGTCCCTGGAAAGCTCCCTTTTATTTTACAGTAAAGCTGCTGTTACAGATCAAAAAGCATGAGGTGACAGGAAGAGGGAAAGAAAAGAAGACTTCTGCTCTGACTGCTTCTGACTTTATTCTCAACATTGTAAAATACATAGATTAATATTGATTAAATCTAAGAATTTCTGGTTTGTTGAGGTTTAAATCTCTGTAGATCAGTCATGGCTACCATGCTGATTTTTTCCCCCCCCCTTGCAATTGCCTTAAAAACAGGTTGCCTGGAATTTTGCTTTCTTCGGCAGCTTGCACAGCACGCTTTTCAAAGTAAATTAGAGATACAGTTGCACAGGAGATGTCAAATTGTTCTTCAGGAAATCTCCTGCATCAACTGTTGCTTGAATGGACTATGGGAAATATATGCTATAGGCAGTTACAGCACTAACCTAGTCCCGGCTCACAAAGCCTGCCTGCGCACTGAGGAAGAATGGCTGATTCTTACCTTTTCAAATCGTTGCAATATATTTCCAGCCAGTGGGAGTCGCATTAAAAATTATTCTCTGTGTATTTTTGCAGATATTAAACAGCCAGTAAAGCGCATCAGAAGGAAAGATGGGAAAAAATGAGTGTTTATAGCAAGTGAGTAGTTGCTATCTAATTCAGTCATGGTCTAGCTATGATCCTATTTTAAGACCGTTCGCCCATGAGGGATGTCTCTGCTGCTAGTCCTCTTTTTTTCCCTCTGTTGGAATTAATCAGAGTGGCGGAAATTCAACAACAACTTATACACTCAGCGCTTCAGTGGGTTTAATTGCCTCAGTCACACCCCGTGAATTCCCTTTGACCATTACTGTTACGGATTTTAGAGAGAGACCCCAAACCTTTACGCGGCGTCTCTCCATGCACCTCAAGTTCAGCTTTTAGAGGGGGTAAGCCCCTGGCTCCACGGATTTGGAGACCCAGTGATCTTAGGGCTGGACCCAATGATCTGTAAGGTCCCTTCCAGCCCCTAATAACTATAAAACTATCTCTGCGATGCCTCGAAAGTCGGGTTCCTGAAAGGGACCGTACCTCTTTAACGGAACGAGTACAACCAGAAGCGGCATTCAGACAGGCTGTCTGAATTAAGACAGCATTTACTTGGTTAACCGCGGCACAGCAGGCAGAGTCCTTGTATTCGTGGACTGGGTCAAACCTAAGCAGAGTCCTTATCAGTCAGCCCTGCTGACCTTGTCTGTGGCTGGCTGTGTGTGTCACCCTTTCTAAGCCAGGTTCCCGTGCTGGTTCTGTCCCACTTACCCTTGTAGGCTGCTAACTCAAGGAATTCATACCTGCAAAATTCAGGGGTGTAGGCTCTACCAAGTGCTTCTTTTCAATGGCCGAATTGGAGACCGAGTGCTCCCACCAGCTGGTTCCTAGGGAATGAGGGCAATTTAAAATGAGTGAAATATCCTTGCCCTTAGGCTTACTCTTAGCAAACAGAAGACAGTGAGAGGGCATCTGTGCTGCTTCTTAAATAGCAAGAGACAACGGTTGTAAGCACAAGCTCTACAGCATAATACAGAGAGCAGCAGCGTTGCTTGTGGGATAACGCTGCTTTCTTTATGCTAATACACTTCCTGATTTAGCATTAGAGGAAAGTGACTCTTTCTACTGTCATATGTCATACTGTACGTGATTAATATGGGTAGAAGCACTTGAGGGACATGAGCTACATTGTCGGTGGCTTTGCATTGACTTGTTGCTCAGATTCCTATTGAACCAACTGATATCCTGTTGGTATTCAGGCAGTTTCTCTCATTGTGCAAACTGTAAGCTTGAGTAATCACTTAGGCAACGCAATATTAGAGAGTCTGAATATCCAAATTTAACTCTGCCTGGTTCCCTCCCACAATTTCTACCTTGTGCATCTGAATTTTTCACACATTTGCAGTTAATGAACAAATTGCTCTCAGAACATTATGGGGAGAAACACATACGATATATTACTGCCAAACACAGTCTCATGCCTCAGGCTGCACTGATAGTAAACAAAAGTGCAGGAGCCAATAAGTGACATTACTCAAACAAATATGGAAATCTAGCCAGGTAATTGTGATTGTTTCTTTGTATTAAATTATACTTTTTTTTTTTTTTCCTTCTGGCAGACCCATAGTTGAAATACAAAATGTTTCCTTTATTTATTAGGAGGTAAGCAGCTGCAGATGTGATAACTTAATCAAAAACAAATAGGGACCATTTCCTCCTTGCTATATCTGTGTGTGTTTTTAATATTGGGTCTGATTTATGGTATATTGTAATTTTTTTCTTCATTTGCAAAGCTGTTTCACCGAGGAGCTCGCATGACCCGTGTCTCCATTTCACTCAGATGAGGGTTCGCTTTATGAGCAGAATGGTAACAACCACACAAATCTCACTTTACTATGTGTACTTTACTAGGGTTATAAAAGAAGGAAGTACAGAAGAGGCCATGGTAGATGCATACCAGCAGACATTAATGTTGGTGAGATAAGACTTTGTTTTCTATCGCTTTGTTCTGCCTAAAGAGGGGTCCTTCAAACTACTGAGAAAAAAACTACTCATAGTCCAGAGTACTCAGGCTTCACAGTGGAAGTTTAGGGGTTTCAATGAAGAGTGAAAGGGGCTGCACACAGCAACTTGTAAGAGTGTTTTAATCAAAGTAGAAAAATCTAGACATAAAAAAAAAATAGAGTTTGCGGTCCTATGCAAAACAAAACAGAAACCAGTCCTGCATTCCAGTATTTATGTCAGCAACATGCAGTTGCAGAGGACACTTCCATTAAAGCAATGCTACACATGTGGTTAATATTGTCATCTCAAGTGTCCTAGTTAGTCAGGATGCCATGCACAGCCATATGGGAGATGGAGGGACTCCAGCTGCAATACATTTTCTTAACTGAAAAAGATGGTGTATTCTGCACCTGGGAGTGCTGTGGGTATATCGCATGTAGCTAAATTAGGACAAGCAAAGAGTACCTCTTGTGACTGCTCCATAGGAACGTAAGATTGGAAGGTGGCTCTTGGGTCCAGTCCAATCCCCTGCATTCACAGTCAAGAGTACTATATAATCACACAAAAATATCCTATTTGCCTAAAAATTTGACAGGCACAACAGCAAAAACTACCTTAAGAATAAACAAACTTTATAATCACCACTTTAAAACCTCACACACAACTGCAAGGTGCAATGCCCCAAGCAGCAAAAACACCTTATAAAAGAGGCCGTTGGTGAAAGCAGGGAGATGAAGTCAGACTCATTACGAAGGCTCTGCTATTCCAATTCCACTTTATTTACAAGGAAGTGATTGGTTAACTATGTTGACTTGGGCTTTGGTGGTACTGAAGCTTTAGAAGGAGCTGGTCAGGGAAGAAGGTTGATAGCTCTAGATGAAAATGAGAGAATAGATAATTGGAGTGAGGATATGATATACCAAACCTCTAATAACCCTAGTGCAACTAAACATTAAGTTAAGGATGTAGCTTACATTGGACTTACCTAGTGCTTGGAAATAATTGAATAATCCTTGTTTTTCTCCAATATGCACTGGGTTTCAGCTAAAGCAGGAGCTGCCTCTCATTATAATTGCAAGTTGCAGTCAGACACATGGATTGGTCCTTAGGACCTGGCATGATGAAGTTCTCAGCATTTTGGAGAGGTACAGAGTACCCTTATCAGCCTCTTAAAAGCCATCCAAACACTTGGCTCAGGCTGGTGAGCAACTGAAAAGCTTGGCAGAGTCTAGTGTTGTGCATGCATTGCAATGCTTTTAAAAAGTAAGAGACTGGCTTGGGCACTGAGAGTGGAAAGCTTCCTCTTAATCACAAATAGCAAGATACTCAAATGTTGAGAGGTGAGGTCCATATTACCATTTCTGAAAGCGTGAAAGGGTACCATTTAGGAATAACTGCATTTGTGTTTTTACCTGATCTAGACTTACTGGCCTGTAGGAGCTACATGGGGACTACTATACTCACTTCACATTGGCTGTTGATTGGTCATCAAACAGAAGGATTCTTGTGTCCCAGTACTGGCTAGGACGATTTTATGACAATGTGCATATAATGTCACCTCTTTGTAAAATAGGGATGATGTTTCTCCAGCATCACTTGGGAGAGAATATACCTGGTTATTTATTGAAATCTTGTAAATTGAAGATGAAAAAGAGTACTATATAATCACACAAAAATATCCTATTTGCCTAAAAATTTGACAGGCACAACAGCAAAAACTACCTTAAGAATAAACAAAATATTAACAATTCTGTTATGGAAAGGTATTTTTCTGGAGCGTGTACATGTACAAATGGAGTTTAATTTAAATAATAGACATGAATTACATTCAGATTAAAAAAAGAATCGCGTTCGGATTAAATAGTGTTTTTAGCTTAGTCTAGCACATGCATGAGAACCTAAAAGGCATACATCTTGGGAATAACAACAGAAAATATTGCATTTTTAGCTGGAATCAATAGAATTTTCTTCCACTCCATTAATTTGTGCATAATGTAGAGAAGGAACGTTTACTTCTCTTCCTATCCTCTTTATGGCAGGTGCGAGACATAATACCGAACATTCTGACACAAAGATTTGTTTGCAAAGGCTTAGAAATATTTATTTCAGGGAAGAGAAATGCACCTGTGAAAGACGCAGGGATGTCTTAGTCATTTATTCTTCTTAGCTCTTTTCTTTATACGGTACATAAAAACCAACCAATGTCTCTTTGGGGGGAGATAGAGGAAGCTGGAATACGATGTAAAAAGGTTACTAGAATATTTTAGGGTTTCTACTTGCTGGCCTTCTCCAACATTATGGTTATGGGAATCATGCAGCATTTGCTGTTTAAATTCTAACAAGTTTTACAAATGACTGTATAACTCCATATGAATGTATTCATACAGATTAAATAAATCTGTGCTTTGGAACACCTATTAAGTGTACCCTTCTCTTTGATAAAATGTGGCTTGCATCGTATGTGGCCTGCGTCCCATGGCTACACATGATTACATTTATAAAACATTTTTCTTATATGGTACAACTAGATTATTGAGGAAACTGCTTTTATGCATAGGCAATGATCCTTCTCCTAGCCATTGTAGAAAGAAATCCTAATCTCTTTTAAATTTATATGAATTTAGGTCTTTAGTTTAAACTGAGCCAGGATTTCATTTATGATATAATCTGGCTATCCTTGGGCAGCTGGCTATCTGGGGCAAAATTTTGAGGATCTTTTGGCCATATACGTAGTGGACAACCACCAGTTAGATGTTCTGTTATTTACAACTACCTTTTTGGTGAGTATTGAAGACAATTATCAGATACTTTACATTTCCCTTCTCAGTTTAGATTCGAGGAATCCCAGGAGAACAAAAATACTTTCTTTTTTCTTATTTGATCACATTCTTCCTTTGAAACCTTTTGTAGCTAAGCTCCTTCTGAAGAAGTTATGTGCTTGCTAAAAGTTTAAGTTATAGATGTTAAAGTTCGAAATTCTGGAGATTAACATCTTGTGAACATGCTGACAAAACTTGAGCCTGAATTTCAATCTGAATTTTGAGGGATTCTGTTATACAAATTAAAAGGCAGATCAGCTACATAACCTCAGTTTACAGGTCATATGAGTGCTTGTCCTGAAAAGGTTCAGAATTATTATTTACTTTTAAACCAATATGGCAATATGGCTTAAATGATGTACCTTACTTTGTCAGGGTTTAGTAGGTAGACATGCATTCAAATTTGCATTTAAATGAAAATGTGTGTGTGACATTGTTGTCCTTTCATGCTTTAGAAATCTGAGCTAAAGAAGTGCAACTTCCTACACCGGGGGAGGGGGCATGGGGGGGTGCAGGGGAATCTACATGTGCACTTTACTGCTGAGTTGACTAATTAGCTCTATAGTAAAGCATCACAGTCTACATATGTGCTGGTATTAGGGTGCAGTAAACTAATTAATTCTGCCACAGGATAGTACTGTCCTTGACACTTTACTGCCCCGAGTTTTTGGTTGTAGCCATACTGGTCTAAGGCAGCAGTTCCCAATCTGTGGTATGGGTACCACCAGTGGTATCTAGACAACCTGTCAGTGGTATGTTTTAACAGATTTATAATTACTTTATATAATGAAAATTTGCTGGTTGTACTTGAAGTTGTATCATTTTAAATTGATGGTGCACAATGTGTCAGAGTTTGGGAACTGCTGGTTTAAGGACATAGGCAGGCCAGGTTCTATGGGTAGATGTGATATCTTTTATTAGACCAACTGCATAGTTGGAAAAAAGTTTTTGGCAAGAATTCAGGTGCAATCACCCTTCTTCAGCAGAGACTCCCTATGTCTGAAGAAGGGTGATTGTGACTGAAAGCTTGCAAATATTTTTTTTCCAATTACTCAGTTGGTCTATTAAAAGATACCACATCTGCCCAAATAACCTGGCCTTACTGGACTGAAATACAAAGTAGATGCTGACCAGGAATATTAATTGTACCTAGTTAGCCAGCCAGCCAGGGGTTTGCTTTGCTCCAGCTCAAATTGCTGCTGTCCCCGATGCATGTGTAAATGCTGCACCCAGGAGCAATTGACTCCAGTGTGAACTGCACCAGAATTTATTGTGTTAGATTAATTTCATGTGTAGCTGCACCCTGTCTAATAGAAAAGAAAAACACCATATCAAACTTCAGGTGCTTTCACTCCTACTTTGGTGGAGAGGTAACAGGTAGGAGTTATACTCAAGTTCTGGATTGGTAGAAAATAACTTCTGGTGACAAAAAGTATTGTCTTTTATTTTCTTTATTTACTTATTTTAGTTTTCCTCCCATAGCAGTTCCCCTAGGTAAGAAATGATTCCTCCAAAATACCTGGGAACCTGTGGGAAGTAACTTCAAATGAAGCACTGTGAGAATTTTTCTTTGCATACTTTAACCTAACACATTATAAGGAGGTTGTTATTGTTAGAGTAAAACATGCTTTTTGTTTCAATTTATAGACTTCTTTACATTCATACTCTTGTATCCTAAAAGACCATAATGAAGAACATAAACAGAAAACACACAATGCACAAAATGTATTTTGGATTCATTTGTGTCAGAATTACAATAAAATGAGGAAATATATTCCACCTAGATGCTGTTTTTGTTTTTTATTTATAAAGGTTATAGTCTCATTCTATGTTCATTAGCATACTGGTTGCAAAATTGTGGGGATACAACCTGTTGAGCAGAAGAGAAGAATACTTATGTATCTCCTAGATTTTGATGTTGTAAGTATCCTATAAACACTAGTAGATACATGGATTTTATTTTAAAAAAAATATAAATCTCTTAAGGCAAATCTCTGCTGGTTTGCCTTCAGTCGGTCTTTACATGTTGTTTTATATCTTTCCCCTTTGTGCTGCTTATTTGGTAAAATTTCCCATTATTCCCTGCATATGGAACAAAGTTGCTTAAGTACATGGTCAGTGGACGCGTCTACATGAGAAGCTACTGTGCTGTAGCTCGTTGCTACAGCAGAGAAAGGTTGGCGGGCAGTAACTGTGACATGATGCTACTGTGCATTAGCTCATTGCTACTGCGCAGTACCATCTGAAGAAAAACCTGCGTGGGAACCCTACTGCGCAGTAACATCAGTTAATGTGCAGTCATTTAGTGCTTATGCAAGTACTAAATGGCTTCACAGTAACAACTGTGCAGCCAGCTGCTTGTGTAAACGCAGCCAGTACGCACAACTTTAGGTGCACCATTTCTTATGAATGTTATATAATACTTTGTACTTCCTAAAGCAAAGCAGAATGTACTGAGCCAGATTCCATTATTTGTTGACATGGAGAAAGATCTGCTTTATCAATAAAATTGCCTGACAATGGTGAAATGGAGAGAGAATATTGGAAATTGCCCAGGACTGATGTAAGTAGCTTCTTTGCTATCACTGCAAGTCATTTGAGACTTTTCTTTCTTTCAAACTAAGGTAAAATAAAATAAAATACCAGGGAAACAAACCAAAGGTCCCTTACCGTGGAATTGCTCTTTCTGTAACTCTCTTAAGGACCCGATAAATTTTGTTACAATGTTGATTGAATGGTCATAGTTTAGTGCAATGTAATTTCTTCACAGTTTACAGTGTGAGGTTTATTGGTGCTCACTGAAAGATGTGCTTTGTTTCTGTGAGCAGTGTCCAGCAAGCAACAATACAATGCATCTTAATAAACTCTCTCCTGAGAAAATAAATAGCATGCTGAGACTTCCATTAAGAACTGATGCAAAACATTTTGTGATGAGGTTCACAATTGCAGCCGCTCAAGGAATATACATAAACCACGAGCTGTAGTTCTGAAAAACACCTTGTGGTTTCAGCTAACAGCCTCCTGCTGCGTGTACGGGGGGCGGGGGAGAAGAAGGAGTGCTATCGTTGTTTACTGCTGATCATAGAAATTAATAATGGATAGTGTGACTATACATTATTTACTGGTTTTGATCTTTCATAACACAAACCTTTTGAGGTCACTAACACTATTTTTTATTTAACATCCACCGTGCAGAAAGCAGAAAACAAATATGAACTGAAGAAGTTACCTTCAGATTAGTTATAGAATTACTAACTAGCAAGCAAGTGGACTATAGAGGCCAGCATTTCAGAATGACTCGTGTATTTGATCAGGTAGGTATTCAAAAAAGTAAATACCAATACCATAATAGAACTATGGATGTAAATATCCTTAAAAAAATAGTGCAACTTCCTCTAATTATACCAGTTGAACAATTAACCAATAACACAGCAGCTCAGACACAGCTGCTGCTGGGAGCCCTTTAACTGGGGGGGAGGCAAGCCCAGCCAGACAACACGGCTCACTAAAGCCCTGCATGGGAAGGGAGGGATCACTGATTGTGAATGAGCAGCTAATTGTTTAATTGATGAATCATTAGGCTGCTGCTTAGTTTCCTTTTAGCCTACCCCCCCCCTTACTCCTCCCTCTTGCTTCTTGCTGGAGCACCACATGGCTTCCCTTCCCTGCCAGGCTGCACCCTCCCAGAGCTAAAGATAACAGGTAAGCTAACAGGTTATCCCTGCACTTATCTGTTAAATGGTTAATCATTTAATCTTTCACAGCCCTACACAGGATCCCTTCATCCTTGAAATGTAGGACACTTGCATTCTGTTGGGAGGGTAAAAAGGTCACAAATATTTGTAAAGCTTAATTACATCTATTTTGCTAAGCTGGGCTGGTAGCTATTCTTGTACCCCTTCTAAATTGGTGCCTGGGGCTAGTGCCCCACTACCTGCACCTAGTTACCTTACTGATAGCTGGAGTAGATGGGCTGCATTCAGTAATGCCAGCTCTCATGGCAAAATCATGAGACTCCTGATTTCCAAGTCAAATTAACTCTGACTCATGATCTCTTGATAGAGAGCTCCAATCTTGGTGTGTGTTGATATTTTTTATTTTTTTTTTCTTTTGGCACATGTACAGAGTGCCATGCTGGTAAGTCTGTGGAGGGGAAGGGGCAGGGGTGGGGGAGAGGGAAGGGGCCGGGGGCAGGTCGAGGCCCCCATGATGAGGGAGGGAGTGGGGTAGGGGCTGGGGTGAATGGGGCCAGGGAAGGCATAGGGGGCATGTGCCCCACAGATGTGTGTGGGGTAGAGGCAGGCTGCCCGCTTCAGGCTGGGGCTCTGCGCCCTGCTGCCTTTCCCCTGGGAACTGCGCACACATACTTCAAAATAGCATCTTGTGATTTACATCCCAAATCTCTTGATTTTTGACACGGTGGGCTTGGCAATACTGTGCATTCCATTAGGATCATTTCATGACCTGTCAGTCTAGTCTTAGCATGCTCAATACTGAAGTTTAGAGAAATAGTAAACTGCATCAGGGATGGGGAAAAAAAACACCAATAGTTCTAATTTTAGTAGTAAACATCACAACAAACAGAACATATTATCTTTAGAGATCAGTAAATAGAAAAGTGGGGGGTAGGAGGAGGGCAAGGTTAATTTTCCTTGCGTAGCATTCAAACCTGCACCAGGATGTTTTATTAAAAGAATGCCCCCCACACCTCCCCCCCATTGTGTTTGGGTTCAGTGAACAATATAACATTTACATTGCGTTGCTGATTTAGAGGAATTTAGCTCTCTCTGAAAAGACTGTTTTAAGGGCCTTTTTCACAGCAAGGAATCTACTGATTCACGGTAAAAAGGCTTTCTAGAACAAGCGGCTCTGACTTGTATACTACACTTGGACAATTATTGAAGGATCTAAACTGCTACCCAGCAGGTTATTGGGTATATAAAATCACATTTTGCTCAAGAGAAATGGGAATCATCTAGTTAGTGTCCAAAAGAATTCCAGCATTGTACAAATGTATTCCAACTTGCAGGCTAGTATACATGTGAACTGTGGTCTGCTATTGGATTCTGTCAAAACCATTGCAAACCAGTGTAGGGCCGATGCTGCTAAGTATTAATGATGTTTCTCTATCAGTTGAGCTTTTGCAACAAGAATATCAGTTTTCTATCCTTGCTATGGCTGAGAGGTTCCAAATAAGTGGTGTGTGGTGTAGTGATAAAGCCGAAGCAAGTTTGTGGCTGAAGCTCCAATATCATTTTATAAGAGCTCATAGGGTAAATTGGAGCTGCTGTGTACTCTTTTTGAGATACAGAAATTTGTAGATGTGCAGTGGGGCTGAAAGGAAACAAATAATTAAGCAGAGGAACTCATTGCCTCAAGACAGCATTGAGGTAAAGGGATTAGCAGGAAAACAATTACATTTAGACATGTAGATGGATGATGATATCCTCACTTCATGTGCGTATTATTCTTTAGCTGTCTTTATTTTAAGTGCCATTGATTGTTGCTAAACAATAGCTTAAAATCTGAAGGCTGGGGCAATTCCCACTGTTCCTCCCCACAACATTTTTAACTAAAACGTTCATAAACGTAGGGCAACGATTTACTCTTGCTGATGAAATACCATGGCCATCGGGGGCCTGGTCTGGTAAACAGGTCTGCCCAACTGAGAATGACACCGGTCTCCTAGCTGGTGAGACATGGATTAATTGTCAAGACTGGAAGCAGCTGTGGCTCATTAGCCTCCTAGCCTGAGCATTTGTAAGGAAAGTGAAATAAATTGCTAGGCAAAAAGGAGAATGCCAGTGGTGTCCTTAATACTCTTTTCTACCCCCTCAAACATACATACTCTTCTATCTGTTTTATAGCCTGTCTTGTAAAGCTTTACTTGGGAAAGGAGGTGGAGGAACAACAGAAGAGAATATTTGCTAATTGTACCTGCTGCATGAACTATTAATGTGCAGACAATCAAAGACAGCCCTGCCACACTAACTGCTTGCTTTCCTGCCTTCCTGACCAGATAACAAGGCATTTCCAAAGGCCCTGCCCCAGATTCACAATGGCATTTAGCTTAAAAAGATGTTACTAAGGTTACCACATGTCCGGGTGTTCCCAGACGTGTCCTCTTTTTTGGCCCTGTCCTCCTGCCTGGGTGGGTTTCTAAAATGCCAGCAAATGTCTGGGTTTTTGCTTTGCCTTTTTTTGCTGGGCTGGCTGCTTGGTGCTGGGAGGGACAGGCAAGGTGATTGGCTGTTGTGGGGTCACATGCTCTGCGTGTGGGGCCTCTGAAAGTGTGAGTGTGTGCATGCGCGCGTGTGTACATGCAGCAGCTGCATGGGTAGCAGGGCTTGCGGGGCAGGGGACAGCAGGTTGGGAGTGGGGGGCAGGGGGTTGTGGGTCAGGAGTGAGTGAAACTTGCAGGGCTGTGGGATCAGGGGCTTAGGAGTGAGGGGCAGAGGCAGGGCACAGGCATATCACTGCCTCCCTCCCCACTGCTGCTCCCTGCAGGTGTCCTCTTTTTTGATCCTGGAAATGTGGTAACCCTATTATCGACGACTCCTTGACATGTTAAAGTCTAAAACATAAATCCACAAAATCTGTTGCCTAGGCCAGAGGGTACCTACATTTCCAACACTAACATTTCCTTGGTGCCTAAAGTTTTAATGTTTGCAGATGTGCCTAAGTCTGAACATGCTGAGAAGCCAGGTGTTATACTTAAGCCCTATCAGGATCGGAGTCAGGTGCTCCTTCACCTCTCAGCCTCTAGTACTAAGTCTAGTACGTTCTCAGAATACCCCTGCTACATAAAACAACAGCTGGGTGTGTTGGCCCCAGTTTTGTTGGGTTTTTTTGTGGTGGTTTTTGTTTTGTTTTTTTTAATTCAACAGTTTGGTGTTAAGAGCAAACTCACGAGATACAGGACAGCTTGGTTCCAATGACTTGCTCTGCCTGCGGGCACAGGAACCCGTAGCTCCCACCTGTCATGCGAGTGCTCTGAACCACCAGCTACAAATTTATACGTATGCTCTCTAGGCATGGGCAGATGTAGTAATTGCATTGCTATCCAAGGACACCGATTCAAGCTGCTACAATGCAGCTGTTATAGCTGCATGACTCATTAGCGGTACAGGTGTAGAAAGACTGCTCCAACTTCAACCTTGTTCTGCAGTTATCCACTATCAAGGTTAAGAAGTTTTAGCTTGCTACAGGATCACTCACGGTGTAGTAGATGCTTCTCAGCAGCTTCCCCCTTCTGTTTTGAAGTATCTGAAATATGTTTGTCCATGACTTCCCCTTTGCCTCGATGTCTTTGGAACAGCTTCAACAAGGCGTGGACCTCAATAGATGGGCACCACTCCTACAGTTCAGAGTAACCTTGTTGCATGTTACACTGTGAGGTGCACGCATGCTATGGGTGTTAGTGCTGCCTCATGTCTGGAGCAAGTCACACATTCAGGCTAGAAAGGGCCTGGAGGACTGAAAGGTAACAATTGCCCCTGAGGCTCCCCTCCCCCCACTTCCAGGCTTCCTCCCTGTCTCTTGCCTCCCTCCACCCCAGGGGCATTACTTACTTGTGGCTACTTTCCCTGTCTGTCCCAAGGGAACAGGCAGGGAAGGGCTAAACTGGCAGTGGCTGCTGCTGCTCATCTGGCAGCAGCACTACTGGCCAAGCAGGCAGTTCAGTCCTTCCCTGACTACTCCCCCGAGACCGTGGGGAAGGCAGTAAGTGGGGATCTGGGGTGCTAGGCAGGAGGGGGGCAGTGGGCCTGATCTGGGTCAGCAGTGGAGGAGGGGTAGTGGAGTGTTTTACACTAAGGTGTAGCCTAGAGTGGCTACACCTTAGTCTAACGTGAGCTGGGTACCACAGATCTGAGATGATCCTGTCCCAGGGCAGTGCCACTTTGAGCCTCAGGCTGAGTGCTTAAAACCAGTTTCAGGTGTTAATGTGTGGATAACTCGGGGGTTAAGAGCTCTGGGAGCTGCCCAAAATTACCAGGTAACAACACCCTAAAGAGCATAAAGTCCACAGAGGAATTGACCAAGACTGTTTGTAGCTACAAGGAGGAAGGAAATGTTGGGAAGCAATTTCAAACTGTTGCCTTGTTCAGGAAGCAAAAATGACCTTCCCTCACACTGCAGAGTGAACAGTATGAGAGCATCCTAGCATCCTCCTAATGTGCTAGACAGAAACTAGAAGTGCATATAAAAGATGCATAAGCGATGAACTAATAAAAAAAAAAAAAGGGGGGGGTGGTGTTCTTGACTTCACCAGATGCAACGTGTGCTGGGAGTTTTGGGGACAACAACTCTCTGTAAAATTTCTAGCCTAATTTAAAAGATCTGAAAAAAAAATTTTTTTTGGCTTCGGTATGCACCTGAATTGGTGTGCTTTGGAGTATAATACCTTTATGCTGTCCTCAGTCTGGGCTTCTTATAATCTTTATAGCATTGATGAATTCACCCTCACAACCTACCTGAGAGAAGTGCATTTCCTTTACTCCACCTTACAGATGGCACCGGCTGCGGTTCAGAAGTTAAGAACACAATCTGGCACAGTGCTAAAGGTCCTCAACTCCCACTGACTTCAGTGGAAATGGAATAGGCTTGGCAGTTTCTGGAACTGAACTCTGAAGACCAAGATTTTGGAGAAGCTCAGGGTCAGAGCTCCAAACTTCAGCATCCAGTTGGCTGAGTTCTTTTACAAACTTGTGAATACTGAGGTTGTTTAAAAAAAAAAAAAAATGGTAGTCTAAGGCATCAGGGGTATAGGTTGTAGCCATGTTGGCGTAGGCAGACAAGGTTCTTTGGGTAAACCTTGTATCTTTTATTAGACTAACTCAAATAGTTAGAAAAAAATTATCCTTTGCAAGCTTTCAGGCGCACGCACCTGTTGCCTGGCTAATTTACCATTCATTCCATTCGGAAGAGCATAACCAACTGCAAATGCTTCATCAGCCTGACAGAGGATATTTGTACCTGAAAGTTTGTAAAGAAGACTATTTTTTTTTGTTTTTCCCCGCAACTATATGACTTGGTCTAATAAAAGATATCAGATTTACCCAAAGAACTTTGTCTGCCTATGGTCTAAGGCACTGCCCCCAGGAATGCAGCTAGTTTGGGATAGAACTGGACATTAAATCCAGATGCCTGGATTCCTTTTCTTGTATCTCCAGTAAGAAGAACAGCCTTTTCATGTGTGTGTTTGGTTTTTTTTTGTTTTTTTTCCCCCAAACCTTCAGCCCAGCCCTAGCAAAACACCCACGGAGAGGTGATTAAAGGAGAACAGTGAGAAGAACAGCATGTTTTGTTTAATTCTGTCTCTGCATGCTGATATCAAAACAATGTGAAAACATACATCAACAAAATCTGTTTGGTGGAGACGAATGATTAGCATATAACTAGCTGGAGAGCTACCTATTCATCACGAGGTTGATTAAAGAAATTCTTTTTCTATGTGGGGACCCTTCATTGCTAAAATTGAAAAATGAGGAGTGAAACTGCTATTGATGGAGATTATATTTCTATCTTTACTTGATTATAACTTTTTTGTATGTGTGGAGATATGAATTGTAGTAGTCAGAATGGTCTCTGGGAGTTTGAATGCATTTCTTTTAAAATTATTGCCTGGTATAAAACTAATTTATGGGTTTTTGATGCTTTTTAAATGAGGATTTCAAAGCACGTACACTTTAAATCTCAATACTGCAGTGTGGTAAACTATTGTTATTCCAGTGTATGGATCTGTATATCAAGGCCCTGAGAGATTAAGTTGGATATAATCACTTAGGATCATTGTGGAGCTGGAGAAATACCTGTAATCTTTGCTTGTGCATCCTTGTTTGAAGATGTAAGTTCCTTCTAAATAGATCTGCATTACCTCAAATGCAAGACTGGTCCTAAATATTGATGGTACCACAGGGAGTTGGGACCCTACTGGGCAGGGCATGTGTAAACTCATGCAGTGACATGTCCCCTTCCCTCAGACACTTGCAAGCTAAGTTCCTATTCTGCATCAAGGTCTGCTTACATGGAGTCCTGAATGTGTGCATAGACTCACTGAAATCCAGAGTGCCCAAAACCAAAACCAGGCCTGAAGAAAATGCAGTTTAGAGTTACCATATTTGTGCACATATGCCTCTTCCTCCAAAATCAGCCTGCTAAAATTGGGGTTCATGTGTTAAGCAGGCAAACTGATTTTCTGTCCAGGATAGAAGCACCCTGCCCTCATTTCTGCTCCTCGGGGCAGGTTTTGTGGTATTACATTTTGGGCAGATGATGGAGTCAGTTGACTTAATGGCTTATTGTGCTCCACTCCAGGAGTGTTAACCACTGCCTGTCTTTTTAATGATCTTGATGTTCTGTTAATCAAGCTAACCTTCCCCAGGACAGCTTTACTGTCCGCTATCTGCTTCTGATCTCTCTCCTATTATTCCACAGTTTAAGCAGGAAAACAGGGATTCATCTCAAAATTAGGCTCTGCCCTTGCTCTTTGGAGCCACAAGTTCAGACATTTTTTTTTTTCTTTTGTTCTGGCTTTCAAAAAACAAGTCGCATATTATATTCTGACATGGGTTGTATATGAGAAAATGTGGTGCTTTGCTTCTGTGACTTCAGCTCATTTACTCTGTGGTTAATTTTAGCTTGGTTAACCCTGCCATGATGGCAGAAGTATATCAGATAGTTATACTCACTGGAAGCCTAGGAGCTGCAGGCACACCAGATATAGCTAGTTCTTGTTGATAACTGCAGTTCTTTTTCATGGGCTTTCACGCTAACTTGAAAACCATACTTTTATTGCTTTCTTTGGATTTCTATTTCTGCAAACCAGTCAACTTCATTGTCATCTAATCCTGTCAATCTAGCCTCTTCCCCACCAAGTTTTCACTCGTATTCCTATTTTCTGGCCATTTCAGGTGCTGGGTTAAAACATTTGCTAGCATAAATTCCATTTATACAATGCTCCTCACTGATGCCTCAGATCTGGAAAATAATAATGAGGAATAACAAGGTAAAAATGAAACAATGTCTGAAAGGGGCACAGATGAGACTTGAAGGTAAAAGGCTCAGAGGCTGGCTGCTAACATGCTATAACAAAGCTGAGCTGGGTAGGACACTGATCTTCTGTCCCATGAAAATTTAGGACATTACTGAAATGTTCGTATTCTGTATAGGGATGAAACTAAGACCTTCCTACACTTTTTCCCCGCCCCCCTAAAAAAAAACAGATGGTGAGTGTTACTCCCAGAATAACCATAAGTTTAGTGGTTAGGACACTCACCTGGGAGTGCATGATTTGATCTGGGGATGCTCCACCCCTCTAGTAAGTGTGCCAACCACCACACTGGTGATTTTTGGGTCAGTCACTGGTTTATCTTGGAAGATTCTGTCTTGGAAAATGAAATCGTTCTATACAGAAATAGAAGAAATTTTTCTATATGGTCTCATTGAAACTAGTTTGTTCCTATGAAATGGTTTTGTTGGAAAACTCTTGCCTGGCTGTATACTGAAGATGTACCTTGGGTATAACACAAAAGGGAGACGGGGGGGAAAAAATGCAAGGAGCAGGGTCTTAAGGGGTCTGAGAGAACAAAATAGGAAACATGAGAAAAAGAGATCTTTTGAACTGATCTTTTTATGAACGTAGATCTAGGAAGGGAAGTAAAAAAGAAATCGGTAACTTAATACATTGCTATTGGTCAATTGCAGTTTGTAAAGTCTGCCACTCTCATGCCCTCTTCCCCACACCTTCAGCTTTTGCACATGCTCAGCTTTCATACATTTTAAGCATGTCCTTAAGCATGCCTTCCATAGGAAACTTTTGTGCACCCTGTAGTTTGGGTAATATTGTTCTACACGTTAAACTTATTGATTTTACATCTACCTGCATTGATTGGACACTTGTTTTCCTAGTTGCATGTGTAGCAGTTGCATCTTCTCATGCTTCTTTTCACTGTACTATTCAGTCCATGTTTCTATCCTAAAGCTATTGTTACATGAGCTTAATTTTTATGGCACATATATATAATCCTTTGTCTCAGGCTTTCTTTCTTTTTTTTAAATGTTTTATCTCCTTTTAAGTGGTTCCTACTTTTGAAACGTTTAGTTACAGATTGTCATAATGAATCAATGCCATGCTTTCTTTGTTTAGAAAATTATTGAATGTGCCATATATAGACTTGCCAGATTAAAAAAAAAAAAGTAGAGTAATCATATACTTTTAGCAATTAAGTTCTTAAGCAAAATACAATTCCAGGAATATTGTTCAGCTCTGTGGGTAAGATTTTTGGGGAAGAAGAGAAACAATTTTTACTGGACTGGCCTATTTCATGCTCTCAAGGATACCAGCATATTTTGCCATAGGTTAAGCTACAGCATATTTGTACAACTGAATTTCTCTATTTGGTGCCCTGATGTCATTTATAGGAGCTAAGACAGGAAGTCATTCTGAGCGAAGAATCATAAAGAATATGGAAATAAAATGCTTAATGGTTTCCCTACACTTTTCTGTTGCTATGAACACACATTTCTGGCATTAGGAGAAAATTCTTCAGTCTTTATGTAGAGGTATGATGCACCCCTAGCTCACTGACACCACCTCTAAAATCTAGACCAGGTAGGTGTATGTTCAAATATAAATTGAGTTGTCTGCCTTTTGGTGTTTTAGCCTTGAGAAACTGTGGCCAGAGATCCCATTTCTCCATAAAAAGGAGTTGGGATCCTTGTAGGCTTTGATCTAACATCAAGGAACCCAACCACTTACTGTCAGAAATACCAGTAATATCAGTGAAACAACATGTTCCATTGAGTGAGAATTGCAGCCTAAGTCGCACACAGTGAAATTGTTTGGCAATCGTGAAATGACCCAGCATGCGCAGTGAGCAATTAATCCTTCCAGCCCATCTCAGTTGCTGTCAGGGTTGTGCTATTGACAGAACCTAGTCAGTTCCAGGGCTGCAAATTTCAACGCTTCTATGGCCCCTGCCACAGGTTACACTGACACCATTAACCAATGAATCGTGTCTTAAGTTGTGACCTGGTCACATGTTCAATCAATTAATGGCATGATAAAATGAGAAATGAACCACAAAGTCAATCCACAAAAATTGTGTAATAACTTTTGTGACTTGTTCAATTTATGGCATAATATGAACATGTGGCCCTATGGCTTTGAGCCCTGTCAGCTGCAGATTCCCAGTGGGAGGATTGCATGGGGTACCCCGTGGTTGCAAGCCTTGTCAATTATGGGCTCCCTGGCATGGGAACCTGCTGCTTGCATTTGCAGGGAAGCGTTTGATCCAATAACAATCCTGTGCTTCCCCTGCATGTGCGACATGTCAGGAGGTGCAATTATATGGATTACACATCAGATCCTATCATGGCTTTATCTGAACACCTGATGGGTCTGTTAGAAGCAAAATATTTTGAGTGACAAGAAGATGAGACTTAATGAGGTGCAAACAGATGAGATCAATCTACTGAGTACAATGAATTGCCACTCTTGGTGGTACACTTGTTAAGTGGTACCTTTTCATATTTAGGGAACTATAGTGTAGTCTTTTTTTTAATATTGAAATTGGTGATATCTGTCACCTGGTTAGTGCTTTTGCTCAATATGTATGGTTGTTTGTCTTATACTCAGGTATCTTTACTTATTTCTACTATGGTCATGTAGGAAAGGATTTCAGGATCAGGCCACTTAGATTTTTTATTTTTTATTTTTTTTTGGGGGGGGGGGTCCACTCTGATACAATTAGAGTCAGCAACCAGTGATTATGATAGTTGGTTACCAGCTGTCTTTGATACTCTTCTTGAAACAGATTAATAGATGGATATTTCCTTCCGTTCCTTGTATTAAACTTGGACACAGCTGTCACTTTTATTTCTATTCCTGTCCAGTTTAGCCCGTGGTTTTTCTCTCTCCTCTGTTATGCTTTTTATTATGGTAAAACCCAGGGCTTCATTGTACTATGTGTACAAACAATCAAGGGATGACATCTTTGGAGCAGACGCTGTAATTGAAGAGTATGACAAGTGATGTCAAGTGGACAAAAAGAAATGAGAGAATATTACATTTGCGACAGTTGGTTTTACTAAAACAAGCACCAGTCTCCATATATTCACCATCTAGCCAAAGGACTGTCATGTATTTCCTATTTACATGTATTCAGCATAACTGGATTTATTGTGAATGCACGAGTGAGGACAGGTATCACCAATTATATCTAAACCAACACCTCCTACTTGTTACCTTTATGTACCATTTTACCTTTCTGTACAATTTCCTTTTATCTGCCAAGGTTAGAAAGCAAAGGGGAGGGAAAAATGTTCTTTGATGGCTGATATAGCTAAGTAATTGAGTCTGGTATAAAAAGTATGGTGGATATGCCTGTGATTGATTAGATCATGTTGTTCTTACTGTATTTGGAAATGAAAATGTAGGAAGACAAGTATTTCAATAGCAAAGTGGAAGTGGTTGTCATCAGGATTAATGTTAAATGATCATTCATGTCTGCCATATCTTGCACGAAGTTTTCTTTAGTGGAATTTTAATAATGTAGGCTTTATTGTACATCATGGTGATAAGATCTAGTCAATGTTTAGTTGAGCTGGTTAATTTACAAGAGTTAATTCAAAATGTACCTGTTACATTATGAAATTTGCGTTAGACTTTCAAAATTATATTATTTTTTTTTCCATTGGTAATTGATCCTGTTCCTGTCCCTTTATTCTTGCTCTTGATTTACCTTTGTAATTATCCCATTATAATGGAAAAGGAGGATATTCTACTGGTTTGTAAACACAAGCGTTTTCACAACCTAATTGTATAGCTCAGTTGATCTATAAAAAACAAAATTACTTATTATTTTCCGTTGTTAAGTATTCCTATGGAAATGTACAATAAATAACATTCAAGTGATATGATAAATATAAATTCCAGCCTATATAATCTTGTCCTAGAGAGAGAATTTCCCTCTGTAAACATTTTAATTTTTTGTCAATTAGTCTTCCAATCAAATATAATTATTTTATATTCATCCCAGGCGATCTCGCATCACTTTGCAAACAGGAATTACTTCCTGTTGCCACTGAAATTTAACCACCTCTGTAGTTGAGTGTGGCAGCTACTTAAATGGGCTTGACTATGCAGTGCAGCTGTTGAGAACAGAAAATGAATATGAAATAAAGCTGGGCAAATGAAGCCAAAAATAGTCAACATATTTTTCACTTTCTTAAATTTAATTTGTTTGTGTGTGAGGTGACCATTATTTTTTCTTACTAGGAATTCAAATGCTGATCCTCAGAGCTGAAGTGTTAGCTTCCACACCCTGAGCTATTCTGTTTGATATAGTCCCTAATGCCACTTTCATCACTAGGCTAGGGACAGAAATGACATGGTATAAGTGATTAGAAACCAGCGTAAACCTGTACATGCATAGAACCAGGGGCTGGGGGGTGGCTGTACCAGGAGAGGGAGGCTCTACCTCACCCCCCATACCGGAGGACAACAGAGGGTTGGGGAGGTGGGGTGCTGGGGAGCCAATCAGGATGTCCTCCACTTGACTGGGCTTCACGATGGCCAGCAGGCTCCAAGTCCTGCTTGAATGTTCCCTGTCTTTTGACCTGGGCCAGTGCAGGCATCTTTCTGCCTTTCCCAAAGGAGTAGTGAGCATATCAGTCCAATCTATGCAGTTTAGAGACACCTGCAAAGATTGGATCGATTCCGCCTCAGGCTTTTTGACTCAGTACTTAGCCATAGTGTCTTCCAATAATGCATTAAGCAATGTGACTAACATATCTTGGAACTAAATCCTGTAGCTAGCTGTGGTAGCAAATTCATATATTCTGTTGATCAGGCACAGAGGGGAATGCAAAACACATTTTAAAGAGTGGCTTACATTTGTTCACACCATTCTTCTGCTTCCTTTCTGTACACATTCTACTCATAACATTTTACTGAAATGGTGTACATAGCAAATGAAATTCAAAGTCCCACATGTAAGCGTCCACAGAAGGTGAAACTTAAATTTGCACAGTAAGACATCCCTTTACTGTGGGAAGGCCTTCTTCCAAAAATCAAGAGAGAAGGCTTAAAGAAGGATTTCAAATAAAACACGACGAGTAACAAATGTTCAAGCTCAAGTATTCAAAATCAGTCCCTAGTGTAAAATGGTGGAAAGGGATAATCATGGAATACATTCAAATGGAATCCAATCCAATATCCATTACAGGTAACAGAAAGATGTTTTGGAGCGGGATTGGTCTTCCTGGCCCTGATTCATCATGGTATTCAATCCCATATATATATATTACCACTGACTTCAGTGAAACTAAGTGTGTGTTGGAAGTCACGCAGATGTTTAAGGAGCATGATGAATAGGGTCCATAATGAATTCAGCTGAAGAAACTATAGCTCATGTATATAAAAAACGTGAACTAAATTTACTGGATAAATTATTTTCAAATTACACTCTCAAGTTAATATCCTTATTAAAACATAATAGAGGGGAAATATGATGCAGCTATTTGCATTTGAAGGATGTTTAATTCAGGGACCTAGGAAGCCCCCTGAAGCTACATGGCCTGTGCTTCTAGTTACTGAACTATATTCTTTGAAGTATACCAGATTAGGGGCCTGGTTTTCTACAAATAAAATAATAAAGCAACTGTTCAGTAAAATAGTCTATACAAAAAAAAATCACCCTTAGCATCACTACACACTACTCCCATGTTCAGCATTGTCTCAATTCCTTGTAGAGCCAGGAGGTGATCGATTGAACCATGAATGCCTGTTCCTAGAAAGCCCAATGCTGCTTTTTCTTGGAGGTCTTTCCCTCAAACCTGATCATGCTTAGTGCAGGAAAGTCCATGAGGACACAGAACATAGTGATATGCCTCTAGACATTTGAAAAATCAGGACAATGAGGGGTTGGCTTCCACTAACCCCTGCCCCCGGCCCGATTCATATTAATTAGGCTCTTCCTTTAGAAGCAAGCCCATTAACGGTCCTCTGAGCCTCTGTGCAGGGTGAGGGTAAAGTGTGGCATAATTTGGCATATATTTTTCACCAGTCTCTAATTTGGAAACTTTCCTGAAGAATGGTACATCTACTGTAAATACAGGTAAGGTTGAATGTATTCAGCTAGGTATATATTGGTACCTGTAGATCTTGAAGTATTGTAGAATGAATAAAAAGTAGAGATGCACAATGACTGGGAAGTGGAGATGCTTAGTTAAAATTAGGTAATGAGAATAAATTAAGGAGCTGGCGGAGAAGCAACATACTCTCTCAATACTTTAATTTTCATTTAAGAACCATTCTTCTGTAATTCTAAACACTTGCTTACTTTAACATTTAGCACTTTAAAGTTTAATGTCTGTATTCAAGCAACGTGACAATTTCCAGGTAGCTCATTAGACAAATCATTTTTATTTAAAAAAAATGTGAAATGTGCAGTACTGTCATTGGATTACTTCCATTTCATGGTGAAGTCGATACTGTTAATGGAACTGAAATGTTTCCAATTTCAGATTATGATATAAACCAAAAAATACTGCCTTTTTGTCTGTTGCTGTCATGGTGGCTAAGGGTCTGTCAAATTTTCTATTCTAATCCCTTAAATTCATCACTTTTTATAGCATAAACACAAAAAAGGGGGAAAAAGAGGGATGGAGAAACAAACTAAAGCTTTGAGCTGAAATGTAACATCCAAGATCAAAAAAGAAAATGTCTCCCAAAGAATTGCATACTTCCTTGCTAATTTCCCAGAAGCCTACATCTGAATGATGCTGCTCTTCTTTAACACCAGTATAGTGCCTATGAATACTGGCATAACATGAAAATAATCAAGTGATGAGTTTGGCTTGGTGGCTGCTTATTTTCTTCTGCTTGTAGAGTCAGGAAACAAGATGAACAAATGTAAGATCTCGAGAAAAGATCTACTGTGAGACAAGTGAAATGGCCTGATACTGATTCCACTTTTTTTTTTTTTTTTTAAATAATTTTATTACCCTCAAAACCTGTTATAGTGAGTGCAAGTGAGAGAAGAATTTGGACCAAGGGAAATGAAACTCCTTTGGAGTCCTCCATACCCTTGTCCAGACTAAATTTTGAATGTATGCTGGTAACACAAGAGTTAAGTTTGATCATGTGCAGACAAGCAGGCAAGGCCAATGGAAAATTCCACAATGTGCCCCTTGTGCGACCCGTGGCTTGTCAGTCACAACTGACCTAGTTTTGTAACAACACACATGCTCAGTTCTGCTCAGCAGATGAAGTAATCTGACCAGACGCATGCTCAGTCTACAGACTGCATGACGTAATCGGACTAGAAATTTCTTTAGAGAAGACAACCTGATTGGCTACCCGGTTGTCATAAAAGACTTGCGGGCTCCTCCCAAGGGGGGTTAGCCAAAGAGAGAGTGAGAGAGAGTTTTTGGTCCTGAGAGCAGAGGCTGGCCTGACAGGGACTGCTCCTCACGAGGGCTTTAAGCCCACTGGTCTCCTGTCCGAACCCTGAGAGCAGAGATTGCTAATGCAGGGACTGCTCCTCAGGAGGGAGACCACGCTTGACCTGCGAACAGAGACTGCCTTTGCAGAGACCATCTCACAGGGAGAGATTCGACCCTGAGAGCAGAGGCTGCTATTTGCAGGGACTGCTCCTCAGGGGGGGAGACCACGCTCGACCTGTTCAACAGATACTGCCTTAGCAGAGACTGTCTCGCAGGGAGAGATCGACCCGATCCTGAAAGCAGAGGCTGCGGCCGCAGGGACTGCTCCTCAGGAGCGTTTTGGGCCTACTGGTCTCCTCACAGCTACGATTTTGCGATTTATTCGATTCGTCTTAATCTGATTATTCCGAATTGATCTCTGGCTAACGAATTAATTTCCGGCTTCGACCACAATCCCACATCTTGACCACTGGCTACGACATCGTAACTCCAACCTCCACATCGACTTCGGCATCTTAACGACCACCCATTTCATCCACTTTGGACTGGCGTCACACTGTTCTTCACGTTACAGTTCGTTGTTCATCTCCCGATTTAATGAGCTGTTGACCAGCCCTGGGACTATTGAGTTGGGCAGCCGCACCTAGCTTTGGCTAGAAAGCAAGGGCTCAGCTCGAGAACCCCATGGACCAACAGACCCCTTTGTCGTTCGTTATCTAACTGTAACGGAAGCAAGCTTCTCTGCCTATGCTCCAGAAGTGTAAGTAAAATAAAACCCATCATTTGAAACCACACGTGTCCCGTACTGCTCAGACTCCTCGCCACTAATCCCGCCTGTTCCGTACCGAACCGCTCGGCCCACCGTGACCTTGGGGCCCTGTTCCCTGCCAACCCTGATTTGCTAAACTATAGTATTCATGAAAAAAAGAACTATACTTCGTTTTCAGCTTTCCAACATTAATCTGCCTATGCTTTGAATTTTGGCTTAGCTAAAGCCAATTAAAAACCTAATTCAAGCAGATAGCCCCATCCATACATCTGATTTTCCCCATTGTTTTGGCCAAAATATGTTCATCAAGGCTTGCGTGGGGTGAGAATTAAATCATATTTCATGTACTGTTCAGAGATGCAGCTGTCAACACAAGAAAAACAGAGCAATGGAGAATTAAGTCCTGCATCTTAAATCCTTCCCTAATTTATCTGTAACCCAGCCCCTTCTGCCATGTCAGATTTAATATTCAGCCATAAGTAAGACATCTATATTTTCAAGTATAGCTATCTCCACTTCAGCTGTTGGCCCTCCCTCTGTTTTGAACAACCTTACCTCCGTGGTCATTGCATCAGATAACTCTCCAATCTTTATTAACGGTCGAATTTGTAAATGTTTCCTGGAGGGATATTCCGAATCATCTTGCTTCAAGGCACTCGAGAGATATGGCTCTCTCATATTCATAAAAGCCTTTCTCAGTGTCCCCCGTATTTAGAGAGGAAAAGTCTATAGCCCTCCTACTAGCCAGAGCAGCACAGGCAGATACTTGACCTAGAGCTACTCTTTATGAACTTCAATTTCTTGGGTCTCACCTGCTTGGAATAACCCCAGAAGACAAGAGCCAAAAACTACTTGTCTGATTAGATCTGTAATGAGTAGCTGCTGATAAAATCCTGGTTTATGCGACCAGAGACAGGGAGACATGCTATTTCACTTCCGTGACCATTTAGTTATGGCTTGTGTAGTTATGATTTGGGTGGCCATTTAGTTCTCTTACACTTCCAGTGGGGAGCTAACACAAAGGTAGCGTTCTCCAGAGGTGCAGTCTGTTTCAACCTGTAGAACTAGTCAGTTAAATGGGAAACACTTACACGCCTCAAGAATCCTTGGTTATGCAGAAGGCATATGATTTTCCATTCATTTTAACTGGGGAAATTTTACCTCCACTAAGATTCATTTCTCTGGTTGGAATTTGACTTCTGTTAACGTCACAAGGCTTGCGTGCCTTAGCACGGCATCTGATCTGAGAAGATAGGTATGTACACAGACAACTGCAATATCCCTAACAAACCATATGTATCCTAGTCGTTGAACACTTGCCCAAGACCTGGGATACGTAAATTATATTTTGGTAAGAGGGGATAAAATCTGGCTCAATGGAGGTGTATGAGTTTGAATGAGAGGAGAGTTAGGTCTCAATGAACTGAAAGCAAAGCGATCCCCAATTGTTAAAACATCCTGTGTAAGGTGGATGCATACTGAGAGATGTCAGAGAAGAGGGATTTCGGGAGTACTTTAGCAGAGAAGAGAGTCAGCTGGTATCCAATAAGAAGGAGTAATCTCTTGACAGAATCTGTGTGGGCTCCACCCCCACTCTCCCAAAAGTGACGTCCAAAATTTTGACGTTTGCTCCTACCAGTCCACCGGACTTCCTTTTCTTCTCTTCAAATACAGACATGGACTCCTTCATGTTAGGGATATGGGCCATGCTGTCCCAACAAGCCATAGCTACATGAAGAAATACTGTAATGAGGATGAGAAGCCATTACCTGACTTTCTAAATAGTGCTGTCAAGATATTAATTTCAGCTAATGAAGGAAGGGATGAAACATATTTATCTACTACTCCTATGGTGCTCAGCTTCAGCATCAAGGTTTTCTAAGTCCTGCTTGGCCCGTGGCAAGACATTGTCTTGTGGTGTGGGAAGTCAACATTTAAATCTTCTTAAGGGGAGGGGGCCTACAATTTGCTTTACCATGTCCTGGGGAGATGCTTAACCACTAGTCTCTTCAGCATAAGTACCACCACCATGCTACTCTCTGTTTTGTACAAACTAGTACTAGTTGTGGACCTCTACAATTTTTTAAGTTGCACACAGTATTTCTATTTGGGAAAGTTGAATCACACAGAGCATAAATGTAGTGAGGAGCAATATTGCATCATTTCTGAACATCCGTGGCAGGACAAATTAAATTGTGTGGTGAAAGTGTTGCCATCTAAATTCCTTAAATGGCTTAGCATAACCTGTCCTATTTTGTGAGGCAAAGTAGAACATTGTTTGGGTGAGATGTCCAAATACTGTGTGAAGCGTCGCTTGTACATTTTATCGGGATGGTTGTTACACGTGGGATTTGTAGCTGATCAAGAGAAATGCTCTGCTCATTCCTTATCATTGTCACTACTAAAGAGGCCAAAATGCCATCTGGTCCAAATATCAAGGGGTAGAAAGTGAAAGAAGGAAAATTTTAAATACTTCCTGGCCTCAAAAGATAGACTTCCTTTCAAATGGAGCTTAACCAAAAATGAAGTTTCTCTTTGTTATGCTATTCCTGTTTTGAAGGATGATTTAAGGGAAGGGTCTAGCAGAATGTAGGCAGTTGAGAGCCCTGAGTCCTACAGACCAGTGTAGAGGTCACCTTAACCATTTTGAAGACAAACCTCCTGGTCAAGCCAGATTGGATTCTAGTGAGTACCACTGTAAATCAGAAGAATCCTGAGTGAAACAAGTCAAGCTTAGTACCATGGGTGTGCACCACGTAAAAACAAATGACTGATAAATCATTTCAACTTGGAAGACAAGCAAGCAAGAAAAATGCATCTACCACCTTCAAGTGTTAATTTGAGGGGGATATTTTATAGGAGGTGCTTTAAGAATTTGTCCACTTCCAGTGAACCACCAGAGTTTGGTACTCCTGTCTTTTAAAGCCTTCCTCTTTTTTAAAAGCTTATAAAAGTGTTCCAGGGATTAGACCTTGCCAGTAAGCATCCTCCTGGCTGCTGAATTTTTTACATACCAATAAAACTCAAGAAAATCAGGGTTCTTAATAAAAATACTGATGCAGCTGACAGCGAGAACTGTGATGCCCTAAGGTGTGCCTGTATTCTCTTGTGAATGATGCAGGTTGTAGAGGGTGAGTGAATGCAAAGCTGACAGACGCTCCCTGTGACTCACATATACCGTATTTACAGGGTATTTCTGATTGTGATAAGGGTCACAAACCAGTTGGGTTGTGGAAGAATTTTCAGGTGTCCCTTTCCATAGACTCTGTCCTCTGCAGTAGGGCATGGAGAGGAACTTTTAATTAGAGCAGCTCTCAGAGCCGCTCTAATTAAAGCACCTTCCATGTCATGTATATTCAGCATCCCATGCTTCAAAATGGTGGCAGGAGGACTTCAAAGCTCGTTTGATAAGCTTTTGTTAAAGTGCCCCCGCCACCTTTTTGCGATGCAGGGAGATTGAATACACATGACACAGAGGCTGCTAGAATATGCTAATTAGCATGCTCCAGCGGACCCACAACAGATGTGTCTGGTCTGGTATGTGCTAATTAGCATGCGTCAGAACAGAGCTCTGTCACATGTATAGGTGCTCATGTTGTTTTTCCCATTACAAGCAGGCAATAACTTGGGTCTCCATCCTACTAGTGGCCCCTTCTGTTTGTGACCAGGAGTGACAATTTTTCAGGGACCCTAATAAGGCAAGCCAGCCTGGGCCAAGTCTTGTCAGGGACTCTGATCAGGCAGGTCAGCCAGGGCCAAGTAGCTCAGCAGCCACATCTGCAGTAAGCTTTGGCTAATGAACTTTGCCCCAGTTTAGGAACAATGAGCACCTTGGTTGGCTGCTGGGAGCACTGCCTACCCATTTGGCTGGGGCCCTGGGTTTTCAGGCCAGTCAAACTTAAGGGACCAGGTCATAAGTGGTCTCACCTAATAGCCCATTGAGGGAAAGCAAGGGTCTGAGGCTGGGTCGGAGAATGGGGGTTATATTATTACGTATAGAGGGAAATCAAGGAACAGAGTCTAAAACACAGTCCAGGGTCAGGATCTAGGGGTCAGATGCAAAGTACCAGTCCAAGGGATCCTCAACAGGGTGAAGTCCAAGAGCAGAGTCAAAGCAGGGTTGGGGGCCAGGAAATAGATCCACGTCAGAATCCAAAGCCGGAGTCCAAAAA
This sequence comes from Crocodylus siamensis, assembly GCF_052110815.1. NCBI lineage: Eukaryota > Metazoa > Chordata > Crocodylia > Crocodylidae > Crocodylus > Crocodylus siamensis. Next base: position 3,209,579 of record NC_143396.1, on the reverse strand, counting down.
TAAACTAAAACTAGGGACAGGAACCAGGAAAATCTGAGTGCAGGAACCAGGAAGATTGCCACAGCAGAAATATGACTTGTCTGATCAGAGTCCCTGCCAGTACTTTGATCAGGCGGGCCAGCCTGGGCCGAGTCCATAACACAAGTGCCCATGCTCCAAAACACTATTGCAATACTTAGCAGTTCTGGCTACTTTCTGGTCCTTAAATGTGCACTCCTCATTTCCTTGGATAAATCATATTCAAAACCATAAAGATATATAGCAGGGAAGTCAAACTCATCTGGCCCCATGGGCTGGATGAGTGGTGCAGGGCCAGTTTGCAGGCTGGATTGGGCCCACAGACACCCTCTCCTTCCCCTTCCCTTTCCCCTCACCGTCTCACAGCATACCTGATTTGGCAGCTACTCCTGCTAATCAGGTAAGTGATGACCCACCACCATTATTAAAATTTAGGTATGTACCCATTGGCAAAGCATCACATACCCCAGGAATTTCTTAGACCAGTCGTTTTCAAATTGCGGTATGTCACATGTAGAATGGAAGTGTACATTAGCCGTGAAGAGAACGTGACAGATAACGAACCAACTTCTTTTTATTCTGTACAGATGTGACATTTTTTAATAGCAACAGAAGACCCAGATTGGACTCAGACTCGACACCTTAGTGTCAGGCATCATTCCAATAAAGAGAACTCACCAAAGGACTACTTTTCTAAAGTAAGGGTTGATGAGAAACCTGAAGTTCGGTAATACGATGTGACTTGCTAGACAGCGGTGTTTCTAGTGGGATCAGTTGTACAACATTTTCATCAGTGATCTAGAATTAAATACAAAATCAGTGTGCTATAATATGTGAAAGATCAAAGACTGGTGGGGATGGTTCCTAATGATGAGAAAAACGGAGTTTCATGGCAACCTAGATCTCTTGGTAACTTTAGATGCATTTTAACACAGCCAGTGGTAAAGCTATGCTTCTATATGTCTTGCAAGAGGGAATGCTATAGAAAGCAGTGACAGAGGATGAAATATATAAATTTGCTTATTTTATCTCCATAGAAATAAAGTTATCCTAACACAGGCTAGGCAGCATGGCCCAGAATTAACCTTCGCTGGGAGTGGCGTAACTTTCAGGTGCTCAGAGGGCCCTTACCATGAGTTAACGAGCTTTTGTGTGTAGTTACTCGCATTTTAAGTGTCCCTAGTATTGTCTAAACGTAAATTTACCCTGAGCCTGGATGGATGGGAAGTTTCTTCTGGTATAACTTGCATCTGTTCTGTACACCAATGTAGATTTAAATGGGATCCAGCGGAGATAGATATGCAGCTTTCCAAGGGGAACTGCACAGAGTAGACATTATAGCACCTTACCATTAGGTTATAGCTGAGCCTGTTTACCTTGAACATATTACCATAGGATAAAACCCAGATATACAGTGCCTGCACTGGAGTAGTTTTTTTTTTTTTACCCCTTATTTTTTTCCAGGGTATTCTCCAACAGATTTAAGCAATTTACATTGCTATAGGCCTGTATTTGATCTATCTGTTCCTTGTTTATAATGATGTAAAAGCTGATTTGAAAGTCATAGTGGATAAGCAAGTTGCTTTTAGTGCAATGCTGTTTTAAAATGTGTCATCCTTGGATGAATAGCGAGTTAGGAGCAGGAAAGTGATTTTAGCTGTGTTAATGGCACTGGAGAGATTGATGTTGTAATACTCTTAAGGTTCTTATGTCCGCATTTTAAAAGGATGTTGAAGAACTAGATAGAGCTTGGAAAAGAGTCTCAGAACTGAATCAGTTAGTCAAGAAAATGTCCTACAGTGAGAAATGTAAAGAGCTCAGTCTATTTAGCTTTTCAAAAATAAACACATAAATAAAAGATTGAGAGGTGATTACAGTGTATAGAAAGGGCACTTGAATCTAGCAGAGAAAGGCAAAGCAAGAGTCAATGGCTGTGAGCTAAAGCCAGACAAATGCAAATTAGAAATAAGGTAAACTTCCTAACAGTGAGGGTAATAAATGAACAGAGCAAACTCAGATCACGGCTGGATTCCTTTCTGGAATGTATTTATTGACCAAACACGATATTGGTTTAAACGGCAGAGTAAATGGATGAAATTCAATGCTGCTGATGCAAGCAGAATCGGACTAAATGATCTAACAGTCCCATTTGGATTTAGAATCGAGTTCATTGAATGACTTTCCTGGGGTCTAATACTTTTCAGTGGGTTTTAAAGCAAGGAAGTGAATAACAAAGAGAGACATACACTGTTTCAGAGCACTATGGAGTGGATGAACAGAGAAAACTCATTGAAGAAACAGAATACTGACCAACAGCTGTGACCTCTTGTGTGGAGATATAGGGAAGAGGTCGGTGCTATGTAAGCAGAGAAAAAAAAAAAAAGAAGAAAATGGAGTCTTGAGGTAGGCTGGTACAAGCCTGTAGAGCGCTCAGAACGGGAGCAGTTCTGATTGGATCCTGAAATGAATGGGAAACTTGCTGGACTGCCTGAAAACAGGCAATGGTCATACATAATGTGGTCATACATGTCCTCATGCCTGAGAACAAAACGGGCCCATATTGGTTGCTTTTCTCTCTCTATGGAAATTGGTCAGTTTTTTTGGTTTTAATTTTTACTAGTTCTGAATAGGAAGATAAAGACTCAAAGCTGAGTTGATCCACAGCATTACCCACATGGAAGGTTAGGTTTATAGGAAATTTATAGTTTCCTGTTCTTTACCAGTTTACCGCAATTGGACATATACTGCACATGTCTGAATACAATGGCTTTAAGTATATATCAAGAGAGAACTACTGCATAAAAAAACTACAGGTTCTTTATTCAGGCAGGAATTTAGTGAACAAACACATTTGAAATATTAAGTGGGTAAACTACATTAAACAGCAAAATCCAAAATCTGTTAGCAAATTTAATCTGTAAATGTCATGAGAAAACGTGTTTAGCATGCTATTCCCCAGCTCAATTTCTGGATCAGATTGTTCTGAATATGTTAAGCTAAGATGTGGTATGCTTCGAGTACTTATTCCAAGAAATCTCCAAACCTTTTGAGGCTCACCCATATCATTAATTGTAGTTAGGGACTGGCAAAATTAGGTGCAGCATACTGATTTGGTTTGGATGAGCATGTAGAAGTTTGTTTGCTTTTCAAAAAGACCTTTTTATGTCACCAAAATACTGTGTTAAAGTGTTGAGGAGGCTAAGGCATGGATTTCCCAAATCAGCCTGTGGTTAGGCAAATACCTAGCAGTTTAGCAGTGGTGACACGTACAGGATGCACGGGGGTACACGTGCACCCCATGAGAGTGCTGGTGCACCCTCTGACAGACCACACTCCCCACTTAGATGACAGGCGGTGTGGCGGGGAGGCAGGCAGGACCACCAGTCCCCCCCCTCTACAAGCACCAGCCAGGGAGTGGGAGCATTGGATGAAGCTCCGTGGCCATTTCCGGGAGTGCCATGGCCGCTCGCGGGAGTGCTGCAGCTGTTTCCTGGTTGGTGCGATTGGCCGCAGGGTGACATCCCACCCTGGTCAGTGATATTGGCTGTGGGAAGACCCAGTCTCCCATGCCGTTTAGAAACTACAATGTATTTGCTGTTGAGCATCTGAATTTGTGATTAGCTCTTGGGTTCTGTTTCCCAACATGACTGTATCCAATGTTGCAAGTAATTCAACTTTAGTTACGTCTTATTTTTCCATATATATATTTTCAACATTGTTAAAGCTTGAAGAGACAGGATGAGGAGATGAGGGCCTCAAAAGATAACCACCAGAGGTGCAGCGGGTAGCTGCTGAGCCTCCCAGGCAACCCTGCCCACTTCAGCCCCCTGTGACCTGAGGCTGGGTTGTCTGGTCTACTCCTGATGTGGCTGTAGTCACCAGCCTTGGCTGCTCTGCATGGCTTTCCCTCCTGGGTAGGCTTCAGGCTGTCATAGCCCCATGGCCCCACAGTGTTGCCTGTCTTGCCACCCAGTGTAACCCCAGGCTTTGGCCCTCCTTCACAGGTTTCTGGTCAGTTCAGCGCTGCCATGGCACTCAGCCCACTTCTCTTGGCCTCCATGCCACTCGCTTGCCTTTTTACCATGTTCTGTGGTGGGGTTCCTGCTTCCTCCCGATGCTCCTCCATGGTGTGCTGCTGCTTTGCTGCACTTGGCGATGTTGCTGGGCCCTCCTCCCAGACCGTTTCCCAGGCATGGCACTGCTCCTCCAGTGTTGGGCTCTGCAGTGCTTCCCAGGCTTCCTCCAGTGCTTCCCTGCTACTGTACTCTCTCCTCCCTGTGCTGAGCCCAGCTGCATTCCCAGCTACTTTTTCAGTGGCCCACTCTTCTTCCTGGCCCCTCCCCCTTTCACCACTAATTCTCAGGCTCAGGCAGCTCTGAAAATGGTGTGCCTGAGCCCGCTGTCTCAGGGTCTTCCTGCAGCTGCCACTCATCACTTCCCTTGCAGTGAGTAATGGGGCCAGTTGCGTGGGGGTGGGGCGCTTTCTTCCTCTTTCACACCACCAAAAAATGGAACGCCATAAAATGTTTCATTTCAGCTTAGACAAAACATTTCAGGTCAGCCTGCAAGAAATATTCCTGTAGTTTGTTTTTTGGGGGGGGTTGGGGGGGAAGGGAGAAAATAGAAAGAAAATGTGTTTTATGACTCGATGATCTCCCGAGGTCCCTTCCAGCCCTTATGTCTATGTCAATCCAAACCAAAACCATTCTTTATTCCCCTTCCATTTGGCCAGAGGTCCAGTATCAATTCTCTGTATAGTTCAAACAACCAAACAAAACAGAAAAGAAGAAACAACAACAAGCCCAGAAATCAAGTATTCATCTTGAGCAAAATATAAAACAAATATAAAACTAAAAGCTATGAGCTTGGCATACAGTGTTCTGGAATTGCACTTTTGTATGCGCACATGTAATGTTTTGTGAACAACTAAATTATTAGGTAAATTGATCAAAATTCATGTTAGTCTGATTAAGTCTGGACGTAGTCTGTTTCAGATGTTTTCATTCCAGTTCTTTTAAAATCCAATTAACTTACAGATCTGATTAGCTTGACAAGTCTCTGATTTTACAGATGGCAAATTTCTTTTAGCCATTGCAATCTCTCTTAATTTTCTTGTCTTTAATTCAAATATTACCAAGAGGTTTGACAAAGTACTTCAGTATTATGCAGTTTATTCTTCAGAATTACACATATGGCTGTCATTAGTTATTTTCTTTAAGCACTAAAGGAACATCATTAAAGTTAACAACAAAGATAAGCAATATAGGGAAGAAGAGCTGAATTATTTGTGGGTAAACTACAGAATTTATGTGGAAAACACTTCAGCTGCCTTCTTTTGTACCTTAACAGCTGTCCTTTCCATCTGGAACTCTATCAAGAATGTTCCTGATCTATCTATCACTGAAGTATGGGTCACATTTTCCAGTATAATTTAGCTACTTTAATGATGTAAAACATCTCTAGCTCAGGTGTGCAGTTAATTCAGGTTCATGGTTATTTGGCTTACCAAAAAGACGCACAATAATTGTGGCATATGGGTAGAGCTTTTGTATTCTGTGCAAGTCTTTGTTTGACACCCACCATTATGCTTTTTAAGCATGTCTCAACACTGGATTGAGTGGTATGACTAGTACTTGTTGGGTATGTGGTTTTCCTTTTTGTTTTTTGTACTAAATGCACTTTGTTGGTAAGCAAAGAGGCTTGACCGATGTGTATGGTCACGGGGGGAAAAAAAACAAACCTTTTTTTTTGTATGGTGTGTCACTTCATTACATTTCTAAAAAATGGCGGATCTAATACCAGAAGGAAATAACATGAACTTTTAGTTTCAATTTCTACACCACACTTGCCAAAGAACTTCAAATAGTGACTCAGCAATAAACCCAAAATTTCTGGGTGATTTACAGAAAAACTTTTAGAAAGACTTGAATTAACAGTGAATCTGCCATATTCCTGAGTTGTTTTATTGGTTAAATAGTTTCAATGTTAAAAATTAGTTATTAATTTCTTGTCTGCAATATAGAGCTGGGTAGACATTTGGGGTGATATATTTCACCTTTATATGCTTAAGTGTCATTTACTTAGCTGTGTGAACAAAACTTTTGTCACTTATTCAGACTTCAGTTTTTATTTTTACCTGTGCCTGAACAGGAATGTGCAGGTATGATGTAACTGTAAATAAAGTAGTGGAGGAGGAGAAGGAGGCATATTCCATGTTCTAGCCCAGGGCAGTCCAACTCTACTAGCCTTTGAAAAGTCCAGTTGCCTATTTCTTAGGAATCAGACCAACGGGTTGTCGACTCAGGCCCCGCATTAGGTGAGGGTTTGAACCTGGACCATACAAGATCTGATGACTTTTCTGTTTTTTGTTTTTAGTATTTACTGGAGGAATAGATAATTGGACCTATTAGAGACAAGGTCCATGGCTAGAATCGCACTCTTTTGTCTTCCTCTTCTTGTTCTGGCCCCATGTATCACCCTCTCTTGACTGCCTAAAGGACAGGTTTCATGGTGAGGACTGGAGGATCTCTGGGAATTGCTTATCTCGTGGCCTGGTGGGAGAATTTAGGGGGTCTAGGAACTAAAGGTGCAGTGATTCATTGGTCTAATATCAGAATGGCACCGATATCCAGAAAATTTGCTGTATTGGATATTGGCCCGATGAGGCTGATGATTCGGTGGATAAATGCTTGTGCCGCACACAGCTGCAGTCCAGCACTCAGGCAGCCAGGAGAAGAACTGACAGCATGGAGAGCTGCCTCCAGTTGGTCAGTCCAGTGTGGTGGAAGGGAAGGAATGTGGGGAGCAGACCAATGCCCCCCATGGTGACCCCCAACGGTCACAAGCTGGCAGAGGGTAGGTTTAGGTTTGATATCAGGAGGCGCTACTTCACAGTCAGGGCAGCTAGGGTCTGGAACCAGCTTCCAAGAGAAGTGGTGCTGGCTCCTACCCTGGGGGTGTTTAAGAGGAAGTTAGATGAACACCTTGCTGTGGTCGTTTGACCCCAGTACTCTTTCCTGCCATGGCAGGGGGTCGGACTAGATGATCTGCTCAGGTCCCTTCCGACCCTAGAAACTATGAAACTAAGGAGGGGGCAGGTGCTGTCCAGGTAGGGATGGTGGGAAAATGGCTCCTGTGACTACTTGTACCCCAGAAGGGCACAGGGGGAGGGGCATGTGCCCCCTGGATTTGCATGGGGCAGGGGTGACTGAAGCCAGGGCTGCACAAGGCTCTTCTTGCTGGTAGCTGGGCTCAGAGTGGGCACCAGCAGTGCTGGGAAGATGCTGCATCCACCCCAAATTTCACCACCGCTCAACTCCCAGTGTTGCTGCCACCAGCTGCACAGCACAGCCCTGTCTTTTCCCAGTGCATGCGTGCAGGCAAAGTGTTGAGCTGGGGCTGTGCTGGGTGGCAGGCAGAGAAGGCACTGGGAGCTGAATGGCAGTGAAATTCTGGGTGCATGAAGCAGCCTCCCAGCACTGCCTGCTACAAGCCCAGCCCCCTCTGAGAAGAGCCCCATGCAGCCCAGGCTGCAGCCTGCCACACCCCTCCTCATGCAGATCTGGAGGAACATGCCCTCCATGTCCTCTCAGGGTGCAAGTAGTGGTGGGAGCCACCTTCCCCACCACCATGAGCCATGGTTCTGCCCCACCCCTTCCCCATCTGGGCAGCACCTCCCCCTGCCTCTTCCCTTACCAGAGGGGGTGTTAATCTGCACTCTCTATGCCCCTTCCCTTCCCTGTCCCCTTCCATCACATTGGACTTACCAGCTGGAGGCAGCTATATTGGAAGTTAGATCTGTATTGGCTGATTTGCCTCAATATCAGCAATTGGTATCGGCCCCCAAAATCTCTATCAGTGCACCCCTACTAGAAACTGCATTTCCTACTCCCTAAGCAAGCGCTCCCTAAGTATTATACTGTTTGGCTAAAATGTGAGAGAATCCTACTCCCTCCATTCATACCAATGTTCCTCCACTTAGTGCTAGGGGTTTATGCAGAATTATGCATGTGCCTGGCAATTCTATTCTACCTGGGAGCCTACACAATCTCAGAAGGGTGGTGCAGGGAAAACTCAGATATACAAATGGAAAGGGAATGAAAAATGTTCTGCAATAATGCCTAACCAGCACTTAAGTGACACTTAGGTAGCCATTTTATGAATAAATGTAAAACAGGATTTAGCTCTTTATTTTCATAATTTTTGCACAGAATAAATGTTGTTTACCCATGGCAAATTTACTTTGGCCATTTCTTTGTTAGAAATATCTAGTTTTTTTGTGAATATAGAAAGACATTGATTACAAGTCCAGGTATAGCCATAGAATTGTAGGATTATGGACTCTTAGAAAAGTAGTGCTGGAGGGGACCCTGAACATCATCTAGTTCTTGTTTAACCTATTCCTAAAATGCATGATCAGTGCTGTCACACACAAGGCATATTGTCCAGAGACCCCAAAAGCACCCTAGCTGCCACAAGTGAAGCAGGAGAATGAGGGCTGTCAGTGTACTGCTCCTGCAGCGATTGTTAAAATGCCCTTGGGAGATCTCCTTGAATCAATTGGAGTTATGGGTACTTATCTTTTGAAATCAGACCCTAAAACAAATAAGATTTGGTCCAACAGCCAGTTAATCAGGGTTGTATCAGAGACTGTTCCCATGAATTATGCAGAATATTCGCTAGGAGACAGGGTTTGTGGTTTATTAAGGGTTGGGGAAAGACTTATCTAAATCAATTCAAATTGATTGGTTTTATTTTGTAATGTGAATCTGATTCTGATTTTTTTTTTTTTTTTTTTTTTTTTTATGAATTACTTTGTCCCTAATAAATCACCCAGCTTGAACACTGGAGAGGGAACATCTTGGGCATATGCTTAATTCAGCTGAGTGGTGGAGGTTACACAAGGATGCAAAGCATTGGAGACTCCTGCTGTCTAGATCTATTAGTGTCAACTAATTTCTTTTGGTTCAGGAATTTGATCATAATTAATACAGTACCTATTTACACTCAAATATATTTCCTGTATTTGGAAATACTAGGATATATTTAATTCTTGGATTAAAAAATCACATTGCTCAATGTTTTTATGTAAATGTAGAGTTAATTTGCATTATTAAACTGTTTTCTTCCTCTACCAAAACAGACTGAAGAAGCAAAACATATAAAGCAAATATAAAAGAAAAAGCAACCACTAATGATTCTATTTCCTAATTGTAACAAATTATCAGAAGTTCAAGGTTTACTCACTAAAAGAATATTGCTCTTTTTTTCATCTGAATTTAATGTGTAGAGACCAAGTTGTCTTAATTTTAAAGAAAAGTGTCCCACTAATGTCCATGGCATACTTATTGTGGTATATCATTAATATTTTTACCATTTAAATACATAAATCTACATCTAAACAATGGTTCTTTGGTAGAGAAATTACTTTATAGAACCGAAAATCAGAAATATTGCTAAGGTTCTTCATTTCTCAGCTAAGGAATAAGTATTATATATAATGTTGACAGAACTGATTCAAAGGTGGAGGCTCAAACTGATGAAATAAGGAATAGACAATGATTTTAGGGTGCTTGAATTTCTGATCGACGAAACTGAGTTGGTGCAATGATTATAGGATTCAGGAAAGACATCCAGGTGAAAAGTAAACAGCTTTTATTGTCAAAAGACCAGCAAGCTCCTGCAGACTCTTTGGCTAGGTACAGAAATTACACTTATTATGTAATGAGCATTCAAAAGTGCTTTATAGCCATAACCAAACAGACATTCACCACATATACAGTGCTTTCAAAATGGCAGCTGCATGTTACACTTAGACCACATTAAGGGCTGCATATTAAGGGCCTTAGACCATATAAAGACCATATTAAGGGCCGCAAGTTACACTTAGACCATATTAAGGGCAGTTAACAAGCTTTAAAATGTGGGCTGTTGTGTTTTAACTCATGCTAAGTGCCCTCTGAGCATCTCAGAGTTATGCTATTTCAGACGACGGATAGAGTCCAGTTGTCCTGGCTCTTAACGGTGGCCCTGCTCACCAGCACTCTAGTGATAAGTCAGAGCTGTGCAGGCAAGAAAAGATATTAACCCTTAATGTGTGGCTGCTCACAATGCAGTCTAACTTTACCACCGCTTAATGTTATACAGATTCAGTTTGGTCAAAGTGTAACATTGAACTTCACCCTTTAACTAACAACTATTCCCTAGCACCGCTATCATTGTCCAATTTCCAGCTTTCTCAGTCTCATATATTAGGGAGTATATCTAAATTATTGCATCTGTCACTATAGTCACCATCTTGAAGAGGATCTGATTTCAAGAAAATATAAAAGATCTACCTTCCTAGAACCAGGCCCTATTAGAATGTCTCATTTTATGCACCTAAAGCTGACTCGCCTCAATTCATGAGTGAACCTCTAAGTTAAAATCATTGGGCATTTATACATGTGCTCAGGGAGTTGCAGGGGGGGTGGGGCAGTTGCTTTAATTAAAACTGCTCTAATTAAAGCACCCAGAGTGTCTCATGTATGAATGTCCCTGTACATCAAAATGGTGGCAGAGGCTTTATTTAAAGTTCATTGCAAGCTGCCATTTTGAAGCGCAGGGCTGCTGATACATGACACATGGGAGGCTGCTGGAGCACAGTAAGTGCTCATGTATAGGCGCCCTATGTTATAATCAGTAATATTTTCAACAATTTAGACCATTATGCTTTGGGTCCCAAAGTTCACTACTAAACAATGGGTGAATTCCATGGAGAGCTTCCATATTCAGACATGAAAACATTTTTCTAATCCTGTAACGCTCTGGTGTAGTGCCTGAAGACTGGAAGAAGGCCAATGTGGTGCCTATCTTCAAGAAAGGGAGGGAAGTGGATCCAGCTAACTATAGGCCCATCAGCCTGACTTCTATCCCAGGGAAGATCTTAGAAAAGTTTATTAAAGAGGCCATCCTTTATGGACTGGCCGACACCAACATCCAAAGGGATAGCCAGCACAGGTTTACTGCGGGTAGGTCTTGCTTGACCAATGTCACTTCTTTCTATGACCAGGTGATGTATCCCCTGGACAAGGGAGAAGAGATTGATGTCATATATCTTGACTTCAGAAAAGCCTTCAATCTGGTATCCCATGATCACCTCTTGGCAAAACTGGCCAATTGTGGCCTTGGGTCCATGGTGATCCACTGGCTGGGAAATTGGCTCCGTGGTAGAACCCAGAGGGTAGTAATTGATGGAAGTCACTCATCATGGTGCCCTGTGACCAGTGGGGTCCCTCAAGGCTCTGTCCTTGGACCCATACTGTTCATCATCTTCATTAATGATGTGGACATTGGAGTCAGGAGCAGGCTGGCCAAGTTCACCGATGACACCAAACTTTGGGGCAAAGCATCCACACCAGAAGATAGGCGAGCGATCCAGGCTGACCTGGACAGGCTCAGCAAATGGGCGGATGAGAACCAGATGGTGTTTAACACTGAAAAATGCAAGGTTCTTCACCTTGGGGGGGGGAAAAAAACCCTACAGCCTCCTTATAGGCTCGGCAGTGCTACGTTGGATAGCACTACAGAAGAAAGAGACTTGGGGGTCATCACTAACCACAAGATGAACATGAGCCTGCAATGCGATGCTGCAGCTACAAAAGTGACCAAAACGCTGGCTTGCATTCATAGATGCTTGTCAAGCAAATCCTGGGACGTCATTCTCCCCTTTTACTCGGCCTTGGTGAGGCCGCAGCTGGAGTACTGCGTCCAGTTTTGGGCTCCACAATTCAAAAAGGATGTGGAGAAGCTTGAGAGAGTCCAGAGAAGAGCCACGCGCATGATCAGAGGTCAGGAAAGCGGACCTTATGACAACAGGCTGAATGTCATGGGGCTCTTTAGCCTGGAAAAGCGCAGGCTCAGGTGTGATCTGATGGCCACCTATAAGTTTATCGGGGTGACCATCAGTATCTGGGGGAATGTTTGATCACCAGAGCGCCCCAAGTGATGATGAGGTCAAACGGTCATAAACTACAAGACCATATCAGGCTGGACATAAGGAAGTATTTCCTTACTGTCCGAGCGCCCGAGGTCTGGAACAGCCTGCCATTGGGGGTGGTTCAAGCACCTACGTTGAACACCTTCAAGAGCAAATTGGATGCTTATCTTGCTGGGATCCTATGACCCCAGCTGACTTCCTGCCCTTTGGGCAGGGGGCTGGACTCGATGATCTTTCGAGGTCCCTTCCAGCCCTAATGTCTATGAAATCTATGAAACATCTCTCTTTCTTGTCTTTGACACTCTGTTACAAAACTCTCATGTATATCTTCATCTCATTCCCCCAAGTTCCTTAAACCCACCTTTTCCAGTCCACTGGAAACTGTACAGGTATAGATATATACACCTAATGTAACTGGCTTTATGTTCAAGAGTGAGGTTTGAAAATAGAAAACATTTTTTTCACACAATTCATTGACAAAATATCTTTGTACTTGGTATTTGGGACATCTCATAATCTCACCTGCAACTTTCTATGAGATTTCTGTATAGCAGCCATTCTTTTTTGGAATATGGGAATCACTGGGCAAAATTCAAACTTTGAAACTGTTATGATTAAATCAAAATGTTGTCTATAAAAGCCTGAAGGAATGTTTAAAGTTGGGGCTGGATGGTGATTTGCATAATCTTAGTGAAATGTGAAAACTTGACTTGCTGAAATTGAGAGGTGTATCACAACACTGCATTTAACCAGGCATCCTAAGATAGATGCTTACCTCCTATAGCAGACGTGGGTACCGGTGCAGCAGGGGGAAGAAGGAATTATCATTAGTGAATGATTACAATCTGGGCCCTGCTTGGCTGACTGTATGGGACATGAATTGGAGACTCCAGATCACTTTTTAGTAGAGCAAAATGGTAATCACTGATAGATAAAAGACTGAATGGCTATAGAAAATCAACTACACCATTTTCCTAAACAGTGGTCTCCTTTTATTAGGGCTGATACACAATAGTGGGAAGAACATTTTATTTCTCCTACCTGTATCAGATTTTCAGAGGGGATTTACATCTTCACAGCTGTCAATCTGGCATCTTTAGTTAAAAAAAACAACAACAAAAAAAGCTCACTTATAAATTAACAATATATCGTCTTTCTAATTCATTATCTTACATTTCAGCTGTGAACTTCTGCACTGCTTCCCTACTGTTTCATTATTTCTCCTTTTCTTTTTTCATATCTCACTTCCCTAGCTATTCACCCACTGTTGGTTCCACCTCTTTTGAATGCCATAGGTGAGTTGTTTTCATCTCCAGTATTGTTATGAACATGAGTTTGCAAAGAAGTTCTTGGAAGAAAGAATTATGCAGACAAAAAAAGAAACAGGCAGCACTCACAGGAAGGGGAGATTATGCTAGATGTCTTCATCCTGACACTTAAATGCAAACAGACATGCTTAAAATATTAGTAGAACATGGATGTCAAGAAAACAGTAAAATATTTGTATTCTATTAACATTAAAAGGTGTGTTTGTACATTAAAAAGATTCAGGAACAGAAATGACAGGGTGTGTTAGGAAAATGAGCTATGAAGGCAGTAATCCGATCAAGTGAAGAAAACAGTATGCTACTTTATAACAGATGAAAGACCCTGTCTTTTGTGTGAAAGAGATAAAATAGAAAACCAATAAATACTCCAGAATCTGAACTGATTGTTCAAACTGTATACAGCTGCTTTTTGGCAGCAGCCCAGAAATAAACATCAACGAGCTATATGTAAAGACTGCCTTCATAAATGGTGAAAAACACTTCATTGAGTTACTGTGTAGTAAATAAAAAAGTGTATGGAATAGTGAAATATGCATAGATGTTATCAGTAATGGTACAGCAGCATTAACGTAATCTGGATGGACAGATTGGCTTTTACCTAGCTACACGAAATGTCACATACGATACATGCAGACCAAGCTAATAGAATTGGTAGGTCTCAGTTTTAGTTATTAAAGTATCATTAATCAATAAACAAAGCAAAACAAAGATTGCTTAGTCTTGCTTTCTATCTTGATTTTGGTGCTTGTCATTTAATGTTCATTGCATGCTGCCGGCTTCCCCATATTTCTGGCATTTTTAGGCTTTTGTCTGAATATATCGCAAAATCAGGAACACTGTGTCTCAGTAAATTAATAGTACAGCTTTACCGTCTCTTCTTAATGCCTTTCCATTGTGATTAAAATGTGTGGGGTTCATGTAGGCATAAAAATAAGAAAAGGAATCAATACCTGCAGTTAAGGATTAGACCTTTTGATGTGTAGCTGTCATAATACGAACCAAATGATATAACTTTGAAGTTGAGTCCACTGTTGTAGGTACTGGAAATGTAGTTTCTTACTGTTGATTGATAACTTTGCATCTTTAAATAACAAAAATGTGTCTAAAGCTTTTGTGTATGAATTCCTGTCAGTTATGAAAGAAAGTTGTGGGGTTTTTTTTGTTTTGCTACTATTCCCACATCAGCAACGGGACTTTCTAGCACCTTCAGCCTGACTTAATTTACTACTGGAGGCCAGGTACAGAAGTTACATTTATTCTGCAGTAGGCAGGTAGAAAGTGCTGTAACCGGTCAGATAGTCGGAGCATGTAGAGAGACCTGTCAAAATGGCAGTTTCCTCTCTAAAATAATCCTGGATAGATGTGGTATCGGACTTCAGGTTAGAGAACCATAACAAACATCTGTATCACGTCCCATTGTGACTCATGGTAGGCTGCATTCTGCCGACATCCCATGGTGCACTGTGGCACACTGGTCAGCCCCACCCCCCCGGAGTTGTGGTCTAGCTTGGGCCAGAGCTTGTGTGGTCTGCCCACTTCCTCCCTTTGGGTACCACAGATCCACCCATACAATGAAAAGTACTTATTGCTGAATTTATTTTATGGCATATTGATGTAGGTACAGGTGAATAAGTGCTGAATGCCAGGTAAATATTCCCCTTTCCTCCCACCCTTCTACCTGTTTGGTACCCAATGTCTGCTGCAATTTGCATTTTTACTGACTGGCATTCTTGCATACTGGCTTCTGGCTTCTTTTCTATCTAATTCTTCAAAACAGCTATAGATGCTTTCTCTGTTTGAAGAAAGGTGTTTGTACCTGAAAGCTTGCAAAGACGAATTTTCCCAACTATTTTACTTGGTCCAATATCTTTTATTGACATAGGTACCTTGTCTGCCTATGTCCTTAGACTAATGTAGCTACAACCAGCACCCCGAGTTCTGTGTATGTGTTCCTGCATTTGTGTGTGTGTGTGTGTGTGTGTGTGTGTGTGTGTGTGTCCAGGATGCTTAGGTTCTATGCGTGTGGGGGGAAAGGCAGGGGTGGGGGGGCATGCATACACACAAACACATGCATGTGCACACATCTGCACACACAGAGAACCCAGGCAGTGTGAACACTTGCATGCACACACATACATGTACATGCGCATGCACATGCGTGCACAAGAGCATATGCATACACGCAGTACCCATACACACAAACAGAGAACCCAGGCATCTGGGACACAGACACACACTTGGCGGGTGTAGGGTGCACTGGGTGGGTGTGCAAGTGATGGCCGGCTGATGGCTTGTGGCCATGATGAGTCAATGAGGTCCAGGTGCATGGCCGTGATGTCCTTGCCAGTCAATCAGGGGCAGCCTGGGCATTTGGCTCCACTCAGGAATCTTCAGCAGCCTGAAGAGTTTGTGGGGCATGCTGGGAGGTGTGATAAAGTGCCCCTACCTGCTGCACTCAGGCCATGCAGATTGGCTCCAAGCCCCACCCCTCAATGGTGAATGTGTGTTCTGCTTCCTCCCCATGTAAATGGGGTGCTTAGAACAAAGTTTGTAAGTTCGAGTGCTTCTGCCATGGGCTTCTTGAATGTCCATACTTAGCCATAATGTCGAAAGTTAAGTGTGTGGAGAAACAAAATCCTTTGTGTGTATGGCACTGTGCCAGACTCTTCAAAAGAAAAAAAATCAGTGTCTTGTGAATTGGTTAATGTCTCCATGTAGATCCAGCAGAATAAGTGACAGTAGAAATGTCAATTTTTTAAAGTCAAAATACATTTTTTATTAGGCTTGCATTAGTTTTCTTAGATGTGTAACTTCACAGAGGGAAATAAAAAGGGTATATAATGCCATTATTCAGAAGGCTTCATGTAATTAAAACTGCAGGATGTATTTTCCTCTTTATCCAACCAACAGCTATTTAGCTTCACATTACCGTTCCCTCAAAGGGCAATTAACTTCTCACCAATTAAAGGGAGGTCTGGGAAGAGTGATTCTGCAAGAATATCTCGGGGTTCCATATTAATTGATTGTGGTGTTTCCCAATTGATATGCTCCATTTACTAACAACCCTCCCTGCAAGCTCCACTTGGCTTCTACAAAGAGAACCATCTGTCTTCTGTTTTGTGTATCAAAACCAGTTATAACTGGGACAGGCGTTAACAGCTCCCATGATGAACAATGCAAAATAGGCTCCAGGCCTCACACCTATGGCTGCATAAGCTGTGTCTGTAAAGACAGCCCAGAGAAGTGCAATCTTTTTTTTGTTACTAAAATAAGCAGAAAACTTTGGGAACAAGCAGGTTTGATGAGTAGAAGAATATTGTATTTATGGATGGGCCTGTGGGATACTGGACATCTGCCTCGTTTCTTCCTGAAGTCCATTGAGTAATTTCTGTATCAATCTTATAATAACTTCTAGCTGAACAGGAGTATATCTTTTAGGAAATCGTATTGTCTTGGTCTGAAGTCTTAAAGTGATAAAATATCCTCTGTGCCCCTAGGTAAATGTTCCAATGGTTAATTACCCTCACTGTTAAAAATATGCACCTAATTTCTGGTCTGAATTTGTCCATCTTCAGCTTCTAGCCATTCGATCTCATTATGTTTTTATGTGCTAGATCAGAGAGCCTGCTTCTGTCATAAATCACCTCCTGTAGGTTCTAATCTCTTGTGATTAAATAGGTTGAATTTAACGTATATTAGAAAAGACTTGATCTTTGAAGCTCTTCAGGACTCTTATGAGCTATTTTCCAAACAGACAAGAACCCAAAAGATGAAATACCTGCGCTGCAAACCTGCTTTAGTTTTAGCCTTTATCATCTTGTTTTGCCAGCGCTGTGAATTGGTATTGAAAGTTTATGGTACAGGGTGATAGTAACAGAACACTTGCATTTCTTAAAAAAAACCTTTCCTATTACTGCAAAACCCTGAAGACTTTTTATTTTTTATTTTTTTTGTTGTTGCTCTAGCCAATGATTTTGTCATGGAATAATATTTAAAGTCATTCCTCATTCTGCCTGAAGTGGTATTATGGTATTGCTCCTATGAGAGAGTGAAACATCTCAATCTATGAGAGCCAGGGGGAATGTAACAGCATTTGGGGAATATTTAAAAAGTGAAGCATATTTAAAAGTAAGGAAATTTTGAGTAATTGACAGTAGTTTGCTGTCCTTGCAGAATGGCTGTATTGGTAGAGGAAATCTAACAACTTGTGTGATTAAGGGTCAGGATAACATTCTATCGAACACGCAACATGTACTTGGATATCTTATGCATCTGACAGCCCCAGAGTGAGTGTCCTTTTGAGAAATGAAAAGTAGAAAGTGACAAAATCAGAGTTGCCAGTGCATCCTGCCACATCAATAAAATGGCAGTCCACAACAAATGGGTTTCTTGATTTCTTCTCTTTCAAATTATCTTCACCAGATCATTTGTATAAACAAGTTTGTTTTTTTTTTTTTGGGGGGGGGGGTAGAAACTTCTTGTTTATGCTCCTTGGGGTTGATTATTATTATCCCTGTCCTCTCCAGAATGGACTTCACTGGGGGGGCATCTACATGAGATGCCATAATGCACAATAGCTTATTCTACTGCACATTAGCATGTCATGGAAAAAACTCTGCTAATGTGCAGTAGAATTAGTCTAATGCACATTGTTACAAAAAAATGTTCGCTGTTGCTACTGCACGGTAGCACGGGCCATGCACTTTTATATAGTACCTCATATTAGATGTACTAAACTTAATGTGCAGTAGCAAAGACACATGAATGAACATGTAGATGCAGCCAGTGTGTATGAGAAGTGAAAAGAGAGAGGCATAATGATCTCACAGGTCAAGCAGTGGACCGTAAATCTGCATTTGCTGCTCAGTGCTCTGCCATGAGAATTTAGGCCGAGAGAGACAAGGGACAGGAGGCCAGATTTTGGGGGTTTTTTTGGAAGTACTCATTAACGCCCCAATCCTAAAAAAATAATTATATGTAACCTTAACTGTGCCCATATTATATCCATGAGTGTACCCACACTGAAGTTCACTGATGACTACAGTCTTTGTGTGTTTATTGTGTTTCATCATACAGCTTATTAAGTTTTATAAGAATTGGGCCAACCAATAACGAATAAGCGGTCTGGAGTAGAACTGCTACCCCCGCTCCTCCAGAGCATGCTGATTCTTTGTAATTTAAAGGTTTCATGTAAACTAAATGGTTTAAACAACTCTGTCAATTTCACTGGGAATTTAATTGAAAGCAGGTCTCATGCCTACCATCTTGCCTGGTGTTTTTTTTTTTTTTGGTAACACTGAATTGCAGTTCTTGCTTTGGGCCAGCCCCATCATATTGAGTATTCCAAAGCTGGGGGTTCTAGGGCATCTGAGATTGTGGAAGCTCTAGGAAAGATGATTTGTGATAGAATGGACAAGAATTCCTTAAATGCCAGGGACAGAAGTTACATATACACCAGTTAATGTGATCACCAAGTGGTTTTAACCTGTAACAGAACACAAAGTCAATGCATATAAAACAGTTCCAAAATGGCTGACACTGGTTTAAGATAAACTTGGTTGAATGTACTATTCAACTTAATTGATTTGGGTCAAACTGGTTTATGAAACTCCTGTCCCAGACACCTTCCAGGTTCAAGTTAAAAAACAATCCCCCAGCATTACAGCATACTTTGCAGCCCTGGGCTGTTCTGTATTATCTACTCCAGCAGAGAAGGGTTGGCCCTGCCCTCTGCTCCCTAGCTGAAGCAGTGAGGGGCTGGCTGACAAGGGGCTGGGGATGCTGCCTGGTCTGCAGGGAGGATGGGGCTGCTCCCCACCCCCAGCAAACTCCAGCTGGGGTCTGGGGCAAGGAAGGGGCATTCAACACCCCTTCCTGTGCTCAAACTTATTGCTGGCTGTGACTGTGGACTACAAATCCCAGAGGTATCTGGAAACAGGAAGAGGAAGTAATGAGCAACACTTCAGAGTTGCTGCTATGATTCTGGACTGCAAATCCCAGAAGCCTTGGGGGCAGCAGGAAGAGGAAGCAAATGCATAGCCCATGCTGCCTATGTGCCAGAGAGCTGTGCTCTAACACCCTACAACTTCTGGCTTAAGCCACTGCAGGCATGAGACTGCAATTCCTGAATCAAAAGTAAATGTCTGTTTACTTGTGTCTCAATTTAATCTCTGCAGTTTAGACTAACCTGCAAAGACTGCATCAATTCAACCTCAGGTTTTTTTTAATGTCTGTAGTTATCCCCAAAGTATCAAGAGATTCCCTGGATTTTGAGGGTGCCCCAAGAAGCAATTCAAGGTATCCCTACCTAATTTACCAATCTTGGCCTGTCCTTTCATCTATAGAGTTTGTACATGTCAGCTTTTTGGAGTCATTACTGCACAGTGGTTACTGCACAATAGCACCAGGGAATACCTCTTTTGTGATGCTACTGTACTATCTAATACTACTGTGCAGTAGCATTCTGGCATGGTTTTTGCCATGAGATACTACTGCACAATAATATTTGGCTACTGCAGTCAGGATCTTGTATAGCTGCACCCCTCAGTCTACATTGTCTTCTGACTTGGCCTGGCTTCCATTAGCTTATCCAGCCCTCTTCCACAGCTTGATACCTCACCCCCTGTCCCCTCCCCTCCGACAAATTTGAAGTGGAATAAGAGCTCCAGTTTTAAAATGTAAGCCCGTGCCCATTAAAGTACCCACTATCCTGACTAACATTTTCTACAGAGCACTCAAAGTATATATCTTCAAGTAACAGGGAGGAAAGGATAATAAAATAAAATGAGGCAGTTTACTACAACTGGCAAATTTACTACTTTTGGCTTAATAAGAATTCACTGAATTCCAGGTCCCAAACTAACAAATTACTAAGAGTATGAGAAATACAGCGTCCTTGACTAAAGGCTGCATTTTTTTGCAGTAGGTGCACTTCAGAATCAATGAAATTTAAATGAGGAGTTGGGGAGGGTTGTTTTCTCAGTGTAACTGGGCTAAGTCTAGATGGAAAAGCAGTAATAATATGATTATATACCTATCTAATAGCAGGCTTTCAGCTTTAAACAATTCAGTCATGGGAAGCCTTGGTATTATGCCATCCTCATGGAAGGTAGATGGTGATAGCCCAATGTAAGATGCAGTAGTTCAATTGGACTGTGAATGATCTCCAGCCAAATGAGAAGAAAAAACCAAAAAAACCCCCTAATTTTGTGTGCTTTCTGCTCGTATCTCTTTTTCTGTCTTTCAGGAGCAAAATATAAGGGAAAGAAAGTGGTCTTTCAGGAAATATTAATCTATCACTAAATCAAGAATTTGCTGTTTATGTGCAACTGAAGAGTCTGGGCTGGCCTTTGAGTACCAGCGGGGTTGGAACTCATGTGCGCTTATGTAGCACAAACAGTGCTTGTGTTCTTTGCTTGTGTTCCTTTAGACCTGGGGGGCCTAGTAGTTTCCACTAAGGAAGGTATTAGAAATGCATAACAAAATAACTCTCATCCTATAGTATTGAGGTGTGAACTACAAGCAAAAGGATGCTGAATAGTAAATCTTAGATATCTGTGATATTTTTCATCCTCCTAACACTTGTATACTTCCCACAGTGGGTTAGAGAGATTGTTTAATAAGGATATTTTTCAATCATATCCAAGTGCTTCTGCCACACTTATTTCAAATAAACCCAGTATATTATTTGGGCTGGACTGAAAATCAAAAGATTATCTTGATATATTGGAGATTAGCTCCAGTGCCTGTTTTGATTACAGTGTTGTCATTATATTACGTAAAAGAAGCAAGAATTTTGCAATTTAGTAAGTTCCAGTTTTCAGCAGAAGTAGATAATTCATCTCCCAGTTTACTGTGGAGTCTCTTTTCACAAAAGCTAGTTTGCTCATGGTGTTAATAGAGAGTAGACCTGTGCAAAAATATGAAGTATTCGATTCAGATTCAGATTTGGCTGATTTAGAGGTCAGTGATTCAGTCTGGAGATTCGGATCAGTGTCCCAAATCTCTATCTGACTTCTGTGCTGTCTGTAGTCTGATTGCAACTATAACTAATAATAATAACTATATATAATCTGATCTCTTCTTCTTGTATGATTCTCTGACTTCTGTGTTGTGTTTACTGCTGTGTATGTGTGTAACTAAACTAATTTCTTCTTCTCTGAATGTTTGACTTCTGTGTTGTGTTAAGATGAAGCTCTAGCTGACTTCTGTGTTGTCTTTAGTCTGTATGTAACTATAACTAATGATATTAATAACTATATAAAATCTCTTCTTCTTCTATGAATGTCTGACTTCTTCTGTGATGTACGTGTGTGTAATGTAAGTGCTTCCCTTCCCAGTGATGGATCACACTGACAGGGAAAATATAGCTTTCTTTTTAAAAAGTGTTGAGGGGAAAAAAAACCCAAGAACAAATATAAATTGAAAGAAATGGATTGGATAGGGGTAAGTAGAAGGATTTTAGTTAGTAAGTCCTTTCCAAGAACAAAAGGTAGCAGGAGCCTGAATAGATAAGAAGCCAAGCCAGTCCAGTACCTTTCAGATGCTGTTGCTCAGGCAGAATCATCTCACAACAGGCACAGAAAGCCTGCAGACACAGGCTTTTATGCTGTTTCTACTTCCCTCCCCCACAGCACTGTGATTGGAAGAGGACACAGGGAAAGATCACAGTCACTGGCCAGTTAGAGATGTCAGTCTTCTCCCACCCCCACACTCCTCCTCCCTCTTCTCAGGTTCTGTTCCCCTGAAAGACTGCCTTCCAAATCTCCAAATATTATCTGAATCTTTTCCGAATCGATTCAGAGCCTCCAAATTGATTCAGAAGTGTTTTGTCTTCTCTTGATTCAATTTGGATTTGGTGATTCGGCCTCCAAAGTGGGTTGAATCTTCTCCAAATCTAATCACAGACTGAAGTTTCGCACAGCCCTTATAGCGACACACACCTTCTTGATAACTGACCTAATCCTACTTTTTAGAATTGCTTTGAGAGATAATTTGTTCACTATGAAATAGTGTATACAATTAAATAGGAGAGAGTTGTGAATTGCACACAAACAATACTAGCATCAGTTGAATTCCAAACACTAGACAGTCTTTAGCAGGCACAAAGGGCAATCACTTTATAATAAAGTCCTTGAAATGCGCTGGTATTTTTTTTGTTTTTGTTTTGTTTCTTAGTGCATGAGAACTCATTGCTTGAGCTATGATGAAAGTTCTTAAAATGTCAAACAATACTTTTTGGCTTTCATGATCCATATCAGCTCCTTCTCCTGGAAAAGGACAATAAAAAAAAAATCAAGCTTTTTTTCAATGGGTCCTGATCAATAGGAAGTTCAGTATGGCATGTACTTCCTAGCATCTTACTTGTTCATGTCAGTAAATCAGTACTGTGCCATTCAGTGAAGTCTTTTGATGAAATTGTTTCTTGAAATGGGATAGTATGTAATTGGTATCTCTATGACACTCAGTTATGTGCCTCTTGCCCTGCATGTGATCTGTTTTATGAAGGGATGATTGATTGATATACCAGCTTGATGAATCAAGGCCATGCAGTCCCTATCCTGGAGAAGCAAGCTTTCTTCTACACCGCACCCCCATATTTGTTCAGTTTCCACTGGATATTCCTTCATTTTCTTCTCTGCCAAGGCTAGGTATTAAGCAGTGTGTCTGTGAGGCCACAACTGCTGGAGCCAATAATGTTTTTTCCCTCACTCTTCCTGAAACTTTTCGTGTTCAGTTTTACAGACTTGGCAATGGGAATATTGGGTAAGGCATGCATAGAGGATAGTACAATTCTTTACAGTTTAGAAAGGAGATAAACATTTAGGAGAAAGGCAACTTGCCAAAAGAACTATATAATTTCTTAGGTTCCCATTGGCTCCCTGTAGGTAATGTTTGTAGTGGTCAATCAAATAGATTCACCATCTACATTTATCTTCTCCTCCATATCTTCAGCAGGAAACACTTCTTTGCATTGTGAAGATGGGACAGATACTATTGTAGGACTCAGAAACTTACATGTCCCGAAGCTTTTCTAACATCCCTTCCATAAAAAGGTATAACCAAAAATCCCACTTGCTTTGTGATATTCCCCGGACTATTGCACCTATATCACTACTCCCTTTCCATTGGTTTCCTCATTCTGTGGAACTCTTTCCCCTTTTTCCTCTACTCAGTAGGGTGTTGGGGCTAGTGAGAGCATCTATGGATCAACAATAATTTATCAGTTCTTTTTCCAAACCTTTTAATTCGGGTACTTTTATTTTTGTGCATCTGCTCAGGTTTGAACACAGGTACCTAAAATTGTCTTTAAAAATTCAAAATGCTGAATTTTCATCACCAAGCTGAAATTACAAATCCTCACATAAAGAAATGTGGCTTGCAGTCTTTTCTACATTTACCAAATCAAATGAATGTGACCTCCCCCCCCCCGCCTCTATTAGTAATGCCAGTGTCTTTGGCAGGAGTACTCGAGTGGTTAAAGACTGCTCTTAGGAATGAGATCTCTAGCCCCAAATGGCATTCAGCAATGTCAACTTTACCTACTGTCATAAAAGCTTATAACAATTATTCTCTTGGCAGCAAAGCATGGCTTAAATATAAGCATCCCATATACATTCTCAAAGGGAAGGAAGCAGGAGCACATCTTGGCAGATCTGGGTTATATTACTGCTTCTGCCACATCCCCCACAAGACAGTGTTGCTCCTGAGTTTCTACATTTAAAAAATAGTGTTAACATTTCACAGCCATTTCCATAGGAGAGGTGAAATCTATTTTTTGCTGATCCATGCATGTAAGCTACCATATAAAGTATAACAATTTTCACATGCAAGCCACAGTTGTTGTGCTAAGGTTCTTGTGCTAAGAGTCTTTGTTTTTATGTTTGAGCATGCTTCCTGTATTGTATGGGTTAAATGTGCTGACTCAGCAATGAGCTGGAAAGACATTCTTCCAGATAAAATATCAGCTCTAAAGTCAGGTGGCTAGTACGTGAACTGATCCAGATTTATCACTATGTGGAGAGGAAGTACCCAAACTCTAAAACACACTTATTGTTCACAAATTGGCTGAGTGTACAGGATATCATGCCAACACTTCCACTTTTTTATTGCCCCACTTTAAGGCTAGGACCTGGCTATATTTCAGAAGAATAAAAAAGGGCCTTGTAATTCCATCAGTCTGCAGGTAATACAGTAGTACTGCAGTACACATCAGGGAAATACTGACTGAGTATGTACTAGTATTTGGTTTTAACTCACCACCTGCATGACTGGTATGGGAATTATACCTGTAGGCTGTATTACAAAGACATGGCCTGATAAATGTATGAATTCGATGCAAGAATCCTGGGCATTTTACCACTAATTTAGAAAGAAAACAATCAGCAAAATGAATTCAGGATTATAACCCACTGTATTTGTCATGCTGATGTGGTGGCGGTGTTGTGTTAGTTTTTTACATTTCTTTGCATACTAGAAGATATGTTGTGTCCACCCTCTTTCCATAATGGCTAAGTACAGACAGTCAAAAAGCCTGAGGCTGAATCGATTTCAGTCTTTTCAGGGTAGTCTAAGCTGAAGATTGAACCAATAAATGAGTGAATAGACATTCACTTTTAATTCCGGAAATTCAGCCACATGCCTGAAGCGGCTCAGGCCGGAAACTGGGGGGCGCTAGAGCATGACTCCCTGCTCTACTGGAGCAGGCTGCTTGGGTGTAGGCTAGCCCACTCACGCTGTGAGGGGGGATTTGCAGGGAGACTTAAGCTGGGAGACTGAGTTAACTTGTATGTGGAGGGGATCTGAGACAGAAGTTCAATAAACCGATTTAACTTAAATTAGGTAAGTCTGAACTACAGTAAAAGCTCTGCTATCCGGCATTCCCCCGGGAATGGGGGATGCCAGATAACAAAATATGCCAGTTAATCGAGCGGCCTGAACTGTTCAGGCTGCCGCTTCTTCTGCCCGTCCTACACCATCACCGCCCCTCCTGCAGGCCCCATGGCACAGGGGGGCTGGCTCTGCACAGCCTGTCATGGCCCTGGGCTGTGGGGGCTCAGCAGCGTATGCTACTTTGCCCTGGGCTGTGGGGGCTCAGAGAAACTGGAAGTGCCACAGTAGGCACTTCCAGTTTCACTTTACCTTACAAGCTGGTATGCCGGTTAATAGAGCATGCCAGCTTGTAAGGTGCCAGTTTCCAGAGCTTTTATTGTACATCCATCCAGGTTTATCGTAAACTGGTTTCAGCCATTTTGAAGGCAGTTTATGTGCACTCAACTTCTGTTGTGTTACGTATTTGAACTGATTTCTGATCACTTATACCAGTTTACATGTAATTTCTGTCCCTAGCCAATGTCACTATCCTTTCCATGCACATTATGTATCTCAATGTTTGCAGATTCTGCAAAGAATATATCAAGGAGAAAATGCCAAATGATTGTTACTTTTGCAGCTGAGCTGGTGCAAGGCAATGAGTTTTGTTCATTATGATGCATGCCTGAAATGTGTTGGAGTTTTGGATTTGCACAGGTTCATGCCCTCAGATTGAACCATTGGGACTCAATTGAAATCTCCCACTTTCCTGTGGTTCCCTGGTGAAACTCTGCAGGACACAGCGTTCCATATGGTTGAAGATAAAGAGAATGACTCATCACTGCTTTCTTTCAGTTTTACATCACATGAAATTAAATTGATGTCTTGCTGAATCAGGCCCAATGTGCTTGAATTATTATTTCACAGTGATGGCTATTCATTGACATTTCTGGAATGAGTTTGTTGGTCTCAGTCCAGTTCTCAGTGAATGGATGCATTCAACACTAAGGTAACCATCATAGCTGGCACTAATAATTTCTCTCAGCAGCTTTGGAAAAAGAATTGACACTGAATGAGCTTTGTGGAAAGATAGTCTTTCACCTCCTTAAAACAGGGTTTTGTAATTGATTGATTAGCACAGCAGTGACTTCAACCATTGGACTGGAAATCCAGACAGCTGAAAGGCTAGTTTCTGTTGCCAGAGATTTGTTATGTGACATTGTTACTTCATCGCAAGTTATTTAATCTCTCAGTTGTAAAGTGTAGAATAGGTAGAAAAGTCCTTCTGTGTCTTATAGGAATGTGTTTAGGATAATTAATTAATATTGGAGGGGTAATTGGCTACTATACAGAGGAAGTTAATGCTATATATATATTCTATGGGTAAGAACACTAGCATGGAATTGATTGGATTTTTTTTTTACATAAAGGTGAGCAAACTTGATTTTGCAGTGCATAATAGTTATTACATATGTGCCAGATGGAACAAGTTGTTTGTTTCTGAAAGTCAGTAAAGTGGAGAAATTTAGGCAGGAATTATACACAGTATTCTGAGCACACTTTGTGTCAAAAGGGGATGCCCGTATGCTTTTTAGTGAGTAGGAATAAGCCTATAACCGTTACAAAATGGTGGACAGATAATAGATAGAAGGCCGTATTTTTCATATTCAGGTTGAGGGACAGCATGAACTTTATATAGGCATAACAAATCATGCAAAACATATGCCTTCATACAATTTCCTGAAGTCAGTAAAATATAGTAATATATAAACTATATTAAATTTCAAAACCTGTTCTTTTAAAAATGAAGTCTTAAGATATAGTAAAATCAATATGGATCTTAAGGGCTGAAAGTCTTTTCTAAATGAGCCAGCCAGGAAAACATTAAGATCTAGGGGCAAACATTTTCTAGTAACTCCAGTAATTTACTAGAGTTTAATCACTTGGTGAATTACTATAGTATTGGCCTCTTGATTCCCGGATGGTTCTAGGCAATCTGGGAAATGTGTCACCTTTTGCTAAGAGACTTAATGCCATGGCCATTTAAAAAATGCCCAAGTGTAAATCGCATTGTCATGGTAAGTAATGAATATCATGAACTTGTATATACAGTGATCAAAATAAGCTTTTCTTCATGTTAAATCATTGTTTCATTCACTATGAATTTTCTATATAATGAATGAGAACTAATTGAACCAGCCAAGGATCTATTCCATAAATTAGCAGTTCTGGTAATTGATTTTTTTTCATAAATTAAGTTGATTTATGTGAACTGAAGAGGTGATTTTATAAATATGCTGGAATTTTGGAACGTACGTTTCTCAGTGGCTGGAAATTTAGTAATAGTGATAATAATTAGAATAATAATAATGATTATATATATATATATATATTGGTATTGCAATGGTATTTATGTGTGTCTCCAGTACTTCAGCAATGTTAAAGGCATAAGAAATTAATTCTAATTGTGTGAAGGGCAAATATATTTTAAATAAACCCCATGGTAGTGAAAAGTGCTGAATCTTTACACTTTAACAGCAGCCTAGAGATAGTAAAAATTTACTGTCAGTACAAGCGCCCACATAAGTCTGACACAATTATCAACTTCACTGAAGTATTTGTCTTCAGAAAGAACGAACTAGTTGATATCATCTGCCATGGTGTTTTTGGTACTTTCTGAGCACTTAATAGTTCTTTAGGTGGGCATGAATAATATTCTTGTCACACTGATATTTCAAAATCAGATCAAGAATCTAGATGTTAATAATAGGCCACTAAATGATTTATCTAGCTCTCCTTTTGCATAATTTAACAATACAGCACCTCTCATTAGTATGACATAGGAATTCTTTCTTTATTGCTCTTGGAAACTCAACTCAAAATTGTTAACTGTATGTGCCCCAAAGTGCAGCAAGTTACCATTTTTTTTCTTAGCTAGAGCAGATAAATTCTTCCTTCATAACATTTCATTTTTTTACCCCTAACTATTTCTTACTCTCACATCCTACTCCTTTGTATTTGCAACCAGATGAGGACATCATTGCAAGCACTCATCATATCTGTTCTTACTAGTATCTCTGTTTCAAATCAGACTTTAACAGTAGTAGCAGTATTTGTCAAATTGCATGATAAACCTATACCTAGAACATTTTCCTGTATATGAAAGGATTTGGCAGTGTTCAGTGGATTTGTCTGAAGACCTGAAATAATGCTGCTTCTAGGAGATCAAAGTATGCTATCTTTATGCAGTCTTAATGTGCCTTTAAATGTAAGCCGTCTCTCTCTTGTTAATTGCTTTAGTACCACCACTGGAGCAAATATTTTCAATGATTGATTGTACAGATTCTTGTGGGCAAGTCAGTGTTTTTACCAAAGGAACACAGAATTTGTGTGAATAAAAGATAAATGGTGTAACTCAAAGGCTAAGTAAGTCTCACAAGGCATTAAGAGGACCTATTCGAAGCTCGCTTTCAAACAACAGATCAACAAACTGAAGTGATTATCCTTTTGTAAGGAGTGACTGTAGCAGTGTGGTTACATGGCCGTGTAAGAGGGAACCCAAACCCTGTTACTCGGACCCAATGTGGGGCAGGGTGGTGGTGGTGAGGAGACGGGACTTCAAGAAAGCAGCAGGGTAAGCCAGCTATGTGGGGCTGTAGGGAAAATACTGCAGGCTGGCCCCTACTTAAGAGGTTAAAACCTCTGTATGCAGCTGGGTGGGGAGCATTACAGAAAGGAGGTAGGGCTTTGAGGCATATTAGCCCAGAGCCTGAGCCAGAGCAGGTCATTGGACTTTGCATGCAGCAGGGACAGAGGCTCCCCAGTGAAGCTGACTGCAGGATGCAGTGTATAGGAGTACCCAAGCTATGCCCAAGGGTGAGGATGAGCCTAGCACTAAAGTTTGTGGTTGGGCATGGAAGAACTCGATGAAAGCAGTTTGCTTATGTTCCTGTTGTGCTGGGGTTTCTCTTTGCTTATGTTTGTTGGGAACTGGAGGAATGGGAGTGGCTGTCAGGGTGGAGGAGACAATGAGTGGGGTATGGGGCAGGCAGCCCCTGCTGCAAAAGCTGAGGCCCAGAAATCCAGGGCCCAAGTTAGTGGACCTGAGCTGAGTGACCTCAGCTAGAGGACCCGGGGATGAGGCTGAATAGGATGAAGCCCAGACAAGGGTTGGGGCTTGAGGGTCCAGTGTGATTCTGGGGCAGAAAAAGAGAGGGAGAGAGAGAGACTTTGTGTGGGCCCATAAAGTAGCAAAGAAAGGACTAGGAAAAACGTCTACATTTCACTAGCCTCTAAAAGTCCATCTGTCTGGTGCACCAGTAGGCGGTGCTCCTGCACTGAGCCACCCACCTCACTGCACCCAATCACCTTCCAGGCTCTGAGTGCATCACTCGGGGTACCTCACATCTAGTTGACCCCCTTCCAGGGCTTATCTGCTAGCCTAGGGGTATTGATGCCACCACCCAGGGTCTGGCTTGATCCTGGCTCTGTGCCCCCTGAGAAACAGGGCCACTTCAAGAACTCAGGGTGCTTATCCCAAACTGAAGCACAAGTAGCAGTCTCCCTAAGTCAGCCAAACTAAGGGGACTCCAAGGCATAATCTAGCCCCTCTCCCAATAAGTCTCCCACTCTAGGTGCAAAGGAGAATGTTATTGATTACAAGGAGTAGGTCTGGAATAGCGTACAGGGTAGAGCAATATTATAGAAATCTCATGGAACAAACAGGGTGTCTGGGTAGCCTTTGATCTCGTATCTGAGTTACTGCAACCTATATATCTAGTTAGATCTCAGGCAGCTTACTCACGAGTATCATCCAGAGGCAGGTAGAGATTCCCTCTGGAAGCAGGCAGCTCATTGATCATGAGTTTCAACAGAGAGGGCAAGTTTCAGATGGTCCAACTCTTCTTTCTCTGAGTTTTCATCATGGCCATTGCCCTGTCTCCTGGGCAGTCCTTATCTTATATAGCACTAATGACCTCATTTACCTGGTCCAATGGAGGTCAGCACCAGTTGGCTAGCAGCTAACCAATTTGAAATGCATCACTGGTTGCTGGGCAGACTGCCAGGGTCTCTAGAACAACAGGGAGCCCAAGCCCCTCACCCAGGTTTATGATGCCAATCAAGTTGGCAGAGGGATTAGGTTTCCACCCTCCCTCAGGCAAGTATGCAACTCAGGGTACCTAAAGAGAGAGGATGTCTGCTGTCTGCAGGGCCCATGTTAACCAAATTGCTACAGCACAGTTTTTGTGCAGAGACGGAGGTGGCATTCTGCCACAGCCTCCACTCTTCCTTAATAACATTAAGGTGTGGTAGGTGAGACAACAGGAGAAGACCTAGAAAGGCAGGAACAAAGGCTGGACAGGACTAAGGCAGCCCCAAGACTATTCTAGGGCAACCTGAGTGTGCATGCAGTCACATGGTGTCTTCTCTCAGAAACCACCTGGTTATGAGAGGAATTTCATTAAAATTGAAGTGCCTTTACCATCATCTTGATCTGATGAATTTGCAAATTCTAACTGGACTTTTTTTGACCAGCTCTAAAAAAACAAAACAAAACAAAAAACAAAGAGAGATAATGTTATTGACCTCCTTCTGAAAAGTGCTTTCAAATGTACTGATGAAAATTACTGTATAACAGCTAGGTATTATTATAATCACATCGGGGAAAAAGTCTGCAGAGTGTAGTATTATATAAATTACTCTCATGGTGAAGAACATCACAGATTTTTCATTTTTATTTATCTTCAGTTGCTTTCAAGCACGTCCAATTGTTGACAATAGTGAAAATGGGCACAGTTTAATAGTGTTCTCACCTATGTATTTATCTGTAGCAAACCATTGAGAATCCCGATTACATTTACTGTCACCAGCCCATGAAAGTTGTCACCTGTGTCCCTGATTTACACGCGGGGCTGTAATCATAAAACATCTTAAAAGGAAAATGCGTGAGACTGACTGCTAACAATTGCAGAAAGAAGTTGTCATAAATCAACGGCCAGAGTAGTGTCAGTTCCTAAAACAAGATTTTTATTCTCAGCAACATTTGTTCTTTAAAACTTAACTTTCAGGCCCACACATTTGTTAGCTCAAATATATGAAACCTCCAGTTGCTGGGAATTAAGCTGGATATTGCAGGGGCTGTGCCTTTTTTGGAATTATTTTTGAAAATAAGATAGTAGGCCCGTTCTTCTCAACAGAGGTGATTTTTAAAGTATTAATGGGGGGTTTGATCCAATTTGGCAGGCATATTCAAAATGACAACTCCTTGACATAGTAAGTTGAGATGGAGGTCATATCTGACATCCTAACACAAATAAAATATTTCTAATTAATTGAGGTGACTTTTGTGAGGCTTGTTCTGGGATAAACAAGTCCATCCTTCTGGAGACAATTTTTTGCTGTGCAAAAACCTGAGTTTTTAGAGTGGTCATTATCATTTGGCAATGATAAGTCTTCAATATCACTTTGTTATTTGTAGTTCTAGTTTTTAGTTGCATCAACCCTGAGCCTAATGGTTTCTGTGACCTGTGTCACTTTTTCCTTGCTTATGTTGGATCTAAAGAAGCTCCATGAGTTACAACTTTTTCCCTGACCCAACAGATGTTAATTTTGGGGGGGAGGAGGTTGGGGGATTGAGCTCCATCTTGGAGTGACTGGGTGTCTACAGTCACTCTCCTGTAGCGCTGCCCCTCCTGCTTCTTAGCTTCCATACAGTCTTCAGAATGCAAGGGGTACAAGAGATGGGAGGGAGCTCAGCGTGGGGTTTTTCCTCCAATTCACCCATCCCACCCTCCAGTGCAGGCTGGGCAACCTCCAGGCAGAATTTCCTCCCCTTCCTTCTCCTCCCTCCATTCTCAAGACAGCACCAGAGGCAGATATTGCCAGATATTAATGAACATTTGGAGCACCTTCATCTGAACCCTCAGATAATGAGGGTGCGCCCACCTTGCCTCAAATGCTCGCTCATGTGCCACCTTGGCACAAGCTGTAGAGGATGTTCATTGTCTGGCTTCATGGGTTCCCTGCAATGAACTTCTGTTGTCCTTCTGGCTCTCATCAAACTCGCCTGCCTCAAAGGTTAAGCCTCGAAGTTCCCCCCAGGAAGGACCACTCTGCTCATGGGATGTTCATGGGGCGCCACCTCCCCTACACCCCAACCTTATGCCAACCTCTGGCAGGATGTCTGGTCTTGAAACGGCCCTCCTCCAGTATGGATGTACTTTGCATGGTCTCTATACACTATCCCTTCTGCTCCTTGAGGAAGGATGTCCGGTTACCTCAGGTCCTAGATCTGAGCCCCCATTGAGTGGGTCAGCTCTGTTCCTGGAGCCGGTGGGATGCCCCTGTTGGGCAGAGGTAAAGGAACAAAATGAAGAAAAGAAGAAAAAAGAAAATGCAGGAGAAATTCCAAAAGACCTTCCAGTCCAGCATCCTACTGGCTTGCTCAGCAAGCCCTCCTGCCCCTGCTTGGCAGTGCTCCTCTGACGCTGGTCCCTCGGGGTCCCCTTATCCTTCTTGCCCCCAGCCCAGTTCCCCGACCTGGTACCTGAGAGCTCCTCTGTCACCGCGCTCGACGTGTTGTGGTCCGGCAGTTTCACTGTCCTGTGTCCCCAGCAGTTTTAGGGGTGCGTCACCCCCAAAGCTCCTCCCCATTCGTAGCTCAATTTTAGTGCCCCAGGTGGGGAGATCCCTTGCAGCCTCTGCTGCTGCTCACTGTCTCGGCGATCCCTGCCTGTGCTGGCTCCACCTCTTCCCAGTGTGGAGAGCCTCTGCCTCCTCACTCACCCTTCCCGCCATACTGCCAGCATCCGCTTTTATCCTTGCTGGGTGGTATGTCCTTGGTATCAATTTTATCCTTGCCGGCTGCCGGCCTTAATTGTATAAATGTGCGGCTTGTGAGATGTGTGGGCTTTTCTCCTCGGCATTTCAGCATTGCTTCTCCTGCAGGTAAGTAAATTTCAGTTTTTCCCTCTCCATTTTTTTCCTGTGCCGATCCCTGTGGGCGGGGCTTCCCAGTCCCACTTCTTGTTCTCCCCAGGACAGAGGGTTTGGTTTGTCATGTGATAGAACATTTTTTAAGGACTTTGAAGCCATGTACTTCTGTCAGTGCATAACTGTAGAGCGCTTCAGAGGCCTGATTGTACAACAGACTGTCAGTTCTGTCAGTACCCTTTATGTATCTTTTGGCATCTAGTGCCAGAGGAGAGAAAGTGGCTACCCAAAGCAACTTGGGAACTTCCTGGGTTCCCTGCAATGAACTCCTGTTGCCCTTCTGGATCTCCTCAAACTCGCCTGCCTCAAAGGTTAAGCCTCGAAGTTCCCCCCAGGGAGGACCACTCTGCTCATGGGATGTTCATGGTGCGCCACCTCCCCTACACCCCAACCTTACGCCAATTTCTGGTGGGATGTCTGGTCTTGAAACGGCCCCCCTCCGGTATGGATGTACTTTGCATGGTCTCTATACACTATCCCTTCTGCTCTATACATGGTCTCTATGCACTATCCCTTCTGCCCACGGTCTCTATACACTATCCGATCTGCTCTGCCCCATATTCCTCAACTCCTCATAATAACACTTCCCTTCTCATTTTTTCACACCCTTCTTTGGGGAAGGGATTAGAGTTAGTACAAAACCTCACACAGTGCATTTGCAATTTGCCTTTACTAAGTGCTTTGCAATTTTACTACTATAGAATTGCTTCTCTCTGTATTGTCGCAGCTCCTCATTGATCGACATCGCTGACTCCCCTTGGAGGGAGGGTATTCTATTTAGGCCTCAATCTTTTACTTCCTTAAAGGTGGGATCCTCCAGTGTGTTCCCTCACTTTTTTCACTGACTTCAGTGGGACTTTACCAGTTCATACCAGTTGAATATAGAGTTCCAGATTTTTTTTAACCCATGCTTAATGAAATCAGAAAATAATTTGCTAGAAACTTCAACTTGTCATTTTGAAGCTTGTTTTTTGTTGTTCAGATTTTTTTTGCTGTCTTGAATAATTTCATGAATAGTATAAATTTTCATTTTTTTTTTTTAATCCATATGCATGTGCTTACATTTAGTGAGCTTGGCTTTTTTTCATGCAACTCTGTAGCGTTTAGTTTACACTCTTTATGCTTAAGGAAATCAATGCAAATCTAAATTTAAAAATAAAAAGTCAATAAACGGCTTGTGGAAATTATGGTAAATGAAAAATCTCTTCAGCTAGATATTGACTTTACAACATGATTAAATTATAACCATCCTTTTTCTCTTATGCATGAGACCTACTCTGACAATTTCCTTTTTTTCCAGTGAAAAGCTTTTTAACAGTGTCAATCCCTGGTGATCTTGAGCTGCTTTTACATGCTAATGTGCAATTTTTATTATTTTTCTTAAGCAAGTTCCCCCGGTATGCCACATTTCATGGCAATTTATGTTTGATCCTATTTTGGCTTCTGAGTCGCAGAAGTGTTTCCTCAGGCCAAATAACTTTCTAACTCTCAACTCCATTGCTCATCCCACCTGCACGCTGGTATATGGGCCTCTACCTCATTGATCCTGTGATGAAATTGGAGTAAATTGAAACCACAGAAAAGAACGCATGATAAAGTGCTAATCCCACAAGGGCAGTCAGCTTAAATAACACTTAAGAGCAAACTTTGCTGAACAAGCAGGCTCTTTGTGTGGTTTTTGCTGAGGGACAGTGTTCATTTTAAATCAGCAACACACACTGGCCAGAAGTTGCTTCACCTGTTGAGTCTGCAACATGATTTGCTATAGCATCTCTGATAGTGTGGAAATAAAGTTAAATTGAATTTACTGTTATAGATGGGCATTTTTTGAACTTTAGTACCTTGGACAAGGAAGAATTAGCTGAGGCGCCGAAGACCCTGCTTCAATTTCTAAGCTTCCGACATGTGGGCAAGATCCACAAAAGGATTTAGGTGCCTGTAGTGTACCTTACTCTAACCATAGGTCCCTCAGTGCAAAACTGCCATTCTCCAGACCCTTGCACAGTGACTGCCTAGCTCTGAGGGTGGCCAAAGTTGGTGGGCATCACTTCTCAATCCTCAGATTCCCCAGGTGCCTAAAGTCCTGCTTCTTTGCAGCCCCAAAAGTGCCTCAGTCTGCTGTCTCATGCCTATCTCATACCTAGCCCTGTGAGGATTTATAAACTAGGCATTCTTCCACCTATGTCTATAGGTAAGCATGACTGGAACATAACTAATATATTGGGCTCCCCACAAAACAGTGGTGAGTTGGCAACTTTTGTTTTACAATTTCTCAGTGACTGGGAGCACTTGCCCACACTGTGAGAGACTGGGATTATATTCCCTGCTCTTTCCGAGGGGACCTGACACCATCTCTCTCTCAAAATTGTTCCCCTGTTAGTACCTTGATAGTCTACTCTCGGGCTAAGTAGCTCTCCACCCTTCTTGTTGAAGCTGTTCCCTTTTACATAGAATAATTAAAGAGTCTTAGGGAAAGAACAAACATGAGTATGTTCCTGTAGCCTAATGGGAGGATGGACCTCTGTGTTTCAGTCCCCACTTGAAGGACTGTTTCTATATTTCACTCACTTAAACAGGCTTTTTAAGTTTTCTTGATTTTTACTGAAATATTATTTAAAAAATAAAATCTTGAAAGAAATTAAAAGATAGAGAGATGGCCCAACACAGCTGAAACCTGAAACACTGGAAAAGCGTGGGGAAGGACATTCTACCTCTTAGGCATTAGGCCGGTTAACAATATCCTCTTCCTATAATCCCAGGCAGTCAGAACCAGGAATTGCATGAACAGATTCGGGGCCCCTAAAACAAGAGAAGCCTGATATGTTGCTTACTGAGCACTAATAGCTTTGATGGCCTCCTGTTTCTGTATTCTATGTAAAGGAGGCAATGGATAAAATTCATAAGCTGTCTTGGGAACAGGGAATATAACTCTTGCCACCTGTATAACAGGCAAGAGTAGAAACAGCCGTCCCTGAAGCGTGATCAGCTGTGCTGTGATATGTCATGGCATAACTGATTGTGCTTCATGGACACCTATCAACATTGCTGGTAGTCACACACACTTGGGGAGTGTCTGCAAGTGAGCAAAACTCTTCTTCTCGCAGACACTCCCCAGACATGAGCAGAAGTCACTATGTGAGACACTTTTCCGGCAGCAGCATGGGGCATGGGCTGTTACTACGGAGGTGGGACCCCACTGTAGGAGTTTTCCCACTCCATGCTTGCAGATGCACACCAGGGAGATCCACTGCAGAGGATTTCCCCATCATGGTTATCACTGTTGCACAGGGCACATCTGCAAGCAGGGAAAATTTTTATGGTGGCATAAAGGTGACATCTGTTATGCCCAGACCACTAGATCGTGGAGTGATGCTCACTCTTGCACCATCTCTCTTCTGTACAGTGCCACAGTTTCAACAGGAGGAACAAAGCATATTCTTACCCAGATGACTTACAGTCTTAGCTAGACCATTCTCCTGAGAGATGAAGCTATAGACTTTGAAAGCCTTTATGATTAAGTGGAAAGTAAACCTGGGTCTCCTTCTTTTCAACATGCATATTAAAGTGGACACTACCTCTACTAGCCCCTCCTCCTCCATCTGTCTTTTAAAAAAAAAAAAAGTGGCTAAAACTGCATTTTGTAAAAGACCCTGATCCTGTCAGTGTGTGTCCTGGGCATGCTCTGGAAATGTCTACTAAATCAGACACTTGGGGGAGTGTAACAGGCTGTAGGATGACAGCCTGCATCAATTAGCCAGCTGGGAACAAGCCTCAGCTGGCAGGCAATTAGCAATAATGAGGGGAAGTGACTGGCTGATGGGAAATAAAAGAACAGGAAGAGGAAGTATGAAGAAGGAGCAGCTGAACTCTGTGGTACAGATTGACCCTGGGGTTTTGAAGCCTGTGTTGCTGGGACAATTTAGACTGTTTTGCTTTCACCTAAGCCCTGGGAAGCAGAGGGACCCAGGGCATCACAGTGTGTGGTTTTGAGTCCGGAGAAAGACTGTGTTACTTGGATTGGACTGAAGGGCTTGAGGACTGATTTGAGCTGGGTGAGCTGGCTACCTGCTACATGGAGATGAAGTGGAGAAATGCCTAGTCAAGTTACCCTGGGGCCGTCATCATCATAGCTGGCAGTTCCTCAGAGTTGAGCTTGATGTCCATCGGGCTTCACGGGTCCTCAAGTGACTGAGGAACCCAATTCTGGATACACACATTCTTCGGCAATGGGGGCATGTGGTTGCATGGGGGAGTAGGATTCACAGCCCTGGGTCAGAATCCTTCTCCTTCCTCTGCTGCTGCCATTTGCTGGAAGTATCGAGTCACTGGGCCTCAAAGTGATGGGGCAGTAGGAGAGGCTTGGACCAGCGTGGAGAACATCTGAATGTGCACAGCCATGCTTGTCTAGACACGGCCAGGCAGTCCTATTCTACTCTGACTGAATCCCTGGAAAACCGTTTATGCAAAAGGTGGGTGAGTCCTTGTCCTCGCTGCTTATTTGTGACCCAATCTTATGGGTCAGATGACAGAGTGATACCAAAGCACCGAAAACAAATAGTAAATGATAGCAAGGCGAATTTGGAGGTCCAGAGCCTAGGGCTCCTGCTTCAACTGAAAAATATCCATTGGCTTCCCTGGAAACAGTATCAGTCCCTAATTGTGAATAGGAAACATGAACACCTGTGGTCTCTGATTCTGATTAGCAAATACCAAACCTTTTTATTCAGATATTCTTTTACCCCTTTACAAACAAAAGGGACCGTCTTCTGTCTGAAACCAGCCATGAAAATAATCAGGATAACAGGAGGGGGAAAAAAAACACAAAGGATCAGGAGGTCATAGTTTTGTTTTGTTTTTTCTCCCACCCTTTCTTCCCAAGCCTCTATTACCACAATCTTGTTTATTTCTGTTTTATTTATGGACGGAGGCAATTAGATTCTCTCTGAGCAGTCTTAGTAATTATTCACCTCCTCAAAACTGGTAGAGGATCTGATGAGGCAGAATCCATCCTATACAAATATGAAGTGACCAGCGTGAAAAGCTCTGGCTGGAACCTGACAAGAAATGTAATCCAGGAAAAGCCTCTGAATCTATCTAAATTAACACAATTAGGACTCATTGAACCCATCCCCCAGACTCACTGTCAAAATGGATAAACAAGCTTTCAGCTGTGTGTGAACACGTAATCAAATAGAGTCTGAAATTCGTGGTGAGATGTGATTGTGCTTTGGACGCAGTGTCAAAATCATTATTTTACCTTGGACTTTTCTGCTTCTTATTCCTCTGCCTCCAGCTCAATAATTTATCTGTCATACATTCAAAAGAACACAAGATAAACAGTGAGGACTAGCACATAGAAAGTAGCAGGGATCATTGTGGCACAGTATGAATTAGAGAAGGGCCGAAATAAATAAATAAAGTAATAAACTCTATTTGAAAACTAGCCTGAGCTATAACAGTGATTCAGTAAGACAGATATTATTAGGCATAATGAAATATTAATAGGATCTTCCATTTATATTTCCTCTTTTATGCCAAGGCTCCTGAAATACTTTCCAAAAAGAATTACTATGCAGCCTTATGAAATGCAGCCACTTCTGGGCTAGGCGCTATATCATAAAACATACATTTCTTACACATAGGGAGAGAAGGATTCCATTGCAATACAATTATCCAAATTAGCATATGGCCAAGATATTGGGATTAAAGGCCAGATCCAGTAAAGCAGGAGCGTTAAACCTGCTGCTCACAGGCTGAAGCTGGCCCGTGGAGAGATATTATCTGGCTGCCAGGGCTCCTGCAGGGGCTGGGAATTTTAGGATGCATTTTGGCAGCAATAGGGCAAGCAATGGCTGCATTAAACCCTGCAAGTCCACGATGCAGCTTACCCTGCTGTCTCTGCTGCTTGTCCTGCCATCAGAGAAGGGTCTGGATCTCACCAGCAAGAAGCCCTGCAGACTGGGTCTGACTCGAGGAGCACAATGAGTTTGATGCCTTTTTAGTAAAGGGTATATTTGCCTCTAAATTAGACCATGCAACAGCTCAATTTTAGATGCCTGGAAGCTGGAGTGGAATCCAGAACCCAGAGTTCGATGATCCCTATAGAGTGCTTGAACAGAGTCTGGTATTTGAAAGCCTGTGCCAAGGAATTCACACACTAAACATGTAGATGCCTAGATCTAGCAAATAACAAATGCTAAGTATCGGGGTGTATCATTACTTCCAGTTACCAATCTGGATGTTAAGAATCTGAATGAGAACTGCTGTGAAAGACCCTTCACCCATTTGAGAAGCCAGCCCTCAGGGTAAGGGTCAAAATATAGTTCTACAAAGAACTGAGCAGAGCTCACTGGTGTTTTCAGAGGATGAAGCTTTTATTATACTAGCTACTAATCTTTGCTGAGCTTCTAAGATACATCTCCAACCTTCAGCCTACAAGGCTAATGGCTAGTGTTTAGGGTGAGCAAGTACTCTGCTTCTGCTGGCACTGGGCAGCTAAGCATACAAAAGGAATGGGGTAGAAGGAAAGCAAGGAAGAGGGACTCCACTGGGGAAGATGCGTGGAATATAGGCTCCAGTTTCCCAACTGTTCATGCATTTAACATTAAAGAGTCATTGGATTTACAAAAAAAATTCTGGTACGAAGGACCAGAACCAGTACTCCCTCCTCCCAGCTTACTGCCCTACATACTAGAAGTGCTGACAGATGAGTGGCTCCCTGCTCTAACTCATGGCACTTCACAGAAAGTGCCATAAGTTAGTGACCCCTCTCCCCCAACTCAACAGACATTTGCCATTGGGTTGGGGACTGGGGGACCGAGCTCCACTTTGGAGCTGATGGGCAAGGAGCTGCCTGTCTGCAGCCTCCCCACCCAGTTCCAGTGTTGTCTGCAGGAGGGGTTTGCCCAGCCTGAGCTAGAGGAGGGGCAGATGGATTGGAAATGTCACTTCTGTTAGTGCCCTAGATTACAAATTGAGCCTTCTTGTTTGCTATCCTCTTGCACCTTTGGTTTTGCTTTTTTTTTTCATTTTTAGTGGCCCATCGTCAATAGGACAGGTGATATTCTGTGGTGGGGTGCACTATAGTACTATCATGAGAGATGTGGATTTGAATCCCCTCAGACTGAGGAAGGTCTAGAATACAGGTCTCTCTCTGCCTGGGTATGTTCTCTAACTAGTAAGGTACTGTATATATTTCTAAATTTCCCAACAACCCCCCATTCAACCACTGACCAAAACATGAGATCAGTGACCATCACCACATCCTCTTCTGTCTCCGTTTCTGAATTATAGCGTTCATGGCTAATGAGTTTTGTGATGAACAAATTGTTGTTGGTGTTACGTATTCATGCTCTGAGCATATCCTTGGATCAGGCCTTTCAGGGGACCAGGGCATTGTATGTGCATCTTTCTTGCATGGCCAAATTGCTTAGGCAGATGTTAGGTGCTGAACTGCTCAGCTGAGCACAGAAACAGACCTTAAGGGGATTTCTAGTGAAAAAAAAATAAAAAAATGGAGCACATAGTGAGCGTGGTTGTCTTCAGTGTTAGGTGGTTGCTGTGCAGGGATCCTTTGGATTAGAATTGGAAGAGTGGCTAAGTCCTGTTTCAGATGTCTAAATCCATTTTTGATCTGTCCCTTATATCCTAATTCTTGCAAAAGTGTTGGCAGTACAACCATTGGCTTCTCTTCAATTTGCTGAGTTAGGTTAGCACCAAATATGATCTGTAAATTATCAACACACCCCCATCCAGCCATTGGCCTTGCTTTGTCAGATTGTGATACAATTAAAAAGCCACAAATAATGTTATTACTTACAGTGCAGTTTATAATGGTTTGCCTTCGCCCTCCTTTAACTCCTAACTAACAGATGCTTAGCAGAGAAATGTAAACAGTCTGAATAAAAGTCCCCTGCTTTTCCATTTGATCAGGCATCGTTTCCTCTGTATGTGTAATTTAATAATCCCACCACCTCTTCAGTCATTCAAAGAGTCTTCTAGAGAAAACAGACAAAACCTGAATTCCTGAGGCAGCCAGGGAAATTTTCATTTAACATTTAAAAAAAAACCTAGAAATGCATGTTTCCCTTTGCACATCAATCTTGAACAACAATACAGGCCTAAACTACTAACAAGTCTGATTCCTTCAGTCTGAAACCACTAAATCCTTAGCATCAATTTAGACCACTTGTTTTTTCCCCATGCTTAAAACACGTGCTGTACAGACGGTGTTACCTTAACTACTTTAGAAAATGTCTGCTGAAAATTTGGATTGTTGAATCTGTTCAGATAAGTGAAGCTTAGGCATCATGTAAGGACTTCTACAAGCTAACTCATGATGCATCATGTAAAACCGTAGCTGATTTAACAGTAAAAATATTAAATACGGTAACATTTAAAAAGCACAGTTTGTTATGCAATGCCAGCAAACACAAGTTAGCAAAATAAAGTTGCTGTTTGGATAATCATGCAATGGGATGAATTAGGATTTCTTGCCAGTGGTAAGGAATTCTCATCAAGGGGGTCCTAGCTCTGTAATATCATTCCATAGGATTTATGCTTAAGCCCTAACTTGGCCCTATGTTCATAAAACTCATTGTAACTCAGTCTGTACCATTTTGCTACCAACACTAAGAGCACTGCTGAGAATCCAACCTCTTACTTCCCTTCTGTGTGTACCCATGTCTGGCAGTAAGGCAGAGGAGATGTGTTGAGCATATGCCCTCATGGTGCTGGGGCACATTTCAGATGTGTTTAAGTGACCTGCTCTGTGTAGCTAGCAGGCTCAGATATGTGCTGAACAGTAGTAAGTGTGTGCGGGGGCTTTCTTCTCAGCAAGTGGTCAGTCCTCAGCAGGGAGAAGGTAGGGACATAACCTGAGCATGATACATAAATCCCTGGGCATTTTCCTGCCTAATCCGATGTTTCTTACAATCATAGAAAATTAGGGAAGACCTCAGGAGGTCATCTAGTCCAGGGGTCGGCAATCTCCAGCATGTGTGCTAGGGTATGGCATGCGAGGCCATTTTGTACAGCCACCCTGGGCTATGGGCAGTTCTTGCCAGACACAGAGCCTGGGATGCTCAATCCTGACCTCTTCCCTACCCTGCACCCTGAGGCACATGTACCTGGGCTGCTGGTAGCAGGTGGTGGGCAGGAGCAAACAGCTGGACTGGGGTCCAGAGTCCTGGCCAGGCTCCGTGGCTGATGGCAGCTACATACGTGCCTCAGGGTGCACATGGGAAAGAGGCCAGGGCTGCACTGTCACAACAAAGTTTGGACCCCTCGTGGCTCCCCTGGCATGCCACCATCTCATTGGTTGAGACTGGTGTGTTTTTGGCATTCAGCTAAACATTGTCAACCCTTGATCTAGTCCAACCCCTTGTTCAAAACAGGACCATCCCCAACAAAATCATCCCACCCAAGTCTCTATCTAACCAGGGCTTTAAAACTTGCGAGGATAGAGATTCCACAACCTCTCCGGATAATCTGCTCCAGTGCTTTACTACCCTCCTTGTGCAACAGTTTTTCCTCATAACTCACCTAAACTTCCCTTGCTGCAACTTGAGCCCATAGCTTCTTGTTCTGTCATCCACCACTGCTGAGAACAGTTCAGCTCCATCCTCTTTGGAACACCCCTGCAGGAAGCTGAAAGCTGCTATTCAATCCCCTAAGTCTTCTCCTCTCTAGAATAAATAAGTCCAGTTCCCTCAGCCTCTCCTCCCAAGTCATGTGCCCCAGCCTCCTAAACATTTTCACTGTCCTCTGCTGGGATCTTTTCAATTTGCCCACATCCTTTCTGGGGGGGGGGGGCGCAAAACTGGACACAGTACTCCAGATGTGGCCTCACCATTGCAACATTCCTACTAATGCAGCCCAGTATGCCACTAATCTTCTTGGCAACAGGGGCATATTGGTGGCCCATATTTAGCTTATTGTCCACTTTAACCCTGCACTCCTTTCTGACAAAGCTGCTGCTTAGCCAGTCAGTCGCCAGCCTGTACTGCTGCAAGGGATTCTTCTCTCCTAAGTGCAGGAATTTGCATTAGTCATTATTGATCCTCATGATATTTCTTTCAGTCCAATCCTCCAATTTGTCTAGGTCTCACTGAATCCTAGCCCTACCCTCGAACATCCCAGTTAGGCTTCAGAGTGGCGAGAGACATGCGTGTGAAAGCCCGCTGCACCAGAGACCTACCGCTGTGGAGCCCCCCCGCTGACCCCCGGCACAGCTGGAGGCAAGCGAGGCCCATGGTGGGAGGGGGTTAACCGCTCACTGAGTGGGAGGAGGCGACTCAGTGGAGCTGGGCTGGGTCAAGCCCCGCCCAAGCCCCTACTTCACCCAGGCCCCCAGGGAGCTATGTGATTGGAGCCACACAATCAGGCTGAGAAAACAGGTGTGCTTGCCTGCTGATGCGTGAGTTAGCACGGAGTTTGCACAGGATGATGCGCGGGAGGGCCCAAGACCTTGCCTGTGAACCCCCCAGGGTAGACAGTTCCAGCCATAGCTAGCCTACCAGAGCCATGACACGAATGGGCATGCGTCGCACCCCTGGGGTCCCCTCGGGCTCTGCAGCCTCCCCTTCTGGCACCTCAGAGACCACCACCCAGATGGAGCCCATGGTGCTGGGCTTCATGCAGACAGAGCCCCTGGCCTGTCCCTTTTTCAGGCTCTGGCATCTGGGAGCATGGCCACCTCCCCGTGTGCATTCTGCTCCCTTTTTGGTTCTCTGGTGAGCCAGCTGGAGGAGCTCCAGGCCACAGTCCAGAGACTGCGTGCCAACAGAGACTGTGAGCAGGAAATTGACTCCTACTGCCAGGCTCTTCTCCCCCAGGAGCTGGAGGGTAGACCACCATCTCCCTCCAGAACAAAGGAGGACTCTGGGACCTCCCACTCTGTCCAGTCAGGGGCATGGACCAAGGTGGCCAAGGGCCCTAAGGCCCGTCGCACCAAGGCCCCAGCCCCACTGGAGCTTAACAACAGGTGCACACCTATTACTGCTCCAGCAGAGCCTGCTAGGAAGAGATGGCCTCCACCTATCTCCCCTGGGGAGGAGGATCTTCTCAGCCAGACTGGCTGACCTGCTCCACCGGGCTTTAAGCTAAGCCCACTCAGCAAACCTTGCAAAGCCAGCAGGCCAAGGCACTTAAGGGAGCCCACCCCTGCCCCAGCCTTGGTACAATCTGTGGGCAAGGCAAGAGCCCCCAAGGGGACACTTGCCTGCCTGTAAACAAATGCCAGGACCTTGGGGAATAAGCAGGAGAAGCTCATTCTCCTGCTCAGTGCAAATAATTATGATGTCATAGGGATAACAGAGACCTGGTGGG
Source organism: Crocodylus siamensis (assembly GCF_052110815.1). Classification (NCBI taxonomy): domain Eukaryota; kingdom Metazoa; phylum Chordata; order Crocodylia; family Crocodylidae; genus Crocodylus; species Crocodylus siamensis. The sequence continues at coordinate 3,165,125 of NC_143396.1, read as the reverse complement.
ACTCAACCCATGGCTGGACCTCAGGTATAGATGGCTATCCCCTGTACAGGAGGGATCATGTAGATAAAAGGGGCGGGGGGTGTAGCTCTGTGTGTTAAGGGAAGCTATGTGTCTCTGCAAGCTAATATAGGTGACCAGGGTGGATGACTGGAGACTCTCTAGTTTAAAATCTGTGGTGAATGTGAGGCAGGGGACACAACGGTGGGAGTCTACTACAGACCTCCCACCCAAAGTCCTGAGCTTGACCAGGAGTTTGCCTCGGAACTGGCTGAGGCCACATACTCCAGGACCATGGTTGTCACGGGTGACTTCAATTACCTGGACATCTCGTGGGAGGATCACTCAGCAAAATCTGAATGGTCACAAAGCTTCCTCACGTGTGGATGACCTGTACCTGACTCGAGAAGTCTATGGGCCAACAAGAGGCAAAGCACTGCTCGAGCTGGTACTGGCTACTGGGGATAAGCTGATCACCTTCACCATCTGCTGTAAAGCTGGCAAGTCAGTCAGCAACATGGAAGTCCTTGACTTCAGCAAAGCTGACTTTGACAAGCTCAGGAGGCTTGTTAGTCAGGCCCTAAGGGACCATGATCCCAGAGAGAGGTGAATTCAAGAAGAGTGGTTGCTCCTCAAGGGAGCGATCCTCAATGCACAAGCTAAGTCTATTCCATCTCAGAGAAAAGGCAGCAAGAGGGCACAGCAGCCCTCCTGGCTCTCCAGGGATCTAGCAGTCCTCCTGAGGCTAAAAAGAAAGGCCTACAAAGGATGGAGAATGGGATTCACTTCCAAGGAGGATTATTCTGCACTGGTCCCGTCCTGCAGGGAGCAAACCAGGAAAGCCAAGGCTGCAACTGAACTCCAACTAGCTTCAAGCATCAAGGACAACAAAAAGTCCTTTTTTTTTAATATGTGGGGAGCCAGAGAAAAAGCAAGGGAAATATTGGACCCCTGATGAACCAGATGGGGCAACTGACAACTGACGCCCCAGAAAAAGTCAACCTATTAAATGGGTACTTTACTTCGGTCTTTCATTAGTCCCATGGGACGCCCATGCCCACTAAGGGACAGGGAGGTCTGGGTGATGGAGATCCCCTGCCCTCCATTAATGCTGACCTCACGAAGGAACATCTTGAGAAGCTGGATACCTTCAGGTCAGCCGGCCCTAAAGAACTACACCCCAGGGTACTCAAGAAGTTGGCAAACATCATAGTCCAGCCCCTGGCACGGATCTTTGAAAACTCCTGGCGCTCTGGTGTACTGCCCGAAGATTGGAAGAAGGCCAATGTGGTGCCTATCTTGAAGAAAAGGAGGAAAGTGGATCAGGCTAACTATAGGCCCATCAGCCTGACTTCTATCCTGGGGAAGGTCTTAGAAAAGTGTATTAAAGAGGCCATCCTTAATGGACTGGCCGATGCCAACATCCTAAGGGATAGCCAGCATGGGTTTGTTGCGGGTAGGTCTTGTTTGACCAATATCATTTCCTTCTATGATCAGGTGACCTATCACCTGGACAGGGGAGAAGAGATTGATGTCATATATCTTGACTTCAAAAAAGCCTTTGATCTGGTACCCCATGATCATCTCTTGGCGAAACTGGCTAGTTGTAGCCTTGGGTCCACCATGATCCGCTGGCTGGGAAATTTGCTCTGTGGTCAGACCCAGAGAATTGTAATTGATAGTAGTCACTCATCATGGTGTCCTGTGACCAGTGGGGTCCCCGAAGGCTCTGTCCTTGTACCTTTATATTGTTCAACATCTTCATTAATTATGTGGACATTGGAGCCAGGAGCCAACTGGCCAAATTCACCAATGACACCAAATTTTGGGGCAAAGCATCCATGCCAGAAGACAGGCGGTTGATCCAGGCTGACGTGGACAGGCTCAGCAAATGGGCAGATGAGGACCTGATGGTGTTTAACACCAAAAAATGCAAGGTTCTCCACCTTGTGGAAAAAAACCTGCAGCATCCTTATAGGCTCGGCAGTGCTGCGCTGGCTAGCGCTATGGAAGATAGAGACTTGGGGGTCATCATTGACCACAAGATAAACATGAGCCTGCAATGCGATGCTGCGGCTACAAAAGCGACTAAAACACTGGCTTGCATCCATAGATGCTTCTCAAGCAAATCCCGGGACATCATTCTCCCCTGTTACTCGGCCTTGGTGAGGCTGCAGCTGGAGTATTGCATCCAGTTTTGGGCTCTACAATTCAAAAAGGATGTGGAGATGCTTGAGAGAGTCCAGAGAACAGCCACATGCATGATCAGAGGTCAGAAAAGCAGACCTTACGACAACAGGCTGAGAGCCATGGGGCTCTTTAGCCTGGAAAAGCGCAGGCTCAGGGGTGATCTGATAAGTTTATCGGGGTGACCACCAGTATCTGGGGGAACGTTTGTTCATCAGAACGACCCAAGTGATGATGAGGTCAAATGGTCATAATCTAGTACAAGACCATTTCAGGCTGGACATAAGGAAGTATTTCTTTACTGTCCGAGCCCCCAAGATCTGGAACAGCCTGCCAGTGGAGGTGGTTCAAGGACCTACATTGAACACCTTTAAGAGGAAATTGGATGCTTATCTTGCTGGGATCCTATGACCCCAGCTGACTTCCTGTCCTTTTGGGTGGAGGGCTAGACTTGATGATCTTCCGAGGTCCCTTCCAGCCCTAATGGCTATGAAATCTATGAAATATCTACTATTCCCCCCAGCTTGGTATCATCTGCAAGCTTGCTGAGGGTGCACTCCATCTCACCTTCCAGGTTGTTGCTGAAGATATTGAATAAAACCAAGCCCTGCAGCACTCGACTTGATACCAGGTGCCAACTAAACATTGAGCCATTGATTGTTACCCTTTGAGCCCAATGATCCACCAGTTTTTTATCCAATTTATAGCCCATTTATCCAACCTGTATTTCCTTCATTCTCTTTTGATAATGCTGTGGGAGATGGTATCAAAAGCCTTGCCAAAGTTAAAGTATATCATGTCCGCTGCTCTCCCTGCAGCCACAGACCAGTCATCTCATCACAGAAGGCAATCAGGTTGGTCAGGCATGACTTGCCCTTGGTGAATCCATGCTGATTGTTCTTCCTAATCGCCGCCTTCTCCTCCAAGTGCTTAGAAATGGATTCCTGGAGGACTGCTTTATGATTTTTCCAGGGACTGAGGTGAGGCTGATTGGTCTGTAGCTCCTAAAGATGGATACTATATTTGCCCTTTTCCAATAATCTGGGACCTCTCCCAGGTGCTACAAGTTTTCAAAGATCATGGCTAGTGGCTCTGCGATCGCATCAGCCAATTCCCTCAGCACCCTTGAGTGCACTGTATCCAGCCCCATGGACTTGTATATGTCTAGCTTTTCTAAATAGTCCCTAACCTGTTCTTCTGCCACTGTTGGCTGCTCACCTCCTCCCCACACTGTGCTATCAGATGCAGTAGTCTCAGACCTGAAGACAGTGAAGATTGAGATGAAAAAGACATTGTGCTCTTTAGCCTTTTCTGCATCATTTGTCATTAGGTTGCTTCTCCATTCAGTATGGGACCCGCACTTTCCCTGATCTTTCTCTTATTGCTGACATACCTATAGAAACCCTTCTTGTTACCTTTCACATCTCTTACTAGCTGCAACTCCAGCTGTGCTGTGGCCTTCCTGACTTCATCCCTGCATGCCCAAGCAATACTCTTATACCCCTCCCTAGTCCCTTGGCAGAGGAGTCATCGGTCCAAGCTTCTACTTCTTCATTCTGCCCCCATACACTCATGCTAATATATGTCTGTAGTAGCACTATTGATTCCTATGGCATTTTTCCTAAATAATACCACCCTATGTGAGATGAGATCATGTGTTTGGTTTTTTTCCTTTAAAGCTTTGGGATATGGTACTTCCTCCCCTGTCTCTTAGAAGTCACAGTGGGCAAAGTTTTAAACCACACAGATTATCCATGAAGTGAGGAGACAAACATAAATTCATAGATTCATAGATATTAGGGTCAGAAGGGACCTCGGTAGGTCCCCTGCCTAGGCAGGAAGGAGCGCTGGGGTATAGATTCATGTTAGGGTTGAAAAGCACTACATCTTATAAAAGTGTTTAGCAAAATTTTAATATGTATAATTTTGCAGCAGGTATAATGTGGCACATTGAGCAGAGGGGATCTTTTGTGTTAGAGTCATGTCAAGTCAGGTTGCTAGTTGTTGTTCAAGGCAATCGCATGGCAGATAGAGACACAACTTGATGTTTCCAGGAAGATCAATAAATATTTTTTGCCAGTGACATGAGATTTCAGAATAAGAAAAATGACAGGAGAAGAGGAGCTGCATCAGTTACGTGGAGTGTCAGTGGGGGATTGTGTGTTAGAAATGTGGCTCAGGAGAGACAGGGTGACATGAAGCACATGTACTTGCTAATTATAAAAAAGGAGCATGGTGGAGAAAGGGAGTTACAGTCAAGAGACAAATGACACATCCACCTGCTTGAAAAGTAGCTCAGGCAATGGGAGCACACAAGAGAAAAGCGAGCTCTTAAAAGACTGAGAATATAGATTTTTTTTTTTTACCCTTTTACTTAAGGATTTCAAGTGAATTATTTGTGCTTGGCAGTCTTGTTAGATTGTCAGGCCTGGAGATTAGAGTCTCCTGTACAGTCTACAGGGCAGGGCAAGGTTTGTAAAAAAAAACAGCAACAGCACTGACATAAATTGTTCTCAACTACGACCCCAAATTCTTTTGGATGGCCCACCATTGCGAATTTAGGGGAGATCCCCAGTTACTGGCATAGCTGATGATCCCACCAGTGAGGACTGTGGTTACTGTGAGTTGTCAGAGATTTTTCTAGTATGTGGTAACCTGGCCAGAAGAATCTGGATGAGACTGACAGCTCATTTCATACATCCCAGCAAAGGTCATTTAAAGTGCAATGACTGCTGACCAGTCCAGACTTGGGCTATATGTGAAGGGAAACCCTCTCTCCCCAAACTAGGAAAAAGGGAGCTTGTTCTGTCACATGGGGCCCTGGAATAAAGACAGAGAACACCAGTCTTTTCTCAAAGGAGTCCCTTTATGGGAAAGCTAAACATAAGTTTAACTAGCATTCAGATCAGACGATGGAAATGCAAAAACATACTCATGCCTGGGAGGATGGATGTAGACAAGATCCCTGGCACACTGAGCTCTCGTCCTGTTCTTCCAGCAGCTCAGGTCCATGATTCCCCCAATTTCTCCAGGGTTACAATCGTATGTATGGCAGTTATTAATGATGTACAACTATCTACAACCTAATTGGTTATATGTTAATGAAAGTGGTAAATGAACCCCTCCCTTAGTGAAGTGAAGAATTTATGACAGATATTTAACAACTGTTCAACTAGGTTGGCCTCAGTTTTTATCATTTAGGTTTTAACTCCTGAAAATGAGTGCTATTCCTTATAGTATTTTTTTTTTCCTCTTCGGTTTAGTTGTTTTGTTTGTGTGAGTATAGTCAAACACTTAAGACAGTGCTTTCTTTTTCACATCAGCAAGCCTGTTTTTTTTACAAGGTTACCCAAACTTTGTTCCACCCTTTATATAATACAGGATGTATATGTGATGGAGTCACTTATGCCAAGGCCTCTAATGTATTCCTTACAATATGAACTAGACATATAAAAGGAAGCAGCAGCAACGGGGAGTCTGTCACCTGAACCATGAGAATTAGGATACAGCAATGCTTTTAGTGAAAGATATGGAGGCTAATTTCAAGTGTGGTGCCAACTAATGTAAGTCAACTGACATATTATTGGCACCTTGGCAGATACGGTTCCTGGAAATAAGCCAAGCTGCTACTAACTGAAAAAAAAACATAGATTATGTATAACATTTTCAGCATAAAATAAAAACAAAACAAAAAGTTTCCAAAGCTATCAACCTAGGACTGCCTATGGGGATAAATTATTTAAAAAATTGCTGAGTGTAGTGGGGCACTAAGGCGCCTGCTACTGGAAAAGCAGCAGTATGGGCTCAGGTGCTAGGGGCAACTAGGAGGAGCTAGGGGTCCACACCTGCTGAGTCAGCTGACCAGAAGGGGCAGGGCTGACCACTATAAGACCCAAACAGGAGGCTGTGGGTGCTCGCTCTCTTTCTCTCCCAACTGGCAGCCAGAAAGAAGGAGTACTGCTTGACTGAGGAAAGAGCTCGTCCCTGAATGTAGGAAAGAGAAAAAGGCCTGGATGTATAAGCCTCTAGTTACACAGGGGGAGAAGTGGTGGGGTTTGGAGGATGTTTAGCCAGGAGGTTTAACTTTGTGTTATAGCCCAGGGGCTTGTGTTATTGTTTGTTATTGTTGTTATACTGGACGATCAGGTGAGGCTATTGGGGGTTAGAAGAGGCCTCATTGGGGCTCGGCTGCAGCATGGGGACCCCAGTGCCAGAGAAGGCACAGCATTTGGGATGCATTGACCCCAGCCCCAGTGCTGACAAGCCAGAGAGCGCCAGTGGAGGCGCAGGTTGCGAGACAAGCCAGAGAGCGTCTGTGGGGCATGGAGAGGGCAATCGACCAAACAATGTCTGGTACATCTGTGAGGCTTGGGGTGTGGTACAGGGGTGGTTGGAGCCATGCATTGCCCATAAGGCTGGGGTGACCGGAACCTCATTATGGAACTGAGACGCGGGGTAGCAGCAGAACTGTAGCCAAGGGAACGAAGGGCAGCCTCCCTACAATAATTACAAAATCAAAGACATGGCGGGCGAGATTGTGAGGGTGCTTTAACACCAGCTTGTCATGATAGGGGGTGCTAGGGGAGATCACAGCCACCCCTAGGACCCTGCACTGCCACAAGTGGTGCGTTGGCCAGGAAACACTTGGCTGTGCATTGAACCAGGAGTGAGAGTGAACCCAGGGGCTGTAATAGAGATGGACAGTTTTGGTAGGAAGGCAGTGGGGCCACAGCTCAATAGGCTGGGCTGAAGGAAGGATACCCATTACCTGGAATCTCGGGAGGAAGACTGAGGCTGACCCGGGAAGGGTTGGACCAAGATAAGGACCATGCAGGCAAGAAACAGGAGAGGTCAGAGACCCAGCAACTTTGCCGAGCAAAGAAAGAGAGAGAAACTGGAAGAAGAGAGATTCTGGTTAGAATGCGAGCTGGAAGTAGCCACAGCTATGAAAGCACAGGCAGAGGACCGAGTGCAGGAAATGAAATATAGGATAAGGGGGAGCCATACTTAGGCAGTAGGAACAGATAAAAGGTTCTGAAAGGAGTTGGAAAAGATGAAAGCCTATATGGCCGAGTATAAGACATGGGAGGAGCAGGGGCTGTTCCTCGAAGAGAATCTAAGATTCAGGGAGAGTGAGAATACTCGGCTGTGAACCCAGTTACAGGATGTGAAGGAGGAAAAAATACAACTTGAGGAGCAAGTACAATCCTTTAAAATCCTCCCGGAAGATAGCCAGGCTAAGGAAGTAGAGATGAACACAGGAAAAGAACAGTTACAGACTGAAGTACAGACTAGACGAAGAGAGATCCAGGGGTTGGAAGCCAAAAATAAGATACTACGAGAGGGAAACAGCCAGATGGCTACAAAGATACAAGACCTGGGGAGGATTGAGAGGCCAGAAGAGAAGGTAATGAACTGTGTAGAAGCAGGACAGAGACCTCAAACCATAACCACCATGGATACAATGCAGGGAAGGTTGGAGGTATGGGAATCAACTAGTGGAGTATGTGGTGGCCGCCAAGTCAGAACACCAGGGGCTATACCAAGAGTTAAAAGTACTGAAGGAGGCTTTGAAGGGAGTAGAGATTCTCCTAGAAATTACCTGGGCTAGGATGCTGCACCATCCAGAGCCAGCTGAGTTCCCCAGAGACCAAGGCTCAGAGGATTTGCGAGAGAACAGTGAGTTACGTAACCAGCTACAGAGGGTAGAGGGAGAAAAAGAACAGCTTGTAGGAAAAGTCCAGTCCCTTGAAACCTTGCAGGAAGACAGCCTGGCTAAAGAAACAGTGCTAAGAGCAGCGAAAGAACAGCCAGAGAAGTTTCCCAGTGTCAGGAGTCCAGAAGGTCCTAAAGAGGAACTTGGGCAAGGCAACTGGGGAGAAGTATCAGGGAGGGGAGTCCTATAGAGGAGAAACCAGGGGTCTTACAGAAAGAGACCCTACCAGCTGTCCTAGAATACTGGGACCAGAAATGGAATCAGTGGCAGAGTCATTACATGAATGAGATGAGCCAGCTAAGGCAACAACTAAGGGAATTGTCTCTACTGAAAGTTAACAGAGGAAGCACAGGGCCCAGTCAGGGGCAACTAATGGGTGTAGACTTGGGAGATGGAGGCAACAGGGAAGGAGGAACAAGTTTCCCCAGAAAGTGAGACCTACCGCTTAATTAGCCAGGATGACACACAAACAGCCCAATGCTGAGGGCAACCAGAGCCCAAGGTAGGTCTGGAAAAAGGGGAATCAGTTCAGTTGAGCTCAGCAAAATAAATTGTACCCAGGGACATGAGATAAGGAGGAGGGTATTACGAGCCAGAAGGGGATCCCTGCCTGAGAAAAGACCTCAGGTCTACATAAACAACATCCCTAGGCAGGTCACAGGGTGGAGACTGAGAAGCATCATTGAGGAGAAAGTTGGAGGAGTAGCTCATGTTAAGATCTACAAGGGATCGGTAGGAAGACCCATGATTCAGGGGAAGATTGAGTTTTGGATAGAGGAATATGCCCAGAAGGCATTGAGGAGGCAGTGGGAGATATGAGGAAGGCGCCAAGACCTCCAAGGAGCCAGAGGGAGACAGGAGAACCTACAATTTGCCCGGAGGAAGAGACCCAGGGGTGCATGAAGGGAAAGTGGACAACCCAGAGAAAAGAGGGAGTGAGAGAGAGAAGACCCCCAGGGGGTAGGCCGGGTCTCGACCATCAAAGAAAGTGATCTACCAAGGTCGGCTAGTGTGGGGGGGACTGCCCGCAATGGGGTAAATCCCAGAAAATCCCACATGGGGAGCCTTGGGTAAAAGGCGGGTAGGAGGCGCCTTAAAACCTTTGCCACTGCAAGTCGAGATAATCAGAGAACGAGAACCCGGGCCTGAGAGATCTGTAAAGGAAGGTACCACAGATAAGAGTGAAGACTCAGCCCGGCGAGTTGAAACTTGAAGCGGGGAGGTGTGTAGCAGGGCACTAAGGTGCCTGATATTGGAAAAGCAGCAGTATGGGCTCAGGTGCTAGGGGCAACTAGGAGGAGCTAGGGGTCCACACCTGCTGAGTCAGCTGACCAGAAGGGGCAGGGCTGACCACTATAAGACCCAGACAGGAGGCTGTGGGTGCTCGCTCTCTTTCTCTCTCAACTGGCAGCCAGAAAGAAGGAGTACTGCTTGACTGAGGAAAGAGCTCGTCCCTGAATGGAGGAAAGAGAAAAAGGCCTGGATGTATAAGCCTCTAGTTACACGGGGGGAGAAGTGGTGGGGTTTGGAGGACGTTTAGCCAGGAGGTTTAACTTTGTGTTATGGCCCAGGGGCTTGTGTTATTGTTTGTTGTTGTTGTTACTCCGGAGGAGTGGGTGAGGCTATTGGGGGTTGGAAGAGGCCTCATAGGGGCTCCACGGTAGCATGGGGACCCCAGTGCCAGAGAAGGCACAGCATTTGGGGTGCATTGACCCCAGCCCCAGTGCAGGCAGTTGCGAGAAGCCCCAAAAGGGAGACAAGCCGGAGAGTGCCAGTGGGGGCGCAGGCTTCTAGACCAGCCAGAGAGCGTCTGTGGGGTGCGGAGAGAGAAATCGACCAAGCAACGTCTGGTACATCTGCGAGGCTTGGGGCGTGGTACAGGGGTGGTTGGAGCCACGCGTAGCCCATAAGGCTGGGGTGCCCGGAACCTTATTATAGAACTGAGACGCGGGGTAGCAGCAGAACTGTAGCCAAGGGAACGAAGGGCAGCCTCCCTACCATAAGTACAAAACATCAAAGATGTGGCAGGCGAGATTGTGAGGGTGGTTTAACACCAGCTTGGCATGGTAGGGGGCGCTAGGGGAGATCACAGCCACCCCTAGGACCCCACACTGCCACACCACATAATGAAAATAAAAGGGTTTATCGTTTATCATAGTTCGGAGTCTGCCTCTTGCTTCAACGTGCATGCCAAAAACACCAAAGAGTCACTGAAAATCACAAGCTATTGACTCTGAGTTGGAACAGCTCATACAGACCAAGAAGAAAGATGGTCCAAGTAATAATGATGCTGGTTTATACCTTCGGTGACCAAGGTTCATTCTGAGCTCCAGTACAACCCTCCTGGTTGACTTTGGGTATCTCACAGGGGCCAGAACATCAAAAGTAGCCAGGCACCTAGATATGATGCCAGGGCATATGTAAATAAATAGTCCAGAGTAGAGCTGTGCGTTAGTTTGGGTAGCAAAGTCTACGAGGCAGTGCTGTGTAGAGACTCCTGAAATAGCTCGGCAAGCATAAGGTCCTGTACAGGAAGCATAGTGGGATACTATACCCAGGCTAATGAACCCAGTGAGGAGAGGGCTATTAATACCACACTAATGCAACTATATTTCTGGTTCCACAGCAGGTCCGTGCAGCACTACCCAGGGTGCCATGAGGCATTGCCTTACGTTGTATAAATAATGACCACTCTTAATAGGCGCCTGGCCCTCTGCCTCGGTTCCTTTACTGTAAAATGGGGATAAAAGCACTGTTCTGCTGCATTGCAATGCTGTGCAAATAAAGGCATTAAATACCATCGGGGTCTCAAACAGTACAGTTACAGGGCCCTGGAAGTATGAGAGAGAGAAAGAGAGAGAGAGTAAATAATCAACTCATGGTTCCTGATCAAACCAAAGGAAAAAAAAAAGTTATTGTTAAATAGAGGTTTTTTTGGTTTTGTTTTTTTTTGTGTAGAAATGAAAACTATATTTAAAATCATTTGAAATATTTGAGTCAAGTGAAAAGTGTAGTTTGCCTTTGGTTTCTCAGGTGCATTTAACATTTACTTTTTAAATTAAGTATATTTTAAAATAAAAACCTCATTTTTTTTTCTTTATAAAATGTTTAAACGAAACATTACTTTTTTGGGATGGGGGGGGCAGGGCTGAGGCGGGGAAAGGCATTGGCCCAAACAAATTGATGAATTCAGTATAAATTTACAAACAGCATTGGTCAATTTGAATATATTTTTAAATTAATGAAATATGCGTCTGAAGAATTTCACGTGGCTCTAGTCCCACACCGGTAGTTGACTACGAGTCATGTACCTTTCCTGAAAGAATAACTATGCTTTTTGATTGTAACAACCTAGTTGTGGAAATCACTAACTGATAAACAAGGAGAGTGTGAGCTGAGTCATGGAGTCGAAGAGAAAATGAAGAAACTTGCTTCTTTCCTAGTAAAACAGGCAGGTGAGGGGCTCAGAGAGGACTGGAGCCATTATATTAGAATAAAAACAAACCTGTGACATGTTTCCCCATATATAGTCTCTTTGTGTTTGTTGTATTTAATTAGGTTGAATTGCTGCAATCATTGCCTCTGCTGACAGTCAGGCGCTTTAATGCTCTTGGAAGTGTCATCTTTCAGATGAGGTGTAAAATCAAGGTCCTGCCAGTAATGATTAGCAAGCACTTCATGATCAGGATTGGCAGGACAGAAGGCAGGTTCATTTTTATTAAGTGCAAAATCCCTGGTTCAGTCTATATCTGCTTGGTCCTTCGGAAACATATGAAGCATGTTCATGACTTAACACACTCCTTATGCTAATAGTTGCCATACTAACATTATGCCATAACCTTAGCGGAGTAATTTCCATACATGTATTTGATATGTACCCTTACACACACAACCTGTGGACACTAAAGGACCCACAAGATAGGACAGAGACAACATGACATCTCCTGGACAAATTCCAGCTTGGCTAATTGCGATCTGCCTCACTATGTTATAAACTAGCAGAACACAGCAATATAAGCACATATATCACACCTTCCCATAGTTTAAAACCGAACCAGTCAGCAAACTTATTTAATTTAACCCAAACAATTGCTCCCTAAAAAGGCTGTGTACTAGCTTTTCAGAACTGGCTATCCCACACACACATGCATCATTCAAGCCTCAGCTATTTTGGCTGTAAGACTTTTAGATAAATTGCGAGCAAAGATGTTGCCATTCCTGTTTCATCTCTTCAGAAATGCCCTGGAAAGTAAGCATGGGAAATTGCAACCTCCTAGGGTGTAAACAGACATCTTATTTGCCTAGGAAGAAGCCTTTTTCATGGGATCATACAGACGTAAGAGTTCAACCTTGGAGTACACAAGATAAGATATGCTAACACTTTTTCCCCAGGTCAGTGCTGTGTACATCTGTAAGTTAGGCCATTGCGAGATGTTTAAGGCCTGATGGGATCTGATCTGCTACCCAAGTGATCATGCCTCCTGTCATGGTACACGTGCATGGCAGGACAAACAATTTTGGGATTTGGGATTAGATCTTAATCACACCTTACTTCCCAGTGTAGGGGGAGCCAGGGATCATGATGATAGTGATGATTATGATCTCAGGCAGCTCCTGCACCATTTGAAAGCGGGGTGCCCATAATCAGCTGATTTGTCAGGGGCCTGGCACCAGATTGGGGTCTGGAACTGGCTCCAGTACAGTCCCCAGCCCCAACTGACAGTCAGCTTATTGTCAGGATGCCCACATGCTTTTCTTAGATCCCTGTTTCATGGACACCTTGGTGTCAGGGAGACGGTCCTTGATACCAGGTCTCCCAGGCACCAGGGATATCAGAAAAGCTGTGTGCAGCCCAGCTGGAGTGAAGCGAGCCTGAGATCAGGGAGATGCTCCCTGATGTCAGGCTTCCCACACCCATCATCTGCCTCCAAATTTGGGTGGAAGTTCAGGGGCCAGGAACTGGTTCTTCCCCCAGCCAAGCTGGGTAGGGGACAGCTGTGCTCTGGATCCTAGGGCTGCCCCATGCTGGATCTTGACAATCAGCTGAGCATCAGGACTTGTCATGTTACAGCCCAACCTGACACATGTTCAATTTAAGGCAAGATGGAAACAAGCCACAAGGGTATTCCTTATATTATTCCGTATGTGGAATAACTTTATGGATCATTCATTGTATTATTGCACCACAGATTGACTTGAACATGTGGCTGGGTTACCATTTAAAGTATGATTAACAGGTTAATGGCCTCTTAAATGCAATGTGTGTCACTGGCCTTAATCATGGCTCATCCAAGTTAAATGCCAGTCATTCCAGGGCTAAGTCTGTTAGCCTTTGTTCTCTCCCTGGCTACCTAGACAGGCTAGGAGCAGCAATGCAGCTTGGTAGAGTTATACGTGTAAAGTATTGCGATGCTCCTGGTTTTTACTTGAATCAGTCAGGACTGCCTCAAATGAGACATTCTGAAGGCCTGAAAATTATCGCCAAAGAGAAAAGTTTCACAAAAGTTTATTTCATAGATTTCATAGACATTAGGGCTGGAAGGGACCTCGGAAGATCGTTGAGTCCAGCCCCCTGTCAGCTGGGGTTATAGGATCCCAGCAAGATAAGCATCCAATTTACTTTTGAAGGTATTCAATGTAGGTGCTTGAACCACCTCCGATGGCAGGCTGTTCCAGACCTTGGGGGCTCAGACAGTAAAGAAATTCTTCCTTATGTCCAGCCTGAAATGGTCATGGAGTAGTTTCTAACCGTTCAACCTCGTCATCCCTTGGGGCGTTTTCGTGAACAAACGTTCCCCCAGATCCTGGTGGTCACCCCTGATAAACTTATAGGTGGTCATAAGTTTAAGTGATAGCACAAGCTTAACAGCAAATAAAATGTGCTAAGTTAATGATGTGATGATGCAGGTTCAAAACATAGCATCTGATGAAACAGGTTGTTCCTACACAGGTTTTTGCCTCTCAAACCAATCTCTAGTATACTACCTTGCCCTACCTTCTCCTATACAGAACACAGGGTGCATCTAAGAGCATCATTAAGGTGACTTGATAAACTCCAGTGCAGTTTGCTTCACTGTAATGGAGCATCATACATTTTCATTTAAGAGATGGTCATTTAAATGAATAGTGGTGTCCTGGCTGTCTTATCCACAAGCAGAGTGTTTCTTTCATTGCGTGGTATGGGCTAGTCTGTGCTGGTCATTGCAGCCCTGTAAATGTTGGTTTTGTCATTTTTCCAATATAGAGAGAAGCCTATATTTGTACTCAGGGGTGTTAGGGTTGATCAACTTTTTATTTTGTACCAATTGCTTATGCAGAACCGCATGAGAACATAAGAAATATCATTTACTGGGTGAGGCTATAGGTCAATCAAGTCCAGTATCCCATCTCACACAGTGGCAGTGAATAGGGGAGGATGAGCAAGGCATATTCAGAATTTGCCTCTCCTGCTCTTTTCCCATTGCAGCTTCCAGCAGTCAGAGGTTTATGACGTTTTGATTCAGAGGCTGCACCCTTACATACCATATTCATTACCTACTAATGGACCTTCCTGTAAGAATTGGCCCAATTCCTTTTTGAACTGGGTTAAGTTAGGCAGCAGGTCATGGTTCTGCCCAGCTCCTTGCAGCGGTGACAGTGTGGTCCAGAGCCAGGGCAGAGCTATGATCTGCAGCCGGCTTGCCCCTGCCTGGAATATGCAGGTTGCAGATCGCAGGTCTGCCCCAGCTCTGGACCATGCTATGACTGCCACAAGTTCTCAGGGTCTGCTGAGATGTGGAGTTGAGCTGCTGGTTGGATCTGCCGGTTTTCCCACTCCTGTGTTAATGACTCAGCAGGCCTCTTCTGGCTTTCTTAAGAGTTATATACAATCTCTCGATGGAGTTGCTATTCCTCTTCTTGTGTCTCTATCCTGCATTTGACTATTTCTTTATACATGCTTGTGCTCATTTATTGTTCTTTGCAAGATCTTTCATTGTACATGTGCCTTTGAGCAGTGGGCACTGAAGCAGGTGTTGCATAGTCTGAAAGTCTGTGCCACAGTCACAGGTAGTCGAACCAATGGTATAGCTCCACTTCTTCATTAGTTCCTTGAAATGTCCGACTCTGGTACGTAGGTGGTTGAGACATCACCATCTTTGATATAGTTCATCATCCCCTGGTGGTAAGGACTCAGCTGCTGGAATATCCATTTTTCCACTGTCAGCTATTTTCTTCAGCCTCTCGTTCCACATCTGTAGTCAGTCATGTCTCTGTGCATGTGGTATTGAGAGCTTGGATGCTGGTAAGGATGCTCCTACATGACTTCAGACGTGTGTGTGCTGTGGGATGGTCATGCAGCAGGTGTCTGACATCTTCAGTTTGTCTTGATCATTCTGTCCTGCTGGCTACTGCTCTTCTGATGTCAGGTGGAGTGATGCCAGCCAGCAGGTGTACACTGTTTTGGCTGGTAGGCTTCAGATATCCTGTGATGCATTGGTAACTACCATTCAGAATGGGGTCAAGGTGCTTAGCATGTATGGATGTCTCCCATACAGGGCATGCATATTTGGCAGAGAAACTGAGAATCAGACCAGTGGGTCAGATGGGTGAGGGGCTAACCCCACCATTGCAGGTTGGTAGCTTATATAAAATGTTGTTCTGAGTGCTCACCCTTTGCTTTTATCTTCATGGTGTATGAGAGAGTTCAATCAGGGTTGACTCCAAGGTAAACTGGATTTGGGCCATGGGATATTGGGGTCCCAGATCACGTAATGTTGAGCTGGTAGTTGGCTTCGTGGTTTTTTAACTGGAAAGCATACTTATGTTTTTGGTGGGTTGGCACATAATTGGTTTTCAGTGTAGTATGAGGTTAGGCCAATTAGTGCTTCACTTTGAGATTTTTTTTACACAGTGAAAGTCAGTGTTGTGGGCTATTAGGTACACGTCTTATGCACAGATGAATCTTTTTGTTTCCAAATCAGTTGGTTGGTCATTTGTATAGATGTTATATAACAGCAGTGCAAGCACACTTCCTTTGGGGAGGCCATTAATCTGCCACCTCCATTTGCTTCACTTCCCATCCAGTTTGATTTTAAAAAGTCTGTTTTCAAGCAGGGTGTTGAGTATGGGGCCATAGCAGAAGCGTTCATGGCACAACCTGTCAGGTAATACCTGGTGGTACTTGGACCTGGCAGTACCCATGAAATCTGCTAACACTCTACACCGTGATTTTGGTACATGTGATGATAACTCATAAGCAATGTCTATACCTTTTTACCCAGAGCATAAAAAACTGGTCTGATATTTCAAGGTATAAGACAGCATAGGTAAAACCCACATTTGTGGGGTCTGAAGAAACATTTTGTGTCTTGATATGTTTAATTTTCATAAGTTAGTTCAGCCTCAGACACACATGCATCTATTCCATGCCCAGTTTTTGTGCCTGATTATGCTTCTTCATTGGATGGGTGGTATGACACACTTGTCCAGCCCTAAGCTTATGCAGATGAAACAACTGAGAGGGTTCACATTTTCCATCATATTCTGGAATTGACTTGGATGGGGAGTGTACAGTTTGAAACCATCTGTATAGAATGAACACAAAGATTTGATTCAGATTTGCTTTTTTGCCAGCTTCATACCTGTAGCTAGATTCTTGCAGAGTCTTGATAAAAGGATTGAACAGCAAGCAGAACCATAGTGAGCTCAGGTTATTTCTTTGGAAGATCTTCCTATAGGCTAAGTTAATTATACTTGTATCCTTTGTGTACCAGGCTTCCATCATGAACAGAAACAAAAATATTATAAATCTTTTATGCAGTTTGAATTGGTTGAATCTGGTACCTTCAAGTAGTGCAGGGAGGTGACAGTAAAGTTGATTTGAAATTATGCTGTTGTTTAACAGGATTTCCTTAAATCCTGTTGAGTATTAGCTGCATGCATTTTGTGTCAGTGTCCAGACAGTGTCAGTTCTTAAATTATGATTCTTTTTGTCTAAGAAGGCACTGAAAGTGTTCATAGTAGACAGACCCATTTATTCTGAAGGACTCCAGACCAATAATATGTCTGGTGAATTTGGCTCATAAATGTGATCTCTGCCGTCATAAATTTGAGCACCATTTGTTTTTCTTCCAGAACTCCTTGGTAGTGTTAAACCAGCCCAGGATGCATATACATCCATGGTTTCTACTGGTAGTGGTGAACCTGTCCCCAGCTTAGGCTTTTATGTTTTGCAGCTTTGATTCAGTTTCTGTGATATCCTCCATACCTTCATGAAGCAACCTCATTTCCTTCTAAGTGTGAATGGCTTTCCATGGTGGGAAGTTTTGCCTTGTGGACTTTTTCATTTTAGATATACTTGTCAGTCTCCTCATGCAGGGTTGAATGAATGGACTATAAGATGGGTAGAAAAGTGGCTGGATTATTGTTCTCAAAGAGAACAATGGCTTGATGTCTAGTTGGCAGCCAGTTTCAAGTGGAGTACACCAGGGGTCAGTCCTGAAGCTGTTTTTGTTCAAAGACTTGACCTGGAAGGTGAGAGACAGTGCATCCTCAGCCTGGGACCAGCCTCCAAAATCTGGGACATGTTCAAACCACCCAAGGAGGTTGTAGAATTGCCATCTTTGGACATTTTGAAGACCCAGCTAGACAAAGCCTTGGCTGGGATGATTTAGTTGGGCATGGTCCTGCTTTGAATAGGGGGTTGGGCTATATGGCCTCCTGAGGTCCTGTCAACCCTCATTTTCTCTGATTCTATGACTGGCCTATGTTGACCTGCCATTCTAAGAGGTAATGGGTTTCCGGGGTCCTGTGAGTGTCCCTTTGCATTCTCCATTTTCAGGACCTGACAGAACTTGAGAGAAAAGTTTTTATTTGGTCTGTATTAATTTAGCAATATTGCATCTTCTGCTTGATGAATTTGTACTAATGGCGGATATGGTGACTTCAGGCTGTAACCTGATTTTTTGGAGTCATCTTTGCTGCTGGTATAGACATTGTGGGATATCATGATTGATGGATCTCCATTTTTCTTACTATTGTTTAACTTGATGATCTTCTTAAGTCTTGCTTTCCACTCAGGATCTCTTATTGGTAACTACTACCTCTTTTGAATTTAATGTTCTTTGCCCTGTCAACTTACACACTTGTGTGAGCACAGTGTCTAGTGTGCTCACAGATGGTACCTGTGTGGCAAATTTTGACATTCTGCATTCTCAGTGTTAAGTGGGCTCTCCCATTTTCAGATATCTTCTGGTTGGTGGTCAATGTATTATTCCAAATCTATTCTTTGGACTGATCCTTTCATATAACAATAAGAAAAATGTGACCCTTTTTTTTCTTTTCTTTTTTTTTTTTTTTTTTAATTCCTTATGCTGTGGCTTGGACACAGTGGGTAATTATTTTTTGGGCTTTCACAGTTGAGCAGATTTTCAGGCTGTAATGATTCGCATGAGGGTTTGTTCCAACTTACACAGTTTTGCCTTTGGCGTGATTCAATAATTCACCTTTTGTTATTTTCTAGTTTAGCATCAGAAAGGATATTTCTGCTGAATTCAAGCAGACTTGAGGAAAACTCACAGGTCTGTTTGTTCAGAATATCTTCCACGCTTTCCATCTTCTTTGGTTCGTTCCCTAAGGTGGCACTTGAGTGGGGCTCTCTCTCAGAAAACTTAACTCAAGCGAGGGACCTTGTCCTGAGGTGCATTCTGTGAGACAGACATTAAGATTGATATAGGAGATGCAACACAATGGCCCCTCATTTAATGGCCCCAGCCTCTACTGTACACCATGTGGGGAAACCTCACACCTGTGAAATGTTACCTCCTCCCTCAGACTTGAACGTGGTCCTTGTTAACCCAGGTAATGACCAAATCAGGAAGACAATTTGTTTGTAATGCTCTCTTTAAAAAAAATCCATAATCAGATTCGCTACACTGAGTATAGTGGCTTACCTGGAGAACCTGTGGGATCTCTAACACTGGAAGCTTTCAGAATATGTATTTGATAAATGCTTTACTAGGATAGCTGAGACAGGGATGGTACTGCCTTGAGGACTAGATGACTTACCGCTGTCCCTTTAAGCACTATTTTTCTATGATTCTACAGAAAGGTGTAGTTATAACTTCACTACATTGGTGGCATTTTTTATCATTACTATTATTATTAGCGTTGCAACAATACTTAAGATCCTAGCGTTGATCATGTGCTAGACACTTGTGATGGGACCCCAAGCCAGCCAAGTCTGTGAACATGCAAACATTCACTGAGGGGAGATAACCCAATTAAAAGGACAGATAAATGTTAGAGGTAAAAGATTTAATAATTAGGGGAAATGCTACAAAATAATAGGGGAAGAACATAGAAAATAAAAGTTGAAAACACACTACTTCCTATCACTTCCCCCAGCCTAACCAGTGTTTTCTGCAGCTGGTTTCAGTGGAAGACCATTCCTAGATTAGGTGGACTATTCCCTAGTCCCCTCCTGGCATTCCTCTGGGTCCCTGGCAGGGAGGGGTCATTGCTGTCTCTGAGCGGAAACTTCCCCATCATCTATGGAGGTCTTGGCTTCTCTCCTCAACCTCAACAGGGTTGCCTCTGGCCCACAGTTCCAACTTTTTAGCTGCAATTCCCAAATGGAAGGCTCCCTCAGATGCCATTCTCCGGCTGTGTCCAGATGAGCATGGATGGCGCTGCACACACCACATGTACAGTCATTCCCCACACTGCTACTTTGTAGTACAGGGGCTTTTTTTGACCCTGGGAGATACTGGGGTAAAAAAAAAAAAAAACAGGCCAAAGAAAAGCATGGTGGCACACACAGCAGTAGTGTGTGCCACCCAAAACCAGAGCCTGACCAGCTGAACCCATGCTCCACCTGCCTGCCAGACTTCCTGCCATGGTTTCAGCCTGGGAGGACCCCAGAACCCCAGGTAAGGCGGCTGGCCCCAGCACAGCTGCTGGCCCCAGCATCTCCTACCTGCTGCATGCCAGAGGCACAGGCATTCCCTGGGGACAAGTAGCAGTAGCACAAGGTGTACTGCTGCTACTTGCCCCCAGGGAAACAAACATCTGTGCTCATCTGGACACAGTCTCTTTGGCTTTAAACCAGCAGGCTTCAGTGGAGCCACAGGCTGGCAGACAGACCCATGCACTCTCTGACCTTCCAGGCTCCCTTCCTTATAACTCCTCCCCTCCATTTCTAGAAGGAGTCTGCATTCTCAGGAAACAGTCCCTTCCAGAAACATCTGGGAGTTTAGGTGGGGGGAGGGTATGGAATGACCCAATCCAGTTCTCCAGAAACTTTCTCCATAGGAGGGGCTTTATATAGTCACCTTATTTTCTGTCAGTCTATCCCCCAACCCCTCTACATTTGAACCATTGACACATTCCTCAGCAAAACAAACAAACAAAAATCATCCATCGGGGAAAAAAAAGCACTTCAAAGTGGAGCATTAAAACAAACAACACATAATTATCACAACTCTATATCAGTGATTCTTAACCAAGGTGCCCCAGGAAACCATGGGGTGTCACTCAATGTTAGGACTGTTAGGTGTGCAAACGTTATTCACAAGATAGTCCCAGAAATTTCAAATAAGAATCCATAGTGTTCATTCTAACCTACTGTGTACTTTCTGAACTCAGAAGAATTCCTTTACTATTTTTCTGTAGTCAAAAATCCAGTGAAAACTATAAGCTAGCATTTTTGAGGGGTGCCTTGAGTTTATTAAGGGGTACCCTAAGATTGTCTAGACCAGTGATGGGCAAAATATAGCCCGTGGGCCACATCTGGCCGCCAGAGGAACTTTTTGGACCCTCATTCCCACCTGGCCCATGGTACGTCCTGTTGTCCTTGGGCACACAGCAAGGAAGGGGGAGCTCTGCAGCTGGACTGCCTTTCTAGGCAGCTCAGGTGTCTGCAGCTCCTTCTGGCTGCTGCCACCACTGGCCACAGCCCCGTGATACTGGTGGGGACCCATGCGCACAGCCCTGACTCCAGCTTACTCCGTTCCCACTCTGGACTTGGCCTGGAAGAGCAGACTAGATCTGGACCAGCCAAAACCCATGCCCACAGTCCCAACCTAGGCCCACCTCAAACCTGATACATATTCTCTGTAACTGCAGCAGCCGCCAAGGAGAAGATGCTGCTTGGTGCAGGGGAAAAGTGGCCTCACCACTTCACCCATCTTGCTGCAGCCACCTACATCCTGGGCCTGGGCTGCCCTATGGCTCCTCTGCACTGCCACCACTGCTCCACTGGGTGGCCTGGAGGTGTCGGTGATAGCACTGGAGAATAGCCATAGAGCAGTCTGGGCATGGGCTCCAGACAACTGCAGCAAAAAAGGCACAGTGGGGTGACAGGGAGAGCTGCTTTTCCCCCATGCCAAGCAACAGCTTCTGCCTGGTGACTGCTGCTGCTCAGCATCGGCAGGTGGCCCAGAGCAGGCACAGGGTGAGCTGGGGTCAGGGTTGTGTGCAGGGGCTCCAGCTGGTTTGCTCTGGCCAGGGTGAGTCTGGAACAGGTGCAGGGGAGGCTGGGGATGTGCACTGTTGGCAGTGGCAGGGAGGAGCTGTAGGGTACATGGGCTCCTGGATGTTGCAGGGGAAGGGATGCTGACTGGCCCACAGCAGCTCCCCAGAACTGCCTGTGTTGCCTGTGGGCCCAAGTAATTGCCCACCCCTGTTCTAGGGGGACGTTAAGTCTAAAGGGGTTGAGGAGCACTGCACTATATAAACATAGAACAAAGGACAGTCCTGACTTTAAAGAGCTAACATTTTGCAACGTATATCACTTTGCAACCTCACCAAATACTTGCTGGGTGCATCTACACAAGACACTAGAAGCACAGTAGACTAATTCCTACTACACATTAGCACACGACAGCCAAAGCTATGCTAATGCACCATAGAATTAGGCTATTGCACATTAGCATCACTTTAAAGTCATGTGCTGATGCTACTGCATAGTAGTGTCAATTATGGCACGTTAAGTTAATACCTATTATTACAGGTGCTAAACTTAATGCACCATAGTTACAGTGCATTAATACATGTGTATATGTTCCCACTGTTATCCATTCTACTATATGTATACTGCTGCTTTTCATCAGATAGTTCTGTTAGCGATCATAAATGGGCACTGAAAGTTTGATATTATGAGATGTTACAATGAATGTTAAATGTATCATTTTAATACATATGACCTTTTCCTGTCCTGAAGGACTCTGTTAGCTGTGGAATCTGAACACTTAAGGCACTTTGCCTGTATACAGTGCTGCATGTTAAAAAATGAAAGGTGTATTTATAATGCATCTACAGAAGAGCAAAAAAAGAGGAGATAATTAGGTGAGGTTGTTTCAACCACCTCAGAGTTGAAGGTGCTATAAAGTGAAAATTAGGAATCATGAACTAAATCTGATCCAGATGTTGAAGTGCTTGATGTTACCCTTTAATTAAAACATGTACTACAAAGATGGGAAAGGCTATGTTAACACATCAGCTTGAAGCTTGGCTTCTCGGTGACCTTAGCTTCTGTGGTTACTTGGCAGAGGAGTTTAAGAGGGACACAGTTAATGAATAATTTAAAGCTGAGTTCTTTTTTCTCTCTGATGCCATTCTGCAGGATTATCACCAAGCCATTCAGAGTTAGTGTAATAATAATGATAATTGCACAGTCATAAAGCATCTTTATCTCAAAACTATTTCCAGATTTGATTATAAACTTCACCCCACATGTGGAAGAGCAGATCCAAGTTGGGTACAACATACAAACCACTGATGATAGAGGGGTTTTAGAGATGGATGTGCAGAAGAATATTGCCTCTAATTGAAGGGGAGGAAAATATGGATACCCATTTTTGTTTTCAAATGTTCCTCATTAGCATAATTCCTTTTAATTGTCCTACTCCCTGTTTAGAAAGAGGATGAAACATCCAAATCATGATTTGTACATAAAACACAGACATCTTTGTTCTAATAAAAGGGGTCACTTATAGTCACTCCTCTGCTTATCAGAGGATGATAGAACTATAGACGCCAAGGATGGAAAAGTATTTTTAGATCATCTATTCCATTCCCATCCATCTCTACAGTATCACTCTTAGATGTTTTCTGTGATCTATTTTTAAATTTCCCATACAATGGGTTTTCCAATTGCTTGTCCTTGCAGATGGCAGTATCATAATTATATGCTCCCCACTGTTAACGCAGGGCTCAGGTTTAAATGAAGTGCTGATCAACTGTTTTTTTTCAGAGTTCACTCTAAAAGATAGAAATGGGTTTATAATGAATCAGTGGCTACAGACTCCTCCTGATCCCACCAAGTTTCTAATTTGCTTGGTCTGAGAGATTTTTGCAGGTGTATAGGAAGCATGGGGGAATGTACACTGTGAAAAACAGGTATATAACTATATAGGCTAGGCACAACCTTGCATGGGATGGTTGGATAGTGATGATGCCGTCTTGAGCAAGGGGTTGGACTAGATGACATCCTGCAATCTTTCCAGCCCTACATTTCTGTGGTTCTAAGGAGGTTGATATTTCTGGAGGACAGATGCTCAATATTTCTTGAAGATAACTTTTTTTTAGGTTGTTTTAATTTAAGTACCTAAAGGTTGTTAATCATTTGAAATTCTTGTCTGTTATCTTCAGATATATTCACTAAGATAACATAATGTCTATGGGATGTTAAGCCAGTCTAAAAAGGTTACCACATTGTCTGGGTAGCTTCAGCATTGATGATTTCAGTTCATAAGTGTTCATATGCTGCTGTTACAAAATCAGTAACATGTAGGAAGCGCAATGAGAACCAGTAGTTATTTCATCAAATGTCCCAATGGTTAAGAGTTTGACTTTCATCCTTATGTTGTGAAATGCCTACTTCACAGTAGCATTTCTTTACTGTAGATTGTTATTTATTGTAAGCCATGCTGAGCATTACTGAATAGGGAAGGATATACGCATTCTAATATCAGAAAGTCCTTACCACTTCCACCTGTCTGTAACACACTGGGACAACTGTGCATGTGCAGCCTGGAGCCTTAGGACAGACAGGTGGAGAGACAGAGGTGGGGGTGTGGTGGGGAGGTGGGGGCATGGCTTGCTGCCATGGGGGACATGGCTTGCTGCCATGGGGGGCATGGTGCATAGCTTTGTAGGGGAGGCATGATGTGGCACTACAGGGTGCTGCAAGGGGAGCAGGCAAAGGGCGTGAGCAGTGCCTGCAAATGCAGCATGTGGCTGTGGGACAGGGCATGTCCTTCTGCCCACTCCCCTTGCGGCTGCCTACGGCCATGCCCCCACCCCACTTAGGGAGCACTAAAACACAGGAGGGGTGTGGTGCATGGCCACTGGGCACCATGCAAGGAGTGGGCATGGGGCACATACCCCAGCCTATGTGCTACAGGCAGTGGGCTCTACAGGCGGTGGGCTGCATGCTACAGGCAGCTGGTGGTGCTCCCAGTGCATGACGTCTAGTGATGCAGTGCCACAAGGGGAGCAGGCAGGGGGCTCAGGCAGCTCCTGCCAGCTGCAGCACATGGCTGCAGGATCAGCCATGCTGCTATGTCCACTCCCTGCATGGCCCCCTGTGGCCACACCCCCCCTACATGGGGATCGCTGACCCAGGTGTATGGCTGCAGGGTGCCATGAAGGAAGATGCAGGGTGCAATTGCTGTGGGGTGCAACGGGGAGCATGCCCTGTGCCGGAGGGGCATGGCCTCAGAGTGCAATTGCTGCACCCACTGAATGCATCACATGCCTATTGGTAGTGGGGTGTCAGTGGGGGTGTGGGGTGTGGGTGGGTTTTCAGGTGTGTGTAAGGCATGTGGGTGGATGTGTGTGTGTGTGGGGTGTGGCTGGGTAGTGTGTGGCTGGGTTGGTGGGTGTGTGATGGACATGTGGCTGGGGGGTATGGTTGGGTGGGTGTGGCATGTGGCTGGGGCTGGGTGTGTGTCTGAGGTGTGTGGGGGGAGCGCATGGGACTGGACATAGAGATGAGGAATGGGATGGTGCATGTGGCCAGATGTGGAGTGGTGGCAGTGCAGGACAGTGGATGGTGGCACTCTGTGCCCACCACCCTCCCGTCCTTCTTCATGGGCACTTTGCTAGTAAATAATTGGAGTCCATGAACTTTTGGAAGCTAAAAAAAAATACTTAATAAGCAATGGAAATAAGACACAGTAGGCATTGAAAGGAGCAATTTTGTGTTGTATCCGCACTTTCATTCATGGACTTCAACATGAGTTCTTTGGTCATGTCTGTATCATCTCCTTGATAGGCCTGTGATTGTGGTTGTGAAACAAATCCCATTCACATACTATTGTTGTATAGGCATCCAAGACTATCAGTGTATGTGCACCACAACCCTGCTTTCAGGCTGTCCGGAGACAAAAACCAGCGGTGAAAATGTACTTGGAGCTTTCTAAGTTCCCTAATTATTAGTATGGGTCATGCATAGACTGATAGCAAGTAGTCAGGGCTGGTTCTGTCAGGCAGCCTCTGGGTTAGATAGCAAGGTGGTATAAATGTATCTTATGTGACAGTTTAGTCAGATTCAAGAAGGGATCGGACAATTCTTGGAGGAAAGAAGCATCAGTAGCTATTGAGCATGAGAGTTAGGTATACTACCCGTGAATCAGACCTTAAATGCTAGCGGTTACAAGTGAGAGAATAGGGAAAGAAACCCTAGTCGTACACAATTCACTCTTCCTTTCCACATATAGGCAAGATGGACCTATGGCCTGATCCAGTAATGACAGTTCTTAAGTTCTTATGTCTTCCCCAACTCTATTAAGGAGCTGCTTTACCCATTACTGATGGGGTGTAGGTTGCCATTTACTTTGGCTTCCATGACCGCAGCCCGCTCTTTGGCGAGAGAGGCAGTGAGCTGCTGGGAAGAGATGGCCTCCACCTCTCTCCCCTGGGGAGGAGGCTCTTCTCAGCCAGACTGGCTGACCTGCTCCACCGGGCTTTAAACTAAGCCCACTGGGGGATGGGGGGACTACTGCCACTGCTGGCCCACTGAGCAACCCTTGCAAGCCAGCAGACCAAGGCACTTAAGGGAGCCCACCCCTGCCCCAGCCCTGGCACAATCTGTGGGCAAGGCAAGAGCCCCTAAGGGCACACTTGCCTGCCTGTACACTAATGCCAGAAGCCTGGGCAACAAGCAGGAGGAGCTTGTCCTCCTGCTCAGTGCAAAGAATTATGACATCATTGGGATAACGGAGACCTGGTGGGACTCCACCCATGACTGGACCACGGGTATAGAGGACTATACCCTGTACAGGAAGGATCATGTTAACAAAAGGGGCGGGGGTGTAGCTCTCTATGTGAAGGAAAGCTACATGTCCCTGCATGCTGATGTTGGCGACTGGCATGGACAGCTAGAGACCCTCTGGGTAAAAATTTGTGGGAAAAATGGCACAGGGGACACAATGGTGGGAGTCTACTACAGACCTCCCACTCAAAGTCCTGAGCTTGACCAGGAGTTTGCCCGGGAACTGACTGAGGCCGCTTGCTCCAGGACCTTGGTTGTCATGGGTGACTTCAATTACCTGGACATCTCCTGGGAAGATCACTCAGCAAAATCCGAGTGGTCGCAAAGCTTTCTCTCGTGCGTGGATGACCTCTACCTGACTCAAGAAGTCTATGGGCCAACAAGAGGCAAAGCACTGCTCAACCTCATACTGGCTACGGGGGGACGACCTAATCGGCAACCTAGTAATCGATGGGAAGCTGGGTGACAGCGACCACGAGCTGATCACCTTCACCATCCGCCGTAAAGCTGGCAAGTCAGTCAGCAACACAGAAGTCCTTGACTTCAGAAAAGCCGACTTTGAAAAGCTCAAGAGGCTTGTCGGTCAGGTCTTCAGGGACCATGACCCCAGGGAGATGGGAGTTCAAGAAGAGTGGTTGCTTCTCAAGGAAGCGATCCTTAATGCACAAGCTAAATCTATTCCAACATGGAGGAAAGGAAGCAAGAAGGCACAGCATCCCTCCTGGCTCTCTAGGGAGCTAGCGGACCTGCTGCGGCTAAAAAGGAAAGCATACAAAGGATGGAGGATGGGATTCACCTCCAAGGAGGATTATTCTGCGCTGGTCCGGTCCTGCAGGCAGCAAACCAGGAAAGCCAAGGCTGCAACTGAACTCCAACTAGCTTTAAGCATCAAGGACAACAAAAAGTCCTTTTTTCAGATATGTGGGGAGCCAGAGGCAAAGCAAGGGCAATGTTGGACCCCTGCTAAACCAGATGGGGCAACTGACAACTGACGCCCAGGAAAAAGCCAACCTATTAAATAGGTACTTTGCGTCAGTCTTTCATCAGTCCCATGGGACGCCCATGCCTGCTATGGGACAGGGAGATCTGGGTGAATGGGGATCCCCTACCCTCCATAAATGCTGACCTCGTGAAGGAACACCTTGAGAAGCTGGATACCTTCAAGTCAGCCAGCCCTGACAATCTGCACCCCAGGGTACTCAAGGACCTGGCAAGTGTCATAGCCCAGCCTCTGGCACAGATCTTTGGAAACTCCTGGCGCTCTGCTGTAGTGCCCGAAGACTGGAAGAAGGCCAATGTGGTGCCGATCTTCAAGAAAGGGAGGAGAGTGGATCTGTCTAACTACAGGCCCATTAGCCTGACTTCTATCCTGGGGAAGATCTTAGAAAAGTTTATTAAGGAGGCCATCCTTGGTGGACTGGCCCAGGCTAGCATCCTAAGGGGTAGCCAGCATGGGTGTGTTGTGGGTAGGTCTTGTTTGACCAATCTCATTTCCTTCTATGACCAGGTGACCTATCACCTGGACAAGGGAGAAGAGATTGATGTCATATATCTTGACTTCAAAAAAGCCTTTGATCTGGTATCCCATGATCACCTCTTGGCCAAAATGCCCAGTTGTGGCCTTGGCTCCACCACGATCCATCGGCTGGGAAACTGGCTCTGTGGTCGGACCCAGAGGGTTGTAATCGATGGCAGTCACTCATCATGGTGCCCTGTGACCAGTGGGGTCCCTCAAGGCTCTGTCCTGGGACCAATACTGTTCAACATCTTCATTAATGATGTGGACATTGGAGTCAGGAGTGGACTGGCCAAGTTCACCGATGACACCAAACTTTGGGGCAAAGCGTCCACACCAGAAGATAGGCGGGTGATCCAGGCTGACCTGGACAGGCTCAGCAAATGGACAGATGGGAAGTTGATGGTGTTTAACACCGAAAAATGGAAGGTTCTCCACCTTGGGAGGAAAAACCTGCAGCATCCCTATAGGCTCGGCAGTGCTACGTTGGATAGCACTACAGAAGAAAGAGACTTGGGGGTCATCATTGACCACAAGATGGACATGAGCCTGCAATGCTATGCTGCGGCTACTAAAGCGACCAAAACGCTGGCTTGCATCCATAGATGGTTCCCAAGCAAATCCTGGGATGTCATTCTCCCCTTGTACTCGGCCTTGGTGAGGCCGCAGCTGGAGTACTGCGTCCAGTTTTGGGCTCCACAATTCAAAAAGGATGTGGAGAAGCTTGAGAGAGTCCAGAGGAGAGCCACGCGCATGATCAGAGGTCAGGAAAACGGATCTTACGATGACAGGCTGAGAGCTGTGGGACTCCTTAGCTTGGAAAAGCGTAGGCTCAGGGGTGATCTGATGGCCACCTATAAGTTTATCAGGGGTGACCACCAGGATCTGGGGGAACATTTGTTCACCAGAGCGCCCCAAGGGATGACGAGGTCGAACGGTCACAAACTCCTGCAAGACCGTTTCAGGCTGGACATAAGGAAGAATTTCTTTACTGTCGAAGCCCCCAAGGTCTGGAACAGTCTGCCAGCGGAGGTGGTTCAAGCACCTATACTGAACACCTTCAAGAGTAGATTGGATGCTTATCTTGCTGGGATCCTATGACCCCAGCTGACTTCCTGCCCTTTGGGCAGTGGGCTGGACTTGATCTCCCGAAGTCCCTTCCAGCCCTAATGTCTATGAAATCTATGAAATTATCTGTCATTGTTTATTTTTATATACTATTATATAAAAGCTGTTGAGGACAAAATCATCCTCTGCTCATCTAGTGATTGACACTATACAACAGTTCATGGGATAAAGTGAGAGGTGCGAGAACAGATTATTGTGCAATCTACTATGAATATATGATGGCTGCATCATTTCACCATTTCCATGTGTTAAACAGCTGGATTTTTCTTCATGAAACCATATGAAGAGGTCAAATTTTACAGCAAGAATGAAAATCCTGTTTCATATCCATGATTCATTCCTTTGAAAATAGATGTGGCTTCTTCCCTCTGTTTCTATAAATTTTCTTTACTTATTTAAAAGAGAAAATAGACCTTACATTTCAGTCACATAATATAAAAATAAAATATTCTATTTACACCATTACATAGTTATTTTAATGGCATCAGGGAAAGTTTATGCATTTAGGTTTGCTACGGAGGAAGAAAAGGAATATATTAAGTAGGACACTGTCCCAGGGACATAAGAACAAGTGAGCAGGAAACTTCACCCACAGACAAACTCCAGTCAAACTGGAAAGGAAAAAACTCATGTCTTGCAGGACACTGGGGAGAGATGCCCGCACAGTTCATCAGGCGCGCCCATCTGCAGCTGAGCCTGGGTGATGTAGACAAGAGATGCAGCTCAGAGAGAACAAAAACTGGTCCCAGGAGCATGGGAAGGACCATACCAGGAGCAGTAGAAGCAGCAAAGGATCGCCATGCTGGAGGCTTCTGGCCTCAGCAAGGAGCTGAAGAGCCAGTGTGGGGAGGAACGGCTGCAGCAGCAGGGGCTGCAAGGGTTCTCCATGCTGGGAGGGAACAGCACCAGCAAGGATCCAAAGAGCCACCATGGAGACGAGTGGTCGTGGCAGCAAGGGTTGCAAAAATCCTTTGTGCCAGGAGTGACCAGGACCAGAGCAGGTCAGAACAACAAGCTGAGAGACCACCAGAGGTGGCAGAAGGAGCCACCGTGGCAGCCTGTATCAGCATTGGACGGCGTTGAGACACTGAGCTCAAGGGGGCTCTAGCAGGAGATGAAGAAGACCTCGACTGGGGTAGAAGTGTGGGTCCCAGCCCAAGGGATGTGGTTGCCTAGGGCACTTAAAGAGGGGGAAGCTGATAGCCTATGGCTTTATGGTCACCCGGACCCTTTTCTTCCTTTTCTTTTCTTTTCTTTTTTCTTCCCGATCCATTTCCTCCCTTTGTGTGTTCATCTTGTGTAGTGGGAGTGGTTTTGTTTGTTCTTCTCTCCCATCCTATTTTCTTTGCTCACCCAGCGTGGGCTTACCATCTCTCCCTTGCTGGGTTTTAGGGTAACAAAGGCCCTGATGGGAGGTTATAGGCAATACGTGAATGTGGCAGTGATTGGCAGCATCCTTCTGGGACTATCCAGAACATTAGTGGGGATGTCTCTGAAAACAAGGTGTCTCAAACCTCCTGTATCCAGTTGGAGTCCACACACCCTTCCACGAAGGAGGAAGCATGGGTACTGAGGAAGACATTATCCAAGGGCTGGCCACAAAAGATCTTGAGGCCTGTTTTGAAGGTTGGAGCCCCGTGGACATCCGCCAAGGAGTGTGACAACTCTGGAGGGATCTTCAACGGAGACCGCCTCCACTGAAGATCCATCTGAAGTCATGGCAGGTGAGTTTGGGGCCATTCCGAAGGTGATCAAAGAGCTCTCTGGGATTTACATGAGGCTACTTGGTGCACAGGACCACCCGCCCATGCCAAGGTGGCGCAATAATGGATCATCGAGCGGAGATGGGTACAAAGTGGTGCATTGGCTGGAACCAGGAAGACCCAGACTTGGATGAGTACATCAACATGCAACCTGCAGCCATGAAACCTCTGGATATCCTTGGATAGAACCTACAGGCCCTAACCCAGATCCTGGACACCCAACAGCAGATGATGGACTGACAGCAGGATTGGCTACGACATAGCCAGACTTCCTTCAAAATGCTGTAGATGACCAGGGACAATGACCTGCAAGCCTACATCAAGGTGTTTGAACATCACGCCATAATGACTGGGCTCAACAAAGGGTATTGGGCCAGTCAACTAGGTGCGCTAGTAGTAGGCAAGGCCCAGGCAGCATACCAAGCTCTTCACCCACGCTTATGAATGAGTGAAGGCTTCTGTACGGCTAGAAATTAACCCGGAACATTATCACAAACTGTTCTGAGTGAAGAAAGGACCTGATGAGAGGTGGCCCAGGGTGTTATTATAGTTTTTATGAGACCTCCTAAACAAGTGCATGAACCCGACAGTGAGTGATAGAGATGCTGTAGTGGACCAGATCCTTCTGGAGCAATTTCAAACAATCTAGATGAATGTACACAGTGCTGGGTCCACCAGCATTCCCCATACATGTGTGATGAGGCCCTGAAGCTGGTAGAGGCCTTTGCGACATCCGAGGTCAGCTACCCTTCAGGAAAGGTGAAACCTGGGATGTCCAGCATCGTAACTGAGAGAACCTGAGTGGAGGCATCTGCCCAACAGGGGAGCGACTAAGGATACCATATGCTTCTGGTGTGGGAGGAACAGGCATTTCTCGTGGGACTGTCCTAGCAACCCCACACAATGATAGCTCCCACATAATGGGTCAAGAACACAAGTCAAAGGGCAAAGAGAACCTGAAACAAGTGAACCTATGGATTGTAGCTATGTGGCCAGGGAAGAAGCCATTTGGAAAACACCTGTCATCAAAGCCTGGGTTGAGGGCTGCCCCATACAGGCCACACTGGATTCAGGATGTGCTCAGTCCTTGGCGAGAGCTGACCTGGTGATGCCCCAGAGTAACCGGAAAGCCAACCTGGTGAAAGTGGGGAAAGTGCCTCCATGGGGAAATGAAATGGGTCAACCACCAATCGATACACCTCCATGTGATGGAACATCAAGGAGAACTCCTGGTGGACGTAGTACCCCAACTGGCCTGAGATATTCTGCTGGGATGGGACTGGATGCTGCTATATGACACTCTGGACAGAGTACGTGATGCAGAGATAGAAAGTAGGAAGATCCGGAACCGCGAAGGGTGGCTAGGTGAAGTGGAGGAGAGTGATGGATCTGCCAGTGAGTCAGACGATATAGATCTTTGCGATATTGCAAGTAGCCTGCAGTTCCAAGAGGCACAAGAAGACCAGGAGCTTCAGATACTATGGGTGCAGGCTTATGACAGCAGGGACGATGAGACTCTGTCAACCATCGAGACCCCATGGTTCGAGGTAAGAAACCAACTTTTATACCACATGCAAGGGAATAAACAGGGTGGAACTGAAAACACACAGCTGGTGGTACCCCCCCCCCCACACGGTTCAGTCAAATCATATGGCAGCTGGCTCATTCCAAGCCTGCAGGGGGGTACCTGGGGTGAGACAAAACCATTGCAAGGGTGACTAGATGTTTTTTTTGGCTCAGGTTGGGGGAGGATATCACCCGTCAATGTGCAGCCTGCCCCGAGTGTCAGAAGATGAGGGAAGACTGCCCCATGTGGGCTCCCCTCCAACCCATGCCTATCATAGATGTGCCTTTTTCACGGATAGCCATGGACATGGTAAGGCCCCTTCCCCGCAATAGCACTGAGCACCAGTATATATTGGTATTCATGGACTATGCTACACGATACCCAGAGGCAGTACCTCTGCGAGCAGTGACCACCCCACATATAGCTGAAGAGCTGGTCAAATGGATAGCTAGGATGGGGATACCAAAAGAAATACTAACCAACCAAGGATGAAATTTTATGTCTGGGGTGCTGAGGGTGGTATGTCATACACTCCGGATAAAACATCTCCGTATCTCCATGTACCACCACCAGACCAATGGCCTTGTGGAATGCCTTAAAGGAATGATAATGTGAATCCTATGGCACTGTATACAAGGGAATCCCTGGAAATGGGACTTCCTTCTACTGCTAGTGTTGTTTACTCTCAGAGACACCCCTCAAGATTCAACAAAGTATTCTCTGCTTGAATTAGTGTTAGGTCATTGCCCAAGAGGCCTCCTTCAAACCCTGAAGGAAAAGTGGGAACAGCATGCAGGACATGCGAGAGAATTGGCTACCTACCAGCAAAAGTAGTGCCAAGGAGAGGAAATTTGATCCTGGGCAGAAGGTGTTGGTGCTTCTTCCAATACCACGAGTTAACTCTTGACTCAGTGGCAAGGGTTGTTCAAAATAACCCAGAGGGTCAGACCAGTAGACTACAAGTTCCACCAGCCAGGTCATCTACAAGAGAGACAAATCTACCACGTGAACCTCCTACGGGAATGGCAGGAACTTGAGGGGTGGGCCACCTTCACAGACATGGACATCAAAGACATTGGACCCCAAGGGACAGCTAAGGAAGATGAAACAGTTAAAGTTGAAAGCCAGATCAGAATAGGGGAAGAACTATCAACATACCAAAGGCAGGAACTCCAAGCCCTGGTGAAGGAATTTTGGGATGTGTTCTGTGAGGAACCTGGGTGGATTTGGAACACCTTTCACACTATAAAGACTCCACCGGGGTCCATAGTGCGGTAGAGGTGGTGACCAGTACCCCACCACCTCCTGGAAGTAGTTTGCACAGAGATAAATACAATGCTGGAGCAAGGCATTATAGGAGGCCCTGGAGGAGTCCTCTGGTCCTGGTACAAGAACCAGATGGGTCCCTGTAGCTATGCATCAACTATAGGCATTTAAATGCCATGGTGGTCTTTGTGTTCCCTATGCCTTACATGGCTGAATTGGTGGAACGCATCAGGAACGCCCAGTACATCACAACCCTAGACCTCGTGAAGGGGTACTAGCAGATCCCTGTGACCAGAGAAGACTGGCCGAAGACAATGTTCAGGACCCCTTGGGGGCTCTACGAGTATGTGAGAGTGCCATTCAGGCTCCATGGGGCAGCTGCAATGTTCCAACATCTAATGGATTGGATCTTAGCGCCACATGCTGGATATGCCACAATATATATAGACAATATCATCATGTTCTCGCAAACATGGGTGCAACACAGAAGGGCTATCAGAGCCATACTGTCAGAGTTAAGAAAAGGGGGGCTGACAGCTAACCCCCAGAAATGCACCCTCACCCAGAAAAAGACTAAATATTTGGAGATTTTGGTCAGAAGAGGCATGATCAGACCCTTATCTGACAAGATGGAGACAATATGCAACTTCCCCCGACCCTCCCCCCCCCCCCCAAAGCTGCCAACAACTCAGGTTCTTCCTAGGACTAGCCAATTATTATCGACAGTTTGAAGCCCATTTTTTGGAACTGGCAGCACCCCTGTCTGAAGCCCTTAAGGGATGAAAAACAGGGGCCATAAGATGAACGGAAGAAATGTCACAAAATTTTGAACTGCTAAAAAAGGCCTTAGGTGAGGACAATGTAATACACATGCCTGACTTATGCAAACCTTTTGTCTTACAGACAGATGCCTTGGAGACAGCAATCAGAGCAGTCCTAACCCAGGAGGACAGCAGGACACAGAGGCCAGTTGCCTATGCCAGTTGCAGACTGCTACCGGCAGAGACAAGGTATGCAAAAATAGAATGAAAGTGCCTGGTGATTCAGTGGATGGTGGACCATTTCAGGTATTACCTGATGGGTAGAGAATTTAAACTAGTAACAGACCACGACCCTTTCAGATGGCTCAGACCATCAACATTCAGATTACAAGGTGGGCTTTGGTGCTACAACCATTTAAATTCCATATAGTACACGGACCAGGAAAACTTAATGTGATGGCAGATTTCCTATCCAGATGCAGAGATGAGACCCAGGACTGCGGTCCGGAGTGCTAAACTAAGGAGACCACTGGCCTGCCAGGTAGGGACCAAAGGCTGAAAAACAAAGCACCCCAAAGCATCTTAAAGGGGGGTTGTGTCCCAGGGATGTAAGAATAGGTGAGCAGAAAACCATGCCCAACAGACAAACTCCAGTCAAACTGAAAAGGAAAAAGCTCACGTCTTGCAGGACACTGGGGAGAGACATCTATGCGGTTCATCAGCCATGCCAATCTACAGGTGAGGCCAGGTGACATCAACGGGAGACAGTGCCCAGTGAGAACAAAAGCTGGCCCTGGAAGTGTGGGAAGGACCACACCAGGAACAGGAGAAGCAATGGGGGATTTCCGTGCCAGGGCTTCCAGCCCCAGCAAGGAACTGAAGCACCAACATGGGGAGGAGGGGCTGCAAGGGTTCTCCATGCCAGGAGGGAACCACACTGCGTGCAGTGGCTAGCAGCAGCATCCTTC
The DNA here is from genome assembly GCF_052110815.1 of Crocodylus siamensis. Taxonomy (NCBI): domain Eukaryota; kingdom Metazoa; phylum Chordata; order Crocodylia; family Crocodylidae; genus Crocodylus; species Crocodylus siamensis. The sequence continues at coordinate 3,130,000 of NC_143396.1, read as the reverse complement.
TAGGAGTATCCAGAACATCAGTGGGGATGTCTCTGAAGACAAGACTTCTTGACCTGCCTGGATTCATTTGGAGTCCCAGATGCCCTTCCACAAAGGAGGAAGCATGGATACTGAGGAAGACAACATCCAAGGGCTGGCCACAAAAGATCCTGAGGCCCGTTTCGAAGGTTGGCATATGGCTGGGGTGTAGGGGAGGTTGGAGTGCCATAGACATGCACCAAGGGACATGAAAACTCTGGAGGCATCCTCAACGGAAACCCCCTCCACTGAAGATCCATCTGAAGTCATGGCAAGTGAGTTTGGGGCCCAATCCAAAGGTGATCGAGAAGCTCTCTTGGGTTTACACAAGGCTACTTGGCACACAAGACCATGCCAAGGTGGCGCGAGAATGGATCATCAAACGGAGACGGGCACAGACACTTAGTGCTAACTAAGAGGAATGGGTGGAGGATTGTAATGCTGGAAGCAAACATGGCAGTCAGTTCACAGTTAGAATATCTGTAACTTTAAATTAAAGTTGTTAAATTAGTCATAAAACAATGCCATGGTTTGGACCATCAAGCCTGTGTTTTTCAAAGATGTGTACCAGCTAACTAGTGCTTAGTTTCCATTAGTCTGAAACATGAGGCTCAAAAATTTCACAGAAAGCTTTGGAACTTCAACCCAAACATAAAAAATACTGGCCATATGATAACACCTGAAATCCACCCAGGGGGCTTGGATATGGCAATCCTAATCACCCCCAAAGTGGGAATTAGTGAAGAAATCGCAATGCCACTGAAAACTGGTCAAATATCAGTCTATGTTTCTAGCAATTTAGCTGTCAAATCTTGATAGCTAAATGTTACAGCTAAATGTTTAGATGTCCGTTGAAATATTTAGTCATCAAATGCTTCATGAATACGTATTTCAGCTCCTAAAGTAATGATGACTAACCAGTCAATCAAGAGCATTCTTGATAGTAGTTCTCCAACATTATAATTTCTTACTGACCAGGACTGACTTGGCACATGGTGTTAACAATGGATGGGGCAACTAACACTGTGGGCTAGATTTTACTTCTCTATAGGTGTATCTACGAGATGCTGCTATGCAGTGGTAGCTGTGTATTTATTTAGTACTTGTATAGTCAAGTAGTAAATAAATGTGCAGTAGCCAGAGTTACTCTGCAGCTGTACCAGCAAATGTCTTTTTACTGATGCTACTGCACACTAGCCTAATAATACTGCACAGTAGCATATTAACACTGTTTGTGTTGTGACACACAACTGCACAGTATTATTTGGGTACTGAACAGTTAGCATCTTGTGTAAAAATGCATTGTGATACCTAAGTATCAGGAACATCTACACAAGATGCTTTACTACACAGTAGAGCTAACTACTGGGCCAGGGCAATGCTGTGATTTGGGGGCCAGTACACACATACACAGGAGCCCTCAAATGCCTCTACACAAATGCTCGTAGTATGGGAAACAAGCAAGAGGAACTCACGCTCCTGCTAGCTGACACCAACCTGGACATAGTGGGGATCACTGAAATGTGGGACTCAACTCATGATTGGGCGGTGAATATCAAAGGCTATAGGCTGTACAGGTGGGAGAGGATAGGAAGGAAAGGTGGGGGCGTGGCACTCTACATTAAGGAGGAATACCCACCCTCATCAATTAACAAAGAATCAGAGGAAGGGCATTCTGAAGTGCTTTGGGTTAGAATACAAGGCAGTTGAGGGGAAAGAGACTTAACAGTGGGAGTCTACTACAGACCACCCAACAAAGGGAAGATCTAGACCAGGAATTCTTAGGTCAGCTCATGGAGGTAGTGAAGGCTAAGGATGTGGTAGTCATGGGGGACCTGAACTTCCCAGACATCTGCTGGGAAGAGCAGTCAGCCAGGTCTAACCACTCACGTCGGTTCTTAGCCAGAATGCAGGACTTCCATCTAACCCAGGAGGTGCACAGCCCCACCAGGGGAGACGCCTTGTTGGACCTGGTGCTGACCACGGGAGATGACCTGATGAGGGGGCTGTGGGTGCCCGACCACCTGGGTGACAGTGATTAACAACTGCTGGAATTCACCATCCAGCGCAAGGTGGCAAAGGCCTGCAGCAAGGCAGCAGCCCTAGATTTCAGGAGGCCAAACTTCAATGAGCTAAGGAGAATAGTCAGGAAAGCACTGAGGTCCCAGAGGAGAGGGGAGCCAGGTGTCCAAGGAGAGTGGTCGCTCTTTAAGGAGACGATCTTCCAAGCCCAAGAGGAGGTAATCCCAATGCGGATCAAAGGGAGCAGGAGGGCACACAAGCCCCCATGGCTCACCAAAAGCATCTGGGAATGTCTCCTAGCTAAAAGGGAGGTGTATACCCAATGGAAAGGAGGGGACATCACGAGGGATGACTATATTGCAGTTGCTTGGGGATGTAGGGGACCAGTCAGGAAGGCCAAGGCAGAGATGGAACTGGACTAGCTTCCCAGATTAAGGACAATAAGAAGTCCTTCTTTAAATACATAGGGGGTAAAAAGAAGGTTCTGGGTAATGTGGGGCCCCTGCAGGACACGTTAGGAAATTTGGTCATCACACCAGATGACAAAGCCAACATGCTTAACAATGTCTTTGCCTCCATTTTCCTAAGCAGGGTTCGGAATAGTCACTCCCCCGCTGGGCCCCCCTCAGGCCCCAGGGGAGGCACACCTAGGCCAAGAGTTAGTGAGGAACTAGTTAGGGAACTTCTGGAGGGACTGGATGTATTCACATCAGCCGGTCTGGACGATCTCCACCCTAGAGTAATAAAGGAATTGACTGAGGTCATTGCAGGACCCCTGGCATGGCTTTATGAGCATTCGTGGTGCTCTGGTGTGGTGCCAGAGGACTGGAAGAGGGCCCACATGGTTCCCACCTTCAAAAAGGGGAAGAAGGAGGACCCGGGAAACTATAGGCCAGTTAGTCTTATCTCAATCCTAGGTAAGCTGTTTGAGAAAATTATTCTGGCACATATCCACAAGGGGCCAGAAGGGGAGGTCATGCTTAGGGGCAACCAACACGGGTTCGCTAGTGGCAGGTCCTGCCAGACCAACCTGGTGGTCTTCTATGATCAGATCACCAAATCATTGGATGCAGGGGTAGCAGTGGTCTTCCTGGACTTTCGGGAGGCCTTCGACACTGTCTCTCACCTCTCACCAGGTGTAGCGAACCCTGTTCTCATTAAGAAACTGGAGGACTGTGGTGTCGACACCCAGACAGTCAATTGGGTCTCCAACTGGCTGGAGGGCCGCACCCAGAGAGTGGTGGTGGACGGGTAATTTTCAACCTGGAGGGATGTGGGTAGTGGAGTTCCACAGGGGTTGGTCCTTGGGCCCGAGCTGTTCAACATCTTCATCAGTGACTTGGATGAGGGGGTAAAAAGCACCCTGTTCAAATTTGCTGATGATACTAAGATGTGGGGGGATGAGGGCACAATAGAAGGGAAGAATAGGCTCCAATCAGACCCAGACAGGTTACCGGGGTGGGTGAATGAGAACAGAATGGGATTCAAAACGGACAAGTGCAAAGTGATGCTCCTGGGGAGGAAGAACCAGCACCATATCTACAGGCTGGGGAACTCCCTTCTCGTCAGTACAGAGGCGGAAAAGGATCTTGGAGTCATCATTGACTCCAAGATGATCATGGGCCGGCAGCATGGGGACGCGGTCAGGAAGGCCAACCGTACCTTGTCATGCATCGACAGATTCATCTCGAGCAGGTCCAAGGAGGTGATCCTCCCCCTCTATGCGGCACTGGTCAGGCCGCAACTGGAGTACTGCAACCAGTTCTGGGCACCGCACTTGAGGAGGGATGTGGACAACATGGAGAGGGCTAGGGGAGGGCTACCCACATGATCAGGGGGCAGCAGGGCAGACCCTACAAGGAGAGGCTATGGGACCTGAACCTGTTCAGCCTCCACAAGAGAAGACTGAGGGGGGATCTAGTGGCCTGTTATAAACTAGTCAGGGGGGACCAGGAGGCGCTGGGGAAGTCCCTGTTCCTCCGAGCACTGCCAGGAGTGACCAGGAATAACGGTCACAAGCTGGCAGAGGGTAGGTTTAGGTTAGATATCAGGAGGCGCTACTTCATGGTCAGGGCAGCTAGGGTCTGGAACCAACTTCCAAGAGAAATGGTGCAGCTCCTACCCTGGGGGTGTTTAAGAGGAGGCTAGATGAACACCTTGCTGGGGCCGTTTGACCCCAGTAGTCTTTCCTGCCGTGGCAGGGGGTTGGACTGAATGATCTCCTCAGGTCCCTTCCGACCCTAGAAACTATGAAACTATGAAACTACTGCACAGTAAGCATCACCATCCAGAAAAGCTAACCCCTACTGCACAATAATTTCCTCTACTCAGTAGCTAATTTTCTACTTGAAAATACAAATGGCAAATTAATTGATGAGTAAGTATTGTGCAGTACAGAATGTGTAGATGGCCTACTAGGAGCAAATTTATGGGGGGAGGGGTGGATTGGTCCCTGGGCAGCTGGACAGCCAGGGGGTCGGAGCTGCTTGCTGCCAGGGCAATAGCACTTGTGTAGATGCCTCTGCACAGTAACACTGTGTGTGCAGACTGATTTTAGTCCCAAGTCTGTCCACACAAGGCATTAATGCACTTTAATGCCTGCGTGCATAGACACTGGCCTATTTCTGCTTATTGTTCAGTAATTTATTGTACAGTAAATTTAAGCTGGCATAAATGCATGTGTAGATCTGCCCAATGTTCTCTAATTTTCTATCACTTGCTCATCCTGCTTAATGGGCTTGAGAACAGGAATGGAAAGAAATCTAGGCATAGAGATTAATCCTTGTGGGGCTATGCAATCATATCAGCAGCCCTACTGGCTCCCTTTAAAAATGTCTTGGGTATGTAGGAAGATGAATGAATCACCAAAATGATAATTTTGCTATGGAAACATCCAAAACCCGGTGTTTTAGGTGTGTAAACAATTCTATTTGAGAAACGACAAACTTTCACAGATGATCATTTTGTTTTAGCCTGCCTGACATATTTTCATAAACAGAGCTAAGTTAGAATTAGAAATGAAAAGGACAAATAGACATGTCCTGTAAAATGAATTCAGTGGTAAATGTTTTACAATTATCTTACACCTCATTACATTAAAAAAAAATCTCTATGCAAATATGCAGATAACCCTTTCAGACAGGAAAAAAAAAAAACAGGTGTAGAAAATGCCTCCAAAGACTTTCTGAAAGTCAGAAAGTGTTAGGACTATTTGCATAGAAAAATGTCAGTGTCGGAACAACTTTGTATGGAACACATACAGTGTCAAAACACTACCATCTAAGTAATTTACATCCACAGGTACAGTGGATCAATTTGCTTAAAAAAGATTAAAAAAATAGACACTATTTTTAACATATCGGTTTCAAAAGATATCTTGCCTCCTCCCACCCTCAATAATTAGTTTGAAAAGTAAAATGCCATCTGCTGATTCTGTGGCTTTTTTTTATGATTTCTTAAGAAATAGGGGAGACATTCTGCATTTCACTGATTTCTTCCCCTCTCAATTTCAAAGGACTTTTTTTTATTAGACAAAAGAATAAAATCTTTATTTTTGACTCCCACTAAGTTTAATGGGTTTTAGATCACCCTTGAAGGACAATTCTGATTTTCTGTTGCAGAACTTATCATCAACATAATCTTACTTGCTTCCCACCTTTTTGCAAGCAGACACTAGTACGTCAAAGAAATATCTGCTCATGGACACACTTCCTATTTCAGCCCTCCCTATTTCTCAAATGTTAATTGTTCAAAGTACCTGAAGGCTGTACAAGCTCAACTTAAAACGGGCTACGCTAGCCATGGAAGTAGGAGAATGAGTGTGAAAGGGACCTTCTCAATCACCTGGTCCTGTCCCTCATCATTTAAGAAAAAAGCCTCAAGCAATCTGGTACTATCCTATTACGAAATGCTGATCCCCTAGCTCATGTCCATGCCTGCTGTCAATTCTGATGTTTGGACTGAAGTTCTCTCTTTAAAAGAACTAGTGTATCTCAGAAGTTTGGGGTCTTAGGCAGTATGGGCATCTTTATACATGCTCTGGGGTGGGGGCACATTTTATTTAGAGTGGCTCTCAATTAATTGAGTCTGCTCTCATGTGTTTTAATTAGAATGCATTGGGGGTGGTGTTGGGAACATATATAGGTGCCCTACTGTAATGCAGCCAGTGAGCAGCTGATGCAGTGTGGCCTGGAAACTATTTATACTGTGGCATCACTCAGTGGCGGACCCAAATCTTGTTATATTGGTGGTGGTGTAATTTAGAACAAAGCCCCACAAAGCTTGAACTCTATATACATATAAGATAAAAGGCAGGTAATAGGTATATATTCATCAGTGGCAAAAGAGAAAGAAACTATGAGATAATACTGTACAAGGTGATTCACAGTGGTCTTCAGTATTTTTGATCATTGCAAAATATTAAAATGAATAATAACCTTAATGGTAATGATGGTAAAAAACCCCTATGCTTCAGGATATGAAGGGAAAACTAGAGTTAGGAAGGCTATTTTTGCTTCATCTTATAGTGTTGTTCATTTTGTTTTATATATATGTATGTATATGTATATATCACTGTTTTTTGGATTTCTGGGTTGTCATTTAGACATAAGGGTTGGTCCACTGATCCCATCTGGGTGGCACTTTTTCCATAATTCCACCCAAAAAGGAGCAAAATGGTCCTGTCACCCTCCCCCCCCCCCGCCAATCCTAAATACATTTTAAAAACCAGGTCAAACCCCTCTCTTCACAAGCTACCTTCCATTGTTATAAAATATATTAATCAGGATCTCTCATTCAACTTTTAATACACATATCAGAGTCTAGCAATTAATGTCACCATCTGCTATTTTCTTTGTAAATGATGTATTTTATCTTCAAATAGTGCCTGCTTTGTACTAATCTACTCTGGTACTGTCTAAACCCCTTCCTATTGGGAAAAAGTTCAACTTGATTCCTTAGAGTCTTAAAAAATGTCATGAGTGCCGTCTGCATCATGCCACAGTGGGGGAGCTTGCCAAGGTGTTATCATCATCAGTTCAGCTAAGAATAGATCTGTGAACATAACTGAAACTGTTAGCCTTGAAATATTTCCTTTTTCATAAAAAAGGCATGAGATGAATTGACACCTTATTTAGATGTTATCAGAATTGTAGGCAGGACTTCATACAGAAAGGGACAGGATGATGAGTTAGTTCTCATGACTGGATTAATAGCTCTTGGACTGAAATCTGAGCCCACCAAAAAGAGACTTGTTTTTCCTGGCAAACCAAGTCTGCTCTTTTTATAAGTTTGAGCATTGCAGAGACAAAATTCAGCCCCTGTATAATCATAGGCAGATTGCAAGAGTTTTCTCTTCAGTCCTTTGGTTACCAGCTGCATTTCAAAATAAATTAGGTTTTGGGCCCCTGTGACATCCCTAGTCCCAACAATTGCCCTGCCTGCAATGCAACACGTGCATGGCAGGAGACATGACTTTGGGATCAGTGCTGGTAGGTCCAGGGCTGGAGCTGACTGTGACTGTCGGGCTTCGAGTATCCGCTCTCGAGCGGCCTTCACCCGGGTGGTGGGCATCAGGCATTCTTTGGGCTCGCATCTTTGGCCAAGCAGGTGTCTCCTCCATGACTCACCATCCCCTCTTGCACCTGCCAGGACTTTTTGGTTCTTCAGTGGATGGGGTCGGTCGTCTGGTTCACTTGGTGGCCTGCAGTTCATCTGGCAGTCATTCACGGGGCTCCGCCACCCCTACACCCCAGCCTCACTCTACCTCGTGTGTGTTGTTTCCCCATTGGCCTTGGCCCCTTCTGTGGAGTTGCGCCCTTCTGCCAGCCGCCGCCTTTGATTGTTGGCCAACGCGGGGTCTGTTCTTTCAGCTCTGACCCTACTCCGCCTTCCTCCTTCCCTCCAGCCCCTTCTCCCAGGGAAACATAAAGAAAATCTCCAAGGCTCTCCCCTCGGCCCTGATACTTGGGGAAACTCAAACGGCCATCCCGTCTTCAACCCCTTCACACAGGGAAACAGAAAGACAACTTATTAATGAAAACTTAAATGCAGGGCCACTCCTTGGTGTGACCACACCCCACTTCTACACTTCTCTCCACCCCTGCTCTAGCTTGAGGATGTTCCTCCTGTCATCAGTCATCCCTGGGATTTCTTCCCACTCTGCCACTGACCTGGCCAAAAATGGCAGCAATATCTGCCCTGATTATGATCACTCCAGGACTTCCCTCTGGGTCCCTCCCTCCACTGTGGTTCCCCTTTCACCCTGGCCACTCTAACACTCCCACCTGGGATCCTGCTGAGTGTTCAGTTCATTCCTGGGTCCTTGTTCCGGTCTGGGGTTACTGCCGCCTGATGGCCTCCCATCCCTGGATCTTGGCGGGCCGCCCTGCTCAACGCTGCTCCAGTCCCCTCCCAGTTCGCTAGGTTCTGTAAGACCCATGGCAGGGGTCTCCTCCCTTGCCTGGGCCAGCTGGGGTCCTTTTTCCCTGCCTCCCTCTCTGCTCTCTTCCACAGCATCGGCCACCAGCCTGTGCTCATGGCTGACATCATCGGCTGGCCTTAATTGAATAAATAAGTGGCTGATGAGCCATGCGGACTCTTCCTTCCACCTCTGCTGCATTGTGCCTCCTGCTGTGGGTAAGTGCTTGTTATCTTTTACACATCCCTTCCCAGGACACTGACAATCACTTGATTGTTGGCCCTGGTCCTGGAACTGCTATTTATTCAATATAATGTTCTGCATTATAAGGCTGGTTTGTATGGTGCCTTAAATTGGGTGGATATGTAGCACCCCTGCCATTTATGCCACAATTAACATGTTAATAATGGTATAAATGTAATGTGCAGAGAGGGCCTTACTCGGGTCTTTTCTGCCACTTCTCTGTTTACAGTGTGAGTTTGATTTACACACACAGAATCTAAATATTTGGGGCAGAGCACACCTGGAAAATGGTGAATGAAGTCTCTCTATCCAGGCTATGTTCTACCTGGCCCTGGCATTATAAGCTTCAAGAAATTCAAACAATTGGATGTTTCATCCAAAATGATATGGTCATCTACCATTTTCCTTTCTTCTTTCCATTCTTCCCTACGCTTATAAAGGAGAAAAATGACCCATCTAATTATTAGAAATATGAAGTTGTCATACACATGGGAAATTACTAATGCCACCTCTAGGAAGTCTCTACCTCAGTAATGTGTTGGGTTTTTTTGGGGGGGGGGTTACATAGGTGAAAGTGAATACTTTTTACTCTGATTTCTGTTTTGTGAGGTTTTTCTTAACATTGATACATAGGTTTTAAGGATCTAATCAGTAGTAATATACTTTTTCTGTGTTTTTGTTGTAGAAGCAAGTAGAAGTCATGGATGCTTACCAGGAACACCTTATTCTGTGTTCTGTACATAGAACAAAAAGATAGTTCCATCCTGAAGTAGGGGTCAGAAATCATTAGATCATCCAGTTTGACGCATAGGTAAACAAAGACAATGGAACTCCACCTAGGCATCCCATAGTTTCTCTGAGACTGATTTTTGTTACATTGGAATAATTCTGGAATAAAGGAACTGAGACTGGTTCAGGGGTTTGGCAGAAACTGTACCCCAAGTTGTGGTACAAGCAAAACTCATGACATGGGTGACACTGTGCTTGTTAAGGTGCAGCAAGGTGAAAGCTTCAGGCCTGATATCCCCTGCTGAGGCCATAAAGTTTGCCACCTTTCAAGGAGATAGGTGCAGGGGTTTCTGGGAAACTGCACCTCAAATTCTTGAAAGCAAAACTCATGTCACTTCTAAGTGTGAAGGCACAGCAGGGTGAAAACAGTAGACATGGTAGCACCTTATAAGGCCACAAATCCTGCCAAGTTTCAAGGAGATAGGTGTAGGGGTTTCTGGGAAACTGACCTCAGGCTGCTGACAAGCAAAACTCATGGCATGTGAGACCGTGTGTGTATATGTGTTAAGGCATGCCTCTCCATGACACGGTAGTGTGCCCCAAATGAGGCCTCCTCCTCCCCTTTGACCTCACTCTGGTCCACCACTTTCAATAACAGGTAAAATAATAACTTAGTGAGCAGAAGCAGAGTAGCACCAGCAGCATCTCAGGCAGCCAAACTGTGACAGAGCCTTTCTTTCCTCTCCTACAGGAGCTTCTTCTCCAATGCATGTGTTAAGGCACACTCTCACTGTGTCCTTCCCCAATCTTCCCCTTCCCTCTCCTTACTTTCTGTTTCCCTGCAGGCAAGCCCAGCTTCAACTTTGAAACCCGAAACGTTTCAAAACTTTTTAAACATTTCAACTGCCCTCATTTCATTTTGAGGCTGTTTTGAAGCCCTTCATTTTGTTTCAGTTTCTCTGTTTCAAGCTCAAAAAGAGTCAAAACATCATCAAAATGAAACAAGCCAGTGAAATTTTGCACAGCCTCGCAGTACAGTTTACCTTTGAAGAACATGAACAATGCTGTTATTTCTTACAGATGAGATAGGACCTACTATGTTTTGGGCGGGGAGGGATCCTTCCTCTGTGTGTATATTTTTGCTTTCTCTGCAGCATCTGAGCAATTCCTAAGTATTTAAAAATAGAAATATCTTCAACAGCTTTCTTTCTGTCTGTCTGTCTGTCTATCTCTCTCCTTCCCAACATGTAGAAAAAGTGGCATGCTAAGTTTATAAACTCCTCTTGGTTTGTTTATAGCTGTGTTTTTGAGTGGGTTTATTGAATATATGTGTGAAGAAATCAATGGGAAGCTAAATCAAAGAAGGCAGTTTTTTACTTTGTTCTGAAAGCAGTGAGACGCATAGTTGTTCTTTTCTCCTTCAGCAATGAGTTCCATTGCACAGGTCCAACTCCTCTGAAAGTCTGGACCCCAGTTCTGAAACTATTTTTTTTTTCCTGTGGTAGCCTCCCTACCTTTGATGAATGTTGCAACTGCAGGGAATTGTGGTAGTACAGCAAAATGACCTCCCATATATGGAGGGCCAAATACGTGGAACACTTTAAGCATTAGAAAAAGAGACTGTTATGAAGATCTATTTTGACTTCCTGGATGGCACCCGGTAGCATAATGAAGGGTGGGTGACTAGGGAGCCCACTTAGAGGGGACACAAGAATGGCAGCCACTTCACCCAACACAGCCTCTGCTGCCATCCCAGTTGCTGCTTCTGCCCAGAGAACAGCCATTGCTTTTTATGCCTATGAGACATCCTTGGAAGTGTTTTAAGAGCAGGATGGATCAACAGTTGGCTGTGGTTCAGACAGAAAGCAGGGAAGAATTTGAACCTTGCAGGCTAACTAAATCAGAGGAGCATAAGCTTTTGTAAGCAATGGCTTGCTTCATCTGATACTGACACAGCTAACAACTTTCCTCTGTAGAATGGTTTAGAGAGACAAATCCTGCCTTAGCAAGGGGTTGGTCTAGGTGACCTCCTGAGGTCCCTTCTAGCCCTAGTTTTTTTGTGATACTATGATATGTCTGTGCCTAATACATTTTTACTTGATAATTCCATCAGCAAATACATAAATATGTTTATTTGTAGATCTAAGAGAATAGTGGATAGACTCAGTAGTTGCTTGTTTAAGAGAGTAGCAAATAGTTCATGCACATTAGAAAAAAATACCAGTTTCTGGACAAGGCTTCACCAAAATCACAGATTTCCATAGATCTAGGAAGCCACATGCTTAGGAAAATGCATCATTAGTTAATTGCAGGGTCTGAAGTTAATGACTGATGCTTACATCCTTCTGAGTGACACTCAGCATACATTTGGATGTTGTGATTACAAAAGGCTCCTCAATCTACCATTAACTCCTTTTGGTCATTTGATCTAAGTCTACTACAGTGGTTTACACACTGGGGTACATGTACACCACTTTGTGGTTGCTCGGGTCAGATGCCAGATGATTGGAAGATAGCTAACGTGGTCCCACCTTCAAAAAAGGGAAGAGAGAGGACCCAGGCAACTATAGGCCCATCAGTCTTACCTCAATCTTAGGGAAACTCTTTGAGAAGATCCTCAAGGAGCACAACTGTGATGGGCCAGCTTCAGGGATGATGCTCAAGGGCAACCAGCGTGGTTTCATTAGGGGCAGGTCATGTCAGACCAACCTGATTGCCTTTTATGATCAGGTCACAAAGGCATTGGATGCAGGTGTCACCATGGACGTAGTCTTTCTAGACTTCAGCAAGGCCTTTGACACCGTCTCCCACCCCATCCTCATTAAAAAACTAGGCAACTGTAGCATTGATGCCTACACAGTCAGCTGGATTGCAGATTGGCTCAAGGGTCGTACTCAGAGGGTGGTGGTGGATGGGTCATATTCGACCTGGAGTGGGCAGCAGAGTCCCCCAGGGCTCGGTCCTTGGGCCTGCGCTGTTCAATTTCTTCATCAGCGATTTGGACGATGGGGTGAAAAGCAACCTGTTTAAATTCGCTGATGATACCAAAATTTGGGGTGAGGTGAGCACGCTAGTAGGGAGGGAAAGATTGCAGCAAGATCTGGACAGGTTACAGGGGTGGGCTAACATAAACAGGATGCGTTTCAATACTGACAAGTACAGGGTGCTGCATTTAGGCAGTAGAAACCAGCAGCACACTTATAGAATGGGAAACTCCCTTCTTGAGAGCACAGAGACAGAAAGGAGTCGATAATGACTCCAAGATGAACATGGGCCGACAATGTGAGGTCAGGGTTCACAGGGCTAACCGGACCTTGTCGTGCATCCACAGGTGCATCTCAAGTAGGGCCAAGGAGGTGATCCTCCCCCTCTATGCAATGCTGGTCAGGCCACAGCTGGAGTACTGTGTCCAGTTCTGGGTGCTGTACTTCAGAAGGGATGTGGACAACATGGAGAGGACCCAGAGGAGGGCCACCCGCATGATCCGGGGACAACAGGGCAGACCCTACAATGAAAGACTGTGGGACCTAAACCTGTTCAGCCTTCACAAGGGAAAGCTGAGGGGGGACCTGGTGACTGTCTATAAACTCTCTAGGGGGGACCAGAAGGGTTTGGGAGAGACCTTGTTTCCCCTAGCACCCCTGGCATAACAAGGAATAATGGACACAAGTTATTGGAGTTTAGGTTTAGATTAGACATCCACAAGAAGTACTTCACAGTTAGGGCGGCTAGGAGCTGGAACCAACTTCCAAGGGAAGTGGTGCTGGCTCCTACCCTGGGGGTCTTTAAGAAAAGGCTTGATGCCTACCTGGCTGGACTCATTTGATCCCATTTTTTTTCTCCCACCCAGGTGGGGGGTTGGACTTAAAGATCTACAAGGTCCTTTCTGACCCTACTTCTATGATTCTATGACACTTGGGGACACATGGCACTTTACCAATGACTATTTGTGCCATGTGCCTAAATTTTAATAATGGTGGTGGAGCTTCTGATTGGTCAACGTGTGGTGAGCAATGTCATTGCAACCCATCGATGTTAGCATTGATGCTTTTCATAAAGAATGAACATGAAGAGATGTGTCAGGTGTAAGGGGTAACGGGTTATGTGGTGAAAAAAGTTTGAAAACCACTGGTCTAAAATACACTATGGGGTAGCTTGATGGAACAAAAGGATACCCTGTTCTGTCTTGTATCCTGAAGTTTCCGTTAGGAAGCCAACCTATGCTATTTGAGTATATCCTATGCTGGTACTGGCAAGTGAAACTGTTTTTGTTGCCTTTCTAGAACACCAGAAACTAGCCATGTAGGACTAACTCATTCTTTTAAAAGTTGGAAATAGAGCTGAAAGCCTTTATCATAGGTGGCACTGCAGCTTGCAAATGGGGTCACTGTGACTCCAACAGACATTCCCCTCTAATCTACTACAAGGAAAGTGGAAGCTGGAGGAGGGAGGAGTGGCTGGAAACAACCAAGGCAGCACATTGTAAATACAAGGCAAATCAGTCATTATATACCCCCCACACACTTTTTCCTCCCCACGCACACAGAGTCAGTGCCAGCTGTAACCCAATTAAACTCAACAATTCACAGGTGTTCAGAAGAATGATTATAACATAAAAGCACATTTCTCTTTAGGGCTCTTGAACATATTTTAGAGCTGCTTAAATTTTATACATAAAAAACCCCCCTAGCAACTAAACCAGGAAATCATACAAAAGAAGGAAATTACTGGAGATACAGAGAGGGAAGAATTTAAAAAAAAAAAAAATCTTCAGGATCTTCTCACACATCATGAGCACCAGCTGCAGCCTGTGAAATGAAGACATGTGTTATAGTTGAAGGCAGTATTGTCTAAAGGATATTACACGAGCTAGAAGCTCAGTGGACACGCATTCTCATCCCAATTCAGTCACAGCCTTTTTTTGTGATCTTGAGCAAGGCACTTAATCTACCCCGTGTCTCAGTTTCACACCTGGAAATAAGGTGTAATGCTTACCTCCCATGCAAAGATGTTCTGAGAGTTGAAGCAATGAGTTAAGGCACTCGGGTATTATGCCTGATAAAGGCTCCAAAAGAAATTTGAGATGTGGTGGGTGAGGCACCTTTCTCTGAAAACCATCATGACCTGTGAAAAATCTCATTCCTTCCCCCTGTTTCTATTGTCTGTTTATAAACAATAAAATATACTACAAAGTATAAAAAATAAAAGGGATTTTGCATGCAGTGGCTACAATCAGGAATGGATAAAAAACACTAATGGACATCAAATATTCAAGAAAACTGTAAGGGTAAACTGAAAAATGGTAGCACCCACAATATACAGTGCTCACAAGTAACTGTTGGTCCATATACAGGAAGGAAGGTCATAGAAGCAAAGACAATTAGGGGTGGAGGGGACCTCAGGTGGTCATATAGTTCAACCCCTTCCACAGAGCAGTACCATCCCCACATACATTATCCCAGCCGAGGATTTCACTAGTGGGGTCATAAAAACCTCCAAGGTTACCTCTCTGGGTAACCTGTTCCAGTGTTTTACTACCCTCTTTATGAGAGAGTTTTTCCTAACATCTATCCTAAACTTCCTTTGCTGCAACCATTGCTCCTTGTCTTTCACCAGGCCAAGGGGAAAATCATGCCAGCTAGGGTATAGAATGAGGAGGGTTCCAATGACTGCCTCCCTACTATTGTTGTGGAACTAGTGTATGATCAATTAAAGAAGCTGGATGTATATATATCAGCAGTAGGCCTGTGCTACTAGGAACTATTCAATTCAGATTCAGATTTGGTCATTTTGGATTCCAGGGATTTGATTCAGAGATCCAAATCATTTTTCTGAATCGCTTTGGAAGAGTTGGAGCAAGATTTGGAGATTCGACTATAGCGTATAATCAGGAATCAATGAAATATCTATAACTTTGTTGCCTTTTGTCTGATTCAGATAAAACATGCGTGGATGGTAGCCTCTGAGAGCATGACACATGCCAAGCTTCAAGGTGATAGGTGCAGGGGTTTCTGGGAAACTGCACCTTAAATTCCAGAAAGCAAAACTCATGTCATGCATGTGCATTAAGCCATAATGGAGTGAAAACTGCAGGGATGGTACCTCCAGTTAGGCCACAGAGCCTGCCAAGTTTCAAAGAGAGAGGTTTTAGGGGTTTGGGGGAAACTGTACCACAAGTTGTGGAGAAGCAAAACTAGTGCCATGGGTGACACCGTGTGTGTTAAGGGGCTTCTGGGTTCTGGGGCCCTGCACCTCTAGCTGCTGACATGCAAAACTCTTCAAAGCAAGTCCTCCTGACCCCATTTGGCTAGGAGGTCAGCCACAGCCAGATGGGTCCAAGGTGCCAGCTCTGAGCAGGCAGGGTCCTGCCACTGGCCTCCCTAAAAGGAATTCTGGTGTTCCTTATTGGAAAACTGAAAAATCCCTGATAAAAAAAAAATCCCAAAATCACTCTCTAAAATACCCGCAAATCCATGTTCCTCCACAAGTAAAACAAAAGACCACAAAAGACTCAACCTGGAAGGATGTGGGCAGTGGGGTTCCTCAGGGCTCGGTCCTCGGGCCTGCACTGTTCAACATCTTCATCAGTGATTTGGATGAGGGGGTAAAAAGCACCCTGTTCAAATATGCTGATGATGTGGGGGGATGTGGGCACACTAGAAGGAAGCAACAGGCTACAGTCAGACCTAGACAGGTTACAAGGGTGGGCGGATGAGAATAGGATGGGTTTCAACACAGACAAGTGCAAGGTGATGCACCTCGGGAGGAACAACCGGCACCATACCTACAGGTTGGGGAACTCCCCTCTTGTCAGCACGGAGGTGGAAAAGGATCTTGGAGTCATCATTGACTCCAGGATGAACATGGGTCGGCAGTGCGGGGAGGCAGTTAGGAAGGCCAACCATACCTTGTCATGCATCCACAGATGCATCTTGAGCAGGTCCAAAGAGGTGATCCTCCCCCTCTATGCGGCACTGTTCAGGCTGCAGTTGGAGTACTGTGTCCAGTTCTGGGCGCCGCACTTCAAGAGGGATGTGGACAGCATGGAGAGGGTCCAGAGGAGGCCACTTGCATGACCAGGGGACAGCAGGGCAGGCCCTATGAGGAGAGGCTACAGGACCTGAACCTGTTCAGCCTCCAAAAGAGAAGGCTGAGGGGAAATCTAGTGGCCTGTTATAAACTAGTCAGGGGGGATCAGCAGGCATTGGGGGAGTCACTGTTCCCCCGAGCCCCCGGGGTGCTGGCAGGGGGAGGGGCTGGCTGTGGCAGGGGGAGGGGCTTTGGGGTGGGGGGAGGGTCCAGCTTCAGCAAGGGCTGGGGGGCTCGGGGGCACTGGTGAGGGTTGGGGGGGATGGAGGAATGGGCAGGGCCATCAGGATTTCTCCCCGCAGACCCTTCCCCACTCCTCCAGCTCCCCTCACCCCTTAATCACTGGCAGCAGAGCCCTGGTGCTGAAACCTGTGGCCTGCCTGGCCATGTGTTTCAGCATCAGGTTGAGGGGCAACCATAGAGATGCTCTGGCAGCCAGAGCATCTCTGTGGAGGACCCAGCCACAGGTTGCCTCAGGGCAAGTTTTTACACTTCACTTTTTTTAGACCTCTGGATATCCATTTTTTTGTTCCCCCACATGCTGTTGCCCCACTTCAAAGGGATTTGAGGTTGGGCAAGAGGCATGTGCATGCTCATGTGGATGCAACCACAGAGTCCTAATGAATGGATCTGTGTCATCCTGGTGAGAACTGGCCAGTGATGTCCCACAGGGGTCGGTGCTTGGTCCAATGCTATTTAACATCTGTAGCTTCATCAATGAGTTGGATGCATTTTGGGGTTTTTTTTCCACCACCTAGCATGAGGGTATCCTAATCCATGACTACACTTGGTGGTATCACAGCATAAATAAGCAAAACTATGAGCTGAATATGAGCGAACTGTGTGTACTTGCTGCAAAAAAACAACATACATGTTTGTATTAATAGGTATCAGCCTATTACCTGGTTGTAGCCTTATTGGACTAGAGGAGAAGGCAATCAGGACTCATAGTAGAGATGATATCTTTTATGAGGCAACAAGATTTTTGCAAAAAATAAATTCTTTAATTGCAAGCTTTTGGGCACCCTGATGGATGTGTATCTAGCTGGGGTAATGTAGGCCCAGCACTCTTTCCTGCTTATGCAGGGGGTCGGACTCGATGATCTATTGAGGTCCCTTCCGACCCTAGCATCTATGAAATCTATGAATCTATGAATTAAAGAATGTATTTTTTGCAAAAATCTTGTTGCCTCATAAAAGATATCATCTCTTCTATGAGTCCTGATTGCCTTTTATTAATAGGTATGTCACTTGCCCTTAGAAAGGTGTTGGATTAGATAATCTCATGAGGTCCCTTCCAGACCTATTTTCTTATCATTTTATGATCATATAATATTCCTAACATACCAGTACATTAGTTTACAATGCCTATGTCCTTCCTCCTTTCACCTGTAAACAACAGTATCATTTCAAACGAGATATGTAGCTCAGATTAGCATTCACATTAATTCTGAGATTACTACTTTACTTGTAAATGCTCTCATCTACTGTTAATGCTGTAGTACTAACCACACGGTACAAGGAGGTTATCTCAGGACAAATGATTTCTTTTCTTCACATAATGTATTTTTTTAACACTGCCTTGAAGCAATATGGTGGCTTTGCTTGGGAAGAGAGTAAATAGCTGACATGTTAAGTGGATTTTCGTATGGATTTGTTAGGGGAATTAGGTAACCAAATCTTGTCTAGCCCGTTTAAATATTTCAAACTGAGCTTCCCTTTTAAGCAGACAGTACTTTCCATTTCTTGTTTGCTTGTAGCTACATGTAGCCTGATCCATTTGTAAGTTATACAGTCTTATGAGCAAAATCCTGCTAAATAACATAAAAACCTTTTTTAAAAAAATGATTGTTTCATTCTAGTTGGAAATATATTAACTTTTCTGTATGAGAGAATTTCACTTCAACTAAGTTGTCTCACCAGTTCTTCTTGATGCAGTCAAATTTACCCTGTAGATTTTTTTTTCTTCCTAGGGGACTCTAACATTATTTATTTTTATATTCACTCATTCTGAACATATATTTTTCAAATTGTTCCTTTGCATCTTCTTACTTTAGGCCAATTATTTTAATTACAATGCTTAGACCCCTTATTAAACAGGTTTTTACATGCACGCGGCCTAAAAAAATAACATGTGAACTTCATTTTTCTCGATTGTGCCCAGTGAAATAATTATGTAATTTTAAGTTCATCATAGCATAAAAGAAAGACGGCATTCCAGTTTTTAGAGAATGGGGGTTTGGGATCTCTGGGTTCATTTCAAGTTCTTCCATTGATTTCTAAAGGCCAGATTCTACTCACATATTGGCTGCACCTACACAAGATGCTGACTGCGCAGTCATTCCTGTGCAAACTTTTAGTACTTGTTTATACAGTGTAGTAATTATATAAGTACTAAATGAATGCACAGTAACCAGAGTCACTGTGCAGTAGTGCCACTGAATGGCTTTTCCGTGATGCCAACTATGCAGTAGCCTGAGACTCCTATGCAGTAGCATCATGTCATTCTTTCTACCATGCAATGCAACTGCGCCATAGTTATGGGCTTCTGAGCAGTCAGCATCTCATGCAGACATGTCCATTGCGTGCATAAGTTGATTTAGGCACCTAAGGGTGATACTATTCCACCTTGTTCAAGTACCTGAAAAACAGATGGGTGGATCTTCCTCCTCCTTGCCTTTTTATGCCTCATCCTTAATAGTTAAGATGATGATGTCTTGCAAGGCCAAGTCTTTTATATGTATGCATGGGCTTAGACTTCACTCTATCTTTAGAAGGCTAAATATCACTTATATGATTAACTAGCTATATAGGCTATACAGTATATACATATAGATTTAAGTGGTTTTATGGACTCTTCACATGGTTTTTGCTCTCAGGGCTATATAAGTCTCAAAATACGAATGGCATCCTCTCATTTAGCCCAGCGGTTAGGGTGCTTTTTCAGGCAGTGGAAGACAGGTTCTAGATTCCCCTTACCTAGGGGGGATTTGAATCTACATCTCCTTAGATGATGTTTTGGGAGATGGTAACCTTTCATATGAACATTTGAAAAACTAACAACAAAATGGCTGCCTATGCTGTAAGTCTATGACAAAGTGGGAAACTACACATCAGCAGGGAACACTAATGGTGGTATTATAATTTATTCCGATCATTTATGACTATTTATGATTTATCTTTTACAACCATCACTTACGACTATTTAAAAATGTGATGTGGTTGAGTCAATGATCAATGTAAACAAAATGATCTTATTTTGAAATTGCCATTAGTTTCTGAAACACCTTCGTATATAGTAGTCAGATCATTCACTCAGAAAGTGGAAGACCTGGTTTCCATGCCTTTTTCTGTCTGAATGGATTCAAGTTCACATGACATACTTTCCAGAAGAATGCTTAATCAGGAGGCTACAGGTCAGAGTCATTTTCCAACATTCCTGCTGAACTTGTGACACTGTATACCACCCACTTTTGAATTCACAAAAGAAAGTGCAAGAAGGAGCAGGACTCCACAGCTTGGTGGTTGGGGAAGACATATAGGAGGGCCAATCTTTCCAATTGTAGTCTCAGGAATGATAACGTATTTCACAAAAAAAAATGCCATTGGATTAATAATCCTGGGAGCAACCAGTAGAACCCCGGCTACTCCCCTTCTTGCACTCCCTGTTGCCCCCACACATACAAGCATTCTAAACACAAGGTAATTGAATCTTGCTCGCTCTTTTACAAGCCCCATGAATTCTGCATTTTCAGTTAACACATGTGCCTTATTCAGATCACCTATATTTCTGATTTGCACAAGAGTAACTGTGTTGTGGTGATCGTAAGTAACATGGTCTATATATTGGTGCATAACTGGTTGGATTCTTGTGGGCAAAGAGCAGCCATCTACAGCTCAACGTCAAACTGGAAGCACCTATCAGGTAGGGTTTCCTAGGGATCTGACCGAGGTCTTGTATTTTTCAATGTCTTTATTAATGGCTTGGAGGGTTGAGTGTACACTTAGCAAATCTGTGGATGAGACCTTGGTGGGATAGTAACCATCTTTGAGGACAGGACTAAAATTCAAAATGACCTTGATAAATTGGAAACGTGCTCTGAAACAAGTTAGATGAGATTCAGTAAGGACAATTTCAAAGTACAACACCTAGAAAGAGACTTGGGGGTCATCAAGAAAGAGACTTGGGAGTCATCATTGACCACAAAATGAACATGAGCCTGCAATGCGATGCTGCGGCTACTAAAGTGATCAAAACGCTGGCTTGCATCCATAGATGCTTCCCAAGCAAATCCCAGGGCGTCATTTTCCCCTTGTACTCGGCTTTGGTGAGGCCGCAGCTGGAGTGCTGCGTCCGGTTTTGGGCCCCACAATTCAAAAAGGATGTGGTGAAGCTTGAGAGAGTGCAGAGAAGAGCCACGCGCATGATCAGAGGTCAGGAAAACAGACCTTACGATGACAGGCTGAGAGCCATGGGGCTCTTTACCCTGGAAAAGTGCAGGCTCAGGGGTCATCTGATGGCCACCTATAAGTTTATTAGGGGTGAACACCAAGATCAGGGGGAATGTTTGTTCACCAGAGCGCTCCAAGGGATGACGAGGTCGAACGGTCACAAACTCCTGCAAGACCGTTTCAGGCTGGACATAAGGAAGAATTTCTTTACTGTCCACGCCCCCAAGGTCTGGAACAGTCTGCCAGCGGAGGTGGTTCAAGCACCTACAAGAGTAAATTGGATGCTTATCTTGCTGGGATCCTATGATTCCAGATGACTTCCTGCCCTTTGGGCAGGGAGCTGAACTCGATGATCTTCCAAGGTCCCTTCTAGCCCTAATGTCTATGAAATCTATGAAATCGAAATATAAAACAAGGACTGACTAATCAGGGTGTAATACTTCAAGAAAGAACTATAGAGGGTATAGTGGATCGCAAGCTAAAAATGAATCAACAATAAAACATTGTTACAAAAAAGTAATATCATTAGTATTAACAGATGTGTCATATGTAAATCATTGGAAGGAATTATTTCACACTATTAGGGATGGTGAGGCCTCACTTTCAGTATTGTATCTGTAAGTGCCTGCATATGGGCGACCAGTCCTAGAGACCAACTGGTGGGGATCAAGGTATCTGGGTACAAAAGAGATTCATAGAAGGAACACAGAGTCCAAAGCAAATGGAGCCAAGAAACGAGAGGTCAAGAGTTAAGCAAAGTCTAGTGAGTTGGGTCAGGAGCAGGCAGTTACCAGAGGTACAGCCTTAGATCAGAATGGGCCCTGTCCAAATAGGAGGAAAAGGAGGAGGGAAGGGTCAGGTTATAATAGCCAGTCACTCAGGCATCGGGGAATGAACAGAGTTTCAGGCACTTTTGGAGCCTTTAGACAAGTCCCTTCCAGTCTCTGGAAATAGCTTTGGGGTGTCATTTTGGGGCACTAAGCTGTGCTGATCAAGCCAAAATTCTAGGTTCAAGGTGCAGGCCTGACACTATCCACCTTGAGGAACACACTTCCAGAAAGACCTGGAAAAACTGAAAAGTGTTTCAAGTAGATTTTATATATAGATATATCTATAGATATCAAGAGATATAGATCGATCTATCTATCTATCTATCTATCTACATTAGAAGTTTATAGAATGTGCAAGTGTCAAAAATTGTAATTATTTATTTTGGAAAAGAGATAAGCTGATGGGAGATATTTGATAATAGTGTTCAGCTATAAAAGGGTTGTTATATCAAGAGGAGGGTGATCAATTGTTCCCTACTTCCAAAGAGCACAGGGGAAGAAGTGAGAAGCTTATATTGAATCAAGGGGAATTTAGGTCTGTTACTAAAATAATTTTCAATGCCGTATGTTAAACGTTGAAGTAGATTACGTAAAACAGGTGTGGAATCTCCATCCTTAGACATTTTTAAGTGCATGTTAGATAAATATATATATTTTTTCTGGAATGGCTTACATAGAGATGTCTTGCCTTGAGCTGGGATTTGGATTAGATGACCTCCTAAGGTCTCTTCCGTTCTATTTTATTATGATTCTATTGCAGTTAATTACATTACAGTATTGTAAAACCAGAATGAGATCTCAGTCATGTTATCTGCTGTGTTAGCTTTCTCCAGGCAGAAGGCATGAGTATTATTAACAATGTCAGTATAAGCTTTCCTGGAATTCTCTTAATTTCCTAGAAATGTCTTATTTTCAAGTGAATTTTCACAGGTATTTTATGATTTAATTAAATTAAAAACCTTTAGTATTTTAAATACATTTCTAATGATTATATTCATTTGTTTGTTTTACATAAATCAGCTCAAGTGCATTCAATAATCAATTGAGAATGCTAAGACAAAATTTAAGTGATTTTCTTTGGGATTTTATAATGTATTATACAATAGTTGGTTTAATTAATAGGCAGTTCCTGTAACTTGGTAAAAACAGATGTTACAAATTGCATTATGAAGTAGTTGGGTTTTTGGTTGTAGCCTTTTTGGTCTAAGGACATAAGCAGGTAAGGTTCTTTGGGTAGATGTGAGATCTTTTATTAGACCAGCTGAGTAGTTGGAAAAAAGTTCTTAGCAAGCTTTTGGGCACAGTCACCCTTTGTCAGGCAGAGGGTGTTTCTGCTGGTCTGAGACGCCAAAGAATTATGAATTGTGAAGTAGTTTAATTCAAATCAGAATATTATAATTTTCTTATATATTCCTTTCATGTGATCTCAGGCACGTGCAAAATAAAGTAATTCCACTGAAGTCCAGCTAAGGAAATCATTGCTTACAGAAAACTAAATACATTAAAAATCATTCTCCTTGTGCTTGTGGAGTAGTATATCAGGACATAATTTCATCAAACTCTCTGGAGTTAAAACAGTAGAAAGCATATGTAAGTGTAATGAAAATGAGACCCATTAATGCCAAGGCTAAATCGTCCTTCATAAAACAGGAGAAAGAAGAGAAAATACGTTTTCCCTCACAGTAAGCCTTGTTAAGTGCAGGTGTTAACCTTGAAAAACAATCAGCTTCTGTTTCTAAACTCACCAAAGCTGTCTTTAACACATAAAAAAACCCTAATTCATTACTTATGCTTTAAACCTAACTTCAGTTTCTGTGACTAGTGTTCAAAAAGTGAATTTAAGTCCTTCATTGTATGACACATTTGACTGTATATGAGGCGATAGCATGGGTTTCTATTAATTTCACTGTGTTTTGTGTGGACTGAAACATCTGCTTGCATACAGAAGCCTATGGGAGCAGGTCAAAAAGCCCCAAATTAGGATATCTTCTCTGTTGAAGATATCTTTCAATATAAGCTTAAGTTGCATTGAAGTCAAGTTAGTTTTTTTTAGAGCCAGTAGTGCTGCATAGGAAAACTGAGAAAGCTTGGACAGTGTTTCTTGTACAGTGGTGCAGGACAGTGGCTGGGGCATGACTGGATTGTGGTAACAAGACTGCCACAAGAAAATCAAACTCCGTTAATGGCTTGCGACCCAGTAGGTGTCGAGACAATGGAGCGCTTGTGGTACCCAATACCACACCCATGCCATAAGATAGTAACAGTCCTCACCCTTCTACCACACCTGAGAAGTGATGGTTTAAAGTACTGGCAGAGTCCTGACATGCTCATCACATATGTATTTACAAGCTAAGATAGCCAAAGGAAAGGCTGAGCCAGTAACTACATATGCACTTCAATTGATCTAGCAGGGGAAGAAAACAAAAGACTAAATATGCATCTGTAGCAGGGCACTAAGGTGCCTGCTGCTGAAGAGCAGCAGCATGGGCTCAGGTGCTGGTTGCTAGGGGCAACCAGGAGGAGCTAAGGGCCAACACCTGGTGAGTCAGCTGACCGGAGGGGGCCGGGCTGACCACTGTAAGACCCAGACAGGAGGCTGTGGGTGCTCCCTCTCCCTCTCCCTCTCCCAACTGGCAGCCAGACAGAAGGAGCACTGTTTGACCATTGGAAAGAGCTCGGCCCTGAAAGGGGAAAAGGGAAAGGCCTTGGACGTACAAACCACTAGTTATATGAGTGAGAGATGTTGCATGCTTTGGAGAACGCTTTAGCTAGGAGGCTTAGATCTGAGTTATAGCCGACTGGCTTGCGTTATTGCTTTTGTTGTTGTTGTTACACCAGAGGACCAGGTGAGGCTATTGGGGGTTGGAGGAGGCCTCATAGGGGCTCCACGGTAGCGTGGGGACCCTGGTGCCAGAGGGGGCACAGCATTCAGGGGTGCATTGACCCCAGCCCCAGTGCGGGAGGGTGCAAGATGCCCCAGTGCGGGCAGGTGTGAGACGCCCCAGTGTGGGCAGTTTCGGGACAAGCCAGGGAGCGCCTGTGAGGGCGCGGGCAATTGTGGGACAAGCCAGGGAGTGCCCGTGAGGGCACGGAAAGGGATTGACCAAACAACATCCGGTACATCTGCGAGGCTTGGGGCGTGGTACAGGGGTGGTTGGAGCCATGCATAGCCCTTAAGGCTGGAGTACATCAAGTCACCCAAGACAGAACACAGACTGGGATACATCAGGGCACTGTGTCAGAGAGGACAAAAGGGCAGCCTCCCTTAAACATTATTAACATCAAAGACGTGGTGGGCGAGATGGTGAGGGTGCTTTGACACCAACTTAAAGCACGGTAGGGGGCGCTAGAGGAGTTCACGGCCACCCCTAGGACCCCGCACTGTCACAGCATCTCAAGAGAAATTTGTAAAAGATGCAGGAAATATGCCCTGTATGTGACAAATACACCCTGCTCACATTTCTCTCAAAAAGCATTTAACGTATTGGGTTACAAATGTTGGGAGTTTGGGAAACAGACCATCACCTGTACAAGCTACTGCAAATTTGCCTCCTTGATATACACCCAAATAACCCAAAATGGGTTTGGTGACACCTCTAAGCATCCTGTATGACCACTCAAGGCCCATCACCTGTAAATGAACTGATCACTGCAGGGGCTCCAGACAATGCACCAAACTTTGACACCTGGATGATCCAAGAACAGGAGCCAGGCAATGAACAGTTATGATATGACGATCAACCTTTTCCTCCCTTTTTGTTTGGACTCTAAATTGGCCAAACATCAAGTAAAAATGCTTTGAAGCTATACAATTAAACAGTATAAAAACTAAGCAGATTTGCCAGCAAAGTTGTGTGCAGTCCAAGAAGTCATCCTGCCACCCACCCAACAAGTGAAGGAGCTGCACTTTGAGGCTGCACTTTGAGAACTGCTTCCTGTCTGCATTAGGTCAAGATCTCTGTGCAGCTAAGATAATACTAAGAACTAATAGGTTGTTTTATATTGGGAAAGAGTCTTTTTCTATTATTTAGTTTTGTAGCTTGTTGGAAGTTTTTAAACAAGCCTTTCTACTATTCATCTGCCTGGTGTTGTGTCAATTCTTTGGCACTAGGTTTAGAAACCCGCTTTCTAAGTGCAACAAGTAGCACTATAAATTTATATATATTTATGAATTCATAATCTACTTTGTGTGGCTATTCTCTGGAGTTCACTTAAAATCCCCTGTACTTGTGGTCACTTTTGCTGATTAATTTCTCTTCTAGAATAATCCTGGGAACCAAAAGTGAAAGGAGGAAGAGTAAATACATTCTGATCAAATTTGTTTCAAATTTTAAATAAACATTTACAGACTCTATTCTTCACCATTTGCTATGCTTTTCTGATGATTAATGGAAGCAACTACAGTCAGAGAGTTTTATTTTTTAACTGATGCCACTATAGCAGAAGTTCAGGAAGAGCCAGCATGGATTCAACAAGAGCAAGTCATGCCTGACCAGCTGGATTTACTTCTATGATAAGGTGATAGGCTCTGAGGATGGGTGAAAATCGGTGGATGTGATATACCGTGACATTAGCAAGGCTTTTGACATTTTCTCCCACAACATTCTCATTAACAAGCTAAGAAAATACCAACTATACAAAAACACTTTAAGGTGTATACATAACTGGTTGGGTCATCACACTCAATAAGTAGACCTGAATGGCTCAGTGTCTAGCTGGGAGAAGGTATCAACTGAGACTCCCCAAGAATCTGTCCAAAGTCTGGTATTGTTAAACATCTTAATTATTTGGATAATAGGATTTAATACATGCTTAGCAAATTTCTGGGTGACACCAAGTTTGGTAAAGTTAAAGACATGTTGGCTAGGATGTAGAATGACCTGAATAGCCTGGAGAAATGGCCCACAACCAATCAAATGAGATTAACAATGACAAGTGCAAAATCCTGAACTTGGGATGGAATAACCACATACACAAGTGCAGATTGAGGAATGGCTGGCTAGGCTTAAACACTGCAGAAAAGGACCTATAGATTTCAATAGACCATCAGCTGCATATGAGCCAACAGTGTGCTCTTGTTGCACAAAAGAAAAAAAAAAGAAGACAAAACCCCCCCAAACAATAGCATGCTGGGTTTTATTAACAGGAGTTTCACTTGCAAATGAAAGAAAGTGATTTTTTTTCTATTCTATTCACCATTGGTGAGGCCTCAACTAGAGTGCAGTGCCCAGTTTGAGGCCACATACTTCAAGAAAGATGTGAACAGATTAGAGAGAGTCCCAAGGGGAGCAACAAAAATGATTAGAGGCCTGAGAAACAAGCTATGAGAAAAGGCTGAAAGAATTAACGTTTTTTCTCTGGAAAAGAGAAGATTCAGTGCTGTTTGATAACAGTTTTTTAACACCTGAAAGGTGATTATAGAGCTGATGGAGATGGGATTTTCTCTATGGCGATAAGGGGCAGGACTAGGAGCAATGATCTCAAGGTGCAACAGATGAAATTTAATCTGGAGATTAGGAGGAACTTTCTGACTATGAGGGCAGTCCAACATTGTAACAGGCTACCTGGAGAAACTGTGGAATCTATATCCCTGGAAGTTTTGAAGAGCAGGTTAGACAGACACTTGGCTAGGATGGCTTAGTCAGGGATGATCCTGCCTTGAGCAGGGGGCTGGACTAGATGGCCTTGTGAGGTCCCTTCCAGACCTACTTTCCTATTATCCTAAGTTAGGCTACACATAGGATCACCCTCTACAGCTTCCCGTTCCTTCACTGTAGGCACAGGAGAGCAGAGGATGCAAGAATATCCCACTAGTCTCTTTGGACCATACTGACAATGTACTTATATGTCTAACAATGTAGATATGTACTGGGGAGAATCCATGGTTTACCTAAGCAGGTGATGTGCCTTATTCCTGTTGATTTGTTACTTCAGTCATGTGCAGTAGTTGGCTGTTTAACTCAGAAGGCTCATGCTGTTTCTTCCAGTTTAGTCGTTGGTGTTGGAGAACACAGTGGCCAACGCATGTAGGCAAAGGGTAGGGAATGGACTGTTTTCCCAAGGCACGGGACAAAGAGAAAGGGTCTGTCATTTGGTATTGATCTAATCCAAGAGTAGATTGAGCACCCTACTAGAACACGGGAGGAAGGTGGTGTTGTGCTGTGTAGCCCTTTGCATGGGGTTAGAAGGAGAAGTTCAGTCCCTCCTCAAATGGGTGAAAAGTTTTCAAAGAATGGATGCACATTAAAGACCTATAACAAGCAAACATCTGTGTCTGAGAGAAAGAGAGGAATTCAGCAATTATGTGAGGATTAGAAATGATCAGTGTATGGCCTATCTTTCAAATATTGACTCTGTTTGATGAGACAAAAAGCATCCTACAGCATGTGAAACCTAGCAAATGAGACACATATACTAACATGCATCAGCAATCAAAGCGGTGGGGGGGATTTAGCAAAGAGAAGTAGTGTGCAGAAGTTTTTGCATTGCTTAAAATCTTACCCAATGGCCACTGCCACTGCCACTTATTATGTTGGGGGTTGAAAAAGTAGGACTTCTCACTTTCTGCTCTTTACTGAACACGCATCTTTCTTCAGCCATGCAACCCTTCCCTACATAGATATTGAGGCCTTACCACCAAATGTCACAGAGAGGCTGTAGCTGGTATTGCAGCTTACAGATGGGAGTAGTAGCACCCCTTGAGCTTGAATTTGGGGTACAGATTTGATTTCCTCCACCTCTTCTGCCAATTTACATTCTTTGTCTGCATTAACCTAAATGACTCATCTAAAAACTATGCCAACCAATCACACACGCTTCTGTTTTCTCTTACCCTACAGACCGGTTTTTCCTTGTGCACACTTCCTTCTCAATGGGGTAATATCCATTATTGTGTTTGTTTGCTTAGAGAAGACCTGTTAAGTTCCTCCTAGAAGTCATCACGAGATGGTGGTTTGGTAGCTGCTCTGCATGGCCTCTTCCTGATGATTTGGAATAGAGGCATGGTCCTAGAAGAGAATAAATGGGAAAGGCAGGCCAGAAATTTGTCTCTCTCAATACTATCAGCTTTACAGATCTACCATAGCAGGTAAATCAGGGGTTGGGATGGGAGGGGAGGGTGGCAATGAAATAGTAACCAGGAACATGGATATTTACCTGAAGAATTTTCTGACCTTTCAGACATTTGCTGCAGATTTGTTTCTAATAATGAGCAACGATTCTGGATTGTGCTTCTTATTCACAAGCCTTTGCACCCCCTCTTAACCAACTGAATAAGTACAATATTCACGTTTAATAAAAATGCATTTTTGTACCAAATGTTTTGATCTTTGGCAAGCTTATTTGATGCAAGTAAGAGAAAGCAAGTCCCTTGTTGTGTTTTATAGCTGGAGGCATGGCCAAAAGGCAGCATTGTTTAAATAATGGTTGCCCTGAGCTTGGTTTTGCAACAGCTATGCAATTACCCTTTCCTTTGGTTTCTTTGGTTTCAGGGACTTTGATTGCTGGTGTCCAGGATATTTTCCCCATGGTGTTTCATTTATTATAGCACTCTCTCTGTTTGCCGTGGGAAGAAAATTACAGGAAGTTATAGCTGCCCAGAAGTGAATCAGTGCATAAAGACCACGTTCCTTTCTCTTTCTACTATACAAACATCTCCTGTACCTCTTGTTTTCAAAGGAGATATCTTACCATTCAGGTCTCACTCACAAATCCTTGTATGATTGTATTTTATTTCCAACAACACAATGTTTTGCGGACGGTGTTTTTCACCTTTTCCTGTTGTTAGGGGAGTAACTTTCTCAGAGCTTTGAACAGTGCAAAAGGAAAAGAAAAGGTTGTAAGGTTTAAAAAGTGACCTTTAGCTTCCCTTAAAGAATTGACTTGTTGTATAGGTTAGCAGCCTATGTATTATTGTTATTTGCCATGTTTACCATGGCGATAGCTAGAGGCCTGACAGGTCATAGTTTCATATCTAACACCTGTTTGTACAGGGCTGAGTAGAACATGGCCATACTATGGCTGATTTTTAAGTGCTAAAATAGTAAATATGGTAAATATCAATAATAGGTGGAGCACTGGTAGGATGCATCAGGGCAATGTCTAAGCATTTTCTGTAATGACTTGAATTCTATAGTCTGAAGTCTCATTGACTTTTGAAGGGATCTTTTTCTTTAAAACTGAATTTACACAGATAGTAAATTTGGAAAAAAAACCCATACTTTTGAAGGGACTAATCTGGTACATGTCTAAATTACTTTATTTTAAAATAGAACTTTCTACACAGGAAACTTATTTCACAACGAACTAGGAAGTACTGTCTGTTGTGGATTATCTGGTTCGAGAGAGCTATGATAGAGCCAGCTACAACCGCACCACAGTCCTAATCATTGTGTCCATTGGATGGGGATATTCTTTACAGAAAGTATGTAGTCTTTTGGATGTTTCCTTGGTGCTTTGTTTCAATGCTATCCTCTATAATGTAGGGTTGTTCTACTGTATACTTTGGGAGGCATAGCAGAAGCCAGGAAGAGGAAACTGGATTTCTATCACGTCCAATTAAATTTATAGATTCATAGATGTTTGGGTCGGAAGGGACCTCAGTAGATCATTGAGTCCAACCTGCTGCCCTGGGCAGGAAAGAGTTCTGGGGCCATATGACCCCATCCATGCGCATGTCCAGCCTTCTCTTAAAGACCCAATGATGAAAATTACCTTGAAAAGTATTTTCATATTTTCCCAAGCAGGAAGCATCTCTGACCACCTGAAACCTGAGATCCTGCTCCTGCCTTTGTTTCAAGGTAATTTGCATAATCACAGATCCTCAAAAGGTGAGAGGCTCCATACCAGCTATGAACTGACTGCCCAGAGGAGTTTGCCATCTGTTGACTCCTCTTTGAAATCCTGTGAAATATGAACTTTCATTCCTACCCACGAGAACTTTTACAATCTTTTCTCCAATGCCTGATGAAGGGTGTTTGTGCCCCAAAGTCTGCAATTAAAGATTTTTTTTTGCAAAAGCTTGTTGGTCTAATAAAAGATATCATTTCTACTATGAGTCCTGATTGGCTTTCTACTATGAGTCCTGATTGCCTTGAAACGCATCCAGTCCTTCTAAGTGTCTCTTCACCAAGTTGGCAATAATGGTTGGTGGGCTGGTGCCCTTTTTGTGCCTGTCTATGATCCCATTGGGAGATTTGTCCTGGTCTGTATTCAGGAATACGGAAGCAAAAAACTCATCAAACAGCTTAGCCTTGTCCCCCTATCTGTCACTAATTGCCCTAATTTGTCCTGTAGGTGTCCTATGTTACCCTGCACCTTCTTTTTACTCCCTATATACCTGAAAAAGGACTTCTTGTTGTCCTTAATTTTTGTTGCCAGCCTAAGTTCCTTTTCTGCTTTGACCTTTCTAACTGGAAGTGCAGGCCAAGTAGGTATATTCCACCTTGGCAGCTACCCCCTGCTTCCACAGCCTATATGCCTCTTTTTTTGCCCCTAAGCTTTCCTGGATTTTCCTGTTCAGTAAAGAGGGTTTCTTGGTCCCTTTTCTCTCTTTCCTGTTCAATGGGATTGTCTCCTGTGCCCATAGGATCACTACCTTTAGGAATGACCATTCCCGTGAGTTCTTCCTATTGGCCAGTGCCAATTTCAAATTATTATCCATCAACACAGCTAAAATAGTAGCCTACACTGTGATGGTGGACCAAGTTTCTCAACCCAGGGAATTGTTTTTTACTGAGAAGCTGAACACTTTTTTTACTGATAACCAAACTTCTATTTTACTGACATATGTTTTTACTGACATCTGTAGCTGTAATTCTTTTGCCAAACCCTGGACAGCGATAACTATCGTTTGGTTTAAATATAGGAGTTTTACCTCCAGCTTTTAACATGGCCTTACTTGACTAAAGCAATTGTTTTGCATTGAGCTGCCTCTATCCCTGGGGTCCCCCAACTTACCCCCCCACCCTGATACCACTCATAGCAGCCTGCACCATGCTGCTTCCACCCCAGCCCAGCCTGCAACCTGACTATCACTAGCCCTGCTCCCTCTGCCCTGGCATGGACTGCTCCACTACTACCTGTCCCCTCTCCCAGGCTCACAGCTCCATACTGGCTGTACCAACCACTTCCTTGTCCTTCCCAATGCCTTAGAGTTCCTGGGAATGTGCACCTCTGCCTATCTTTGAGGTAAGGAGCCATTACAGGTAGGTGACAGCTGGGATGAAACAGCATCATGTGGCTGGGAGGGGTGGTGTAGGGAGGGATGTGGTGACTCCAGCTGGCCACAAAATCATGAGGGAGCCCTCCCTTCAGGGTGCTGTGCTCCCACTCAGAACAAGGCAGTATGGCTGTGCTCTGCCTGTCCATCAACACTTGCACGTGGGATTTCAAGCAAGCTTACAGTTCCTTCGTTTTTTATGGACAACTGCATTTTTATGGACTTTACAGTAAGCATTTTTTAGCCTTTTAAAATAATTCTATGGGCAGTTGGCAACCTTATGATAGATATGCAGTATACAAGGACTTGAGGAGGTAGTTCAGACATCTTGCCACTAAGTGGCTTCACATTTGCAAGTTAACTTGTGTGCTACTGAGGAGATGTTACAACAGTTTTGGGAGAAGCAGTAATCTTCCCTGCTATTATCAGCAGGCGAAGATGTGGAAGACATTATATGGGAAGTTTGTTTTCCTTGGGGCAGTACCACTTCTGGTATTGTGATAGAAGTGCTGAGTAGTGAAAAAGGATAATGCAGCAGACCTGGAAGAGCCCAAGGCAGCTATAGTTGACAAAAGCCATCTTTTTTTTCTGTAGTTATGTGCAGATCTTACCCCTAATTGAAACAGCAGCACACCAATATGACAGCTTCCTTATTTACTAAGAAACGTCTGGTGAATTCCTTCAGGAAGTTTGTCACATTATCAATAGTCAGAGCTATCAGACAGTAGCTAAGCAATTATGTATGGGCATATTGACTGCTGGGGCCTTTGTGATGGAGATGTGGATTGGTATTAAGAAAGTATTGTAGGGAGAGATTGCAAGGCTTGTAGTCCCCAGAGGTTGTTGATGATGTCATATGTATGGCATTCCCTAACTGCACTGGGGCAATTAATAAAATCCATATTTTTATTCTTTGCCTCCCATGGAGGCCCCTCAGTTCCTAAACAGAAAGGATAAAGGATATATTCTCTGTTTTACTTCAAGGCCTAGTTGAGCACTGTGGCAGGTTACTCAACATTGGCATAAGGTATCCTGGGAAGGTTCTGCTAGCAAATGATATTTAGAGATTTGCTTTTGGGAACTGGCTTGTAGGTAAAGCAGATATTGCTTTATCTGCCTCAGGACCCCAGGACTTCTGACCCCTTGGGAAGAGAGCCTGGGGCCAAGAAGGGGCAACAGCTGATTGGCAAGTGCTCATATTGATGGAATGAGTGTTGGGGGCAGGGGGGAGGGAGGTCAGTGAAAAGCCTTTGGGCTGGATGTTGTCACCAGGCAGTGAAGACCAAGGTAGTGAATTGGATTTACAATAAATGATCTCTATGAGGGACAGATCACCTCAAGAGAGCACTTGAAGTCTACTGCAGTGGCTGCTGCCATTTTTCATTATTTCTGTGCCCAGGGAGCAGCAGGACATGCCATGGGCAGACAGTGGCTGGACCAGGCATGACCAGGGGACCTGCTGCAGGTTATTTAAAGCCCCTCTAAATACAGCCCATGGGGGCTGTATTTTGCTCACCCCTGGTGTAGATGCACCTCTAGAGGGCAGTAACATTTGTTAATGAAACTTAATGTGCAATCATTCAAGTTTTAAGTGCTCTTAACATGGTCTAATTGTAATGTTTATTCTCATCCTTGTGACTAGGTTTAATACTTCTAAATAATACCTGCCTTATAATGTAAATGCATGCTGCACAATATTTGATAGATCAAGGGAGGGAGTTTTACCAGTGGTTAGGAGGAGGCAAGTTAGAGGTGTTCAGACTACTGGGAGTAGCCATGGAGATGCAGCTTCCAAAATTACAATGACCAGAGGCACATGCTCAAAAAATACTTGTGTTCCATTTTTGAAGATATGGTCTGATTTCGGTGATTTTAAACATGCATTGTATTGAGATTGTGATTGCGATGTTTTGTCTTGTGCTATGTATAATAGTTCATGAAATGTCAGACATGTTTCATACTTTTTATGGAGCATAGCAAATATTTTTATATATGCACTACAATAACTGTGCTTTCCTGTTTCTGAGGCGTAGCACCTTAGAGCGTTTGTTAAGTGTAGGAGGGTGACTTTCATGTCTGATTTTATTGAACTTATGATGGTGCTGTCATCTTTATGCTTTGTTTAACAATTCATGCATTCTATAATGTATGGTGCCTAAATATTTCATGAATATTCTATGCAACTTAATGAAATATTGTCCAAGTGTTTTATAGGAGTTGATTTATGTGATTTAAACATTTTATTACATTTGTTTGTGAGATTTTCATTATGCCTTCTTCGTATGATTCTTCTCATGAAGATTTCAGGGGGTATTTCATGAGTATTTCATTAAATATTTCATGAATATTTTTATAAAATTTCATGAATACATTTATATATAGAATTACCCTTTCATGTTTAGGAAGTGTGTTTTTAATGGAATGTTTATTTTTAAATGTTCATGAAATATTTATTGATCACAGTTTAGCAAAATAAGTATTTTTAAGAAAATGCATATGGAAAAATATAAAGTGTGTATCTGCCTATGCAAAAAATGCATATATTTGAACTAACAGAAACAACAAAATAATGGAGGACTTACTAATATGTGAGCAGTGTAAACTTAACAAAAATAAAGAAGCATTTCTGTTCTCAGAAAGTGCTAGTATGCACACACAATTAGCCTTCTAGCTTACAACTTTCTGTTACTTTTGGCTTTCTGGTTGCCTCTAAAGTAACCTCACTTTGGAGCAAGACAGTAGAGCAGGTGGGCAGGACATGCTCAGGGTCATCCTTTTCAGAACATGATACTACACTATAGGCATTCCCTGTATGTCAGTCAGACCCCCTCTACCTGTTACAGGTACCACACAATTAAGTGATTACTTCTGCAATTACCTTGAGAGCAGCTACACATGCAAAGTACTTATCATGCCATAAAAAACTCTAACCAGTTGTAAAGTTAGACTTCAAAAATGAGGACTGACGTTGTAGCTGGTTGCTATCGATCTTTCATTTGTATGTGTAGCCAGATGTCCTCTGTGGCTAGGAACCCCCAGTTGACAGGACTCCCAATCACATGGATGCATCACGCCCAGCCAGGGCTAGGAGTCCTACAATTAAGGGGACTCCCAGCC
Source organism: Crocodylus siamensis (assembly GCF_052110815.1). Classification (NCBI taxonomy): domain Eukaryota; kingdom Metazoa; phylum Chordata; order Crocodylia; family Crocodylidae; genus Crocodylus; species Crocodylus siamensis. Next base: position 3,094,863 of record NC_143396.1, on the reverse strand, counting down.
CCAGCAATTGCTGACTCTGGGTCCTGCAGCTAAGGATGCTTGGGACTTGCAGGGGGCAGCCACAATCTCCCAGCCCCAGGAATGTGTGAAGCCCCTGGGGCTGGGAGATTGCAGCAGCTGTATCTCCCAGCCAGGAGGATGAATGGGGCACCTCTGTGGCTGGGAGCCCCTCAGCTGTGACCGTGACAGGAGGCACGGTTTTGTCGATCTTGCATTAGTTCCCATTGTGCCTTTACCTGTATGTGTAGGGGACCCTTAGACACCTTTTAAAATTCTACCTTTATTCTCCAGCAGTGGCCAGTACCAGCTGCTTTAGGATGATGTGAAAAACTGCAAAAGTCCTGTGGGAAGGTTTCTTCCTATCTCTCCTGTTAGAGGTTGGCTTATGAAACATGAACATCTCCCTTTATATAGTCGAAGGCCTAGGGGGGTGCACATGTGTGTTCAAACACTTGTATAATCCTTCCTATTGTAACCCTGGATGCTTCTGTAGCCCCTGTCTATGATAAAAGCACTTGTTTTTTCTTTGACTATCCTTTTTTTTGAGATGAGAGAGAGGATTTCATTTCTGCTATAGTACTTAGTGTAGGCCTGATTCTCCATGGTGCTATATTGATTTTTACACCAGATGACACCTGGCCCTTTGGCCCCAGAAAACAGTATTTTCCCTTGCATCTGTCTGACTGGATAACACATACATACAATACAAAAAAGGGATTCTCAATTTTGACAGGACTCCAGCAGAGCCTTATTTCACAAAGGAATGAAGAGGCTTCATTAGCAGCTTTAATTTTCTTAATAATATTTTTGCATTAAGTGAAGTTTAACAGAAAAACCTCTCCATCTTGTACAACTTTAACAAAAGATCCTTAGTCCATTGAACGGAGCACCTTCTGGTTCAAAAAGTAAAAACAAAACAAAAAGAAGAAGAAAAAGAAAAAGAAAAACACCATTGCACTCCACTTCCAAGTTTCCAGCAAGATTTGCAGTGAAGAGGGATATTTGCCATTTTAGGAGCTGAGAAAATGTCACATATGTGGAATGAATACAAGTTGTTGGCGTGCTGGCTGAGCTGAAAAAAATAGTTGGGGGAGTGGGAGGGGGGAGATTTTCAAAGGGGATTTGTCAAAGAAACAAAACCGAAAATTCATTCGAGTCAATCTGAAAGAGTTTAATTCTGCCTGTTGCAAAATATTGCAACTTCCTGCATTGCTCGACCCTTTAAATATTTTCTTTTTTTTTTTTTAATGGCCAATTTTAAATGGGGAAAAAATGTTTTGAAATATAAAGTTGAAAAGCTCCATTTAAAAATGATTCCCTCCCAATCTCCATTTTTGGTGAATGTATTATTTGACAAAAAAGAGATGTTTTAATATGCAGACTGCCTGCATCACAGTATCAGTGCAGAAGGACCAGTCACTGGATGCTGCTAATTACTTCTTTTCTATTTCTGTGCATTCATAACTATAGAAATCCTTTCTTCATCTTAGAACTTCTGTTTGCTGTAACCACATGGTTTGTTTTGAAAAAGAGTAGACTGTTTTCCCTACAGTCCTTGTGGACTCTGCATGTGTGGCTGGTATGCAATGCAAAAAAGGACACATTAGGTGTTATACCTTAATTCAGCACATTCTCCCAACTCTCAATGACTTTGGAAAAGCCTTAAGGTATGTTCCTGAAAATACAGTAATTATGCAATGTACCCAAAGTGATATAAAAAACAGATGACCTTGTGTTTTAATGCTCTTAGCCATCTCCATGGGCTAACCTTACATGTAACATGAGTAAGCAATAGAGAAGTCTTGTGTAGACTAATGAAATCTCTGGCTGGTCTTCATTTGTGGAGCAAAAATGGATGGAAGTTAGTGCTATGGCTCCCATCACCATAGACTTGAACATCTCTCAGTGCTTTGTGAGGAAGGCATCTCTGTTTTACAGGTGGGGAAATGAAGGCAGGCTAGATTGGAATCCAGGACCTCCCTTCAGAGCATGTATATGTGGGTGTGGGGAGCATCACTCAGTGCCACCTGAATGATGTCCCCCACCTTATTCATTTTGGGTGTGGCTACAACAGCTTGTGAGTTGTGTCTACCCTAAATCTCAGTGTGAATTCAGGGCTGGAAGATCAACCATAAACATGATATTGTCCCTGCGGCAACTTCTAGCAAAGTTCAGAGAGCAAAACTGACCAATGTACGTCACCTTCATGGATCTAACCAAAGCATTTGACACGGTCAAGATACCAGGTCGATTTGCAGTCCTAGAAAAGATGGGATGCCCACCAATGAAAGCAACTGTCTGGTTTGATGGGTCCACTTCGGATAGCTTTGAGAGGAAAAGCAGAGTGAAGCAAGGATGCCTTCTTGCTCCCACACTCTTTGGAATCTTCTTCTTGGTAATCCCAAATTGCACATTTAAAGATATGCAAGGCGAAGTGTACCTCCACACAAAACCAGATGGGAAACTCTTCAATCTGTCACAATCTAAGACAAAGACTAAAGTTATAAAGCTGCTTATCAGGGAGCTTTTATTCACTGATGATGCTTCCCTTATAGCCCATGACGAAGACTGCTACAGGAACTCATGGATCACTTCTCAAGAGCTTGCCAGGCATTTGTTCCCACCATCAGCGTAAAGAAAAAAGCTGTGCTAGGACAGGGAGTTCCACCAGATCCATCAATCATTCTTAATGAGAACCAGCTAGAACTAGTCCAAAAATTCAGCTACCTAGGCTCCACAGTGACCACCAACCTCTCACCAGATGAGGAACTTAATATTCGCATCGAAAAGGCTGCCACCACCGTCAGCAGACTAACTCAAAGAGCATGGAACAACTCAAAGCTTACCATCAAGACCAAATGCTAATGTACAAAGCTTCCATACTCAGCACTTTCATGTATGATGGGGAAACATGGACAACTTATGCACATCAAGAGAAAAGATTAAACAGCTTCCACCTGTGCTGTTTAGGCTGCATACTCAACATCAAATGGCAAAATAAAGTTACCAACACGCAGGTTCTTCAAAGAGCAAATTTACCAAGTGTGACGGCCTTATTCAAACAGAGATGACCATCTGATGGACATGTACCCAAGGACACGCTATACAGAGAACTATCGGAGGGAACAAGAACAACAAGACATCCCAAGCTTCCCTACGAAGACGCATGCAATTGAGATACGAAGGCATTTGGAATTGATCCTGATCAATGCGCAACCTTGGCAAGTGATAGGAATAAGTGGTACCACTGTCTCCTCCTGGGCATTAAAGTCAACAACAGGAATTGGCTCCAACAGCTTAAAGAGAAAAGAGTCTGCAGGAAGCAAGCAGCTCCCTAACCACCCAATCATGACACACACACTTGTAACCACTGCCTCAGATCATGCAAATCTTGGATTGGACTATTCAGTTGCATGAGACACTGCAAACTATCTATGCCATAGGCTGCAATAGCCACTGGCTCTCACAGACTAAAGGATGCCAATCAAGTGGAAGCAACAAGGTGACCAGTCTGGATTTGGCTGTGTGACTTATCCAGGGTTATATTTGAAATCTGTGGTGGCATAGAAAGTAGTATCTGGGTCTCCTAAGTCATAGTCTGGCATCTTTCCTTTCTTTTCAGTTTGTTCATCTTGTTTGGGTGGTTTGGGCCTGTTCCCCCTTTTTTTTTTAAATGGGTAGGTTTAGGTAGTTGATGTTCTGAATGTTATTCTTGCTATGGTGGAAAGGCCTCTTTGAAGAGAACTTTTTTGTAGTGTTTCCTAAGGTAATCAGACCGGATTTGCTCATCTCCTCCGGGAAACCATTTCAGAGCCAGATTCCCTTGACAGGGAATGGTCCGTCCTCAGCTCTCACGTACTTCATCCTGTTTTCATTTACTTTGTCCCAGAGAGGCCGAGCAGTCCTGGAGGCTCAAATGAAAATTCACTCTTTGATGTAGCTGTTGTGTGTTCCATTAATTGCTTTGAAAATCAGCACTAGCAGCCAGATCCTCAAATGTATTTAGGTGTCTAACTCTTTTACGCATTTTAGTGGTAGTCCCTATATCCCTTTGATATAAACTCCACTGACTCACACCCACTCTGCACATGCTCAGGCCTGCAAATTAGACAGAGCGGGTGTTTCAGAAGGGGGACTCAGCAGGTCAGAGGAGCCCTGAGACGGAAAGCCTGCACACAGATCTGGGGAATGTGCTTAGGGCTGGTGTGAGTTATCTAGTCTGCTAATTTGCAGCAGGGTTTATTTCTTGAAGACACACTCAGGAATTGATTTAGATTTTAGGAGTACCCAACATTCATCTGAAACTGTCAGAGAACTATTGGAGGAATATGAACAGGCCCAAGAGGCTTACAGGGCGAAGCCAAGAAGGGAAAGAGAAGCTGGATTATTTTCTAATTGGAAGCTAAGCAATGCATTCTCCTTCCAGTTTGGACACAATAACTTCTTTTAAAGAACTAAATATATTGCAATAAAAGCTTGGCACAACATAGGCCGCAGTGTGTCAATGGTGATTTAGGAAACGGTTCAACCCTTGCCCCTATTTAACTTCAATAAACTCTACTTAAGGTAGGGGTCGGCACTGTTTTTGGGCAGAGTGCCAAAAATACCCACAACCTCAACTTGTAAGAGGCACACGTGCCAAGAAAAATGCCTTCATATACCATATTCTGGCACTCCTGCCAGGAGGTTGCCTACCCTTGACTTAAGGGCTATTTGTAAAAGAATAGGTAGAAACTAGATGTTAATGATTAACAACCTAATAACCTAAGTTATTAAGTTACTAAGTTAACCTAATAACCTAAGTTAACGGGAGAAACCCTTAGCTGGTGGGCATAAATGTAACTCCAGTGATTTCTCTATACAGAACAAGATACTTCCATCTCGTCCTTTAAAAAGCACACTATTTCCAGGATATGTTGCAGCTCCTCTGCCTATGCAGTAGTCTATATAAATCCATCTTGTTTGTCCTTGCTGGTGCCTTCCCCTTATTAGCCCTTCAGAACAGAAGTACCAATTATCTGTTTGACACTGACTGACCTCCGTGCAATACCATCTGTGTTTGATGCTACATTTACTATGAATAAATAAAGGCTGTGGTGGGAAAAGTATTATCAGTGAGAACACTTGGGGAAACAAAAAGTTGAGCTGCATTAAAATGCAAAGTACCTGGAATCCCTCATGCAGTCCAGAGACATCTAGCATTATTATAGTTCTTGAAAATTTTCACAGCCAGAATCTGCCTGTGTGTGTCTTCCTGCTATATAAATCAATCCTTTCAGAGGGAAAATAAAAGGTAATTGTCTCCATGTTTTGTCCTTTCCTTTAGTAATTACTTCAGACAGCCATGGGAAAATAAAAAATGAAATAAGAAAAACCCTCCCTTCAGATCTAAGAGATCTATAAAGCATGAATATGCCATCCACAGAGAGTAAAGAATGGGTGTGCTTCAGCATGGAATTGATCATTAGCTCACTATCTGTCTCTTCGACTTGACACACTGAATCAGAAATAGCACTCTCAGCACCCTATTCATGCAGCAATTGCTATACCCCCATGTTTTATCACAGTACGCCTTTTGGCATAAACGGTTCCTGCAATGTGTTTAAAAGCACCTTAGGCTTAAACTTCCATTTGGAAATGGCCTCATGATTGTGGCGGTTCTATTTAGAATAAGATGCACCATGTAGCTGTGGCCGAGTAAAGACAAACTTTCATCGCCTGCCCGTTCTGGCTGTGTTCTTCAGTATAACTGACATGCCTTGGAGTCGAACTTGGGGCTGTGATGCTATACGGATAGATTCTTCCATTTGACAGATTAATATTTAAAATCACAAGCCCAATAATTCCCTGTGAAATGAAAGCAGGCAAAATAGGAAGCTGGTAGAACATATTCTGGATGCGACCTGCAGAGTCAGTGCCACATTGGAGAAGGAAGGCCCAGATAGCTTAAGTAGTCTGGGTAACTGAGCGACCTTAGTGAAGTCACTTTGGGTTTGTCTACTTTTCTAAACACTTTTAAATACAGTACAGCTCAACTGATTTTAGAATTAGTCTGCAACACCATTCTTATGACCCTAACCAATTTTAGTATATGTGCTGCCGAAGCAAGCACTTACATTTATGGCAAAATTGATGTGTTTAAAAGCCTGCGGCTCTGGGAGCCTGAGACTGGAGAACTACTCTCCGGTCTCAGGTTCCTGGCACCCTAGGCTTTTAAAAACCATGCATGACACTCAGCTGGGCTGCACATGCAGTTTTTAGACTCGGGGCTGCCCCATTTTATTATGCCAACACTCAATTGAGCATTAGGGATCGGGCCCAGGGTAGCTCTGTGTCTGAGACACAGCCACCCATTGCGGCATGGGGCACAAAATTCCTCAGATCCCAACCGTGCTATTATTTTAACATCTGCCAGGGGCCTAATGGCAAGTGCTAAGGGACTATTCACACTAAATAATCCCATTCGTAAGCCCTGAATATGGATTTCAATCACTGTCATCTGTAACTATCTAGACAGTTTGTCTTGCTCTTCCCCTGTCACAAGTGTGACCCCTCGTGAGATACTGTAATGTTAGTTGTCAGTGGTGTCTAACAGCAGAAAAGACACTATCGAGAGCTCCACCACGAGTAGGGCTTGGAGCGTATAACAAAACACCAAACCAGGAAAACTTGGTGTTGCACCTACAATGAAGACGCCCCAGGCAACTCTAAGGTTAGAAGAGCGCTCTCTTGGGGCATCCCACGTATCGCAGGCCTGATTTTTCTTGCTAAACTGTCCCCAGTAGGTATTCTCCCTCTGAATACCACCACAGAAGGGATTAATACAAGCTCATATTATCACATCAGCAGAAATAAGATGACGGGCTTTGAGAGAGAATGATTTTTTCAAACTACTGAATGAAAAACCGCACGTTGAACAAAAATCATTGCATCGGCCAAAAGGAGTGGCGGCAGCCAAGCCTGGAGAGTGAAATGTAGTGCAGACAACAACGAACCAAACTGCATCTCCCTCAAGTGAGCTCTTTTATCCTGCATTATATTTCCTGCACGCAGAAAATGAAAATACACAAGTAGAGCATTAAACCGTTCAAAGAATACATTCCCTTTGTACCCGTTCGGAAAAATAAATAGCTATAAAAAACCAAATTAATGCCTGGAAAGAAATAAAGCTGTTAAGAGAATAAGTTACATACTTGTCATATAGGCAATTTCAGTGCAGTAGTTAATGAACAGGCAACAAAACCAATGCTATGTTTGAGTTTTTTTCCTTCCCTTTCAGGGCTGTGGACAAGGGAAACATGTAAATGTAAATTGAATTGAATAAGCCTTCGCCTAATTTATTGGATTAATTTTAAAATACACCTCATAATGACTTTTTTATCCTCTGAGAAGTTGTCGGAGCTTTTAATGCCTGAAAGGCCCAATGCTGTACAATACTGTATATTCGGTCATAGTGGGTCTTACAAGATGAAGAAATAACATCCATAAAAGGTTTTAAATGCACACACGGGTAATTTGCCTGACATTTAAAAAATTTAATGTTAGGTTCTTAGGAAAGAGACATAATTATCAAATAGCGGCTCGCTTACAAAAAGGGTTTCCATCCATAGAAATTCCTTAATGGTTCTAAATACGCTGCATACTCTGAAAAATTACTGGACTTTGCAACCGTGAACTTTTAACACAATTAATTTAATTTGTAAATGGAACAATGTGGATCATTAATGATTTGCAATTTCCAATTTGCTGGATGGTTTCTGCCTCGCATCTCAATCGCCTCGGCCAAGACATTTTCTGCTGCTTTACGGTTGTGTGCAGCTTCCTCACCTTAACTCCGTATCATCCAGTTTGTACTTCCGTACTGTTGTGGGATAACAACTTTATTCAGCACTTCACAAAGAAAATGCACTTCCCTGAGTCTTGTAATTGGCCTCCAAGTGTTCTTCCAGGCAATACTTTTACTTGCCAAATTAACTAAGTGATTTGAGAATGGGTTATATAAAGCTGTTTCAGTTAGGCAATTACCAATGAAGGAGTACACTCACTCTTACCACCTGTTGAGCTGAGGTTTTGTATTTGCATGCCTACCAGACCTCTGCTGCAAAACTGAACTCCCATTGCATCTCAGGCTACTCTCTCATCATTCCCAGCACACCTCCCTGAATTAGCTTGGAGAGATTTTGAAAAGCTTTCTAGAAGAGAGAAGTCCCTGAAGCTGACAGGGAATTTTGCTTGTTTCCAAGAATCTTAGGTAGCACTGAAAAGGCAATGGAGGGGATTATACCTGTACCTGTGAAGAGTCAGAGACCAAAACAAGCAATCAATGAACGTCACTGTTGGTGCTGCCTTGTGGTCTAAGGGCGAGAGGCTTCGTACAGAATTTATGCTCAAGTTCCCCTGAGGATGCCTATGCTCGTGTGTCTGGACTGTAACCCCAGGGTTGTGCAGGGCCAGGTTGTTTTTCTGAATAAGGAAAGAGACTTTTCAGCATTTCTGTGGGAGCTTCACTCTGATACTCTTACGCAGGACAACACGGGAGAGGAGAGTAGTGGAAACTGAAAAAAAAACCTGATGAAGACAGTTACCAATCTTCTGAGCACCACATTCATAAAATCATGGGGTTGGAAGGGACCCCTGGATTTGCTATTCCTAAATCACCCCTTGAAGGAGAAAGGAAGGAGAAAGGAGATTCCACAGCTCCTGTAAGCGACTTGTTTCATTGCTTTACGATAGTGGTCTCCAGCCTTTTTATAGTGAAGTTCACTTTCTGCAAGTAAAGGCCACCCCAGGATCACCCCACCTCATCCCCAACCACTGCCCTGCCCCTTATGCCACCCCCACACCCTCCTGCCCTGCTCCCTGCCCCACCCCTCCGTCTCCTGAGCAAGCCACCCGGACTCTGACCCCACTCACCCAGCCTGGCCTGGGCAGCAGGGGGGGTGGCTTAGCCCAGTCATGTGCACCTTGCTCAGTACTGGACAGCCAATTGCCTGAGTCTGTGGCTTGCAACAGCTCAACCTCCTGTAGGCAAGCAGCCACGGTTTGAAATGTTTGATGCACATATCTACAAAAGTCATGGAGTGATTTGGGAATGGCCTTTGCAGATGCTTGATGGATCCAAACTAGGTAACAGCAAAGAGAACTGGTTGAATATTTTCAAATGAAATTGTGGCCTTCATGCAACATGCTCCATCATTCTTTTTAAAAAATTTTCATTGCATTATTTATCAACATTTTTGTCAAGCTTATGTGAGAGAGAGTTGTAAGAATTTTTATCTCTTTTTGTTGCTAGAAAGCTTTCAGTAACATTCTTGATAAACTTTTTAATTTAAATTAAAAACAGCTTTATATAAAATAAGTCATAACTGAGTCCTACAAATTAGAAACAAAATTGGTCTCTTTCTCAAATCATACCCCCCACCCACCTTACTTCCCAATGAGTTTCAACTGATATCCTGCTATGGCAGTGACTGTGTTTTTGTATCTTGTATGTTTTTCTCTAGGACTGAGTTTAAAACTGTATAATCCGAGATGAGGTTGTTTGTAGAGGAATTAATTGGGGAATGTATTGGTATAGTAATTATTGTTATTACCTCTTGCTTATAACAAGTATCACTAAGTTAGTAGTGAGCTTAACTTTAGACGAAAAAAGGTAAGGTTAATTTATTTAATGTCACGATTAATATATTAATTTATAACATAAATAGTTTGTAGAGGAGTTAATTGAGGGTGTATTGATGGTGAAATAAAGTGTGCTTGTTGGACTCTCTATCCTGAGATAATTTTACTTACAATAAACGTATTAAATACTGTCAGATATAGGCTGACTGCACTAAGTAACCAGGTGCATTGAGTGTTATGTCAGGAAAATATAGACTGTGTAGTGTAGGGCTAGGAAATCTGCATCCCCTGGTTAGTAATTTTCTTTCCACCTGCAAGATTATTCCCACTTGTGTACAAGCAATGACAACACTGTTAGGCATAGACTTGCTTTGAGCAATATTAACCATTGTTCAGCTCTCTACTCAGTGTTGCTACAACTAAAGTGATCTACTGCACATTTCCATCACAAGCAAGAACACAGTAGCTGCCAAGGGGAAGTTACAATGAGGTAGGAAATTTCTTTTGCTGTGTCTCTGTAATTTTTCAGTGCATGGTTCAATACCTTGTGCTATGTGAGAGGCCTGAATTTTCTCTTTCCATCACCCCTGCATATAGTGTAAAGTCCTCTAGTTTGTGAAAAGAGGTTTTTATGAAGCTTGTGGTTGGCTGAGGTTCATGCAAGCTATTAAAGTTAGATTTCTGCAAACAGTTCTGTTTGTTCTGTGATTTATTATGAATGTTTATGTGCATGCCTGTGCTTTGCAGGAAAGCTGATCTCTGCGGGTATTCCCCTGTATCTAGTAGTGGTTAAATATCTTGAACTATCTACACCACTTATTATATCTGTTGTGAAAATATATCTGGCTTATTAACCAGTCATTCACCATTCAGAATTTCATTCACATTTCAGAAGCAGAAATACTAAAAATAATATTTTTGTTGTGGCACTTGGATTTCTGATCCAAATTCTCTTGTTTCTCTTGGAAATATAGAATATAAAATGATTTCTCTGAATTTGAATTCATCTCTAGACATGGACTAAGGTTTAGAAAAGTTATATGTATTAAACGAATTCCCCTATTACTGTAGTGTCATTAGGCTATGAAAAAAAGTCCCAAGACTTGTAAATGTGTTGGCTTTCAGATGCCAAGTGTTCAAGGAAGTTAGCCATAAATATCACTGGAAAAAAATGTCCCTAGCTATAGCTTATATTGGGTTTCACATGAGGTTATCCCCCTTCCTTATTATGGTGCCATACATGTTGTATTTAGAGGGGAAAAAAAGAAAAAAAGATAGATACAAATGCCCTCATTTCATTTGAAACAAGGGGCAGTCAGCAAGGAGGAATATACAAGTATAGCCTGTATTTGTAGGCAGAGGATAAGGAAGGCAAGGGCAGTGACTGAGATTATGTTGGCGACCAAAATCAAGGACAATAATGAATCCTTCTTTAGGTGTATAGAGAGCAGGAGGGAGAGAAAGGGGAATGTGTGGCCCTTACAGAATGGGACGGGACAACTGATAACGGGACAGCTCCTCAGTCAGGAGAAAGTTGAACTCTTTAATGAATACTTTATGTTGGTGTTCCTCCGTACAAATGGTGGTCACTTGCCTGATCAGGTACCAGATGGATGCAAGGAGGTGGGGGGAGAGGGATTGACAGCCAGTGGTCAGTGTTGAACTGGCAAGGGAGCACTTAGAGTAGCTGAATGGCTTCAAATTGGCAGGATTGGATGGATTACACCCAAGAGTGTTGAACTAATTAGCTGGAGCCACTGAGGGATGATTAGTGAAGATCTCAAGAAGTCTTTGTGTGAGAGACTGGTAGAAGGCATGATGCTGAAAGATAGACAACATGATTTCATTGTGGACCAGTCATGTTTGACCAACCTTGTCTCCATCTATGATCCGAACTGGTGTAGATAGTTCAAGTAATGAACCACATAGATGTGAGAGATGCAGTTGATATCACATACTTAGATTTTAAAAAAGCCTTTGATATGGTCTCCCATGATGCTCTTATAAAAAAAAGAAACTGGGGGATTGTAGGCTGACAGAGTCCATGGTCTGTTGGGTTGGGAATTGGTTAAAGGGTCCAACCCAGAGAGTGTTAATGAACAGGTCTATAGTGTCATGGTTGGAGGTGGCCAGTGGTGTCCCACAGGGTTCAGTTCTTGGGCCCGTGCTGTTTAACATCTTTACCGATGATTTAGATAAGGATGCGGAAAGCACACTGGTCAAGTTTGCAGATGATACTAAGTTATGGGGAAAAGAGGTCATGCTAGAAGATAGGATGAGGATCCAAGCAGACCTGGACAAGGTGGAAAGGTGGGCAGAACGGAACCAGATGCAGTTCAATAAGGAGAAATGCAGAGTTCTTCATCTAGGGAGAAGTAACCAGCAGCATGAATATAGGTTAGGAAGATATGTCCTGGCCAGCACACTGGCTGAGATGGACCTTGGGGTTATGGTTGATCACAGGATGAATATGCACTGCCAGTATGATGCTGCAGTCAACAGAGCTAATAGCATAATGGGATGCATTAGCTGATGTGTCATGATCAGGGCGAAGGAAGTGATACTTCCTTTCTCCTCAGCACTGGTGAGGCCCCAGCTGGAGTACAGTGTCCAGTTCTGGGTCTCACACTTACAAAAAAGACATGGAGAATCTTGAAAGGGTCCCGAGAAGGGCCACAAGAAAGAGTAAGGGCCTGGAGGACAAACCTTATGAGGAAAGACTAAGGGATCTTGTGTTACTTTAAATTGCCAGTTGCTCAAATCAAGAGCAAGACCTTATAAAGGGGGATAAGACAAAATGGCATGATTATTGATTACATGAAGAAAACACATAAGCTTGGATACATCAGTCATACAAACAGACATACAATCCAAGCCGACATACAATCAGACACTGGGTAACGTGGGGCCCCTGCAGGATATGTTAGGCAATCTGGTGGTTGCACCAGAGGAAAAGACAGACCTTTTTAACAATTTCTTTGCCTCCATTTTTTTGTGCAGGGACCGGGACTCCCCCACTGAGATTCAGGATGGATTCAGGAGAGACTCTGAGTCCCTGCTTGCTGCTCACCACTGCTGACAGTGTTGATGGCAGCTGAGAGCAGTCCCTGCTCACTGCCCACCATGCCCCACCATCACCAACACCGCCATGGCTGCCTGCAGGTGGTACCCGCTCAGCCCGCCCTTGCCGCTGTCGTCACTGCAGCTGCCTCTGGGCAATCTCCGCTAGCCACCGCCACTCCCCCCCCACCAAAACCACCACCTGTACACAGTCACTGTGTCCCCCCCAGTCTCCAGGGGCATGCATCATTCCTGCTTATAGATGGCCACCAGGTCCCCTCTCAGCCTTCTCTTGTGAAGACTGAACAGGTTCAGGTCCTGTAGCCTCTCCTCGTAGGGCTTGCCCTGCTGTCCCCAGATCATGCAAGTGGCCCTCCTCTGGACCCTCTTGATACTGGCCACATCCCTCTTAAAGCGTGGAATCCAGAACTGGACACAATACTCCAACTGCAACCTGATACCAGTGTCACATAGAGGGGGAGGATCACCTCCTTTGCCCTGCTTGTGAGGCATCTGTGGATGCATGACTAGGTGTGGTTGGCCTTCCTGACTGCATCCTCACATTGGCAGCCCATGTTCATTTTGGAATCAATAATGACTCCCAGATCTCTTTCTGCCACTGTGATTTCAAGAAAGGAGTTCCTCAGCCTATAGGTATGCTGTTGGTTCTTACTTCTAGTACCCTGCACTTGTCACTATTGAATCCCATCCTGTTCTCATTTGCCCACTCCTGTAACCTGTCCAGGTTCAGCTGTATTCTGTTCCACCCTTCTAGTGTGCCCACCTCACCCCAAATCTTGGTGTTGTCAGCAAATTTGAACAGGGTGCTTTTCACCCCTTCATCCAAGTTGCTAATAAAGAAATTGAACAGTGCGGGCCCGAGGACCGAGCCCTGGGGGACTCCACTGCCTATATCCCTCCAGGTTGAATATGACCCGTCCACCACTACCCTCTGGGTATGGCCCCTCAGCCAATTTGTGACCCATCTGACTGTATAGGCATCTTTGCCACAGTCACCTAGCGTTTTAATGAGAATGGAGTGGCAGATAGTCTCAAAGGCCTCTCTGAAGTCCAGAAGGAATACATCCACCACGACACCTGCGTCCAGTGTTTTTGTGACCTGATCATAGAGGGCAATCAAGTTAGTCTGACAGGACCTACCCCTAATAAACCCATGCTGGTTGCCCCTGATCTTCATCCCCCTCCTGCTGGTCCTTCCCAGATGTGCTCCTGGATAATTTTCTTAGAGCTTCCCCAGGATCAGAGTAAGACTAATGGGCCTATAGTTGCCTGGGTCCTCCCTCCTCCCTTTTTTGAAAATGGGGACAACATTGGCCTTCTTCCAGTCATCTGGCACCTGGCCAGAGCACCATGACTGCTCGTAAAGCTATTCCAGGGGCTCCTCGATAACCCCTGCCAATTCCCTCAGAACCCTGGGGTGGAGAGCGTCTGTCCCTGATGATTTGAACATGGCCAGCCCCTCCAGAAGTTCCCTAACTTGGTCTTTGTGAGGGAGAGAAGGAACCGGCAGGCTCTGAGGCTCCCCGCACAGGTGCGGGCACACTGGTCACGCGCCTACAAGCCCAAGACGCTGGGCAGGAACTTACCTCTTCCAGGTTCACGGAGGGGGGAGGAGCCGACACGGACAGGGCCGGCATAAAAGAGACGCCAGCGCAGGCCAGTGCAGCGGTGGTGGAACCGGAAGAAGGCAGCAGAGGAGCTGAAACCAGCCGGAGCACTCTCCAACAGATGCGAGCCGTCCTCAGACGGGGCAGGGCCTTCTGGAGACGGGTAAGCCCCAGCGGGGCTTTTGAGCCCGGGCAGCAAGCCTAGCAAGGCTGCATGCTGTTGGTGCCGCACGGGAGTGGCTAGAACCCGGCGGGAGCCAGGTACTGTATATATCCTAATATAAGGACATTCACGGTCAGTGCGAACCATAGCTCCTGTAATATGGAGCAGAGCGGCCACCAGGAGACCTAACGGTATCAGAAGAGCTTGAGAAGAGTCAGAGAAGGGTTTCAACCCGTGGCAGACAGGGGAATTTCAGGTTGTCTGCTGACCGTTGAAGCAGGAACCCCGAGCCTGATAATCCCTGGCCATAACCTTTGTGTTTCCCTTTGTATTTTCCTTACCGGACAACTTGAGTTATATAAGGATACGTGACCTGTCCAGATAGACGGTCACCACCCGGTGGAACGGGCGAGGGTGTAGGGATGGCGGAGCCCTCATCGATGCGGGACCCGCGGGGCACTCAGGAGTCTCATATTTGGACGACACGCGCCGGACCATCTGAACCAATTGATATTACCATCAAAGTCATGGCAGGAAAGGTAAGCGCATGTGAAACGCCCAACCACAGTTGAGCCACTCCTTGGCGACCGGTAAGTGGGCCCGACGTGGGGAGGCGATAGCGATCTAAACCCCGACAATCTTCCCTGACCCTAGGCCTGGCACATGTCCCTCTGTGCCCCCGCTACACATCGCCTATGTCTATAAGTATGTAAAGGGTGAATATCAGGAGCTTGGAGAAAAACTATTCACTAGGATGCCCCAGGGGTGGACAAGGAGCCCTGGTCATAAACTGTTAGAGGATGATTTCAGGTTGTATGTAAGAAACAACTTATTTACAGTAAGGATAACCAGTATCTGGAAAAGGACTTCCCAAGGAGGTGGTACAGTCCCTAACCTTGGAAGTCTTCAAGAGGAGACTGGACAGACACCTTGCTGGACTCATTTGATCTCAGCAGTATTCCTGCCCAGAGCAGGGGGTTGGACTCAATGCTCTTTTGAGGTCCCTTCCAGTCCTTAATTTCTATGATTATATGACTCTTTTCTGTTAAGAAAAGTTCATATTTGAAGCACATAATAATCTTTAGTGCATTTGCTTTTATTTTTGGTTGCTGTTTTTCTCTCAGTCTAGCAAAGCCCAACAGAATTTAATAGGGATGAAAAAGCTATCCTGCACTTAGAATCTACAAGGATACCATAAACTTTATTTTAAAAATAAGAGAGTATGATATATTCATTCAACATGTTTTGAAGCACCCTTCCCATTCCTATAGCAGGGAGATAATTCTCTCTTAAATTGTATAGACTCATTAAAATAAAATCCCTAAATTCAGTTCCATTATATTCAGGAAGAATTCTCCCTACATTTGTTTAAGTGGCAAATGGAAGTTTTCAAAAGCTTAGTCATCCAATGTGTTTGGCTAGGTCACAGATATTTCACCTTGCTTTTATCTAACTTTGAACTGCTCCCTGTTTACGTATTCTTTTTGCATGCTTTGAGGCTGAAAGCTCATTCATTTTGTATGGGGAATGCTTGCGTTAAGTTTTTGAATAACTTATATAAGTGGTACAATTCAGAGAGACCTAGAGAAGTTGAAGGAGTGAACCTAAAGAAATCTCATGAGGTTCAATAAGGAAAAGTACACAATCCTGCACTTAGGACAGAACAATCGCATGCACCGGCCCAGGCTGGGGGCTAAGCAGTGCACAGGGACTATGAATTCTTATCCCATTACCTGGATTAGTTTTTGTGATTCCTCTGTCACTATGGGTTTATTACTTGCTTGGTTCTCCCAGCTCTGTCCTCCTTCATTGCTGTCACCTTCCTCCCTCCTTTCCCTATCTTTTGTATTCATATCTCTCTCTTTTTTTGACAGATTGCTCTGTGCATGTCATTTAACATCTGATGAAATGAGCTGGCATTCATGAAAGTTAATGCATCTCTGATTTAATTAGTCTATAAGGCACATTTGTACTCTGACTCCTTCTTGATATAAATTAAAGTAGTGTAAAAATTAGATGTTTCACATCACAGGAATTGCTTAGAAGTTGTTTCATTCCACTACATTTTATTTTGATTTCTCTATTTAAATGAAGGATAGAAGAATGAATACAGGTGTACAACCTGAATATGCTAAGTCATTGTGCCCGCCTGGCCTCAAAGAGCCTTTCATGTGGTGCCTTGGCCCGAATGGCCACTGATGGATGTACCGATGCTTCGTGTGGCTCCTAGGTAGGTCTATATCACCTCAGTGGCCAAGTCCAAACATGCCTGCCATGATTTTGAATGTATTACCAGTGAGGGCGTCCCTCAGTGGTGGGTACTCTGCTTGATGGACATCCATGGGGCTCCACCTCCCCTACATCCCAGCCTCATGCCAACCTCCAGTGGGACACAAGGTCTTGAGGCAGCCATCCTCCAGTGCAGATGTGCCCTTGATCTTGATGCCTCCATCAGGTTTTTGTCCTGGGCATTTTAAGCCTGCAGTGGCCCAAAGGCCTACTAGTTCCTTAGACTAGGTCTTTACCTACTCTGGGACAACCGAAGAAGGGAGAAACAAAAGGAAAGAAAGTAAAACAAAAAAAAAGGAGGAAGCCACAACTCCAGTGTTCCTCAGCCTCACTCACTTCCCTGTGCTGAGGTCCCTTCAAGGTTATGAGACTTAATTCATGAGGCGTGCATGCCTCGTCACTGCCCTCCACCCTCCAAAAGGGGAAAAAGAAAAAAACTCATGAAACAAAATAAGGGTCTGGGTAGACTATTGGGCTGTTCCACCAGCCCTGCTGTCAGGATTCAACGGGATCTCCTCATTGTCCTTCCTTGGGAGTTTCGTCACCTCTGCCAACCCATCTTCTGTAACCAGTACCTGGAAGTATTTGGGGAGATGACGCATCATCTCCCCTGGTTCTACTATGGCCACTTCTTCTGAGCTGGCTCTCCCTCAGTTGTGCCTGCGGTGTCATGCCCCCAATGTCTCTCAGTCCTCGGGGCGTGAGTTCGCTGTTATCCGAGCAGAGAACCTGCCATCTCTGCTGCTGGTCCTTGCCCAAATCTTCTCTCACCATACAGGCACCAGCCACCAGCAGTGTATAGAGCCTCCGCCAGGTTTCCTGCTCCTCCCACTCTTCCTGCTGCAATCCTTCTTATTTCCGCCGGCTGGTGATTGCACGTGACATCACCGGCCTGCTTCAGCTGTATAAAGGAGCGGCTTGTAATCCACGTGGGCTCTACTCTTCGTTCCTGCAGCGTCAGGTGTCCTTTGCAGGAGAGTAGTTTTCTTGGTTTTTTTTTTTCTTTTTTTCTACATGGCCCTGGTCCCCGGATCCCCCAGGGTGCAGTTAGGGGCTCTTTTATCTAAATGCCCCCAGGACACTCATGAATATGCACAAGGATTTAAATTGATGAACATAAAATAATGGAGTTGGATCTGACTGCAGTTGATACTGCTATAAATGTAAGCCAGCATAATAGTGAGTCAGGCCCCCAGAATCTCACTGATGAGTTTCATTTTCTTTGTTGGTGAACTATTAATCTCATATGATTGCAGAATAAGGCTAGGTATAGACATTCAAAAAGCCAGAAGTAGAATTGATCTAAGTTATGAGGTTTTCTGTAACTGGCTTAGTTTAAATCGGTAGCGAACAGAACACACATTTGCCCTTTGGTGGAGGTGGGGGCGGGGTGGGCGGTGCAAATCTTATAATGGGGTCTGCCATTTTTAAACAAGTCTTTGTGTGCCAAACTTCTCTTCTGTTATTCGTATAGGTCAGTTTCCAATCTTTTACACTGGTAAGACCATGTCTGCACCTGGCCTAAGAGAATAAAGCTTCTCAGGCTAGCTTTAAAGTTTATTATATCCTAGTGAACTTCTTGGAAAATCTGCTTAGAATTTCAAAGCTGCATAGAAACAGTTGTCTTGGTTTCATTGTGATGGTTTGCATAGCTCTAATAGAAATAACTTTAAAATATCTGTAAGTAAATGTTTTTTGGTTATCTTTGATGAATACTTTTGTCTTGAAAGTGTTTTTGAGCTAGTGTTAGAAAGAATTGGATGTTTTTAGTCAATAGCCCGGTGGTTAGGGCATTCACCCAAGGTTTAGGAGACCCACATTTGTCTGTTTGTTCTTTATGAAGGGCATTGAACTAATTTTCCTCCCTTCCCAGGAGAGTAACCGTTCCACAATGCTATAGGAAATATGCTCTTCAAAATACCACTTAGTATGTTATGAAAGGAATTTCCTTGAAGCTAAGAAATATGGGTTTAAGGTCATGTAGGCAGAAGACAGAATTTAATTTTGGCCTTCCACAATCTGAGTATATGCCTAACTACTGAACTCTTTGGGGGTTAGGGGAAGACAATCAGTACTACCATTACCTCATCAGCTCTGTGAATTTTTTTGGTTTTTATTTTTTTGCTTAAAGATCCTTGAAACATTTCAGAAGACCTGAAATGAGAATTATTCAGCATTCTGCTTTGGAAAGAAAAAAAATCAAAACACTTTTTAGTATTCTTTTGCTTTGAACTGAAACATTTGTAGTTTTTAATATACTTTTGGGTTTTTTGTACTGGAAAGGGCTCCGTAGGTCTCATTTTATGGTTTCCTTCTAGGCAGAAAGATTCTAGACTGAAAGATGGAAGTTTAAGCTCAACAACTTGTAATTTTGAAGACGACAGCTTTCTTTTTTGACAGTGAAGATAATTAAATATTGGAGCTTGGAGAATCTATCACCTGGCATCAGTTGAAGCCTTCTAAAAGCTATGCCCTAGTCACTAGGCTCTAACTCCACTTTACCACAAATTTCTGTGTTCAGTGTGAGAATCTGTAGGTGAATTTTTTTATAGCCTAAATTATGCAGTAGGTTAGAAGAGATTATGATATTGGTCCCCTTTGATCTTATAATCTATGAGTCTATGAAAAAAATGCTGCTTTGCATTTATTGTGTCTGGATATTTATTACATGCATTTTGTGTTTCTAGTCTCTATTAATGGCGATACCTACATTTTGATTCAATGAAATTACATATTTAAGGTCTATGTTTTGTCATATATTCTAGCAATTAACATTTTAATGTTTTCAAAGCCGTGGCATTCACTGAATTGGAAAATGTTGGCTATTTGTCGTAAGGGTTATATAAGCTTCTGAAAATAGAGCAATTGGGACTGAACGTTATTAATTCTAAGTTAGAAGAAATCTCTGGCATTAAGCTAAACATGAAAATAGAGGCCTATATAGGATGTCATTTAAAAAAAAAAAATAATTTTAGGGGTTAGAGGAGGTCCTCAAACAGTAAGTTGGGCAGAAATCTTTGTTCTGCAAACTCAGCTTGACATTGTTTGGAAAAATATATAATATACTGGGTTCTCTGTCAAAATATACGCAAATTTTACCGCCTCCAGGGCAGATGAACCTACGGACAGCTTAGCATGAAGGGACCTAGAGCTTCTATGATTCTTTGTTCTGGGGCAGGGGTGCTCTGTTCTTGGACACCAAACACTTCTTTATTTCAAGATATATGGACTGCCCTGGGGCCAGGGATTTCACACTTCCATTGTCCCTGACTTGGGGCCGATCAGCAGTGGCCTTCCCCAGGGCAAAGTATTTAAGGGTACCAGAACTCTCCCCAGTCTGAGTCAAATCCTGAAGCCAGGCTGCTCTAGGACTGAAGATTCAGAGCTTCCAAGGTACCTTTGGGTGTGGGATAAACCCTGTAGCTCAGAGCTACCCCGCCCCCCACACACACACACACTAATGTGACACGCCTGACCCAGCTGGGTTGATCAGCATGGACAGGCTGACACCCTCATATGCCAGGAATCAGTTCATTAAGATAACAATAAAATGCAGTCAGACACAAGCACACAGGTAAACAGAAGACTTCTGAATCCAGCTGGGTGTCCATCTGACACCCTCATGAGCCAGCATGAGGCTCATTTGGGCACGTCTGAGCCAAACTGGGTCACTCGGCCTGTACAAGCTGATTGCCTTATGTGTCTCAAACTCAGCACATCCCAATCTTTTGCCCTAACTGTCCTAGTAGTAACCTGCTTGATGAGCAGACCCCACTGTAGTATTGGGCATTACAGGGATCTTTGGCTTAAGTAAAAGAAGCGTTGCTACAGAGCAAATGAGGAGGTCAAGGAGAAGAAAGCGTAGGTGAGGTTCATAGAAAAAGTATAGCAACCAGCTTGACCATAAAAGTTATTTACTGCCAAGTATATGAACTTATGATGTACATAGTTTCAATTAGGGTTTTGGGGAAGTCTAGCTTGGGTTTGATTAGCAAAAGTCAAATTTAGAAAGCTGTGCCTGGAGTAAGAAAATAAAAGTCAGGTTCCTGCAGCCAGAGAGAGAGAGAGAGAGAGTAGGGATCTCACCACTCCACGAAGCTTGAACCAGTCGAGGTTCCCAGGTGCTGCTGGAGTTTGCAGACAGGCAGAGCCCTCAGCATGATCAATGGAGGGACTGCATGCAGAAAAGGAGTGGAGCTGGTGCAGTTTTGGATCCAGGCACCAGGACAGAAACTTGAGCTTGGATTGGGGTGAAGATTGCAGGGGTGGTAGTTCTTACTGAGGCCATAAAGCCTGATAAGTTTCAAGAAAATCAGAGCAGGGGTTTGGGGGGAACTGTCCCTCAAACTGCGGACAAGCAAAACTCGTGCCATGGGTGCTGTGGGACTGACTGTGTCTGTCTTGGGGTGGGGAGGGGGGGACACTGCTGCAGGCCTGGCCGTGAAGCTGCTGTGTTACCAGTTACCAATCAATCAATCATGATTCACTCAGGGACCAGGGACTCAGGGCCCAGCTCAATACGCAGGACATCACATAACGACTTAACGAGCAGCAATCAGCACCTACAAAACCAGGTGAAGGAGAAGAAAGAATCAATGCAGAAAATCAACTGCCACAAGACAGACAGTCTTGGCATGAGTTTTGCCCATCAGCAGCTAGGAATGCCGGGCCCCAGACCCCCCCTGCATCAATCTCCTCCACAGCTGGCAGGCGTCACAGCAGGGGCCACCATCCCTGCTGCTGTCACCCGGCTGTGCCTTAACACATGTGGTGTCACCCATGGCATGAGTTTTGCTTGTCCGCAGCTTGAGGGGCAGTTCCCCCCAAACCTCTGCACCTATCTCCTTGAAACTTGGCAGGTTTTGTGGCTTCAGTAAGCTACCATGCCTGCAGTTTTCACCCCACTCTGGTGTAACACACAGCCGTGACATGAGTTTGGCTTTCAAGAATTTTGGGTATAGTTCCCCTCAAACCCCTACACCGATCTCCTTGAAGCATGGCAGGCTTCATGCTCTCAGCAGAGGCTACTATACCTGCAGGTTTCATCCAAATTGGACAACAAAAAACCAAAGTTATAGATATTTCATTGATTCCCCATTAAGTCCTATGGCCAGATCTCCCAGGTGGCTCCGAAGCTTCGGCCAGATTGAGGAGGAAACCCAGTCCGGAGCTCTGGATTGGGTTGTGGCCATCCAAAGTGGCCAGATCCAAAGCCGGATTGGGTCGCTGCCGACTCGCACAGGCCTAGTGCAGATGTGGGTTGATTAGCATTTGTACCAAGGATTCCCCATCATGCAGTGCTCCCCTGCTTTTCTGGTCCCAGAATTCAGTGCAGTCTTTGTCTTGGAATCCCTCTTCTCCATCCTGAACACTAATGAAGGTGCTTTCCTGCCCCATCTCCCTTGTAGAAGAGTCGTCATCCGGTTCCATCTTGGATGCCAGTGAAACCAGGGGAGTTGCTTCACTCTTGTCACCCTTGTCTGGAGGACTTTCAGTTCACCTCCCACTGCATCTTATTTGTCTTCTGTAAGTCCTACCTCTAATCAGTTCTTGTTCAGGCGGAGGTGGGGATGGGAAGAGTTCTTTCTGAGTCAGACAGGCTGCATCTTGTCCAGGGTTCCCCAAGAACATGGAGCTGAGAGGTAACACTGAAGGGTTTGGGGTTTTTTTTTTAATTGAAACATTCCTGATTCAGCCATCCAGTGCCTCCTGATGAAACAGTGTCACCAGGACTTTCCTGAGAAGCTGTATACCACTATACTAGTGTAACACAACATGCTCAGCATTTAAAAAATAACCTTAATTCTTTTTCCTTATCCCTGCTAAGCCTAAACCTGTGGACTGGAAATATGTTTACTCTTACTTTGTCTTGTATTGATCATACAGTAATCAAACTCTTCATCTGATTTTTAGCATCCCATGTAATATCAGTTTGGTGGCAGATCTGTCGCATAATAGGCAGGTACCTTGATCAAAATAACAGTTACCAACATTGAAACACTGTCAACTGTCTCAGCATAGGAACTGTGAAGACTAATGGCTTCATACTGAAATCAGCTCCACACTTCCTATTGACTTCAGTTGTGCAGGGCTAAATTCTAAATAGCTTTCTTGCGCCCTTTGGGATGCAGGCACATGGCTGGTATCAATGCCGAGCTTTTCCTGTGGTTAAAGAGATGATCACTGTTCATTGGGATGATTTCACAACAAATAATGTACACCAAACTTTCATAAACTATATGCCGGCTTTTGAATAAGCAGAAGTCTTAATCCAAAAGGCAATGCTGAAAGAAGAGATGAGCTTATAGCAAAAATAATACTCCAAAGCAAAACAAATATGATAGCTAAGTTATGTGAAGATTTGAGTATTTTATCTATGAACATGTTAGGAATTCTGGCCAACGTTTATGGAGTTGCCATTATGACCCTTTCAATTTAGGTCCATTTATTGAGGTAGGAGATCTGAGATAAGGGATTAGCTGGAGCAGAGAAAAAAGACTTCTGTATTACCGTTCTACAGGGGAGAAGTTTTCTAACAGAACTAAGGGGGAAAAGAGGTGACAAAGGAGGTATTTAAAAAGAACTTGAAGAATAGCATGGAAAATTCTTGGGCAGAAGAGGGGAAAAGGGAGAGAGGTTTCCATGACATGATGAAGTCTGGTTTAGTTACAAGACCAACCAAAGCCAGAGGAGGAGCTCTGTCCTGGGAAAACTCCCTGGTTCAAAAGATGAACCTTGAGTTGCCGAAAAAGCAACCTGGACAACTCAAAGAACATTCCAAACCAGTGGAGTAATTGAGGCAGATACATGGATGTCTGGTTTACTATTTTTGTCAAGACAGGCGTTTTTTAACGCTATGAAGTAAAGGGCAATGCTGCTTATACTCCTGTGCAGTAAGTCTGAGTGTGCATCTCTTCAATCCTATTATGTACCTTTGAACTGCATTTGGAAACCCTAAAATATCCAAACGCTTGGAGTTCTTTGAGCAGGTGCATCAAAGTTGGAGGGATATTTGGAGGGTCAGCATTGGTTCTGGAGGCCTAAGGAAGTGGTATTAGCGGGGGACTGTTTTCATATTGCAGGGAAGACTTGCATGGAAAAAGGCCAGGGATACCAAAAGAGAAAAAGCACTACAGCCTGCCAAGATCCAAGGCAGTTGAAAGTCCCGTGGATTGGAAGCTAATGGAGCAGTCTGAGTGTCTAGATGGGAGAAGATCAACCAAATCTGTAACATCATTCCTGTCAAAAGCAGAGGGCAATAATCAATTCCAGTGAGGGAGGTAGAAGTGATCCAGTGCCAACTATCTCATGTTAGATGGCTTTTTAATTTAACAGATGAGGGATATCAAACTTGTCTGGCCTCTGGAGCCAGATAAGTGGTGTAGGATTGCTCTGCAGGCTGGATGAATGGTGCAGTGGCTGCACGGGCGAGGTTAAGCCTGGGGACCTCTCAGGAAGAGGCGCAGCATCCCAGGTACTTAGCTGCTGCTACAGCACTGGGCTTCTGCCCTCAGTGCTGCTAGGGCTCCAGCACTGCAGCTTTCTCCTGGACTCTTGACTGCAGCCATAGGACCATCTCACCCAGCAAGGCTGCAGGTCAGATGGCTTGGCTCTGTGGGCCCTATATATGACATCCCTCTAATAGACAAAGAAATAACAAGATTTGGTGCCTGGAAGTTGAAGCTGTACAAATTCACCAAAAAATTATATACTTTACCACTGAAGGTAATTGTACTAGATAATGGTGTGTAGCAGGGCACTAAGGAGCCTGCTACTGATAGTGGTGATATAGGCCTAGCTGCCACTCAACAGGGCAGCACAGCTGTGAGTTGCCAAAGCAACTAATTGGGTCAGCTGACTGCCAGGGGGCAGGGCCTGGCCTTTATAAACAGAGGAGGCTAAGGCCAGAGCCAGTTTCCCTCTGGCAGCCTAAGGAGTAAGAGCTCTGCTAGAGTGAGCAGGGTGGTGTTGTGCAGCAGCATGTGGATACAGGGTGGAGAGGACCCTGACAGGGATGAGAGAAGGATAGCCAGGTTGGCCTAAGATTTGTGTTATGGCCTAGGGCCCTTGTGTTTCTGTTTGGTTTGGTTGTTGTGATTATTACACCGGAGGACTGGGCGAGGCTGTAGGGGTGGAGGAGGCCTCATTAGGAGCTCCCCAGTAAAGTGGGGGTGTTCCTGGCACCACTGGAGGTGCCGTGTTTTGGGGGTGTCCCAACCCCAGCCCAGTGGGGGCAGCTTCGGGAAGAGCTCGGTAGGCAGAAGCCCCAGTGGGGCATGGGCCCGAAGAGGTGGGTCTGGGGGGTCAGGTGAGGCTAAGGCCACCTGAGCCCCAATCCTAAGAAGCCTGAGTCTGGCGCAGGATCCAAAGAGGGATCCGGGGGCCAAGTAAGGCTAAGGTTGCCTGAGCCCCAATCCAGGGAAGCCCGAGTCGGTCATAGAGGGCCCCAGTGCGGGCGGGCCCCGGTGGGGGCGGAGAGCGCGAGAAGCGTAAGTATCTTGGAGCAGGCCCCGGGAGAGGGCGCGTATATTGGACATTGAGCAGGCCCCGGGAGAGGGCGCGTATATTGGACATTGAGCAGGCCCTGGGAGAGGGCGCATATATTGGACATTGAGCAGGCCCCGGGAGAGGGTGCATATATTGGACATTGAGCAGGCCCCGGGAGAGGGCGCGTGTATTGGACTTTGGGCAGGCCCAGTGAAGGGGAAGCCCCGGAAGGGGGCAAGCCCAGTGGAAGGCCCCGGAGAGAAGGGCGAATCTACTAGGAAGCCCGAAGGGAGAGCGGGCTACTTAGAACAGCCACAGAAACAGGCCGGCAAGGGTCGGCACAGGGAGTAGCCCCAGAATTGTGGTATAGCAAGACCGGTCCCGTGCCAAGGGGGGCAAGAAGGCAGCTTCCCATTGATAATATAAGATCAAAGATGTGGCGGGCGAGATAGAGGGTGCGTTCAGGACCCAGACTTGGCACGGTAGGCAAGGGTGCTAGGGGAGGTCACGGCCCCCCTAGGGACCGTCCTGCCACAGTAATACACCATTGCAACTGCTGAGAAAAGAATGTGATGGATTCTCTGTTGCTGAAAGTCTTTAAGTGAAGATTAGGTGTCTTTAAAAGAGATGTTTTAACTCAGTGAAAAGTTACTGGCTTGAAGCAGTAATTCTGTGATCTGTGTTAGGCAGAAAATAACAGCAGACTATGATAATGACTGCATCTAGTTTAAAATCTGTGGGTGTTTTCCTGACCCCACTTCAATCAATAGGAGTTTTTCTTTGACTTCATTAGGGCCCAGACTTTAACCTCTGTCGCTCAAATCTTGATTTCTCCGATGTCCTGGCTTTGGTTTTCACTGTAAAAAAGGTTTAAAGCAAAAGAAGAATTTATGCTCTAACCACAGTGAGCATCTTTAGAGTTGCAAGGCAGATTTTAAAGGTCTTTCCAGTAAACAATGCTTAGCAACAGAGATAGGAAAGCATTCATAAGTGAACAAGGGAGATTATTTTGTAAAACAAAACTGCAAAATATACCCACATAAATCTCACGTGGGACTTTGATACGTATTTGCTCTGTTTCTGTTTCTCATGTCTTGTCACTGCAATTACAGATTACATCTGTATAAGGTCCATAATCTGATACTACCTATAAGGCATACCTTTCCCCTGCCTTCACCATGGTACAATTTGTAGGCCCCATGCGGTCTTCCATGTGCTCTGTCCCTTTAGAGCCGTCAGACCACGCAATGGTTCATAGTCTGTGATTCACGACAGTTGTGCCTGAGTCATTAGAGTAGCCACACTTCCTCCCATTTTTATTTGCTCCACTCCACAGAACTTACATAGTCACTCACTAAAATCATACTATTTATTTAATAAAAACACATCCATCCATATGCCTATAGATTGAATATCCTCAGTGCTATTGTTTCCTAGACAGCAGTGTTATCACTTGAATGAATGCTTACATAGAATTATTTTGGTGGTGTAGGGAAGACTGACAAAGCTTGAACAGATAAATTATAGAGGAACTGGATATAATAACATCCAACTACACCATGCCCTCCAAATATGAAAAAAAAAACTTTTTGCTTTTTAATGAAGACCAATATTTAATGCTCTTTTCTCACAGTGAGTAATGCCTCACTTAGCAAACAGTGCCCTTTGGTTTTGGTGTAAATGGCAGTTTCTGCCCATTTTGCAAGCATTCAATCAGCCACGAACCAACAAAAGTAAAATTGGGCTAGTCCAGAAAAGGCACACCAGCTTTTGTCACTGATAGCTCTACAAGGAAGCAGTAGGACTGACTTTCAAAGTCTCTTACTTCTGGCCCTGCCACCAGCCAAAATTAATGATTGAGTCCCCTGGAGGAGTCTTCACCCAGGATCAAATTCACACCTCATGGGTCAAAATGAGATGTCTTTGCCACTGAGTCTCTTCCTTGTGTGCCATGATTTATTTATGTGCTATTTATATAATAACAGAAGAATGTCTGGGGCACTCGATGTACAAATAAGCAACGTTGTCTGGAGCATGAAGATTTTAAAATACGTGAGACAAATTCTGCAGATAGCTCCAGTAATCCTAGCAGGACCACTAGGAAGACTGAAGACACCTGGATTTGGTCCTGTATGATTAGATCTGTTATGCTGATGACCGGTCATATGTTTGTCTGTTTTTTTAAAAAACTTTTTTTTCCCCACCATAATGCTTTCTGGCATAAACCAATAGCTAATTTACAAGATAAGGCAGAAACTTTGGTCACTCTGTAATTGGTCACAACAGGGTTTAAACTGGCTTCCACTCAAATTTTTGTTTGCATGCCAGAAATTGTTAATAGGTCATTGCTTTTTCTTCCATTAGAAGGACAAATACACTGGCATTTAAGTCCATATAGGCTGAGTATCCTGCAGCATGTGTGGTGACAGGCAGGTATTATGGGGAAAATGAATCAGGTTGTTGGGAAATGCAGGTTTCCTCATTCTCACATTGCTCAATGCTGACATACGGGGCAAGGCAAAGGGGCAGATATTCAGGGAGCATGTCTGTCCTTGGGTTGCCACAAGAGATGAGTCTCAGGCACAATACAAACATGAGACTCCAAAAGAAGACTGCACTCTGGCAGAATACAGAACAAAAATTGTGATTTAACTGAAAGTGTTTCTTTCTTTCTTTCTTTTTTTTTGGACTCATTAGTCAGGGTTTCAGCTCTACCCGCTGGCTGTAAAAGGGGCCGTGACCAAACTGCAAAACTGAATCTGATATCTTCCACTAGCCCATGTATCACTGCATGGATGAAAGCTGTGGTGTGCTTCCCAATCCTGTATAGCCTTAAAAATTTATAATTGGCTTCTGAGAGTACCATGGAGCAGAGGCTGAAGGAAAGGATATAGATTTCTAGTGCTTTAACCATCTTCGGTTTGACTGTCAGCTATGTGGCAATTACTATAGATAAAATAATACTCTAGTCTACAGATGTTTTCCACTTCCTATTTTTGCAAGTACTTTTAGATTCAGGTTGGATGGTATAAAATTGATGTCAGTAGGTAGGCTTCTGATTGCTTTGTATGCAAGTCAGAGCACTGTGTTGGACCTGCTTAATTAATCTCAAAGTGAATTTTTAGGGTTCCCTTCCCAAAGTGGTGAATAGTTCTCAGTGCAAATTTGCTAGGTACTGCTTTAAAAAAAGATGTGCCTCTCTATGCATTCATTATTGCTTTAGCCTTCTGCATCTTTTCAGCTCTTAATATATATGCAAGTGTCCCTAGGGCTCAACTAATGTTTCCTCATTCCTAAATTGCTTTTAACATGAAATGAAGGTGATAACATGCGAATTCCCAATCCACTGCAAAGCACGTAAGTTTTGAATCTGAACCAGTTTGTTGTTTTAACATTATCACTTTAATCAGATGAATGTGCTTCAATTCATAAGGTGCCCTAATGTTATCTTCTCAGCTGCCAGTTAAATTAAATAATTTTACACTTTTCTTTGCAAATATGCAAGTCAGGGGTGATACCTTTCCGAGAACTACTTTAAACCCAGTGAAATAATTACTCCTACATTTGGATATAGTCAAGTTAGGACTAGTTCAAAAGACCCTCGAGAATTTAAAATTCTCTGTGAAAAAGGGTTCTTTAAAACCATAGTTAAGCATCTGCAAAAGTGTTTGATTATGTTGACCAACCCCCACTATTTTTTTGGCAAAGAGCAAGATTGGTGAATAGCTTAAAACCATAAGAGGAAACCAGAAGGAAAATCAAAAAGCCCAAAGTATTTGGGTGTCTATACATGAGCAAGGAGGCTGCTAGGACATGTTGTAATTCCAGTGCATCAGAGTAGACTCAATTAATTGAGTCTGCTGGAGTGTGGCAATTAGTGTGCTCCAGCAAGCCTTCCATGTCTCATGTATCAGTGTCCCCTCACTTCAAAATGGCAGTGAGGCTGCTTTATCTAAAGCTCATTGAATGGGCTTGAGATAAAAACCCCCTGCTGACATGTTGAAGCACAGGGACACTGATACACAAGATGCTGCGGGCACTTTAATTAGAGTGGCTCTTGGATCTACTCTAATTAACCCCCCACTTCTCGAGCATGTGTATAAACACCCCTCGTGTTTAACTGGGGCCATTAAGGCGTGGCATACAATAGAAATTAAACTAGTCAAAACCCATAGAACTTGGGTGGGGTGTTTTGAGTCCACACATGGAAATATCCCAGTGATCTTTACATGGGCTATGGATGACTGGTTAGAACAAGCTGTCTTTCAAGAGGCTTTCTAAAACATAACCAGCTTAGCCTGAACCTATTTGGATACCAGTTTGGATTTACAAAAGCTGATGATTTATAACATCTTTTAAATAGTTCCCGTATGGTGTTGGTAGTCTTGAAAAATCACTTAGAAGGAGTTACTTCTGGGAGCTGAGCTAATCATTTCAGAATAACTAGCCAGAAGATACTGAAGATGAAGCAACTGAGGCAGTACAAGTGCCATTTATACTTTAGGAATAGTGTTCTGTATGTACAAAAGAAACGTATGAGGAAATGTCTTACAAAGACAGTACAAAACGGTGAAACCTTAGAAGAGTTTAATTGCAAACAAATGGAGATTCTCCCCTTCCCCACTCCCCAAGTCCAGCCTGAAGCTTATGCAGAGTAAGTATTAGGGCTGTGCAAAGCCTTGGGTGCTGATTTGATTTGCAGGAGATTCAGCCCAATTCTGTGGCCGAATCGCCAAATCCAAATTGAAGCAGGGGACCAATAAAAAGGTTGGGATCAATTTGAAGCTCTCTGAATCAATTTGGCAACAATTCAGGGAGCTTCGCTGATTCAGGAAGTCCTTGCCCGCTGCAGCAGGGTGCTAGAGCCAGACTCGGAGCTGGTAAGTAGGGGGTGGGGGAGGAGGAGCTGGGGGATGAGGAAAGAGCCATAGGGGAACCCCTGCCTGCTCCCCTAGCCCACCTGACCCCTGCCCACTCTCCCAGCCCCCTGCATGGCTGCCCTACCTGCCTCAGCTTCCAGCCCTTTAAAGAAAAGCTCCTACTCACTGGGTGCTGCTTGGGGGGGGGCATCCCTGCTGCCCTCCACTGCCACATGCAGCATAGGGAGCTCTGCTATGAGTCCCCACAACACCCACCCCACTCCCCAGCCTACCTGATGGCTGCCCCACCTGCCCTAGCTCTGGCCCTTTAAGAAAAAAAAACCCACCCCCCTGACTCACCAGGTCCTGTAGTGACCTTGGGGCTTCCAGGGGCTCATGCAGAGCCCCCCCATGCAGTGCAAGCAGTGGGAGGAGTGGGGATTGCCACCCCCACCAGGCAGGAACTGGTGAGTCTGGGGCTTTTGTGTTTTTCTTAAAGGGCCGGAGCTGGGGCAGGGCAGCCAAGTAGGGGGACGGGGGGAGTTGGGGTGGGTTCAGGGGGCTCATGAAAGAGCCCCCCATGAAGCATGGAGTAGTGGGGGGCAGTGAAGATTGCCCCCTTGCTGGGCAGAAGCCAGTGATTGAGGGCATTTTTTTTCAAAGTGCTGGGAGCTGGGGCAGGTGGGGCGGCCATTGCTGGGCTGGGACAGCGGGTGGGGGATGGGGCCTGTGTGATTCATCTGATTCAGCAGAAGCCAAATTACCGAATCGGATTTGGCTGAATCAGTTCAGGACAGTGATTCGAATCACCAAATTGAATCACTGTCCCCCGAATTGGTTGAATCCGAATCCAAAGCAAATACTGGCTGCTTTGCACAGGCGTAGTAGGCATTGCTCTGAGAGAGGACATTTTAGGGAATCTAATGTTGGTATCATATTAATATTGTTGATGCTGCTGTTTATGTGTGGCTGGAAAAGGTGAGATGTGGGGAATGACCTTTAAGAAACATTTGATGAGTCCACTGGAACTCATGGGCATGGATAGTGCATCCAGAGTTATACGCAGTGCCAACCAGTTACAATGTAGACATTGTATGAAACAGGTCTACGTCAAAATTCTTGAGTCTGAGTGATTTCTGAACACCACCCATATTATTAATGTCAGCATAAAAAGCCTGCAATGGCCCAAATGACAATTTCTCCCTTTTATTAAAAACTATTGGCTCTGTGTTTGCTTTTTTTCCAGTCATGCATTACCACCTCCAATTTGACAGATTTATTACAAACTCTGGCTGTTACAATTTCAGTTCTATCAGTATCTGGGGATGAAGATTATCTGGTCTTTCCATCCTGAACACATTAAACCCTTTGAGTAGATAGGACATAAAAGGCATCACTGAGTGCAGAGTGCAGCTCCCTCCAGGATCCCTTATGTCTGTCCTTTAGAAAGTTAATAAATAACAGCTAGTCACCTTGGGAAGATAGGCTGGAGGATAGGCTGAGTTTAACTGTCCACAGGGAAGAAAACTAACCCCAAGACTGAGGGTCAAATTCACGTGGGCGCTCGCTCCATCAGCTTGCTCTTCTGTGCTGCTGTTATTCAGTACCGACTGTCTGAGCTCTTTGATTAAGGATATGGGCTCAGCTTCTGCTTTGGATTTTGCCGGGCAGCAGCATAGAAAACCAGGGTTCTTCCTACAACAGCAGTAGCAACAGCAGGAGTAAGGGCAATGTGGAGATCATGTGAGACAAAAGAAGAGGAATAGAAATACTAGAGAAGAGACTAAAGGAATGAGCCAATAAAATCTAAGACAAGCAGAATGACAACACAACCTGCAGCATCTGGTCTAATGACATCTTTAGCAATTATGAAAAATTGGATTTTTAAATTATATAAATTATTTCTGTGAATAGATTGTATCACTGGAAAGGAAAAAAAAAAGGGTGACAGTGCCGAGGTTTCTTCTTCCTCAGAGCCATAATCATGAAAGTTGTGTGAGTCAGGGGAAGTATGGAAACTAATTAATAGAGGTAGTTAGCCCTAATAGTCTGAAATCAGGCAAGGTAGTTTCGGACCTTTATAGACTAATTTCAAAAGCAGAGACTTACTTCAAAGTCTTCAGTGAAGTAAATCTCCTGCTTACAAAAGTTTATACTATATAGCTATGATTTACTTTATAAAAGTAAAAATATACTCTGCCTTCTAGCAAATGAATAAGCCTTGTAGACCTCTCTCTTTTGTGTGTGTGTTTTCTTAGCAAGGGACCTTTTTTTTAAACCAGGACAGTCAGGGAAACAGGAAAGGGTTGTAGACAAATTAACATATTACTATATATATTTTTTCCTTGAACCAAGTCCTTGGAAACAGATAAACCATTCCAAAAATACAACCTGCAACTTTCCAGAAACATTCAGTCCAGAGCAGGCATCTGGTGCAGACAGTTTCTTCCTGAATGGAAGAAATTGCATTTTTAATGCATTTTTATGCATTTTAGTGGGGGGCGGGGGGAAGGGGAGAGAGGGGGAAGCTTATAAGGAAAGGGGAAGCCAACTTTTATTGTAGATGATTTACCCAAGCGGTCAATAATAATGTGTGTCAGGTTTGGTTTTGTTTTTGATAATGCTCATGTCTAGTGCATGTAAACAATATCCTTTAATAGATGTCATTGTGTAAAATGATACAAATAGCTTTAAAGAAAGCTCCTTTTTCTTTTCTTAACAATATACCATTAGATTCCTTTCTCTATTGTGTGCTTTTTCCCTTCCTCGTGTTGGGCACTTCCAGCAGCAGTCTAACTTTGATGTTTAATGTCTCACAACACTTTAAGGTGCCGATTCTAGCCAGCTTTGTACGTTCTGTCCCAGGAGTGCTCAACCTTTTGGCCCCACAAGCCAGTGGAGGGCCAGATTGGACCTCACGTGCCAGGAGTGTGGGCCCTGGCACCTTGCACTGTCTCCACCTGCCAGGATCAGGCCCCGCACACACAGTCCCACATGTATGTGAGTGTGCATGCACACTCGTGTGCGTGTGTGTGTGTGAGAGAGAAAGAGATGCACCCAGTGATAGATAGTGGTTTCTCTCTTAAGTAATGTGGTGAACAATGATCCTTGTTACCAATGAAGTAGAAGTGTAACTCCAAATGCTGACCAGTGATGCTACCAGAACGTGTTAGAACCTGGACCATTAGCAGCATGGTTAAATTTCTGGGGCAGGGAAGAAATGCATCTGCTGACCAGTTCAGCTCTGGACTAGTGGAGAAATTTGCTTTCCTGTCTTGTGACTGCTCTAATCTATTAATAATTATTAGCAACTCAGGATATTTTGCTTAATTGTATTATGTTGGTGCCTAAAGGCCCCATGCATTGACCAGGATCGCATTCTTCCGGGAACTGTAAGGCCACAGAACAAGGAAACAATTGCCACCTGCAGAAACTTTAGGAGCTAAATCAAGAGAGAGGGCTCTCAGTTTAACTGTGCAGAAACTGTGTGTATCTTTCCTCTCTAAATGTTTCATCCCTTGAGTTTCACGCTAAGCTCTGTTTTTTTACTAACCTTAAACACATACAAACCCACCAAACTCAGATAAAACCACGAATTTTAGATGATTTTACATCAAAGGTTTGCAAAACCACAGTAACATTAAACTTTCAATTGGTCGGGGACTGTCAAACTATATCTAAGTGTTTTTAGTGAACTCATACATGTCTGGACTGCATTTTGAGATCACAGTGAAACGTGGAACTGGATGAGTTTTGTTTTCTTACTCTAATTTTCCCCCAGGAGGAGAAGAGTATAACCAAAGCTAGAACAGTCAACACTTGCATACAGCAAGATCTTGTAAAAGCAATACCACTTACCAGTAATTTCCCTTGGGGACACTTTTCCATACCATGTATTCAGATGACACTCTTTACGATAGCCACAGTCCCTTAGGATCAATATAGCAGCAGGGTGCTGACCTGCACTACTTAAGCCCTAAGTACAGAACTGAAATGGAAGTGAAGTTAAATATAGAAATGGTGATTCCCTTCACTGGAATGAACCTCACCCTTTGTGGAAAGGTGACTCCCCCTCCCACCTAGCAATAATTAGAGACCACAGAAGATACATTTCTGTGCTATGTTGTGTTAATATGTAGTACTTTTCTTTATCAAAGAGGCTTCTAAAGACCATCACAGACTTTAAGGCTAATTAATGCTCCAAATATTTTGGGCATCTGTACATACACTTGCTCCGGCGGAGGGGTGTGTGTGTATCGGGGGGGGGACGTTTTAATTAGAGCAACTCCTGGGAGTTGCTCTAATTAGAACATCCTCAGCATCTCATTTACAGGTTTCCCTTGCTTTATGCGGTGAATGTGTTCCCAGAAAACTGCGCATAGATCAAATTTGCGTAAATGGAACCCAGTTTACAATGTAAGAAATAGGGATACATTCCTGCGGTGGTGAGGGAGGGAGTAAGGCTGGGACTGGGACCAAGGAAGGGGCAGGGGGAGGGGTGGCATACCCTGTCAGTGGCTCTGGGTGCTGCACCAGGAAGCAAAGCGGAGGAAACTGCCAGTGGGTGTGGGGCGCAGGCATGGCTCTTGCTTCTGTTCACTCTCTGGAAGGCTGCAGGCGGGTGGCTGCTTTGGGCTCTTCATGGGGGAGCTCTTGCCCCTGGATCTGTGCGTGGAATGAGAGCAACCTGCTGCTGCAGGCTGGGGCCAGCAATGGCTCTGGGTTCTTCCTGGCACTCAGGGCAGGTGGTGGTGCTGGGAGGGGGGCTGCTGCCACCCTAAAATTCACTGTAGCTGCCCAACCTACCCATCCAACACCACTGCTGAGCACCAGAAAGAGCCCAGTGCCACCATTGACCCCAGCCTGCAGCGGCAGCCCGCTCTCATCCCATGTGCAGATCCGGGGACATGCGCACCCCAGGAAGAACTCGGTACCGCCCTCTAGCCTGCAGCCCTTCTGGGGTGTGCCTAGCAGCAAGAGCTGCCCCCCCCCACACACCCTGCACCCACTTATAGTTCCCTCCGCATTGCTCCCTGCTGCAGGCCCGGGCCTTTGCTTCTCCCCACTCACCCAAGCCCCTGCTACAGCAGCCACAGGAGCAGCTGACACCGCTGCCTGTAGCCACTGGGCTGCACCATGCCCCGAGCCCCCTGGGGCTCTCCTTGTCCCCACTCACATCCACCCCTGGGCTGCACCATGCCATGGTGCAGGCAGATGGTGTTGGCTGCTCCTGGGTCTGCTACAGCAGGGGGTGAGTGGGGACAAGTAGAGCCCCAGGGCATGGCATAGCTTGTCCTTACTCACTCGAGCCCCTGCTGCAGTGGCTCCAAAAGCAGCCAGCACTAGCTCTCTGTAGCCACTGAGCCGCGCCAGGCCCCGAACGCCCCGGGGATTCACTTGTCCCACTCACCCCAGCTCCTGCTGCCGCAGACCTAGGAGCAGCCAACACCATCTGCTTGTACCATGGCACAGCGCAACCCAGGGACTGGGGTGAGTGGGGATTGTGGCGGGCCAGTAGGGGGCGCTCCTGTGTTGAGCCGCCCACCTCCCTGCGCCCGCCCACCTTCCAGGCTCCGAATGCCTCCCTAGGGGTGCCTTATGTCCGGCCGACCCCCTTCCCGGAGCACATTTGCTAGCCTGGGGGTAATGTAGCTGCCACCACCCCAAGAATGGACTCACTCTCGGCCCTGTGTCCTCGGGGAAACACAGGCCTAATGTCCTACGGGTACTCGACCCAGTACAGGCACTTGGGGCACTTCCCCAAGTCAGGGGGAAAAAGTAGAGTCTCCCTTAGTCTGCAGACCTAAGGGGTCTCTTAGGCATAATTTAGACCCACCCCTCAATAAGTCTCCCACACCGGTCACACAGGGGGACTTTATTGATTACAGGGGTAGAGTGAAAATAGGGTACAAGATTGAGCAATATCCTAGAAATCCTAAAGAGCAAACAGTCTGGCTGAGGTAGCCTTTTGATCATGCATCTGAGTTACTGCCAGCTAGATACCTAACCAGATCTCAAGTAGCTTACTCACAAGCATCTTCCAAAGGCCGGTGAAGTTTCCCTTTGGAGGCAGGCGGTTTCTAGCTCATGAGTTTGGGGGAGAGAGCCAATTTTAGGTGGTCATGCTCCTCTGTGTCCCCTGCATGGCTGCTGCCCCCTCCTCCTGGGCAGTCCTAATTTATATAGCCCCTGTGACCTCATTCACCTGGTCCAGTGGAGGTCAGCTCCTGTTGGCTGTCCACCAACCAATTTGAAATACATCACCAGTTACCGGGCAGACTCCAGCCCACCAGGTAGATGCCCCTCACCCAGGTAGCTGATACCAGTCCCATAGGCAGAGGGAGCAGGTTTCCCCCCTCCCTCAGGATTGCAGCCAGCTCCGGTTATCTAAAGAGACAGGCTGAGGTGTGAATCCTCTGTGCTGGGCCTATTTTAATCTTATTGTCACAGGGCAGAGAATTTGGGGAGAAACCAAGGTGGCTTTCTGCCACAGGGACAAGCAGAGCCCCGGGGATCCAGGGCAAGGTGCAGCCCAGAGGCTGCAGACAGCTGGTGTTGGCTGCTCCCAGAGCAGTTGCAGCAGGGGCTGGGGTGAGTGGGGACCTGGCGCCATGGCCCTTTCCCCTACCTTCACAGACTTACCTGCTGGGTAAGGCACCTATGCCGATTGCACAAGAGTGAATTTACCTTGCATAAAATGAATTTTGGGTATAAAAAGGGTCATCGCATAAGAGTGAATTCGCATATACAGAACCCGCATAAATCGAGGCACACCTTCATTCAACAGCTTGTGTTTCAAAATGGCAGTGGGGGCCCTGTAATGAAAGCTTGTTAAACAAGCTGTAGTTAAAATGTTCCAACCACCATTCAGTGCTTAGACCACTCCAGCAGACTCGATTAATCGGCATTCAGAATGTGTCGGAGCATGCGCAAAAGTGCCCTTTCTGTCTAATTCAATTGCAGGTACAAACAAGCGGCCGGTAAGAATAGCCAGAGACAGCTGGGGTTACTGCCTGGGGTGCTAGCCAACATAGCAAGAGAGAGCTAAGATTTTCTGTCTTGCGGATGCAGGGGTCTAGGATTGCATCACAGGGTTTTGAGTATAGAAGCCTGAGATGGGAATTAGAATTATGAGCAAGAAGCCAAAAGAAGGAAAACAGCAGCTCTTCCAGGGCGCTGTGTCTTGCTGGAGTAGCAGACATGAGCAAATAAATCACGTGCTGCTGTATGGGTCTGTCGCCCGCAGGGAAATGGAACTCTGCACGCATTTCTTTTAAAAATTTTAAATATACATGATTACACCAAGCATACAAGTATAGACCTGACTTGCATCATCAAGTTCTCATTCAAATAGAAATAGCCTTGCAAGGCCCCAAATACTGGCTAACTACTTGGCCCAAAGGCACAATATTATATAAGCCCTAAGTGGAAATTATTTGGCATTTCTGCACGAGACTGTTACTTTCTTTATGAAAGATTTTAATTACTGTTGTTTGCTTTGCTGATTCTTGGTCTCCTGACGCCGATTACAAATACAAAACCAATATAGTATTAAAAAGTCAATAACATTAATGCTGCCTAGTTACCATTATGCTACTAAATCATGCTCGAGGGTGGGAGGTAGGGGAGGTTGTACAGAGATCACATGTCCAACACAATTCAATACTATATACAAATTCCTGAGTTCCTCCTCCATTATTTTCTTTAGCTGAAATAAATAAGATGCTAATGAATCAATTTGTGTACACTTGTGGGCAAGACCCAATGTAGCTACCTTTGGGATATATAAAGCCTTTGATTTGGCTAACAGTGGGGTGATCCCTGTGTTTGGAAAAGAAGCTTAAAGAACGGCAATCAAATAAAAAGAATGAATAATTGTCTCCATTCCCTGCAATTTCCTCAGGATTTAAATGATTTTTCTGGTATATCTTGTGTCCCTTATTGGTAATTTGGCACATCTAGAGGTGACTTATAGCAGTGTAGCGTTAAGCAGGATTGATTCCTTAGGGTATACAGTGATTGCAGAAGCTATTTGCACATTTTAAATTAAGCACAGCATTTTACAGGAAATACATCTAAAACTGAGCATTATACAGCAGCTCCTATAAACGTGATGGCATTGTTTCCTGATCGCCTCTTAGCACCAGAGTGTTTTTTTTTTCTTTTAAACTTTATGTATAGCTATTGTTCATTATATAGAAGAGACACCCAGAATACAACTAGGTACATAATAACGAAGCTAGTACACTTCTTGTTCTGGTGTCACTTAAATGATATCCAGCTCTTACCTGACACTTCTCAAACACAGATCTCAGCATTGTTCAGAATCAGGTCCATGAGCTCAGATGTTTGTAGGGACACGTGTTCATATGGAGCCATTTCAAAAGGGTAGCAGCTGTTATATTGTAATTGTTATATGGCGAGAAGCTGAGAACAATACAAATGTAGCAAAATTGCTCCAGCTGTAACATCAGATGAAGCAGTATTAAAGGTTGGAGTAGTTCTCCTACGTTCTTCTTGATCCTGGCTTGTGCACTAGGGCTGAGCGAAACAGCACCATTTCGTTTCTACTTCTGTTTCAATGGGACAGTGTTTCAGTTTGAGTTCGCTTCATTTTGAAGCTGCTGTTCTGTTTTGTTTCATCGAACCTGTTTTGCTGTTTTGCCCATGGGCAGTAATGGAGAAGCACGGAACTGCCTATAAATTTGTCATTTCTTTCCTGATTTAAATCAAATATGCAGGGATGATAGCCCCTTGCGAGGCCATGAAGCCTACCAAGCTTCAAGGAGATAGGTGCAGGGGTTTCTGGGAAGCTGCACCTCAAAGTCTTGAAAGCAAAACTCATGTCACGTGTGTGTGTTAAGGCACAGCAGGGTGAAAACTGCAGGCAAGCTGGCCCCTGCGGAGGCCACCTCAGGCTGTTGACAAGCAAAACTCATGACATGGGTGACACTGTGTGTGTGTTAAGGCACAGCAGGGTGAAAACTACAGAGATGGTATTCTCTCTGGAGATAGGTGCAGGGGTTTCTGGGAAACTGCACCTTAGGCTGCTGACAAGCAAAACTCATGACATGTGTGACTGTGTGTGTGTTTTGCATCCCTCCCCCAGAGCACTGGGATTGACTGGAAAGGACCTCAGGGAAGGATGCCAGTCTCTGGCCAGCTACACAGTCAATATGAGAGCAGTCCTTCTCCCTTCTTCCCCCTCCCTCTCCTTGCTTTCTGTTACTCTGCGGTCAAGCCCAGCTTGAGCTTTGAAGCTCAAAACATTTTGAAACTTTCAAAATGTTTCGACTGCCCTCGTTTTGTTTCAAGGCTGTTTTGAAGCCCTTTATTTCATTTTGATCTCACTATTTCGAGCTCGAAACAAGTCAGAACAGCCAGAACAGTGTTGAAATGAAACACCCGGAAAAATTTCACACAGCCCTATTGTCCACACATAACAGTTGGCTGCTCTTTTAAAACAGCTCCAAATATACATGTAACCATACCGTGTGTGTGTGCTACGTATACACTATTTTACTGATGCTAAAACTGAGGTATAGGTAGTTAAGTGACTTTCCCAAGCTCACTGAACAAACCAGTAGCAAAGCAAAGAGGAGACCCCAGATGTCCTGAGAGCTAGACCGGTGGTGTTTGGTTTTCATGGGCTTACCCTGGACTTACCTCAGCAAGGATGGGGAGGGGCCATGCACTAAGCTCAAAATCTAACAATTCAGCTCATCTCTGGTCAGACACATTAATATGTTCTGCTGCTTTTTGCTATTCCTGGTGATGCAAAAAACTCCAGTTTCAGGTTGTGCATACTGCAACCGTATGCACCGCTTCACTTTTTTTGGCCACATTATTGTAGATACCAGGACTTCCAGGTACCTAATTTTGCCCCCACACGGCAGTGCAGAGAACCCTTTCATGTGCACTGCGTGCATTTTGTGGCACCTGAAAAGCCCTTGAGGTGCTGCAAAGTACACATGTGCGCTCATCTGGACATGCCCCCAAAAGTCATGCTATACAATAAAGCATAGTAAAAGAACTGCTCCCTTTCAAAAAAAGTTTCTTAAGGTGTGACCAGTTAATGAACTTAATATCTATAAATACCCACATGTGCAAAATAGAAATTACAAGCAGGACAAGGATTTCTTTGCAAAACTGGTTAATTTATCTCCATACACAAATCCTGTCAACAAGTTCAAGTTATAAATCACCATGTATATTTAAAGAAAAAAAAAAGAGGGAGCATGCAAAATGGTTTAATAGGCAGCTACATTTAGGTGTTGCAATGCCTATACATTAGGCTTCTCTCCAGGGGGCAATTCAGTTTGACTAGGCTGGGCACCCAGGATCTCTTTGTAGTCAATGAAGAGACTTTAGACATGCCCAAGACTTATTCACGGTTAGGTGCATAGGTACTCTACAAAGAAAATGGAAAGCAGCAGGTGCCTCCAAAGGGTGATTTAGCAAGCCCAGAGATACGTAGAGGCAGGTCACAGGCAAGTCTAAGCACAGAAGTATGTCACAATTCCTGCCTCCCGTAAGAGCTTAGGTACCTGACTCATGTTTTCCAACAGTTTGTAATTTGTGTCACTCAGTCTTGCTTCCTTGAATCTCACATCAGCCAATCTTGCTTCTATCTAACAGTTTCTGAAGATAGGCACCCATAATAGCATCAACAATTTGTCCAATAGTTTAGTGGCTAGAGGACTTAGGCAGGAAGTAGGAGACCTGGATTTTAGTCTCTCCTTATCTTAAGTCAGGTTGAAACCCATGGCTCACTTCCCAAGGGAGTGGTTTAATCACCTTGCTATAGAACAGAGTTAATGAGGACCAATAGTGATCTGAAGCTGGGCTATTGGATAGCCAAGAGGGCAAGATTCATGAGACTGGAAGGAGAACAAGCAAAATGGATTCTATTTCTGTAGCCTTGTGGTTATCGCCTTCCTCTGGCAGAAGGAGGTGTCCTGGGGTCTATTTTCTGCTGTGTTTATATATCAGGAACCAGAGATGCAGAGAAGGTTCTGTTTATATTGTAATTAAAGGTATAACTGGAGCTCATGAAGATATACCTGAACTAGCTTTAAACTCTATACTGACAATAGTAATAGTTCAACATAAGCTTTAAAAAATCTACCCAAGAGCTTCAGATTACTCAGTAAATAGCTTGAATTAAGCTAGTAGTGCCCAAACTAGCTACATCATTTAAAGCTGTGTTGGATGTGACTACACAAGCTGCAGTTACACCATTCACTGCAATGTATATACATACCCTTAGGCCCATGTCTATACATCATTCATTTGCTGATACTTCAGATGAGACTGCAAAGCATTTCAATAGAGCTTGAGCTCTAGGTGTGCTGCTTTTCATTGTCAGCAATCCCTTGATTCGAGGATTATCTTTACCATGGCTCACTGATGGGGCCTGAGGTGAACAATTTCTTTTTGCATCCAAGTACCTTTACTAGGTCAGGCTACTTTCATCTCTCACAACATAGTATGTTTTTCAGAACACAAACCATTTTTGTATATTTTCTCTGAACTGTTCTTTCAACACCAATTTTACAGCTTGGATACCAGAACCCAAATTTTGATGTATAAATGGAGAAATATTGAGTACAAGCACAGAGGTGAAATTATCTCAGCATAAAGCATCACTGAGCAATTATTGGAACATATTACCCAGTTCTAGTGTCCAAACTTCAGAACTCATGTCGAAAAAATTGGGCCAGAGATCTATCAGCATGGTTCGTGTTCTGGAAACCATGCCACATAGTAAGAGCTGGGTAATTCAATTTTACTGAAAAAAATGGTCAAGAAGCAGTCTCATTAGTTTCTATTAGCTTCTAAAGAAATATCTGCTACAGAAGGTTTCTTTTTAATATAAAGAACATAGGCACAAGAACATCCAGTTGATAGTGTGACATACAGTAAGTCCTTCTGGACTCCTCCTGGAGTGTCCAGGAAAGTTTGGTATCCCATAAGCCTCTGAGTGAGGTCAACAGGAACTTCTGGGGGGCAGAACAGGAAGGGGCCACCCACAAGATCCTTGCAAAGGCAGAAGCAAAACTGTTACCTCTATACTATAAATAGTTGTATATTAGTTTTTGTATAATAAAGAGGGTTTTTTTCCTACATTACAAGCCTCAAGATACTACAGATGGAAACTAAAGTCAGCATATGTGAAACTGAAAATAACATGGAAATATTGATGAGTGCAGTTGACCATTAGAATAGACTACTAAGAAAGGCAGCAAATTCTCTACCTTTTGGAGTCTTTAAATCATGATTTGGGCATATTTCTGAAAGAGAGGTTTTGGTTCAACCACTAGGGTGGCCACTTTTCAAAAGGGGAAGGTGGGACACATGCCTTCCCCCTCCCTTCCCCACTGCTGCTGCTGGGAGTGGCAGAGGCGGAGCAGAGCTGAGTGGGGTGAGGGCAGATGCAGGCTGTGACCTGCAGGCTCAGGGCTCCCCACCCTGCTTCCTTTCCCTCAGGAGCCCTGCACCAGCCATGCACCCCTTGCTCACCTCGCAGCAGCAAGGGGCACAACTCTGTGCTGCTGCCACTCCCGCTGCTGCTGGGCAGGCAGGGGATGCCTCACCATGGCAGCACAGCTAGCTCAGGGACCCTGGGCCAGGGCAGCAGGTCAGGCAGGGGCAACCCCACAGTGGGCATCCCTAATCTGCCCCATGCACACAAATCTGGGAGGGAACATCTTCCGCCCCTCCCCCCCCCGGATGAGCTGCCTGTGGCTCCATCCCCCTCCATTCACTGGTCCCATGCACCACCCTGGCTGGGAAATGCACTAGCCCCTGCCCTACTCCCTCCCT
The DNA here is from genome assembly GCF_052110815.1 of Crocodylus siamensis. Lineage (NCBI taxonomy): Eukaryota > Metazoa > Chordata > Crocodylia > Crocodylidae > Crocodylus > Crocodylus siamensis. The sequence goes on along the minus strand of NC_143396.1, from coordinate 3,051,931 downwards.
CACCGTGGGAGCTTTGATTTGTGCCTCCTTCCACCTCCCTATAGACTTTCTTGCAGGGAGCTGATCTCCAGGCTGCCTTGGCTGTGTTCCTGACCACATGCAGGTGTTCTGGAGCACATGCACATGGTGCCCCTTGCATCCTACTCCCAGCAGCCCTTGCGGGACTTGCCATTTCCCACAGATCCATGAGTGATGCTGCAAATCTGGGACAAATGCTGTCTGGAGTCATGCTGCCTGGAAACAGGACTTGAGGTTCCCATTCCAGGACTGTCCCACTCAGGGATGGTTGGTCACCTAGTGAACCATTAGCTATCAAGCTGGATGCAACAATCACTGGGTGAAATGTTGTGGAGGAGGCCAGACCAGAGGGCTGGAAGTAGTCTATCTGACTCTTTAGGGCTCTTGTCAGTTTGTCTGGAAAATATCATATAGTACACTGTACACAAAAATAAAAAAAATCAAAAATCAAATAGTACACTGTACTGTGTAACATCTCTTTATTTCTCTGGAATTTATGCAAGAATTAATATTACAGATGTAAGATTATAATGAAACAAGTTGTCAGATGAGTGATTCCACATCCAAGTCATAAAAGAAACCTCATAGTTTTTTTTCAGCTATCAAGGAAGCCAACAGGCGTTTAACTGAAGAGGTTTAGTAGGTTTCTACTGCCGTGTCTTCATGTCCAATTTCAATTGTTGTGGTGGGCAAAATTATGAAATCATATTTAAAAAGAAGTCAATATTCCTGGCTTCTGGTCCCATTTTCATCACAGAAAAAAGCAAACAAACCCAAAACACATAGCACTAGACATTCGAGGGCCTTTTCAGACAGGTGAGAATTTACTCACATGAGTAGATAAAACCAATGGATCTGTTTGGGCTCATAATTGATCATGACTCTGCAATCTCTCCCTGAGTCTCTCTGTGCCTTACTTTCTTCTTTGCATCTAATACCTATAACAGCACTTTCCTATGCTACAGGCAAGTTGTAAGGTTTAACTCATATTTATTTAGCATTCCTGGTTAAGTTTAATTACTGATGGTAGAATTCCAGAAGCTCAGGTATTGCCAGGTTGAGGACAGTATAAGCCCATTATTTAGAATCATAGAGAATTAAGGTTGGAAGGGACCTCAGGGGGTCATCTAGTCCTCAAAGCAGGACCATCTCCAGCCATATCATCCCAACCAAGGCTTTGTCTAGCTGGGTCTTAAAAACCTCCTTCTTCCCCTAAGATGCATCTGCTTGACCTCCAACATTTAAGGCAGGGGGAGAGGAAGAGGATGGAAAGATTTTTTTTTCCTGCGCTTGGGCAAGCAAGTCCATCTACACTAGAAAAAAAAAGTGGTGCTAAATAACACTGGAGGAAAGATAGTATAATCCCATTGCAAATGCATTTCATGCTCGTCAATGTGTATGGCATTAATAGGCAATGAGAAAAATATCAGCAAATGCTAAAACAAAAGAAAGAAATCCTTAAAAGAAAGGACCTCTTTTTCGTTCCCCTTCCAGCCCTTTGCAATGCCGAGAGAATAGCTAAACTGGTCCCATAGCACTGTTTACACAGCTGCCAAAACATCTAAGCCCCTCCAACTGCTCCAAGCCTGGAAATGAGGTGATGAAGACATCCTCTGGATGCCCCGGTCCCACCTGAATTATGACCTACCTCTAGTGTGCTTGAGAGTGATGGTGGGAAAGTATCCTTACAGCATCCCCGCCAGCCCACGCATGTCTTTAGAATAGGAGGTGTGGGTACGGGTGGGCTGGCCTTTATTTTTCTGGTGGCAGTGTCAGAAGTATTGCGGTGTAGACATGATTTAAGGCAACAAAGATAATGATACGAATCAGCCCACTGGGGCCAGTAGGAGGAATTTTCCAAGTGGAAATGCTTTCACTGGGAAAAGTCCCCTCATGGTTGGGGACTGTAGCCATGAGACTTAACTTAGCTCCAAGGTTGCTTTGATCTTCTGTCAGGGCCTGATACTGTAAAATGTGTCGGTGACCTTTAGCTCACTCCCTGACAATCTTCCCTTTCTCTGACTAACATAATAGTGCAAGGTATCTTGTCTGCTAACTCCAATATAGTGAGGCTACAGGCATGGATATAGGAAGGAATGAGAGAGGTTCTAAATAATTGGGCATTAGAAAGTAATCAGTGCTGAAATGATCACAACAAAATCATTTTAATACCTTCTTTTTTTTTTTGCTAGCAAATAGATGTTAAAATACATGAGCAGGCTGAAGCTGAGAGGCAAAGTTTCTGTGTCTTGCATGAATAGTTATACTGAAGTTGAAAGGAATTTGAGCTGCAGAAGGAGCTGCTGGTGAATAAGTTTCCCCATTTAAAAAGTTGTTTTTACTTTGAAAAATAGCAACTGTGGCATAAGAGGCTATATGAGCAAACCTCAGTGGGAACAGATATGAAGAAAGGGAATAGCTTCATAAAGCAGCCTACTCACCCTAACAAAATTATCAGATTAAGAATATTTCACTTCTTGATGCCATATGTATAACATGTTTACTTGTAATTTGGTGGAGCAGGCAGCATACGCAAATATTATTCATGAGTGGCATAATCTCTCCTCCCCCTGCTATGCCAAGAGCACAGGTTTACAATGCATAAAATAGTCTTAGCCCCTGCACAAAAATATTTCTGAGCTTTTTTTTCTCTTTCTTGATAGCACAAGGAAGAAGGAAATATAGGGAATTAAAATCGCTTACCAACAACTATTTGTTCAGTTCCTCCACCAAGTTGCACGACATTTTACAGTATCCTTAAAAAATATCTTTCCTAATTCTAAAGAAAAGGGAAGAGAAAAGAAATGAGGCAAACTGGCTGCAAAGTGACGTGCTGAAAAGTCAGAAACTGCTAAAAGGAAGAAACTTGTGTACCTTGCATTTAGCTCCCCTGTATTAAAGTGTGACAGACAGACAGCTAGATCTTCAGGTGGTAGAAACAGGCGTCGCTCCATAGGCATCAGAGGAGTTAGGTTGATTTCCATCGGCCCACATTCTTTAATTGCACAGTTGCAGAACGTTTCAAATCACACAGCCCTGGGAATAGCTGAAGGGCTGCCACAAAGAAGTGGGGAAACACCTTTTCTGCCTTGCTGAAGAGAGCAGTATACAGACCAATGGCTTGAAGTTGCAGCAAAGCAGGTTTAGACTGGATATCAGGAGAAAAAAACAATACAAAACTTCTTCACCGTCGGAACAGCGAGGCAGTGGAATAGATTGGCTGGGGAAGTTGGGGCCTCTCCATCGCTGGGGATTTTCAAGAAGAGCAGCATTGATCAGAGATGATTTAGGAGCAGCTCTGTAAAAAGCAACAGTCAGAAGCTCAGAAGAGCCCCATTACCATCATAGACATGGCTTTCTGGGAGATAAAGAGGCAGGTGGATATTGGAGATGACTATACCCGGTGGCTGGAGAACGAAGCAGAGCTCCATGGCTGATGACATGTGGAGTACCGCTTGCTGTCTCCAGGTCACAGAACAAAATGGAAGCTGTTTGGTATTCCCTATGCTTTTGGGCCTAGCTGATTGCCACATAAAGTGTGGAAGACGTTTTCCCCCGCTTAATATGGCTACAGGTGTCAGGGGAAATAAGGTGTCCCCTCCCCATCCCCAACTTTCCATAGAAAATTGACTGTTGACTACAGCCAAGGCTAGGGATTTTGTCTGGGGGTTACCAATGGTCTTGCTAGGAGTAAAACTCAGAAGTTGCTGGCTAAAGGGTCTTCCCTTTTTGCTCGGGGTCAGATTAATTGGCACATGTGGGATCATGAAGACAATTTATTCCATGGTTAAATTGGTATGTACTGCGGAGGGGTTGTTTTTGATTTTTTTTTTTTGCCTTTCTTTGTAGCAGAGGGCTTGGCCCTTTTCCTTGGATCTCTCAAACACATTTTGACAGCCCTTGCAGCAGCAAGGACCTTGTCCAGCATTGTCTACTTGCTTTCCCTGTGGCAGGTTAGGGAGCTATGCCTAGTTATGCAACAGGGGTGATAGTGTCCTTTTAGTAATAGGTTAGACAAGGATTTGTGTAGCATGGTTTGGATCCTGCCTCAAGAAGGGGGTTGGACCACTGGATGCCCCTTCTTTTGGGGCCTCCTTTTTGATGGGTCCATTTCTCTATGAATTGCATAGAATCATAGAAAAATCAGACCTTGATCTAGTCCAGCCCCCTCCTCAAGACAAGAACATCCCCGTCTAAAATATCCCAGCCAAGCATTTATCTAACCTGCTGTTCAAACGTCCCAGAGACAGAGACTGCACAGTCCTCTCTAGCTGACCTAATGCAATGCTTAAGCAACATCAGAATTAGAAAGTTTTTTTTCCCTAATATACAACCATAATTTCCAGTGTTGGAACTGAAGACCATTACTTCTCTGTGGCCAAGGGGGACAGAGCAGTCTATCACCATCTTCTAATTTCCAGAAACATAGTAAGGCAGTTCTCTTTGCTGTGATTTACACATCATACTCCACTCACCACCAAACCTAGATCGTAGAGATCCCCTTGAGGCTGTGGACATTGGTATATAAAATACTTTATTTATTTGTTTACTTACGTGATTTATATGCTGCCCTTCCCAACAAAGGTTCAGGGCAGCTTATAATAAGAGATTTAAACAGAGAGGTCCGTAAGCACTACGTCAGCCTAGCTTTCTGTCCAAATAGGAAAGTCTTAAAGGGCTTCCAAGAGATGGCCAGGCTCAGGCAATGGTTGAGGATGACCTTCCATGCCTTTTCACCAAGCAGACTTGATGGACAATAGGCACTTTCAGGAGGTTGCTCTCAGCTGGCCTTAGGGACCGTGATGGGAGAAGGCAATCCCTTAAGTATGTAGGGCCCAGACTAGAAGACCCTCCTGCTTCTCCATCCTATCTCCAAGGAAATGGAGTGGTGCCTTCAGCTGTCATTAGAAGCTTCCTAAAAGGATGAGTTTCACATAAGAACATGAATGCCATATAGCAGAAGCCGCCCCTGTACTTGTAAATCATTGAAAAAATTCCCCTTCCTCCAAAACTTCATTTTCTTAAGATGAGCTTTGCTTCTGCGATATTTTTTACCCATCCAACTTCATCCTGACTGAAGAGTGTAATTTTCTCAAACTGTGAAAATCCTCTCTATCTATACACCACTTTAGATTCTCCATAGATATTCCAGGTGCATTTCTTTTCCTTTCTTCTGAGCGAAGTGCTATTCTGAAGCATCACTGGTGTCTGTATATGAAACCAAACCAGAGCCTCTGAAGCTTAAGACTTCTAGTATAAGGGGATGGGGTAACAAAGCACAATATGGACATTCTAGCTGTTTAATGTTGTTAGGTCTCCTAACCACAAAGTGACCAATTAGAATGGTTGTGTATGAATTTTAAGTCTTATTTTTCAGCTTCCTTACCAGACACACACTGCAGCTGCAGTTACACTGTATTTGTATTCAGGCAGGCAGGCAGTCCTGAGGCTGCACTGACCGTTGGGGAAACTTGGATGGAGCAATAACTTTCCTCCATTCTTCCCAGGTTTTTTCAATCCTTGTACACTCAGTCCAGTTGTAATCCCATCCAGTCTTTAATGTTGGTGATCCAGCTTGTCCTAGGTCTTCCTCCTCCTCTTTGTCTGTCCAGATCACCCTAGAAGATGATGTTGGTAAGGGTGCCGGGTCTTTTTATTACATGTCCAAACCACTGCATCTTTCCTCTCCTTATGATTTCAAGTAAGAGTTCATATTTTCCCACTTCTTGTCTGATTTGATCTTTCACAGATTCATTTGTTGTGTGTGTAGTGTAGGGTATGCATAGAGGTCTTTTAAAGCACCACATTTCAACAGCCTCGATTCGCTTTTTCAGTGCCCTAGTGAGCGTCTAGTTCTCACAGACAAGAGTATTTTTATTAGTATCGTTTCTGGGTATGGATGCCTGACTATAACAGAAAGGTAGTGTTATGAAACACATCTGTTTAGCACTCAGTTTGCATAGAGGTAGAACTCTTCACCCGGAGACTGTCTTTCTCCCATATATCCTTCCTTCAGAAGGAATCCGAGTAATGGTCTCAGTTCTCAAAGTAGTAGGTTTGGGTAGGGTCCATATGGCAAGCACTGGCACAGCAGAGGTTAAATGCTTCCATACAACCCACACACCTTTCAATGTCAGGATTTTATTACAGTACCTTTTGGTTTATTACTTTTTAATTATGTTGCTATTACTTATTCATGATTGTTATTAAATTTACAGTGCCTTTCAGTTCTTAAATAATTCCTATATTTTATCCTTGGGCAAAACCCTTTTTAGCCTCTAGCATTTAAAAATCTTCCAGCTCATCTGCAAAAACCACACTATCTAACTTAAGGAAGAAACAAATGTATAGCCACCTATTGTTGGAAACTCAGCAGTGTGATAATTGAATGCATTAGCCACTTGCCTCAGGAAATCCAAACAGCAACTGGTGTTTGTTTTTTTGCAGGTGATGAAGATTTCATGCCTTCGGTGTACATGTTAGCTACTGGAGACTTGGAGAGTCATGGCAATCTCTCTGCAATTCAGTTTCCTGAAACTGTAATCTAGTGGACAATTGTGAAATGCTCAATTTAGGGAGGGTAGATAAATAGGTACTTAGAAAGAAAGGAGAATTCTAAGAGGCCTATAAAGAAATCCATAGATTATTTAATAAAATGGCAATTAGCAGTTAATAGACAGCATCAGAATTTTCATTGGGGGTAGAATATTCATTTGTATAACCTTATATTGCTCTTTTGGTGATTATTGCAAAAATATGGAGCAAAGTGCATCTTGTGTTGACTTGATAAAAGATGCAGGACATTAAGCACCACCTAAGAATTGTCACTTAAATAGTAGTCAGATGGTTTCCTTGTTCAAACCTGCTGTATTGGGGAAACAGGATTTGCAGTCAAACTGCCTTCTCATTGCCCTGCTGCTCAGGGCTTCAGTCCTGATCCTGGGGGACGTAATCTTGGAAGTGAGAGCAGTTCAGGAGTTTCACTGTATCTCTGGCCATTTATTTCCTTCAGAAAGCAAGGTAGATATGCACCTTTATAGACTAACACACTTCATCAGATGCTGTGAAAGGACATTCAGAAAGCTGAGCATTAAGGAGGAGAGAACAATTAACATACAAAAGACAAAATGTGGAAAGAGAGAAGGAGAGTAATAGTAGGAGAGAGACGCAAACAAGCAATAAAGCCATAGGAGAAGCTAACCCAGGTAATGAGATAAGACTCCATAGTCCCTGTTTAAACCATACTGAACACAGTGCAGTGGGGGATGATTTTTTGTGCTGAAATTTGTCATTCAAACTGATTTTAAAACTTTTCTGCCTGAGAACAGCAATCCTGAAGTCAGTGATGGAGGGTCCAAGGAGTTTGAAATGTGGTGTCATAGGGTTTTGCATCTTTCTGCAGCTAGTGTTAGCTTGGTGTTCATTCATTCTTACACACAGAGGTCACCCTGTCATCGGAAGTAGACAGCAGAGGGTCATTATAAGTAGGTGATGGCATATATGATGTTAGTAGGGTTGCAGGTGAATGAACCTTGGATGTTTTACTCCTTGTTTTTAGGTCTAGTGATGATGACACAGCAGGCATTTGGGTCCATTGGAAGGCCTAGTGCCCCAGTGAGGATAGGAGTTCATTAGCCTGCTGTCTGAGACTGGGCAAGACACTTTTGTCCCTAAAAGCTGCCTTGAGATGGTTATCCTTCTGTAGGAGAGGTTGCCAGTCATTAATGCTATACCTTAAGTGTTCAAGCTGGAGGACGTAGGTGACAGCCAGAGGGATTCTGTTGTTCATGTCCCAGGGTTGTTATACTAAGCTGGAGTGAGGTCTGAGTCTGGCTTTGTTGATCTGAGTGGCTACAGTTTTCAGATTGTGTTGTAAATGTAGGAATCCCTGATCTAGATCCTTATGGTATTCAATCTCAGTCAGTGGAATCAGAGCACACCGGGTTGGGATGTAGAGCTTTGCTGTTGACAGCGGATCTAGTGGTGTGCTTAGAAAGAAAGCTGATGGCACGAAAGTAACTGTGGCGGTTGGTGGGTTTCCAATACAACGTGGTGATAATATAGCCACTGCAATCTTCAGTGTTACGTCGAGGAAATGAATCTGCTATATGGAGTATTCAAAAGTTAGTTTGAACGAGGGGAGGAAGTTGTTAAAGTCTTGGTGAAATTTCACTAGAGATTCCTTCCCTTGTGTCCATATTATGAAGACGTCATCAATGTACCTGAGCTAAACCCGGGGGATGAGAGGGCAGCTGTCGAGGAAACAAATTTCAAGGTTTGTCATAAATATTTGGGCGGTGTGAAATGGCACAGTTCCATTTCACCTTGAGTTCGAAGGTTTTTATGGAACAGTGTTTCATTTCAAATTTTGCTTCGTCAAAACAGGCACGCTGTTTTGACGCTGTTTTCACGTTTTGCCTATACGCTATAATAATAATGGGGAAGCTCGAAACAGCCTCTCTCATCTGGCAGGCAGATGGGGGCCCACAATGCCGGGAGGGCTGCAGGCGCTGTGCCAGTTCTTCCAGGGCTGTGGGCCCCCGATCTGCCTGCCAGATGAGGGAGGCAAGCTGGGTGCTACCGCCTGGGACCGGGGAGCTGGGGAAGGGAACTGAGCCCTATCGCTCAGTTCGCCTCCCCAGCGCTAGATCAGGCTTGGGAAAAAAAAACTGGGCTGAGCTCTTTTTCCCAGCCCGATCATAGCACTGGGGAGGGGAACTGAGTGATCGAGCTGAGTTGCCTTCCCCATCCCTATCACAGTGCTGGGAAGGGGAGCTGAGCCCAGACTCCCACCACCTGGCTGCTGGCTGCTGGCTGCTGGCTGCTGGCTGCTGGCTGCTTCAAAACTTGAAACATTTTGAAATTTTCGAAACATTTCGACTAGGCTCATTTTGTTTCAAGGCTGTTTCAAAGCCCTTTGTTTCAATTCAATTTAATTGTTTTGAGCTTGAAATGAGTTGAAACTGTGTCGAATCGAAACAGCCATTGAAATTTCACACAGCCTGAATAAATATGTTGGCATACCGGAGGCCATATCTGTGCCCGTGGCAGTGTCATTCAATTGTAGATCTAGGGAATCTCCAGACTTGAAATAGTTGCGTGTGAGGACAAAGCAAAAGTGTTTAATGGAGACAAAAGCTGTTTTGTTGTCAGGAATAAAGTTCTTTATGGCTTGTAATCCATCCTCATGAGGGATGATGATGCACGGACATCCATGGTAGCTAATATGGTGTTTGCGGGAAGCTTCTCAGTGTATAGCAGTTTAAGAAATCTGTGGTGTCTTTCAAATAGCTGGCACCTCCAGTGGCATATGGAGATAGGATAGAGTCAACATAGCTAGAAACTGCCTCTGTGATGGTGCCAATGCCAGAGACAATGAGGCATCCTGGGTTGCCAGGTTTGTGGATCTTGGGTAGTAAGTAAAAGTTGCCTGGCCTAAATTCCTGGGAGGTGGAGCAGTAATTCTCTCCTGTGTCTCCAGAGGTAGCTTCAATACAGGTGCGTTTAGTTCCTTCTGGTTTTGTGGAGTTGTCTGTCAAGAGGTGGTAACAATAGAATAATAGAAAATGAGGGTTGGAAGGGAACTCAGGAAATCATCTAGTCCAACTCCCTGTTCAAAGCAGGACCATCCCCAACTACATAATCTCAGCCAAGGCTTTGTCTCTCCAAGTCTTAAAAGACTCCAAGGATGGAGAGTCCAAAGCCTCTCTGGGTAACCTGATCCAGAGTTTTACTACCCTCCTAGTGAAAACATTCATCTCTAAACTAAACTTTCCTTGCTGCAACTTGAGCCCATTGTTCCTTGTTCTGTCATCTGCCCCCACTGAGAACAGTCCAGCTCCGTCCTTTTTGGATCCACCCTGAAGGGAGTTGAAAGCTGCTGTGAAATCCCTTCTCAGTCCTCTCCAGACTAAATAAACCCAGGTTCCTCAACCTCTCCTCAGAAGTCATGTGCCCCAGCCCCTGAACCATTTTTTGTTGTCTTCCTCTGGACTGCCCAATTTGTCCACATCTGTTCTGGAATGAGGGAGGAGCTATAATTGAACACAGTACTCCAGATGTGGCTTCACCAGTGCTGAGTAGAGGTAAATAATCACTTTCCTTGACCTTCTGGCAACGCAATTACCAATGCAGCCTAGGATACCATTAGCCTTCTTGGCAATAAGGGCACACTGCCAGCTCATATTCAGCTTCTTGTCCACTGCCATCCCCCAGGTCCTTTTCTGCACAGCTGCTGCCCAGCCAGCCAGCCCCCAGCCTGCACCGGTGCAGGGGATTGTTCCATGCTAAGTGAAGGACTTTGCCCTTGTCCTTGTTGAACCTTGTGAGATTTCTTTTGGCCCCATCCTCCAATTTGTCTTGCTCACTCTGAATCTTGCTCACTCTGATTCCTAGCATATCTACTACTGCCCCCAGCCTGGTGTCATCTGAAAAATTTCATGTTGGAAAGTGCTGGAAGGCTGTGTACCCCATTATCAGTCTCCAGTATCAGCTTCTTCCTTTTAAGTGAGGCTGTAACACAACAGCAGAGTACCCATCTTGTCTCATTTGTTTCATATGTGTTCTTCAGTCTTTAGGGAAAATAATAAGATCTTTATTCTGATCCTGCTACACATTTTGAGTGAAAGTAAATAAGTGCAAAGCCACCATATTCTTCTCTGTTGAATATTAAATCCACACTGGGGGCAAGCAAAAGCGTGGAGTAGGTTTTTCTTCTACCTCAGGGCTTATCCTGTCATAATTGTCCTTGTAGCAAAGTGTTAAGTGACATGACTAACAATCATCCTAGGTGGGATTTTATTGTTTCTCCAAAGGACAAATGTGTATTTAGTGGGGAGTTTTCTTGAGTAAGGTTTTGGTTTCAAAAAAGTCTCTTTTTAATATTACTCTAATTTTTTAACTGGAAAATTCTAATTTTATGTTAGAAAAGGCAGCTCAACAAAGCTCTCCCTGGTATTGAGAGAGAAAAAGGCATCAGGATTAAAGTGGTATATTGCTCCTATGTACATTAAGTCCGATCTTGAGTATGCTCCTGAAAAATCTTTCTCTCCTGAATGGATAAGGTTTATTTTTGTGACACCAAGTTTTGGTTCATCAGAGGAGCAAAGTTGTCCATGGTCATCCTGAAGCTTAAGGCAATCACTTGGGTATCTGGGGCTCAATTCACTGAAATCCTTGGGAATGGAAACCTTGCTCCTGAGTTGATGTTCCAGAGAAAAGCTGGACACAGGAATGGGAGGAAGCAATGTACTGGTGGGCAGTCACTTGCTTAATGTACCCCAAGGAAGGCCTGAGTGGAAGGAAGAGAAACTATAACTTGGATAGAAAAAAGTTTAGAGGTATTTTCATTCTTCTTCCAGGCACCAGTAAATGACTTTTTGAAAAATATGAACATTTACTATGATTTTTTTTTTAATGATTTTGGGTTGGCTCGTGTCTTGCAGCTATTCTTCCTGTAATAAAGAGCTTGTTTTATTCCCACACCTCAGTCACTAAGCCTTGCACCACACAATGCTTTCTACAGTTAAAAAGGCAGATACAATAAAGGCTTTTCATATCAATATATCAATGGGTATATTTTATCTTTAAAATAGATCTTTGTTTTATTTCCTGTGTAAAGTACATTAAATTCCCGAGTACATCCTTTGCTATGAGTCAGGCCTTTATTAATAATGAGAACTGAAGGAACACGCAGTGCTTTCCTTTGCTTTTCTTTGGCAATCGCTGTTCCCTCTAATGTTCTTCCTTAATAGTGAAAGATCTTTCCACAACATTTGGTCTTTTTCCATTTGGCAAAGACACTCTCGCCCTTGCTTTTCCTCACAACAAAAGTCAAGAGGGGTTGCCTTCCCCTGGCTTGGTTGGTGTCATTGTCACAGCTTTGGCGATGGGATTTGTTTGTCAATGCCCATTTCTGCTGCAGGGTCCGAGACTACCTTTCCAGCAGCAAAGAAAACTGTGTACTGTATACAAGGGGAAAAAAGATGCTGTAAAGCCCTAGCTCAAGCTAGATCAGGTCTCTAGTTCAGCCTGGCGTGGTATCACTGAGCAGATCCATTCCTAGAACAACACCCATTACATTAAGTTCCCCAAGTAACCATGCTCCCGAGATGTCCTCCCCCTGCACACCGCTCTGGAGAGCTCTGTCTCCGGCATGTGGGAGCCTAGCTGCAGGAGGGTGTCCCCAGAGATACCTCACTGCTGCCCCTCCAGGTCTGAAGCATCAGAGCAGGTCCAGGTGGGCAAGCCTTATTTTCCAGCAGTAGCCTCAAGGGTGATGTGGAGACAGTGGTTGTTGAAGGACATGCCCAAGTCAATGAGATAGCCTTTCAGGGTCTTAGCCAAATTCCCTAGGGCACCTCTAACACTCTTTAGTGCTGCTTCAGCCTTTCCTTTCTATGTCCTTTATCATGCCATTGTTGGCTCTTGATATTTAGAGAACTTTTTTCCTTCCTTCTCCACCACACATTTACCCCATGCAAAAGAAGCACCTGTGAAGGTCATTCTTTTTGGTATGAACTTCAGACCTTCTGAATCAGTAGACTGTCTGGTTTTATGGCTTCTTCCAGTCTATCTACGGATAAAGTGATGTCTCAATGGATCTTCCCTTTACTGTTTTTTTTCTTATTGGGGCAAACTTGTGCTCACAGAGTGCGTTTTCATGGCACAATGTATTGCCACGCAGAGATAGGTCAGACACCAGAAGCAGTCCAGCTGTATTAGTCCAGCAGTCCACCTAAGCTAATAAGCTCTGTTGAGAAGAATATATTAGCCTGAGCTGAATACTGTGTTAATGCAGCTCTGCTGCTTCAGATACCCAAACTAGCTCAGGTATCTCTGCACAGCATTTCATTGTGCAGAGATGTATTCAGGGGTCACAACAAAAGGCACCAGCTACTTGGTTATGCCTTCCCCAGAGGCTGCTTAGTGAATATTGATGGGATCACTCTCTGAGCACAAGCAGTGCTGTGGAAGGAAATGCAACTCTGAGGATGGAAAGAAGATGAAAATCTTCAGAGTAGCAGGTGCACAAGGAGATGGTAGAGGAAATAAGGGCATGGAATATAAGCAGGAGCAGAGCTATGGGCAGAGTTTGTGATCAGAAGTAGCTTACTGGAAATTTTTTGGAGAAAAAGAATTTTAATGCCTAATGCCAGTTTGAACCCCAAAATGGTCAAACATCTTGGGTTTGATTATAGGCAAGTCAGAGACAGTTTTCACATGGAACCTTGCCTGGGTCTGTGGCCAGCTGCTGGGAGCTCTTCTGCTTCCAAGATCGGTCCTTCTGGGATAGCCCAATCAGTCGTACTTTCTGGCTTTGGAGACAGATCATCTCAAGACCAGTGGCTTTCCAGCAGCCCACATGCCAGAGCTTCCAGGTTTCTCACCCTGGAAGTTGGAGATCCCAGGGGATCTCTGTTATCACTGTGGCTCAGAGCATTTCCAGACTTCTGGCTCCCTGCCAGTCCTACCATTGAGACGTCAGCAAACCTGGTACCTCACCCCACTGGCATGGAGTCAGGGATCTGAAAAGCCTGGGGAGAATGAGCTCAGACTGACTCTGCTTGCAACTCTGCATCTAAGAGCCTGGAAGCCCTGTAAATCCTGGTTTAAGCTAAGGTTATGCGCTCCCTTCTGCCACTGGGAGCTGAGACCTGGGTAGAACTGGCACTGTGTCAAGGAGCCTGAAAATCCTGGCATGGCTGTCTGCCTTGGAGCTACAGACTATGGGAACTTCTGAGTCCCCAGCAGCTTTCCTGGGATGCAGACAGGGATACCACGGCACTGTGCTGTGATCCAACTGAACTTCACTGAACTCAAGACATTTGGGGTGAAGCATTTTGAATCCAACAAATCCTGTATTTTCAGATGAGACATACATGAACAAAAACGAGCGGATCAAGTACAAATTAAAATAGCTCCACTTATTTTATAGATCAAAGTTGCTTCTGTTTGCCTTGTGATGAAAAGATTCGACACTTTGATCTCAAGAATAAGATAAACGCCCAGGATGCCACATCAGAAGAGCAGCTCTTTTCAGTCCCCTTCAATTAGCTTGGAATTACATTTCTGGCGTATTGAAAATAGATGATCCTCTAATTGATACATGGCATGCTTATGGTATTGTCTCCGTGGTATGAGGTGATGGGCAATTTAGGGCAGCAGCCCCAGGTGCTGCTGTTGGTGGGTGAGGAGAGAGTGCAAATATAGCTGTCCCTGCAGTTGGTGGTTGGACATGCTGCCGCCGCCAATAGTGTAGCACCTGGCACTTCCCCACGAACCACCACTGCTCGGGAGTGGAGCTACCCTGCTATGCACCTCTGTGGTCCTATCCACTACTGTTGCTGACACGCTATTAAATAAAATATAAATAGTAAAAATAAGTCTTTAAAACCCATGAAATGGGTTGCAAAAAAATGTTTCTGTTATTTCCTAACATTTTTTAAACAATATTTCCATGCAAAATGTCATTCAGATCTGTCTGATGTCACATGCCCACACAATTGGTTTAATCAAAAGAAGAACATTTTCTGCTCTGCTGATTGTCCCATGGTCTGGCTGTTTCTCATAAAGCCTCAGTAAGACAGGAAGGATGCACTAACCTCCATTTACAGATGGGACACTAGGCCACAGGTATATTAGATGTCTTCTTTCAGGTCATATATGAACATCTTGTTTGAGCCAGCACTGACCCAGTCCAGTATCATGTCACTGTGGCAAACTTTGGGGTGATGTTGGCTGTAACTTTCTGGACTCTGGAGGGAAGGGAGATGAGAAAAGGAAGGACAGGAAACTATGCAGAAGGTCAAACTAGGTTAAACAAATATTTTGTCTGTCCTACTTGACAGTGTGTCTCTGAATGTGATATAGGAAGAAGCAGCTCTGTGGCACACACGTGGCTTTTGCATTTTCTGTCCAAGGATTCTCTAGTAGTAATTTGTCAATCAGTTTGAAGAGCTCTTTATCCAGCTCATATCATTTCCCCCCTCTTCTCTTGCCCTTACATGAACACTTGTTAGGAAACAGAGAAATACAGTTCCCCTTGCTAGAAAAGGACAGATTTCCTGTGGGCAATGTCAGCAGTAATATGAAATGTCCAAAAGCAGATGTGGGTTGCTTCAGGCTGCCTGATGATATTCTTTTCATCCTTTTATAGTACATCCCGGGTACTGGTTAAATTGTATTCATGCAGATAAATTCCATGAAGATTTGAAGGATGGGCTGATCAGATGTGCAGAATTGATGCTGTCGTTTTTAATGCCACTCGGTAAGAAATAGTCTTACCTTCATGCACACGACTTTCAATGAGGCTACAGTTGAAAGAGCATCTAATTTGTTAGTGATAGCTGTACAGAAGCATAAATACTGTATAGTGGCTCCAAAAGGGATACAAAAAAAAAATCATGCATGACTGCCGTACTTTCTAATTGTCCTTCATTTGTATGAAGATTTAGCAGTGCAAACACAAGTGCTGTACTGGTAGTACTGCCTCTTATAAATTAAGCTCAGGAAGCAGTGGAATGAAAAGGCATGCAAGGTAATTACCATAAGATTTAGAAGCCAAATGGACAGTAGAAAAGCTACCAGAGTGTGTAGCGAGCAGCAGAGGGCTAGCTCACTCTATTAAAGCCTTTGCTTTTGGAAAAAAAATACATAGGTAAATAAGGCATTTAAAAGCAGGAGGCAAAGAAAACATGTGTTGCACTTCTGGAGTGGCTAGGAAGTGGTGCTGCAAGTGAGGGTTGCCATGGAAACTGTTGGAGGGCTGTGACAGAGCAAGTAAAAATGCAATATTGACAACCAGGGGTCTGAATCCCAGGTGCTGAGTGTTTCCCGTGAGGTTTCGGATGCTCTCAGCTCCTGCTGAGGGGATTTGGGGGATGCCATGCTTACAGCTGGCTGAAACCATTATCTAGTGGAGTCGGGCCCTCAGAAAAGTCATGCTTCCTCTTCTTCTGCCCGCTTCACTCTTGCATCCTCTCCCGCACAGTGGGCAGTTTCAAAAGTGGGATGGAGCGTGCCCATAGATGGTCCACTTGTAGCCCATAGTTTACGTGTAGCATCCACAGACACAGGAGGTTGTAGAGGCAGAGAATATAGCCGGGTTCAAAAACGGGGTCGGGAAGATTCACAGGGCACAGGTCCATTGACAGGGGTGGGCTATGCTAGACACTCCCAGTACATACATCCTCCTTTGGAAGCAGCTGGTACTTGCCACTATGGGAGACAACATACTGGGTAGGATGGACCATTGTGGATGGACTGTCCGACTCAGTATGGCCCTTAAGATGCCCTCTGGTTAGGGCATCCTCCTTTAAGTTGGGACTCATGGATTTGAACGTCTTGAGATTTGAACTGGGCCTTGAATATAGGTCTCTCATCTCCTTTCTGATCACAGGACTCAAAGTTGCCAGTGGGTGTTAAGCACGGCTTTTGCAGGCTACCGTATCAAGTCCCTTAGGGAACTTTGGCATAAGGCTCCATTAAATTCTCCATGGTCTTAGGCACGAGGGATGCATTCCAGGATACTCTGTTCCACCAAGATAGTGGTACCTCTGCGTATGTGCAGTTGCTGAACTGTAGGTGCCCATGCAAGGTTTCTGGAGTCAACTTCAGATACCTCAAGGGCCTTGAGTGTTTAAAGGGCATTAAGCAGGTTGCTGTGAATTGCTTTGGGGACTTAAGTACCTACTTTCTACCTAAGTCTCATGTTAAGCACATTGAGCCCTTACGCACATGCGGGGAGTCTGCACCGACATGCTGGAGCGCGTGGGAGCGGACTTGATTAATCGAGCCTGCTCAAGCATGTAAATTGACATGCGCTGGCAGCCTCGTGCATCACGTGTATCAGTGGCTCAATGCTCGTCAGTGCTGAGAAAATGGCAGCGGTGCGCTTTGAACTAAAACACGTTCAACGTGCTTAGCTCAAAGTTCGCTGCTGCCATTTTCTCAGCGCTGACGTGCACTGCACCACTGACACACCTGCTCCTGACTCAGCACCAGGCACTTTGAATTAGCATGGATTGCTAATTAAAAGCACCCGCCACTGCATTGGGAGCACATGTAAACATGTCCTTAAGTTCCTTTGTGTATCCCAACCTAAGTTACTTCCCTCTTTTTTTTTTTTTTTTCCTTTTTGGAGCAACTTACATGAGTTAGTCTGACTAGTAAGTGATGATGCTGAAGACCTGGCTCCAACCATTTCCAAACCATTGCAAAGTCCTGGCCTGTTTTCACACTGGGGAATATTAGGTGAGAAGCTCTGCTCTCCTTGTTACTGCAGTCATCATCTGAGTAGGTGGGTAAAGCATGGGAATCTGACCCCCTTAGTTAGCAAAATGACACTGTAAGCCCAAGTGGTGTAAAAATGTGTGTGCATGCTAAGCCAGTGCTGCTCAACCTTTTGGACTTTCAGGTCAGATGACTGGCTCAGGCCTGGGGCTTGGTACCACCTTCTGCCTGCCCTGTGTACCAGGTTTGGACCCTGGGACTGACCTCTTCTACCCCCTGAATGGGGGCCTAGCACTGCTCCCTGCCACTCCATACATGCTGGGATTGGGCCTTAAGGGCCTGGCATTGCTGCCTCATGTGCCCTTTGCACTTAGATTAGGTCCCAGGGGACCAGTCCCACCCGCCCCCCAACACTAGGATTGGGCCCTGGGGTCTTGTGCTGCCCCCTCTGCATGCTGGGTTCAGACACTGGATCCGGCACACAGGACTCAGGCCTTCCCATGGGTCCAGAGACTTGGCAGCAGCGGAGCAGTGGATTGCTCCCCCACTGACAAATTTCCAGACCCAGATGACATGGCACAGCAGGCTGGACATGGCACATGGGCTGGAGGTCAAGCACCCCTGTGCCAGACAATCATTCCAAGAACGCTATTCTGTGAAGGCCATAATGTATAAATTATTATAATCTGGATTTCAAAAACCTGAAAATGAAGGGTGAAGGCCTGACTCCATTGTACTGAAGCAGAGTTCTGCCTTTACATTGAATGGAGCCTGAATTCACTCAGCCACAACAGAAAATGAACCTGACTTTTATGGGTTGAGGTCCAAACTGAGTCCCTTGGTAGCAGTGCGGCTGCTTAACCCTGCATTGCGTTTAACTTATTCTAAATGATCCAATGCGGGCTAATGGCATCGGCCTGTAGAGAATCCCATTGACCTTAGCTTGGCTTTGTGCAGGGCTCATTCAGACAGAGCTGGCTGCAGGATTCAGGCTTGCATGAAGACAGTATTTGCTGAACATGAGAACTGTATTTCCAAATCCTAAGTAAAACAACCTTCCTCCCCCAAATAATTAAGTTGGCTTAAAAATTCATGGCATGTTTTTTATTTTTAATATAGATATAGGTCACTTTTTATTTGCCTTGTGATTTGTGAGACTCTCTTAGATTTTCTTCTTCAAAAAGGGCTAGAAACTTAATTAAAAAACAAACAAACAAAAGCAGAGATTGCCATGTAACCACCTGATGCCAGGAGATGACTTTTCAAGGCAAGCAACAGATATTTTGAGACTTTCTATACAGTTTTGATGGAGAGAAATCCTGGAACTGGGTAAAAACAACTACCATTTTTATCTTACTACTGAGTATGTATACATCTTCAACATCGGCACTTAACATCTTATTAAGAATAGCATGTGCATATGTTCTCCCCCCAGAAACAAACTTGCGTATATTAAAATATGGAAATTAGTCCTCATACATCACACATTTAAATTCTGAAGTGCAACCTTGGTTGCTGGAATGGAGCAGTGCATGTGAAATCAATTCAGATAAATAAAGATACTGAGAAATGGGAGAATTGTAATATAAAAGATGCATATTAGGAAATACAGAATTGTTTGGATAGATAAGAGCAAAGTCTCTGAGAAATATGGTCTTATTGGCTTAATATCATAAGCCCTAGTTTTGTGATACTTATTTAGAAACACACTTACCTTTTAATCCATGCCTTGATTGATCACAATGCAAAATAATATTATGTATGTGCACAGATATTGGTTGGATTCAAGCTTTAAGCTGGAATTTTCATCAGTACACAAGTAACTCTGCTTTCACTGGAGTGAATGATAAAATGCTCTTAAGCCTTACGAAAACCTAACTCTGAAAGCAAATTTTAAAAGGAATTGGAAAACAGTCGTGGCCATAGTGAAGAAGTATAATACACTTTCTCCAAGAAATCCAGTTTCCCAAAAAGAAGCTATGTTCCTTACCAGGTGAAGTTTCTGAGTATTTTCCACAGTGTTGTCAGAAGTGAGAGAGAAGGTAGGGCAGGATGGCACCTTTGGCTGTGTCCAGATGAGCACAACTGTGTGGTATGTGGCGCTGCAGATACTGCATGTTCAACTGTTGTCTGCACTGCCAGGTAGCAGCACTGGGGGAGAGTGATGCCAGGAGATCTGGGAGCCAAAAACACTGGAAAAAAAGGCAGAGCAGCACATGTTGGGGCAGAGCATGTTGCCCAAAACCAGAGCCTGGCCAGACAGAGCCACACTTTGGCTCCTGGTCACACTGGGAGTGGTAGGGTCACCACTGCTGCAGCCTCAGGAGGCCCCAGGTTCCTAGGACCCCAGCCCAGCGCTGGCCCCAGCCTCCCTTACCCCACCTGGAGTAACCTGCCACATGCCAGAGGGTGTGTGGCACAAGCATTCCCCAGGGACAAGTAGGAGCAGCACAAGGTGTGTTGCTGCTTCTTGACCCCAGGGAAACAAATGTCCATGCTCATGTGGACGTGGCCCTAGGGACTCACTTGTTCAAAGAGGCCACGTGTAAATGAAATGAGGGGCATGTGTGCACAACACTTTACAGTGGGTTAAATGCTTTTGCACCGCTTTAATGGTGTTGGTGTTTGCAAGCGTCAGCGGCGTATTGCACAGTATTTCCAGCTGCTGTAGCAGATTCAGTGGCATAATGCGCCTTAAATGACTTGGGTCGCAGCAAACTAAAACTCATCCGAGGGCTCTGCAGGAAGCCCATGCGAGCAGCCTGGCAGCAGCTGAGGAAGGCAGGCTCTGCCCAAGAAAAGCAGTGAGCCTGATCTTTTTTTCCCCTGGAGCCTACATGCGAGCTGCATGAGTGCTTCCCTCCATGGCAGCGGTGCCCCCTGGAACCGCCCAAGCCGGGTGCCTGTGGGGGGGTGCCACCTGGGGCTGGGCCATTGCTGCTGTGGAGGGAAGCACCAGCCTCACTGGGGCCCAGGGACCACTCCACCCTCCAGCAGCTCACCCTCCCCACCACCAGAGAGGCAGGTAAGTTCAGGTGTGTGCACGACATGGGGGTTCAAAGGGCCCTAAATTGACACGATGTTTTTAAAAACACACTGCTTCAATTTAAAGCCCCTCTTTCATTTAGGCATGCCCAGAGTCATGAGCTTTCGTAGGCAAGAAACTACTTTCTTGGATCCTATGGAAGTCTTTTCATACTACTACGTCCTGAGCACCGAACTGATCTAGTGTAAGGATAACATTGCCATTTGAAAGTGCTTTGCGAGTAATCAGAAATGTTTCATTAACTCTTTGTTTTTAATTTAAAAAGACAATTTCAGTAAATTCAAATGTTCATCTATCTATTTATCTGTCTGTCTGTCATGCACACATCCACATCTAGATCTGGATGTATATGTGTGGGTGTGCGTATTTTTCAAAAAGCCCCAAACCTGCAAGTTATTTTAAATACCTGAACAATGTCTAAGAAACAGTTTTAAAATGAGCTTGATGTTTTATTGTAATTAGAAATATGTCAAAAACTAATTCTAGTGTATGCATCTTTCCTGTAAGAAAGCTATATTGGGCGGGAAAAGTATATATCTTTAATATACCATTGGGAATGAACTCCCATTGTGCCTGTAGAGTCTCTTTATGATCCATATATTGCTGAAGAATGTAACCTTTTCTGTCCTTTAGCTATTCTTTTGTTCTGTACCCTAACACTGAAAGAATATTCCCTCACCTAATTTGATTGATTAGAGTGTCCGTTATCTATAACATTGTATTCTACTTCTGCCTTAGTAACCATACTGTATGGAACGGTGTTTTTGCATCATCACTTTTTTATTTTAAAAACCCCTCCAAACCCTTTAGAATATTCATACAGAAATACGTTAAATGAACCTTAATACTGCAAAGTGATGGCTGTCAAATAGCCAAGTGTCTGTACCACCTTAACTCTGTCCTTTTAACATAATGCACTGTTGTGAGCAACTTGAAAAGTGAATGAGGCAGGGTTGAGGAGCAGGGGTTAGCTGGACCACAGCAGAACGGGATAGTCCAGATACCGAGCAGACTTGTCAGGGTATAAACAACATGTAGAAGTTGACATCCATGCTCTGTAACCACAACTTCTGATTAAATGCTTTTCACAACTGAGAACCAATTTGAATAATTCACTATAGTCTGGAATGACTGGATCATTTCTCTCTTGAATCATATGTGTATCTTGTGTTCATGGGAATGAACTGATTTGCATATAGATTTAAGTAGTGTAGCTAATGTACTTGCTTTTGCAGGTTAACAAACCCTAAAAAGTTGTCAAGCTGTTGCTTCGGAGCCTAGTCATTATGTCATTACTTCTTCCTGCACTGTTCATTGTGCTCCTTTACTAAAGTCCATAATTTGATGATACAGTCCATTGAGCCTCTTTTCACCACTGCTAGAGGGAATCACACTTAATGCATCTTACTATAGAAAATAATTCCCCTGAGTCCAATAACACACCCATTTTGGATGGCTTTGGCCATTTTTTTCACCCACAAATCACCTAACAATCAAGGAAAACTTTGCTTTATCCAGACAGTGTAAAAAAAGGTTTGATGGTAGACTCTTAAAGTACCAAACACCCAGCCAGCTTCAGAATGAAAAGCAGGACAACAACCTGAGTACATCAGGTGTTTATTTTTCTGTTAAATGAAATAATTGTGCTATTTCTAAGGTGTTGGTTGTAGCTCTATTGGTCTAAGGACAAAGACAAGTTTCTTTGGGTAAATGTGATATCATTTATTAGACCAACTAAATAGTTGGAAAAATCTTTACAAGCTTCTGGGTGCAAACACCCTTCTTCAGGCAGAGGGAGAGTCTGCAGTTGTTTTGTGCTCTCCTGGATGGGATAGAAGCCAGTATGTAATATAGCAATATTGTTGACTTCTTGTCCTGGGGTAAAGCGATATCCCTTTTGGCAGCCATTTTAGCGTTGCTTCTTTTCTTTTCTGTTTCTATTCCAGTGAAGGAAAATCAGCTTTCTTACTCAAGCCATGCACCCAGTTTGCAGGGCTAATTCTTAGGGGAAAGGTGCATGTGGTATATGACTAAATATGGTATTTAGAAAGTTGGTGGATGACTCCTTAAAATGGATAGGATGAAATTAGAAATATCAATATAGCATCCTGGTAATGAAGCTTTAGACCAATCTCCCAGCTGCCTGGGTAGGAGTGCTATTTCTTCAGCTAGTTAACATTGGGCCAGCTGAAGCAAGGGATAAGATTCCCTAGCGACCCATGCAGTAACAGGAATAGACTCAATCTCTCTGAGGCTTTCCCATCTCTAATTCCTGTGATTTTATTTCATTGCCACCACTTTTTGACCAAGCTGATCTTCTGTTTACAGAACGTAAGTTTGAGTGTGGGCCAAGGATGCCATGATCTGTCCTCTAGAGGCTCTGGTAATGCAGTTCTGTGTGCAGATTGACATTCAGAAAGGAAGATAGTATTCTGAGTTTACTTAGCAATACTAAGAACTGTCATGGTAACCAGTGATGTGATCAGCAGGGTATGACAAAAATGGCAACTGGAAGAAGAACAGGAGAAAAAGGCTAAAACAAGCTGAGAATTGTATGCTGCTTTGGTGGCAGAAAAGCATCTCTGCAGTAATGGAAAATGTCAGGGAATCCCCCAGTGAAGCCAGGGAACATATAACAGAGAGGTTCCAGTTGTTTGCTATGTGTAGAAAAGCAAAGTCAGAGGCTTATTTTTTTTTAATTGCTGTTCAAAAATCACTTCAGCAGCAAAGCTGCATATGGATCATTGTGGCATGCCAGTCAAATAACAGAGACCTGACATTCACCTGCCACAAGGGAAAAACACAAGTCACTTTTGGCAGCTCAAGCAAACACAGAATAATTGAGACTACTAGTAATCTGATAGCAGACCAGTCACACCTGTTGGCTACTTGCTCATGCACCTTTGATGCAAATATCTCTGCACACTTTGAAGTTATTCACATAAGATTCATTCAATGCACCTAGCACTATGGTCCCATTAGATCAGGGCTTGGCAACAGTTTTGGGTAGAGCACCCCAAACACCCACAACCTCGACTTGTAAGATGTTGGTGTGCCAGGGGCAGATGGCAGAGGAGCTAAGAGGGCCCCGATCCTTGTTGGGGTCCAGCGCAACCCTGGACCCTTCCCTGAAGCATGTGCACCAAGCAAAATGCCTTCACGTGCCATGCTCTCCCACGTGTGCCTTCCCCTGTGTTAGATGCTCCATGGGCAAAATACACATCTTCAGTCTTGGTGGTGTTTAATTTAAATGGAGGAAAACAATGAAGAATAAATAATGGTCTCTATGGACATCCATTAGCAGTAATGGTTAAACATTGCTAGTGTGTTTTAACTCCATAAGAAAGATTTAGCACAGTGTGTTGCTTATCTTTTAATTTTTATGTTGAGCTGCTTCCTACCTGGCTGCTTGCATTTAAAAGTACAGCTTTCAGAAAACAGACCGAACCACGGCATATCCCCTGTGCTTTCATGAGCTGTACATGCACCATGGAGTTCATTTTAGAAAAGACATAGGAGCAACACACATGAAAGGTAAGAGGACTTAAGGGGAAAAAAAAAAGGATGGTCTGAAATGCATCAGCCGTAACGCGAGGAGTTCTTAGCCTGGCCTCACTTAGGGTATATTCAAATTGCAGGTATAACAGTGATTTTAGTGCAGTGGAGACATACCTAGGGTATCTTTAAATAAGGTAGCTCAAGAATCAATAGTATCTTAACCATGACAACCCAGGGTTCATTTGCTGGCTGCAAATCCAGCCTGAGCAAGAGATTGAATTAGTCCACAGTGAACTTCATATTGCAGCAGCTAGACTGCTACCGGCTCCTGAGCCAACTGATCTAAAACTAGCACAGGCATGTCTGCATTTGGAGCTCTAATTATTTATATTGTTGCTATCTGATTGGGTTTGGCCACAACTGGCCCAGACTAAACCATTAATTTTCAAACCCTGAAAGGCATCAGGCAGTAATTCCAAAAGGAAACACAGTAAAATAAACCTCTTGGCGAATCTTTGGTAGGTAACTTTGCATAAAAAGTTAAAATATCTGTACAGTTATAGCAAAATCATAGAATACCAAATCATAAAATGTAATGCCTCATCTTAACAAAATATAATTGATTAAGCAGTTACGCAGGTCTATTCAAGCAGTGAAAAGATAAGAGTGCAATCCGATAGCACGTCGAGGTGGAGACTCCACTTTTAAAGTAACACCCCTTTTTGTATGGCATTTTATTCCTATTATTTCTGCTACCTCACCCATCATATTAAGTCTATCAATATGCACTGGTAATAAAAAGGAAAGGAGATAAAGGGAGAGAACTTGGCACCTAAAGGGGAAAAAAAGAAAACAAACAACAAATGTGTTATTCTTCAAGGGCATCTCAAATCAGTTCTAAACTTCCCCACATCTCCAAACCCTAATGCACTTGCTTCAACAATTTCAGGCCTAGGGCTCCAACTCAGCTTAAGTCTTTAGCTTCACTAAAAACCTATACTCTATAAATAATGTAGCTGAAATTAAATTTAACTCAGAATTGGCCAACAGCATTATGCTGCAGTCATTGTACCATGACTGCAATGTAGACATGCCCTTTCAACTAGAATGAAAGTGATATAGCTGGGGGATGAGACCACAGTATAAATGAAATAAAGAAGTAGATGCGAGGAGCAAATTGTTTTTATCATTTGCAGGATAGAATGGTATCCCTGCCTCCCCACCCAGCCCTTGTTTTTTCCCCTCTCTAATTGTTTCATGCATTATATATCATCTTTCATGCCTTTCCTCCGGTGGCCTTGGGGGAAATAAAAAACTGTAAAGAGCAGTTGGCCAAAGCCTTGAGTCCAGGAGAACAAGCTAAAAAACAATCAAACCTTCTTTGTATCCAGCTGAACTTTCTCTGTCTTGTGCTAATTATTCGAACCCACTGTCTCCTTATCCTTCACAGACTTTTCATGTTACTTTCACACCTGTTATCTTCCCCTCTTCTCCTCGCCTTATTCTGACTCCTTCCCCTTCTACACTCCACTCTTCAGTGACCCCTTTCTCTTCTGTTTAGACAGTAGTAGGCATCAATCTGTCTCATGACACAATAGACTTGCGTAGTGAGACATCAGCTCACTGAATGTAATCCTCGCTTGAAAGATAAAGTGAAGCTGGAGTGACCTCTCCAGGGTGCAAAACCCCAGGCAGTGGATATGGATACACTGAGCTGTCCACAAACCAGTGACCCCCTCTCAGCCTTGCTGGTTTAATCCAAAGCAAAGCCAGTGTGTTTGAGATCAGTTTGGCCCCAGGAGCTGACGGAGCAAAGGAGAGCATGCATTTGTCCATCTACTGCCACTCTACTTTTAGACTGGCTGCCAAACAGGTTAACGAGCCCAGTCTACCCTATCATGGGGTGGACTTCAGTTCCACAACTTTTTGGTGGCATTTCCTCCACTAGGGATAAAACTAAAATGCCCCTCTAAGGTGCGCTTCTGCATGAAAACATCAGTACCCAAGAGACTGCCAGGTTATTTAACCATCGCCCAGCACTTGGCGATACACACAGTCGCAGGTAGTTCTGTCTATTTATAAATTATGGGAGCAGGTGAACCTGGCCAGATATGCATCAGCACCAATACAAAGTTCTTCATTCTTGAGAGCAAGGCTTTGGTATGTATTTAACTATCTGTATGTGTCTCCATTTAGATAATTCCATGCTAGTTAATGATAGCTATAAAGCAAATATTGTGTGACTAAAATGAAGTTTCTTGCCATCACATTGTCCACTGTGCTTGTGTGTTCAACCACTTTCTCCTTCCTGGGATCTAACTCAGGAGGGAGCATCCCACAGCCCACGGGCCTGATAAGGCACAAAGAGAATGGATCCGGCCGATGATCTTGTCTGCCCTCTATCAGCAGGTGCTGATACCCTGTTGTAACCTAGGCCTGAGTTTTGGCCTGGCTTCTGCATTCTGGCCATTTTGCTACTGGCCAATTCCTGCAGAGAGCTCCATGCAGTTCTGGCCCCGGCTTCACACTGAGAGTTGCTCTCTTCCCACACTACAGCCTCAGCTCACAGAATTAGCCACTCTGAAAGATGCAGAAAGAGAGCTGTGTTGCTCATCCCATGGATCATGATCCAAAAGTGGGTTGCAAGAATATATGAAAGGGTCATGGACAAACTTTAAAAATGGATTCTCCTTTAAAGGAGACAAACATGGGAAACCGTGGCTTTTCCTTTCCAGGCTAGCAGAGTTTCAGACTGCAAGGGGCTGCTGGGGCCCCCCATACCTCCCACGCAGCCAACCCCTGCGCCACACACTGTGGGTCTGGAGCCTGGTGATGAGGAATGCAAAAGTACTGAAAGAAGTGTATACGTGTCGGGACAGGATGGGAGGTGTGGGTGAAGGCTGAGCAAAAACAACCCGGCGGCCTTCAGGATAAGCTTATCAGGAGACAGCTTGAGAAAATGTGCCTGGTTCATCAAGACACCAGGATGGATCGCTGTCAGACTGCCAAGAGTATGTTACAGGGTGGGCCGATCTGTATGTGATTTATCTGTATATAAAGAAGTCTGTGCTTTGCTTTTGTTGAGAATGGGCTGCCCCTTGCTATTCTTCGATGGCCATGCAAAATGAAGTGCTTCTGTTAGCCAAACAGTGAACCTGTCTGAATTTCCATATCACTGGGGGTGGGGGACAGTGGATCAGGAGTGAGAGGCACTTTTGTCTGGATGGGCCATCAATGTTTACTAATGGGTCCTGGTACAAAAAAAGGTTGAGAACCACTAATTTAGAAAAGGCTTCTGGTGGTAGTGGGGGTCGGGGAAGGAGGGGTAGGGAGGTGGATCAGCCCCTCTATACAAAGCATGGCTTTGCTTTTGAGTATGTCTAGGTTCATACTTTTCTTACCTCCAAATGATATATTTTGTTATTAAATTCATATTTATTGATTTACAGTTTCCTTCTAATATTTCACCTCAGTGACAGCTGCAGTGATAGTGGGAGAATCCATTTCCCCTTCCCACAATGCACTGGAAAAATATTATCTTTGCAGACAAGCTCTTACAATGAGATTATTCCAAATCCTGGATTCTAATTTTTCTAGTTGGTTTTACGTGTCTCTTTATGTACTTATCCCAAGTAACATAGTAGTAGCAGGTCATACTTTTGTACCTGGATGACCTGGTTCTGTCCCTAGTTTGTTGACTCAGATGGCAGCTCTTACATGAATGTAGGTTTGTGGGATCTGAACTATGAATGTCCTTAATGCTCTACAGGAGGCACACAACCTACTGGTAACTGTGTGATGTCAGCTTCCTGAACTTGTAGAAAGTCCTATCCCTAACCAAAATCCATTATGAATTAGAATAATGGAATCATAAAATAAAAGGGTTGGAAGGGACCTCAGGATAATCATCTAGTCCAACCCCTTGCTCCAAGGAGGACCATCCCCAAATAGATCATGCCAACCAAGGCTTTGTAGCCAGGTCTTAAAAACCTCCAAGGATGGAGAGTCCACAACCTCTCTGGGTAACCTGTCCCAGTGTTTCACTACCCTCCTAGTGAGATTTTTTTTTCTTAATATCTAACCTAGACTTACTTTGTTGCAACATGAGACCATTGCTCCTTGTTCTGTCACCTGCCACCACTGAGAGCAGTCCAGCTCCATCCTCTTGCGCACCCTCCTGCAGGGAGTTGAAGGCTGCTAAATCCCCACTCAGTTTTCTCTTTTGTAAACAAATACACCCAGATTCTTCAGCCTCTCCTCATAAGCTATGTGTTACAGCCCCATAGCCATTTTTGTTCCTCTCTGCTGGACTCTCTCCAATTTATCCGTGTCTATTCTGCAATGCGGGGCCTAAAAGTAAAAGTGGACACAGTACTCCAAAACTGGCCTCACCAATGTTGAATAGGTGAGAAGAGTCACTTCCCTTGATCTGCTGGTGATGCTCCTGTTAATGAAGACCAGTATAGATTCATAGATTTTAATGCTGGAAGGGACCTCGAAAGATCATCGGGTCCAGCCCCTTGCACCAAGCAAAAAATATAACTGGGGATCAGGCAGCCCCAGCAAGGTGACTGTCTATTCTCTCTAAGATATCCATGGTAGGTGATTGTACCACGGATGGAGGGAGCTTATTCCACAGTCTGGACACCCTGAATGTGAAGATTTTCCTAATGTTGAGCCTGAATCAGTCTTCCAGGTATCTGTAGCCATTACTCCTGGTTCTCCCCTCAGTTGCCCTGGTGAACAGTTGCTCACCGAGCCATTGATATACTCCCCTAGTGTAGTGGTAAGCTGCTACGAGGTCACCTCTCAGCCTTCTCTTCCTTAGGCTGAAGAGTCCCAGATCTCTCAGCCTTTCCTCATATGGCTTGCTGTATAAGTCTCTGATTATACAGGTGGCTCTTCTTTGGATTCTCTTAAGCTTGTCCACATCCTTGTTAAAGTGTGGTGCCCAGAACTGAATGCAGTACTCCAGCTGCAGTCTCACCAGTGCTGAGTAGAGTGGAAGAATCACCACCTCGGTTTTGCCAAAGACGCATCAATTCATGCATGCTGGAGTATTATTTGCCCTACTGGCTACAGCATCGCACTGCTGGATCATGTTCATACTGTGGTCTATTATTACCCCCAGGTCCCTTTCATTTATGGTGCTAGTCAGTTTGGTGCTGCCAAGCCTGTAGTTGTGTTGGAGGTTGCTTGTCCCAAGGTGGAGCACTTTACATTTCTCGATGTTGAACTTCATCAGGTTCTGATCCGCCTAACAGCCTGTTTAGGTCTGCCTGTATCTGTAGCCTATCTTCAAGCATGACCATGCTTCCCCGTAACTTGGTGTCATCCGTGAACTTGGCCACTGAGCTCTTCACCCCCACATCCAAATCATTAATAAGGATGTTGAAAAGTGCTGGACCAAGCACTGAACCCTGCAGGACACCTCTGCCCACTTCTCACCAGGATGGCACTGATCCATTCACTACAAGTCTCTGGGTCTTATCCTAACACCAGTTTCTCACCCACCTCACTGTCTTGGAGTTAAGCCCACAATCCTCCAAGGTGAGACCTCACAATTCAGCAGCTGAATCGCCAAATCCGAATCAAATCAGAAGACCCTTTAATCTATCTGAATTGAATCAGAACCCTCCAAATTGATACAAAGGGATTCAGAGAGATTCGATGATTTGGACATAGACACAGATTTATATGTTTCTTCTACAGACCTCAAGGTACCAGGCGGCTCATGAACACTGAGATGCTGGGGCGGATAGAGCATCCCACAGGAATGTGGGGGGCTCCCCAGCGCACTCAGTGGCAGACCCAGAAGTGGACCAGAAGCACTGGTCCTGCCCATTGGTTTACTTATGTCAGTTTGTAACTTTGCTGAAAGCTTGTCAACCAGAATTTGAAAACAGAATTATCTGACTAGAAAATTTAGTTTTATTCAGGCCTGTTTAATACTCCTGATTGAAATTCAGGATTCTAACTATTATTATTATTTATGTATTGAATCAGTGGAGCACATCGCATAAGGAATACCCAGTACACAGTGGGGGCTAATCTAGCGGCAAGTGCAGTCCATGGGAGATTTTTTTATTGAATTCAATGGGAGTTGTGTTGATGCTGGAAATATAAACGTTAGGGGGGCAGATTAAATCTCCTAGCTGCTCTTTGCTCTTCTGATGAAACAAAGCAACCACAGAGCAAACTGATTTGATAGTATGAGGTTTCCTAAAGTGATATGCCAAGCTCTCCCCTGGTTTTGAGCAGGGGCTGTGATCAGGAGGAAAGATACACAGTTTGGATCTTCCTGTATCCTGCTCATGACTCCTGGAGATTATATTCAGGTAGACATAAATTAGAATAAAGTGCAGATTAAAAGGCAGGGCAGAAGAGATGTAAAATTGACTATAAGATGCTGTTCCTTTAAGTCACCTCTGGCCCTGTAGTGTACACAGCTCAGCCAGACTGAAAGATCTGCCGCTCTACCTTAGCAGTCAAATAGGGCTGTGCGAAACACCTGTGTTTAGTTTTGATTTTGGATTTGGCATTTTGATGGGACAGCAGTTCATTTTGGTGTTTCAAGTCACTATTTTGTTCCATTTTGGCCAAAACTGTTTTGAGTTTCAAAGCTGTTTTGATGCTGCTTCAGTGTTTTGGCCATAGACTATAATGGGGAATGACTAAAATGCCTATAACATTGTCATTACTTGCCTGATTGTGATGAAAATTGCAGGAATGACATCCCCTTCTGACGGCGTGAAGTATGACAAGTTTCAAGGAGATAAGTGCAGGGGTTTCTGGGAAACTGCACCTTGAGGTGCTGACAAGCAAAGCTCGTGACATGTGACTTTGTATGTGTGTTAAGGCAGAGCACGGTGAAAACAGCAGTCATGGTAGCCCCTGCTGAGGCCATGAAGCCTGACAAGTTTCAAGGAGATAAGCGCAGGGTTTTTTGGGAAACTGCACTATGTCACAGAGTAAGGTCCCTAGAGATGGCCATGATATGCCTGGGCCCTGTGACCATCCCAGGTCCACCCTGTGGGCACCTTCTTTTCTCACCTGCCACTATGCCTTGTTGGAAAAGATAATAGATAGGGAGGCTTCCCTCAAGCTTCAGCTCAGTCATGGTCCTAATGGACCCCACTAAATCCTGTAGGTTCTTGAACCCCTTGCTGGGATCTGCTCTAAGTAGGCGAGATAGGCAGCCACCAAGGCCTTAGTTGTACCTGACTGATGGTGGGGTCTGGTGCTTCTGGACGCCACCATGGAAGCCAGGCCCTTGGCCCACATTGGCAGCACCTGTCGTGGAGGAGGAGACTGGCTGGTGGACAGCGTACTGGCACAAGATAGTGGATCCCCTTTGTCCATGTCTCCCTTCCTCCACCCTTCTGGCTCCCTGACTCTCTTCACCAGCACCTCGGTGCAGTGATCCAGGGTTTTCCGGCTGCATATGCTCCCCTTCACCCTCAGGGCACATGTGGCGACCATCATGTGCACCGTACTGTATCACAAGGGATCAAGCCATTTCCTCATGCCCTCCTTCAGTCCCCTCACCAATGCCTGCATGTGCAGTGACAGTGACTTGCCCCAACCAGGAATACTGACCCCCTGGAAATTGTCCATTTGGTTCTGAAGTTTCCTCACTATGGGGATCACCTAGCTAAGGAGGGTATCAGCAGCATTGCAACTCTCGGTGGCCTTGAGGAAGGGCTTGAGGACCACTAAGATCTAGGAGATGGTATCCCACTTAGTTTTGTTAAGGGGCCCACTGATCCCAATCTCCCTGAGCAAGGCCGGCCTTCTGTTGCTCCACCAGCCTCTCAAACATCAGGTATGTGGCGTTCCACTGAGTCACCACATCCTGCATGATTATGTCCTGTGGGATGTTCAGCTCTGCCTGTTTGTCCTGCATCATCTTGCCCCCTTCATGCTCCAGTGGAAGTAGCCACCACATGAATTTGGAAATGAGCTTGCTGGTGGTGCTGGTCCCATCACCGGTAGCCCTGTCTCCCTCCAAGGCGTCCCTCACAATGAGCTGGAACTTTTGTGCCACACAGCAGATGCCAACACAATTGGCATCACTGACCACCTTGAATATATTGGTCCCATTGTTGGTAACCATGAACCCACAGGTGAGATCACCCTGCCCAATGAGCCACCCTTGCAGCAAGCAGTTCATGGCCCCATGATTTTGGTTGCCATGTGGGACTCATCCATCACCTCAGCTTGAAGGAGAGCCCACCTTTGGCCTGACTGGTTGCACCAGTGCCCTGTGAGCAAGAGATAGGCACCATCTCCACCTCCAGATGTCTCTACCACTAGCTGCTGCAGAAGTTGGAGGTGAAGTGCAAGGCTACCTGCAGACCTGCCTTGCACAGCTCATCCCTCAAGTACACCCCGCATGCCTCAGGGAGGGCACCACTGTTCAGCTGAAGGTGGTGCATGTGGGCACTTTGTACAATGGGGCCATGAGCACCATGAGCCACTTGAACCCTGGAAGCTCTAGGAAGGAGAAGGGCTGGCCATCCACAGCAAGCATCTCCCCAGTGCTCTGGGTGACCTCACTCACCTTGGGAACGCAGTCCCCTGTGTGCCCTCCTTTCCCCCGCTGTTCCAGGGTGGCCTGCCTCTGCTTTGAGAGGACGAGGGCTTTGGAGAGAGAGAGGTACTTCCCTTTGGGCATGCTCCTGCTGGTGCCAGGATGAGGAGTAAGGACAAGGGGGTGGTGCCTGCAGAGATGCATCAGCATCCCCATGGTGCTCAAGCATTTCACTTCCTTGCCCCAGCTGGTTTTGGCTCCCTCTCCTTACTTTCTTTTTCCCTGCAAGCCCACCTTCAAAACACCTTCAAAACACTAAAACATCTTGAAAAGGTTTCAACTTGTTTCTTTTCATTTTGAATGTTTTGACATGTCTCCCATTTTGTTTCAGATTTGGAGTTTTGAGCATCAAAATGCTCAAAACACCGCTGAAACAAAATGGCCAAACCATGTCAGTGCATCAAACACCTCCTTGACATTCATTATCAGATATTTTTTAATTAAAATAGAATAGGCCAAGTGCCTATCCCAACCCCAGTGGAGTTACTCCAAATTTGCACTGAAGGAACAGACAGAGTACAGCCCCGCATTAATGCTTGAATGACAGGGGTACAGTAGATCTGTCAGTTTTTCCCTGCTAATGCAATTGTATTGTATTATGAATATTGTTAATTAACACATCACTTGCAGGTGATCTAATCAGTGAACATATGCCTTTAAAAATTGAAATACTGCCCTGGTGCAAATGGGATATTTAAGCTGACTGGCAGAAATCTATTTCTGTTCTCTTTCATTCCAGTATCTCTGTTTCTGACTGTAGTGCTTTGACATTTGTCAGGGGATTGTTAGACTGTATGAGGCATACGGTGATCAGTATCCAGGGGCAAAAAATGCCAGTAGAAACAAGCATGAAAACGGCAGGGTTTCTTCAGAAAGTAATAGTTCTTTATTTTCTCACTGACTGAAACAACATTTTTGAGGCTGGCAAAAATACATCAACAGTTTTCATTAAAAAAGCATTCATGTCAGCATTAAGTGAGTCCTCATAAATTTTGATGGGACATTTATGTATATGTGAGGAAATTAAAAAAAAAAAGAGAGAGGTGGCGAGTACATCTACATCCTTTTAGGAGAAGTTGTTCATTTCTACAACAGCAATAAAATGTTTCTATTACATGATTCATCATAAAATTATTGGAAACTCCTCCTCCTTCACTGAAGCCTCCCACACCTCTTGCTTTGTATTTAGCTATCTGGGGCTGGCTAACCTAACTTTTTCTGAAACTGCTGTCTTGGAAGCAGCAGCTGTAATGATTATGGTCTTAAACCAGTTGCTTTGCCATTTTGCAAGGCAAGCATAAATAGCATTTCCTACTTCACAGTCTCCACTTCGCTTGATGGACTTCAGAAAGAAAAGTGCTAACATACACAAAAGGAAATTGGATGTCTTTATTTTCCTGCATGTGTTATCATGGAAAGAAAATGGACCCAGTATGTGTAGTGGTAGATAAGATATTTGGGAAGAAAAAGCATGGCAACTGTTATCCTATAGCAGCATGGCTCATAACTTTTCAAGCTGTGCAGTGTGTATAAAGATCTGAAACTGTTATATAGCAATAGGATGTCCAGATTTATCAACTCTTTTTTTCTGGCTGCAGTCTTCATTGTTTTGGAAGATGTTTGAATCATAGAGCGACAAAGATAAGAAATAAAGAGAATGAACAGCTAACGATGAGCATGAATCCTGCAGCTAGGATAGTTTCAAATCGTTGGAACTAATCAATTACACATCGGTTTATCAACTCAACTTTGTGTCATAGAAGCAGACATTACTGCACTCGTGTACGTGACTTAATCCTCAAGCAGATAAAGATCCACATTTTGTCCTTCTGCCATATGTGAAAAGCAATGTTAGATCCAGGAGATATTTTGGATACAAGTACAGGCATCTGTGGCTTCCCACTGTCATGCTCACAAAGTCATTCCACGTTAAACAAATAGATCCCTCAGTAGTGGATAAAGCCCCTCTTTTTGCCTTGCTACACAGGGCTTTGGCCACAGTGACCCACCCATTTGTCATTTCCCCTGTAAACTGCTTGGTTACCTGTTTCGATTGAGAGAAAGGACCTTAAGCATCTCATTCTTATGCTCTGTTGCCACCCTTGGTTTGCAGTTTACCTCCTTTGCCAGTCTTGGCATTGGTTTGAATCTTCAAAGGTGTCAGCTTCAGGCTCCATGGGTGATCACATTTTTCCTTTTGACCTAGATGGGATGCGCTTTGGGTAAGCAATTGCTGGGAGGAGGTCAGATTAAGGCAAACTGAAGATCCTCCCCTTTTTGTGACAAATCCTTTGCTCAACATCTGACTTGATTATTGTAATTATAAAATACAGACCCCATTCTTCTTTTGCAGAGATGGGAGAAAAGCAAAAACTTTTTGGAGTTCAGTCTTAACCATACCATGAAGACTTCATTTACTAAGAAATCACAATTGTGAATGCAATATGTATATAGGTAGATAGACATTTTTCTTTCTCCCAGATGGATAATGGTAACCAGCTAACACACCTCTTCCCAAATGTAACGTGTTAGCCAGCTCTGGTGTTTCTGAACACGATGCTCATCAACATCTTGGAGGACTGTGCATGGACACGGTAGCATCCCACTACCTTAGGTGTCCCAAACTTATCCAAGTTTCTCTAACAAGGGGGCACAGTGCCCCGTGTCTGCTCCTTCACAATGCTTTTCCGCTCAGATTTACAGTAGTGCAGTGGACCTATTCTCCATGGCTCAGCTAGGATATGCTGCTTTAGAGCCAAAAGGTCAGCATCTAACCCTGTAAAAATAATAGTTCGTGATCATTTGGTTCTTTATATTCTGAAGCATTTTAATTCATGTGCTCTATCTGTGCGACTTTACTGAAATGCAGCAATTGCTGGAGCAGGCAGTACTTAGTACTCAGCAAAATGTTTTTGAAAAAAAGAAAGGAATTTTTTCTCACAAAAAGTGCTCTGGGATCTATACTCAAATGACTTTCTCTTCCCTTTCATTCTCCCTTTCCTGAATTAAGTCACTCATCATCCAGTGTCATGCAGGTATCCAAATGACCTACTCAAGGAGCTATATGCTTCTGGAGCTTAGACTAAAAACCAACTGTCTTGACCTTGGTTTCTAAGCCTAACCAATAGCTGAACTTACATGAGCAGACGTCACGAGTTCTGAAATCCATAGGACTTTACCACTGCATCCTCAGTGAGAAGAGAATCAAACCACCACTTTATTTCTTTTGAGCCCTGCCAAGTAGAAATCAGATTTGGAGGACCCCCCCCCACTCTTATATAATGGGTCACCCCAAGGGCCAGTCAATGCCTGGCCTGTCTGCAGGCTGGATCCTGCCAGTAGGCCTGACTCAGTGGTTGCAGTGGGACCCAAACCAGCTACATGGAGGGGGCAAGGGCAACCACCCTACCCCCCCATCCAGTTTTGTGCAGAGGAAGGAGCAGGCCCTGGCCCCAATATGGCTGTGCCAGGAAGAGGGCATGGCCCAGCCCCAATCTGGCCACATGGGGGAAAAGGGACCTGGTCCTGAACCTACTGCATGGGTTTGGGATTTGGCAGCTGGGGAAGGGCAGCAGTGTTAATTGCCACTGCTTCTTCACAGTCCAATTTCATGACCCATGGGGAGGTCTGCAGGCTAGATGCCATGGCTCCACAGGCCATGTTTGGCCTATCGTCTTGGGGTTGAGCACCCCTGGCCTAAGTCTCTTATTCTACTTTTCAGATTGTAGTACGTGATTCACATTTACTGGCAGGACAGGCTCCACTATTGCTGAAACGACGGCAAGAATCCAGCCCTAACAATATGCCTGTAAGGATCAGCAAGGCTGCTGCACATTTAGGTGTACTGCAGCAGCCCAACCTGCTCCCACTGAGGAATAAATAACAGCACAGAGGAAAAAGAAAACACTACAAACCAAGCTGCTTCTCATCACAGCACAGTTGATCCTGGCACTAATACTACATTTACCCAGTTTGATGCCTTCCAGAATGCAAGTAAGTTTTACAGTCGCTTTGTGTATGTTATGGCACAGGGACAGAGAAGAAAATGGGCCCTGTGTGGTCAATAAAGAATTAGCTTGCATAGTCTCATGATTTTGGAGCTCCAGTTAGAGTGGGGATTGCAGGTCTTGCACAGTGCCTTCCATGAGGAGTGGTAAGAGGACAAATTGCCCCAAACAAGCTTTGGGAGAGACAATAGACTCTCTTTTCAGAGCGCAGAACTTGTGTAGCACAAGTGAATTGTTCATGTAGAGGGTAACAGTCTCCTACTGAAACCAGCTAAGTATGGCAGAAACATATAAGTGCAGAGGCCTATGATTTAGAGCTGAAGGCTCAGGGGTCCTCCTGTGCTGCACATCTTCTCAAGACCTTGATCAGAAAGAGGGGCTATAGCGCTGTAACCGATGGGGGCTGTTCTGATGGAGACTAAGAGCAATGCGTCCTTTTCTAGTCACTGGCTATATAACAGGTAACTTTTTAGCTTAGGTAGTTCGGGCCTTACCCTGGCATTGAATACTTAGGCTTCATTCCTCCTTTTATGATTAACTCTCCAAATAATATATTGCTCCATTTTTTTTCCAGGTTACATGCAGGCTATCTCCCATTTTAACACCCTTGGATACTCTGCCAGCGGCTTCTCCTGCTTGAGCCCTCTCTTCCAGCCCCTCAACAATTAACTCATGCCACCTTGAATCCTGATCCTTTTTCTTAGCATCCTGGAGCCAATTCAGATGTGTAAGAGGGTATGGGTTATATCTAAGGGGCCTGGAGAGAGTCTATATGGGTGAGGCTTAAATAGTGCAAGGCCAAGAAAAAGCTTCAGTCGCAGCAACTTGGAATCCCTTAGAAACAGGCCCCGTATCATTGAATTCTTATGACTGCTGCCTGCTTCTTTTCAGATAAATTAAACATACAATGACTGGTAACTGCTGTGTCAGTTCACGGCATCTAAGAATGTCACCCCACCAGCAAGGGGCTGGAGTTTCAGCTTGTTTCTTGGCTTACAGAAGTAACTTTTCTCTGCCTGCCACTTTGGACAGTGTCTAAGAACATTACTTATAGATTTCAAGAAATAACTTCACCTGACACTCATTTCTCCCTTGCCAGAATAGATTTGAAGCATTTCAGCTTCAAAAAAAAAATCCATACAGCCTAGCCCTGTCATATGGTGACAGTTCGAATAAGTGAGATTTCAAAAATATTATGAGTAAGATTTTAAGTGTCTCATTGAAACCGATAAGAAAAAGGAGGAGGAGGAAAAGAAAAAGATGAAGAAACCTTCGTCCTAAGAGAGGAGGATTTTAAAACTCCTTAAAATTGATTCAAGATCGAGTAGTTCCCTTCCAAGTGAATACAACATAGCATGGCTGCCGAACGAAAAATAATTGGGTTTGGTTCTTTTCTTAGGTTTATATTGGTATAGCTGGATTTCCTTCCACACTATCACTCCTCCTTTATATTGGTACATGGGAGGGAAGTATCAGACATAGAGGCAATATTTTATTAACTTTTTTTTAGCAATACGCAAGGCCCCCTGCCCCCCATCTGTGGGTATTGTTAATTTACACATTTAAGCCCTTTGCAATTTTATGTATGATGTTGCCAAATGATGGCTAGCATGACATGATAAGCTACAAAGGTTGTTGGCACTGAGAAGACTCAGAAAAATTGTCTAGGTCTTCTAAGGAGTGTAATTACGAGTAATGGGATGGAATTAAGAATGGGAAAATGAATGACCTGATCCTTAAAACTTTCACCACTTGGTCTCAGCATATTGAGGATGGTTTTGAAAGAGGATAAATAACCAGAGCTGTGTTTGTCAACCTAATGACCATCTATGACATAGTTAACCACTGATGACTCCTTCACAAGACCCTAGCAATGACAAAAGATCTACATCTTACAGAGCTGATATGAAACTTTCTTAAAAACAGATATTTTTATATCAGAGTGGATGAGAAGTGAAGCAGAGAGCGGTAACAGGTAATCCCAGTAATCCCTATTGGCCTAACACAGGGGTGGGCAAAATGCGGCCCGGGGGCCAGGTGCAGCCTACCAGGCCATTCTATCTGGCCTGCAGGGCCCCTAAAATATTTAGAAAATTAATATTTATCTGCCTCTAGTGGCCTACCATGTGGCTCTCAATGGCTTGCCAAAACACAGTAAGTGGCCCTCTGCCCCAAATAATTGCCTGCCCCTGGCCTAACAGATAAGGCACTGGCCTCCAAAGCCAGGGACTGTGGGTTTGAGTCCCATCTGGTGGGGGTTGCTATTTCATAGGTGACCACATGGCCTAATGGCTAAGGTATATGATCCTGGATCAGGAGATTGAGGGTTTAAGTCCCTCTTTGGATGTGCAATTTGCTAGGGTTATGTGACCCCAGCAGTCTTTCCTGCTCAGAGCAGGGGTACTGGACTTGATGATTGTAGGAGGTCCCTTCCAATCCTAGACTTCTGTGAATTATTCTTTGTAGGGTTGATAGAAGGTTCTTATTTCTACTTATTGCTATGTCCTTCAGATAGTTATAAGTTGGTGCCATATCCTCCTCAGTCATTGCAAAGCAAAACAATATTCAATGTAACTTCTTTCAATAGCAAATAGGACTCCTGGTGGTATTACATGTCAGCATGGTCAGACTCTTTTAAGATGTATATGAGAAATATATTCTTGGCAGTGAACTGTATTATTTTATGGAATATTCCTCCAAGGAAGACAGCAGAAGCTGACACCAGAAATTGTACCAAGAATAGATCATGCATTGAAAAGAGACGGTGTATACAATATGCAGGTTTTAGGCTTCAAAAAAAAGAAAAAAATGATGTGCCCCAGGCAATTAGGGGACGTACTTTTCTACAGAAGGGAAAATAAGACCAGTGAACTCGCAGGAGTTCCTGGCTTCAGGAGTGGCCTTACAACACACACATATTCCCTGTGGCTGCAGCAGGTGGGTAAAGGAGTAACAGTCTTATTTGGCAAAAAGGGAAACATAGGTTGGTTATAAGGAAAAAACATGTATACTGTGAGAATGGTTCAATCCCGGATTGAACTACTCCTACTCTGTGAGAAGTGAAATCTCTGTGTGAAAGTTTTAAGTGCAGGTCAGACAAACATTTGTCTGCAATGGTTTAGACCAGAATGATCCTGCTCTGAGCATGGGGTTGGATCAGATGTAATCACCTGACATCCTTTCCAACCCATTTTTTGTATGATTCTACTAATTCCCTCTTTAAGTGGAATAATCCCTTTTTCACAAGGGTGGTAGCAAAGAGTCAG
Source organism: Crocodylus siamensis (assembly GCF_052110815.1). Classification (NCBI taxonomy): domain Eukaryota; kingdom Metazoa; phylum Chordata; order Crocodylia; family Crocodylidae; genus Crocodylus; species Crocodylus siamensis. The sequence continues at coordinate 3,012,271 of NC_143396.1, read as the reverse complement.
GTAAGCAGTATACACTTGAGTAACTGAAAAAGAGCAGTGTGCTTCCTTCCGGCAAGTTTTTACTTTCTCTTTGTGATTGTTCTTTGCCTTTTTTCCCCTTTCTTAGCGTATATTAGCTTCTACCTAAATCCTTCACACTGCATTTAGAACCAAATAAAGCATTAATATGTTCATCTCTGTGAAATGTTCTCCTAACTATTACTTCAGGCAGTCATTTAGTTGAATCTGATAGTGGGAATGCATTGACATTGTTAAGGTTAATGGCCCAATGATTAACAATACACATTTGCACCGAATGGTTTCAGTCACTGTTTCATAGAACAATGTGAACAGCCATTTGTACATTAGGCTACAATGTCCTGAAGTGGTGTCTTTCTTTTTACATTATAGATAGTATAAGATCAAGGTCCTCGTACTCATACTAGCATTGCCAAATTATTGCCAAAGTTTTACGCTACCCTAAAAAGTGGGTTTTAGCTGACTGGATTTAACATGATTTAAAATGTGAGCCAAACTGATTTTTATGTCTGTTTGACACTGATGAAATAAGATACCATGCTGCAGGGGAAACAGTCTTTTGGGGGAAGTCAGCTCAACACCAATATCTGAGTTGTACAGACTTAGGAGCATATAGTGTTAGGAATCAACTTCAAGAAATTATATTCACTGATAAAGGATGGACTTTCATATAATTGTATTTTTCTGACTCTATATGTTTGCTTCCATGACCTTTGAAATTTAGTGGGACTGGTTCCAGAGTAAGATAGTACTCAGTGGATGCATTTACACATGAAATGAATGCAAATAAATAAACTCTGAAGCATATCACACTAGAGTTTACTGCTCCCAGTCACCACATCTTCACATGCACCTGAGACAGGAGCATGTTGAGCCAGGTCGGAGCAGCCCTGGCTAGCAGGGGCACCCAGGGATCAGCCTGCCAACCCAGAGGTCAGCCCGTTAGGTTGGGTCTGCTCCGACCCAGCTTAACATGCTGTGGAGGGGCTGGCGGGGCCACAAGGATGCTTCAGTGCAGGGCTAGCCAGCAGGCAGCTGCTGCACTGAAGCACCCTCATGCTCCAGCCAATCATATCGCATCTACACATACAGAGTTAGAAACTCTGCAGCAGGGCAGTACTTGTAAATACTTGCATTTACAAGTACTACCCTGCTGCAGAGTTAATTAGCTTCCTACAGCCTAATAGAGCGACATGTGTAGATGTTGAGACTTTACTGTGGAGCTAATTAGGCAGTTCCATAGTAAACACCTCATGTAGAAGCACCCAGTATAAGAGTAATGATTGCAAAGTACGGTCCTCTCAAAACAAGTCCACTGAGGTCAGCAATAATATTAGTAACACATCGTGAATGAATGATATCTTCTGATTGTTCAAAAGATAGCTCAGAAAACAGCGTGTTCATATGGTATCCAGACAAATCATCTACTATCACAAGCTTAATTTTTATATGCAATTTATGTTTTATTAATGCTGAACACATTTGACTCTTCAATATGATGCTTACAACAAAAATAGATTCTATAGATATTCACTATGTGCAGTCTTTGGTAACTGAAAATTATAATCTCATTTAGCGCTTTCTTAAAACCCAGTGACAGCTGTCCCAGGATGATAGCATAATTTTTGAAAGTGCAGCTATCCAAAAGTGGAACTCTCTCTAAGAGATGCAAGAATACTTTGAAGGCCGTTTGTGTGCCACTTTTCATCTGAGCAGCCTACAGTAATTTATAAACATAAAAGTAATTAATTCAGCCTTACAGCACCCTACAATTGTGGTTATTATCAATGCTATTTTAAAATTATTTTATAGCACCCAAAGGTAGGGATGGAAGCTCTCTAGCCCAAATAATTTACAATCTAATCCTATGCATAGTGTGACAAACTGGCCAATAAACAGGGTAATTCACAGGAAGGATGATGATCTACTTAGGCCTAATTTGTTGGGGAAAAGGCACTGTTTCCTGGCCAGGAGCTTTGCAGTAAGAGCATTTGCCCAGGACCACTCAACCAGAAAAAAGGGTCAAACCCCTATCTTCTACTTCTCAGGAAAGTATCTTAACTACTCAACTATGGGGTGGGTCACTAGGCAACCAAAAGGTCAAGATTCATGGAAAAGAGCAGGCAAGATGGTATCTGGCTCTGTGTTCCTGGGAAGTGGGACCTCTTTCAGGGAGAGAAGGTACCCTAGGTACTTGTCCCAATTAATTTAATCCAATACTTATGTAATGAAAAATGTGTAAGTAGCCTCAGAGGCCAGAAGCCAGGTCCCTCCTCCCCTCACCCAAGAAAAATAAGTAACGTTATTTTTATATACTGAATTTATTCAAATCTAAGATGCACCCCACCGCACCAAATCAACATAGAGAACAAAAAGCAACAACGGGGGACAGTGCAGATGGGGGGTACTTCTCAGGGGAGCCTCAAAGTGTGCAGCTCAGAGTGGGGGGCAGCTTGATGGGGGTGGGGAGGATTTTCCATGCATAGAATCTAATTATTAGAGGGTTGTCTTAAATTCATCTCCCGATTATTCTGGCAGGGGAAGCAGCAGCAGCGGCTAAGGCGCCAGACCCCTGCCTCTTTAAATCCTATGCCTGCCCCCCTTTATACTTGCCCAGCTTGCCCCTGCACCCACTGCTTACCTTCAGCTCTGGTTGCAACCCAGGCAGGCCTGAAGTTGCCACTGCAGATTTTGCCTAGATGGATTGGGCCAAGGCTGGGGCAGGCAGCAATGGGCAGTGTTCAAGGGGCACGGTCTGGCCCCTTGCCTACTACTGCTGCTTTCCCTGCCACAGCAGTGGGGAAATTAGTTCAAGACAACCCTCCAATAATTAGGTTCTATGCAAAGCAAATTATTACAAATGTATTATTTTCCATATATAAAATCGAATTACTGGGAGGTCATCTTAAATTCAAAATTATTTTGGATTTGGATAAATATGGTATATGGACAACAGAAGCATCTGTGTGTTCTTGGGGATTCATTCTTTATACTGTATCCATTGTAAAAGCATTATAAAATGCTGGATTAAGTAGACTTCACTGGATACATGAACTTCAGCTGGACTGGTATCAGAGCCAGGTGTTTTGCTATTTGATTATAACACAATTGTGTGTGGGGGGGAGGGGAGGGGCATTTTTGGGTGTTTAGTTTTGTTTGTTTGTTTTTACTTTTACTTTAAAAAATGGCTGGTTCAATGGCCAGAATTTCATTGCTGTGATGCTGAAGAGTTGACCAATAGCTTCATCACTGACACTGTGTTCTTTTGTTAAATTGAATTTTAAAATGGTCTGCTCACATTTCAAGAATTTGGTCTTTCCACCTGTATTCCTAACTGGGGTGGAACTATTTGAATGAGGTCCTTAGAGCGTGAGCACCGCAGAGCTCCATGATATCATTTCAGAGTGTGACTGTAACTAATTTGCTTTCTTACTCCTCCATATATCACACTCAGTTCTGAATTTAGACTGATGCAAAGGCAGGGTTGGTTTTTTTTGTTTTGTTTTGATGTTGCTGTTTTATCAGTCATCCAAGATAAATATAGGAGTTGTTTCCCATCAAGCAATCTCTTGATATCTGCAGCATTTCTCATTGTACCAGTCTTGATGTTTCCGGACTATTGAACCCAAAGTGTTCAAAGCAGCTGTGTAGGCAGCATCCTTGAAGCACTTCCAGTCAGATTCAATGTCACCAGAGGGTGTATTAGTGATATTTAATTGCCTTTTCTTTGCTTTACATAGCTCTTGTTTTATAGTGTCAGTCCTAAGTCTGTTGAGTTTCCAGCTTCTTTAGAAGTTGTTTTTTTCCTGTAGATGGTTTCATGTAAATACTGAGCTGTGCACAGATGAGGTGCTCATCTGGCACCAGGCTTTTCTCATTCACTCCGTGATTCTGAGTACATTACTGTTTTTCCGCGTGACAATGATCTAATCAATCAAATGCCAATGTTTAAAAATTGGATGGGGGGCATCCAGGTGATGTTTGTAATGATCAAATTGTGTTTGGGTACAGTTGGCCATTGCTGCCATGCATTCTGATGCCACATTGGCCAATATTGCCCATGAGCAGGGAGAGGTAATTAGCCATGTGAGTCTGAAGTCAGGCATACAGCAGGGTAGATTCACCTTATAGCCTAATTAAATCAGAGATACATAAGCTTTTGTAAGCCTGAGCTCACTTCATAAAATGCTATGAAAAAAAATAACCAGTCAGGTTTGATGGCATTATCCAAATGAGCATTTGAAATCACTCATAATAATAAGATTTTATATGCTACTGCTTACCTGCAATGCACCTAGGTTTGTTATGGATGATACATAGAGACTGATGCATGGTCATAATTGCACGACACTTACCAGAGATTAATTAACTTACGTGCATTTATCAGGTAGTGTTGTAGTCTGGTTCAGGCAAAATATGAGGCAAGGACTTTTGTGGATGATAGCTTTTATTGGACCAACACTATAGTTGGAAGTGAGATGCATGAGCTTTTGGATACCACTATATCCTTCCTCAGGTCTCACTGTTCATTTATGTCCTCAGGCAGGTGATCTAGTTTATTGACAAAATAGCTTGAAGTACCTTATTTAGAGGTACAATTCTGCACATGTTGCACCAGGCATGTGGGTGATATCTCTAAGGATTAAAAACCTAGTAGTCTTAGAACTTGATGCAGTGTTGTTAAAGTTCATTCACTCAACAACAGAAGCAGGACATATGCAAATAAATGCTAGACTCTCATATGTAGCAAAGGAGAAGATGGCATGAAGAGAAATAGTCATTTTTCATATTAGGAAAAGGATAAAAGGCAGCAACCTGAAGACACTAGATCAAAGAGGAAAAGGTGAGGGGGGTATTCTTATCTATGCCTCAAAGCCATAGCAAATACGACAAGAGAAATGGCACCAAAATACACCAAACACTCTGAAAACATACAACTGAGGAAATGCTAAACTCAAATGCCCTTTGATTAAGTCCTTTGCTTTCTACCAACAGTAAATAATGTTTCAGATTGCTGAGTGGCAAATAATTTTCTCTCGGAAATTACTAGAAATTCATAATCTAGACACACAGGAAATGGTAGGAACCACATTTTAATTGTCATTTCTCTGGAGGCTAATTCATGCCTATAATTGCCAATGTTTGACTTGTATATTATGCCTGGGGGAATACTTTGATTTAAAAGACAGTTGCTAACTATATATTTTTTGTATGTAAGAAGAAGCAAAAATAATGACAATGAAAAAAAAGCACATCCCATAAGAAATAGTTAACCACATTATAATCACTTTTTCACGCCTCTCTTTAGAGAGTTTTAGCAGAGTTTGTACCTTTAAATGTGTATCTTCTGGTGGAAGTGGGGCACAAGATTATCTTATTCAGATAATACTAGTGAATCCTATTAAATTGTGCTGTATGTAATTCAAACAGGCTATAGATGAACAAAGGAAATCATTTATGGGCTGGTGAGCCCTGTTAGTTAAACTCCAGATAAGCAACAGAAATTATAAATGAACAACTGCTATTCATCTTCATTAGGTCATATGAAAACATATGCTTTTCTTGACCTGCTGCTCACAGACAGGGAAGAATTGGTGAAGAATGTAGTAGTGGTTGATAACTTGGGCAGCAGTGACCATGAGATGGTTGAGTTCAGGATCCTGTGGGAAAAAAAAGGAGAGCACTGGAGTTCAGACCCTGGACTTCAGAAGAGCAGACTTTGATTCATTCAGGAAACTGAGGGGCAGGATCCCTGGGAGCTGGGAGGCCAGTCTTAGGGGGAGAGGAGTCAAGGAGAGTTGGTTGTACTTTAAAGAATCCTTATTGAGGGTCCTGGAACAAACCATCCAGATGTTCAGGAAGAGTAGCAAGTATGGCAGATGACCAGGGAATACCTTAGTGACCTAAAACACAAAAAGAAGCTAATAAGAAGTGGAAACTTGGACAAACTACTAGGGAGGAGTATAAGAGCATTGCTTGGGCGTGAAGGGATGAAATCAGGAAGGCCAAAGCACAGCTGGAGTTGCAGCTGGCAAGAAAAGTGAAGGGTAACAAGAAGGGTTTCTACAAGTATGTCAGGAACAGGAGGAGGATATAGAAAAGTGTGAGTCCTTTACTAAATGGGAGAGACAACCTAGTGATAGAACATGCAGAAAAGGCTGAAGTGCTCAATGTCTTTTTCACCTCAGTTTTCAAAGCCAAGGTCAGCTCCCAGACTACTGCACCCGGCAGCATAGTTTGGGGAGGAGGTGAGCGGCCAACAATGGCAAAACAACAGGTTAGGGCCTATTTAGAAAAAGTGGACCTATCTAGGCCATACAGGATGCACTTGGGGAAGTTGACTGATGTGATTGCAGAGCCACTGACCAGCCTTTTCACAAGCAGGCATTGTGGCTTAGATGGTTAAAGCACCTGTCTTGTAAACAGGGGATCCTGGGTTCAAATCCCAGCAATGCCTGCATTTTAGGGCCCCTTCAAGATGGACTAGGGCAACTAGTATCAGATAGGATGACCAAAGCAGAGCTCCTAAATGATTTCTTTGCATCTGTGTTCCTGGACATGAATACAATCATGCATCCCAAAGGGACTTTAGCTAAGCATGCGATAGATACCAACCCACCAACTATTAGTGCTGACCTACTAAAGGGGTACTTGGAGGTGGATGTATTTAAGTTAACAAGCCCTGATGATCTTCATCCTAGGGTACTTAGGGAATTAGCTGGAGTCATAGCAGAACTGCTGGCATGACTGTTTGAGCACTCTTGGCGCTTAGGACAGGTCCCAGAGGATTGGAGAAGGGCCAATGTGGCCCCTATTTTGAAGAAGAGGAGGAAGGAGGAATCACGGTACTACAGGCCAGTTAGCTTCACCTCTATCCTTGGCAAGACCTTTGAAAATATTGTTAAGGATCACATTTGTGGGGGATCAGTGGGTAATATAATGCTAAGTGGCAACCAGCATGGGTTCATAGAAGGCAGAACCTGCCTGACTAACCTGGTTTCTTTTTACGACTGGGTTACAAAATGCTTGGATAAAGGAATAGAGGTTGATGTTATTTACTTAGATTTTAAAAAGGCCTTTGATACAGTGTCACACCCAATTCTTATAAATAAACTAAACTGTTGCAATGTAGATTGTTATACAGTCCAGTGGGTGGAAAATTGGCTCAACTCATCCACAGAGTGGTGGTACCAATTTCTACCTGGACAAATGTGGGCAGCGGAGTCCCCACAAGGCTCAGTCCTAGGACCGGTACCATTCAGTACCTTCATTAGTGACTTGGATGAAGGAATAGAAAGCACTCTGTCCAAATTTGCAGATGACACCAAACTATGGGGGGAGGTAAACAAACTAGAGGGCAGGGAGCGAATCCAGGTGCATTTGGACAGGCTGGGGAAGTGGGTAGAACAGAATGGGATGCAGTTTAACAAAGACAAGTGCCATGTGTTACACCTAGGGAGGAAGAAGCATCAACAGTCCTACAGCCTGGGAGGTACCACTCTAAGTATCATAACTGCGGTAAGTGATCTCGGAGTCATAGTTGACTCCAAAATGAACATGAGTCACCAATGTGATAAGGTAACAAGTAAAGCTAACTGCACTCTTTCTTGCATAGTAGGTACATCACAAACAGGTCTGGGGAAGTGATACTTCTTCCCCTCTTTGCAGCACTGGTCAGGCCACAGCTGAAGTATTGCATCCAGTTTTGGGGACCACACTTCAGAAGGGATGTAGATAACCTGGAAAGGGTTCAGAGGAACACCACCCATCTCGTTAAAGGCCTACGGGGAAACCCCTATGATGACTGATTGAGGGACCTGAATCTCTTCAACCTCTGCAATAGAAGGCTAAGAAGTGATCTTGTGGCTGTCTACAAATTCATTGGGGGGACGATGGGGGACAGCAGGAAATAGGGGATACGATGTTTACCAGGGCATCCATAGGGGTAATTAGAAACAATGGCAACAAACTGAAGGAGAGCAAATTTAGGTTAGACATCAGGAAAAAAAGTCTTTACAGTGAGGGTTGCCAAAATATGGAATATGCTTCCAAGGGAGGTGGTGCTGTCCCCTTCCTTGAAAGTATTTAAGAAGATATTGGACAAACACCTGGCTGGGGTCATCTGACCCCAGTACTCTTTCCTTCCCTGGGCAGGGAGTCGGACTCAATGATCTAATAGGTCCCTTCTGATCCTAAAATGTATAAAATGTGTGAAATCCATGATTGCAGAGCCCCTGGCCATCATGTGTGAAAACCCACGGCTATAAAGAGAGGTTCTGGATGCTTGGAAAAGGGCAAATATAGTGCCCATATTTAGGAAAAGGAAGAAGGAAGATCTAGGAAACGACAGACCAGTCAGCATCACTTTAGTCCCTAGAAAAATCATGAAAAAGATCTTCAAGGAATCCATTTCTAAGCACTTAGAGGAGAAGAAGGTGAGTAGGAACAGTCAGCATGGATTCACCAAGAACTAGTCCTGCCTGACCACCCTGGTTGCCTTCTATGATGAGATGACTGGCTCTCTGAATGTGGGAAAACCAGTAAATGTGATATAACTTGACTTTAGCAAGGCTTTTGATGCGGTCTCCTACAACATTCTCATAGACAAGCTTAGGAAGTACAGGTTGGTTGGATGAATGGACTATAAGGTGGATAGAAACCTTGTGGGATTGTTAGCCTCAGAGGGTAGTATCAATGGCTTGATGTCTAGCTGGCAGTCGTTATCAAGTAGAGTGCCCCAGGGGCTGGTCTGGGAGCTGGTTTTATTCAATATTTTCATTAACAACATGGAATATAGGATGGAGTCTGGCTTCAGCAAGTTTGCAGATGACACCAAGCTGGGGGAAGTAGTAGATATGCTGGAGGGTAGGGCTAGGATTCAGAGTGACCTAGACAAATTGGAGGATTAGATCAAAAGGAATCTCATGAGGTTCGACAAGGACAAGTGCAAAGTCCTGCACTTAGGACAGAACAATCCCATGCACTGGTACAGGCTGGGGCTGACTGGCCGGGCAGCAGCTCTGTAGAAAAGGACCTGGGGGGGTTACAGTGAATAAGAAGCTGAATATGAGCCAACAGTGTGCCTTTGTTGTGAAGAAGGCTAATGACATACTGGTCTGCATCAGCTGTAAGTGTTGCTAGTAGACTGAAGGAAGTGAGTCTTCCTCTCTATTCCATACGGTGAGGCCACATCTGGAGTACTGTGTCCAGTTTTGGGCCCCTACTACAGAAAGGATGTGGACAAATTGGAGAGACACTAGCAGAGGGCAACAAAAATGGTTATAGGGCTGGGGGACATGACTTATGAGGAGAGGCTGAGGGAACTGCAGTTATTTAATCTAGGGAAGAGAAGACTGAGGGGAGATTTAATACCAGCCTTCAACCTCCTCAAGGGAGTTTGAAAAGAGTATGGAGCTGGACTGTTCTCAGTGGTGGCAGATGACAGAACAAGGAGAAACAATGTCAAGTTGCAGCAAGGGAAGTTTAGATTAGATATTAGAAAAAATCATTCTCACTATGAGGGTATAAAACACGAGAACAGGTTACTCAGAGGTCGTGGACTTTCCATCCTTGGTGTTTTTTAAGATGTGGGTAGACAAAGCCTTGGGTGGAATGATATACTTGGGGATGGTCCTGCTTGGAGCAAGGGGTTGGACTTGATGACCACCTGAAGGGAGGCCACCTAGTGATAGAGAATGCAGAAGAGGGTGAAGTATACAATGCCTTTTTCAGCTTAGCCTTCACAGGCACAGTCTGCTCCCAGAATTGTCTCAGTTCACATCTGAGTTTTTATGTGTGAGTGAGAGGCATGTGTATGAGTCTTTGTGTTTGGTACTTTTGCCTGTGAGTGTGCCTGCATGTCTGGGAGATAACTGTTCCTCTGTGTGTTTGGTGTTTAGCTCCTCTGTGAGTGGCTTGACCATTCCAGGGCCTCTGGATTGAGACTCTCCACAGCAGGGGAGTAGCATCACAGCAGTCTCCATGGGAATTTATATATGTGCTCCGGGTACAGGGGTTGGAGGGTGCATTTTAATAAGAGTAACTTCAAGAGCTAATTTAATTAAAGCAGCTGGAGCATCTTGTGTATCAACATCCCTGTACTTAAAATGGCGACAGTATTGCTTTAACTAAAGCTCATTAGTCAAAGCACCCCCACCACCTTTTTTAAGTGTGGGGACACTGGTACATGAGAGGCTGGGGTCTGCTGGAATGCGGTAATTATCACGGTCCACCAAACTCGATTAATCTAGCCTGTTCCTGATGTACTGTAATGACAGTGTGTTGGAGCAGCCTCGCTGCGTGTTGGAGATCCTTCTCACTGCACTCCTGTCTAGCCACCTCCCCTTCTACTTGGAAGAGGGCAGCACATATTTGGGTGCACCTGGGTTACAAGATATTTGTAAAAAAAGTCTTTATTTGCAAGCTTTTGGGCACATTTGCCCTTCTTCAGGCATAGGAGAATGTAACTATTGTAAAAATTCCCCTATGTGGAAATGAAAATTCATATTTCACAGGAGAGCTGAAGGTATTGTAAGATCTCCTGGTTGGAAAAGTTCATTCTGTGCAAATTAGGCTCAAGTAAAAGAGCAGACTATATACCTCAAAGTTGTCCGATGGCAAGCAGGATGTTGAATTATATTTCCTATTGGTTATGATTTTTCCAAGTGGCCCAGAGTACTAGTGCATCAGTTTCTCTGAAGTTAAATTATAGTGATAAAGTATCACCCGATATCCTTCCGTTGCTCTGTTTTTAGATTCACTATTTTCCTGTGTTGATAGTCCCTGTTCTGGGCATTTCTCATTCTTAAAACCACTGTTCTGTTTTGTTTATCTACTGTTGTCCTGTAAAACCAGTTGAACCAAGCCAGGCTCCCTGATAGCTTGGCTAGTCATTAATCTATCTCCCCACCACTTTTTCCAGCATCCTGAATGTGTGGCATGGCAGGAGGTGTGGTTGTCCATTACATCCATCATACCATTACCTGCACATGTAAATGGGGCCAAAATGTGAGTGCTGTACAGATGATAATGGAGCACAAAGAAGGAGTTTAATATAGGGATTTTATCCCCTACCTCCCTATTTATAACTTTCCAGGAAGATGAAGTTATATGGAGCCAGCTACACCCATTGCATGGCTGCATTTGAAAAGAGGTGTTTTCCTGTATTCGTTGGTTTATAGAGTCATATAGGATCATCCCATCAAGCCCCCTGCTCAAGATCAAAATGCTTTATTCTTAAACCATCTCATCCAGTCCCCTGCTCAAGATCAAAAAGCTTTATTCTTAAACCATCCCAGAGAAATACTTAAGCACTAACCAGCCTCTTCTTGAAAACTTCTAGTGAAGGAGAGTCCAAAACTTTCCTGGGCAGATTTTTCTACTTTTCCACTTAAGAAGATTTTTTTGTTTTTTGAGACTTAACCTTTTGTAATATTTCTAATGGTTTGAGCTCGTGAATAGGGAATCTATTTAATGCATATGCACTATCACTGTAATTGCTCTTTTTCTTGTGATGAGGTCATTCTCAGATCATGTTTAACGTTAGACTTTCAAGGAAGCATAGGACTGGAAGGACCCCCTAGACCTGAGTATCAAATCAAGTCCTCTGCTATCATAGGCACTTGCAACATAATCTTTTAATGGATCTGGCTCAATATTATTTAGTGGTTAGGTTTTTTTGTCCCCGCGACTCTGATTGAAAGGCTGTTCCAGAAACTCATGTCCCTGATAATTAGAAGTATTCTTCTCTTGTACCATTTTTGTCCTTTATCTTAACTAGTTCTTTATTCTCCCTAGTATTTTTTTTCCTCTTACAGTAAAGATGGGAACTGTACCTCTCAGCCTTTGGTTTGTTAGTTTGAACAAGGCAAGCTATTTTATTCTCTTGTAAGATAAGCTTTCCAGGTCCCAATCATCATAGTAAGCTTTTTTTACTCCTGTTCCATTTTGAATTCATCTTTATAGAGCAAAGGTAAGCAGAATTGTACACTGGGAAACAACCAAGGCCTCGCCAGTGCCTCAGACACTGGCATCAGTTCTTCCCTTTCCCTACTGAGTATATCACTTGTTGTAGCCTAGGGTCTCATTCGCCTTTTCATGACTACATCAACCTGTCAGTTCATAGTCACAGTTTGATAAATATTCCCTAAGTTTTTCTCTTCCTTTGTCATTTCCAAATGATGAACTTACAGTTTACAGCAGAAATGGCCCTTCTTAGGCCCTGAATGCATAACTGTGTCCTTAGAACTCATGGTAGACATGATATCTTTTATTATATCAACCATATGTGACAGACTTACCAATACAGCCCAGCACTTCTGGGCTCTGAGGAGCTTTCTTGTGATTGGTGGAGCATGTTGCTAGGAGGGGCTGGCCCTGCCCCTGCCTGGGGAGGTGGGGTGGAGGTGGTGAAAATCGAAGCCTGCACCTTCCAGGTCCAACAGCACTCCAGGTGGAGCCTCCAAAGGGAATAAAAAGAGCAGCATGCCCAGCACATGGCACATGTGAAAGGGGACGATGAAGACAATGGAGCTTAGACGGGCTGGGAGAGCTGCCCAGCAGGGTGAATGCAGTTGCCGCTAAAGAGCTCCTGAAGATTTCCTGCAGTGGTGAGGAGTGGCAGTTGGCTTTGGGTCCAGCACTCAGTGCTCAGTGCAGTGCGGTGCATGGGATGAGATCCTGGGAGTGGTACAAGGTAGCTCAGGTCTCCAGCCACTCATTGCACAAGTGGTGCATGAAGCTCAGACCCTGGAAGCTGCTCTGGGCAGCTCAGGTGTGCAATCCCAGTGTGGGGCTGGAACCTTGGTGCACATGATGGTGTACAGGGCCAGAAAGGCCCTAGAATGCAATGCAAGCAATGCTGCAAGGAGGATCCAGGAGGGGGACGATCCACGCACATATGTGAGGTGGGCTGGGCCTCCAACCACCAGCCAAAGAGGAAGCCCTCAGTGCACATGATAGTGCACAGGGCTATCAATAGCCTAAAGGGGAATCCAGGAGCCCTGTGGATTCTCACACATGGGGAGCATCTCAACCTAAGGACAACCATTCATCTGGGTCTACCCCCAAGTCACAAGTGCCAGGGAAAAAGGGTCCCACAGGGGAGGGGCAGTTCCCCATACCTAGCCATGGAATCCCCTGAGTTATATGTTCTCCTATGGGAGTGGTGAGAGATCCCAAGGGGTATTCAGGGCTTCCCCATTAGTTCCTTCAACACTGTTGGAGCTCCAGGGGCTAGGCTGGACCTTGGGATCCTTTAATAGGTTGAACCACTAAACCAAGTGTCACCCACAAGAACAGCCCAGCCTAGACCTACGATGAGCAGAACAAATACCCAGGTAAGCAACGGGGCCCGGGTAGTACTGAGATTAGGGGGCCAGTGCACGCATCTTCAGGAGGCCTCAAATGCCTCTACACAAATGTTCGTAGTATGGGGAACAAGCAGGAGGATCTTACCTTCCTGTTACCTGACACTAACCCAGACATAGTGGGGCTCACTGAAATGTGATGGGATGCAACGCACAACTGGGTGGTGAATATCAAGGGCTATAGGCTATATAGGAGGGATAGGACAGCAAGGAAAGGTGGAAGTGTGGTGCTCCACATCAAGGAGAAATACACATCCTCAACAAGAAGCACGGGGTCAGAGGAGCAGCACACTGAAGTGTTCTGGGTTAAAATACAAGGAAGTCAAGGGGAAAGGGACTTAACGGTGGGGGTATACTACAGACCACCCAACCAAGGGGAAAAGCTAGACCAGGAATTCTTAAGTCAGCCCACAGAGGTAGTTAGGTCAAAGGACATGGTCATCATGAGTGACCTGAACTTTCCAGATATCTGCTAGGAACAGCAGTCAGCCAGGTATGACCACTCACGTAGGTTCCTAGCTGAGATACAGGGCCTCTATCTAACCCAGGAGGTGCACAGCCCCACCAGGGGAGACGGCTTGTTGGGCCTGGTCCTGGCCACGGGTGATGACCTAGTGAGGGGTCTGCGGATGCTCGACCACCTGGACGATAGCGATCATCACCTGCGGGGATTCACCATCCAGTGCAAAGTGGCAAAGGCCTGCAGCAAGGCAGCAGCCCTGGACTTCAGGAGGGGGGACTTCAATGAGGTAAGAAGAATAGTTGGGGAGGTACTGAGGTCCCAGAAGGGAGAGGAGTCAGGTTTCCAAGAAGAGCAGTCGATCCTGAAGAAGACGATCCTCCAAGCCCAAAGAGAGGTAATCCCAACACAGATCAAAGGGGGCAAGAAGGTGCAAAAGCCCCCATGGCTCACCAAAAGTATATGGGAATGTCTCCTAGCTAAAAAAGAGGTGTACACCCAATGGAAGGGAGGGGCCATCACCAGGGAGGACTATAACTCGTTCCTTGGGGCTGTAGTGGGGAGGTCAGGAAGGTCAAGGTGGAGATGGGCATTCTAGGACTAGCGACCCAGATCAAGGAAAACAAGACGCCCTTTGTTAAATACATGGGGGGGGCGGGCGGGGAAGAAGGTACCGGGTAACATGGGGCCTCTGCAAGACATGCTAGGTAATCTGATTGTCTTACCAGATGACAAAGCTAACCTATTTAACAATTTTTTGCCTCCATTTCTCTGAGCAGGGACTGGGTCACCCCCCCTGCAACCAGGACCCCTGTAGGCCCCAGAGGAGGCACATCCAGGCCTAGGATCAGTGAGGACCTAGTCAGGGAACTTCTGGAGGTACTGGATGTATTCAAATCAGCTGGTTCTGATGAGGGAATTAGACGCAGGTGTAGCAGTGGACGTAGTCTTTCTGGACTTTAGGAAGGCTTTTGACACTGTGTCTCACCCCATTCTTATTAAAAAACTAGGGGACTGTGGCATCGACACCTACACAAATGAGAGTGTCAGCCTGTCCACGCTGATCAACCCGGCCAGGTCAGGCATGTCACGTTAATCTGTGTGTGTTTGTGTGTGTGACTGATTTGGGGACTGGAGGAACCCAGCCCCACTGAACTGAGTCCTGCAAGATAGCTCCATTGGGGGTGAAGGCTTACAGAAGGGAGAGATACAGCTCCATATAGAAACACCAGTAACACAAGCAGCACATTAATAGAATTACCAAGACCCTAGCCCTAATAAATGAGCACACCCCAAAGTAGCATAACCGTGCATGCTGATCAACCCCGCTAGTTGGCTGGAGGGCCACACCCAGAGAGTGGTGGTGGGCAGGTCTTATTCGACCTGGAGTGATGTGGGCAGTGGGGTTCCACAAGACTCAGTCCTCAGGCCTGCACTGTTCAACGTCTTCATCAGTGACTTGGACGAGGGGGTAAAAAGCACCCCATTCAAATTTGCAAACGACACTAACATGTCGGGGGAAGTGGGCATGCTAAAGTGTTACCAGATTTGCCCGCTACTTTGGGGTGTGCTCATTTATTAGGGCTAGGGTCTTGGTAATTCTATTAATGTGCTGCTTGTGTTACTTGTGTTTCTATACGGAGCTGTATCTCTCTCTTCTGCAAGCCCTCACCCCAATGGTGCTATCTTGCAGGACTCAGTTCAGTGGGGCTGGGTTCCTCCAGTCCCCAAATCAGTCATACACACAAATACACACAGATTAACGTGACACGCCTGAGCTGGCCGGGTGGATCAGCATGGACAGGCTGACACCCTCATATGCCAAGAATCAGTTCATCAGACAACAATAACCACAGTCAGACACAAGTACACAGTTAAACAGAATACCTCTGAATCTGGCTGGGTGTCCAGATGACACCCTCATGGGCCAGCATTCAGTTCATTAGGGCACGTCTGAGCCAAACTGGGTCTATCAGCCTGTACAAGCTGATCCCCTGATGTGTTTCCACATCACATCCCAACCTTTTAGCCTCTTGATGAGCAGACCCCACGGTATTTCTGGGCTTCACAGGGATCTTTAGCTTAGGTAAGAGGGGCGTTGCTGCAGAGCAAGTGGGGGAAAGAGAAGTAAAGAAGGCAAAATATACCCAATTACCACCAGTTTGACTATAAAAGTTATTTATTGCTAAGTAGATGAAATATATATTGACACTAGTAGTGATAGACATGCAAAGGGAAAATAAACACAAACAGTCACAGTATACCCTGGTTTCACTAAGTATTTGGGGAAACTTAGCTCAAGCTTAACTAATACAGTTAAAGTTCAGAAATCTATGCTTAGAGAGCGAGAAGAGAAAAGAGAGAGCGAGCTGGGATCTCACCAGTCCAAGGCACTCGGGTGCAGAGCTGACAGGTCAAAGTTCTCAACACGATCCTTGAAGGGAGATGATCTTCCTCCTGCAGCCTCTCCAGAAGAAAGTGAGTGGTGTCAGGACCCACTGCTGCTTCTTTTACAGATTTTTATACCCCCAGTTCAGCTTCTTTCAAGCATTCTCAATAGTGGAAATCAAATTGTCCTCTCTATTGACAAGGGGTTATCTGGGTAGAACATCTCAGGAACTTAATTAATACTCAGAAAACACCTACTTGGGAGCCAGCTTGACATTATATACTTGATGGGATATCTCTTGGTGTCTTCAGAAACAATAGATTGCAGCATCAGAGTTTTTGATTTTTACTTGCTGTGAACAAGCCTCAGCTTAGCATGACTTTTCCAGATCTTACTATAGCCTTGTAACAGACTTAAGGCAATTATTGGAGTGTTCATAACCTGTTGTGGAGAGGACTTCCACCAGTCGTCTCAGGAAAAGTATGACAACACTTGTGGACAGGGCTCCAACGGGCTGGACGCTGTGATGAACCCCGTACCGTTGTTCAAATGTTGCCCACACCCCCTCTAACTCGGTCTATTGCCTCAGCATTCCCTAACCTGGCAACCGAGTTGTAGCCAATTAAGTTTACATCGGCCTCCCATAGTGGGACCGGGGAATGTACGGCCCGAGATGCCTAGTAAACTTACTTTTGCTTAGAGGTGTGTGTGTGTGGGTGGGGGGGGAAGTCCTTTGTAAATCCAGATTATAACTGGTCTGATAAATGCTGAGCTGGGTGTGAGGGTTGATGAGCATTTGGAGCACAGCTTCCCCATCATGCAGTGCTTCCCTGCTTCGCTGATCCCAGAATTCACTGCAGTCACTGCTTCAGGCTTTCTGTTCTCCATCTTTCATGTAAATGAATGATCATCTGTTCCCATCTCCGATGCAGATGAGACCTAGGGCAGTTGTTTCACTTTTGTCACCCTTATCTGGAGGGTTTTAGGTGTGTCTCTCACTGCATCTTAATCAGCTTCTGTTTGTTTGTGAGTCAGACAGTCTGTGTCCTGTGTCAGGGTTCCCCAAGAACATGGAGCTGACAGGTAACAAAAGGGAGGAATAGGTTGCAATCAGACCTAGACAGGTTACAGGGGTGGGCGGTTAAGAACAGGATGGGTTTCAACACTGACAAGTGCAAGATAATGCACTTGGGGAGGAAGAACCAGCAGCACACCTACAGGCTGGGAAACTCCCTTCTCATCAGTGCAGAGGCATAAAAGGATCTTGGAGTCATTATTGATGCCAAAATGAACATGGGCCAACAGTGTGGGGAACTGTCAGGAAGGCCGACCGTACCTTGTCGTGCATCCACAGATGCATCTCAGGCAGGTCAAAGAGGTGATCCTCCGCCTCTATGCGGCACTGGTCAGGCTGCAATTGG
The DNA here is from genome assembly GCF_052110815.1 of Crocodylus siamensis. Lineage (NCBI taxonomy): Eukaryota > Metazoa > Chordata > Crocodylia > Crocodylidae > Crocodylus > Crocodylus siamensis. The sequence continues at coordinate 2,994,616 of NC_143396.1, read as the reverse complement.
AGTACTGCATCCAGGTCTGGCTGCCACACTTCAGGAGGGATGTGGACAGCATTGAGAGGGTCCAGAGGAGGACCACTTGCATGATCAGGGGCAGCAGGGCAGGCCCTACGAGGAGAGGCTACGGGACCTGAACCTGTTCAGTCTCCACAAGAGAAGGCTGAGGGGGGATCTAGTGGCCTGTTACAAACTAGTCAGAGGTGACCAGCAGGCACTGGGGAAGTCCCTGTTCCCCCGAGCGCCACCAGGAGTGACCAGGAGTGACTAGAAATAACAGTCACAAGCTGGCAGAAGGTAGATTCAGACTAGACATCAGGAGGTGCTACTTCACTGTCAGGGCGGCTAGGGTCTGGAACCAACTTCCAAGTAAAGTGGTGCTGGCTGCTACCCTGGGGGTCTTCAAGAGGAGGTTAGGTGAACACCTTGCTGGGGCCGTTTGACCCCAGTACTCCTTCCTGCCCATGGTAGGGGGTCAGACTTGATGATCTGCTCAGGTCCCTTCTGACCTTAGAAACTATGAAACTACAAATGAGTTCAATTTATTGCTACTATTGTGCACCTCAAATTTTGTGACAGTGCCTCATATTTTGTTGTTCTTGTGAAATTGATAATTGTTGGTTTATGTACATATGACTCCCTGAAATTCACACTGAGACCTCTTCCCTGCTGCCCTCTTGTTACTTACCTGTTCACCCTCTATGCATGCTTACCTGCACTGATTGATTATTTACCTGTGTGTTATTTGTGCCCGTTTGTGTTAATCTGTAATTTTTTTGGTCCCGAATGGAATCCCGAATGGTAGTGTGTACACACACACACACACGCACGCACACACATATTTGTATGTATGTATGTATATTCCTCTGATTCAGCTCTCAGTATAGATAAGTGGTATATTTGTAAATATGTTCATTAGTTTACCTCTTCTGACCTATATTCATAAATAAATTGTATATAGTTAAGATATTCTGTGCCCTAGCCTGAATCTATGGGGGACAGAGGGAACTGACTGATAGCTGCTGATCCCTCTCACAGCACTCCTGCCTAGCCACCTTCCCTTCTACTTCTAACTTGGGTGCACCCAAGTGTTGCAAAAAGTGGTTCGTTTCTCTGGAGGCTCGCAAAAATCACAGACACACAGTCATCAGTCGGCACAAAAGGTTGTATTTGTTTGCAAACAAGGTCAGAGTGGGGCATTGATGCCCAAATCAGCTTCTGACCCCCTAATTGTGTTTGCAAGCGGAATTTATCTTCTCTCTCCTGAGCACGTGTGCAGACACCGGAACTCTTACAGCTACTTCCATTTCATACAAGCATACATGTAGTCACATCATTACATACATCGCATGAATAGTATAATTAGCTACTTAAGTATGCAGGGCGGAGAGGTAAATATGCATCAGCTCATTAAGCATGCCCAGAAACTACAACAGTTCGCCTAAAGTTCATACCCCAAGGCCACAGTCAATTGAATTCCAGCTTTTGTATCAGCATGAGAAAGGCTAAGGCGGGTGAGGGGGAGAAAGGAGCCTTGGGCAGTATTTCTTTCTTATCAGGTGCAAGATGCAAACTGCGCATTTCTAACAATATTCTATTTCTAACAATATTCCCTCCTCAAGATGCTTTCTGCTCCCCATTTTTATTTAGACAGATTAAGATAATTACGAGGAATTTTTCTGAGTACCATGACTTTTGCTACAGTCTGCTCTTTGAGGGGAACTGTTGCAACTTGCATTCCTTCAACTGTGGTGGTTATCAATCTTATGAAACAGGGAGTTAGGCAAGGAATAAAAATCAATCCAGTCAGAGCACACAGAAATACAAGCCCTACTTTTTTCCACCAACCTCCTCCAAACAGATTAGACCACCTCCAAACAGATTAGACCACCAGTCTTCATCCCATGTGTTTTGCCACGTTTGTATTGGTACATGAGCTATTTTCCTAATCTCTTTGGCAATCTCTAAGACTGCTTTCCCGTTATCATCTATTTGGAGGCAACAATTAGAAAGGTTGAACTTTCCGCAGACTCCGCCATCCTCTGTGAGTAAATAGTCTAAGGCCATTCAATTTTGGTATATGGCTTCTCTCATCTGAGAACTCTGTCTGGCCAGTAACTCGAGAGCAGTGGCAGTTCGGTTAGTAATTATTTCTAAGACTGCCTGCAACCAGATAATTCTATTTAACATGTATATTGGTGTCCGGTATCCCCAACTCCCATCATCAGCCCATGTAGCTGGTCCATAATACTCAATAATCCTTTGAGGGGGCCATTCATCCTCCTTCCACTTTTGGGAGCTACCCTGTGTCAAACTTACATCAATACTTCTCTTGGTCCTTTTCCAATCATCATACAAAGAGATTCCCAACTCATTTCCAACCTCGGACGGTAGTAAAAAGAAAGCTGGTACAATCACCCCAAGGTAGCAGGTTCCTACCCACCCTTGTGGTAGTACTGTATAGACCCGTCGTCCGCAAATCCAATAATGTCCTTTTAAGGCCCTGTTCTCCCTTCCCAAGGCCAGGGGGTCACGGTTCCACCAGTAAAGAGGGGGATAGTATTTGTTGTCCCTATGCCCTAAAGGACCGGTGTAATGGTCACTCGGTTTTAACCGACATCTCCATGTGCCATCTTTATCCCTATACTTGCACTCGGTTACCTCATTTGTGTCACTTGAGGTACTCCAAAATTTATTAAACCATGCTATCGTGCCATTCGGGTGCACCCATTGCCAATTATAGAAGTAAGGTATGAATCGCTCACTTCGGGTCTCATTATATGCCTGACATTTTGTAATGTTAGGATCGAAATGTGATACTCTTGCCCTTTTGGCCTTTTGGAATCAGGTGTCCTCATCATGCGGGGATGATTGTGGAGTGGATGGTTTACATTTCATCCACGTGGAGTTTGGAAGTTTGATAGCAGTAGAATTCCATTGACCCACATACCTGCTGCAGTTAAGGGCATAACAGGTAGTGCATGTTCGGACCGATTTCAATGTCCATGTACAATGGCTATGTCCCAAACTCCTCCCTGTGCCATTATTACTGATACAATACTCTCCTAATGTCACTTGGGAAAGTTCCCAGCTGTGGTTCTCATCCCATTCTTGACTAGTACTCTTAACATCCACCTTACTACTCACTAGCCACTTCGGGGCCAAAGGAAAAGCCCTCCAAGGCCACCGGCCTCCAGCCTCTTGGAGTCCCCCACAGGCCCAGCAGCTGGTGAGACTGAAGGTACCTGCAATTCTTTCCATCATGTCAACATACAAATTTGCTTCTGGGGGAGCAATTGGGGGAAACGGGGATATAGGGTGGCAGCTAGGGCTGCTCATTCCTGCCTCTTTTACTACATAGATAACAACAAGGCATATTAAGACTCCCGCCATATCCTCCCTCTCTTGAGATCAAATACAGCCTAAACTTTTTCTTTGTTACTTCCTTATTTGATTTTCTGGACTCTGATTAAGCCGTCTCAGGTGCACTTGGAGATCACCAGTAGGTTCACAGCTCCACCTGCTGGCTTCTTGTTCCAAGGACGGCTCAGCTTCCGGAGTGAGCTCGTCCTGGGAGCTGATGTCCTCTGACGCTCGTGGATGTCGTTTCACACGGGTATGGTGTATCCAACGGTCATGGCCAGCAATCTTTACAGTGGTGTGGGTTGTTAGAAGTACCTGGAAAGGGCCACTCTACCTCTCAGTCAAAGGTTCCTTTTTCCACTGCTGCACCAAGACCCAGTCTCCCGGGGAGAAGTCATGTACCGGGACGTCTAAAGGCAGATGTTGAAAGGAGGCTGCATATCTGTGAAGAGAAGACAAGACAGACTGCAAAGCAATAGCGTACATGTGAAGCTCGCTATTACCTAATTCAAAAGTTACATTTTCTCGCATCCCAGGGGGTAAGACTCGAGGAGGCTTGCCAAACATAATTTCATATGGGGTTAATTTAATGCCCCGTCGGGGAGTGTTTCGAATGCAAGTAAGAGCTAGCGGCAATGCTTGAGGCCACTTAAGGCGTGCTTCAATACAGATTTTGGTGAGTAGAGTTTTTAAGGTCCTATTCATGCGTTCCACTTGTCCTGAACTCTGTGGTCTCCATGGTGTGTGTAGTTTCCAAGTGATCTTGAGGGCTTGTGCGATCTCTTGAACTACTTTTCCCACAAAGTGTTGTCCTTGATCCGACTCGATGGATTCAGGCAGAGAATACCGGGGAATGATTTCCTGCAACAGATACTTCACTACTGTAGCCGCAGTAGCATGCCTTGACCCAACCGGAGAGCTGGTCTACCATGACAAGTAAAAACTTATGATGTCCGGACCGTGGGAGCTTGGCAAAATCAATCTGCCATGCTTGTCCAGGGTACGCTGCCCAGGGTCTACCTCCCATTGGCACAGGGGGTTTCCTTCGAGGGTTTACTTTCTGACATGTGATGCACCTGGTAGCAATGCGCTGAGCTTCTACATATAGCCCTGGGGCTACTGCTTGGCGGATCATTAGATCACTCATAGCCAAGCCTCCCATGTGGGTACTTGCATGGAGCTGATGCAGCACCTCCCGAAGCAATGGCCTAGGTATCATGACTTTCCCTCCTGGTACTATCCACCACCCATTGGAGTTCTTTTCCGCGCTAGCCTCCTGTGCAAATTTTTCTTCTTCAGGGGAATACTGCAGGACTAGATCCCAGACATGTGGCCATATGGCATGGGACAAGGCCTGCCTGGATACTTCCTCCGCCTCTCTGCCAATAAATGCGGCTTGCTTTGCTGTCGCATCAGCCCTTGCGTTTCCAAGCTTATGATTTTCCTCAGCAGCCTTCCCATGGGCCTGCACATGAATTACTGCTACCTCTTTAGGCTGGTGGAGTGCATCTAGCAGCTTGATAATCTGAGGGCCGTTAGCAATTCTATTCCCAGAAGCCGTAATGAAACCCCTTTCTTTCCACAATAGTCCGTGCGCATGAACCGTAGAAAAAGCATAGCGAGAATCAGTATATACATTAACCCGCCGGCCTGTCCCCAACTGTAATGCTCGGGTGAGCGCAGTGAGTTCCGCGGCCTGTGCCGACCATGAACTCAGCAATGATTCCCTCCATACTACCTTATCCAAGGTTACCACTGCACATCCTGTTCGTCTTTTTCCATCGATGACAGAGCTGGAACCATCTACGAAGTATTCAGCATCTGGGTTTTCAATTGGGTCCTCAGCAAGATCAGGTCGCACCTGTGTGGTTTGATTCAGGACCTCAAGGCAGTCATGCGTTGGTCTCCCTGGTTCCGGCAGCAAGGTTGCAGGGTTCAAGGCTGTAGTATGTTTGAAAGTAAGTCCTGGATTAGAGAGCAAAAATATCTCATACCGTGATTGTCTGGAAGGGTTGAGAAACTTTCCTCCCTCAGTCCCTAGAATCTGGGGAACTCCATGTGGCATGTGTATTTCCATGTCCGCACCCATGACTATCTTCTGGGCTTCTTCAACAGCCACTGCTGTGGCTGCCACAGCCCGAAGACAGGCTGGCCACCCGAGCACAACCAGATCTAGAACCTTTGAGTAATATCCCACGGGTCTCCAAGCTGGGCCTGATGGCTGCATCAGCACCCCTGATGCAACCCCTCTATTCTCATGAACATACAGTCAATATGACTTTTTATTATTTGGGATGGCCAGGGCAGGGGGCTGGGTTAATGCTGCCTTAAACAGATCAAAGGCGTGCTGCATTGCTTTAGTCCATTTCCATTCAGTGAGACTCTCCTTAGTCAGGGAGTCATACAGTGGTCTAGCCTTCCCACCATAATCTGGTATCTATAGTCGACAGAACCCAGTTAGCCCTAGGAATGCCCGCAGCTCCTTGGGTGACTTAGGTGAGGTTAGACCTTGGATTGCCTGTATGCGGTCTGCACTCAGGGCTCTGACTCCTTTTGAGAGCTTATATCCCAAAAATGTAACTTGAGGCTGACATATTCGGGCTTTCTCTCTAGAGACCTTATATCCTTTTTCCCCTAGGGTGTTTAGCAGTGATGTGGTGGCTTCCTCGCGGAGTTGCAAATTTGGGCTTGCAACTAGCAGGTCATCCACATACTGGAGGAGAGTCACTGCGGGGTGTGATCCCTTCCACTCCTCCAAGTCCTTCTGAAGGGCAAGTCCGAAAATATGGGGGGCTGCTATGAATCCTTGTGGGAGAAGTGTCCACATGGGCTGGGCTTTATGGAAAGTACCTGGGTCCTCCCATTCAAAAGCAAACAATTTTTTACTCTCTCAGTGAAGGGGAATGGAGAAGAAAGCATCTCTCAAATCTAGCACTGAAAATATTTCAGCTTCCCCTGGTACTTGTGTCAAAATCATGTGTGGGTTCGGGACTACAGGGTGGTCTGAAAGGACCTTCTTATTTACTGCTCGCAGGTCTTGGACCAGTCTGTATGAGACCCCATCTGCCTTCGGCACTCCAAGAATGGGGGTATTATATGGTGAGGACCCTTCCACTAGCCATCTGTACTTCTTGTATTTCTCTATTAACGGCTTGAGTCCAGCTCTGGCCGCTCGGCTGAGTGGATACTGCTTTACCCGAACGGGCCCCTCCCCATCCTTGAGTATGATTCTTACCGGGGAGACCGACTTAGCTCGCGCAGGGGTTCCATCAGCCCATACCGAGGGGTCTACTCCAGTCATGTGATCTTCTGGACTTACTGCAGGGCGCTGGTCCTCCAGTAGAGCCATCCGATAGTTCGAGCTCTGCTTGACAGGTAACTGGACCACCATCTGGTCGTCTCTGAAAAATACCTCAGCTTGCAGTTTTGTGAGTAGGTCCCGCCCAAGTAGTGCAACGGGGCATCTTGGAGAATATACAAAGGAGTGCTCAAGCAAATGGTCCCCCACTTTGGTGAGGAGTGGCTTACAAATGGGGAGTCGGGATTGCGTTCCCTCAATCCCTTCCACAAGAACATGCTGCTCACTAGCTCTTGCACAGGGGGGGTTTTCTGGAATCATTGAAAATGTAGCCCCAGTATCCACCAAGGCTTCAAAGTTTCTGCCACCAACCCTAATGGTTACCATGGGATCTTCTCGGGCTCCAACCCGAAGGGTAGTGGTCTTAGATCCCCGTCCCCTTCATTCTGTGTCCTCACCCTTTTCCTCTGCCCGCATGAGGTAACCTCTTGGTTCACCCTCTCTCTTCTCCTTCAACTTTGGGCATTCCCTCTTCCAGTGTCCTTTCTCCCTGCAGTAGGCACAAACGTCTGCTCCCACTCTTTCTCCTTTCCCTTTCTGTATCCCAGCCTTTCTAGGGTTACCTCCAGTTATAGCAGCTGCCAGCGCTGCCATCGGTCGCTGAGCCTTTTTATCCTCCTTGCGCTCCTGTGCCTGCTCACGATTCACATATACTTTATATGCAATTTCCACGAGCTCTGAAATCGGTTTCCCAGGACCTCCCTCAGTTTTCTGTAGCTTCTTACGAATATCAGCAGCGGATTGACCAATAAACATAAGATTTACCATGTGTTGATTATCTGGGGCTTCTGGATCTAGGTCCGAAAACCTGCGGAATGCCTCATACAGCCTCCCGAGGAAAGCTGAGGGATCCTCTTCTTTTCCCTGTCTCACTTCATACAATTTAGTCAGATTAGTAACCCGAGGCACTGCCTTCCCCATTGCTTCCACTATAATCCCCAGATACCGTGCACTCAGCTCTCTTTCTTCTGCGGTATGATTATCCCATCTCGGTTCCTCAACAGGGCAGGTATCACGCAAGGTACGACCAGCAGCTCCCTCCGCTTCTACCCTGGCTTCTGCAATGCACTCTGCCATCCCCAATACTAATCTCCTCTCCTCCGGGGTCAGGAGGGTTTGGAGCATCATCTGGACATCAGCCCAAGTGGGTCGATGGGTTTGCCCAATGGATCGAAACAAGTCCCTCATCTTTTCAGGGTCTTCATGAAAAGAGGGGCTTTGATTCTTCCAGTTAAATAAATCTGAAGTACTAAATGGTGTGTAGACAAAAGTTGCATTGCCTCCCTCTCCGATAACCTCTCACATCGGGCAGTTCAGCACTGGCCGTGATTCTACAGTCTTGCGCAAATAATAGCCCTTATTCCCTGATTCAGATGGGGCACTTGGCTGAGGCACACGCTCTGAATCATTAGGTATGCCTTGGTACGCCGGTGGTGGTTTCCCTAAGGGAGAGAGCGGTGGTGCAGAGGGACTGGATCCTGAGGAGGTGTCTGATTCATCCTCGCTACTCGTTAGGGTGACAGGAGAATGAGCCTGGTACTCGGCTAATTCAGGATTCCTCCCCCCACATCAGACTCAGGGAGTACAGGCGGTCCTCCTCGAGTCTGTCCTTTAACAACCATCACATGAGACTTTACTAAACATTTCTTAATCCAAGGTGGCTGATTTTGAACCACTCCCAACCAACAATCTATATAAGGAAATTGATTCCAATGTCCATTCTGCATAATTATTTCATGGATAGCTATCTCTTCTTTTACTACAAAGGATCCTTTCGGGGTCCAGTGGACCCCGAATGTTGGCCACTCAAGTTGAGAAAACTTAATTAAATCATCTTTTTTCATCTTCACCCCATAATCTGCCTGCTTTGCAAATTTGCTAAAGTTCCATAAAACACAACCGAAAGGAGTACCTGAGTTTTCTACACGGGAGCTACCTGCACCCATATTAATGCCCACAAAAGTGTGCCCAATGCACACCAAATACCAAAAGATCCTAGTCACAGACCGTTCGCAAAAGTACGTCTTACGCTCACCAAATGCTGGGCCAAAAATCCCCTGGTACAAAACCAAATGGAACAAATCTTTGCCCCCGGATCCAGAAACCAAATTGGGCAAGGGAATTCGTATACTCACTCAGGTATCCTAGAGATCTTGATCAGAATGCTGGAATGTGTGTCTGGCGTCCTCAGAAACCAAAAATTTTGCACAGGTAGTCTTTAATCTCCCGGATACCCCAAATCACGTCTCAAGCCCCCTGGGCGAGCCCAAAAAGGTGGCTTGGTGCGCACTCCCCGTGGCAGCAGGGACGATCTTGTCACTGGGTTCCGAGGTGATCCAAAGAACTCCTGCCTGGCTCGCCAGATTGTTGCAAAAACCGCTTCGTTTCTCTGGAGGCTCACAAAAATCACAGACACACAGTCATCAGTCGGCACAAAAGGTTGTATTTGTTTGCAAACAAGGTCAGAGTGGGGCATTGATGCCCAGATCAGCTTCTGACCCCCTAATTGTGTTTGCAAGCGGAATTTATCTTCTCTCTCCTGAACACGTGTGCAGACACCGGAACTCTTACAGCTACTTCCGTTTCATACAAGCATACATGTAGTTACATCATTACATACATCGCATGTATAGTATAATTAGCTACTTAAGTATGCAGGGCGGAGAGGTAAATATGCATCAGCTTATTAAGCATGCCCAGAAACTACAACAGTTCGCCAAAAGTTCATACCTCAAGGCCACAGTCAATTGAATTCCAGCTTCTGTATCAGCATGAGAAAGGCTAAGGCGGGTGAGGGGGAGAAAGGAGCCTTGGGCAGTATTTCTTTCTTATCAGGTGCAAGATGCAAGCTGCGCATTTCTAACAATATTCCATTTCTAACACAAGTATGTGCTCCCTTCTTCCAAGATAGTTGCAAAAAAAAGTCTCTGCTTGCAAGCTTTTGGGTGCACACGCCCTTCCTCAGGCATAGCAGAATGCAAAGATTGTAAAATTTCTCCTAGGTGGAAATGAAAATTCCTATTTCACAGGAGAGCTGAAGGTGTTGTAAGATCTCCTGGTTGGAAAAGTTCATTTGTGCAAATTAGGCTCAGGTAAAAGTTAGAACAGTCTCAAAGCTGTCTAATGGCAAGCAGGATGTTGAATTATCTTTCCTATTGGTTATGATCTTTCATATTTCACAGGAAGATGGGCTGATATCAAGCTCTCCTGGTCAAGGAATTTCTCTTGTGTTGAGGCAGCTTTGTGAACATGCAAATATAGCTTTAAACAAAAGGCAGGAGCAAAGGTGTCAGCTTTCAGGTTTCAAGGTATTGAATTTACCTTCCTTCTTGTAACATTATGGAGTTTTCATTTCCTTGTACTTTGTACTAGTGAGTATCATCCCATTTCTATTACTCCAGTTCTCAAGGTCATTCAACTCTATTTGAATGATATTCTGATCTTCCTCTGCTTTGCCAGTTTATCCCAACTTCATTTCATCAGTATTTTGTGCCAGTATCATTTGAAATATTAAATAATATAAATCCCAAGTGTAATCTTTGAGGAACATCACTACTAGTCTCTTCCTGCCCATTTTGTCCCCTTTCTTCTTTTTCTTTATCCAGTTTCTTATCTGAGGTATCATGTTAAGTGTTCAAATTCTATGTAAAATAAGCCCAAACAAGTTTAATTTTATACACCTTGCACTTCTCAAAATATATGTTTTTCAACTTAGTCAACTTTTTTAAAGGATCTTTTATTTGTTAAAGATGTCTTTTTCCTTTTGCTTTAACATTCTCTGGAAATGTGCCATTGGTCTTTCTGAGCTTGTTAAGAAAGTTGCTTAAGTCTCGCCTGATAACAAATTTCCTTATTAATATAAATAATATTTCCTTATATGGTTTCATCTGTTACTAACAATTTTCAGCATCAAATCACCGTACTATACTGTACATCAACTATTTAATTATTCAATTAGCAAGGGATAAATGTAAAAATGTATACAAAGATACATAATGTTTGCAGCTATTCTATTTTCAAAAGATGCTGCTAACATCAAGGATATGAAATCAATGGCAAAGTCTAGAACCACACTGGACTAAATTAGGTTTCTAAATAAGGTTTGGAAAACTTCTTACAGAGTAAAAAAAAAAAAAACTAAACAAAAACAAACAAACAAACAAAACGGGATTCCTCGAACTGAAGCCAGGAAGGTTGGCTTTTTTTTCTCCATTCTTCAATATGCATTTTCCAGACTTCATATTTTGATTATTCTTTGTTCTCACTACAAATTAACAATCAAATGTCAATCTGATTCTTGGGATGATCGTATTGCATTCTAGAAAGATCACTTGCTGAGTGAGAAGTCATTTTTTTTAAAATAAAGGGCTTGTGGAGGGCACCATAAAAGTATTCATACCATCTGTTATATAGCATTACTTTGCACTGTTAAACAGTTGCTAACCCCAGAGGCAGTTGCATTTCTGTGGTGGGTCAGCCAGCCTTTCTGTATTCTATATGTTAACATATGCAGGACTTCTGAAGGATTTTCACATAAAAGGCCCTTTCGTTATATAAGCTGTTTTTACTTGTTAGGAAGGAGTGAGATAGATTTTATTTTTTTTGGTACAGCCAGAAATTTTACAAGCTGGATTATAGTGATTTTCCTGTGAGTCTTAGTTCTTTATGCATCAGTACAAGCAACAAATGTCAGTTCTGTATTATATTGTATGCGATGAAATAATTTCCCTATAAAAATCACTGGTGGGTCACAGTGCCCCAGGAATATATTTATTTTTAAAGCCATCCAAGTTTTCCAGCTAGAAAAAAAAAAGTCCTTAGGCCCCAATTTAGGAAAGGTCCAATTGAAAATTGTATGAAAAGGTTTTTTACAAACACCCACCCACATGTATGCACACACACACACAATCACCCGCTCATACATATGCAGGTGTGTGCATACCTGTATGCAGGTGTGTGCTTGTGTGATCCCCCCCCCCCACACACACACATTCTAATATAATAAAAGCCGTGGCACTTCTGGTTGTCTGTCCATTACGCTCCAGGCCAACTGAGCATGCGCTGTCTGGTGCCTATGGACAGACAAACAGACAGGCAGAGGCAGAGGCGGTTGGGGCCAGGCTGTGCTCCTCACTGTAGGAAGCAGTGCAGGGAGAGCCCCGGGGTGTGGGCTGGGGTGCACTGCTGTGCGGGGTTGGGGCATAGCAAGTGGTGCGTGGGGAGGGGGCGGTGTGCGACTGCAGGGTGACGTGCAGGGAGTGGGTGCGGGGGGAGTGGGCAGCACCCACTACTGCAGCATGTGGCCACAGAGCGGGGCATGCCCCCCTGCCCCCTCCCTATGCAGAACCCGATGGCCACACACCATGCCCCACCCACGCAGCCTCATGCCACACCCCACCCATGCGGGGAATGCCCACTGGCTGCGGCTGCAGGGTGCGCAGCAGCGTGGGGGCGTGGCAAGGTGACTGCAGAGAGCTGTGCAGGGTGCGGGGGGGCACCCACTGGCTGCAGCACATGGCCATGAGGTGGGGCGCACCCCCTACACCAAGTCCCCCTGTGCACCCTGGCCCCCTGTGCATCCACAAGCCATGTTCCCTCCTGCACAGGGAGGGCCTGCTGGCTGTAAATGCAATTGTGTGCCACATGCCGGGGGCACGCCCTACACCATGCAGGCACAGCCAGCTGGCACTCCCCACACCACGCCCTGCACACCTTGCACCACACGCCGGGGCTGCTGCCCATGCCACATGGTCGGCAGGCATTCCTCACTCCCCCACACCATAGCTCCTCCCCGTGCCACTCCCCAAGGTCCCACTTGCACACCACACCCCCCACTTTCCCTGCGCCATAGCCTATGCCATGCAGGTGCAGCCATCGGGCACTCCCTGCATGATGCCCCACACCATGCCCTCCCACACAACCTGCACCATACCCCAGGGCCTCTGCCTGTGCCACACAGCTGCAGCTGGTGGGCATTCCCTGCACTTTGGCTGCTCCCCATGCCACTCCCTGTGGTTGAGCACTATGCAACCCCCCGTGCCCTGCACAACACCTTGGGGCTGATCCCTGTGCTAGGCAGCCAATGAATGCTCACCATGCCATGCCTTATGTCCATGCGCCACCCCCCCACGCAGCCGTGCACCACGTCCCTCCACACACCTTGCACCACACCCCAGGGCCACTTCTCATGCCATGCAGGCAGAGCCAGTGGGCACTCCCTGTGCCATGCCCTGCGCCACCCCTGGACTGCACCATGTGGGCACAGCTGGCAGGTGTTTCCTCTGCCATGGCTGCTTCCTGTGCCACTCCTGGCAGTCATGCACCACTCCACCCTGAACACTGTGCCCCACACCCTGAGGCCACTTCCCACACCACGCAGCCAGCAAGCACTCCCCACACCACACCCTGGAGATGCAGTAGTGGGGGCAGGGGGAGTAGGGCAGGCAGAGCTGACCCTAGGGGTGTGCAGGGCCTGGGGTATATCAGCCTTTGCAGGGCCGGGGGTTGGGGGTGGCGACTGCCTAGAGAAGCTGGCAGCAGCGCTGGCAATGGAGGCAGGGTGGCGAGCAGCTGGAGGCGGCAGAGCAAGGCTCGGGGTGGTGTGCAGCTGGAGGCAGCAGCGCTCAGTAGCAGTAGAACTGGTGGTGCTTAGCAGCGGTAGCATGTGATGGCCTTGGCAGGACCTTTACAGCACTGCCCATGGGGTCCCTCAAAGTATGGGGCCCAGGGTGTTCACCCTGATCAGCCCCCCTCTTCCCCAGAGGGATGGCCCTCGGGGCAGGACCCGGAGCGGCAGTGGGACAGTGGGGGAACGGGACTGGACTCAGAGCAGTGGGGGGAGGGCGCGGGGCCAGACGCAGGTCTCTGTCCCCACTCCCCTGCCCATCATTCATAATGGGCATTTGGCTAGTATATACATATACATATATATATATACACACACACGCATATACACATGTAAAACTTTTTCATACAACACTTTACTTATTGACTACAGGACTACTTATTCAGTTGCACTGATCTTTATAGGCTTGGGGTCTTCTACCTTATTACATAGGACCATAGCAGAAAAGTAAATGGTGGACTCATGAGAAATAGAAATCATGCACTGATCACATTTCTTTTACATGGTTAAAACTGTGAATTATGCTTATATTTCAAACAGAAGTAAACAATAGTACTTTGAGAGAAAGTGATTTCTTGTACACTGCATGGAGAGAGAACTTCTAAGATACAGTGAACTGTTGGCTCATAATGTATGCTTGTTGAAATCTCATTCTGGCTTGGATAATATACTATACAAACCAGTCACCAGGGTGCTCAGTCCTCCAGAGAATCCTACTGTTAATGTCAAAAGCTGTTCACCGGGCTTAATTATAAATGAAAATTAACAAAATCTTACATGCTGGGTACTTGCAGCTATCATAAAAATGTCCCACTTATCAGACACCAAACCTTCTCTACTAATGACCTATAAGGATGTAGCTAACACCCACATAATTATTTACAAAAAAACTTATATATTCTTAGACGGTAAAAACAAAGGGAGCCTGAAAGCTTGCTCATTTGTGTCCCCAGCATGGCAAGTTATTTTAGTTCAGATCCAACTCCACCCTATTAGATATTCCAAAATGCTGAGGACTCAAGAATATTGGGATGGTACAGAGGCCATGGACAACTATTCAGCTAAGTCACCCGAGTAAGTAGATGGAGCAATTTTGATTTGGCATTCACGAAAGAATTGAAATATGGAGGAGGGGGAGAATGTAGGGTTGAGTATTTGACACGGTCAAATAAAGTTTGTTCAATTGACCAGTCAGATATCAGCCAGAAATTGTAAAAAAAAAAAAAAAAAAAAAAAAAAAAAAAAAAAAGCCAATAGGTCCAAATAATACACAGAAACACGCAAAGTTTTTCCATTAAGAAATATGTCAGAAAACAATAAAAAGAATCATATTTCTGTTGAGAAAACTACCAAAAATGTAGTTTTTTGTAAAATTGCTATAATCTGTGGCCGGTCAAAAAAAATATTCAGTCAATTGACTTTTCTGTTGACAATATTTGACCGGTCAATTGACCAGCATGCCAACCCTATGAGAAAGTTATGTATAAAGGGAAACCTCAGAAATAGTTATGCTCAAATTAATGTATCTGCTTGTTCTTATTTAAGAGTAAATATATTGTATGTGCACAAACTTGAATAACTTAACATCAAAATAGGCACAATATAGCAGGGCAGCTAGTTTTCTTCAGCAAATGGAGTAAAATCAGCAGTGGTACTGGGCACATCATGCATACATCAGAATACCTTCCTGCAGACTTCTTCAGAAACACTTCTGACTTCTTACAGCTTTACATCAGAGATCAGAATTTCTGCTGGTGTAAATGCTTTACAATGTGTGTCCACTCCACTTTTCCTCCAAAATGAACTGATAATTCTATAGAGTCAACATGTTGCTGTCAAAAGCCCAAGCAAGGAGGGGTGAATTTTAATTAGGTGATAAGAAGATATGGGACATGTCTTGAGTCTGTAGTGGGTAGAAGCAGTCAGTATTGAGGGCGAATCAATACCTTCTGGCAGTCGTTTTCTTGTGGTGTAATGGTAAGATGCCCACAGGAGCAAAACGCTTATGGGACAAAGGTGGAATTGAGTCTGCCTATTGCTAGGCTGCAGGAGATTAGCCTTAAAAACGGCAAAAAAATGGTTACAATCTTTTAAAACTGAAAAATGTAAACCTAAGGCAAGTTTTAAAAACAAACTCCTGCAGCCCTTTGCAGATGCCGACACATATCATCATGGGAGTCACTCTTCTTCTTGTTTTTTTAATCAGGAATTGGTATGCTGAAGTCTAATAGTCACAAAGGCCTAGAAGTAGGAAGAGAATTGAGTCAGTCCTAGAACTCCTTGGAGGCAGGGACTGCAGCATGTGGCAAGAAAAGTAGATACATGGTTCTGACAGAACAAAGATATAACGCTGTACGAATTTATGCTTTGAAATTGGTCCCAGTGCTGCGGAGCTCCTGAAAGTTGTGAGCTTTGAAGAATGAGAGGACTTCTCCTAGAAGAGGACATCAATTCAGATGTCAATAGGCAGGTGTCCAAAAGATCAGAAGCGCGCTGCAGAGAAGACAAGCTGAATGATGTTGAGACTTAGACTTTATTCAGTTCTAGCTAAAGATGATGATTTGATTGATTTATTAATTGATTTGTATCACACTGATGCTTTGTAGGTCCAGCCAAGACTGGAGCTCCATTATGATAGCTACTGCGTTAACATTGTCAGCCAGCTCTTCCACCAAGGAGTTTGCACTGTAGAGAGAAAAAAAAAAAAAGATGCCCAAGGAAAATCAAGAGAGGGTTGCAAGATAAAAAGAGCCAATTTCATTGTCAATGTCCACAGTATGCATCTTTGTCACTGGGCACTACCTCTTGCTCTGTAAGCATAGCAGCTGGCACAATATGCTGTAGCAATTACTTTAAAAAAAAAAAAAAAAGTTAAGGCTCAGAAAGCTGATGGTTGGAAGCCCTCTCACTTTGGTACAGAAGGCATTTTTTAAATTGTGCTTTAAAGCGATCCTGTATCACAGGCACAAAAACTGAACAACGGGCGAATATCTCTAAGAAGCAGAAATGCTAATGGCAAGGAAATTAATTCTGTCTTCATCAGAGCAACTCAAATTCCACTTTTACTTTAACGAGGCTGCATAAACAAATTAATTCTAAATGAAATAGCATCCTGCTGCCAGTTCTTTTGCAGGGCTCCGTTCCACCTTCTGAAGCCTTTCTCTGCCACTTTCTTTGCAAATTCCTTTCAAGAAGGAGAAACTTTACTGCAGTGTAGAAACATCCCGCATAGAAAAGCGTAGGAGAGACCAGCTAATCACTTCGGGTGGGGGGGGCGTTAGGGCATAACCCCCTACTGAGGGTGGTGATCACGAACATCCCTTTGGTGGGAACTGTAGGAGGCAGAGCCACATTATGAGCAGGGTATGCAGTCGTGTGGCAAGAAGATTTGAAGGCTGATTTCTGCAATATGAAAAGGGTAGCATGAGACCTTTTTTCTGGTTTTAGCAAGTTATGGAAGCAGTAGAGACCCTGACCAACTTTGGGAACTCACTGTGTTAGACCCTGAACAGATCGAGATACAAAACCTTCCCTGAAGAGCTTGCTATCTAAGCTTAGCACAGATATCTATTGTTGCTAAGTATTGAGGGAACTGTCTCAGTATTAGTCCCAATAATCTGGAGGCTAGCTGGACTTTGCGTATAAGGGGAGTAAGAAGAGTGGATGTTTAAGTGCAGAGGACTGTGGGATGATGGGGATCACATTTGCATCATTCTCTTCGCCTCGCTTGGAAACCCTGCTGTAGATCTCGGTGCACCAAACGGATCCCCAAACTATGTGTGGATTCTCTGCCTTGCCAAGGGTCCCTCTGTGTCTTTGCCGACCTTGTTCTCTCTCCCCTTCCTCTCTTCTCTCGGGTACATTTGCAGTTGCGTAGCAACAGCACGTTCCCTTATAAAAAAAAATGACTTATTAGACCTAAGAAATTGCATGAAAAGAAACAAATTGCATAAGATCTTAATGAGACCGTAAAGGACTGTGTTTTCTGACTCAGTTTTTACAAACTAATAACAAAGGATGTGCTGGGGGTGGGGAGGAGGGGAGTGAAAATCAGGAAGAATGAATGCCTCTGTGAGACTGCATTCCTGCCTCTCCCTTTCTAGGACTCTCTGCAGTTGCTGGAAAGGTGGAAGGAGAGGATGGGAGAGAGAAGGGCCAAAATGTAAGCACATTGCCCATACTTACAGGAAATCCAGCCAAATATGTAGACAGGAAGAAAATGCAGTCACTTTTGCACACTGTCCTCTCCACCTCCTATTGGGGAAGCCTCGTCTCAGAAGGGATTCTTAGTGCCATACACAGGACAAGCCTGAGATGCCACAACCAGGCAGTGCCATCAGAGGTGGCAGAAAGTAGTTTAGTGTCCAGCCAGAGGGCCCAAGAGGTGCTGGGGGAGCAGCAAAGAAATGACAAGCAGATGACATGGGTCAAAACAAGCTTGCTAGTTTGGTGTCCGTCAGGACAGAAGTGGATGAAATTCAACAGCCTGTGTTATACTGTTAGTGGTCACAACAGTCCTGTCTGACCCTAATATCAGTGATTCTGTGCGTGCATTATAATGTTGCGACATGATGTATAACCTCATCTGCCTGTGGCGAAAGCTATCTCAGACCAGGCTTTTATTTTTTTTGCGTTCATAGATTCCTTCTCATTGCTTCCTGCCTTACCCCATACCAAATCTAGCTCCCTATTTTTATGAATCCGCCTCTTCTCCCGCTTTCCCTCTGAAACCCATCTCTCTGGATCGGTGAGGACATTGTGGGGCCTGCTGGCTGAATGGTATAGGAAGGCTATCGCCATGACCTCTGGCAGGAACAGGACTGACTTCTCTGCAGGCAACAGAGTGATTATGTGGCGAGGCATGCAACCTCCAAAACCTCTGTTTGCCTTGTTCAGGTGAATGTGAGGAAGATGCTTTGCAATCTTTGCATATGGTGCTAACAGGACTAGCGGTGGGGGATATTGAATAAGCAGAGACTGTGGCTGCAGGCGAGGTTGACTGTCATCACCGGAAATTTCCCCCCCCTTAGGGAGGAGCAGGGCTGCAGGCAAGAGTAGGTATTATAAAACAATTGGTCTACTTAATCTTGAGTTGTCCTTCATATGCAGCAGCTAGAGAGGAAAGAGGCAGGCACTCTGGTATAGACCAATAAGTCTGCCCTGGGGATGAGTTTGGGGCAAAGACTTCCCTCCCTCCTCCCACCTTACAGGCATCAGGGAGCCAAGGGAAGAGCAGGTTATACTTTCTCTTCATCCAGCTTGGCTCATATGTCTCCCAACTAAATAAACTGGCTTAATAATAGATATTATGTCACCTCACTGACCTTGCTTCTCCCTTGATCAAATCATTGCACTTTTCCACCCACTCTTTCACCTGGAAAATAGAGATAATGCTTTTCTACTTCTTTGGGATGCTGAGGGGGACGTGTGGTTAATGTATGTAAAAGGCTATTAAAATGGGAGGGAGATACCTGTGCCAAGTATTTACAAATAAATTGAGTTAATGAAGATGGGCTCTGGAGGAATCCATGTCCCTCTTCTGCTTTTAATAATAATCTTACCAAGCTATTCTCTTTCATCTGGAAGGCATGCTTAAATCCTGTTGGAACTGGGGTAAAGTAAGGGATGGAAGGGGGACCAGGAGCCTTTCCTCAGAAACTATATCCCTCCTCGTGCATGGCTACGCTTGGAGAGGTAACACAATCGAGGACCATGGCATCCTCAAAAGGATAAAGCCGCACATTCCCAGATCTCAAACTGCTGGGATTATAAGAAATCATATAGAATGCATATAAAATGAAATGAGAAACTCAAACCAAAGACCTGAACTCTGCTGGAAAGAGATTAAGAACTAGACAGCCCAAAATTGAAAGGCAAGCTTTTGGAAATCAGGATGTGTACAGGTGGGCAAGGTGTCCAAGAATGGGGAAGATTGGAAGTTTCTTGAGTTGCACAGGGATTCAGAAATACATAAAAGGCCTGGGAAGAAAAGTGGGGATAATATAGTGGATCAGAAGGAAAGAAGAAGGGGTCAAATGACAGAAGCACTTTGGGGATGGCTGCAATACCAAAGAAAATGGATTTGAGAAGAAACTTAAGGCCTGCAAAGCAAAGATATGGATTTAACATAGAGGAAGGATGGACATTGTAGAGAAGGGAAATTAGGTGTTCCAGTGCACCGTGACTGAGACTGGGTTTACATCTGAGCCGAGATCAACATCTTGGAAAGCATTAACAGAGCTCCACTTCAGAGCATCGGGAAGTGGCACACAGTTTTTGAGGCACTCTGAAGCTAAGATAACATTATGCAAGGCACAAAACTTCAATTAAAGCTGATCATAAGTAGGATAGAAATATCTTGATATGACTGATAGTGGGGATGGTGTGGTATAAAGAGGGAAGATACTTTACTGAGACACCCACCTTCACTATTATTTCAGCTGCTGACTAAGAATCACCTCTGAGATGATTTTGCCACTGGAATCTAGGCACAAAATGCATTTATCCATGGCACATCCTTCTTCTTTGAAATGCAACATGGTCTTTATACGTCCACCTAAAATGCCTTTATTTCTTCTTGAAGCTTCCAGTAACTGCCCCAATTAAAAAAGAAAAGAAAAAAGTCCTTTAAAATTGCTTAGTGGATGAATGCAGTGCTGCTGAAAGGCAGGTGAAAGACAAAGCTAGATAGTAAAGCTGTATTTAATGGTAGAATATATGCAACATAAACCCTGATAAATTTTCTGCGTTGCCTTGTCATTGAGCTGCACCCATGAATAGGTACCACCTCCCAGGGACAAGCACTAATCTATTCAGATCTATCTGCCTAATCTAACAGCACTGCAATGTTCAGTTCATTCCCTCTGCCCAGGCCTTACCTCAGTGGAGACTGTCAGTGATGGATCGCAAATGTTGTGTCAGTTCGGAGAACTTCCACAGAGACTACAAATTCATCTCATTTGACTGCTGGGCTAGACTGCTAAACTACTTTTAGTGACTTCCAGTTACAGATCCATACAAATCTGTGACCTGTAAGGTGAATGTCTCTATAACCCATTACCAGCTCTCTGAGCCTTCTAGTCCCTCCAGCCCAGATCCTATTTTACTGGGAAAATGTGTTCGACTTATCTTCCGCTGTTTCCAAGATAATGTGACCATGGTCATCAAGGAGAGGGTTGGGGAAATGGGGGAAGATAATCCTTTTTTTGCATAGGGAGATGAGTAGTTCCCTTATTCTTTCAATGAAGAGTTTAGTGCATCTGTGGAGTAAAATCCTGTTTTGCCCTGCATAATCGCAAAGCTCTTTTATTCTTTATATCCATTGGCATTTAGGCACCTTCAGTAATGGATGATGTTTTACCCATGAGGTATATAACTCTCCACTCTCTCCGTGCGGATTCTTAATCTGTTCTCAGAGATTGCCATGCTGTTGTATTTTAACTTGATTTCATAGATTTCATAGACATCAGGGCTGGAAGGGACCTCGGGAGATCACCGAGTCCAGCCCCCTGCCCAAAGGGCAGGAAGTCAGCTGGGGTCATAGGATCCCAGCAAGATAAGCATCCAATTTACTCCTGAAGGTGATTTCTACCTTCCAGCAGCAATAACCTGAGCATAAAATAATCATACTCCTCTTCCTCGAACAGGCATTGGTGGATGGCGGCAGCAGTCCCTTGATATGAGGATGACAGTCTTTCAGTAAATAGGGAAGTCATTGGTGAGTCAATACATGACTGGAGGCTATCTGAGATCCACATGGTTGATTGCAGGTGTGACAAATAGTTCTGGGAAGAAGGAGCAGATCCTGGTAGACATGAAGTTTGGTTTGGGTCCTGATGTCATGTTCACTAAAGATATGATTTTGGAGGTGTCCAAAGGTAGCACTGGCAGATTTTATCCAGCATTGAATGTTGTTGTCCATGTTTACCTTTTGGGAAAGGTGGCTACCCAGTAAGGGAACTGCTCAACATTGTCCAAGGATTGTCCTGTAATAGCAGTGTGTGGAGGAGCAGGTGGTTGGTTTGGTGAGGGTTGATAAAATATCTTGGTTTTTGTGAAGTTGACCACGAGTCTACGGATTTCAGAGGCTTCACAGAAGCAATCAAGAGGGACCTACAGCTCTTCAACTGAGCGAGCACAAATGATGCAATCGTTACTATATTGTAGATCAGTAATAAAGGTGCTGCTTATCTTGCATTTCCAATGTAACACAGAAGAGCATTGTGATTTGAAGACTTGTATAGCTTGGGTTGATCTGCATATTTAGTTTTATCTGTCTCAGGGGACTTGAACCTATGGCTTCTACACCCTAGCAGAATGCCCTAATTGCCAAGCTATGGAGTAAACCGGGGGTGGGCAAAATAGGGCCTTTGGGCCAGATTCAGTCCCTGAACTGCTTGGGTCTGGACCGTGGCTGCCCCCGAAGTGCTCACCCGCTCTTACCATGGCAGTCTGCACCATGTTCCTGCTGGCCTGGGTCCCGGCTAGTGTATGCAGCTTCTGGCAGGGCTGTAGCTATATGGCTCCTGCTGCATTGCTCCGCCCAGCACATGGAGCTCTGGCTCCGGCTCCCAGCCACCTTCCACCCGCTCTGCCTGCTTGGTGCAATGAGCAGCCACCTGTCGGCAGGCAGAGCGGGTGGAAGGTGGCTGGGAGCTGGAGCCAGAGCTGCATGTGCTAGGCAGAAGCTGCCCGGCTGAAACTTCCACCCCACCCGCAGCAGCTGGAGCTGGAGGCAAGGGAAGCAAAACAGCCCTACCAGCCCAGTCCCCAGCCAGTGCATGCAGCTTCAGGTGGGGCTGTTCCTGGTGCAGCTGCAGCCAGCTGGGTGTTGCTGTGCTCCTTTTGCCTACTGGGAACAATGCAAACCTGGCTGGCTGCAGCCAGACTAGAAAGAGCCCTGCCAGGAGCTGCACACTCGCTGGGGTCTGGTCTGGGGCCGGGGTCAGGGCCAGGACTGGGGCCAGCATGTGTGGCTGGGAGCATGACATGGTCTGTTTTGGGTGGGGCTTGGCCCCATGCAGGGAAATTGCTAACCCAGTGATCTCTGCTGCACACACCTTGAGCTCCCCTTCCCTCCCCTCACCACTGCTGGCTTCAAGGAAGCCCAACCCCCACACCCTCTCCACACACCCCCATACACCCCTCCACCCCCACAGGGCAGGGCATACATGCAGCAGATCATGCCTGTCATGCTCCCAAACATGGCTCCCCATGCACTCAAAGCCCCTTTTGGTGAGTTGTTGTGGGGGACAGGGGTTCTGACCCAGCCTGCACAGCTCATCATAACTATGTGACCCTCAGTTCCAAATAATTGCCCACCCCTCACCCTTGAACTAAACTATATCAAAATCATCTTCCAGAAGAAGAACAAGCAAGAGGGAGCTGACTCTGAAGTCTAGGTAGGTGGGCACATCTTGGAAAGTGAGGAGGCCTGGGTTGTGGCCCTAATGCCATATATGCATTTAATACCATTGTTTCATGCGAAATGCACTGTGAACATTGATGTTTCTCTGGAGTCATGCCTATTCTGGATTACTTGTAGGTAATGGGGATGATTTGGTCCAAAGGAATTATGTAGACACAAGTGAGTTGCATCAATAAGGTAATTTGAAAATAAAAATCATCAATAATTTGTAAGGCAGATATATGGCGAGAGACATAACAGGTAAAGTGTAATTTCAAGAGACATTTGACACTAGAGAGAGCAGACTGGTGACTAGGTGGGCTAGGGCCTGCTGAAGGGCCGTACAGGTGTGCCTTTTCTTTCCCCAAAGGAAAGTCTGAGACCTTGAGGTTTCTCCTGTCATTGCACTGGCTTTTTTGTTTTCTTCTCGATGAAGACAGGCATGCATTCCTACCTGGTAGGAACTATGGACCATGTCTTACAAGAGGCCTTCCTGGTATGTAAGAATTGTAATTAGGACAACCACTCCAAAGTTTCCCAAACAGCATATCAGTAGCACTGGGAGGGAGTTTGGAGTAGATGCAGCACCATGTTAGGAAGACTTCTTCTGTTCCCAGTGCTATTCAAACATTTTATTTAAGGTCTCTCTTATGCAAAAAAATAAAAAATAATTAAAAATAATTAAAAGAAGCCTTGGGACCAAGGGCTCCCTCACAGGGCAGTAAATAGCCGTCTAGATGACAAAATGTCAGGTTCCTTTTTACTAGTTCTCCTCTTGCCACTGCAAATCTTTCCCTTTCAGCTGTCCAGTGGACTGGCTGCAACAGAAGCTACCTTTAGCCTTGATTAGTCTGTACCAGGGTTGTTAGGGCATTGTACTGAGATATGAGCCATCAAAACTCATAACTTCTTAGGACAAGGTGATCCTGGAACCCAGGAAGCCCAGGTAAAGAGTGAGCACCTGATATACTAGACTCTTGGGCAAAGGGTGGGCATCAGCACCATATCACAAGCATGTTTCATGTGATACATGTAGATATGCAGCATAAAACTGGAGATGCTTAAGGAGTTCGGGTGGCTTAGTGGAATTCAAGCAGGCAAGGTTGTTTGGGTAGATGTGATATATTTTATTAGAACAACTAAATAGTTGGAAAAGTTATTTGCAATCTTTCAGGCACAAACATACTTTGTCAGGCGTAGGGAGGCTTTGCTGGTGTTATGATGGTATGGTATTATGGTGTTCTTTTCCAAAGTAGAAAAGAAGCTAATTTACAGCAAGCAGGTCTGCGAAAATGCAAATGTGTTGGAGTTTGGAAGACAATGGGAAGAGATAGGAAGGGAGGTAGGGGGGAAGGGATGTAGATGTGTGAAGGAATAAAAGTGGTCAGTTGGAGGCAGGATACCCGGGGTGTTAAAGTCTCACAGTTTCATAGTTGGTAGGGTTGGAAGGGACCTGAGCAGAACGTCAAGTCCGACCCCCTGCCATGGCAGGAAAGAGTACTGGGGTCAAACAACCCCAGCAAGGTGATCATCTATCCTCCTCTTAAAGACCCCCAGGGTAGAAGCCAGCACCACTTCTCTTGGAAGCTGGTTCCAGACCCTAGCTGCCCTGGCCGTGAAGTAGCGACTTCTGATGTCTAATCTGAATTTACCCTCTGCCAGCTTCTGACCATTATTTCTAGTCACTCCTGGTAGTGCTCGGGGGGAACAGGAACTCCCCCATTGCCTGCTGGTCCCCTCTGACTAGCTTGTAACAGGCCACTAGATCCCCCCTCAGCCTTCTCTTGTGGAGGCTGAACATGTTCAGGTCCCATAGCCTCTCCTTGTAGGGCCTGCCCTGCTGCCCCCTGATCATGTGAGTGGCCTCCTCTGGACCCTCTCCATGTTGTCCATGTCCCTCCTGAAGTGCGGCGCCCAGGACTGAGTGCAGTACTCCAGCTGCGGCCTGACCAGTGTCACATAGAGGGGGAGGATCACCTCCTTGGACCTGCTCGAGATGCATCTGTGGATGCATGACAAGGTGCGGTTGGCCTTCCTGACTGCATCCCCACACTGCTGGCCCATGTTCATTTTGGCATCAATGATGACTCCAAGATCCTTTTCTGCCTCTGCACTGATGAGAAGGGCGTTCCCCAGCCTGTAGGTATGGTGCTGGTTCTTCCTCCCCAGGTGCAGCACCTTGCACTTGTCAGTGTTGAAACTCATCTGCCCACCCCTGTAACCTGTCTAGGTCTGATTGCAGCCTATTCCTCCAATTTAGCATACTCAAATCCCCACACATTTCAGTGTCATCAGCAAATTTGAACAGGGTGCTTTTTACCCTCTCATCCAAGTCATTGTAATGTGTCCAAGTCACTGCAGGGTGCTGCACTTAGGCAGTAGAAACCAGCAACACACTTATAGAATGGGGAACTCCCTTCTTTAGAGCACAGAGGCAGAAAGGGATCTTGGAGTCATTACTGACTCCAAGATGAACATGGGCTGACAATGCGAGATCACGGTTGGCAGGGCTAACCGGACCTTGTTGTGCATCCACAGGTGCATCTCAAATAGAGCCAGGGAGTTGATCCTCCCCCTCTATGTGACACTGGTCAGGCCACAGCTGGAGTACTGTGTCCAGTTCTGTGCGCCCCATTTCAGGAGGGATGTGGACAACATTGAAAGGATCCAGAGGAGGGCCACCCGCATGATCTGGGGACAACAGGGCAGACCCTACAATGAGAGACTGCAGGACCTGAACCTGTTCAGCCTTCACAAGAGAAGGCTGAGGGGGGACCTGATGCCTGTCTATAAACTCACTAGGGGGGACCAGAAGGATTTGGGGGAGACACTGTTTCCCCTAGTGCCCCCTGGCATGACAAGGAACAATGGACACAAATTATTGGAGAGTAGGTTTATATTAGACATCTGCAAGAACTACTTCACAGCTAGGGCGGCTAGGAGCTGGAACCAACTTCCTAGGAAAGTGGTGCTGGCTCCTACCCTGGGGATCTTTAAGAAGAGGCTTGATGCCTACCTGGCTGGACTCATTTGAGTCCAGTTTTTTCTCCTGCCCAGGCAGGGGGTCAGACTTGAAGATCTACAAGGTCCCTTCAACCCGACTTCTATGAATCAAGATTCTATATTGAACAGTGCGGGCCCGAGGACCCCACTGCCCACATCCCTCCAAGTTGAAAATGACCCATCCACTACCACCCTCAGGGTGCAGTCCCCCTATTAGATGTCACGCATGTTGTAATGTGTCCTAAATCCAATGTCTATATCAAGACCATGGGTTTTTTTGTATCCAGTAGATTTATGAAGTGAAGTTTGCAAGTTCATCTAGTAAAGTTGTTTTGTAAATTCCCTTTCCTGATTAGAACTGAGAGATCAGAGAGGGAGTGATAGTATTGTGAGAACTGGGCACCCACAAACAGTTGGGTATTTCTGTCTTTGATGCACTTTCGGTGTGCGTTTATTCTGGTATGCAGTTATGTGTTTTTTCCTACATGTATTTTCTCAGGGCATTTGATGCACTGGATGAGATATATTACATTTCTGGAGGGGCAGGTAGAAGATCCAGGGATGGTGTTGGTTCTGTTGTGGGGTGTAGTAATTGTGGGAGTGGTTGAGATGCGTTGGTAAGTTTTACATTTCTTCTCCTGGTATGGTCTGGATCCATTTAGTGCAGCTTGGGTCATAGTGGGGTTTGCTTCTGGTGATGATGTTAGTGAGATTCAGTGCTTGTTGAAAGGCTAAGACAGGTGGTTCTGGAAAAATCCCTTTAAGAGTTAGATCTTCTAGTATGGGTTGCAATTGTTTGAGGATTCTCTGTATAGGTTACAGGGAAGGATGGTATGTCATAATTAATGGCGTGTGCATTTTCTTTTTGTACTGCAGCAAGTCTTCACATGGTATCTGGGTGGCTTTTTCAAAAGTGTGATCCATCTCTCTGGAGGAGTGTCCTTGCTGGGTGAAAGCCCCATTTAAGACTTGTGAAGTGATGATTGTGGGTTTTTCTCCTCAGTACAAATTCAGAGGACTTGGCTGTAAATTACTGCATTTTGGGTATGTTTAGGGTGATAGCTGGTTCTGTGTTGGTATGTATGTTGGTCCATGGGTTTCTTGCCCATGGCGGTTTGTGTGTTACCATTCTAGTGGAATTCAGGCTGTTGTAGATGTTGTTGGTAGTCAGGCTGCTGTAGATTTAACGATGTAAACACATACACCACCCCCCTGCAGAACAGCCACCTTAGATGAACCACTTGAACGTTCAACCAAATACTCAAATGGTGCCAGATTTCCTGCCTTCTACACACAGCACTAAACCTTCAAACAGCTCTCACTTAAATAGCAATAAATACAGATTTTATATATACAGCAATGTTTCTCTTTCTCTTATGTCCTAATCTTGGAAGGAAGCTATTGTCTTTTTGTGCCATCCCTTTTACTGTAGTATAATTTCCTGTATATGGTTTACACCGCCTCATGGAGGAGTCAATGGAATAATAATAATTCTTCAAGTTTCCAAGCACCTCTCTTTGAGTCACCTGGACTGCACATGGAGGAGTGAAAGGTGATGACCCATTGATCCAGTAAACATGAGACAAGCAATGGCCAATTAGAAATTAGTGGACCTTTCTCTAGCTTCTGACTCCCAGTCACGAGCCAAAATAACTGAGCCAGAAAAGGAGGATGAGATCATGAAGAGATCCATCTGAGTCACAATACCTTTTAATGCAGTCCCATTTATGAGTCTCAGCTGTGCTAAAATCAAGCCCTGAGTACATATGGTAGTCCAGAGGACAAGGCTAATCTGTTAACATAGCCAGCAGAGTACCAGAGTATTGCCATTAATTAGAAAAGTGCAGGGGAATTATTTTACAGTATTTCAGCATGTATCACATGCAAACATTAGTGGTGTACATGTCATGTTACACATAAGCTGGCTACATGCCTACATAGAAAATGAAACATAACGTTTCTTTTCCCTTCTCCTGTGCAGGCTATTAGCATCATATATTATAATGAATAAGTGGGGATGGGATGCACAATTCTGTAACTCTAGCTGGCAGAACTGATGTTGTCTACACCACTGACACCAATGCTGGAGGTTCCTGGCTAGAGGGCCTTGTCCCTTTGCTCAGGGTCAGACCAATTGCCATAATTGGGGGTCAGGAAGGAATTTTACCCCATGGTCAGATTAGTATGGACTGTACAGGGGTTTACATTACTCTGTAGCAAAGGGCATAGCCCTCTGCCTGGAAAGTTTTGCGCATAAATTGACAACAGCTCATAGAAGCAGGATGTTGGATGGCTCCCCTGCTTTTCTTGTGGCAGGATCAGGTGCTAGGCCTCTTTTGTGTCAGGTTGATGACAGTCTTATGTAGAGTTTAAACGATGGATTTTATAGGCTGGTTTGGCGCTGAATGCCCCTGCCTCAGGCAGGGGGTTGGACTAGATGACCTCTGAGGCTCCATCCAGCCCTGCTTCTCTATGGTTGTGTGACTCCATGCCACAACAGCTTCATGCTATTACTCAAGTAGGCTAGACGCAAACTTAGGCATGCCCATCCATGCCTCTGATTGCAATGTAGATATATTCCAACCCGGCATAAAATGGGAAGTTAGACACATCTAGATGCAGACAAGAGCACATGACAGTATTCATGAAGCAAAGGAGAAATAGGGAACTAAAAGTGATAACTACAAGCTCTATTTTATTTAGGGCAGATCACAAAGGTGCTATTCCAACCCATTGGAACTGGCCCATTAAGTGTCATCGATCTGTACAGATGTATTTTCCTTTGAATAATAATTAGAGCACCATGTTGGTTGGTTACGACAGAATGGAACCAAAGAGTCATTTCCATTTTCAAGGAACTGCCAAAATACCTGTTTACCACTGAGACCAGAACAACTCCGAAGCAGCTGTTGTGTTCTTGTGGGTAAATAATATGTATTGAAAAATGTATAAACATTTATACATGTTTACCTTCGAGACATAAGCTGGTCTGAAGCAGGCATTTCCCCTGCTGCATGCATAATACATGGTTTGTTTGAAAAACTGCCTAAATACATAAAGGAAGAAAAACCTGTAGGGCACTGTCTATGTACCATGCTGTACCTCTTGTAAGGCAAATATAAGGCTAGTTGAGCCCTATCCTATAGTAAATTTGTGCATTTCAACTTCAAAGTACTATACAAACATTTACTAATGATGCTCAGAGCACCACTATCAGGTTAACAGGAAAAAAACTTCCATCTTTTTTTAATAAAGAGGGCACCAGAATTTTGAAAGTTCCCTACTAACCTGCAAGCCTCCATTTTTCTGTAAGTTATCATGAACATACTACCAAAAGCTCTTCAACCCATTTTTTTTACTAATACTACCAACATCCTCTTTAATACAGTAGGCAGCATCCCAAATGAGAATGCTATCAGGAGAGAGAAAAACATTCACAACTGACTAAATCTACTATTTCATCATTAATTGAACACAAGACAGCGAGTAGATCCAACAAGTAGTAGCATAGATACCTGGCTACCAGGAAGATGATCAGTGACCAATATAAACTGTGCACTTTCCTTGTTAAATGCATACGTGTATCCAGGTTAAAAAAGTAACAAAGAGATCAGATATGTTGCTATATTCAATATTTGAGCTGTCTAGCTGTAAAAGTCAACTCTCCACAACTCTTTCACGATACAGAAAAAATGGTTGATTTGAAAATTAATAATTTCTTCATCGAAGTGTTATTAGTGAGGCTTACACAGTAATTCTAAAACTGTTTATGGTCCATGCTGCTCCAAAGTGAAACCTATTCATATTTGAAACTTAAACATGATGCGTTTTTTTTCTTTGTAACACAAAGAAGCAGAAGAATGGCCATAGTGGAAGTGATCGATAGCTTATTTAATATAGCATCATTCCTCATGCTTTGTACCAAGGCAAAACCCTTGGGCACAGAACGTCTCAGCCCACAAGTGCTCTGCCCACCATTGTACAGAGGCAAGTGGATCCCTTCTGATCTTGGTGGGAGCTCTTTGTGCTGTCTGAGGCATTAGTGTTTAAGTCTAACCCTTTATATAAAGGATCCACTGTAAATCAGCTTGATTCTGTCACTTATTTGTGCTCAGTGACTTATATTGACTTCAATTGAAATGCGATTAGCACATCCATGGTGAGATGGTGTTGCAGAGTATTACCATGATCTGCTCCAATTAGAAAGAGTGGGAAGGAAAAGACTCAAGTGTCTAACTATAAGGTTCCTTATTGAGGAAGAACTACATAAGAACTAATAACACAACAGTTATTTTACTATCATCAGCTCAAGACAAAAAAACATTTGGGAGATGGTTTACAAGATGAGCTCCCTGCAATTATCTTGCATCTTGTTTTCTTGTGCTTTCACAAGCTCAGCAATTTGATCAAGCATATTTCCCTGTCTAACAGTCTATTCACTGCCAACATATCACTGCACTATGTAGAAAAGCCTAATTGAGTCCCTGGTTAATAATTAATGGCACTTTAATTATTAATTGTTGCATTATTGATAAAATGATTATGAGAGGGCATGGCCTTTGTAACAGTAACAGAGCAAATCCTACTACACATTTGTACATGTGTCTCTATTTCTTTGGACATCTTTTTTTTTTTTTCAAATACATAGTGTACTGATTAAGGAATAGTCTTATTAAATGAATACTATTCCAACAGAATGACTGTAAAACAAGATTATCAATATAACTATTCACTGAAAATTACATATATAGTAAAACACTTAACTATTTTCTAACTTTAAAGATACCAGATTCACACAACTTGTTTCATTTAGAGGGATACCGCTGTTTACAAATTGTACATCTGTCCCTCTCTTTTTAAAGACCTGTTAAAATGTATAGCCAGGCATAAGTTAATGGGTTCTGTAGTGGAGTACCTGACTGAGATCCCATCTACTATTTTGTATAAAAAGTCAGATGATTTGATTTAATGGTACTTCCTGGTCTTCCAATGTATGCCTTGGAGTAGACTGACAAATCAGAAAACATTTTATGATGGGATGCCAAGAATACTAGCTACCTCCAAAAAGTCTTTGATCTGCTGTCCCACGGTGTCCCTCTGTGAAATTGAGGGAAGTAGACTGTGAATGACCAGTCTGTAATCTGGCAGGAGACCAGTAGGACCAGATTAATGCAATGGAATGCTTATACAGCAGCTCTAAGAAAAATAAGGTGGGGCAATGTCTAACTTCTGAGTGGGTGTCCCAGGAGGAAGAGACAAATAGCTCCTCTACCATCCCTTTGCAGTCTATGGGGAGACTTCAGAGGCATCTAAGAATGATTCAGATGTATGTGTCTAGGTGTTTTATACAAAGAACAAGGACCAGAGTATGACTGTACAGGGGGATTCAGGAAGTCCAGACGTGATTAGAGGTGGCTGAGTGGGAAATACGAAAACAAAGGGCTCTTTCTGAATCCCCTTGTGGGACTCAGACAGAATTTAGGGCTCCAATCTAACTCATGGCAGTTTTCATAATCTTCCCCTTGCCTCACAGGCCTTCCTGGGTACCTTGGCTGGGGATTTTGGAGGTAGTTGGAGGGGCTGGCAAGGCAAGGTGAGCAAGCTCCATTCACCTCCCTCCTGCTCAGCTCTAGCCATTCAACAGCTGGAAGCTCCAGGCTGGCTTCTCCTGGCTGCTGAATGGCCAGAGCTGAGTGTGTGTGTGTGTTGGGGTGCGGGGAATGGAGCCTCCTCACCTCATAGGCCAACCCAACTCCCCCCAATACTCCAGCTAAGGTAACTGCGGGGAGCCTGTGAGGCAAAGAGACTCCACCCCCCCCCCAACTCTAGCCATTCAGCAGCCAGGGGCTCTCTTCCCTTTCCCCCCTGACAGCCTGGTGGCTGGGACTGGGACTGCCCCTTCATTTAAAAATTCATAGATGTTAGGGTTGGAAGGGACCTCAACATATTATTGAGTCCAACCCACCATCCTAGGCAGGAAAGAGTCCTGGGGTAAGATGACCCCAGCTAGATGCCTATTCAGCCATCCCTTGAAGATCCCCAGGGTAGGGGAAAGCACCACCTCCCTTGGAAACCCATTCCAAATGTTGGCCACCCTTACCGTGAAGTTTTTCCTGATATCTAGCCTAAATCTGCTCTGTCATTTTGTGACCATTGTTACTTACTACCCCAAGAGGCACCCTAGTAAACAAAGCATCTCCGATCTCTTGCTGCGCCCCTCCCCCTTAATGAATTTGTAGGTGGCCAGGAAGTTACCTCTCAGCCTTCTCTTGCAGAGGCTGAAGAGGTCCAGGTCCCTCAGTCTCTTCTCATAGAGCTCATCTTGTAAGCCCTTAACCATATGAGTGGCTCTTCTCTGGACCCTCTCAAGTCTATCAACATCCTTCTTGAAGTACGGCGCCCAAAACTGGACACAGTACTCCAACTGCAGTAGGACCAATGCTGCATGGAAGGGAAGATGCTCAAAAGAAGATTCCACCTCTTTTTTTCTATGTGTCATACATCTGCTGATGCATGATGAAGCGTGGTTAGCTTTGCTGATGATTTTGTCACACTGACAACTCATTTTCATCTTGGAGTCCACTATAACTCCAAGATCCCTTTCCGCTTCTCTGCTGCTGAGAGGGTCACTTCCCAGCCAGTAGATGTAATGGATATTTTTGTGCCCTAGATGCAGCGCTCTGCACTTGTCTTTGCTGTACTGCATCCTAGTGTGTTCTGCCCACTTTTCTAATCTGTCCAGGTCTGTTTCTGTCCAAGTCTGCCTGCAATCGTTCCCTACCCTCTGGAGTGTGCACTTCACCCCACAATTTAGTATCATCCTCAAACTGGGACAGAGTACACTTCACACTCACATCCAAGTCACTGATGAAGACATTGAAGAGTACAGGCCCAAGGACCGAACCCTGCAGGACCCCACTACCCACATCCTTCCAGGTCAATACCAGCCTGTCTGCTACCACTCTCTGGGTGCAACTGCTAAGCAATTAACCCTGGAGGGAACAAAAATTCCCCAAGGTGTTTTGCTTTGGAGTGCTTTAATGTAATACCTGATTTGACCAGGGTTATTTTTTCTCATGGACAGACATTTTAAAAGCACTCTGCAGCTGTGCACTTGTGTTATGACATGGCTGTAAAAGCTTTCAGGGGCCAGATCATATTAAAAACATTACTTCTGTCTGAATCCTTGAGCTACACATTACATGCAACTCTTTACTTTTGATTCACAACTCAGTCACACCTCTGAAACTGCCATAAGTTTTTTACAGACAAGTAATTCAGAATGGTGAAGGTACCCACTGTTTGACCAATAACATCATGGTTAGAGCATTTTCCCAGGACATGGGAGACCTGGGGCTTCAGCTATGTTTATTGTGATAAACATTAAAACCAGATACTCATTTGTGAAAGAGTGTGCCTTTATTTCAAGGCTACAGAACAGAGGATACTTTACGACCCTCCTACTGAGGCTGGGCTACTGGGCAGACAGAAACACAAGAATCCTTGGGCCAAAAGATTAGTGTACACACATGCACGTGCACACACACATGCACAAACTCAAGCACATACACACACCCCACAACCACGACCACTGCCACCACCATCACCGCCTCTTATGCTGGCAACAGGAAAGGAGAGTGTCCTTATCTCTCCCCTTCCATAAGCTAGTGGGTCAAACACTCTTCTGAGTAGCTGAAGCTCCTGGTTCAAAAACCTTAGAGAAGAGAGGTGCAGGAGGGAAGAGAGAGAGGTCCACATCTTGAGCAAATTGAGATCTTGAACAAATACTTTACCCAGGGGTCTATTGGGCAACACCATGCCACCAATTCTGAGCTAGGTTCAATTCTGTCTTTGTGAGTTAGTCAAGGGTTTTCTCCATTTAAGAGTGTGGCCCTCATGGGGACCTAACATAGAGGGCTGATTTGAATCATTCCAGAAATTAAGTTGCAAGTTAGGTGCTAAAGTGTGTGCTTTAATTGTGTCAGGTATCCAGGTTGTAGCCATATTGGTCTTTAAAGAATTTTTTTTTGCTGGTCTTGTTGGTGTAATAAATTATATGATCTCTGCTACGGGTCCTGATTGCTTTAATTGCGTGCATGCCAAAGTGTGGCTATGCAGGGATTCCTGCAGTTGCAAATGGAGACATACAATGGAGTTTTTAGGGTGCTGAGTCACTCCTTAGAGCGTTAGGCATCTAACTACCACCTCAGTTATAATAATGCTGTGCCTCTGAAGCAACTTGAATGTGGCTCGTTGTCCCTAAAAGTTTGGTTTCAAAACTTTGGGACACAAAGTGAAGCTACTCTTTCATTTGGGCTAGGGATGGAATAATACTGTTTTGTTCACAGTTGATATTTCTAAGCATGTTCTCTAGTGAGCTCTTAAGTGTAGCACTACACAGCTCAAGGTTTGTGTACATTTCTTTGTAGATTAATTATTATGGATTTTAAAAAGCAAGGCTCTTGGTGGCCTTGTTCAAAAGCAGTAGAGATTTGTGAACATGGCATATCAAAGGAAAACAAGGAAAGTGAAAATATTTTCTGTAGCAAACGTATTATTATTCTATTACTCTCAGAAAAGGTAATGACAGATTGCCCAAAAGAATGTTAGTCCTAGCCCACTTCTGACAACCTCAAGGTATGGATTAATTTATCAAATAACAAATAAAAAGAATATGGAAGTTCAAGAACCTAAAATAAATAACAGGAGGAGACTGTCAGACTATGAATTTGACTTCAACTGTGGAGCTGCATTTTGAGTAACTTTGAATAACTTTCTTTTTGAAGGAGGCAGCTTTCAATCATTTGACAGGGAGACATTATGAAGTAAACAAGTAATTCAAAATTGAAATGAATTCAGTCAATTGTGATACAGAAAGTACTTATTTATTTATTTATTTTCCAGTCAATGTAAAATGTCATATAGAACAAAAAAATGGCTTATTATTTTATCTGCCTTTGTTTGATCCCTAGAGAAATGAAAATTATGAGATCTCTTTATATCAACTGTAGTTTGTGTTCAGTTGCATTGGCTCCCAGAGATTTTGTTGGCTTTTTGACTTCCATATGTGAAATTCTCATTTACATTCTCAGTTTTTATTGTGGTGGAGAGACAAAGCCTCCATTGCTCCATGGGCATGAGCCTTATTACATTACTGCCTTCACTTTGAAAAGTAAATCAAGAAATTGTCTCAGCAGACATCAAAAAGTCACTAAGCCAGTGGCTAAAACTATTCATTTATGGAAGGATCTTGATTTTCACATTCAAACCCAGATGAATCCAGATGGGGCCAGACCCAGCAAAGAACTATGAAGAAATATTCTTTTATGATCAAAACTGTGCTGTTTTTCAGATTTTCTTTGCTCTACACTTTTTCCCCTCCTTTGCCCTTCTCCCTTGCTTTGCACTCAGTGCTCTGTCTTCAGTTGTCCTCCCTTCTGAATCTCTCTTGCTCCCCCAGGAGTTGAACTAACATGGTTCTTTAATTACACTGACCGTTAGACATTGCATGGGAATGAGGAGGATGTGTTTAGAGCTGAGATTTGGATTGGGTTTCATCCTTGAGAGGATGACCTGGGGGATACAGGTGTGGAGGGAGGGCAGGAGGAGGAAGCATAAGCACACTTCCCACCTTGTGTCCCCACACAGACATCAGGCACAACTATAGCCCCTTCTAGTACTTCTTGGAGCAGAAACAGCCTAAGGAGGGCAGAAGAGGTGCAAAAGGAGAAGAGAGAATTGTCCATACAGTGTACCATTGTAGTCAGTGGATTTAGTTGGATATGCAGCGTGAAGAGTATGGTGACCTTTCCCAAGACCCGGTGAAACACGATCACTCTCCTTGTGTTATAGAGAGCTGCCTACTACCTCTAAAATGGATTCCTGGCTTTGCTACTAATTGTGACGATTAAAAAAAATACCTCATAGTGGTGCAGCATTTATTAATACATGGCATGTAGTATTGAACAGGTAGCATGTCTTGATTTACTACTATATTTATATTAATAATGTTTTTATGTTGGTTGACTCTATTTTTAGTATACTATTTATAGTTCGGTTGCTTTGTTTGAACTTATTTATATTATGGTTGTATGTGTGCTATGTCGTCTTCGGGAGCATGGCATGTTAGCCAGAATCCTTAGGAAACTGAAAATTGAAATTGAAATTAAACTGAAGAAGTCATTGGCAGATAAAGCCCCCTATGAAAATTGAAATTTCAGAGAAATAGCATTTACATTGAGTAGCTTTGCAAAAAATGGACACATTCTCTGCAAAAAAGGCAACAGACATCTTCCATAAATGGGTACATAGTGTTTTAATCTATTTACATATGGTATATCTCTATCCAAGACAAGAAGCTAATTTGATATACATCATTTAGCTGGAGGCAATAAGGAGACTTTTAGCAGAAACAAATATTAGTTCTGTTGCCAGTCTTATTCAGTGGGTCTTTAGCTCTGTAACTGCACTCTCATATTAATTTAGAAGATAATTGAAAGTGCATTTAATAAGATTCATTACCTTTAAGCAGTACATTAGTTGTTATCACTAATAAATAATCTAAAAAGGAAAAGGAGCTCAAAGATGTACCAGTTTTATATCTTCTCCCTTTCCATAAGTGGAAATTTTATTACTGTAATTGAAGACAGTGTAAAATAGACAATACATGATAGTTCTCAGGATGCACCTTTGGGAGACACTTTGGAAGACTACTAAAACCACCGTCTTTCCATTTTAAACCAACCTCCATTAGGGATTAAGATGAGACCATCACAGGGGACCGATTAGCACATATCTGCTTTCTGAAGGATTTCTTTTATCAGCCTTTGAACCATCTGATGCTGCCCACCATTGTACAGAGGAAAGTGGATTAAATATAAAATGGCTACCTAAGTAGATGGATGAAGTGATCACTCGGGTGCTCAGATATTATGGCGTGATGGCTTAGATCTCAGTTGACTGATCAGGAGGACAAACCACTTGGTTTAGGCCCAAACTGGATATAGCCCTAAGTGCACAAAGGCAGGGCTGAGGAGAATTCACGCACTTGGTGCCATAAGGGGGAGAAGAGAAAATATGCCCTCCCTTCCCTCCCCTCCTTTTTACAAGTCATGTGTTTGGATGAAATAGCTCATAGCAGGGTGATGCAGCTGGATCAGAAGTATGATTTCTAAAGGGCTTCAACTGTAGTGTGGCATTACATCACAGGCTGTGGGGCTGGGTTTGTGCCACACTTAACATCCTGGGATAGGGGGTGAGGACTGGTCCTCCTAGGACTACCAAATGCAGATGGTAACTGAGAAGTCAAAAACTGACCTTCTACTTCATTATTTTCCATATCCATTTTGAAAAGGATGCAAATAGATGGCTTTGTAAGTACAACTGTACAGGTGCCTGACATTACTGTGAATAATTCCACTGCCTGCAATGAAATTTCCTACACAAAGACTCTAGCCCCACAGGACAGAAATACTAGACCTGCCACTACCCAAAGAAAAAATAAAGCTCATTCAGTTTACACAGAGGTAGCAATTTCCTGAAGACTGAAGGAACAGAGCATTTTCCTGGTTTTTGAGCTATTATAGATAGCTAGGTCCTTGGCTGAAAGACAGGAGCTACTCTATTTTTTATTGGAGGAATTCTGGGGGGATAGGTTTGTTTGGAGCATGGCCTTCAATTTTAATGGAGATGGACTTCTGGATATATGCAGTGCGATCCAGTATTCTGTTTGGAAGGCTGTTTCCTGGTCACAGGAGGGCAGATGGGGTGGTTGTGTGAGTGAAATTATTTTTCCCGAGTTTTGGGCCACAGTGTGAGTTTATTATACCTCTCCCTTACATGCCTATGTGAAGATCCACTGTAATGGGAAGTGAGATGGAGACATTTTATGAGGGTGGAAGATGTACTGGATTTAGATTAAATTTGGAAACCTGGAATGATATGAAGTAGAGCTTTGAAAAAAAAAGACCCTCTTCGGTTTTGACATGCCTTTGTGACCACTCATTGAAGAACCCATCAGCCAGACAACTTCAAATTATAGCAGAGGACCATGGTATATAATGTGTCCTGCATAACTCTCAGAGAGGCGAGAGCTGCTCCATTTCTCCAGAAAGAGCCCTGAAGTGCAGTACAAGTCTACGGGTGCATATAGGTTGACTGCGTATTTTTGGATGTAACTAGTGTGAGGATGGAGTCATGGTCCTGTCTTCTCTTGAATCCTTTTGGAGGAATTTGCACCCTGGGTGTTGCTAGGTAGGAGCAGAGTTTGTTTTGTGAGGAGTGCATGAACTATCTTTTATCTCTAACCCTGGAGCTTTCCTCCTTATAGTCTGTAGTAATGTGAAGATAAGTCATGCTCTCACCTAGAGCTGACAACTTCAAAAGTAGCCGAGAAAGATTTCCTCAGTAGGCACAAGTCTCTTAAGTCCATGCCACTGAGGGAGTTTCATTTTTACTTCATATTGTCACAGTGGAGAAAAATGAACCCAAATTCCCTCCCAGGCTAATTTTGGATTCTTTGCTCTCTGAAAATGCACCCATCCTGTAGTATTTTAAGTAGTACGTTAATTATGATGTAGCTGATTCAGGTATCCTATCCCTTATTTGATCTGAAGCCATTTTTCTCTTTCAAAAGCAAAAAGCCTAAGCCTTTCCTTCATTGCTTGCATGCTAATTTCCCTGTCGACTTCTTTTCATGACCTCTTGTTTTCCATTTAGTTTCTTTCATATAGAATTCATCAACATCAATCCATATTTTCCTGTTCGTGATTTTATGTCTTTCAATAAACAGTCCCCAGAGACAACTCAGCAGCTCAGCATAAGGTCAGTTTTCATGCAAACTACATGAAAACTTGTACCCACTGTGACTCACCTGGCAAGCGGAGACGGAATCAGCATTCTGCATGGATTAGTAGATGAGCAATGAGTGACTTTTTGACACCTCACTGCAGGAACTTTACAGGAGTCAGGGAGAGTAAATGGAGAAATAAATGCAAATGCTTAGTGGCCAGACCCTCAGCTGGTGTAAAATGACTCATGAAGTGTTCTTATATTAAGCTTTTGCCAGTGCAGGAACTGAAAACTAGGTATCTCTGTTCCCAGGAGTGGGGGAAAGCTGGGGTCCCTTCCCCCAACCATGGCTCCAGCCTCTTGACAGCAGCAGCCTGCAGCTGCTGGCTGGGTTTTGCTGTAGCTGGAGTTGGGGGGAGTGCAAAGACTCACTTTGCAGATGGAGTACTATCTCAGCTGGAGTACTGGGGGGAAACAGGCAGGACCCATGAGGCGAGTGGGCTGTGTTCCACCCTGCCACCCCCACCCCGCTCTGGTCATGGCAAAGCCCAGCTTGCAGCTGCATGCTGCTGCTATTAGGAGACCCAGGTGCAGGATCTGGGAAGAGAGGCCCCCTTACCTGTGGCCCCTATAGCTACCCTGGCTGGAGCATTGCAGGGGAGCTGGACTGGGCCTGTGAGACAAGGGGAAGCTCCCTTCCCCCACATACCACCCAGGCCTCTTGCCAGCTGCAGCATGCAGCTGGCAGCTGGGCTTTGCAAGGGCTGGAGCTGCTGGGGGCGGGGGTGTAGAACAGAGCTCCCTCACATCCTGGGTCCATTCTGCCCTGCCCCAGCTCCAAATCTGGCAAATCCCAGCCAGCAACTGCATGATCCCCCTTCCCTCTCTCCTTTCCTCCTCTGACATCTCCTGGGGGTGGGGATGGGTTGGTGCAAGCATCAGCCCAGCCCAGCTCAGAAAAGGCATGAAAAAGTAACACTTAAGGGGACCGGAACACAATTTCCCTAAGGCACTCAGCTGTATAGCACCTTCAGCTAATAGCTGATTTAT
Organism: Crocodylus siamensis; assembly: GCF_052110815.1. Lineage (NCBI taxonomy): Eukaryota > Metazoa > Chordata > Crocodylia > Crocodylidae > Crocodylus > Crocodylus siamensis. Next base: position 2,955,028 of record NC_143396.1, on the reverse strand, counting down.
CAAGAGTTAATTTTTTACGTGATTGGCCATTTTGAACTCACTCTCCAGCCATAAACATGTGTTATGTTATAGCTGTAGGGCACTTTCAGGAACCAGGCTGCGTGAAAAATGTAACTTGTGTAAATGTGCACACGTTTAAAACCCATCAGTTATCAGAGGGACTTGAAACCAGAGTCTTCATATTGTTATATGCTTCTCCATCTCTCATGTGATAGAAAGGACTGATCCTTGCTTGGTTTTGGAAAGAAAAGGCTCAGGCACCTAACTGCAGAAGAAGGTTTTCCGATGAGTGGAAGGACATGCTATGCTACACTGTTGCCCTGAGAGACCAGTAGCTTAGATGGTTTCCTGCTCAGTGGTTCTGAGCTGTGGATCTCACTGTTGGCTTGGTACTCAACAGTTAGGAAATTCAACATTTGACATGGTGAGGCATATGCTTCCATTGTGGAGCTTGCACTAAAGCCTAAAATACAGTGGCTTCTCTGTGGAAATAAAGTACTTAAATACCTTTAAGGTCTTAGTGCTTCCCATAGGTGAAATGAGACTAATAGAGGTGCCCTTTCTCACATATCCATTGGATGGATAAATACATGAACATTTTTTAATTCTTTAGGTACTGTGGTGATAGAGACTAGGGCTGTGTGAAATTTCTCCAGCTATTTCATTTTAACGCTGTTTCAACTCATTTCGAGGTCAAAACAGCAACACTGAAATGAAGCAAAGGGCTTTGAAAAAGCCTTGAAACAAATTTAGGCTAGTCAAAATGTTTCAAAAACATTTTGGGAGTCAGATGGGCTGACTCCCTGTCCCTGGCCAGATCTAGTGCTGGGGGTGGGAAGTCAGCCCAGCTGGGCTGAATTCCCAGCCCTGACCCAACCTAGTGCTGGGGACAGGGATTTTCAACTAGTGAAACATCAACACAGCCGATCTAGTGAAACACCAAAACAGAGTCAAAACAGCCTCACTGTTGCGATGAAGTAAAATGGAAGATGTGTTTCAAATTGAAATGAAATTCAATACGAAATGCTGTTCAGTCGAAACCTCGAAACTCAAGGCAAAACGGAATGGTGCCTTTTGCACAGCCCTTATAAAGACCTGATAAATACCTGAAAAAATGAGTGTCTGTACTCTTATATGTCTTCTTTCAGGATGCAGGCCCATGAAGAGTGAGGCTTGCCTATGGTGTATGTGGTTGATCATAAGTCAGGCGGCAAAAAATAAACAACTTGTGGTCTGGTGAACATTAATTTGGGATCTAAAATAATCTTTACAGCTGCAATAATTTAGGATGACAGAAATAAAAATAGCAGTGAATTTCTCTTATTTAAACACAGGGAATTTGTTTTGTTAACAGCACCTGTAACAGAGTATGGGGAGGGGAAAGCACATGCAAGAAAATGTAAGGTCCTCAAATTTCGTCAGACAAGGTGCCCCCATTTGTATAAGCACCTAGTCTGAGTGTCAATCTCTATTTAACAAGCGGGCATATGACAAACAAGTTCATGTCATGTTGCAACCTCCATCTGTTGATGTATTATTGCTGGCACCTGTATGAAACAGATCCCTGAGGTGAAAAATAAGATACAATTTTAGACATTTAAATACATTCCAGTGTTCCTTTTTTTTTTCTTTTAGAGGGAGAAAAGGAACAGCTGGTAAAGGAAATGTTTGCTGCAACCTACTCTGAATGGTTTTGGTGCAATAAATAAGTATAGATACTCTTGGGTAGGATACCTGTAATTACCTTCAGTTGATCACTTTTAATTACCCATGCTACAATTAAGTGTTGATTAGATTGTTGGGAGTTAAAAAAAAAGAAGTGTAGGGCTACAAACATTTAAATAAGTGAGATTCCTTTTCCTTTTCCAAAGCCACAGGTTTCTAGTTTATAGGAAATTCTATTTTATTTGCAGTGCATCTAATGAGTAGCTCTACTGCAAAGATCTGACATACACAATCAGAGGATGTGTATAGAAGTTGTTTTTTTCTGCCATTTAAAGTGCTTTATTGCCGTAACTTAACAGAAGTGTATGTCTTTACAGCACTTTAAAATGGTTATAGCACCTTAAATTAACCCTTGTTAAATGAAGTATTAAATGTGAAGTGCTATATTTGACAGCACTTTAGCAACCTACAAGCTCTTTAAGAAACTTTTGTAAGCAGATGAATTTTCTGATCCCAGGGTGCTGAGGAGTGCCCCTTGCTGCCTAATCTGGAAAGTGCAGGGAGACTCAGAGGTTCCCTCCTCCCTCCGCCACTTCTACTGCACTTCTGTCTTTTTGAGAGCACTGTCACTTTATAGTGCTATAAAATAGTGTTCTAAATTACAGTGCTGTAAAAGGTGCACGGAGCACAATCAGGGAGGCCTTCTGCTTCACCTGTGTAATTGTGAAATTCATCTGGACTTTGAATGTGGAGCTAGCACATGGCACAAATGCTCCTGGAAGAGAATCCTATTTTACCATGTGAACCCAAACAGTTCTCCCATTTTTTAATGAGGAATTTTAATTTGTCCCAAAATACCTCTGTCTACAACTTCTTCCTGTGCACGTGCCTCTTGCCCTGTGTCAAACCCCTTTGAGACGGGGCAAGAGACATGTGCGGGAATGAAAAAACGCTCCCTATGCTGTAAACTTGCAGCATGGGGAGAAAATTAGTCCCCTGGATGTCCAGGGGTAAAAAAAAAATGCTCTGCAGAGCAGCACAGGAGTCAGTTCCAGCTGGGCCAGTCCTATGGCAGCAGGACCCAGCGTGGAGTGTGACCAGCCCAGCTGGGCAGCATGAGCAGCCCCAGGGCTGGCAGGACCCAGGTGGGCCTGGCATATGGACCCCGTGCGCCGTGCTGGGTACTGCCACCATGGGACTGGCCCGGCTGAGCGGCAGAGCAGTCCCAGGCTTGGCAGGACCCAGCTGAGCTCAGCACACAGTCCCTGAGATCTGGGAGCTGGCAGCAGCAGGCTCACTCCCACTGCCACTGCAGAAGGTAAGTTATGGGCCCTGGGCGGGGGGGCTGTGGCCCTCCAAGGGGGAGCTGGGGCTCTGCGGTGGGGATTCCATGTGCTATGTTGGGGGGGCGGCTTCACCCTGTGGGGGCCAGGGGGTCTACCCCTCCTGAGCAGCCCCCCCACAAGTTCCCACCCTCAAGTTGCATCACAGTGGGTATATCTCCATGTGAAATTAATGTGAAACAATAAAACTCCACTGCTGATGACTCCAGAGTTTATTGCTCCCAGGCACCACATTTTCATGCAGATTTGGGACCACAACAAATTGAGCTGGGTTGGAGCAGCCCTGGCTGGCAGGGACCCCAGAGTGTAAGCTTGCCAGCCCGGGGCTGCTCAGACCTGGCTCAACATGCGGTAAAGGGGCTGGCTGGTGCACAAGGGTGGCAAGCAGCCCCTACACTGAAGTACCCTCATGCTGTTGTCAGCCTGGTTACCATGTACACACACATTGCTGCACACTAAAGAACTCTGCTACACGCTAGTGCTTGTATTTACAAGTATGAACCTGTGGTGGAATGAATTAGTTTCCTGTGGCCTAATCGGGTTGCATGTGTTGACTCTGAGACTTTACTGTGGATCTAATTAGGCAGCTATGCAGTAAGCATCTCGTGTAGGTGTGCCCAGAGAAGTATAAAAGGACCTAGATGCCTCTGCAGCTGTTGTGTCACGTTCCTGAGCAGAGATAGTAGGGGCAAACTTAATCGCATAGAGTGAAAATGTAGCTTTGAAAGGCATTAGGGATGTACATGCAATTCAGGTCGTTAGGCAAGGTGAAAAACAATGTCACCGTATGACTTAAACACCTAAAAGCCGCATACGTGTCATTTTTGCATTTGAGGCATGAGATGGAATCTTGCCCCGAGCTCTCATTTAAGTAATTTGTATCCATTTCAACTAACAAATTTCAAAAAGCCTAGATTCTCTGATTAGATAGAAAAATAAAAAGAATCACATGTTCTCCCTCTCACCTCTTATGTGATGGTAAATATCTAAAGCCTAAGGAATATCCATATTCATACAGAAAAACACAGTGATCAAATTACAGAGTATAGTAATAACATGAAAGAGCTCTAGGTGTTCACAAGATTTTCTTTCTTTACCAGTAATACTGACACATGCATCCATTGATTTATATATATATAAAATGAATAAAGCTTCACAGACAGAAGACTGCAAGCTGTTATTCTGTGAGCTTCTAAGCACCCTGAATTCCCACCAACATATAAGTAGCATTTTGCACATGACTTCACAGGTTCAGGTTCACCACCCCTTCACACTGATTTTAGAAAAAGCAGCTGAAATAGCAGAAGTGTTTGTTAAATATGAAATATGAGTTCAGTAAAGAGTTCCCTATAGAAGATCCCTTGTAAATAATGTTTTAAAAGGAGTTCTAGGTTATAAAAAATATAACTCAGTGATTGCCCACTTCTAAAACAATATTTTATCAGATCAAATGAGAAGCAACTAAATGACCCCACTATACAGCACCTGGTAAGAGCTACATTCTTCTCTTCAAAACTGCAAGGCAAAAACTGCAGTCCTCTTCTGGGTCCTTAGAGATGTAAGATGGAGTCCAAGATGTCGTAAGTGTCACATATATGACATAATTAACTGGTTAATCCTGCCATGCATTTAGATCAGCCACATGTGTGAAGTAATCATCACACAATGAAAATGCTGTAAAAAGAGCCAATCAATTATAAAGTTAGTGCTTGAAAACGTGTAACAATTCTATAGCTGGTTTCTATTCAGCTTTTATCTGAATGTGTAGCAGGGCCCTTATTCTGAAAATATGCATCAGCTGCCATAGAAGAGATGGATTCCAAGTGTGAAATCAGCATTAAATGAAAAAAACAAAATGCAAGGTATCAGTGAAGCCACAGGATGTTCCTGCCCTTCCCATTAATGCTGGGGTAGAAGTGAGCAACCCATTCTTCACAGAACAGCATTCTGCAGAAGATACTTCAGCTCTACTAAGTATCCTTAACTGTTACAGGAACAAGTGTAAACTTCAGAAAGTTGGGTCCTAGGCCTGGCTGTGCAACTGATCCTGGCCAAATGACCTCTATGTGTCTTGGGTTTTCTAGCCAAAAAAAAAAAAAGAAAAGAAATGGGAATAACGAAGCTTTTGTGAGATGTTGTGATAGATCATGGCAATTAGGATAGGTCCTGCATGATTGGAAAAGGGCAAATATAGTGCTTGTTTTTAAGAAAAGGAAGAACAAGGATGAGGGATCTGTAGATCAGTCAGACTTATCTCAGTCCCTGGAAAAATCATGCAGCAGGTACTCAAGGAATTGATTTCTAAGCACTTGGCAGAGAAGAAGGTGATCAGGAACAGTCAGCACGGATTCAGTGAGGGCAAGTCATGCCTGATCAACCTGCGTACCTTTTGTGATGAGATGACTGGCTTTGTGGATGCAGGGAGAGCAGTTAGCATGATATGTTTTGACTTTAGCAAGGCTTTTGATATGGTCCCCCACAATATTCTCACAAGCAAGCTGAGGAAGTACGGGTTGGATGAATGGACTGTAAGGTGGATAGAAAACTGGCTGGATCTTTGGGCTCAACAGGTAGTAATCAATGGCTCAATGTCTAGTTGGCAGCTGGTATCAAGTGGAGTGCCCATGGGTTGGTCCTGGGCCCAGTTATCTTCATCAATAACCTGGAAGATGGCATAGAGAGCACCCTCAGCAAGTTTGCAGATGACACCAAGCTGGGGGTACTGAGTAGTAGATATGCTGGAGGGTAGGGCTAGGATTCAGAGAGATTTCAACAGACTGGATTTGACCAAAAAAAATCTTCTGAGGTTCAATAAGGACAAATGCAAAGTCCTGTATTTAGGATAGAACAATCTCATGCACCGGTACAGGCTGGGGACTGACTGGCTAAGCAGCAGCTCGGCAGAAATGAACCTAACAGTAAGACGGATATGAGCCTGCAGCATGCCTTCGTTTTGAAGAAGGCTAAGAGTATACTGGTTGCATTACAAGGAGCATTGCCAGTAAATCGAGGGAAGTGTTTGTTCCCCTGTATGCAGACCGGTGAGGCCACATCTGTAGTACTGTGTCCAGTTTTGGGCCCAACACTACAGAAACAAACATATTGGAGACAGCCCAGCTTACTGAGTCTGGAGAAGAGAAGACTGAGAGGGGATTTTATAGCAGCCTTCATGTCCCTGGACGGTGGTTCCAAAGAGGATGGAGCTGGACTGTTCTGAGTGGTGGCAGATGACAGAACAAGGACTAATGGTGTCCAGATGTAGCAAGGGAAGTTTGGGTTAGATATTAGGAAAAATGTTCTCATGAGTAAAACACTGGACCAGGTTATCCAGAGAGGTTATGTAATCTCCATCCTTGGAGGTTTTTAAGACCCAGCTACATCCTTGGCTGAGATGATCTGGTTGTGGATGGTCCTGCTTTGACCAGGGGGCTGGATTAGATGTGACCTCCTGAGGTCCCTTCGGACCCTAATTTTCTAAGATGTTGCAAATAAGTTATTAAGTTACAGGTGTAATTAGTACTGAATGGACCCTACTTTCTATCCAAATGTGATGGCATCAGTTCTTCTACCTATCAGATGGTACAAGTCCAGCGAGCAGGATTTCCCTATCTCTAAAATGTCCCAAAGGAAATGCTGGGATATGACAGAGACCTCTCTTCCTTTACCCTGAGATGTATACTGCTTTTCTGTGTTTGTATGGCATATAACACAGTTGTGTCAGGGTGCTTGAGTGGGCTTCCGTGGTACTACTGCAATGCAAATATATTCATCTTATTAATATTCAAATATGTCTTAGTAATTCAGTAGCCCTTTAGTCCTGTGTAAAACATACATTTTCTCCTGGAAAATCACTGGCCTGTTTCTGACTTCAGCCTAACTTCACTAACCAACTCTCTTTTCCTGCCTTCCTGTATGAGGAGTAACAAGAGTCATAAAACCCTCAGAGGAAATGTAGTCAGTCATTGAACAGAAGTTCTGTTCACCTATTTTAAAATCTAAGCAGAAGGGTAGAAAAATAAAGTTTCACATCAAAAAGGCTCTGAATGAGCGTCTTGTCAAGACGTGTGCATTTGTCGTCAGCTTTTGGAAAGAATTTCGCAAAGAGCGGAGTAATGATATCAACAACTCAGTGAAAAGCCAAAGATTTGAATACATTTGCATATAGAATGATGTGGAATATGATATTTAAATAAAATATAGAGGCAAAGTGTAGACCTTTATTTGTACCATAAAATCTCATTACATCATAATGCAGAAGAAGATGGGTTAGGCCATCTGCCAGTTCAGAACTATTCCCCATTATTCAGTCATTCACAAGAAGCTGTGTCCAGTCTATCTCTGAACAATTCCAGTACCTGGTAGTATATTTTTCTATCCCTTTAGAAACTAATTATGTATTGTTCTATTTATGTGAGAAACTTAGCTACTTCTCTAATGTTTGATATATCAGCTATATCGATACTGATGATAAAAAGAAATTCCCAGAAAAGCCAGGTTAAAATGGAATTAAGATTGAGAGTACTATTTCATGGGCAGGGATGGCTGAAACAACTACTATTTATATTGACTGGCATTTCTTATTTCAAGACTCTGTTTTCCATTTGTTTCATAACTTTCTCAAATCGTAGGCATTTGGACTAAAAGTTTGCGCAATAAGTACCTGCCTTGGGGTGATTTTTTTATTTTGTGTTTTTGGAGAGGTGGAAGGAGGGAGGAAATTTTAGCCTCCCTCTTCAAAAAGTCAGTAAAAAAAATTATGTGATCTTTGCTTTAAAACACATACCAGTGCCCACATGCTTTGAAGTAGGGCCTTGAAATTTGGCAAAGGGTGCCCTTGTGTCAGGAATGTCTCTTCAGCTTCCCAAATGTGGCTGAGTTACTAGCCTTTTAAAAACTGCAACTTGCACAAGTCCGGTGTAGACTCAGACAGCGCAACAGCTAATATTTCTGAATCTTTCACCCTAGAGCATGCTCAGGCCTATCAATGCTTTGGGATCCAGATTCAAATAGGTAAGTGGTAAGAATTTATATTCCTTCTTTGTGTGATTGTGTGGTTCAGCGTACTCCTGCCTAAAGGTTTTGGCACATGTGCAGTCCTAGACATTCTAGTATGTAGGTATTCTAGATTGTGCACATGACCGGAAGGACTACCGTTTTGCTTATAAGAATGTGTATCTTAGCTACAAAATTGATATACACATAGTAGTTCCCCCTGTGCTTGATTAATTAAGGATAGTGTGAATACACCCAGTGGAGGAGGATTCCACCTTTTTGCCCAACTCAGTTGGTTGGTTACAACATTCACCTAGAAGGTGTGTAATCTGGATTATAGGCTTGCCTCAGTCTGTGATTTGAACCTATATCTCTTACTTCACAGGCAGGTGTCTACCACCAGGCTAGAGATAGATCCTAGTGGGTTTTTTAATATGGGAGTCAATCTGTTGACTAGCCAAGGGATAGAGCTTTTTTCTCCCCTCCCTCCACCTTTAGAAGTCTTCATTAATATTATTTTTTCCCTATGGCAAGATCCAAAGATAAATTATTACTCTTTAATTTGCTGAGATGGATTGGCAGATACTGACATCAATGCAGGCTTTTCCCCTTTTCCTTAGGGCGTTCTTCTTCTATTAGAGGTAGTAGTTGTATAAACTGGTCTTTAGGTTAAAGGGTCTACTACTATGGATGTTTCCTCTGGTACATGCCAAATTTTTTAAAAATATAAAAACCCACCCACACATCAGATATTGCTGAAATCTCTGAATCCTCAGTGGAAGAGGTTTTTAATTAAGGGCATAAGGTATGCTTCCATGGTAAAAGCCAAGGCAAGCAAATACACACTTAACTGTCACTAGGAGCAAGTGACCACTTGAGGTTTTGTTTCCACTGAGTGCGTCACTATAGGGTGATGGTGTTTGCCCAGGTTTGCTTAACTCTGCCACCTCAGAGTGCGGTAGCAGGAGATGTCATGACTCACTGCCCTTCATCTCTTTCTTCAGCCAGCCTTCCAGAAGGCCTTAGTTTAAGAAACCCGGGGCACAAAAGCAACCCATAAAGTCCCTGGAGAGTTTTAGCCCTGCAACTTCTACCCCTCCCTGCCCTTCATAGGGTCTCTCAAATCTACAACAAGCGTTGGGGGAGATGTTCCTTCACCCATCGGGAGCCCAGCTGACTCCTTCTTCCTGGCACAACTGCAGAGAGGGATGCCAGAACAAACTGGCGGGGCAAGTTCCCAAGACATACTTTTCCCCTTGGAGAGCTTGCCCTTTGAACCTGAAGCAGGTCATGTGGCACGGCCATTTCTATTGACTGATATTGCCTGTTGATTGGTGGAAGTAACATCAGGGGCCTCAGAGAGATCTCAGAATGGTTTTGTTGGATGAGTTACATGGCAAGAATTTCCCCAAGACGTTTAGTCCTACCCAAGCCTCATCAGACACGTTGGAGTTTGACAGATGTGACGAGCCTCTGAGTTTAGTTGAATTTTCTAGCACTTTTTCCATGTTCTAGAAACTTCATCTGATTCTTTCTAAATGCACGTGCCTCATTCTGAGGGAGGCCAATCTGCTGAATGAATCTCAGAAAAACAGGTAATCACTGATCTCATGTACATTGTCTCTCTCCTGTAAACCTAGATTGCATTTGCATGGCAAACAATAGCAGAAAACTCTGTCGCAAGCTGAGAGATTCCCTTTTGTAAATGTTTTGCTACTGAAGATGCACAGAATGGAGCTTGGCTGTAACAGGACATACAAATAGGGTGATGAGCATAGTAAGTCAGGGATGTCAAACTGATTTGGCCCACTGGGCTAGATAAGTGACATGTCAGTCCATAGGCTGGCTGAGTGCTATGGGCCAGTCTGTAGGTTGAATCAGGCTAGGAGACTGGTCCAAGGCACTGGATCTAGTGCACAGGGCTGGTCTGGTGAGGGCACCATGAGTGTGCAGGATCAATGTTGTGTCTCACATGTATGCTAGAATGGGTTTGTGCTACACGAAGTGTGCACTGTGGGCAGCATGTGAGAGACACCCTTGTGCTCCATGTGCAGCCAGAAGTGGCCCCAAGTGCCCCACGCAGCACGCATCAGATCCAGCCCCGTGTGCTGCATACAGCTCTGGTCCAGCATGTGGCTCATTCATTGCGTGGCTCCCGTCCAAGACCCACGTGCCACACTGCAGACTGGACGATAGGGCTTTGTGAACCAGATCTGACCTGTTGGACATATCTTGGACAGCCCCTTAGCACTGGTCATAAACTCCTAGAAGGTTTCAGGCTGGATATAAGGAAAAACGTTTTTACGGTTCATGTGACCAGACTCTGGAACAGACTCCCAGCAGGGGTGATGCAGACACGTAACCTGGAGATCTTCAAAAGGAGACTGGATGCATACTTTGCTGGAGCGATTTGACCCCAAAAGTCTTTCCTGCCCAGAGAAGCAGGGCTGGACCCAATGATCTCATGAGGTCCTTTCCAGCCCTAAACTTCTGTGAATCTGTGAAATTATATAAATTCTTTAGCTGCTGAGGGATTTGGCAGAATCCTGTTATATCAAATGGCTTTGAAAAAAATGTGGCCTCTGGTAATTGAGCTAATATCTCATCAATTGTATTAAGCACATTTATTCTCTGAGCACACTTTTATTCAGATGATTAAGGTCCATGCACAAGAGGTTTCCATTGGACTGTTACCATTATTGCCATTACTGTTGCTGAATACCAGTGCATGGCTTCTTCCATCTGGGAGATAACCCCACAACTACACTCATGTATTATTGTTTTACTTTCCCTAGAAAAGATACAGGGACACAGCATGAAGCCTTGTGGGGACAAAGGGAGTTGCTGATGACACCAGTTTTATATTTTCCTGGCAGCTTTCCTAACCCTGTGAAGATATGTGGCTACAGCTCCTGTATTAGTTTGCTTTTTGCCATTGATGCATTCCAGTTCCTCTGCTAAGTGTAGACATTTTATAGCTTGTAGCCCTACTTGGGAGTTGTTAGTCTTTGTATTGTGTACATATTTTTTGGAAGCACTTCCCTTTCTTTCTCTAGTTTTCTAAGGAACTGGCAACAAATCTTCAATGTAGTGTCACCGATCCCATGCGGTATCTGCTAAAGCTTTGCAGATCTCCATTCTGGGATAAATGATAATCTGTTTTGGGACAGCTAAAAATGACTGCTTCAATAGCAATTTAGTTTGAGGGTTCAGCAGTTAGATTCATGGTTATATACTATGGTGCTGTCCATTTTATTAAGCGGACTCATAGAGATATGAGTCCTTTTCGGGTTATATCCTACACTCTGGGTGTGTGTCTACACAAAATGCCAAACGCACAGTAGACTAATTCTACTGCGCATTAGTGCATCACAGCAAAAGCATCAGAAAAAACCTGTGCACTGCTCTTCAGTAGCACCAGTTACAGCATGTTAATGAACGGTGACCTGCATGCATTTGCAAAGGGCCTTTCTTATGGTATCTGCTACCTTTTTCTTTTTTTGTGGGATACCATCACCTGCTGTGGCTTGGTGGTTTGATGCATCTTCCATGATTTTCTATTCAAGAGCTTGTTGTCTCATGCTAATTGTGCTCTATGGTGCACTGTTCTTAAGTTAGAAATTTGTTCCAGCCACTCCCTTCACTTTCCTCATTATTACATCCATATTCTTGGATGCAGCCTCCCTTTTGCTGCTAGCCTATACATTGCAGTGCTGTTGGTTCATAGCTTCTCGTATCCTCACTTTTGCTATGGCTTTTATGAGCATGCATCCAGGTTCACAGGGAGCTGCACTAATAAATTAGTGTTTCTTTTGCCAAAAAAAAAAAAAAAAATCCTAGCTCTTACAATTTTTCTTTTCATAGTCCATATTTGCCATGTTCAGCAAGTCTGTGTACTGTGGTAATAAAAGCTTCAGCTGTTTCTCTTTGCTCCTGGCACCCTCTATTATTTTTCACCCTTTCATATATATTTTTCTACCTGTCTATGAAATGGGAACCCAAAGCCTCTTACACTTACTTCTTTTTTTTTCCTCTTCTCCTCAGTGAGCTATAGGGCAGGTAGGCCCATTGCAAATAACATAGCATTTTCCTGATATACGTGTGCTTTCTGTTTGATCTATATGGTATCACTCAGAGTGTAATTCAAAGATTCAGAGAGCCCTGCTGCCTGGAAATAGCCATTTGTATTTTGAGTTTAGTAGCATCCCTGAGATAGACGTGTAAAAACAGCATCAACCTTTTCTGTTAGAGTTCTCACCAGCTTTTTCCTGGATTTTTCTTTTCCACACATTCACCCCCATGTTCATCTGAGATTCTCATTTCTTTTCTTTCTTTATTATTTAGAAAGGGGATCATCCAATTCTGAGAATATGTAGTATGGCAAAAGTTTATAAAAAAAAAAAGGGAACAGCATTTCAGCTGCAACTACTGAACTTTCTTTCATGACATTCCCCCATTTGTTATGTCCCCTAGTTCCACACAACACATCCTGGTTCTCTCTGAAAACTGTGGAGGACCAAGGATGTAAAAATGGGGTAACCTCCATAGCAATTATCTTCATATTACAGCTCCTCACTGGATTTGACAATATGTATTTCCTATTTTTCTACCACCTTTCCATTGTAATATGCTTCAAGAACCACCTTGTATAGCAGTGTCCTTCCTCACCTCATCTTTTCTTCTTTCCCCTGGTCTTCTCCATATACACCCATATGTTCTCAATGGGCATGCCTAGCATGTATTTATGCCAGTTTAAATTTACTGCACAGTAATTTACTGCTCAGTAAGTGGGAATAGGCTGGCGTTTACACATGCAGGTGTTAAAGCCAATTATTGCTGTGTGTGGATTGTCTTGGGACTAAAGTTAGTCCCAAGTCAGTCCACACACACAGTGTTACTGCGCAGTAAGATGTCTACTTGTGTACTACTGTGCAGTAATTAATTGGACGTAAATTAGATACCCGCATGGTACAAGTATCAAATTTATGCTCAAGATGGCATAAGTCACCATATTTACTAAGTAGTATGGGCATGCATGTGTAGACACATGTCTGTACTGTACAGTAATTTTGGCTACTGCACAGTAAATGATCATGTGTAGATGTCCCAATAAGTACCATCAGCTCTCTATGAGGGATCGTGTGCTTGTGAATTTTTTTCACGTGTCGAAACCACCATGGCTTTATTTTTCTTTTTGGATCTTCAAGGTTGCCTGATTTAACATTTCATAGATTTCATAGACATTAGGGCTGGAAGGGACCTTGGAAGATCATCAAGTCCAGCCCCCAGCCCAAAGGGCAGGAAGTCAGCTGGGGTCATAGGATAAACAAGATAAACATCCAATTTGATCTTGAAGGTGTTCAATGTAGGTGCTTGAACCACCTCTGATGGCAGGCTGTTCCAGACCTTGGGGGCTTGGACAGTATAGAAATTCTTCCTTATGTCCAGCCTGAAAAGGTCTTGTAGTAGTTTATGACCATTCCACCTCGTCATCCTTTGGGACGCTGTGGTGGACAAACATTCCCCCAGAAACTAGTAGTCACCCCTGAAAAACTTATAGGTGGCCATCAGATCACCCCTGAGCTGGAGCTTTTCCAGGCTAAAGAGCCCCATGGCTCTAAGCCTGTTGTTGTAAAATCTGTTTTCCTGACCTCTGATCATGAACATGGCTTTTCTCTTGACTCTCTCAAGCTTGTCCACATCTTTTTTGAATTGTGGAGCCCAAAACTGGACATAGTACTCCAGCTGTGGCCTCCCCAAGGCCAAGTACAAGGGGAGAATGATGTCCTGGGATTTGCTTGAGAACCATCTATGAATGCAAGCCAGCGTTCTGGTCGCTTCTGTAGCCGCAGCATCGCATTGCAGGCTCATGTTCATCTTGTGGTCAATGATGACCCCCGAGTCTCTTTCTTCTGTAGTGCTAGCCAGTGTAGCACTGCCGAGCCTATAAGGATGCTGCAGGTTTTGCCTCCCAAGGTGGAGAACCTTGCATTTTTCAGTGTTAAACACCATCAGGTTCTTGTCCACCCATTTGCTGAGCCTGTCCAGGTCAGTGTGGATTGCCCACCTGTCTTCAGGTATGGATGCTTTGTCCCAGAATTTGGTGTCATTGACGAACTTGGCCAGTCCACTTCTGACTCCAATGTCCACATCATTAATGAAGATGTTGAGCAGTATGGGTCCAAGGAAAGAGCCTTATGGGACCCTGCTCATCACAGGACACCACAATGAGTGACTTCCGTTAATTACTACCCTCTGGGACTGACCATAGAGCCAGTTTCCCAGCCAGTGGAGTGTAGTGGACCCAAGGCCACAATTGGCCAGTTTCGCCAAGAGGAGATCATGGGATACCAGATTGAAGGCTTTTTTGAAGTCAAGATATATAACATCAATCTCTTCTCCCATGTCCAGGTGATAGGTCACCTGGTCGTAGAAGAAAATGAGATGGGTCAAACAAGACCTACCTGCAACAAAGCCATGCTGGCTATCCCTAAGGATGTTGGCATCGGCCAGTCCATAAAGGATGGCCTCTTTAATAAACTTTTCTAAGACCTTCCCCAGGATAGAAGTCAGGCTGATGGGCCTATAGTTAGCCGAATCCACTTTACTCCCTTTCTTGAAAATAGGCACCACACTGGCCTTCTTCCAGTCTTCAGGCACTATACTAGAGTGCCAGGAGTTTTCAAAGATCTATGCCAGAGGCTGGGCTATGATGCTCGCCAGCTCCTTGTGTACCCTGGGGTGTAGATTGTCGGGGCCGGTTGACTTGAAGGTATCCAGCCTCTCAAGATGTTCCTTCACGAGGTCAGCATTAATGGAGGGCAGGAGAACTCCCCCACCTGGACCTCCCTGTCTCGTGATGAGCATGGGCATCCCATGGAACTAATGAAAGACCGACGCAAAGTACCTATTTAATAGGTTGGCTTTTTCCTAGGCGTCAGTTGTTGGTTGACCCAACCAGTTCAGCAGGGGTCCAATGTTGCTCTTGCTTTTCTTCCGGCTCCCCACATATCTGAAAAAGGACTTTTTGTTGTCCTTGATGCTTGAATCTAGTTGGAGTTCAGTTGCAGCCTTGGCTTTCCTGGTTTGCTCCCTGCAGGACCGGACCAGTGCAGAATAATCCTCCTTGGAGGTGAATCCCATCCTCAATCCTTTGTAAGCTTTCCTTTTTAGCCGCAGGAGGTCCGCTAGGTCCCTGGAGAGCCAGGGGGGCTGCTGTGCCTTCTTGCTGACTTTCCTCCGTGTTGGAATAGATTTAGTTTGTGCATTGAGGATCGCTTCCTTGAGAAGCAACCATTCTTCTTGAACTCCCCTCTCCCTGGGGTCATGGTCCCTTAGGGCCTCACTGACAAGCCTTCTGAGCTTGTCAAAGTCAGCTTTCCTGAAGTCAAGGACTTCCGTGTTGCTGACTGACTTGCCAGCTTTATGGTGGATGGTGAAGGTGATCAGCTTGTGGTCGCTGTCACCCAACTTCCCATTAATCACTAAGTTGCCGATTAGGTCATCCCCAGTAGCCAGTACCAGGTTGAGCAGCGCTTCACCTCTTGTTGGCCCATAGACTTCTTGAGTCAGGTAGAGGTCATCCACGCACAAGAGGAAGCTTTGCGAATGCTTGGATTTTGCTGAGTGATCCTCCCACGAGATGTCCAAGTAATTGAAATCACCCATGATAGCCATGGTCCTGGAGCATGCAGCCTCAGCCAGTTCCCAGGCAAACTTTTTGTCAAACTCTTGACTTTGGATGGGAGGTCTGTAGTAGGCTCCCACCACTGTGTCCCCTGTGCTGTGTTCCCCATAGATTTTAACTCAGAGGGTCACCAGTCATTCACCCTGGTCACCAACATCAGCTTGCAGGGATGCGTAGCTTTCCTTAACATAGAGAGCTACACCCCTACCCCTTTTATCTACATGATCCCTACTGTACAGGGTATATACCCAAGGTCTAGTCATGGGTGGATTCTGACCAGGTCTCCATTATCCCTATGACATCGTAATTATTTGCTTTAAGCAGGAGGACAAGTTCCTCCTGCTTGTTCCCCAAGCTCCTGGCATTTGTGTACAGGCAGGCAAGTGTGCCCTTGGGGGCTCTTGCCTTACCCACAGATTGTGCCAGGGCTGGGGCAGGGGTGGGCTCCTTTACGTGCCTTGGCCTGCTGGCTTTGCAAGTGTTGCTCAGCGGGCCAGCAGTGATGGAAGTCCCCTAGCAGGCTTAGTTTAAAGCCCGGTGGAGCAGGTCAGCCAGTCTGGCTGAGAAGAGCCTCCTCCCCAGGGGAGAGTTGGAGGCCATCTCTTCCCAGCAGCTCGCTGCCTCTCTCGCCAAAGGGCGGGCTGTGGCCATGGAAGCCAAAGCCTTCCCGATGACACCAGCAACATAGTCTTTGGTTCACTACCTGGATCCTCCTCTCCCTCCTCCGCCCATACCCCGAGACTGGGAGGATCAACAAGAACACCACCTGTGCCCCCAGACCCTTTAGCCCACCTCTCAAATCCCTGTAGCGCCTCATGACTCAGCTGGGAGTGCTCTGAGCCGTGTCATTGGTGCCCATGACATGCTTCATGTGAATTGAAACATCCTTCAATTGATCTTAAATTCACAGAAATTTCCCTTTAAAAAACTCATTTCTTCAGCTGGCAACTGGCTGAAATCCTTCTTCATTAAAACCCAAGTCTCTGACGCATACAATGCAATCAGGATGTAATAAGCCTTGTACATCACTAACTTAACTTCCCTAGGGACATGTCTGTTCTATGCCAAATCATTAACACTTTTATAAAAATTCCTTGGGAGCTGCAATGTTCTTTTAATTTCTTCTCCAGTCCTTCCATCGCTTTTGATCAATGAGCCAAAATGTACAAATCTAGTCCCTACATTTAGCTTTTCTCTTCTTAAGGTAACTTTTCCAACCGTGGGGTGCTTTGTCCTAGGTAGAAAAACACTGTTTTACTCTCTTCAGTGAACTTTGACCCAAATCTTTCCTTCAGGTTCCATGTGCCAAAGTGGTATTGAGCTTCCTCCATGTTTCCACCCCAAAGCATCATTGTCAGTAAACATGTCTTTCATTTTTCTCCCCTATCCTCTCTATCGCCTTTCAAAGATCTCTTCCCATGAACACATCAAAACCAAGTGTCTTGCTTCAGACCATGCTCCACATGAAATCCTTCCATCTTCCCCTAACTTGTCAGCACACAACATTCATTCACTGAAAACATTCTTTTAATCCAATCCGCATAAGCCTTATTCACATTTAACCTTTCCAGCTTTTCCCATAACTCTTTCTAGCTGTTTCTTGCAGTACACTATCATAAGCTTTCTCAATATCTGTGAAGGTGAGGATAACTCTTGTTATACTCCCAGCTCCTTTCTATCAGCTGTCTTGTAGGAAATATGAAGACTGTTATTGATCTCTTCCTCTGGAACCTATGCTGTTCGCTCAATCTTCTTTTGAATCCATCCAAACATAACCTGCTTCAATATCCTGGCTCAGTGACCCATAAATGTTATTCCCCAATAGTTTTATACTTTTATCCCTTCTCTTTCAGATATGTGCCACAATTCTGTTATTTCAGTCATCTGGTAACTCCTTATCTTGCCCGCTAGTTTTGAATACTCTGTGTAGCCTTTATATCCACATTTCTTATATCCATCATCACCTCCTTGAACACTACTGCTGTTCCTTTTCTCTTCTTTCCAATTGCTCTTCCCACTTCATCCACTTCCAAATCTTCATCCTGCTCTAGTTTGCTGACACTTTATAGCTCTCACTTGCTGTCTTTTATTGTTATTCTTTTGCCAGGGTCTTTTACATTTGCTGTATGTTCAAAATATTCCTTTCACACTCTCTTAATCACAACTGGTATAGCAGCCAATGTCTGATTTTTATCTGGAATAACTCCAGACTATTCTTTCCTTGATTTCTTGTTTTTAACTAACTTATAGTGTATCCTGTTTGAGATTCCCGTGAACTCTTTTGTGCTTTTCCCTTTTTACTAGATGTTGTCTTCTGTTTATTTTGACTATAGTCAATTTTATTTTCAATCTGATTTTGTGCCATGCCTATCCCATGCTGTCCATGCCTATCCCCCCCCCCGACAGTGCTTTTGATTCTTGTTGTCCTTCTACAGGATTTCCTTCTAATTTCTAACTTCATTTGTTTTGTCTGTTTTAAAAATGCCTGTTTGAGGTAATTCCATTCTACCGCTGCTGTCCTTAATTTACCCTTGGGAAGCTTATTTGCAATTCTTTCTTGGAAGTTACTGTGCAGTATAATTTCCACATTTTCAATGTTCTTGTTTTCCTGTTCACGTTAATCTTAGTATTGTGTTTGAAATCAGGAGAAATAAATCTGTGATCTATGTTTAAACCCATACTGGAGGCCACCTTCACATTTTTCATAAGTTTTGCCCACTCATTATCTCGTGCTTATGCAATCATTTCTGGACAAACTTACCTCACACCATCACATTATTAAATGGCTCTTTTTGTTTTCTAAACCAGCCATTTCTGAAAAACCTATTCCTTTGAGATCAATTACACACCCTCTTTATTTCTATTCCCATCTCAGTTGGATCCTAAAACTTTTTTCATATTCTGATCTGTTTATCTCAACTCATGTATTGAAGTTATGCCTGAAATGATCCATTCTGCAATTCTCATTCTCAGTCTTTTTAAGCCCTTTTTTACATCTCAGATAGAAACACAGAGGCTAAATGAAATTTGTATTTACAATATCATGTTTGCTAATGAGAACATTGGGAACTTATAGATGTGCTCTGGGAGTGGAGGGGAGGGGCTCTTTAATTAGAGTGGCTCCAGGAGCTGCTCTGATTGAAACACCGAGAGTGTCACATGTATCAATGCCCCCATGTTGAAACATAGTGGCAGGGGCATTTTCACTAAAGCTCATCAAATGAGCTTTAGTTAAAGCTCTTCCACCACTACTTTTCAGTGCAGGGACATTGATAATTGTGACTCTGGAGTCTGCTGGAGCGCGGTAATAACCATGCTCCAGCAGACTCAATTAATCAAGTCTGTTCCAACATGCTGTAATTACAGTACAATGGAGCATCCTCACTGAACAAGTATAGGTGCCCACTCTGTCTAGATCTGGTGTACACAATTCAAGACATCTTCAAAACTATGGTCAAATTTGTCAAAGGTTTAAAGAACAACAGCTCACCAAAACTCCCTAAGTGGCTCTTCCCCAGGCCCTGGCCCCCCACTGGCATCACTCAGCAATGCTGGGATGTCCGTGAAGACCAACCGGGGACCCACATGGGCAAGGCATGCTTGGCTAGACCAATGGGATGGGGCTGTGGGCTGGCAGAGGGGCTGGGGCTAGGGTCAGGGATGGGACTGGGACAGTGACAATGGGGCAGTGACACCATGTGGCTGGGGCCTAGGCCTGCAGCAGAGCCATGATCCACTCCCCACATGGGCTTTGCCCCTATGGTGCACAAATCCCTGGAGCTGCATGTGAGCCCTCTTTGATAGAAATGAGCTGGCCTGGCTCTGCTCCTTGGTACCACATGCAGTTCCCAGAACTGGCTGGAGCTGCGTGCTGCCTGGCAGCTGCACCTGTGTGGACCACAAGCACCCCAAGGGCCTGCTGCCCACTGCAGCTGCCACCGCTGGTGGCTTTGTGTCATAGTGAGCTATGTGGGGGGGTCCCCACACTGCCCAGCTTTCCTCACACCCAACAAACTCCGCACACCCACATCTTTCCTACACCTTCCATAACCCTCTTTTATATCCATATACCCACACCACCCAACATACCCTACAGCCCACACACTGCTACCCCCCAAACCCCATACTGACACAAACACACCCTACATCCCACCATGCATACACACTCCCCCCAACCACACTCCCCCACTCTCCCACACATACCCCATATATCTCCCCACACAATATACAACAGTAACATGTTTTACCTATTATGGATTCACTTTTATACACACTATTCAAACACACATGAATTGGAACAATTAAAAAAAATGAAAATAGGTTATAGTAGATTGTTTGTTTGGTTTTTTTCCAGTTCCATGATAGCAACCCCCCCCATCCCTCTCCCCCTCCCCAATGGTCAAAATGAGAGACTTCTGGTGCAAAAGGTCAGGGGTTTGGGAGCAGGACTTTCAGTCCCAAGATGGTGACTAGAGGGTGGAGCATCTCTCAAGGGGCAGGATTACAATTACCACCTTGACAGCTCACCAAAACCCATTAAGTGGCTCTCCAGCTAATATAACTGCTCACCTGTCATCTAAGGCAAAACACTTAATCTAGGCCAGCTCTCTCCCAAGAGACTTATGGAGATTCCCTAGGCAGAAATATCATCCACTTGCTTGGTTTTATGTGCATAGCTTTGTTCAGGCTTATCCATGCCACACATCACCCGTGCATCCCTTCCACTCCTGATCATCTCAGAGTTATGGCTATGGCTACCACTGGTCCTTTTCTAGCAATAAGCATCTTCCCAAACCTTCACTCCCAGCTCCCAGCCTTCTTGCTTCAGCCAACTTTTAGGCACTTTCCTTTATCATGCTGCTTCCAGGGATCTCCACAGAATCACAGAACCATAGACAACTGAGGCTGGAAAAGTCCTATGGAGGTCATCTAGTCCAACCCCCTGCTCAAAGCAGGACCATCCCCAACTATATCAGACCAGCTAAAGCTTTGTCTAGCCAGGTTTTCAAAACCTACAAAGATGGAGAATCCACACCCCCTGCATAACCTGTTCCAGTGTTTTACTAGCTTCCTAGTGAGAAAAGTATGCCTAATTTCTAAACTAAACTTCCCTTCCTACAACTTGAAACTGTTGCTTCTTGTTCTATCATCTGCCAGCACTGACAGCACTCCAGCTTCATTCCCTTTGTAACCCCACTTCAAGTAGTTGGAGGCTGCTATTAAGTCCCCGACTCAGTGTTTTCTTCTCTCGACTAAATAAGCTCAGCTGCTGCTCATAAGTCATGTTCCCCAGCCCCATCACCATTTCTGTTGCTCTCTGATGGACTCCCTCCAAATTTTCCACATCCTTCCTGTAGTGGGGGGCCCAAAACTGAACACAGGACTTTAGATGTAGCCTCACCAGTGCTGAATAGAAGGGAATGTTCACTTTCCTGATCTGCTGGCAACACTCCTACCAATGTAGCTCAATATACCATTAGTCTTTTTGGAAACAAGGACAAATTGCTGGCTCATATTCAGCTTTTGTCCACTGTAACACCCTTTTCTGGAGAGCTGCTGCCTAGCCAGTCAGCCCCCAGCCTGTACTGGTGCATGGGATTGCTCTGTCCTAAGTGCAGGACTCTGCACTTGTCCTTGTTGAACCTCATGAGATTTCTTTTGACTCAATCCTCCAATTTGTCTAGGTCACTGAATTGGAGCCTTACCCTCCAGCATCTCTACTACTCTCCCCAACTTGGTGTCATTTGCAGACTTGCTGAGGGTGCTCTATCTTCCAGGTCATTAATGAAGAAATTGAACAAAACCAGTCCCAGGACCAACCCCTGGGGCACTCCACTTGTGCCAGCTGCCAACTAGACATTGAGCCTTTGATTATTACTCTCTGAGCCAAATGTTCCAGCTAGTTTTCTATCCCCGTTACAGACCATTCATCTAGCCCATTCTTCCTTGGCTTGCCTCAGAGAATGCTGTGGGAGACCATATCAAAAGCCTTGCTAAAATCAAGGTATATCACATCCACTGTTCTCCCTGCAGCCACAGAGCCAGTCACCTCATCACAGAAGGAAATCAGGTTGGTCAGGCATGACTTGTCCCTGGTGAATCCATGCCGACAGTTCCTAATCGTCTTCCTCTTCAAGTGCTTAAAATTGATTCCTGGAGGATCTGTTTCACAATTTTTTCCAGGGACTGAGGTGAGGCTGGCTGGTCTGTAGTTTCTTGGATCCTCCTTTTTCTCTTTCTAAAATATGCGCACTATGCCCTCTTCCAACCATCTGGGGTCTCTCCTGATTACGATGAGTTTTCATAGATGAAGGCAGTGGTTCTGCAATTTCATCAGTCAACTCCTTCAGCACCCTCGGGTGCTTCCCATCCAGTCCCATGGACTAGTACATGTCCAACTTTTCCAAATAGTCCCTAACCTGTTCTTTCAACACTGTTGGCTGCTCACCTCCTCCCCAAACTGTGCTGGTTGGTGTAGTAGTCTGGGAGCTGACCTTGCCTGTGAAGACTGAGGTGAAGAAGGCATTGAGCACTTCAGCCTTTTCTCTATGCTCTTTCACAAGGTTTATTCTCCCATTCAGTAAGGGACCTGCACTTTCCCCAATTCTCCTCTTGTTACTGACATACTTGTAGAAACCCTTCTTGTCACCCTTCACATCCCTTGTTAGCTGCAACTCCAGTTGTGCTTTGGCCTTCCTGACTTCACCCCTGCAGGTCTGAGCAATGTTCTTATATTCCTTCCTAGTTGGTTGTCCAACTTTCCACTTCTTATAAGCTCCCTTTTTGTGATTGAATTTACTGAAGAGTTCCCTGCTAAGCCAAACTGGTCTTCTGCCATACTTGCTAGTCTTCCTGCACATTGGCATAGTTTGTTTCTGCATTCTCATTAAAGTTTCTTTAAAATAAACCCAGCTCTCCTGGACTCCTCTTCCTCTCAGACTGGATTCCCGGGGGATCCTGCCCATGAGTTTCCTGAATTAATTGAAGGCTGAGCTAGTCAAAGAGTCATCTCTCCCTTGATCCAGGTCTTTGCTTCATTGGAACAATAATTTTGAATCCTCAGGTAGCTGCATGATGGAGTACAAAAACCATGAGTCAAACCATAGATATTTACTACTAACAGCATTTTTTTTTTGTCAGAAGGCCTGCCTCTGTCAAAATGGTCACCTCTTCCCACAAATTTCCCCTCTTTTCCCTGAGACCACAAATGCCCTCAGGGAAGATGGTGATCCTCTATTCTGTGGGTAGATATACTCAGTCCCATTGGGAATGAAAGAGACCATTCTCAAAACAGCTGAGGTCAGGTTTAACTTCAGTCTCAATAAGACTGCCAAAAACGACTCTCCTTTTAAAATCAGTGCCAAATGAAAGGGAGTTGGAAACTTTCGAAACAAGTTAGCTATTCATGGCTTTCTCTCTGGTAAGACATGTTTATTTCAGAAGAAATTGTTAGTTATGGAAATGGGGAAAAATGATCTGTAATCCTAAAATAAAAATAATAATAATAAAAATTAAATATAGCCTATGCATAAGACTTCAGTGGAATGGATGTTTAAAGAATCTGTTATTTTGTTATTGCAATTGCTAGGGGAAAATTAAAAGGTCTGTATTGGGTGCCAAGTCTCTTAAAAAAAACCATTTGCAATGCATTTTAAATCCTAATTTAATTAGCATTTGCTTGTAAATCCTCAGAAAATTATTCTTTACAGAAGAAAAATGCCTAATTGCAGGGAGTATATACTATACTCATCCACACCAGAGCAGTTAAATATATGAATAGAATATACCTTTTTATACAATGGAATCTAACACCTTGGTGGTACCTTGTGCACTAAATATTCTAAGTGGGCACATCTACACATTCATTGATGAACAGTAGTTACTGCACATTAAATTTAGTACTTGCTTAATGAAGTACTAAATACATGTGCAGTAGTTGGAGTGACTGAGCAGTAGCACTGGTGATCGCCTTTTCTGTGATGCTGCTGTGCAGTAGTAGCTGAATTTAGGACTGTCTATGCTGTGATGTGCTACTGCACAGGGTTATTAGGCTACTGCGCATTAAGCACCTTCTGTAGATGTGCCCAGTGTTATCTATATGAGTTCTCGTAACTTGGCTGCATATCCAAATATCCCAGCAACTCTTTGAAGTGTATTTAAATATTTTTCCTGAAAATTAAAGATTTTTTTCTTCAAAAAAAGGCTAACAACTTTTTTTTTTTGGTTTTGTTTTGTGCCTATTGTTTCAGAAAAAAACCGCCAACATAACATTTTAAAAGAACTGGAAATTTTTATTGAAAATCATTTGTTTTCAAAAGAGTCAACTTTAGAATGGGGAATGGAATTAAAAAAAAAAATCAGCCACCTCTCTATCATTCATTTAGAAAGACAAACTCCTACAGATCAGTTTATTTCACATCTTACTGAGTGAACGGGTAACTCATTCCAGCAGACAGGATAAGAAACTCTCTCTCTCTCTCAACGGTTGCCTTTGGGCCCTCATCTTGTAAAATCTTACTCACTTTATCTGTTTTACTAACTTAAAAAACCTTGGTTTCTGTCACTGTGACATGAGGCTATGTGCCATCATTGGACTGGGAATTCCTGAATAAATGAGTTTTGTAGACTTAGAATGGAATAGAATTCCCTCTAGCCAGTTAAAGGATTTTGGAAGATGCAAGTAGTCTGAAGTCTTTACTTTACTTTTCTTTGAGTAGATTGCATGAAGCACAGCTGTAGCCTTGCTCATCCCTTCCAGATGGTCTGTTGTTGACAAGAGGATAGGGCAAATATGAGGTTATTGCTTTAATCCTCCATGTTCTCTAGCAGCTCAGGGAGTAGCACACTGCACAGCACTGAATGGTTGGAGCATTGCACATCAAAGGTCAGCCTAACCATTGAAAGATGACTCTCAATTCATAGAATCGTGGTGGAAGGGACTTGAAAGTTCACTTTCTCCAAACCCCTGTACAGTGCAGGATGCACTATTCCCAGTGGATGCACTTCACGTGGTTGTGTATTTCTGCAGAATTCCCATTGCACAGTTATACTATGAAGTTCAGTTGAGCTCTGCAGGGGTGTGTGTGTGTGTGTGTGTGGGTGGATGGGTGGGTGGGTGGGTTTTTTTTTTTCTTGTTCAGTATAGCCATTTTGTACATGCTGGTTCAAATGCTTTGTATGCAAAATAGCGTGATGGACTCCCTGTCATGTATTACACCGCTAGGAATGTTTGGATTAAATCCCCACTTTTCTGCCTGTAATTTAGGGGTTTGCTAGTCAGATCTTATTTCAACCGTCTAATTAGAAACGGTCTGGAAAAATAAAATACTCCAGGGCTAATCATGAGATAGCTTGTTCTGCTGACGATGCTGCCGTAATTCATCTACTCCTTTGATGCTTGTAAAATGTTAACCTGTCATGCTTGTTAATTTTTTTTTTATTTTTAATGTACTATAAAAATTATATCTTCCTCAATATTTTATGCTTTTATTTATATTTTATGGCAGCAAATAATGCTTGTAAAGCATTACAAGAAACAGATTTTTACTTACCTGACAGGGAAGCCTGCCACACACGATAGCAGTAAAGAGTGTTTTGAAGAAGGGCCATGTAAAGTGTGTAAAGCCCAAAGCTGATTTTCACTATTTGTAACCTGTTGCTTCACAGTGGTGGTTATTCCTACTGCCATGTACATTTGTGCAAAACAAAGGTCAAAGGTTACTGCTGTTGTTCAATATGTAGCTGTAAAAACATAGACTTTTTTTTTTCACCTTTCCCAACAGACTTAAAGCAACTTCAAAATTGTTCTTGTAAGCACCCTAATTGATGTGGGTGGAACATATATATCCCAGGCACAGCAAGTGACCCAGGTTGATTGTGCTCCAGTGACTATATAATCACTGAAGAGTCTAGAATCATTAGGCACCTCCATTTTGACTTGAAAACTTTCCTAGGCCTCAGGGCAAGGAATATGCAAGAAGAGATCTAGATCAAGCACATGGGTCCCACTGTGATCCAAACTGGTGGAGTGAGGTGCTTATATACCATCAAAGTCACCAGTAGCAATGGCGGTGCACATGCACCACTGGAGAGCACTGGTGCACCCCTGATCAGCCATGCTCACCACTTAGGAAATGGGGGGGGGGGGCAGGTGGGAGCGCCAGTGCCCACCCTGCAAGTGCCGGCCGATTGCTGCAGCCGCTCCCGGAAGCAGCCACAATGATCAGCCACAGTGATCGGCCATGGGGGAAAACTCCCTCTGGGCAGGTCAGTGTACCATAGGGTACTCCGCCACCCCCACCCAGGCAACAAGACTTGCCCCCCTGACTAAGGCAGCACCAGTCACCCATGAAAGTCACTGATTTCTCTGGTGTTTGCAAAACAGAGCTAAAGTGTGTTGAACACTGACAACATCACATTCAGTACCAAGTACAGAACCCCCCAACCACTCTCCAATGTAGTGGGGATTAGAACCCAGATATTTAGGGCCTTCCCTCATCAGGGGGCTGCCAAAGACTAACCCCTCCTGACTGCTGTCCTTTTGGCCTCATGAGTCTTGCACTTGTTGTCCATGGACCAAACTTTGACAGGAATGGTGGGCTTTGCCCCCAAACAATTCTATAATATGGCAATTAGGATACTTTCTTAGAAACTGGGATATGGAAGTTTGAGCCTTCACAAGTTGGCCTCAGGCTTCCTGGGGGAGAACTTTAAACACTAAGCTGTTGGGCAAAAAATGGACACTACTACTGCCATTTTGGGGGGTAAATTGAGGGCTCTCGAGGGTATAACTTGACCATGCCAGGTGAATAGGGTATTTCTGAGCACTCTTCTTCTCTCAACATCAACAGAGTTGAGGTGAAATTTATTTGCATAAGCCCTCCAGCCACATTGCTTCTGTTCATGGTAAACATCCAAATTGTGATGCCAGGGAACTCCACAGTTTATAAACTGAGACACCTAATGACTTCAGAGACTTACTGTGTTTCATGACTATTAATGTGGGACTACTAGGACTGGAAAGGGCCTCTTGAGCCATTCACACCCAGTCCCTTGCACATGCAGGCAGCCACTTATTAGCTGTATCTACACATGTGCTTTACTGCAGGCTAATTAGCTCCGCAGTAAAATGTCACTGTCTACACATACATCAATATTAGGGCACAGTAAATTAATTAACCCCATTATTAGATAATACTGTCAGGAACAGTACTAATTTACACTGCAGTTACTTATTCTGCTGAAAGGCATGTATAGACAGTGACAGGGACTGGCTAGGGCATGAGTGTGCTAAAGAGAGAGGGATGCTGGCTGCACAGCTCCTCACTTTAGCACTCTCATGCCCCATCAAGCCGCTCTACCACCTGACGCCAACACCTGGAGCCTGGGGCTGACCTCCTGAGCCTGCTACCAGCTTGGGGCTGCTCAGCCCTGGCTCAAACTGCTACTGCCCCGGCGCATGTTCCAATGCTGTACCTGAGAGTGGCTGACTGGCTGAACAGCTCTGGTGTTTATTGAATCTTCTTAATTGCATGTGTAGATGGACCCACTGAGTCCTAAAAGAGGTCCCTTCCAAGCCCTTGAACTCCACAGTCATAAAAAAATTGCAAAATCCAAAGCATGCTATAAAGTGCCACAGATACAATCTAGGGCAGACTAAGGTAATGTACAATGCTCTGGCATGGCAATGCCAAAGAAATTGAATCATGCATTGAAATTTAGCTATCTAAATCCTGCAAAAAGCCCTATATATGTGCCTAAAGATTGCAACTTAACCTAGTTGTCTGCACCAAAATATTTTAAAAATCTGATATGCAAATGCTTTTCTGATGAATATGATTTGAGAACTTATAAAGAATAGAATAGAAATTTTGTCTAGGCCAGTTGGTGTTTCTTGCCTTAGATTAAAAGCATTTCTTAGTTATTAGGTATTGTCTTGCTGTTTGAACTACAATTCACCTAAACTGTGACACAATACTTTGAAGTTTGATTTTAATGTTTGATCTGTCCATCTGTCTATTCCATGACTCACTGCAAAAGCTCAGCAAAAAAGCACAGTCAGCTGAGGACACCGGAGGGAGCACACGGTGCCCTCGGTATCCCCCAGCCCTTGAGACAGCAGCAGCAGCAGCAGCAGTGATCGGCAGCTAAGGGACAGCTGTGGCAACAAGAAGGTAAGCTGGGGGAAGGGAGTGAGTGGGGCCAGGTGTTGGCGATCTGGCAGGGGACTCTTTCTCTGCCTGACCCTATTTAGCTGCACCAGGTGGGAGCCGTGCTCCTGAACTGTGTGAACAGGGAGCGCAAACAGGTGCGATCTTTAGGGGCGTGCCGGAGTTTGCACCAGGGTTCACACAGGAAGGTGCGAGAGAGAGGCCACAGGCAGCGGATGAGCCAACATCAGCAGCAGCAGCAGCAGCAGCTGTTATCTCCAGGTAAGTGAGTAGGGGTGACAGCATGGGAGTTGTCACACAGAGTGCAGCCAGGGCTTCTGCCCCGTGGCTGCCTCCTGGCCCCTGGACTGGTGAGGCTTCCACACAGGTGGGGCCACCTGCCTGTGGGGGCTGCCTGGCTTGGTCCCTGGGGCCGGGGGGGAGACGTGGAGGTGGGGACTTCTCTCGCCTGTCCCCCCTGTGCCAGGATTGCAGCACTGGAGGGGCAGGTGAGAGAGCTCCGGCCAGAGGTGAGCAGGCTGTGGGGGATCAGGACCATGAAGGACGAGATTGACGGGTACTTTCTCTCTCTGCAGGGCCCGTCCCCTCAGGCTGTCACCACCCAGGAGTCTGCAGGAGGCAACTGGAGGACAGTCACCTCTAGGGACAGGCGGCATCACAGGCGGCGCATAGTTGCATCAACTGCTGCCCCAGTACAACTGGGGAACAGGTATGCAGCCCTGGCAGTGCTGGAGGAGGCTGGGTGTCTGGAAGAAGGAAGAGATAAAGCTACGCCCTCATCCAGCAAACCATCATCCATACCAACTGAGCATCATCCAGTGACCCAGAGGAAGAGACGTCGGGTCATCATCATAGGGGACTCCCTCCTCATAGGAACGGGGGGATCCATCTGCCATGCAGACTCCAATGTGAGAGAAGTGTACTATCTCCCAGGAGCCAAGACTGGGGACATCACAGGGAAGATCACTGACCTCATCTGGCCTTCCAACTACTATCCTATGGTCCTCATCCAAGTGGGAACCAGTGGTGCGGCCCGGAGTAGTCCGGACCAGATCATGGATGACTACAGGGCTCTGGGGGCCAAGTTTAGAGAGTCAGGGGCCCAGGTGGTCTTTTCGTCCCTACTCCCGGTTAGTGGAAGCCGTCAGTGGCAGAGCGCCTGCATCCGTGAGGTAAACCAGCACCTCCGGAGTTGGTGTCATCACACTGGATTTGGCTTCCTGGACTATGACCTGCACTTCAGATCAGGGGGCATCCTGGGGCATGATGGTCTCCATCTCTCCCCCAAAGGTAAGAGTTTGTTTTCTTACAGCTCAGCTGACCTCCTCTGGCAGGCTTTAAACTAAATTCACTGGTAGATGGGGATCCACAGGAGCAAGATAAAACTCAACCAGGTGTAGGAACTTCCCAGGTAAGAGCTCAGGTATATACCAAGGGACCAGCTGTCTCTCAGGTAGGGGAGGTGCCCAGGGCTCCCACGGGGGGATTAAGGTGTCTCTTCACTAATGCAAGAAGCATGGAGAACAAGCAGGAGGAGCTTGCTCTCCTGCTTGCAAGTAGTAAAATCTACCTGGTTGGCCTACTGGAGACATGGTGGGATGAAACATTTGACTGGGCATTAGACATAGAAGGCTACAGGTTGTTTAGAAGAGATAAGAAGGGGAAAAAAAGGTGGGGGGGGTGGTTCTGCGCTATGTTAGGGAACAGTATACCAGTTCTACCTTCCAAATGGGACCAGAGGAAGGCTTAACTGAGACCCTGTGTGTCAAACTTCAAGGAGGATGGGGGAGAGGGATCTGGTGGTAGGGGTTTACTACAGGCCACCACATCAGGCGGAAGAGCTGCATCTGGAATTTTCCAGGCAGCTGGGGGATGCCGTGCATGCAAAGGATGTTGTGGTCATGGGTGATATGAATTACCCTGACATCAACGGGGAGGAGCAGTCGGCCAGGTCTAGCCAATCACGAAAGTTCCTGACGTGCGTACAGGACCTACACCTTGTACAGGAGGTACTCATCCCCACTAAGGAAAACTCCATACTGGATCTGGTGTTAGCCTCTGGGGACGACCTGGTCGGGGAGGTGCTAGTACAAGGGAGGCTAGGGGACAGTGATCATGAAATGATCCAGTTTGCCATTCAGACAAAGGTAGGGAAGGTAACTAGCACAGCACAAATGCTTGACTTTAGGAAAGCCAACTTTGATGTGCTCAGGGCAGTAGTCAGGGAGGCACTCAGAGCCCAGGGGGTAGCTAGCATGGGGGTCCAGGAAAGGTGGTCCTTCCTCAAGGAGGCTATCCTTGGGGCACAGCAGGAGGCAATTTCACTGCACAGGAAGGCGGGAAAAGGGTCCAAGAAACCTTCATGGCTGAGCGTGGATATCCAGGCTGGCCTGAGGGCAAAGAAAAAAGCATACTGGTGGTGGAAGCAAGGGGCACGGACAAAGAAGGAGTCCCCTTCCGTGACCCGAACTTGTAGGGATTTGGTAAGGAAGGCTAAAGCAGCACTGGAGCTTAGATTAGCTTTTGGGATTAAGGATAACAAAAAGTCCTTCTTTAAGTATATAGGTAGCAAAAAGTCTCAGGTTAACACTGGACCCTTATGAGGCAGGGCAGGGCAGTTGGTGACGGACACGTGAGAGAAGGCAGAACACTTTAACAAGTTCTTTGCCTCTGAGTTCCTGTCTGCTGACAATGGGGCACTCTCCGGTGACAGTGTAGAATGGCCCAGGAAGGATGCGAGTCCCCCGACTGTTAGTTCAGACCTAGTTAAAGATTACCTGGAGGGCTTAGATGTATCCAGGTTGGCGAGCCCAGATGACCTTCATCCGTGGGTGCCGAGGGGATTGGCTGGTGTCATTGCGGAGCCATTGGCACAGCTGTCTGAGGACTCCTGGTGCTCAGGCCAAGTCCCTGAGGACTGGAAAAGGGTCAATGTGGTCCCTATTTCCAAAAAAGGGAGGAAGAAAGAGCCTGGCAACTACAGGCCAGTCAGCCTCACTTCTATCCTGGAGAAGGTCTTTGAAAAAATTATCAAGGGCCACATTTGTGAGAGCCCTGCAGGGAAAATGATGTTGAGGGGTAACCAGCATGGGTTCGTGCCAGGCCAATTCTGCCTGACCAACCTGGTCTCTTTCTATGAGCTTAGATGTGAAGGAGGAAGTCAATGTCATCTTCTTGGATTTCCAGAAGGCCTTTGACACAGTGTCCCACCCAATTCTGGTGGGCAAGCTGAGGGACTGCTTCATTGATGAATGCACTGTTACATGGGTGGAAAACTGGCTCCAAGGGTGAACCCAGAGGGTGGTGGTGGACGGGTAGATGTTGACCTGGGAGGGTGTGGGCAGTGGATTTCCCCAGGGCTCGGTCCTTGGGCCAGTGATGTTCAACATCTTCATTAGCAACCTGGATGATGGTGTGGAGAGTACCCTGCTGAAGTTCACTGATGACACCAAGCTGTGGGGTAAAGTGAATACACCAGCAGGCAGAGACTGCATCAAGGCAGAACTGGATAGGTTGGAGAAGTGGGTGGATCTGAATAGCATGCAGTTCAACAAGGACAAGTGCAGGGTGTTGCACCTGGGGAGAGGGAACCAGCATTATTGTTACAGGTTAGGGGCTGACCCTCTCAGCAGCACAGAGGCAGAGAGGGATCTTGGAGTCAGACTTGACTCCAGGATGAATATGAGTCGCCAATGCGATGAAGCAATAGGCAGAGCCAACCGCACCCTGTCATACATCAACGGGGCATCACTAACAGGTCCAGAGAGGTCTTGCTCCCCCTCTACGCAGCGCTGGTCAGGCCGCAGCTGGAGTACTACATCCAGCTCTGGGTGCCGCACGTCAAGAGGGATGTGGGGAACCTGGAGAGGGTCCAAAGGAGGCCACTCATATGGTTGAGGGCCTTCATGGCCAGGCCTATGAGGAGAGACTGAGGGACCTGAATCTCTTCTGTCTCCGCAAGAGGAGACCGAGGGGGGATCTTGTGGTTGCCTACAACCTTATCAGGGGCACCAGCAGGGACTTGGGGAAAGTCTGTTCACCAGGGCCCCCCTTGGAGTCATGTGGAACAATGGCCACAACCTGAGGGAGGAGAGGTTTAGGTTAGATATTAGGAAGAACTACTTCACTGTAAGGGTGGCCAGAGCCTGGAATAGGCTTCCCAGAGAGGTGGTGCTCTCATCTTCCCTGGAGATCTTCAAGAGGAGACTGGCTAGGCACCTGGCTGGGGTCTTATGGCCCCTGCCACCCCCAGTACTCCTTCCTGCCCATGGCAGGGGGTCAGACTCCATAATCCGTCTAGATCCCTTCCAACTCATTGATTCTATGATTCTATGAAAAATTGATTTCTTGATTCATCGGTTTGGAATAATGACAGGATTGTTTTTCTGAAAAAAAATGAACATCAGAAAATGAAAATTACTTTGAATTGGGTCATTTTGAGCAAATCAAAACATTTCATTCGACTCCAACCTTTCTTGTTTTTTTTTAAAAAAAGAAAGGAAGTTTTATATTAAAAAGTAACTTCAAACCAAAATATGAAGACATTTCATTTAGGAAGTGCCTTCACTTGTCATTTAAAAGATTTGGACTACTAAAAACTCAAAACTGTTGTCACCGGGTCTGCTTTTTTCAACTTTTATGTGGGTGCTGTTCAGACAACTTTCCCCAGCTCCAATCATGACTGTAGCATCTAAAGTTCTATGAAAGCAATCAAGAAACTGGCCATATCTGGGCAAGAGAGTATTTTTAGCACTGATTTCCTCCCATTCTACGCTGGAGATCAGATGCAGAGGGTACCTACAACTGAGAGTACAATCACAAACTAATTCAATGGTTCACAAAGAGGGCATATAATCTCAACACAACCTGCATTTACCACAGTTTGCAAAAACAAAGCACAGGGTGGCTTGGATATAAGTGTCATTTTAGCCAAATCCCTGGAGTTTAGATAAATGGTTTGTGCTTTGGCCCATCACTGTCTAGAATTATAAGCTTTGTGATGCAATGCTATAGAGAATCATTTAAAAAGTAACCAAGAAATGAATCTGGGATAAAATGGCTTCAAACAGCAGCAAAAATAAGCATGTAACCCATTTATATAGTCAGGATATTATTAATAGGATCTGGCCATAACTGTACTCATGTTTGATAAATATCAAATAGAGAGAAAAGTTTTTACTTAAATGCAGTCAAGTCACTGCAGGACTTGGCCACATTGATGAGCGAATTCTGGCAAGTTTCAGGAGGACACTGAATATACCACTGGATATATGTAAGAGATCAGCTAGCACTGGAAAATATGTGTTGCCAATAGCAACAAGCTAGTCATTTATAGAGGGGGTGATGTTTATCACTCAGCACTCTCTGCATCTCTAGTGCTTTGCTTCAGAAACTTAAGCATGCTGCTGTGTTTGCTTTGCAGTTGTCAAGAAGCTCTTCTCTGGTCTTGCAGCAGCTGGGGACAAATTTACTGTACAATACAAAACAGGGACTAGCCAAACCTAATATTTATATTTGTTTTTGTAGGTATTTGTGGAGGTGCCCTATTGGGTTTTGTATTGACTTTCTCCTCCTAATATCTCTAGAAGCCATATAATAGGCTCTAGTATAAATAGTAGGGCTATGCAAAGCTTCGGTCCCTGATGCGATTAGGTGGAGATTTGGCCCGACTCGCTGGCTGAATCTCCGAATCTGAATTGAATCAGAGGACCCTTTAATCTCTTCGAATTGAATCAGAACACTGAATCGATTCGGAGAGATTCAGAAAGATTCAGCGATTCGTACATAGACACAAATGTGTCTCATTCGTACATTGAAATGTTTTTTCTACATACCTCAAAGCTGCGCCTATGTCTGAATCAGCATCGAATTTTCAGATTCAGATCTGGCTGAACCAAATCGGGGACAGTGATCTGAATCAACAAACCAAATCACTCTCCCTGATTTGGGGTGAATCCGAATCAAATAGGGCCCGTTTCGCACACCCCTAATAAATACGCCGGAACCTGTAAGGAAATAATGTTTTTGAATCCCAATCACATATCTCATCTTATTTGACTTCTCTGTTGCTTTTGTAATGAGTAATGAGGATTTGCAGAGCTGAGGATCTAGATCCATACAGTGACTGTAAATGTGTTCATCCAGATCCTCATCAGCTTTCATTTTGCTGATTATAGCACCCTTCCCTGCGGCCCCTAACATTTAATTTTTCCTTAGACCTATTCGAAACAATAAAATAGTTTTCATTCCTATTGGCCACCTCAACTTGAATTTCTCTCTAGAGCCATGCACTGGCTCCCCTCTTGTCCAGGAACAAAGATAACATTCTTGTTATACTCTGCCAGGTTCTCCACTTACTTAGCAAGTGTTTTCTTATTCAGGATCCAGTACCCATTGATACCACCTGTGGTTGTTCCTTATTCAGCTTCTCACATGACTTTGTCCTTTTTCATTATATTCCATCTCCAAGACTTTTGTCATCTGGAGTTCTGTGTACTGTTCTGGTCACCCATGTTATATAGAGACGAATACAAAGAGGAATGTGTGCAGAGAAGAGCTAACAGGAGGATCATGAGAATGGAAAGAGCCTTGTATGAGAGCAGACTAAAAGAGTTTGGTCTAGCTACACTCAGTAAGGATACAGCTGTTCTCTATAAACATATAGGGAGAATATAAAACAGGGGGTGGGAAGTGAGCTATTTACATTTAGACAATGCTGATACAGGAACAAAGGGGCAGAAATTGGCCATTAACAAATTTAGGCTGGATATCACAATATTGCTTCCGAACTTCAGAGAAGGGAGATTCTGGGACTACCCTGCAATAAGACTAGTCAGTAGAAAAAAATGAGCAAACTTGTTTTAATTTGGAGCTTAAGTCTGTGAATGGGATTTTATGATATACTTGCCTGTTATAGAAGGGCACTGGACTCAGTAAGCCAGGAGGTCATTTCCAGTTTTATGATCCTATGGAAATGTATCTGCCATAATATTTTTAAGACATTGTTATACTCAGTGAATAAGAGCTATTTGTAAACTATTTGTTGTTCCCCTTTCCCTTAACTGATATCCGTTAACTGATATTTTCTTACCTTTGTTAGACTCCAGTCCTGCAGAATATCACAAGAGAGTCTTGCCATTGAGTGCAATGAACCTATTCACATATATAAAGTTAAGCATCTGTATAAGTCTTTATAGAATTGAAACCCTCAGACAAGAAGCTGCTTGGAGAAGGGATTGTGCCTTCTAGACTTTGAAAGCACTCAGCAAAGATGAAATAATCAACCAGGAATAAAAAATAAATAGATTCCAGGAATCTACCAGGAATAAAATATATTGAATAACATAGATAATTCTCCCTGGTAGAAGAAAAAAAAATGCCTCTACCCTCAAAGGACAAATGTAAGTACAAATGTATTTCTTGAGCTAATCAGTACTGGGTTGCTACAACACCAGTATTTCCAACTTTATCTGTACTAAGAAATACTATTTGCTTAAGCTAAATATTATTCTCTCCTATGAACTTTCCATTAGATCATGTCCTGTTGGTGTCTACATTTGATCATCAATTTTTAATCAATTGATCATAAAGTCTATCCTAACCAAAAATCTGGCCCTCATGTCCTATACATTGTACAAAGGTATGATAAGGGACTATCCTCTATGACAGTAATACTCAAAGTACAGCCTGTGGGTCAGACCCAGCCTATGGAGCCAAGTCATCAAACCTGTGCTGCTTCCCAATTGTCCAAATTTTTTTTTGAGGGGGGGAGGTGAGTGGGACAACACGAATTGCCCCTGGGAGCCCCATGGCAATTAACACTGCCATGGCTCTTCTGCTAATTTTTGAACCTGTGGGGATCTCCACAGGCAAGAATACATAGCTGTGCATGTTAGATGGAGCAGACATGGTGCTGGTTTGTGGTCAGACGCAGTGCACAGGGTTGGACCTGGCACATGGCACAGGACCTGGTGCACATGCTCAGACCCAGCAGAGACAGTTTGCAATTGGACCCAACATGTGGAGCTGGCCTGGGTGCATGGGGTTGGCCTGTATATGAGATCTGGCCTGTGAAATGGTTGTGTCGAATCCATCTGGCCTGCTTACCAAAAGTTTGAGCAACACTGCTCTGTGATTCTAAAATATAGAGACAGACATAAAGCACAAAAAGGGACTGAATATATTTTTTCAAATAACCTCTTCATAGAGGAACTCTATTTTGTGTATCTAACAGCACGGAGGATGCTACTGGTTCTTAAGAAATAAATAGTAATAAACTGAATGAAGAGCTCAACTGTATTGGTTTCACGCTGATAGGAAAATTGCTTCATAGACTCAAATCAGAGGTCCGTTTACTCAGCATCTTAGCAGTGACTGGTAGCAGATGTTTTAAAGGAAGGATGAAACACCCTCCAATTGTATACAACATGATTATGGAACAAGCCAAATACAGGGACATTTACTCCTAGTCTGAGGCATCTAATGTTTAGCTTATGCCTTGAAAAGTGAGGGCTTGATACCCTTTGTACATTTATATGCTGTCTAAAAATAACAGTTCATTTTTCTTAAAAATTTCTAACCCTTTTTTTGAACCTGGCTAAACTTGTACCCTCAGTAAAATTCCCTAGACCTCTGGTACCCAGCAATTTCCTTTTAGTAGTTTTGCATTACTTAAAAAAAAATTAAAAACAAATCAAAAGAGAGCCAAAAAATCAAGGCACAGCAAAAATCTAAATAGATTCGAAATATTTTGAAACTTTTTTCCACCACAGACATTATCCATCTTCTACTCTCCATTTGACTGACAACCCAAAATTGCCAGTGTTTGAAGTGTTAATGTAAGTATATGAGGATGGAGGTTTTATGGATTTTTAACATCTTCCTTTTAAAATAAGACTTTTTTTCCCTCATCACCCTGTGTTGTGTACAATACTAGTACATGTGTATTTAATCTATTTTTCACACACACAGATCAAGCAGGTTTAGTGCATGTGTGTGTGTAGGCAGAGGGCATGCTGATTGTACAAATTATGGACCTTTTTGTCTTTGGAAGAGATTTGTAACGTAAAGAAGAAAATTGAGGCAAACAGCTTGGTATAATCAGGCTTTAAGTCTGATGCAAAGCTGCCATCAAGCTCTGCTAAATTAAGTTTATAAAATGCAAAAACAAAGGCAACAGCCTCCTGCCTTTTTGGCTTGGCTTGGTCTTATCGGTATGGTGCAGTTGTTAAACAGTTAGACTTCCGACATGCCGATGAACCCCCAAATTGATAGAGCACTTGTCTGTGGGTGGTGTTTTACCTCTTGTCAGCCTGCAGGCATTTTATATGCTATGCAGCTTCACAACCACCATATGCTGTAATTCAGCTACTTTAAAGTGTACCGCAATCCTATCTGCACATTTAACATATAGCAGGCAGCTGACTGTTTTGCTTTCCCTGTCATCAATTTAAGGAGAAAATTCAGCTTGGGTGCAAGTAGGTGCAACTACTTTGAAAGACTTTACACTTAGAGGGGTGATGATGAAAGGGGAAAGATATTTGCTAGGTAACCAAGTGGCATTATTGTACTGTTGGAAGTGCATGATGGATATGCACAAGTGCAATGTATGAAATGATGGTAGTTGATTTCAACTTAATTCATTATGAACCAAGTTTTGAAAGCTAAAGAAGAGGTCTGATTTTCAAAAGTCACTCACGTTCACACTCTTGGAGTTTCAAATGAGCACTGTTTTTTTAAACACATGTGCCCAAGTTTGCATATATTCTTCTACCCTATATGACTTGATTGAAGCCATAAGAAGAGTCAGTGTCCAAGGGCATGATCCCTTGCTAGGACATTTACATCTCAGTCACTACCATGCTGTCCCTGTCATTGGCACTGCTTGCTCAGAAGAGGAACTGATTCAGCCATATGAAGTTGAATGACAGAATGGATAAACTGTCATCAAAGCCAGATTGAATGACACTGGGCACATCAACATGAGATGCTATGTCACTGTAGCTCGTTGCTATGGCAAAATAGCATCTAAAAATAACTGTGCACTGCTGGGACTGTGCAGGAATGGTGAGTACTCTGCAGTCGTTTAGTACTTGCTCAAGTACTAAATAACTGCAGAGTAACAAATGTGCAATCCAGGGCACATGTAGACGTGCCCACTGATTCTGAAAGCTGTGAAGTGTCTGGCCAGCATTGGTAGAGCAGAGGTTTCAAACTCACCTGTGTCCCTGGACAGATCCAGGCTGCAGGGGTGAGTGGCATTGGCAGATGAGTGGCAGCATAGGGATTAATGTAGCTATTGCTTGCCCCTACCTCCCCTGCCACCAACGCGTCCCCAGCAGAGCAGCATAACTGACAACTGACGCCCAGGAAAAAGCCAACCTATTAAATAGGTACTTTGCATCAGTCTTTCATCAGTCACACGGGATGCCCATGCCTGCTATGGGACAGGGAAATCTGGGTGAGGGGGATCCCCTACCCTCCATAAATGCTGACCTCGTGAAGGAACACCTTGAGAAGCTGGATACCTTTAAGTCAGCTAGCCCTGATAATCTGCACCCCAGGGTACTCAAGGAGCTGGCGAGCGTCATAGCCCAGCCCCTGGCACGGATCTTTGAAAACTCCTGGCGCTCTGGTGTAGTGCCCGAAGACTGGAAGAAGGCCAATGTGGTGCCGATCTTCAAGAAAGGGAAGAGAGTGGATCCGGCTAACTACAGGCCCATTAGCCTGACTTCTATCCTGGGGAAGATCTTAGAAAAGTTTATTAAGGAGGCCATCCTTGAGGGACTGGCCCAGGCTAACATCCTAAGGGATAGCCAGCACGGGTTTGTTGCGGGTAGGTCTTGTTTGACCAATCTCATTTCCTTCTATGACCAGGTGACCTATCACCTGGACAAGGGAGAAGAGATTGATGTCATATATCTTGACTTCAAAAAAGCTTTTGATCTGGTATCCCACGATCACCTCTTGGCCAAACTGCCCAGTTGTGGCCTTGGCTCCACCATGATCCGCTGGCTGGGAAATTGGCTCCGTGGTCGGACCCAGAGGGTTCTGATTGATGGCAGTCACTCATCATGGTGCCCTGTGACCAGTGGGGTCCCTCAAGGCTCTGTCCTGGGACCCACACTGTTCAACATCTTCATTAACGATGTGGACATTGGAGTCAGGAGTGGACTGGCCAAGTTCGCCGATGACACCAAACTTTGGGGCAAAGCATCCACGCCAGAAGATAGGCGGGTGATCCAGGCTGACCTGGACAAGCTCAGCAAATGGGCAGACGAGAACCTCATGGTGTTTAACACAGATAAATGCAAGGTTCTCCACCTTGGGAGGAAAAACCTGCAGCACCCTTATAGGCTCGGCAGTGCTACATTGGTTAGCACTACAAAAGAAAAAGACTTGGGGGTCATCATTGACCACAAGGTGAACATAAGCCTGCAATGCGATGCTGCGGCTAGTAAAGCGACCAAAATGCTGGCGTGCATCCATAGATGCTTCTCGAGCAAATCCCGGGATGTCATTCCCCCCTTGTACTCGGCCTTGGTGAGGCCGCAGCTGGAGTACTGCGTCCAGTTTTGGGCTCCACAATTCAAAAAGGATGTGGAGAAGCTTGAGAGAGTCCAGAGGAGAGCCACGCGCATGATCAGAGGTCAGGAAAACAGATCTTATGATGACAGGCTGAGAGCCATGGGACTCTTTAGCCTGGAAAAGCGCAGGCTCAGGGGTGATCTGATGGCCACCTATAAGTTTATCAGGGGTGATCACCAGGATCTGGGGGAACGTCTGTTCACCAGAGTGCCCCAAGGGATGACGAGGTCGAACGGTCACAAACTCCTGCAAGACCGTTTCAGGCTGGACATAAGGAAGAATTTCTTTACTGTCCGAGCCCCCAAGGTCTGGACCAGTCTGCCAGTGGAGGTGGTTCAAGCACCTACATTGAACACCTTCAAGAGTCAATTGGATGCTTATCTTGCTGGGATCCTATGACCCCAGCTGACTTCCTGCCCTTTGGGCAGGGGGCTGGACTCGATGATCTCCCGAGGTCCCTTCCAGCCCTAATGTCCATGAAATCTATGAAACTGAGAATTTGGTGGGATGCCCCACCTCCACTCTCCCTACCCATTAATTCCCAATTAAAATTGTTCTTTGGGATGGATCTGGACAATGAGTCATATGTTTGAAATCTCTTCTCTAGAGGTTTTGGCTAAGCTTTTACTGGACCTCAAAGACAGGGAGAGTAAATAACCCTTGGTTTTGAGGGGGGGAAAAAAGGAACAGTTCCAAGTTTGGGCATCTGTTAATATATTGAACAGGAAGTTAAAATTCTCCTTTTTCAGTTTTACAGAAAAATTTATAGTAAGATAGGTTCTGATGCCTGGCACCAGAGGTGACCCGAGCAGGGTGTAGGGCCTGGGGCAAATCATCCCACTCCCACTCCAATTCCAGTCCTGAAGAAGTTGCCACTGATGGCGGGGGGGGGGGGAGGGCATGGAGCCACCGCTCTGCCCAGCTCTGCACCACCACTGCTCCACCCGGCTCTACAGGGCCCCCGAAAACACAGGGCCTAGGGTGGTTGCCCCAATTCTCCCCTCCTCCCCCAGGGATGGACCTGCCCAGCCCAGTCAATAGTGGGAAGTAGACACCATCAAAGATGATGGTTCAGAGAGCCTGGCGGTTCCTAGGACTCACTAAAGAGAAGTGTACATCTAAACTCCCAGCCCTCCTTAGAGTTGTATCACCTCCCTTGGCTCAGAAGCCAAAGTGCTTAGTCCGTCCTCTGAATGGCAGTAATAAAACTGACACCAGCTTTTTTGCACAATGACATAGGTCTCCCGCTTAGGTTATTACTGTAACCTCTAAGTCCAAGAGCCTCCTCATCCTGAGAGGTTTCAAACCTACATATCCCTCATCCCAGGAGAATGACCTAACCACAGAGCTGTTTAGTAGTCAGGTTTGGAGGCATGCTTTTCCCCTCCTGCTGAAGAACCTAAGCCACTTGGCAGAAAGAAATGCAAAGATGTGGGGCCAAAAAAAGATGTCAAGAGGAACTATCACACTTATGAGGATTGATAGGGCATTTCTTCTAGGATCAGAGAAAAGTTGGTTTCAGTCTCTGGATTGCTTATCCATTTTACATTAGACAATCATTAGCTGATATATAGTAACTTACCTGGAAGCAAGAACTAAAATGTAAATCTTCTACCTAAGGAACCGTCTTAGGGCTTTGCTATACAGTAAATTTGGGCTCCTCTTGAATCTCTTAACTCCTGGATTGTCCACACATTAACATCTTAAAGTGGTTTTAAGCACTTGTTATGCACTTCCAAGTTACGCCACTCCCGGGCAGGATTATCTCTGGGTCCCCAATACCCAGCTCTTGATCCATTAAGGTGTGATCATTCCCCACAGATGTGCTGCCCAAGTTGAAATCCTCCAGTATCCCAGAATATCTCACACCCCCACCGTAGAGATACAAGTCTGGGATAGAAGTGTGTCCTGGCTCACCAGCCCTCTAGCAGCAACTCACAGCTACAACTCCTAGCCCTGCCCCTGACTACCAGGCAAGTCACAGCTGTGCAGGTGGGGGACAGTCAGAGGAGATTTCTAGACTAAGGGTGCAACTGCTCCAAGCCTCCAGCTAACACCAGCACTAGTTAACATGTGTGTGGCTCACAGCCTAAGGTGTAACAAGGCCTTTAAACTTTCAGTTACAGAATCAGGCTCCTTGCTTATTTTCCCTTGGGGCACTTGTACTCTTAGTTAAATAGTAGTAGTGTTGGAAGTGGCACAACCCAAATTCTTCTATATCTTGCTGACTATGTCATGAGGAAGTGTGGGGGAGAGAGGTTGGAGTCTCCTCAGGCTGAGAGAAGTCTAGAACACACTTCCACAGTAAGTCCACAATACCTTGAATATAATGCAAAAGGTGCATAGCACTGCCTCCTCCTCCAAGCCTAACTATGAACAATAATCCCATTGATTTACAAATGTTGTATTACCAAGATAATCACTGAAAACTGGTTTGGTAAAAATATAGTCTAGCTGAGAAACCTTGAAGCACTACACCTTCAAAGAAGCCTTACCGAGAGCGCAGGGACAAACCACCCCAATGCTCAGGAAGACCAGCAAGTATGGCAGAAGACCAGCTTAGCTTATCCGTGAACTCAAGTGAGCCCTAGCCTGTGAATCTGGGTGTTTCTTTATTACAAATAATGTGAAATCTGTCCAAAGGCAAAACATTTGAAGCTTATGCATTTTTCATGCTTAGGGATTGATTTTCTGAAGTGAAGAGTCTTTCAGAGCCTTATTGTTAATTATTAGAGATGGTTAGGAAAAAAAGTCATTAAAATGTTCACCTTTCAACCAGTTGCATTAATTACACAGTCCCAGGAATGTGTATTGGGTTCCAAAGATATCCATAGCAGAGGCCCCCAACCTGCGGAGTTTACAAGCTCATTTTTGTTCCTCAGCTCTGTTTTTTTTTTTTTTTAAACCTGATGTGCTTGAGGCCAGCTAC
Organism: Crocodylus siamensis; assembly: GCF_052110815.1. Lineage (NCBI taxonomy): Eukaryota > Metazoa > Chordata > Crocodylia > Crocodylidae > Crocodylus > Crocodylus siamensis. The sequence goes on along the minus strand of NC_143396.1, from coordinate 2,912,656 downwards.
ATGAAGAACTTGTTATTCCCCACAGCTCTACCCATCTACCTGTAGGCAGAGCAACTAATGCGCAAGACAGACAGTCGGTGCCGGCCTCAAGACCACAGGCAGATGGTAAACATGTGGATGTCTGTGTCCTCAGAAATCATTGTTTATTTTGCAGTAGTGTACAATGTGTCTTACCTATTTTCAAAACACAAAGGAAGATGCGCATTCTCTTCAGTGAAGACTATGCAGTGTTTAATGTAAAATACATTGCCAGATGTTATAAATCTCGGCAGTCCGTAACATAGCGACATACGAGCAACGTATTAGGGTCAGTTTGTAAACATCTGTAAAAGAAAAGGCGGATCACCAGCAATCAGGGGTTGTTCAGAACAAAGCATGCCAACCATCTTGATCTCCTTCTTGGACAAAGTCATTACTTAGATAGAGGAAGAGAATGCCGTGGACATAGCGTACCTGGAATTTACAACAAGGATGTTGATACAGTCTTATATGAGATTTTTCCAGAGCTGACTGGAGAAATGTAAGCAAGATAAAATCCTTACAAAGCGGATAGATAATTTTCTCAAGAATCACAGGCAAAGGGGAATTATAAATGAACCAATGTCAGAAAGTTTAAAGGGGTGTTTGACAGAGGTCTGCCCTGGGTCCAGCGCCATGTACCATGTTTATTAAGGATTTGGATGCCAAAATTGAGAGCTTCCAGATAAAGTCTGCAGATGACAAACAATTGGGAAGGGCTGCATCAGCAGGACTGTTAAGTGTCAGACACAGGAGGGGAGATTGCCACTTTCTTCAGGCCCATTTATGGCTAATTTAGACTGTTGTGTAGTCCTAGGCTCCCTTTTTTTAAAGATGGATGTGGAGAAGTTAGGGCCCAGTTCAGGTGCTAGAAAAGGATTAGAAGGTTAGAAGGCAAACCATATGAGGAGGCAGGGTAGCTATGCTCCTTTATAAACTAAGAACGATACAGATATGGTGCGTCTGTATGAGATGCATTACTGTGCATTAGACTCACCTAATGCGCAGTAGAGCATCATTGTCCACACATGTGCAGCAACTGCTGCACAGCACTAGTCTAATGTGCTGTTTTCTAGTACCTGTAGATACTGCCTAAGCAGCACAGGACCTCAGGGGGTAGGGAGTGCTGTTCTGGTTGCTGGGCAGCTGCCTCCCAGCCACATGGAGATTGGGACTTGATCTCACGCTGGCTAGAAGGAAGCTGCCTGGTGCCAGGATAGCTCTCCCAGCCCTGCAGAGATTGGGGCAGGTCCCAATCTCCATGTGGTTGGGAGGCAGCTTTCTGGCAGCCAGAACAGCTCTCTAGGCCACGTAGGGATTGGGATGGGTCCCAGTCTGCACAGGGCTGGGAGATAGCTGCCCATTGAGCCAGGATAGCTCCCCTGCTCTTCTCCACACAGATCATGGCTGCTCCCAGAGCCAGGGTGTCTAAGAGCTGGTACCCAGGGGAGAGCCCTGGGCCAGAGCAGGGAAAGAGCATCCCTTAACTGGGCTGCTCCTGTTGGGTGCAATTTGTTCCTGACGTGGGTGCATATGTCACTATGAGCCTGGGAGTACTTTAATGTGCCTGAATTTTCTGTGGAAAAAATGCAGGTGCATGAATTGTATGTGTAGATGCGCCGACAGAGAACACACATTTTTATGAATCCAACCCACAGTCAATTAATCAGATGGTGGAGGACATGTTGAGAAAACATTGAAACAACTAGGTAAATCTGACTTGCTGAAGAGGTGATTAAGGGGGGACATGATAACAGTCTTCAAGTATCTGAAAGGTTTCCATAAAGAAGAGGGAGAACAATTGCTGTCCCTTGCTTTAGAACAGATAGGAAACAGGGCAGGTTAAATCTTGGCTAGAGGTGATATCTATTATTAGACTAACAAAATACTTGCAAAGAAAGCATCTCTTTTAAAACATTTTAGTTGGTCTAATAAAAGATACTGCCTCTACCCAAAGACTTTGCCTGCCTTTTGTGCTCAGACCAATACAGCTACCGCCTAGGTCCCTGGGGATAGGAAACAATGCCTTTAAATTGCAAGAAAGTAGTTTTGGCTTAGATGTCAGGAAAAACATACTTACTGTTAGAACTATTAGAAAGCAGTGGAATAAACTGCCCCGGGAAGTTGTGGAGTCTCCTCCACATGGCGTTTTCAAGAGAGAGCTGGATAAGCATTAGGCAGTGTTGATCTAAAAGTAAAATTTGCACATTTCATAGACACGAGGGCTGGAAGGGACCTCGGAAGATCATCGAGTCCAGCCCCCCGCCCGAAGGGCAGGAAGTCAGCGCAAACAGTTGAGAGAGATGATCCCTCACGATCCCTACCTATCTTGTAATTCTCTGATCTTGTGACATCGCGTTGATAATACACACATCTGAAAAACAGATCTTCCAAGATGCTAGGCAACTCAGTTGGCTAGTTACATAATATGTAAAGCTGGTCCTTTATCTCATACCCAGGAAAAGGAAGCTCCTTCTTTTACCCGGAGTAAGAAGGGATCCACTATGAGGACGGAGGATCTCAGAAATGCTCTGGCCACTCTCCCTTCTAAAGGCAAAGCTCCAGTGAAAAGACAAATGGAGGCAAATGTTCTCTAAACTACTGTTCAACCCAGGCACAAGCTGAAGGGGGGCCCATCCACAACATTGTTGTTTCCCATGATGTACTTGGTATGCTGGACAAGAAAATCACGTGACTGATTCTAACAATTTCCAGCATACCAATTTATTAGCATGTATGGTTTGGTTATAGGACTCCTTGCACCCAGGGGCAGATCCAGGGAGAGAGCAGCATTGCCATTGCACTGCCCCCTCTCCTTTGATTCCTACTCCACCCAAACTTCAAAACCAGCTGCCTGGGGAGGGCAGCAACATTTCTATTCAGGTGGTGCTGAAAGTGTCAATTGATTTCATGGCTCATTAGCTCCCTGATTCCTGTTAATCTCTCTCCACTCAGCAGGTGTTAAAAAATCCACTGTCCTTTGATGCTTCACTAGTCAAATGATCCTTTCTTCTACATTTTTACTATTAGTCATTCCTGGCAATGTCTCTCTTTATTTTATACCCCTGCAGGCTGTTTTCAGCTTTCGCTAAAAACCTTAACCCCAGTAAGATGATATTAACTCAGGTGTAGAAACTACTGACAGTGAAATATTCGAGGCTGTGTTAAAATACTCAGGACAGCTAGATTTTGTTTTATTAATCTGAATAAGAGACGCATATTTAACTATAAAACTTACAGGACTAATGGGAACTAATATTTTTGGCCTCTTTTTTTTTTTTCAAACTTTATGTATAATTTCATAGACATTAGATTTCATAGACATTAGGGCTGGAAGGGACCTCGGGAGATCATCAAGTCCAGCCCCCTGCCCAAAGGGCAGGAAGTCAGCTGGGGTCATAGGATCCCAGCAAGATAAGCATCCAATTGACTCTTGAAGGTGTTCAATGTAGGTGCTTGAACCACCTCCGCTGGCAGACTGTTCCAGACCTTGGGGGCTCGGACAGTAAAGAAATTCTTCCTTATGTCCAGCCTGAAACGGTCTTGCAGGAGTTTGTGACCGTTCGACCTCGTCATCCCTTGGGGCACTCTGGTGAACAGACGTTCCCCCAGATCGTGGTGATCACCCCTGATAAACTTATAGGTGGCCATCAGATCACCCCTGAGCCTGCGCTTTTCCAGGCTAAAGAGTCCCATGGCTCTCAGCCTGTCATCATAAGATCTGTTTTCCTGACCTCTGATCATGCGCGTGGCTCTCCTCTGGACTCTCTCAAGCTTCTCCACATCCTTTTTGAATTGTGGAGCCCAAAACTCGATGCAGTACTCCAGCTGCGGCCTCACCAAGGCCGAGTACAAGGGGAGAATGACGTCCCGGGATTTGCTCAAGAAGTATCTATGGATGCACGCCAGCGTTTTGGTCGCTTTACTAGCCGCAGCATCGCATTGCAGGCTCATGTTCATCTTGTGGTCAATGATGACCCCCAAGTCTCTTTCTTCTGTAGTGCTATCCAATGTAGCACTGCCGAGCCTATAAGGATGCTGCAGGTTTTTCCTCCCAAGGTGGAGAACCTTGCATTTATCTGTGTTAAACACCATGAGGTTCTCGTCTGCCCATTTGCTGAGCTTGTCCAGGTCAGCCTGGACCACCCGCCTATCTTCTGGCGTGGATGCTTTGCCCCAAAGTTTGGTGTCATCGGCGAACTTGGCCAGTCCACTCCTGACTCCAATGTCCACATCGTTAATGAAGATGTTGAACAGTGTGGGTCCCAGGACAGAGCCTTGAGGGACCCCATTGGTGACAGGGCACCACGATGCGTGACTGCCATCAATTACAACCTTTTGGGTCCGACCACGAAGCCAATTTCCTAGCCAGCGGATCATGGTGGAGCCAAGGCCACAACTGGGCAGTTTGGCCAAGAGGTGATCGTGGGATACCAGATCAAAAGCTTTTTTGAAGTCAAGATATATGACATCAATCTCTTCTCCCTTGTCCAGGTGATAGGTCACCTGGTCATAGAAGGAAATGAGATTGGTCAAACAAGACCTACCCGCAACAAACCCGTGCTGGCTACCCCTTAGGATGTTAGCCTGGGCCACTCCCTCAAGGATGGCCTCCTTAATAAACATTTCTAAGATCTTCCCCAGGATAGAAGTCAGGCTAATGGGCCTGTAGTTAGCCGGATCCACTCTCTTCCCTTTCTTGAAGATCGGCACCACATTGGCCTTCTTCCAGTCTTCGGGCACTACACCAGAGCGCCAGGAGTTTTCAAAGATCCGTGCCAGGGGCTGGGCTATGACACTCGCCAGCTCCTTGAGTACCCTGGGGTGCAGATTATCAGGGCTGGCTGACTTGAAGGTATCCAGCTTCTCAAGGTGTTCCTTCACGAGGTCAGCATTTATGGAGGGTAGGGGATCCCCCTCACCCAGATTTCCCTGTCCCATAGCAGGCATGGGCATCCTGTGTGACTGATGAAAGACTGATGCAAAGTACCTATTTAATAGGTTGGCTTTTTCCTGGGCGTCAGTTGTCCCATCTGGTTTAGCAGGGGTCCAACATTGCCCTTGTTTTTCCTCTGGCTCCCCACTTATCTGAAAAAGGACTTTTTGTTGTCCTTGATGCCTGAAGCTAGTTGGAGTTCAGTTGCAGCCTTGGCTTTCCTGGTTTGGTCCCTGCAGGACTGGACCAGCACGGTGTAATCCTCCTTGGAGGTGAATCCTATCCTCCATCCTTTGTAGGCTTTCCTTTTTAGCCACAGTAGGTCCGCTAGGTCTCTGGAGAGCCAGGGGGACTGCTGTGCCTTCTTGCTGCCTTTCCTCCGTGTTGGAATAGATTTAGCTTGTGCACTGAGGATCGCTTCCTTGAGAAGCAACCAGTCTTCTTGAACTCCCATCTCCCTGAGGTCATGGTCCCTGAAGACCTGACCGACAAGCCTCTAGAGCTTATCAAAGTTCGCTTTTCTGAAGTCAAGGACTTCTGTGTTGCTGACTGACTTGCCAGCTTTACGGCGGATGGTGAAGGTGATCAGCTCGTGGTCGCTGTCACCCACCTTCTCATCAATCACTAGGTCGCCGATTAGGTCGTCCCCCGTAGCCAGTACCAGGTCAAGGAGCGCTTTGCCTCTCGTTGGCCCATAGACTTCTTGAGTCAGGTAGAGGTCATCCACGCATGAGAGAAAGCTTTGCACCCGCTCAGATTTAGCTGAGTGATCTTCCCACGAGATGTCCGGGTAATTGAAGTCACCCATGACAACCAAGGTCCTGGAGCAAGCGGCCTCAGTCAGTTCCCGGGCGAACTCCTGGTCAAGCTCGGGACTTTGAGTGGGAGGTCTGTAGTAGACTCCCACCATTGTGTCCCCTGTGCTGAATTCCCCACGAATTTTTACCCAGAGGGTCTCTAGCTGTCCATGCCGGTCGCCAACATCAGCTTACAGGGACATGTAGCTTTCCTTCACATAGAGAGCTACACCCCTGCCCCTTTTGTCAACACGATCCCTTCTGTATAGGGTATAGCCCTCTATCCCCGTGGTCCAGTCATGGGTGGAGTCCCACCAGGTCTCCGTTATCCCAATGACATCATATTTCTTTGCACTGAGCAGGAGGACGAGTTCGTCCTGCTTGTTGCCCAGGCTCCTGGCGTTAGTGTATAGGCAGGCAAGTGTGCCCTTGGGGGCTCTTGCCTTGCCCACAGATTGTGCCAGGGCTGGGGCAGGGGTGGGCTCCCTTAAGTGCCCCCTTAAGTGCCTTGGTCCGCTGGCTTTGCAAGGGCCGTTCAGTGGGCCAGCAGGGGCAGTAGTCCCCCCATCCCCTAGCGGGCTTATTTTAAAGCCCGGTGGAGCAGGTCAGCCAGCCCGGCTGAGAAGAGCCTCCTCCCCAGGGGAGAGAGGTGGAGGCCATCTCTTCCCAGCAGCTCGCTGCCTCTCTCTCCAAAGAGCGGGCTGTGGTCATGGAAGCCAAGGCCTTCCTGATAACACCAGCGCCGCAGTCTTTGGTTCACCGCGTGGATCCTCCTCTCCCTCCTCAGCCCGTAGCCCGAGACCAGGAGAATCGACGAAAACACCACCTGAGCTCCTAGACCCCTAAGCCCCACTCTAGTAATCTAGTAAATTACTACATTGCAATGTTTATATTTGCTTTTGCTTTCACTTAAACTGAATAATGCAGTGCTGGTCCCCATGACATATTAATAAAGATTCTAGTTTCCCTGTACCTGGAGAAAAAATGTGTGTTGTGATATATATAATGATATGCCACAACAATGCTTGCTCTGTCCCCTTTTCAAAACTTTCAATTGACCCGTGATTACACCTTTTTTCCCCTGTGCTTGTTCTGGTATCCCTCACTCCCTCAGTATTAGGCCTCATAATTTCATCAGACTCAGGAGACAGATGGCAAGAATACATGAAATACAGCCACTTATCTCCGCCCCCTTCTGTATGCAGTTCTGACCAGACAGTCAATTGTTCCTTTTCTGAATTTGTAAACAATACTATACAGCAAAAAAACCCACCTTTTTTAAACAAGGAAATGTATTAGTAAATACATCAGAGAACTTGATGCAAAATAACAACCAGCCTACACAGCAATCTAGCCTCATCTAGTGTTCCAGTTTACTATCAGCTATTAGGGGGTTTCCTTCTTGAGTTACAGAAACACAAAAGATTCACATTCCCTCAATGAGCTCAGAAGCAACTGAGATCAGTAGAGCTGCCCTTTGCATTTCAGTATGGCATCTGGTATCCTCGGCTCTCAAGGAAACTCTTTTTTTCCCCCTCCTCTCCTCCACTGGATTAGCCAGTTATATTGCTCAAAGATCTTTGTCGCAGGGCCTGCGTATGGAGCCTTTCTTTTGCTACAGACTATTTCTCCCCAATCACACAGCCAGGCCATCGAAGCAAATGACCCTGTCATAGTTGCTGTGCTGTAGGTCAATTGGACCTATTCAGCCTTAATAGATTTAAATCACAGGTCTGTGTCTGTAGAATCCTGTTCTGAAACAGTGACATGGTGACATGCCAGTTCAAATATATCATACAGAAACTGTAACATGGGTTATAGATGAGATGTGGGAAAAGTTTATGGGTGAAATATAAATTTGCCGAAAATATAATTTCAGGGCAAAGGACACTTTGCACACATGCAGGTTAAATTCAGTGACTTTAAAAAAATCAAAACAAAATAAAAAAACAAACAAAAAACAAAAACAAGAACAAAAAAAAAACCTTGAACAAGAAAAACAGTTCAGAAAATGAACTTTTAGCCTCAAAACTACATTTCTGCTTTCAAAATGACCTTTTAAATTTTTTTTTAAAAAGCAAAACAAAGGTTAAACCAAGTGTTTAGATTTAAGTCAAATGAAGTTTGGGGTTGAAATGCAATTTTATTTTTATTTTTCAGCTCAGAGACTGAATCCCAGAAAAAGCTATTGCACACCTAACTACCATGGGGCTGGTGAAAAACTGATTCAAAGTACCCAGTTAGCTAGTTCACTTTTTCCTGGGTGTCAGTTGTCAGCTGCCTCATCTGGCTTAGCAGGGGTCCAACGTTACCCTTACTTTTCCTCTGGCTCCCCACATATCTTGATAATCTTGATAATTTTTTTGAAAATGTTACCCAAGTATTGAGGTCGAACTGACAGGCCTATAGTTTTCTGGATCCTCTCCCCTCCCCGTCTTAAGTATTGGCATCACATTGGCCCTTTTTCAGTTTTCTGAGACCTCTCCTGAGCACCATGAGTCTTCAAATATCTTTGTCATACTTATGGGACAATACACAGGGCAACCAAATATAGCTTATATAAGTAATGGGGGAAGATAATAATTCAATGTGAAATCCAGTTTCCTTCTGAGATCTGCAGGGAATGGAGCAGGATACTAACTGGATTGCTGGAAAAGAAAATTTCACCTTAATTTGCAACCTGTTCTTAGCCTAGTTTTACTGCTGTTCTGCTGCCAGCTTCCTTAAGGCACTGACAACACAGGAAGAAAGTGAACATGTCCATTGCCTCACTGGAGGAGTTTGCTTAAAAGGGTCTCTAAACATCATTAGCCTAAGAGCATTTCTTAAATAATATAAGACTTGGAATAAGAACTTTGGAAACATGAATCAAACAAGCCCTTCATGTCTTATTGGGAATTGAATTTTGCATTCACTTATTCCAGAATTTCTAAAACCTATTAATTCAGCTTAGTGAAATAAAAACCTACACATGTATTTTAAATAATGAATGTAAGAACCAATGATGTGATTTTTCCTTGGTTGGACTGGATTCACACACAAAAACCAGGTGGTCTCTTAGTTCTGCTAGCAATGACAGTGATTAGGAAATGCACAATTAAAAGATGATGTACTGCGGGGGGTGGAAAAAATCTGCACTAGCATAGACTTGGGTAGATGAAATATAAACCTCCTTCCCATCTCAGTGGTTTTTATTTATGCCTTGCTTCCTCTCACTGATTTTTTAAAAATCTCTCATTACATATTATGAGCCATGATTTCTGCCCAAGGAAAGAGTTCAAACTGGCTTCAAACCAGGCACAGAAGTGCTTAGTGGGTGTGTCTATATGTGGGCATTTAATGTGCATTAGCCCAATTTAAGGCACATTAAAGGTGTGTGTCTCTATGCATGCACCCTTAACACACCTTAAAAATGATGATTTAGGTTAATCACACCTAAATTTGACACCTTCATTAAGCAAGTATCAAATTTAGATGCAATTAGTTAAAGTGCATTAACACACATGTAGATGTACTAATGAACATTAACAGGGACTTCAGTGTTGGGTCTGCCCAGCCAGTAGAAGTTTGGCCAGAGCCCAGCCCCATGGATCCTGGATGGTCACCTCTCCTCCAGGGCTGGGATGCTCTCTGACAGCCCCTAGCTGCAAGTTGTAAAAGGCTTCAGCCATTTTGTGCCTTGGGGCACACAGCATGGGGAACCTGAAGGAGCTAGTGCTTTCTGCAGGAGCCCACCAGGCCACATGTGCCCCCCTGGACAGGACCCATGCAGCCTCTGCCTGTCCTATACCCTATATGGAGCCTTTTCTTGGCCACAGGTGAGTGCTGCAAAAGACTATAGCCTGCTGTGTTCCTTGCCTAGCCCTCTCAGGCCTGCTGGCCCTGTTCTCTATGGTAGCATGGCCAGCACCTGCTCCCTGCCAGCTCTATCTCTTTGAAGGCACCATGACAAAGTTGCTCTGCCATGTGGCTCCCCATCCCTGGCTGTGCTCCTGATCTGGATGCTGCTGGCAGCCCTCCAGGGCCAGCATCTCAGGGGCAGATGTGTGGGGGCCCAGACAGCAGGCATGGGGGGCATGTCCAGCACATACTCACCACTGAACTCTGGACTTGTCTGCATGTCCACACCCATCCTGAGTGTCCAGGGCCCCAGTTGTGCCTGGGAAGAGGTGTGACCTTGTGATGCTCTGGGGATGGGCCAATATCCAGAGGCAGTTCACCTGGGGTGGGCACTCAAATGCCCATATTTGTGAGGCCATTTCAGCTGGGATGCATGTGTGAGGCCACTTCCAGAGGGTGCACCTGTGCTGCATGAAGGCCAATGATTTGCAGGGAGAATCATCAGTTTGGTCATGTCTGGAAGACCATGCTCTTCATGCAGGAGCTGACCCATATTTTGGTGCCCCAGGAGACAGGCCACATCCATGCAAGTGCCACTGGTAGGGGCAGCCTGCCCTCAGTCACACTTCACCTTGATGCTTCTTGTGATGCATTGTGCCTTCAGCGTCCTGACCCACCCACCTTCCCAGCTTCTGTATCCACTGGCAGCTCAAAGAGCCCTGCCCAGCAGCTGCCTCACCCTCAGCCCATCCTCACACTGTCACAAAAAGTGACTGGCCATGCCACCCCTCCCGCCAGCAGTGCCAGCTCCTCCCCAAGGGGGTGCCCCATCTACCTGCCAGGCTACCTCTTACTGCAGGCCATGAACACAAGGTGCAACTGGACACCATCACTGATGGGGAGCCCTGCACCAAGCTACCAGCCTTTTCAGAACAGGACACATGGTAATTCTTGAACTGGGGGAAGACCTTCCCTGTCCCCAGCTCTGCCCCTGCCCCTGGCCCATTTCCCTGCTTCCTGCCCAGCCCAGCCACATTCTACTGGCCCTAGGTTCAAAACTTTAATGAGTAGCCTGTGTGCCTGCAGTTCGGTAGGCACAGGCCTCTCACAGAATAAGGAAGGTGTTGATGCTGGTGGTGATGTCCTCCTTGGCAGCAGGGGGCAGGGACATATAATGTTGCAACAGATAGCCCCCCAGGTGGTAGTAGAGATTGGAGGTGAGGAACGGGGGTGTGGGTTGTGAAGGAAATAAAGGTTTTCATTAAAAATATGGGCATGCCCTGGAGTGGTGCTGGGAACTGGGCAGGGAGTAGGAGGTGTGTGGCTGGTGGGGCAGGCAGGTGTCAGTGGGATGGTTGGGCACTTCTCTGTATTCTGGCACTCCAGGTGGGACCAGAGCTGGCAGAGAAAGTTTTCAAAGGTGACCCAGGTCATCTGGAACATGTTGACTCACTGGTCATCATCCCATTCCTGCAGCACAATGCTCTGCCACCAGTGCTGGCTGGCATGGTGGGCTTAGAGGCAGTGGGGCTGGTGGGACAGGAGGGCAATAGCAGTCCCAGAGGCAGCATTCTGGAGCCCATGGTCACCAGAACTGGCAGGAGCAGCTCTGTGGTGGCGGGGGCTCTGGAATGCCATGTCCCAATCATCTGGCAGGTGGCCAGAGTGGATGGGGAAGTTTGGCAGTGCTAGGTGGGTGAGTGGCAGGCAAACAGAGTGAGCAGGACAGGTATGGGAGCCCTGAGGAGTGATGGACCCTGTCCCTGGGTGCCAGGACCAGGACCTGGGGCAGGCAAGCCTGGGAAGCACAGCCAAACAGGCACATCCTGCCTGTGTCTCTGCCACTCTGCTGCTTTGACATAGGAAGTGTCTGCCCAGAGGTCAGAGGGTGTACTTTTAAGATGGCTGCCAAGTGCTGGCAGGCATGTGACCAGAGGCTGGAACTCCCCCCAGTCGCCATAGGGGGGAAGTTAATCCCAAGTCCCACTACATGTAGACACCTGCCAAAAAACACTTAACATGCATTAGTTTAATGCACCTTGAATTTAAGCCCACTTAAATTCATGTGTAGCCATCCCCAGTGTGGGCTAATATATCCTGCTTCTTGGAAAGGTTTTTTGCAGAATTTGCAGAGCATTGCTCTGTTAGAACTAGACTAATGATTCTTGAGCTAGCTAGTTTAAAGATAGCTCATGTTTCTCTACACTACAGTCCAGTCAGACCTGCCCTGAATCAGTTTTAGAGTGTTAGGTTTTTGGGTGAGACTATATCACATAACTCTTGACTTCGATGGCTCTATTTACAGATAGCAAATTTATTCACAGTTAGAACAAATTACTGTGCAGTAAGCCTCTGCACATGTAGATGGCAATGCTTTCTGTGCAGTAATTATCTCTCATCTTGAGTAAAGAGTCTTGTGTAGATGCAGCCAGTGAATACTACATGCAGACACAATGGCCTTAACGGAGTATAAATGGTTGTGATGTACACATTCTTCTGGTCTTATCTGGAAACAGGCTACATAGATTTAGGCTCCTTTAGGTTCTTCCTGCATAGCACAGCTATGTCACTCAGAGGTCTAATCCTCTTCTGTGTCAGCAGAAGCACCTAGGAGTCTGAGTCATTAATATTAAGACATGTGGGGAGGCTGCTGGACTATGAAGAAGTATTCTGAATAGAGTGCCTACACCCTGAGGAGATACACAAAGATCCCAGGAGGGGCTTTTATTTCACTTAGGTCGTGTCTACATATGCTGATTTAAGGCATTTTAACTATTTTTGCAGTGCGTTAAGGGTGTGGGTCTACATATGCATGCCCTTAATCCACCTTAAAATTGGCAATTTCAGGCTAATTGTGTCTAAATTTGATACCTTTATAAAGCAGGAATCAATTTTAGGTGTGAATAGTTAAGGTGCCTCAATGCTGTGTATATCAATTGAGTGTGCTAGAGCCAAGCCTGTGGGGCCCCGCAGTGCTGCCAGGCACTGCCAAGAAGAAAAAGTGGCAGGTGCTGTTCTCCGCTGGTGCAAACACTGGAGTGCCAGTTCCAGCAACAGTGGTACCTATTGGTGTGCTAACTGACTTGGGACTTGCTAGAATTGCCACTCCAGCTCCACTGCCTGCATCTTGGAGAACAGCACCTGCCACTTCTTCTTCTTGGCTGCACCTGGTGGAAGTGTGGGGCCCCTTGGGCTCAGTTGCAGCCTATTCTTAACTGACATAGGGGAGAAAGGAACATGAGCAGGGGTTAGAGCCAGGGCCATGGCTGGGACCAGGCTGATCATGTCTGAGGGGACTGGAGGCTTCCATTCCCTTGGCCAGGACTGAGCTGACTCACCCAGCTACACTACTGTGGGCTTTGGGCACCAGACAGTTGCTTGATACCCTGTAGCCAGGCCCAGCACTGGGTGCAGCTGTCTTGAGTCACTAAACACAGTGTGGGGACTCAGGTGCATCCTCTGCTTGCTTGAAGCCAAGCCACCTCTGGCAGTGGTCCATCAGCTCTGGCTCTGCACATGCTGCTGACAGACACTGCGGCCCCAGGGTATGGCCCACACCTGTCTCTGCACTCTCCAATCAGGAATGCACTCATTGTGCTGCCCCTAGCCACTTTCCCAGCACAGCAACTGCCCACCACCCACACGCCCCAGCATGTTTGTATGTGGGGGGGGGAGAGGGGAGGGCTGTCCAGGGTGCTGCCTAGGGCAGCCTGCAAAGGCATTCACCCAGTGAGCTGCATTAAAGTGCCTTAAGGTGTGCACATATAGACACATGCCTTAATGTGCCTGAGGCTAAGGCACATTAAATTTAGCCATGTGTAAGTTCACGTGTAGACACTCCCCTAAATGACTAAAGTGAAGCTTATGACCAACTGAGTTACTTAACTCAAGCGTAGGAGTGATTCTGTTACCAAACTCGTATTACCAGTGATTCAGTTACCAGTGTTGTAAATCTTTCTAATTGGAATTGAGAGATTTCTGTGTGTTTCTGAAGGGTGACCCTACTCCTCTGAAATAGACACATGTTCATAGATGGAGGTACTAAATTTGTACCTAATGAGCACATCTACTAGTGCATTTAAGCACGACTAAATTTAATGTGCATTAAGCAATTTTGGCAGATGTCTACATGTTCAGGGACTTGGCACTAAAGTTAGTGCAATTCCCTGCAGTCTTGCCGTGTGCCCCTAGTGGCTGGGCAGACCTGGCACTAAAGTTAGTGCCAGATTGTGTCTACACATGCATTAATCCACTTTAACTAATTGTACCTAAATTTGATACCTGAATTTGCATGTATCAAATTTAGGCACTATTAGCTTAATTGTGCCACTTTTAATGTGCATTAAGGGTGTGCACATATAAATGCATGCTCGTAATGCACATTATATTAGGCTAATGTGCATTAATATGTCTCATGTAGATGTACCCACACTGTATTCAGGTAACTCAGAGTTGGCTGCAAGCATGGAGTTTGGTTGTTCACTAGGTGAAACAGAATTCTGCCCAGAACATACTTCTGGAGCATGATTGAACTGATGCAGTATAACAAATTCTAGAGTGAATCATAGGAAGGCACCAGGTCCTGAAGGGACTGCTAAAACCTGGACAAGGTGCTTCACAATAGATTCCTTGAGGGCCTTCTGCATGATTTTTCCCTTTCCAGGTAGCGAGATCAGAGTGACATGTCTATAATTCCTTAGATCCTCCTTCTTCTCTTTTTTAAACATGGGCACTATATTTCCCGTTTTCCAATCATCCAGGACTTCCTTGACCTATACAAGTTCTCAGAGGATGGCCAATTCCATCTCAACTAATTCCTGCAGTATCCCATGGTGTATTTTATCTGGTTCTGCTGACTTGAAAACATCTAGCTCCTTTAAGTAATCCCTAACCTGTTCTTCCACTATTCTAGGCTGTTTTTCTCCTTCCTTATCCTTGCTACCAACTGCACTGATGATCTGGTAGCTCCCTCTGTTTGTGAAGACTGAAGTAAAAAAAAAAAAAGCATTAAACACTGCAACCCTCTCTGCAGCATCCATAATTAGGTTGTCTTAATAAGGGACCTACATTTTACTTGGCTTTCTTCCTTACTTGTAGGGTCTCTTTGTTTGCCTTTTATGTCCCTTTCATCTCAAATTGTCGGTTGTCCTTCCAAATTTTCTCCCTGCTTAACTACGCAAGAGATTATAACTCTTTCCTGGTAGCATGGCCAAGTTTCCAATTTTTGTAGAATTCTGTTTTGGGTTTCAATTCACTGAGGAAATCACTGGCTAGTCAGGCTGGTCTCTTTTTTTACTGCCTATTTTTTAGTTACAGCAGGATAGCTTGCCCCTGCACCCTGAATGCAGCCTCCTTAAAGTCCAGCCAGCTGTCTTGGAATCCGTTTCTTTCAGACTTCCCTCCCAAAGGATCCTGCCCATCTATTTCATGATGTTGTTAAAACTTGCTAAAGCTGGGGGCGGGGGGTTGTTTTTTTTGTTTTTAACCATTGATGATACTTGTAGAAAGTTGCTCTTGGTTAACATTAAGGATTGCAATGGGGTATAAAGGAAAAGGACTTTAGGTATATACAACCCAGACTGTTTAGGGTCTTATACATCAGAGGGGCTTATAGGTAAAAGCAACACTTTTTCTTGTACTTGGAAAGCTATTGGGAGCCACTGAAGATTCTGGCATACAGGAGTTATGTGTTTTTGGTGATCCCTCCCCACCACATTCTATATTAGCTATAGCTTCTGGATAGTCTGCAACAGCATACCAATGTAGCAAGCACTGCAGTGGGGTAGCCTGGAGGTTCTAACAGTGTAGATGATAACCACATCCAAAATAAAGGGTCACAGCCTTCTCACTAGATGGAATTCATTAGAAGCACTCCTGGACACTGCCACTTGAAGGTCCAGGCAGGCCCAGCCTTAGACATAATGGTGGCCTGTCCAAATTTGTATTATGGTACCTTTTCTTGTATTTTGGCACCCTCGTCATCATCGCCAAGCCCTGCAGCCAGTCATTTTCCACCACTCTCCCCAAGTCAACAGTGCTGTTGCGTGCAGTGGCAGGTGGGCAGTAGCATGGGGCACAGTCCATCTCAGAAGCTGGGCAGCATGGTGCACAAGGTAGGTGGGTGGGCAGGCAATGCTGCTGCTGTGTAGAAGCAAAGCAGGTGGACTGGAGCAGGCACCACTCCATCTGCACATGCACAGCCCAGGCCCTCCTGAGCATAGGCTGTGGGGAAGGGAGAATGTTGAGCTGGGCACTACTCCTTATACCTGCGCCAAGAATCAGCTGGGGCATGGCAAGGGGAGGCTGATCTTCATAACTTACAGGTGTTCCCATCATCCACAAATAAAGTGGCTTGCCCATTACCATTACTGAATCTTCTCTGGATTCAGTTTCAACTGGGTTCACTTGCATCCAGTCCCCAACTGCAGCCATGTACTGGGAAAGGAGAGATTGCAGAGACAAAGCCAGAAGAAAAGTTGAGATAGAGCTGGGTGTAATCAGTATACTGATGATACCTCACTAAATCTCTGCATAACTTCATTCACTGGCCTCATATATACATTGAACAACAGAGTTGACCAGATGAAGCCATGGGAGCCCACAGATAGAGGTGTCAAGATGAAGCTCACCACAAAGGTCTTGAAGGGGTGACAAGCAATCACCTATCACCGTGCTCTTGGACTTTCCAGCCTACCTGTTTGGCTGACTTTCATTAATTGTATTTCAATATTGTTATTGTTTTTGCTGGACTGAATGTGGTAAGAGGAGTCAGAATCTGAAACTTCATTTAAAATGTGAGCTCACAAATATTTCCCAATACGAAAAGTATCAGCATAATGAAACCAACCAACGCTGAACGTAAAAACATGAATACAATGCAGCATTTTTCTGCAATAATTTTAAAATCCTTTCCAGCAAGAGTCTGACAAAATGTGATTCTTTTGTGTTATTATCTATAGGGAAAAAAAGAGGAAAAATGACATTATCAATAGCTTGGTTCTTAAGAAAGAGCCAGTGACGAAAGAAAAAGAAAAAGAAAAAGAAAAAGAAAAAGAAAAAAACAAAAACAAAAGCCAATGAAATACACTTAGGAATACACTTAAGATACCTTTAATTCAGGAACTTTAAAGATCCCAGGCAAGGTGTGCTTAGCACATATTATATTTAAATGCATCTGAAACTGAAAAAATATTAGCTTTTTATTTTAAATTTAGCCAATAAAAGAAGAGCAAAAATTAATTTTACAGTGGTATTTCAAAATGTCTCAAGTTAATGTGTACTCTGAAAGTAATAGTTTGAACTATAAAGTAATATATATTCCATTTTAAAATCTAACATTGATAAAATGTTAAAGTTGAGAAACTAACCCATAAATCTCACACTAAACCATTTATTTTCTAGAAATTATTTCTTGGACATTACGGGTTGTATGAGAGGAGGGAAAGGTTTACAGTTCTCTAAAATTACCTATTTCTGTTTATGTGCAACCTGCTACGTGTTCCCAAAAGATTAACTTTTTTCCTGGAAGCTATAGTGATTTTTAAAGCTTCAGTGGCACATATATATATATATATAGCTATAGCTATATAGATAGAGATAGATAGATAAAGAGAGAGAGAGAGATTTATATATACTAGCCAATAGCCCATCAAAAATGAAAGAGGGGAGTGGGTAGGGACCGAATCCACTCCCACCTTCCCTCCTGCTGCTTAGGGTCTGGTCCCACTCCCCCTTCCCTGTCATGGTGGCAGTGGGAGGTAAGGAGCAGGCCTGGGCCCAATGAAGGGGTGTAGAGAAGGACCAGGCCTGATGAAGGGGAAAAGCCATTCCACTGTGGTTGGATGGTGGGGGAGGGGGAGCAGTTGGCACAGGCCAATGCGGCAGTGCGGGGGGGACAGGAGGAGTGGGCTTGGGGCTAATGTCGAGGAGGGGGGGGTGGGGGAGGAGATGGCCTGGGTGCAAGGAGGGGAGGTGGCCCACTCCTCCAATCCCCCTGCTGTTGCTGCATTTGGCCAAGCCTGCTGCTCCATGCCACCACGGGCTGGTTCCTTGCCCCTCCTGCAGGCCCACTCTTCTCCCCACTTCTACCAATGTGTCAGGCCTGGCTCCAGTCCTCCCCTCACCACACTGCTTTAGGAGTCACTCAATTAAAGTGCCCCACCCCACTCCACCCCCCCAAACACATGTAAAAATGCCCTTCAACAAGATACTATCTAGCTGAATCACATTTCTTTTTTTGTCTTTTGATAGTAACTTTTTTCCAATTTGAGGGGTTTTGAAAAGGCAAAAGTAAAGAAAAGGGTGGGGGGGCATGTTAAGAAATAAAATAAATTTTAAAAAATGGGAAAAAATTCTAGATATAATTAATTCTGTTTTACTTAGGGACAATAAAAGGACAAATATGAATTAAAGTAAGGGTGGGGAAGTCTGAAATGTAAGTTAAAAAATGGAAATTTCTATTTCGATAAAGGCAGAAAATTTCAATTTTTGGAACAACTTTTATTTTTTAGGGTAGCCTGTTTTCATTTTAAACTACTCTTAGTAAACATCTGGCTCTCATTTCATACCAAATATTTTCTCCTTTGTATGTTTTTGAGAGAGCTCCCCACCACCCCACTTCCTCATCTCCATACTTGTTCTCCTGCACCTTGTATATCTCTGCCATTCAGTGGTCATCTCATAAATATTCAAATAGCCAGAAGTCTTTCATGCATTGATGCACTCTAGTATATATCAGCAATAAAGTTCCACATTGTGATTCAGAAAAGGAACATTTTTGTCCTTCCACTTTGCAGAAATTTCCACAAGATAGGGAAGCCATTTCGCATCCAGCACTAATGAAGCCTTCTCTAGTCCTTCCATGAGTAGAGAGGTAGTTAGCCATGGTAGCTTGAAGGCAGAAAGAAGATTGAACCAGAAAAGGAAAACACACACTTGAATATAAGATACTTGAAAACAGACATGTACTAGGTGTGTCTACACAAGACACTTTACTTACAGTAGAACAGTTTACTGTGCAGTAAGCATGAGCACACACTTATTGTGAAGTAAACTGCTTCACTCATGAGTAAATTTGCTACCTGCAAATGCAAGGAGCACTTTACTTGCAAGTGGTACCTGCTCAATAACGTATTTGTAGATGCTGACCAGGAGCATAGATTCATAGATTCATAGATTCATAGATGCTAGGGTCGGAAGGGACCTCAATAGATCATCGAGTCCGACCCCCTGCATAAGCAGGAAAGAGTGCCGGGCCTACATTACCCCAGCTAGATACACATCCAGATTTGCTCCTAGTCAGCTCTGCTATTAGGAGGCCAGCCTCAGCTCTGTCCCACAGCCATGGGGCTGGGACTCTTTCCTGCCCCAGTGATGGACCTACTCTATGTCAGGCCCAGTGTATCCCCAGACCCTTAAAAGCCTGTGGCCATGCTGAGGCCCTGGAGCACATGCAAGCAGCCTATGACAACAGCCAGCTACTGCATGCCCCAGCACTGGCTGCAGGGCAGCTGACGCAGCCTGTCCACACCCTGGTGCCACTCCCTGACATTGAAGTGCCACGTGGCTGCCAGGAACATGCCATCTAGCCCTGCAAGGCGCTCCATGTACCTGCCAGTCCTGGCAGCACCTGGGCCCAGCTGCAGCTGACTTGTGGCCACCCGGGCCAGGTCCAGCTGGCTTCAGGTGGCTTTCAGCAGTTTGCCCAGACCCTGCAGCTGCTGTCTGGCCCCATCTTGCTGTGTGGCTGCTAGTCCCATGCTGTGGCCCTGTGCTGGGTGCTTCAGGCTGTTGTCCAGGCCTGGCAGCCCCAGAACAGCCACATGGATGCCACACTGGCATCCTCCAAAATGCCAAATGCCACCTCACAGGGCTCCAACTGGTTCCAAGAGGAGAATGGGGACCTGATAACATGGCATTTCAAATGGGGTGGGTGCTCCAACATCCCCATTTATAAGAGGCATTCTGGCCATATGCAGGAGTATGGGCATGATTGGTCAGCACATCAGAGCCACGTGAAGGTCAAGCCCTTGTGGGCACAGTGGGTCACTGCCACAACTGTCATTTGGAGACTGCCCGCAAGTCCATACCCTTAATCCAGCAACTGGGTTATAATCTCATGCCCTGGGACCATGGCTGCAACCATGCTGTGTACTTGAGCACAAGTGACCTGCCTGAGCCTCCGCTATGGCCTGACACTCACAGTGATGCACCACTAGGGGAGGGCCACTTGGGCTGCCAGTAGCCCGTCCCACCAAGCTTCCCACCCACAAAATCATCCAGCATCTCTGGGATTCCGGGTCAGTGCCTACCCCACCAGTTCCATGGTCTCAGTCCCACCCAAAGGCAAGACCCCTACACAAGCAGCCAGATGCTGTGGTCCTCTTACCCAAGACCACTGGAAGTCACATGCCATCCCTACTAGTGGGGACCAACCCGAGCTGCCAGGCATGTTATCCACACCCACCTGTTTAGTTCTTCACTGGGGGGAGGGCTCTTCCTGCCCCAGCCAGGTGTCCATGGGGGCATGGTGGTGTCTTGCTGCTCCAGGTGTGGGAGGAGCTGCTCCAGGAAGTCTTGAAAGATGGTCTGTGTCATTCAGAATGCCTATAGCCACTGCTTATTGTCCCAGGTAGTCTGGATGATGTGAAGCCACCAGTCTTGGCTAGCCAGGCAGGCCCAGAGGTGGTGGGGCTGGAGGCCCAGGAGGGTATGGACAGTCCCAGCAGTGGTGTCCAGGCACACATTGTCACCATCTTTTCTGGATCCATGTAGCAGCTGCACAGTGGCTGGGGCCTGGGATGGCACAGTGAGGTCAACCAGGTTGCCACTGCATGTGGGGGAGACACCAGGACCCAGGCTGTCCTGGGTCAGATAGCAGTCACCACAGCCAGCCAGCAGGGCAAACACCATGGACAGCAGAAGCCCAGAGCACTGGTTGTCACTGCCAGGGGCAGGGGCTGGAGCCGCCATGGTGCAGGGAAGCAGAGGATCCAGTGAGAGAGCCACCGTGTGCTGTCTCTGTGCTGTACACACTGCTCCTGGTCAGAAAAGCAACTTGCCAGGGAGCAGGGGCCAGGGCTGACTTTTTAAATTGGCTGCCAGCTGCAGGCAACTGTGGCCAGAGCCTCCAGTTCCCCTGGTGGTGGCAGGTGCCCACTGTGGGTTCCCAGGAAGCAGGATTAGCTTACTGCTAGGAGCAGCAAATCTGCTCCCACTTCCCTTCACATGTAGACACATGTCTTGGAGTGTTTAGTCTTGATTAGTTTACTTGGAAGTAAATTGCTCCCAGATCTTTTGCATATACAGATGCACCCATAGTCAATACCCATGCAGGACTAGACTACACAGAAGGTAGGGCAGATTGGTATTTTAGGGCATTTATACACATGCCAGACATCTGCTCTGACACATGATAATTAGCATGCATTGGAGAAGACTGGATTAATCATCAAATGACCTTTATTTAAAGCACTCCTTCCACCATTTTGAAGTGCCAGACACTGAATACAAGTGATACTGTGGGCACTTCAATTAAAGCAGGTGTCAGAGCTGCTCTAATTAAGCACCCTCCCTCCACCCCAGATCACAAATAAAGACACCCAGAGAGACTACCTAATTTAGAAAGGCATGAGCTTTCATAGGTAACAGCCTACTTTGTCAGGTAAAAACTCATGGGTCTCTGAATGAGTTAGGCTCTAAGGTGTCACTCTGCTCTACCCTCTGCCTAGTTTTCTTTGCATCAGAGCATGAACATTCATGTATTATCAATTTTTGAGTCTTTTATACATATTAGTTTTTAATCTCTTAAAGAATGTGATTTGCACCATTTCCCCTGGGTGATAAGTTTGCAGAAGCATATATCTTCATTGCCTTCATGGAACCAAACTTGCATAACTTCTACTTCTCTAATGTATACATAATAGAACAAGGGATGTTTCCTGACATCAAGAAGTTAATGTGTGAAGGACTTATTTTTTCCTATCTGGCAAAACATAAATATTTCTCTTATCTCTTTCAAAAGTATTCAAAACCCTTCCAGTATATTTGTTTTCCTTCAGTTATACAAGTAGCAATTCAAATGATTTTTGGTGAGAGCAAGATGTCACCTGTTCTTAAGCTTTCTTCGTCCCTTTCATTTTTGAAATACCCCACTGTGAAAATTTTTTTAAGGTTATTCTTGTTCAAGTGGATATTGTATGGAGAAGGAGTTAAGAAATGTAAGTTCTGTTTATGACTGCCACCTATTCACTATTTGTCCCACAAGTAACTTTTCTTTCTCTCAATCTTATTTTCCTCCTCTGTAAAATGGAGCTGATAATGTTTACCTTGTGGAAGGACATTCTATTGGAAAGAAAATGAGTGATATAAAATGTTCAGTATTTTTTTTAGCGCATGGGTGAGTGGGAAGGACACACTTGTGGTTGTAAAAGGCAAGGGTTTATTTTGTGCCATGCAAAATATAGAGCTCCTTCCTTCACTCATTGGTTGCTAAAGAGGCAGGGATGTAACTTACAACAACTGAAAACTGATTTTCTTTTTGCCTCATAGCAAATCACGCCTTGTATCATAGACCCCTTGTCACATCCAAGACTTTGTGCTACGTATTTAGAAAAAAGGGAAGCAGCAGCACAAGGGACATTTTGAAGTGGTAATCACCTGTTATATTGCTAATGAAAGTAATTGTATGTTCATCCTCTTCAAGGAAAAGAGGCTGAAATGGGTAAATGAAAATTAATCAAGTCATTTATTGCCTACTTACAATATGTTACAAAATTTGTTTAAACACCAGTCAGTGAGAGGAACCCTTTAAATCCCCTAAACCAGGGAACAAATAATACATTAAACAGGATTTGGGGTTATTAGTTTTGAAAATGAAAAGTGCTCAGTAATTTACTTTTTTTTGGTCAAATATAGTTTCCAGTGAAGTTGGTCTAGACAGCTGTTTTTGAACAGGAAGAGAAAGTGTTCTGAAAAACAGTTCCCATGGTAGGAAAAATCAAAAGAATGACTGGCAACCAAAACAAAAGAAAAAGACAAGACTGGAAAAGTCAAGTCATACTCAGAGATCATAAGTATATATTTCCCTTCCTTTTCCATTCCTTCTTGGAAAAATAAAAGTATAAATGGTAAGAAACAATTACATGAACAGATTGACTTTTATTAGTAGATGTTTTGGATGGGGAATCCAGGAAAAAGATGACAAAGCTGAGATGGAAATACAAAGTGCCTGAGCGAGGGACTAACAATCAAGGGATGGGGGAGAGGAGGGGAACGCAACTAGGTTACATACGATACAATGTTAGCCAACTAAGCCTGGGGGTTGGGGGATGTGGAACGGGGAAGGGGAGGGGGGGGGTCACGATGCTGAGAGGGAAAGGAGATAGATACACACATACCCATTACAGCGGTTTGCAATGTTGGAGGAAGTGGCTCGGAGAGAGCGTCTCAGTCCATAAAGTCCAATCGTGGGGGTCCTCTTTGGGTGGGACGGGGTCGTCAGTGGCAGCGAAATCCTCTCAACGCGAAGCAAAGTGGGGGGGGGCGTGGTTCAGGTGGTGGTGTCCTCCGGGTCCGGTCCGGCAGCGGCTCATCTGGAGGGGTTGGTGTACTGGCAGTGGCCCATGATGTGCTCCAAGTAGATGTCACGGGACCAGCGGATGGTGTTGGATACCATGAGGCAGCGCATCAGTTTGGCGTAGCAGCAGGAAATGCGGCAGGCGCGGAGTACGCTCTCGTTGCTGGGGTCCCAGGCTCCGAGTGTCCCCACGATGAGCGCGTCCACCATCACGTCATAGCCGCGGCCCCTCAGGGTGTCGGCCAGCGAGGCGTACTTCTCCCGCTTGCGAGCCCGGGCGTCAGTGAAGGCTTGGCGCCAGTTCTCGAAGGGGATGGTGATGTCCACGATCATGATCTTCTTGGCCTCGTGGTTGGTGACGACGATGTTGGGTCGCAGCTGGCTCTTGCAGCCCGGGACAGTATGGTTCACGGAGATCTCCCCCGCCCCAGCCAGGATGGCCCGCACCAGGTGGTCCTGGACAGCGTTGTGGCGCAGCTGCCAGGCTCTGGCGTGCAGCTTGCAGCCGCACAGCACGTGGGGGAGGGTCTCCACCGCATAGCCGCACCGTCGGCACCTCTTGTCCCGGTGGCCGAAGCACACAGCCCCGTTCAGAGGCAGACAGTTGAGGCGGGCGCAGTGGAGGAAGCACCAGTCCGCAAAGGACGTGAAGCTCCCGCTGGGCATGAAGTGGTTGCTAGTGTCCCACTTCGAGGTGACGTCGAAGACCTTGCCCTGGTCGGGTTTGGCCCTCAGGTCACTGGCGTACTTGTTGTGGACAGCGTCCTTCAGGAACCTCTCCAGGAAGGTCCTCGTGCGGGGCGTCACGGTGATGCGGTCGGTGTGCGGGGCTGGGTGCAGGCAGACTCCCAGCTCCCGGCGCTCCTCAGTCCAGGTCCAGGCGCAGCCAATGCGGCTCCCAAGGCGGCGCGTGTCGTTGTGGGCTTGGCTCCACAGTGAGGCAAAGTCCTCGCCATCCTGGCTGAACTCGCCCTCCAGTGAGCCGCTGAGGAAGGTGGCCAAGTCTTAATTAATAAGAATTAATACACATTAATTCTAGCCAACATGCTAGTCTATACCTATTTAACAGGACTGTTGAAGATCTGCAACAGTCGAAAATTAATGAAAAGTCTCCGTTTTTTATACATAGTTGACATCTGGTTTGTAGCGAATCGTATCAATGGAATAATTTTGTGCATTTATCAGTGAAAACTGAAGGTAGTTAAAGAACCAAAGGGGCACCACAGTTTGAATCACTGTCTTTGTAGCAACAGAGTTAGGGCCAGACCCAAAAAGGTCTCCTGTAGTTCAAGTGGGGCTTATGGACAATTTAGGAGTTTAAATTTGAGGTTTTGATCCTTTGCATGTGTGGCTGGTCTAAATGTATTGCTTACATATTCCACTCAGTTAGCACCCAAACCGAGAGATGCTCAAACTCTGTGGATGCTTCAGTTTTTACATAGAAATTCCCCAACTATCTAAAATTATGCTTCTCAACCTGGCTAAAGGCATCTCCATCTTGATAAGGTTTAACAATCTTTCTTTTAAAATGATAATGGAGACACTACTTCTGTACAGCATCTCCAAGGTGAATGCGCTTGCCCAGATATGAAAGGTCCAAGTTAAATTCCATTCTGTGTCTGAAGGAAGAGAAACCCACATCTTCTCATTTCCCAAGAGAGACGCCCAACCACTTTTTTAGACACTATGCTGGAGGGGTGAGGTGGGTAGAGGAGGACACTCTTCATGCTTCCTATTAAAGGTGAACATAAATGAATTCAAGATTTATTGGGCCAGAGTCAGAAAGCAGGAGTGAGGATGGTTCTGTAGCCAGTAGTCCCAGGTTCCAGTCCTGTGACCATTTATTAGGGGTATGTGAAATGGGCTGTATTTGATTTGGATTTGGCCCAAATTGGGGACAGTGATTTGATTAATTGATTTGGATCACTGTCCCTAATTTGATTCAGCCCAATCAGAATCTCAAGATTTGATGCTGATTTGGAGAATCAGCGATTCAGCCATGGACACAGCTTTAAATGTTTTTTTCTACATATCTTGAGGTATCAGGTGCAGCTCGTGAATGCTGCTATGGTTGGGCAGATGGAGCAGCACATAGGAGTGCAGGGGCCACCTCTCCGTATGCACAGCAGTGAACCCAGAAGAGGACTGGAAGTACTTCCTGTCAACTTCCAGGTCTGATGGAGAACATGATGCCCCCCCCCCTTTCTGACTTGGTGATCAGCCATGGGGGGACCCCAAGTGCCTCCCCAGATCCAAATCCAGATATTCAGAGCCTCCCCCTGCCCTCCCCCATGGTCACTGAGCCAGGGGTTGGTGGGGGGTGGGGTTCCTGCATGCTCCCTGGTGGACCCTGAAGTGGACCAGACATGCTAATTGTCTACTTCTGGGTCTGCTGCCAAGTGCTCTGCGGAGCCCCCCCCCCCCCTGCGCCGTGCTCCTGTGGGACACTCCATCTGCCCCAGCATCTCAGCATTCCTGAGCCACCTGCTACCTTGAGGTATGTAGAGAAAACACTTAAAGCTGTGTCTATGTCCAAATCATCAAATCTTTCTGAATCTCTCTGAATAGATTTGGAGGGTTCTGATTCAATTTAGACAGATTAAAGGGTCTCCTGATTCGACTGAGATTCAGAGATTCGCCCACTGAATCAGGCCGAATCCCTGCCAAATATATATATATAGTAAGGCTGTCCCTGATTCTATTAGTTATTATGTTTATATCTATTTAAATATATATTAAAAATAAAATGTTATGCAAAAAAAGGAATAAAATGTTATTTTAACTGGGACTAGAAAATTTATCTCCCTGCCTCCCCAATGAGTGCCTGAATGACAAAGGTAGATCCACGCTCCGTTGTTTTCCCTCTATTTGGTTTAATAGACACTGTAGTGTTTTTTTCTCCTGCAAAGTGGAGCACCTTCAAATGAAGTGTACCCTCTAGTTTACAAGAGAACATAACCTTGTGGTTAGGGCACTCTAGGAAGCTGTGAAATATTTGGGTTAAAATCTCCACAGAGGAAGCAGGGCTCCAAGACTTCTATATCCCAAAGCCTGAGACTTCCACAGCATGTGTAGGTTTACTATCCCTGATACGCTGTGAACTGGGACACTAGCATCACTTCCTCCAGATGTGTTATAATGTAAAAATGTTCAGGATTTTGGGGAGTGGGGGGTGGGGGAGGTGGGCAGAAAAAAATACCTTAGGTGTCTAATATAAGAGTTCTGGGCTACATTTCCCTAGCGGGAGGGAAGCCTTAAGTAAAGCATCTGGAGGGAAGTGGAAGGATTTAAGGCCATGTTCTTACCACATGCCAAATGCTTCTTCACTCAATGTGCTGGTTACTCTAGACCCCACTGTGAGGTGCCTAGGGCCCTTGCTACATGTTACATATATTGCACCATTGACAGGTTAATCACACAATCAATTTAGATGGGCCACATATGCAAAGTAAGCCAGGCCACAGTGCAAAGTAATTTTGGCACAATTAACCAGTTAATAGTGCAATAAAGTTAGACCAGACACACATGCAAAGTCATTATCACATGATGAAAATAAGTATCCGGCCATAAAAAGAGCCAACTACCTATAAAGTTTGTGCTTGAAAAAGTGTAAGAACGCTACAGTTGGTTCCTACCCAGCTTTAATTTGAATGTGTAGCAGGGCCCTTAACTCTCTTCATGTGCTCTAGAGGGCACTAAAGTGGACCAGGGATGTACCAGTCCCGATGCCCACTTAGGATGGCTGCAAGACTGGCAGCTGCTGCTACTGGCACCCCAACCACTGTTGCCATTGCAGCCTGTCATCATCACTGCCATCCATCCCACAGAACCTGGTAGAGGGAGCCCGTGCATTTAACTCTAGGCTCTATTTGACACCAGGGGCCAGGTGCTTAAATTCCTTCTTGAATAAACCTCTTCATCTCTTTTCCTCCCTGGTTTACATAGGGGCTTTTTACCCTTGCTATTGATTTTTACATCTACAGGAGTGTTACACTGACCAAACCCTCCACTAATGAATAATACATCAAAGTATGTTCCCAGAACCTCCTTGTATCTTGCCATTATTGTCAGAAGGATAATACACGTGATTTAATCAGAGCTGAAAAGAAATATGCCTTTAGGAGAGCTTATCAAAATTAAAAAAAAAAAAAAAAGGATTTTGCTTTTATATAGCTAAGAACATAAACAGCACCATTAGATAAGATTCAAATGTGTTAGGGTATAAGTCATCATGCTTCAAGTCATAACCAGCTGTTAAGAGAAATCAAGAATAAATTGTCTTATATGTATCAGGTTCTCTATAATTTAATATAACATTAATCTATAATCTATATGTGATTTCTTCTGAAGAATACAGAGCTAGTTACTGTTCTTATGATGAAATAAGTCTTGATACTTTGATATGAATTTTAATTATTATAAATATATAACACGGTCCTGCTTCGAGCAGGGAGTTGGACTAGATGACCTCTTGAAGTCCCTCCCAACTTAATTTTTTTTAAGATTCTATGATTGTAATGTATTTAACAGCTTTTGTCTGAAAGGATTTTATTTTTATCTCTACAATTTTGTCTAGATTGGTCAACAACATAGAGGAATTAATTGAAGTCCACCTACAGCAGAAGTCAAATTAAAATGACAGAAGGATCCTTAGAATCATGGAAAATTAGGGTTGGAAGGGACCTCAGGAGGTCGCATCTAGTCCAACTCCCACCTCAAGGCAGGACCATTCCCATCTAGATTATTCTGGCCAAAGCTTTGTCTAGCTGTGTCTTGAAAATCTTCAAGGATGGAGATTCCACCATCTCTCTGGGTATCCTGTTCCAGTGTTTTACTAGCTTCCTAGTAAGAAAATTCTTCCTAATATCTAACCTGAACGTCCCTTGATGCAACTTGAGCCCATTGCTCCTTGTTCTGTCATTCATCACCACTGAGAACAGTCCATCTCCACCCACTTTAGAACCACCCTTCAGGAAGTTGAAGGCTGGTATTAAATCCTCCCTCAGTCTCCTCTTGTCTAGACTAAATAAGCCCAGTTCCCTCAGCCTCTCCACATAAGTCATGTCCCTCAACCCCTTAACTATTTTGTTGCCTTCCACCGAACCCTCTCCAATTTTTCCACATCTGTTCTGGGATGGGGAGGGGGAAAGGGGGAAAAACTGAACACAGTACTCCAGATGTGGCTTCACCACTAATGAGTTCCCAACTGACAGAATTGTCTGAAGCAAAAGCTACTGCAGATTCAATTTTTTAAATAATATTGTTATCTGAACAGCCTGAAAGATGTTAAAAAACTGTTATCGATTCGATAATCAATAAATGATGATTGCAATGGAAAGGTGGTTTTGGAGGTATCAGAAATATTCTGGCATTGTAAAAGACAATGTCCTAAGGGCATTTAAGTTGGGAGTCTGACCTAGCTACAATACAATGAGAATTTTCACTAAATACAACATTAACCCATGTAACATTGTCTGTAACTTGGCAAGAAGTCAGGACTATAAGGCAGAAGCAATTAGCATGTGGAAGGCTTCAAGTGAGGCTATCAAGAGTGCAAATGGTCATGTTCATGCTTTTATGGCCCACTTCTTTCACCTTTCTTACTTTTTAACAGTTACAATATTGTAACTAAATTCATCTTTCTCTAGTTTAGCGAGTGATTCCCAGTTTAAACAAGTATAAATGAAATCAGAAGCATGGTCATTTTACTTCTTTTGAACAGAAAAGGGACACAACTTATAGACAGATGTTCAAGAGTCTGGAATGTACTAGAAGCAGACAAGATTATTTGGGTAAATGTGGTATCTTTTATTAAACCAACTAAATAGTTGGAAAAATTGTTCTTTGCAAGCTTTCAGGCACAAGCACTCTTCTTCAGGAATATATAGAGTCTGTTGGTGAACTGTGTGCCCTCCTGAGTAGAATAGAAGCCAAAATGCAAGGGTCTCACATCTTTCCTGTCTCACATCTATTGCCTTCCACCCCTCTGATCCTCATTGCCAGGCATTTGCATTTTCACAGACCTGCATTTTGTCTTCTATTCTAATCAGGAAAGCACACAATTCACCAGAAGACTGTATCTATGCCTAAAGAACAGCGTTTGTGACCAAAAGTTTGTACAGAAAATTTTTTCCAACTATTGAGTTGGTTTAATAAAAAATATCACAGCTACCCAAAGAACCTTGTCTGCCTATGTCTTCAGACGAACACAGCTATGGCCAACAACTCTAAAGCATGGGATGTACTATTAACTTTGCAATTTCTTAGTTGGTCTAATGAAAGGTATGATCTCTGAACAAAGAGTTTTAAATTTTGCATTTCTTTTTGTCTCAGACCAACACAGTTACCAAATACCTCCTTAAAAGGTACTATGCATTCCAGTAGTATGGCTGGGGTGTTGTCCTGATAGTACAAGGAATATGTAAGAAGCAAGATGTTTTTTGATTATATCTTTTATTGGATGAGCTGTATAGTTAGGAGAGATGTTAGGCAAGTCTTTGGGCATTCAGTGCCCTTCTGAAGGGTTGGTACAATAAAAGATACCACTAAAAAAATTTTGCTTCCACACCTTCCAGCCATTCAAAGCCTCGGACCTGCACTTCTGGATATTGTAACAACAGACTAGCTTTAAAAAATATATTAAATATTTTTGTGGGTGTGTATACATATATATATATATATATATCTACACACACATATGTATATTTAAGACTTGTTTAGGTTTTCTTAATATACTGTATTTTCTCACATACCCCAGCCCCCAATGAGATGCACACCTTGTTTTGGGGAAGGCAGAATAAAGAAACAGATTCTTCCAGATTTATAGCCACAGACAGTAGGGAAAGAGTCCAATCTTCATCTCACTCACCCTCCTTTCCTGCACACACAAAAGCTACAGAATTGTCAGCAGCTCTTGGCTGCTCAGGTAAAAGCTGAAAATGTAGCTGCTGCCAAAGACTTGAATCCATGGACAGATCTAGGATTTTGAAAAGAGCTAAAAATAGTCTGCAGGACTGTGGAATAGGAGGAGAGAGACCAGGAGAAGAAAATATACCTGATTACTGGAACATCAAGACCATTAAAAAGGAGAGAGGGTCATTAATAACTGCTTTCTAAAGAGCAATAAGGATGAATTAAGTAGATTTCAACGAGCCATGAAGTCAATTAACTCCTTCAACTCTTACTGAATAGAAATACCACCACTGCTGTTCTAGGCAGAATATCAGCTTCTCTGGTCTTCCACACCCCAATTTTGGAAGGCTAATTTTTGTGGGAAGGGGGATATGTAGTATGCAAATAACTATGGTAGTACAGAGAACATATATGCTCGATAATGCTGTAAGCATTAAATATACATAACTGCTCCATCTCTTTACGTAACTATATAACAGTTTCAGTTAATAAAAATGCATTACATTATCATTGAGAACACTACGTATTATTGCTCAGAAAAAATATATGTTGAGGTATCTTTTCATTTTATTCTCCATAAATTACAAACAGCCTGATGACCTTCACATGATCTATATAGTGTCAGTCATTCTTTTGGAAGTGTAGTTTTAAGTCAGTCTGCCCACATTCAATAGTACGTTTCAAAAAGACTACTTGAAATTTCCCTGTTGAGCAAATAATGCACATAAGCTGCCTATCATGTCTTGTGGCCATTCTTACTTACGTTGAGAACTCCATAATTTGTCTTAGCATTACAGCACTTAGCTGAACAAAAGAGACCCAAGTCCTCTCTGAAAACTTAAAATAGTAATTGTAAAGGAAAAATAAAAACACAGAACTTAGTTTTCAAGGCAAAAATGGTGAAAGCATTAAAGACTCATGCAAGTTTAGAGCAAAATATGCATCCTTTTAGAATAAAAGACCAAACATGCTAATTGATGTATATAGCAACATTTTCTCTACAGTGTAGGTGCAAAAATATGCACATCTTTTGAATCTGTAGCCTTAGATGCCTGAAATCTGATCTCATTATTGGGAAAATTGTTAGAATGATTTAAATTGTAATTGACATCGGTAAGTTGATATCAGCAAAAAGAAACTGTGGTTTAAATAATCAATTTTAATCTTCTTTTGCATTTGGAACTTTTAGTCATTTTCATAAAGTAAAGTTTCATTCTCATGGGTTGGCTTAATATTGTACGTTTTAACATCCAGAAGGATACCTTCTGTATACACAAATTTATTCAACCAGTTATGCACCTCAACACACATTTATTCCAATTCTTATTGTTTTCATTAAATATAGATGATGCATTTCGTTCTTACTAAATGATTATTCTTTACTTGATGCTTATGTTAAAATAAAATTTCAATTAAATAAAACATTAAAATATGAAAAACTTAATTTAAAGAATAGCTAAATAAGAATACATTATATATGCTGGAATTACTTAGTGGGTGGGAGGGGGAATCCTGAGTTTATGAAGTGTTCCTTTGCATTGAATAACTGATTTAGTACACAAAGGATTAGCTATGTAACCTTTGGTGCGTAGTATTAACTTAGGCCATGTCCAGTTGTCCGGGACCTGGAGTGCCGGGTAGCTCTACCCCATGGTCAGCTCACCTAGGAGCGGTCAGAGGCTCCCTGAGAGGAGAGGCTCCCTTTATAATGGAAAGATCTTGCAGATTCATAAATCAGTATTTACAAAATGTCATTATATACAGGAGGTAATTGCTACATGCCAACGAGCATTAAATACACATTACTGGTGAGCATTAAATATACTTAACCAGCACCTTACAAGCCGGCATGCTCTATTAACCAGCATGCTGACTTGTAAGGTAAAAGCGAAACTGGAAATGCCCACTGTGGCACTGCCAGTTTTGCCGAGCCCTGATGGCCTGGGGCAAAGCAGCTCCCTGTCCCTTGGGGCCCACCTCCTCGTCCCTTGGGGCCCACGGGAGGGGTGGTGATGCAGCGGGAGGAGCGGCGATGTGGCGGGAGGGGCATCAATGCCTTGGGCATGGAAGAAGAAGCAGCGGCCCGAACAGGCAAAGACTCCTGTTCGAGCCTCTTAATTAACCGACATATTTTGTTATCCGGCACCCCTCATTCCCCATGGGTGCCAGGTAACAAAGCTTTGGCTGTAATATCTAAAATTTGGAACTCTTCTATTTACAACGTTGTCTATACAAGAATAAGTGTTGAAAGCTATTTACACTAAAAGGATGATCAAATCAATGAATACAAAACCAATAACCTAGACACCATGTTAGATACTCATTATATTAAATCCCTAATTAACTATTCACAACCAATAGCTAATCAACCCACCTCATGCCCAACAATTGGAGGGAGGGGCAGTCCCTCCCTCCTCACATCACATGCTTGCGGCCTTCCTCAGGTTATCTATCAGGCCCAGGCGTCTCGCATGCTGCAGAAACTGTTTCCACTCAGACTCCTGCAAAACACAAATTCTCCTCCACGCATCTTCGTGCGCTCTTCTCTGCCTGGGCGTGGCCTTTCCAAGCACACAGAGCTATTTACACGGTTAAACACATAGTGAGAAAGCAAGCTGCTGCCAGCAGACCAGGCATTACCTCTGGGCTCACTTTCCCTCAGGGCACTCAGGCACACCGGGGCTCCTCCTCGGGTCGTGCTTCCCTGGGTCTCAACCCACACAGGTGTCCTGGGGACTTTCCCTAGCTGACATCTCTTTCCACCATGCTGTCCCAGTTGCACACAATGCTTTCCCAACCACTCACACAGGGGGTTTATCACACTCCTACCAACCCCCAAGTCTCCACGCCCAGTGGGGAATTGCTGTCCTGCTCTCCAGGGGCTTCCTGGGGTTGTGTCCCCACCCCAAGGAATTTGTTCAGCTCACTCACAAACTCCCTGTGCTTGTTCTAGGTGTCTGCTCTCTCCTACTTGACCTTTTAGGTGCTGCGTTGGCCTCTGGCCCACCCACGAGGGCTGCAGCAGGCAACCATGGGGTGGGACCATGCTGCAGGCTCTCCCAGCCCCTCTCACACAGTGCGTGTCTCTCTCTCCACCCTGGGGGCAGGGAGACACTCCAGTTTTATGGGGAGGAATCCACCCAATCCCTGAGCTGGAATTTTTCTGGGCTTCCTAACTGCTTCTTGAATCTTGCATCCCCTTGCTAGGGCTAATACTGCACTACAAGTGTGATGTCCCTGTTGGGACAATCTCCCTCAAGCGTTCAGGCAGAGCCCGACATAGGACACTTGGAAGGTAAGTGCCCTTTAAATTGTCTGTGACATCTATTTTTGAGAAATTAAAACATTTGCTTTTGGCCACTCTGTCTTTCAACTGTATTAAAAATCATAGTGCTCATACTTTGAAATGTCATACGTATTCATAGATTAGAAAAAGAAAATAGGCTATTGTTTTTACAACTTGCAATCTATCTGTCACCTTTGAAAGATCCATTTGAATGTATTGAAATGAAGAAAATGTAGAAGAGAATACTAATGTCACAAGATGCTTTCTCTCTTCAACAGTTGACGGCTCTAGGTGCTTATGGGATGACTTCTGCCAGTTTGGTGGTTTGACTGTTCTAAAATTTGAGCTAGTAACATGTACTGCTTGAGTTACTATTTTTTTCAGTGACATGATTTTACTGATAGTGAATCAAGTTCTTAAGCATAATTTGTTAGAACTCAACTATCATGGGTCTCTTGTAAAAACATGTTTATGTTAAGGAAAAATTAATCACATTTTTACCTTGTTAAAAGAAAAATCATTGACTGACCAAATAAATATGTAACTTTTTCAAAACTCCTATTGGGATGAAAGCTCTTTGGATATCTCCGTTGCTCAGTGAAATTGGTATCTTTATCAGCATCGCCACTAATAGGAGCTGTGAAATGAAAAATGCCAGTTTCCCTGATCAGCTGAAATAGGCTCCCAGGTACCCAGCTCTAGGGCCTGGTGCTGAGGATCTGCTATTTCCATGGCCCCTGTTTTCCATGACAAAAATCCACTAGGGACACAGACTTTGATTCAGCATTAATTGGAATTTGAAATATTGTGAATGGAGCATTTCTGCATTTGAAAAAATGGACGTCTTCAATGAGATTTGCTACCCAACTACTTCTCATTCCTGACTGCCAAGGATGAAATCTTGCTGTTGAGTAACCATGGCTTGAGTAAAGACAAACACTACCTATGAGGACAAGCAGAGTAGCTGAAGAGGCGGCCATCATGGGAATCAAGAGAGGTTAAAAATGATCAAGGGCGCTAGGCACCAAGTCATGCCTGAGGGCATGTAGAGTTTTTTTTTCTGGTGCATGGTGAAGGCCTAGATCGAAAACATTAACTACAAAGTGAGCTAGGAGTCTGCTCCAACTGGGAATTTCATGACAGTTAACATACAAGAAAAACCTTTTTGCATTTATCGCTAGCTGTCAAGCCAGAAAGTATGTGAAGCTGTGAAATGTCTCAGGATTTGTGCTGCTCTCTCAACTGGCTTAGTCTCACTTAATAGAAAAATTGACAAAAAAAAGGTCTGAAAGAAAAGTTCACTCTTTTTCTCCCTCTTCGATACCATGATACATGTCCCTAAGTTTGTAGATTGTTACTTCCAATGGAAGTGTAGGATATAAGAGCCCCATGTAAATGCACGCATAGACATAAACATGAGGATACAGTACAAAAATCGATAAGGGTTGCTCCCCAATGCAGTCTCTTCATGACCTCCCTCCATAGCAAGAAGTAGGTTCTAACTCAGAGCCATTCCTTAATGGAGACTTCTGTAATGTAATCTTGTCTTTCATATGCTGATACAAGGTTTTGCCATAATAAATGTTAGTTGTAGCTGTATCTTTCATAAAAGCCTGTACAAATTATTCTAAGGAACTAAATCCTACACATGATTATCATGATGATCCTGTTCTCTGTAGATCAGGCATAGTCAGGAACATGCAATCATACAGTCTGTAGTCAATTCGCATGTTGACTATGCCTGTAAGTTTTAGAATCAACAGACACAAAAACTGTTGTTCAGCTTTGAATATTTTCATGTTTTGTCCTTCTCGCCTTCAGGGCCTGCTTCTCCCTCCTCTGTTTGGCCCAAGACATAGTCGACGTCAATGAAATGGTAGACTTCTTTTTATATTTCCATATCACTATTTTAGATTCTCTTTCAGATGTAGCCATGTTTTCTGATTTTTTCATGACCGGAAAATAAGCTACCTCCTTTGAAACCGCCATGTGGCAAGTAAAGCCAATGGCCCCAACTTTGCACTCTAGAGTTTATCGGGAGTTTCACAATAAATGGGATATGTCTAAACCTGGCTGCAAATTGGTTCCTTGTTTAAGAGATGATGTTTTGTTCATAACAACTACTGTAGGGTCTTTAGAATGACAGAGACTCACAGAAAAGTGGAGCTGGAAGGGACCTTTGGTGGTCAGGTCCAACCCCCTGCTCAAGACAGGAACTTCCCTATCCAAACTTCCCTATCTATTCTTAAAACTATGCAATCAAGCCTCTAGCACAGCTACAGTGCCCCAAAACACCAAGAATACTATAACCTGCCATAGGTAAAGCAGGGGGATTAGGGCTGCCAATAGCCTCCACAGCCAAGACTGTCAAAATACACTTGAATGAGTCAAAGATTTTATATGATCCCTAAAAAAAGGAAAAGAAAAGAAAAGAAAAAAAACTATAAACATACAAACATATGCGTGTCCACACACAAACACACACATGTATACCAGCATGCTGAAACATTAAACAATTTCAGTGAGTCTTAGCCTTACTTTCTTGCATAAATGTTTCCTCTGAACAAAATGAGCAGTTTCCAAGAGTAAAGTGCTATTGACTCAGAATGTCAATGCTGGCCCTCCCTACATGTCTTACATGTACAAAAGTTGATCCTGCTTCAGTTAAAGACAGTAGGATTTTGTCATGGGTTTCATGGGAGCAAAATCATACTTTAAATCAGGGGTGTTAAAGATCCTGCCTGCAGGGCGCCAGGAGGGGGCAGAAATTTGCAGGGTGGGGGGCTGTCACCAAAATCTGGAGTGTACAGTCCACTGGGGACATGTTTTAGTGGCAGCAAGGCAAGTGTCAGTGCCATTAACCCCTGCAGCTCCTCGACACTCACTCCACAAGGGTCCGTTTGGTCCAGATCTGGTTCAAAGGAGCCAAAAGAGTTTGACACCCCTGCTTTAAACAACTACCGAAGGGTGTGGAATTAAGATTCTGACCTTGCATTTGCAAATCTTATTCTCTGCACCCCTTCATTTGTTCTCTTTATGACCTGGTTCTTTTCAGTCCAGTCAATGTCAGTTGTATGGTATATTCTTCAATCCATATTATTTCTCTGTAAATGCCTGGCATTAAGGTGCCACATAAATACAATTATTATTGATGCAAACTCACAAAGCACATTTTATTTTGGCACAAGTAATCATTGATTGTCAGGATGTAAACCTACTTGAAAAGCAGGTGCTGTGAAACAATAGAGCTTCTAGAAAAGTAACACATTTTAAATCAGAGACACCTTTGAAAGATTCTACTTCTAATCATTTTGAAGAGATTAGGAGTCTCCCCAAGTATTTTAACATTACTGTGAGCATGGGAAATAAGGTGGGGGGTGGATGCGGGCGCTGGGGGTGGGGAATCAAAATATTTTAGGCTGTCTGATTCTCAGTATTTCTAGCCTTTGTGTACACCAGGCAAAACCTAATAGATACCTGTTGACTCCTTGAGTTCATTCATGCACCGACCTGTCTCCTATTTGCTCCACAGGAGCAATGCTCTGTTGTTCCATGCTACAGAGATGTAAAGGTATGAACAAAATTGTACCTGCCATACTGGATTTCAGCCATGCCTTAGAGCAAGCTATCGGTCTGACCTGATCCCCTGGCACAAAGGAAGAATAAAAATACTTCCAAAGTCAGGGAACATACAACTTCTTAACCAGGCTGATGAATTGCCCCCTGATGAGGAGACCTCAACAAGGAAAAGGGGGAAAAAAAATCAATGATCCAAAACAAAACAACTTTTGATATTTCATATTGTTCAGGGGCAACACAGTTCTCTCCCCCAGGGTCCTGCCATTGCAAAGCTCCCTTCAACAGAAAACTGCAGTTAACAATGGGGTCCTGTTGTCAGACTGATTGTGCTTTATTGCTCTGAAGCATACAACTGATTGCCTTTGTGAGCTTTCATCATACAAGTGCTTTCTGTATTCGCATCCCTCACTCGATTGGCTGCAGCTGCAAGTCATCTCTGTGGCTGGAGTAGGATTTTTCCATCTACAATGCACAGATGCTTTGTAATTGAGTGCACTTGAAGTATGTACCGCATGTGCCATTAATATTTAGAATTCAACTAAAGTATTTTTATAGATTGATTTCTTTTCCAACTCTTGCATCCTGAGTTGCTCCTCTGTTTCCCCAAAAAACAAAATCCAAAGATATGTATTCCTGGTGGCTTGAACTAGCTAGGTCAGTCTAGAATAATCTACTAAAAGTAGATTGTTCTGTTTTATGCCTACTGGTACTTTTGTCTGCGTTGTCTATAATTAAAGGTTCATGACATGACTTCTTATGCATAATTCACAGCACATATCTGTGCCATTTCATAACGGATATTGTTGTTTAGCCATTGGCACTCTGAGTCATTGTCTGGTTGCAGAGTCTTAGCTTTTTCTTGATTTGATTCTCTTTTTGAATGTGTATGAGAATGTCCCATGGCACCATCTCTCAGTTCGGGATTCAAAAGGATTTGGGCATTCATAGAATATGAGAGTTATCTAAAGCTATCATTGTTAAGCAATTGTATCCTAGTTACACTGTCTGAATGATAAATGTGGTGGAACTGTGATAGCTGAGCTCACTAGGATGACTACATTTAGGGCTGCCAACTCTGAATCTATTCCGGGAGGTTTCCAGAACGCCA
Organism: Crocodylus siamensis; assembly: GCF_052110815.1. Taxonomy (NCBI): domain Eukaryota; kingdom Metazoa; phylum Chordata; order Crocodylia; family Crocodylidae; genus Crocodylus; species Crocodylus siamensis. The sequence goes on along the minus strand of NC_143396.1, from coordinate 2,874,604 downwards.
ATGTGCCCGTAACACACATCGCGAACTTGCCCACGTGCTCGCGTAATTAGTTAACAGAGCATAGACTTTATGTCAGGAAGGAAAATGCACGTTACTATGACACTTTTAAAACCCACTGGACTACTGTATAAATTCAACATTTAATATTTATGTTAACAAATGTCCTATCATTTATCTCCCAGGTGATTCTCAGCAGTCTCATGGAGATGTATATCTAATTTCTGGAGACTCCAGGGCAATCCTAAGGGTTGGCCACCCTACTACATGAAACAGACAGGCAGTCACATAGCTCTAAGTATTATGTCTGGTTGATAAGGCTGAAGGAAGTCCAAACAGGACCATCAGGACAGATCCTCGGGTGCTACAAAATAGCCTACCATCGCCAGTTTTCCATATATTGAAGAGAACATTGACCACCAAGCCAAGAATGGACACAGAAACTTCTAAGGCAAGTGAGGGAAGGACACAGAGGACACATGGACCAAAGCAGATAGAGATGAGAGGGATGATCACCTGGGACCCCTGGTGAAAGCAAAAGGCACAGTTAGAGAAGTAGGAGTATGTTAAGCAGTGAAACAGATTCTAATCATCTTGTACTAAAGTCAATAGTGATGACGGATGCAAGATCAGGCTACATTCACGTATATCGGGACCCTGATTGTTCACTGTATTTTACCGTGTTTTTATCATTTACAAAATAGCTGCAAATTGCGACCACTCTGAACGGATACCCTTCCATATCCAATGCAAACGCCTGGAAAATACCATACAAGGGACATAGCGGTAGGGCAACTGGTCTTTTCTAGTTGCAATCAAGAAAGAAGTCTCTATGTTGGCAGTGTTCAATTCCTAGTTAACCAAGTTGTGTGCTTTGAAAAGGGGATTTATGATAGAAGTCAGATTAGGGTAACGTGACAATTCTGAAGCCCATGTGGACATCAGCATGATTTGTTGACTGTGGTAGCCTTTTGAATAGCAATTTCAGCACATTTTAAACATTGAACATGTTTCATCCTGCAAATAACTCACTGAAATGTCTGTGTCGGTTTGGAATTATATTTTAAAGCAGCGAATGGAGGCTAAAATGTGGGCATGCAATCTGGTTGTTTCTTCCTGAGAAGGCTGCATGGAAATCTTGTTTGACTTGTAGACTTTTAGCATGAACAGCAAAAGAAACAGCAGACAGGCTCAATAAATCCTAGCTCTCAGATATTGCAAAGGATCCAGCTATAGTGCTGGAGCAACATAAGACAAGATGTCATAACGATCATTGCTTTTACTTCCAGTGACAAGGAGTAAAATTGAAACGTCCATTGTAAACTCCTCTATTTTAGATAGCAGAGATCAAAAATAAAATAGTACCTTAGTATAAAGTGGAAGGAAGAACTCTAAAGGCATCCAGGGATAAATTCATCAGGTACCTAAAAATAATTGTCTAATACTAAAAAAGGAGGATGATAGGCAACAGCACCATTCCCTGGAACATGAGTGTTGTCTGTCACAACAGTGATGTTTGACTTGGCAAAAAGGCAGTCCTTTTTTTAGTTGATCAACGATTGCTCAGCAAAGTCTCATGGGATCTAAGAACTACCTTGTCACTGTTTTCCATTCCAAATGCCAGCCAAGGTTTTATCAGAAAGAAACTCAAAAGCATGGCATACGTCAAACAAATCATTCTTATCAGCGGCAACAAAAAGCTGATCTAATTTTCACCTTTATGAAGAGAGAACTGCATGTGACAAAAGCTCTCCTTTGTACAAGCTACAGCAATTATTAAGGAAAAAAATGCCTGCTGAATTGTGCCTTCAGGCCTTGTCTCCACTTGGGGTTAGCTCAGCCCTAGAGTAGTTACAATTAACGGTAGTGAGCCATCCCCTGGATTCAACCAATGGAAACCTCAAATGAAACTAAGAATGGTTTTCTTTGTCTATATGGGTTCATTGCAAGTGTAAATAAAGTCTCAGATGTTAGAAGAAATGGGTATAGAAAGCAAAAAGGGAAAACAGATTCACAGCTAGAGGCATCACTTGTTTTCCAGATACCAAGCTCCATCATCCAATCTTTTGAGAAATGTAGCAGGGTGCTCTATTCAGTAACTTTGTATGCAGCTATAGTTTAAAAAACCTGGGTCCTGTTGCTGAAAGCAGCCCATATTGTGAAACTTCACTGAAATGAGTAAGAGCCCAATGTTCGACATACTTATCAGATCGAGTCCTTGTAACAGTCCTGCGGAGTGCTGGAAACCTGAATACTAACAGCATGATGCTAATGGAATATCAGAGGGTTAAGAGCAATTTAAGTAGCTACATTGGATGAACCAGACAGACCGCGAGAACTAGAAAGTAAAACTGATTAGTAGACTTAGGTGGCCTGAAGCTGGTACCATGCAGAAGGCCAAAATGGTGAAACATAAATTAGATTTGACTAATTCTTTCAGTTTTAATGGTCTATGCAATTTGTAATAACATGGGGCACTTTAATAACTAGACAGGTTTTTATCCTAGCAGTCTCCCCCTTAAAACTAATTTACATTTGAGAAAACATTGCAAAGTGTAGTTTGCTTCCTTCCTGCCAATACCCTCAGGCAGTATAAATTTCCAGTTGTAACTAACACATTTCTGAGTTTTTTCATCTTACTTGTTGAGTGGCACTGAATCTTCCTTTTTTTTTTCTTAAACCAAGATAGAAACCTTGCCCCTCAGCTGGCCTCAATCATTGCTGCTCCATTAAAATCAAATCATATTTACACCAGTAAAATCCCTTGATATTTATACATGTTGACTATTTGGCCCACCTCCTTCCCAATTTTTTATATTGCCATCTAGCAGCAAAATGTCATACAGCATGCAAACACAAGGCACAGCAAAAGGGATTTCTGCCTTTGGTGGGGGGGGGTTGGTTCTAGTTTCCACTCAGGACTTCAGTACTTGATGGGTGTAAATTTTGTAGGCAGCACAATGAAAGGTATGGAAATATGCACGTGTACAGTGCTCAAAAGGGAGATCCTAAATATTCACTGCCAGGCTGTGAGACACAAAAATGCTTCCCCTGATTTTTATTTATTTTTTTGCTCTTCAATGAACCTGATTACAAGTACAAACACACTGAATGTCAATGCAAATATCAAACTCACTTTTTTCTGTGTTTATTCAGGTAACAGATCCAGAGGACTTGGAAATTTCAGAGTTCTTTACACATGAAGAACTTCACAACAGGAAAAAAAATTATTTCATCACATTAAAACAAACAGTCTGATCATTTCCTTAATCGGTCGATCAAAAACACTCCAAATATTCCACCTGTAAGCATTACATTCGCTTTATGTTTCCCTGGGATATGATTCACAATCTGGAGTCCCTTCCTTTTTTTATTTTACTGCTTGATTCTCTTTATCAGCTTTATTCCATAGCGAGACGGCTGGATTCCCCATTGTGTCACATCAGTATAATTCCATTACAGGTCTACATTTAAAGAATCACACCTTCTGCCCATTGCTACCTTTTCACAATGCATTACCCATGACCCCCAAAGAGCTTCTCATTTTCCATAGTATCTGAACATTTTCATGCCCCTTTTCAGAAATAACCCATTCTGATTGTCCCATTGTCATGCCATCACCTGCCTATTCTGCTCTCGTTCCAGTTGTGCAACCTCTGACGCTATTTCCATCTCAGAATAAGATCGACTGCAGTTATGGAACAAAGTTGGTTTTTGGGGGGAATCCATTCTTTTAAAGTGTGAATAATGTGAATGTGTTTCCCCATGAGTGCTTCAGAATTCAGGAAGATGCAAGGGCAATTGTTTGCTTTAGTGATAGGCCACATAAATCGCCTTGTGTTCTCCAACTTAAGTGCCTGCATTGGAGAAAAACATTAAAGTCTTATTTCCTGGAGCCTTGACTTTGACTTTTTAATTACTTTATTCAGGGGTTCAGGTATACAACACTGGTGGCCGCTTACAAAGCGAAAACACAAACAACTTACTACCAAACCAAACCAACCAGCACATCACACCGTGACAGACACCTTCGCTGCATTTCACATCATGTCTTACACACTAATTATGCAGTCGGCGTGCCGGCCACACAGTCATAACTATATACATAAACAATTCAGACCCTGCTCCATCCCATCATACATGTAACAAAACCTTCAACTTCCACACAAAAAGAAAGCAAAAAGGCAGCCTGGTGAGGGCCCAGGACACGGCACAAGCTGGAAGTCACAGTTTGACACCGAGCCAGCCCCGTCGCCCAGACCGGTCATGACATCAGAGCGCGTATTTGAGACGGCCGTCCTCCACCTGGCACAGTGCTCTCCTGGAGCCTTGAACCTTGAGTCATCACAGGTGTGGGATGGTTTCCTAGTAAACCTACTTTATAGAGTTATACATTATAGCTGCTCAGCTTCAGTGATGCTGGGGACGGCACACCATGCAGGCTGCATGCTGTAGGGGTAGTACCCCTACAATGCCCCGATCCTGCCATGTGGGCTACATTACTGTCATGCAGGGCTTCCACTTTCTGACACCTGCTAGTGGTTCATGGTCCCCTACTGCTGCATAGGTTCATCCACTGGAACTTGGTCCTTCTAGACCCCGCAGCTTGCCAGAGCTATGTGGCCCCTCTGCCCCGTGCCACGTGGGCTGTTCTGCCAGCACATGACAGCCCACTGCATACTAGCAGCACATGACCTTCTTGCCTTTCACTGTGTGCAATCCACCAGCTCCCCTCTCTCCTTCCACACACAGATTGCATGGGCAGTATGTGGCTGTCCATCCCTTGCTGCCCATCAGAGGCGAGCAAACTTCTCAGGTAACCTGTGGACCCTTTGGCCTTCCCCTGCCATGTGGTACCAGAAGAGGCAGCCTCTGAACCAAGTGGACTGCCCATTCACTGACATTTATGACTGTAGCATCTTGGCTGGCCACCAGTCAAGGTTTGGGTGGGGGGGGAGCTTCCAAATGGCTATGACCTCACGATCTGTGGCTTATCACCCACCAGTTGGACAGCCCCATCATACATAACTGTAGAAGTGCAAGAATCAAGGGATTGTATCCCCAGCTAAATTAATGCCATAAGTGAGTAGAAATGTTACAAGACATATATCTGAGGTATAACAACCAGAGTCAACACCTGGAGTAGCTGCTGTAGCTCCAGTGGCTAGGCTGGCAGTGGCAGCAGACAGAGCTGCCATTCTTGACCCCCTTCTAAATGCCAAAGGGATTCATCCTCCACCACTCTCAACTGATCTACACTCTTCTCACACCAGTGTGTGTGTGTGTGTGTGTGTGTGTGTGTGTGTGTGTGTAGGGCTGCCCAATTCCTTGTGATGTTGGCACACATTTATAACAGCACTTGAGTGCATATCCAAAGCATATCTTTAAATTCACCCATCAGTAATTTTATGGACATAAATACTATTCTTCAATATACTGTGAATATTACATAATCTTGTCTGGAAACTGCCAGGGGAGCTTTAATGTGTACCTGGATAGTAATCCAAGCTGAGAAGATGGAAAATGAATTTAACACCTGCTCTGAAGTGAAAAGGTCCTTGCTATGTGCTTCTTCAGTTTAACTTTTCTTTGCCACATAACTGAAAACTTGCTGCGTTGGACAATGGGTGGAAAGTATATTTCTTTGTGCGTGGGTGTGTGTAGCCATATCCATATAGCCAGCTGTTACTTTCTACAGTCCAAATTAATTGTTTCTGTGCATCAGAGACTGAGTTATAGAGAAGTAGGGCTGGAAGAGTCCTCAGGAGGTTGACTAGTCCAAAGCCCTACTCAAGGCAAGATTATCCCCATCTAAACCATTTTAGATGGTGTTTATCTAACCTGTTCCTAAAAACACTGGGAACAGTCATCATGGACAACTATTAGGCATAGTGACTGAAACATCAAAAACATCCTTTAACTGATAAAGCAGAGGAAAGAGGGTACTGTCAAGCCCCTGGCACTGCAAAGACAGGAAGTAGTTTTCTCAGATACTTCTTCCACAGTAAGTACTCAACACTTACTGAGTTGAGTAGGCATCTAATGCTTCTGGACACTCTGCGCTATGGACATTTTCCTTCAAAGAAGCATTGGATACCTACTGGAAACCAGCCAGAAGCAACTGCAGTACTGGGATCTGAAGTCAAGCTCGTACCTCTCCAGAGATTCTCCTCTACCATCCCATGAGCCATCTCTTTCTACGGTCACTGGCATCATTCTCAACCCACGTGGAAGGGTTGGCCCACATGGATGACACAGTGGTTCACACTCAGGTGCTGGTCACTGCAGTCATATAGCAGAGATTTATCTGACATCTCATTGCTGACAGCTTTAGTGCTGTAAGCCAAGCACCACGCTGCTGAGCAGCTTTGGCAGCAGTTTTGTCAGCATCCCTAGCAGCTGGCCTGCCTGCAGCCGCACCAGGAGGAGAATGAGAAGGACCTTTTTTTGATGCTTCACTGAGCGTAGCTGACCCTCTTCTTGGCATACTGGGTGAGGCCTGTGCTGCAGACCCAAGGGATCAACAGGGAGTGAAGAATTTCAAGATGATAAAGGTCATTTTTCTAGAGGCTGGCATGGAGCTCACCCCAGAAGTCACCAGGCCATGTAACAGGAGCCCTAGCCATTCAGCTGTGTGAGGTCATAGCCATTTGGCAGCTCCCCGCTCCTACCCCACACCATTGACTGGTGACCAGCTTAGGTGGTAGAGTCATAAATTACAGCCCTTGCTCCCTGGATGCTTTGTGCATTTTAAGTTAGAGTTTCCTTGGTTAAAAAAAACCCGGCTATAACCCTGGGACCTGGAACTAGAACCCCACAAGATAGGCATTGTTGACTATAAGAAACATGCTTATTCGAGAATGAGTGACAAGGCTGCTCTGCCTTGTAAGATGAAAGCAATAGCAGAGCATTGTCTGTACCTAAAAATCCATTTCATATCCCCTGCAGATATGTGTAGGATCTACTGTGAAATAAATGGAAGCTTGAAGTGATTGTTCTGAATGTTGGGAGTTAAGCGTTATAGGTACCTTTCTGGCTCTGTGCATTTTCGCCTCTTTCCTAAATGCATTGTATTTACTGTTTCAAAGATAAGTTCTGCACTTGAAAGACGTCTTAAGAATACTTTTGCGCTCCTGAAATGCTATGCTTACAACCTGAAAAAAAGGTTCGGGAAAAACAACCCCCTTACTCCATGTTAAGACACAATGCTTTGAAAAGCTGTAGCTTTTTTAATCTGTGGGGGTACAGTCATTGCTTTGAGCTTGTGGTGAGACAAAACAGCTTCAAGCAGTGAGGCAATATAGAGGGAAGAAGGGTGGCCTGTGGATGGGTGATTGGGGTCCAGTGAAGTACAAAATTTTTCCTCAAGCAATGTTTTTTAAATGACCTCCACCCCCTGGTAGGGATCATTATGAGCTTGTGAAAGATAGTTTGCCACTGTTGGAAGTGAAAATGAGGATCTGAGGGGGGGGAAAGAGTGGTCTGTAGGTAGGTGATGGCTTGCCCAAAAGCAGAGCATGGATGATTTTCAAGAGATACCAGGAGGAGGCAGCAAAACTTGGAAAGTCTGTGAGCTTGCATCCAAACAATATAGTGGTATCCAGCAAGTACCCAGAACAAACCAAATGTCAGGTCTAATCATAGAGAGTTAGGGTTGGAAGGGACCTCAGGAGAGCACATCTAGTCCAAGCCCCTGCTCAAAGCAGGACCAGCCCCATCTAGATCATCCCAGCCAAAGCTTTGTCCACTCAGGTTTTTGAAAACCTCAACGGATGGAGCTTCCACCACCTCTCTGGATAACCTGTTCCAGTGTTTTACTACCCTCCCAGGGCAGAAATTTTTCCTAATATCTAACCTAAACGTCCCTTGCTGCAACTGGAGCCCATTGCTCCTTGTTCTGTCATCTGCCATCGCTGAGAACAGTCCAGCTCCATCCTTTCAAAACTCCTTTTCTGGTACTTGAAGGCTGCTATTAAGTCTCCTCTCAGTCTCCTCAGGTATATGAGAGTATGTAAACACAATTAATTACCAATTCATTTTGTTTCTAATGAGACAAAAGACTGCTGAATGGGTGTCTTTTCTACACAGCAGATGTCCTAAGGGTGGTCAGGTTCAGTTCGGTGTCTTTTTGACCATGGCTTTTGTACACTGAAAAAGCCCTGACCTTCAGTTGTCTCTTGACTGTCAGAGTTCATGCTGGTCTTGGCATCCACATCATCCTTTCTTGAATTGGCAGCATATATCACAACCCATGGCTCACTAGTGGCAGCCTGTGAGAAAAACCTGCCCAGCTCCATATACAAATGACAGGTGGCATGAGCACTGTTGAAGGCTTGACTTTTTATATTTTTTTACTGGCTTCATGCTAAATGATTTTCAGGGAGGGTTTTGGTTTTTTTCTGATTAATCGTTCCTGATTGTGACTTTGCTTAGCTGTCCCTGTAGCAATGGCTTGAAAAATATCCTTGCAATGTTTCATCTTAAGGGTTTGCTGGGCCTTTGCCTCATAGGGTAGGACATAACCAATTTCTGTACAGTTCCTATGAGTGCATGTAGTAGTGTACAGTACTATAGGTAATAATACCACACAAGAGTGTGCTAACACAACTGCAAATGGACCTACTCTAGCTGAGCACTAGCATTTAAATAGGGAGGTGATGTCTGCTCAGCATGATCTTAGATCTCATGTAAACAGGCCATTTGGTCCTAGGAAGATACAAAATTGCAGGATGGCACTCGGTGTGTGCCAAAGTAGAGACAATTAGGACTCATAGTAGAGGTGGTACCTTTTATTAGGCGAACACGATTTTTGCAAAAACTAAGTAGAGATGCATTTATGTAAATGCTAGTGCATGTTGACTTACAATGCAGTAAACGTATTAGATGTTCAAACAACATTACAGCATACGCATTTTTTGCCAGCTAATACATATTATTATTATTTTTTTTTAATGTAGGTCACTTCTGGGCGTAGGTTCTGAACTTATATTATGAACTAACTTCCCCCACAACCACTACACACACACATACTGTATAGATGAGCCCTGAACAATTCTGGTTTCTAATGGAACTTTAAATTATCATCGGGCAAGAGGAATAATTAGTTTGTATCTAACGCGGCACACTAGAACTGAGCTTCAGCTCCTGATTTTGGTACAGAGTCCCTCTGAGTCCTTGAAGCAAGTCAATTAGGTCTGATTTTTTAAGGTATTTAGGTGTCTAAAATGAAGAGGCATGCAGTGAGAATTTCAAACCTTTCTAGGTACTTGGCTGCCATAGTGGTGCTTTCTCACTTGGGTGCTTTTAAAAATGTCTCTAGGCACATTTATGCATCTTTAAGGAGCACCAGATTTTCAGGGAGTAAGATTACCCCTTGCTGGGTACATGTCTTACCTTTTCTGAGAAGACCATGGGGAGTTTAAGTTTTAAGTGAGGGTAGATATTAATGCTTTGTATCTTGTAATGGGTGAATTAAAAACTATTTTAATAGGGTAAGCACAATTTTTCAAACAGGTTATTAATCAATAAAATGGAGATCCCAAATAAACAAAAATATGCGAAAGCAGCCAAATTATTTCATTGTAAAACTGGGAAAGAATATGAACAATCAAAATATCCTCTTGCATATTTTCTACATATTTTCAGAACAGTTCACGTTTCAGTTTCAAAACAACTCTATTGAAACGTATCACAAAGAGGTCAAAACATGGGAAGCAAAACAAAAGATTACATTGCAGATCAAGCAAAATACTATAGACAATTAAATCCTCTATCTTGTTTTCTTTCTCTCTGTTGACTTGGCATGTCACCGGTGATCTAAAAAACTAAGCTATAGGGTACAACTTAAGTGGCACTGGAGAGAATTATTAGCAGTATTGTATACAGCGTGAAAAAGGCAAGAACGCAGTTTTTCATCTTCACTTCTGCTGTTCATTCTGTTACGGGTTTGGGGGGGACTGGGGCTCGTGCTGGTGTAACCTTAACGGTCAGTAATCTAAACCTGATTTCTGTAAGTTTACACATGAATTTGGAAACCTGTTTCATCAGAATTTTCTTGGCAAAATTGAAGTGCTTCTTGGAGAAGCTCCAAGTGCTGGCATTTCAGCTGAAGTCTCAGCAGAAGAGTGAGAATTCCTGCTGCTGAACTGTCTTGCTCCTCAGCAGCCTAACCGGTGTGCCGTGGGAGGTCTGGGCTTTCCAGGGCTGCAGTCCCAGGAAAACATCTTTGACTGGCTCAAAACTAGGCACTCTCGGGTTTCTAATGTCCCTTGACATAACAAGCAGCCCAATCCAGGGCTCCATTGCCCTTCAGGGGAATTTTGAAACTTCATTTTTCATGCCTGCTTGGAACAAAACTGAATTTCAAAATATCAGCCTCTTCAGTAACAGGGACTTCCTTTTCTCTGCCCAGATGTAGTACTTACATTTAGTAATTCAATTCCCCAGTAACGTGTCAGGTACTTGCTTTACTGAGCAAACAACAAGACCCAGTTGTTGTGTTCAAGAGCTTACGGTCTGATTTTAAGTATCTGAAAATCAGCTATATTTGAACCTGCTTCAGTGCAGGAGGTGGATCTAGATGATCTCTTGAGGTTCCTTTCAGCCCTATATTTCTATGATTCTATATTACAAATCAATGGGGAATACAAGGAACCTGGGTTATTAAAACCCTCCTCGCTTCACATTTCCTATTACTGTAAAGGTCAACTGAAAGTTTAGCCAAACATTTTTGGGTTTCAGTTTGTAGCTCAACAAACTCATGGGAAAAAGCAGGCAGAAGCACCCGAAATACTAAACAGCAGCATTTCCTTGCATGACCACGTACAGTCCACAGAACAAGAACAACAACAATATTTTTCCCCCCTTTGCTCTGCAGAGTATCTCCCATTCAAGGATGTCCAGGAATTATACAAACATGGATCTTAAATGCCAATATAGGGATAGTACAATTAACAAAGAGCTCAAAGGATTTCCACAGTTCGAAGTGATGATGGATTTAGACAACAAGCCAACATAAGAAGATTTGCCGTAAGCCGTTAAATTGATTCCTGGGAACAAGGCATCCGGCAATGACTACATTTGCCTCCTGAAGTCTACAAATGTGCCAATGACAAATGACTTTGGAAGCTTCATGAAGCTAAACTGCTGCGTTGGAAAGAGGATGCAGCACTACAAAATTTCAAAGGTGCTCAGTTTGTACAGAGATGCACAGAGAAGGGGGGGTGGATGCGATTGTGACAACTGTAGCACTATTTCCCTGTTGAATGTGTCTGGGAAAATTGTCACTTGCATCATGCTCCCCTAGGCTACAATCTCTAAGTGAAAGGATCTATCCTGAAAGTCAGTGTGGTTTCCGCTCAACATGTTCCACCATTAATATCTTTGGTCAAGCAAATTCAAGGGAAGTGTACAGAAAAATGAATATCACTGTACATAGCCTTTATCAATTTTATGAAGGCCTTTGATACAGTCAAGAAACAAGACCTTTTTATGATTCTGAAGAAACTGGGTTGTACCCCAAAAGTGTTGAACAGCATTTGCTCATTACACCAGGGTATGAAGGCAACTGTAGCATATGAAAACACAGACTCAAATGCCTTTGACATCAACAATGGGGTGAAACAGAGGTGTCTTACTCGCCCCCCACCATGCTTTTTAACATCTACTTCTTCATGCACTCAAGGACAGCAAGGCATTTATCTTCCAACCAGACTAGATGGTGGCGTCTTCAGCATCACAAGGTCTACAGCAAAAACCAAGGTGAAAGAAGAGTTTCTGAGAGATTCCCTGTTTGAGGATGATTCAGACTTGGTTTCCCACAGTGAATCTTCTCTGCAAAATCTCTTGGGCAGATTTTCTGAATCATGCAATTAGTCCCAAGAAGACTATGACTGTGTACCAAGGAGTGAAAGAACCAACACCTGACGTCATTCTGGAGGACAAATCCCTTGGTGTCATTGACAGTTTTTGCTAATTGGGTTATATGATGAGCAAGAATCCTGACCTTCACACTGAACTGATTAACCGAACTGGAAAAGCAAGTAAAAAGTTCGGGCTACTACAAAAACACGCACGGAATAACAACAAACTATCAGCTAAGGTGGCGATATGAATTTGCAAGACTTGTATGCTGTCACCCCTGCTTTATGGTTCAGAAATGTGGACTACAGATGCTAGGCACATCAAGAGACTGAACAGCTTCCACATGAGATGTCTGTGTAAGATACTGAAAATAAAATGGGAAAACAGAATACCAAACACAGAGGTACTGGAGAGCACAGGACTGATACATGGGAGAAGGCCATATCCTCAAGAATATTTTGTATAGTGAAATTCAAGATGGCTCTAGAAAGCAGAGTCACCTCTATTGGAATAACACAAAGTGTGCAAAATGTATTTTAAGTTCCTCCATATTAAAGTAGAAAGCTGGGAGGAGTATACAGAATCCCATCTGATGTGGAGGGAACATTTGGCACTGGGTACAGAGCAACCTGAAGTGGCTTTGATCCAGAGGACAGAAGCCAAGTGAGAAAGAAGAAAACAGCATGCCGTAAATTTGGACTCCAACTCAGACAACATATGGATCTGTGAAACTTGTTATAAGTCGCATGACTCTTGAAATGGGCTTGTCAGCCATGAGTGGATTTATCAGGGACCTAACTAGACCTCTTACATTTACACTATGATGCAGAAGATCGACAGTTGCCAACTACTACTTTGAGACCAGCTATACATGCAAAGTACCTATGATACCATAAAAAGCTCCAACCAGCTATAAAGTTAGACCTCAAAAAATGCGTACTAACTTGATAGCTGGTTGCTATCAAACTTTGATTTGCACATGTAGCAGAGTCTCCTCAGAGTCCTGCAGCTGAGGAAGCTGGATGCTCACAGCATGCCTCCCAGTGCCACAACCCGTGTTGGTCCAGCAGCCGCAGGGCGCGCCTGTGATTTCCAAGCCCACGGGATGCACCGAGCCCCCAGAGCTGGGAGATGCAGCTGCCAGGGTCTCAGCCTCAGGAATACAGAAGACCGCAGGGCTGGGAGATCACAGCTGCTGTGATCTCACCACCCCAGGGGAGGCACAGTTGTGTGGATCACTCATTAAATCCCATTGTGCCCTTACCAGCATATGTAAAGGAGCTCCATGAGTTGACTCATCCACAGTGGGTTAGAACCTGGGCCATTCTCTATGCTTCCTCCCTTGTTCTAAAGATGAAACAAGTTCAGGATTTTACTGCTGAGGAACTCAGAGAAAAACAATTTATATGCATCTATCAGGCAAGATGTAAGTATAAGCAAATATTATGGTTGTGGGCATTTATTTCTGAATAAATACATTATGTAAATACAATAGGCAAATTCCATGGGGCCCTCAGGCTCCTGGCAAGTTGCTAAAGCCGCCTTCAGCATTTCAAGGTTCGTGCCTCCCTGCTGTTGATTAAGAAGTTTCCTTGATTGATCTATAAATATGGAACATTAATCTGATTAATGTGACAATCTGCTATTGCTGAAATGTGTTTAAATGTGAATCAATACCGCTGTACTTTTGCATGACATTGTGCAAGCAGGAAAAAAATAAATAAATACTGCCCTTGCCTGGGTGCTGAGAATTCAACACTTGAATGTCGAGCTTTTAATGTCTAGGGACACAAGTGGAGATAAAGCTGTGTTGTTGTGAGCCAGCTGCAGACAGAAAGCCTAGTCCTGGTCGTGATTCAAATGTAATGCACACCAATCACTGCTTCACTGCAGAAAAACTGCAGCTGCACAACTCCACCTATTATTTAGCCTTCTTTTTTTATTTTTATTTTTTCTCGAGTGCAGGAAGATTGCAGAGAAAAGGGTTTTTATTTATTTATTTCAGAGTAACTTTTCATCTTGGTTTATAATGATATGGAGGGCACGTGGATTTCCCACTTCACTCTAGGATTGGCATCTCAAGTCATCTTTGCCGGACATTCAGGGGAAATGAACACTCTTGGAACATAGTGGCAGTTCAAAGCAAACGTGCATGTGACGACAGGTACTTAATGTACCTAGCACTTGGTGAGGGTACAGTGCCCAAGTCCTGTACTCTCATCATATATGAAGAATGGGGTCAGATTCTGTTCCACCTATTAGGTGTGGAAAAGACACAGGCTTCTAAGTATGATCCCATTCACCCTGCTCAAACCCCTAAAAAACAGTTAGTACAAAAAAGTGGGTGGGTCTTCCTTGCTGCTGCTCTGCTGTAACTCAGGTCTAAGGGACGGATGCCGGTGGGTAACAAAAGTAGATGCACTGATGGATTTCCAGGGATTTCCGCATGGGGATTGTCACCTTTTGGGCTTGGAGGATCGTCTCCTTAAGGAATGACCACTCTTCCTGGACCCCCAACTCACCTCCCCTCCAGGACCTCAGTGCCTCCCTGACTAGTCTCCTTACCTCATTAAAATCTGCCCTCCTGAAGTCCAGGGCTGCCGCTTTGCTATAGGCCTTTGACACCCTGCACTGGATGGTGAATTCCAGTAGGCAAATATCACTATCGCTGAGGTGGTTGACCACCCTCAGTCCCCTCACCAGATCATCGCCTGTGGCCAGGACCAGGTCCAACAAAGCTTTTCCCCTGATGGGACTGTGCACTTCCTGGGTTAGATGGAGGTCCTGTAATTCAGCTAGGAACATACGTGAGCAGTCAGACCTGGCTGACTGCTCTTCCCAGCATATGTCCAGATAGTTTAGGTCACCCATGATGACCATGTCCCTTGGCTTGGCTGCCTCCATGAGCTGACCTGAGAATTCCCAGTCCAGCTCTTCCCCCTGGCTAGGTCCATGGTTTATAACCATCAGTTAATTAAATATCAAAGCACAATGAGTGGATCTGATGGCCATTTTAGAGATGGACAAACTGAGCAACAAAGAAGTAAAATGGTTTCTAATTTAGGTAAGAACAAAACACCTTCCTTCCCTTTATAGTTTCATAGTTTCATAGTTGGTAGGTTTGGAAGGGACCTGAGCAGATCATCATCATTTACTTCTACTCCTGCCTGGTTTACAGGCCCTTGTTTGATCCATGAAATCCTACCGCAGTCCAGAGGAATCTATTCCTTCACCAGGAATTCCTGGAGCTGCTGACACTCTACTCTGATTGCTGACAGATGTGTAGGTCCCCGCTGTAACTCACGGTGCTTCATAAAAAGTGCCACAGGTTACAGCAACCTCCCCAACCCAAGAGACATTTGCTCTATGGTCAGGGGTAGAGGGGAAGATTGAGCTCCACTTTGAAGCTGATCCAGTGGAGAGAGCCTACAGATAGGCTGTAGCCTTCCATGAGCACCCACCTGCAGGCACTCCTAGCAGTCACCCCCAACAAATGGGGGGGCTCCAAATCTCCCATCTACCCACCCCTCTAGTGCAGGCTGGGCAAACCCCAGACCAGAGCTTGCTCCTCTGCCTTTTCCTACTCCCATCCTGAAGACAGTACCATGGGCAGGGCTAGACTGCATCAGCCCTGCCCTGCTGACATGCAGGGACAAACAGAAGTTAATGAAGGTACTCCATTTTGGAGCGCCTTCATCTGAACCCTCATTAAATGAGGGTTAATCTTTCACATGATCAGGCATTTTTAAAGCACTCTAGAGTCTTGTACTTCCATCAGGCCATGGCTGTAGAGCCCTTCCAAGGGGCTGACCATGCAACAAATATCACTTCTGTCAGCACCATCTGATGCACACTCTGGCAAAACCTCCTCTCCTCCATTTTGTAACCTGAAGAATGGATTAAAGCTAGCAAGGCCAATAGCAGTTTTTGACAAAAAAATGGAAAGTGCAGTTGGACCTTTTTTCATATGCACAAATACTTACTCTGTTTTCTCTCCAAGGTATTATTTAAATAGGAGTTCTGATGTGCTCGTGGGGGTAACATCACAAATATGAAAACAAGAGGCCTGAATTGTCTTTTTACCTCACATGGGCTAAAGCAGGTAGAACTCCACTGATGATACCAACAGTGTAACAATAATGTAAATCTGGTATAAGGGAGAAGAGAAGCCTGGGAAAGGAGGCACTTCATTGGGATTAATAAATTCTCTCGGTTTTTAAGCATCAGCTATATAAAAGCCTCCTATAAAATTTTATGTTAGGTTTGCAACTGAAATGACCAGACTCCAACCACAGACACTCTACTCATAATTTAAAGTCTTGGATTACACAATTATCATTTTTCCACTTAAATGCTTTGTTTCCTTTTATTTTGTGTATGGTCTTGAAGATATTCCCTCCCACATATTGCTTTCAATAATTTCATTATGATTTTTATCTTGAAATCCTGTCCAGTTATATGGTGCTGGGACTGTTTTTTTCATACCACCGGAATGCCTTCCAGAGAATTTTCCCCTGAAGTCTGTCAGTACCCAGATATCAATTATATTGGAAATGATAAAATATATCATTGCCTTATTCCCACCAAGAGAGCATCAAAATAGCCATAAAATAAATTCTGTGCACTGATGGCGACATACAGATGTCTGCATTGTAGTACATGTTTTTTTTTAACACTGTAGCCTTGTATGAATTCATTCTATTTTTAATTTTCATTATATTTTGTGCGTGGTAGTAATGCATAAAGTATTTAGTATGAAAGTGCAGGCTCTCAAACTTTTTTTGCCAGCCATTACATAAACTTGCAAAATTAATTCAGTGTCTCGGTTATTAGCATAACATACCCTAATAATTCCCAATCAGCATTTCCCTTTGGGTTAATGAATATATATTTTATTGCAAATGTGTGAATGCAGTAATCTAAGGTTGCCTGTTTAAAGGTTGTGCTATTCCCTCTGTTCCTGTGACTAATCCTTTAAAAAGGTCAGGATCGACTTTCTTCTTGCGTCTGCTGTGGTTATTATGTTGTGGAGAAATGAGTATCTGAGATGTTTCATTATGGATTATGGCAGATAGCTGGTCAAAAACCTAACTTCAGAGAGGCCAGTTTTTAAATACACATGACTCATGCAGTTGTGATAACTATTATTAGAGGATAGCCATGTTACCAGTCACAGTAAACCAACCAGGGCTTAAATGGCTGGAAACAGCTGTCTCATTTAAGGCAGTTCTGATTGTCCAGGGTTTTGACTCAGATCAAAACAGAAATGGCACATATAATCCTTCCAAGCTGCATTGTTGTTCCTCTGCAAGCAGGTGGCCAGGGAGAGCACAAAGCCTGTTAGGCTTGTCCCTGGAATGAACCGTAATTAACTTTCAGACCCACGCAGCAGTGTCCTGGGGACAAAGAGCTAGCACATTTGATCTGATATATTTCACAGACTCTTTTGGTGGAATAATGGATTCCTAGTTTCTGGGATTCCAGGACAAAAAGGCTATCTCCCTAGAAAAAATGTTTATAACCTTAAGGGTAAGTTCATGTAGGTCAGAGTTAAAAATACAGGTGGGGAAAAAAAATCGAGTTTTCAGGGGTGGGGGCAACACAGTACAGGTGGGGAAAAATCAAGTTGGGGGGGGCAATGACACAGTTCAATTCAAAGAGAAACAGATTTTTCCTTTTTCAGAAGTTGTGGCCAAGGGCCCAGTAAAATTTCAAAAAAAATCATTTTGGAGTTTGGAACAATGCTAAACTTTTCTTTGAACCCAAGCTAAATGTTTTGTTTCATCCTCAGGTTATTGGTGGCATTATTTTAACCTTCTAAAACCTTTTTTTCCTCTTTTTAATTTAATTTTCAAAAATTGATTATGACGTTTCAGCATAAAAACAAAAAAACAAACCAAAAACGTTTCACTTCGGAAACAGCAAAGCCAAACATTTTAGCTCTTCATAATAAAACATTTCAATTAGAAAGATTTTATTTCAATTTGTTGTTGTTGTTTTTTTTTAAAAAATGCCATTCCATTTCTTTTTGACTCAAACTATTTCTGGAATTTCACGGCCAATTCACAAATAAACTTGTTACTCCAAAGCTCACATTTTTGGTAAATTTACTGTCCCCCCGCCCCATCTCCCTCCCACACACGCATAATTCTAATTGACACAATGGTACAGGAATAGTTGTAATTCTTTAATTACCTCTATTCCTAATACATGTAGCATGGAGAACATATTAACAGACCAGAAAGCCAGGAGACACCAATATTATCCTCCCATCTGATTTGCATAACACAAACCATAAGACTTTCCTGAATTAATTCTTGTTTAGATTACAGTCAATTTTTTTATTTTTTTTTTGTGGAAAAATATCCAATCTTATTTAAAAATTGGCAGCAATGGAGAATCCACCACAACCCTTGGCACATTATTCCAATAGTTAATTACTATCACTGTTTAAAAATTGTGCTTATTTCTACTCTGAATCTCTCTAGTTTCATCCAACAGCCATTAGATCTTGTTATATGTTTTCCTACAGGACTCATGAAACCATTATCAAATTTTTGTAACCCAATTAGGTAGATATAGACTATGAGCAATCTACCTAGAAAGCTGCAGGGCATGGTTTTTAGATTCACATCATCACTCTGGCTGTGTGAAGATGTCTGTCTATTTTGAGAAATACCCATAGTGCCAGAATCAAGCCTTCACTTTCCTAATATTCTTAGACCAAAATTTTCTATTAAACATATAGAAATCCTTATATTATAATCTTCAGCTAAAACACTATCTCCATATCGCAAAGAACCAGGCAGATATATTGCAAGAGAATAAATGCTCATATCTGAAACCAAAACTTGTAAGAGATTCAGCGAAGAAAAGAAAAAGTCATTACTCAAGTCTTTAAATATTGCTGAAAGATGCACAATGCAAAAGAGAAAAATAAAGCCAAAACCATAATTTCCATGTTATAAAAGATGATGCAGCAATTTTAGCAGTGCCTGTGATGAAATGTATTCATTTTATAAAGAAAACTTTACAAATTGTTAAGTGTTCACACTGCGGTAGCTTTGAGATAAAGTATCACAGAGGACATATACATTTTTCTTCTATTTATTTTTACAGATAGGTAACTGAGGTCATCCGCACGCCCTTGCAGTCGAGGATGATTGTCTTCCATGATTGTTTCTTCTGTGGGTCTGAAGATGGCTGATGAGGCTGATCCAGGATCAACAGACTGTTGCAGTTTGGGCATGTGTTTCTGTGCGGGGTAGGTGGCTCTGGTTTCTTGATTTGGTTTACAACATGCTGTTTGTGCTGCTCCCACTGTTCCATTTCCTCTTGTTGCAAGGTTTCAGAGTACTGAGATCCTTGCAGCAGACTCTTCCTCCACTTGGGGTGGTCTTAGGCCATAGTCTCCCATGAGCTTATGTCAATGTTGCATTTTTCCAAGTTGGTCTTAAGGACATCCTTGAAGTGCTTTCTCTGCCCTCCTCTTGAGCGTATGCCTTAGCTGAGCTGGGAGAATAAAACTTGCTTCAGGAATCTGGATTGGAGATCTAGATGATGTGGATGGCCCAGTTAACTTGATGTCTCATGACTATTGCCTTGACGCTCATGGTGTTTGCTTCTGAGAGGACACTAACATTGGCATGACTGTCTTCCCACTGGATTCAAAGGATCTTCTGCAGGCAGTACCGATGGTACTTCTCCAGCAACTTGAGGTGACTCCTTTACACTGTCCACATCTCAGCTCCATACAGTAAGGTGGGGATCATGACTGATTGATAAACTATGAGTTTGGTTTTGAATATGATGACACAGTCTTTGAGTTCCAATTTCCTCAGGTGTCCAAAGGTTGAACCTACACATCTGAGGCAATGTTGTTTTTTTCATCAGTCAGCTTTCTGAGAGAGATGACCTCTGAGGTGTGAGAAATAATTAAAGTTCGCCAGTGTCTCACTGTGAGTCTAAAATACTAGACCAGGGGCCTACTCATGATGAGCTTGTTGATGGGGGACCTCAATGGTCTGAATGTTAAGCATCAGCTGCATTTTCATATATGCCTTGGTAAAGACATTGATGATTGCTTGAAGGCCTGCTTGTGAGTGAGCACACACTACAGCATCATCACTGTGCAGGAGCTCAATGATTGAGGCTGTGGTAATATTGGTTTTGCCATCGAGTCGGCTGAGATTAAACAGCTTACTATCCATTCAGTAGTTTAGCTCCACTTTGACTAGAAGCTTGTTGTTGATCAGAAGCAGCGTTGCGGTAACGAATATCAAGAAGAATGTAGGAGTAATGATGCAGTCTTGCTTAGCTCCTGTCTTAACTTCAAAGGGATCTGTGCTAGATCCATTATTGATAACTACCATTTGCATATGGTAACGGAGCAGGCAAAACATGTTGATGAATTTTGGTGGGCATCCATACTCCAGAAGGATCCTTCAAAGCACTTCTAAGCTGACAGAGTTGAAGGCTTTTTTAAGATCAGAGAAGGACATGTAAAGAGGTTTATGTTGTTCCCAGCATTTTTCTGGCAGCCAGAGAGCAGTGAAGATCATGTAAGTTGTACCTCTTTTTGCCCTAAACCTGCACTGAGATTCTGGGAGCAGTTCTTCTGCAAATGGAAGGAGATGGTTCAGGAGGGTTCTTGCAATAATTTTTCTGTGGTGGAAAGCAAGGTAATCCATCTGTAAATGTCTCCTTTCTTCAAGATTGTCATAATCATGGTGTTCCTGAGGTTATCTGGGATTTCCTCATCATTCCAGATCTTTAAGAAGAGGGCGTGGAGCTGTGATGTGGTGTGAGCTCTCTTCCCTTGTGCTTGAAGATTTTGGTAGGGATTCCATCAGCTCTAGGGGCCCTGTCATTCTTCATCTGCTTGATGGCTTTGCATACTTCATCAAGGGTTGGAGGGACCAAGATCATCTCTGAATGGATGGTGCAGCCTGGAGTTGAGACCACTCTTGTCAACAACATTCTCGATTGAAAAGGTACAGAGGGATTCAGTGACTTGACTAAGGCAAAGCATGAAGTCTATGGCAAACTAGGAATTGAGCTGAAATCTGCTGAACCCACGACAGTACCCTGGCTATAAGATGATCCCTTTCTTACAGCCAATCTGTAGGTGGGTGGTGTTTTTAGCACAAAAGTGTAATTGAATGAAATGATCCCCAAATACCCTTAAAATAGTCAATGGATCAACAAGAGCCAGTGTGAGCAACCTATGACCTGTGGATCAGATGTAGCCTACAAAGCCAGGGGTCTTCTGGAGTATTTTAGTAGCAGAGGCTTTGCCAGGGCAGTAGACAGAAGTGGCAGTGGCACTGCTGGTATGAAGCACTGATTCACTGCCAAAGAGGAATGGCAGGTCCAGCTCTTATAACAGCAGCAGCAATGTAGAAATGGCCTACTCTCAGAGGTACACTCCATTAAATCAGCCCTGCTGCAAAACTTTGCTGAACCCTGAACTAGAGGGTAAAAGGTATTTCAAAATATTTTCCACTCCGAAACACTGAAAAAGGAACACAACAAAGAAAGAAAATGATTATTCTCATTGAGGTTCTCTGCCCAACCAAGCATCAAAAGTAAATATTACTCCTAACCTGTATAGCTAGCCTACCTCATAAACTCACTTAAAGTTAGATCATCAGAGAATATATACACAATGTAATGTTTCATGAGACAGCTACCAAGTATCAAGATACCCACCATGATCTTAACAAGCTAGTAACCATGCATTTTCTAAAGCCATGGCACCCCCAGGTATGCATCTTGCCTGAATTCACATGGATTCTGATTGCTCATGAAGTATTATCATGCCACAGGCAAAGGCAATGTGTACCTTTGTTCCTTTAGCTTCTCATCATTATTCTCATTTCCTCCTCTTTCCTGAATGAGACTAATGAATTTTACCATGTTTTTTCTTCCAGTGAAAAATAATAATTTGTTGCTGTTATGATTTGTTATGAAAACTGCTATTTTGTATTCATGTAGCTCTGTGTCTTTTTCCACAGCTCAGCAAACATGCAGGTACTAATTCTCCCACCACCCTTTGGTGGGTCATCCCAGGTCAACAATGAACAAAGTGAGACAGAGAGGTCAAGTGCCTAAGATCTAACGGTGGGTAATTGATACAGGAAGATTTTAAGAGTCCTACCTCCCAGACCCATGTTTACACCAAGTGACATGGCTGCTTCTCAGTTTACGTCTCATTAAACAACTCACATTTTATTGGATTTAAGGGGAAATAGAAATCTTTATACCTTCTCAGTTTTACCATTTTGTCTTTGGATAGTTTACATAACTATCAGTATCCCTGATGTATAGTTGGAACTGACTATAATCTATATCAGTGGTTCCCAATCATCGGTCATGACCCAAATGAGGGTCGTGGGGGCAATGCCAGTGGCACTGCATACAAAGGACGAGCCACACCATGTGCTGGGAGTTTTCCCACCCCCACCTCCAGACCGCCGCCACCACCACACACTGCTCCCAGCAACAGGTTGTGGCAAAAAATCTTTGGCAATCACTGATCTATATGGAAGGACAGATTAAGTTAAGGACCAGGCAGAGTTATACTATAAACAAACAGTCCCATAAAAACTCAAACCAGCGTTATGCCATTGCCTAATGCCAATTCTGAAGCCAAACATAGGCCAAGTTGTGTTTCTCTGGCACCTGCTACATTACATATATTATGTAACTAACCGGTTAATTGTGCAATGAATGTAGACTGGCCACACATGAAAAGTAACTATCACACCATAAAAATGTCCGTCCACCTCTACAAGCCAACCAGCTACAAAGTTAGTGCTTGAAAATGTGTAAGAACTTCATAGCTGGGCTCTATCTAGCTTTTATTTGAACATGTGGCAAAGCCTTTAGTGAGGAGCACCACGTTGCTCCAGTTCTCATTGTCCTCCTTCTCGTGTGTGCCTGCACACACAACTTCATACATAACCTTCTCATATTTTCCAATATTTTTACCAGTGCTTCAGTCTTAGAAACATTGCAATGGTTCCTTAGATCAGGATCCATGCCCCATTTGTCCACAACATCCATTTGCACACCTTTTTTTTTCATTATCATTTTGCATAATTTTTGTTTCTTGCAGAACAAGTGCACCACCTGTGACTCTTAAATAGCCCTTTTAAAAGTTTTACAATTACTATATCTTGCAAACCAAAGGCTCTGCAAAGTTGAGTTAAAACTCATCACGGAAATCTGAGCCTTGTGGGAGTCTTGTTCAATTTACCATAATTACCTTTTCACAACTATAAGCACTGACATTTTATCTACATAAACATAATTAATACTCATCCGCACAATAGATTTTATATCACATGACCCCTAATCACTTGTTATCCAACACTTATCATTATAATTAAATTTGATACCCCCAGAGGAAGGAAAGGTGCCAAAAATTAGCAGTGCTACACTAAACTTTAGAGAAAGGAATATATTAAAAATTAGCAAGTTAATACTTAATATAGAAACTGACTGTAAATAATAATTTAGTTATTCATTAATTGTATGTAGAATTCTTATCATCCCCTGCATTATGACCCAGTGTTTGATATCAGTTTTTTGGAGTTTTTTTTCAGTATTTCATATTGATGTTAAGCTAAATGTATTATGTCCATCTGATGTATTATTCAGTGCTATACCATAAGATATGAATGTCCTCTTCTGTTTAATCCTGGCATGCCTTAGTTCAGGCTGTACAGTTTGCCTGTCTGGTTTCATCTCTTCAAAGTTCTGAAGCTGCAGCAATCCAAGGAGATAACAACTCCCTGTCAACTCCTGTGCTGGATGCGTCTCTCCTCTTAGAAGCTGGGTCTTATTTGATCTTGTAAGACATTTGGATGGGTTGTGTAGGGTTGGTTTTTTTTTTTTCTCCTGGTCCCTTGAGCGGCAAACAGGCCTTGAACAAATTTTTAAACTCGATCTTTGAAAGTCAGTGGAGTGTTAGTGAACTGTGTTCAATCTCCTGTGCAAAACCTGAAAGGAGAGGGATCCTGTGAAGTGCAACAATGTCCCTCTGCCCATTCTACATATTCTTCCTCGAACTATATCAGAGAGCCTTTGGCCCTTTAACCAAAGCCTGAAGCAATGTGATTAACACGTGGCACATGTGGCTCCGTTTAATGCTAGAGTTTATATAGTGTTTTTGTTTTTTTTTTCTGGAAGCTATCTGAGTCTGGGAATGGGGAAAGGGTGGGGAGAAGGAGATAGGTAGTTGGAATCTTTTCCTTCCTCCTATGAAATTATGCTGAGGGTGAGGTGACCACGCTGACGGCATGCTAAATCATGGCACTGTATCTCCTAACCAGGACTTCTGGGGCAGGGAGCAGCATTAAAGAAGCAAACGCTCTTTGACACCATGTTGGGAGAAGGATTCCTACTGGCAAGACTATAAAATTAGTACAATAGGTGGCCTGCTACGTGACCTCTGCCTAACACTGGTGTATTAATTATTCCATTTTTTCCTAGAGGGAGGGGTGTGTGTGTGTATGGAGGGGGTGGAAGAGGCAGAAGGACAGTTACATTACTACACATATATATGCACATGATATATAAATATTTTGCATTTATTTATTGTGAGTTTTGTACTTTCAATTGTGAAGGCCAGGTAACATGATGGCACCTTGCTCTGGCAATGATTTTCCTTAAAATAACATTCTCTGCCCTCCATTGACTACTATATTGCAGTAATGTAGTCCCCTAGCCTTCTTTCCCCTCCTTCTCACGTAGTAGGACAAATAGCACACACCCAAGGAGATAGCTGCAGGTCAAATGGAGATGAGGTTCATTCAAAGTATTCTGATTTCCAATGCTTGATGAGGTTGGTAATAGTGGTATACAAGGACAAGTTACCAAAAATCATCAAGGGTTATCTGACCTGCTTCTTGCATCATTTTTTCCTCTGCTAATATATTCTTTTTTCCCCCCTTTATGCTTATCATCCTGGTCCATAGTCATATTCATGAGGGTATCTCCATCTATTTGCAGCTGAAGGATATTAAAGTGCTCAAGTCAAGACCATAATGCCACCTCCATATCACAGCTGGTTAATTTGGTGCCTTCAATTAGTGATTCTCCATCTTACTTTTAATTTCTTAAATAATAGCTGAACTGAAATTAAAACAATTAAAAATGTGCTTCTGGTTTGAAGCACTATAAAAGGCATTTCAGCCTAGGGAGCTTCTAACAACCAAATTATAACCTCATAGATATGAAGTATGTGGCAGAAATTAAACATTAACAGATCTTTAAGCTTCGCCAATACAAGTTGGAGTTGCTATGGAGTAATAAGGCTTCAATAAGACCTTCCATTTAGAAAGAAAATAGCACAGTCAGATCAAAATTTCTAAGTGATAAGAAGGAACCCGTTAAGCCTAAAATGTGATGGAATATAAAAAGATATTGAGAGAAGTGGCTTGGTTCAGGAACCCTTTGTAAAATGAACCACACTTCAACACATAGAAGGGCTACCATAAGGAGAGGCTATTGCCAGTTAAAGAAATTATTCTAAGTTTGTGAATAAATAGGGCAAACAGCAGATTGCAATTTAATAAGGTTTTCCTAGGCACCAAGATCTCCTGTCAAGAAGCATGCCCACATTTCAGTGACTGAGCTTAGAAGAAACATGTTCCAAGGAAAGATTGTATGATAGATTAACTCTTAGATAACTAAAAGGGAAGAAAATGTGTCTACAATTAATACAAACATGGCTATGACCCTAATGTATTTAGGAACTTAAGCCCAGGCATAATTATATGATGCTTAAAGGTTTAAAGTCAGGTATGTGCTTGAGTCCATTGGTGAACTGGGTACAAGTTATACTACAATGAAAACAAGAATGAAGGCAATATAAAAAGAGTAGAACTGGACAAGTTTCTTTTCTTTTTCTTATGCTGTTTTTTATTTTATTTTATTAGCTGGGATATTTTATTTTCTGGAACAAATACCTGCTGGTATTTGCAGGTCATCAAAAGTATTCATGAATTCAGGATGCATTATGCAAGTATTTTTGGCTAAGGAGGAGGGGGGACTTGGAAGGGCAAAATGTATCATTCTGATATTTGTAGAAGTTGCCACAGAAATATAAACTTTATAATCAAGGTACAGCTCCATGACCCAGAAGAGTGGTATTTATTACATACAAAAATATTTGCTATTCTATCTTGGTTCATTGCCAACAAGCCCTCCAGGACAGATTTAATCACAGCTGGACCAGATTCACAGATGAGTTTCTCATCCACGTATTCCTAGAGTTTAAATCCAGATCTGGGAGAGATCCTTCAACTATCCCGTTTGACCTTTACACCAGAGGTTTAGATCAGCCACTTTTCTCTGTATTACATGCAGTAACTTGTGTCTCACTGATGCATTGCTAGTTTTTACCTAAATCATATCCCAGGAAGGCATCCAATTTTGGAGCTGAAGACATCAATAAATGGAAAATCCAACATTTCACTTAGAATTTTGTTTCAATGATTAATCGCTCTCACTGTTAACAAATCATGCCTTCTTTCCTGTTTGAATTCATCCAACTAATTCCATTAGGTGCAGTGATGTAAAAGTAATGTCCGTATTTTTTGCCTCTGTTACGGAGGAGAGATAATGAGGTTCAAAACAGCAGCAGGGTTTGGCAATTCAAATATACAAAAATTAATTTGTGAGGATGCCAACAAATAATTTTCCAGGGTGAAGAATACCAGGAGCTCTTCTCTTTGTTCACAAATGCCTGGCAGGGACTCCTCTTTCAAATTCTTAGTTTGATTGTAGTAGCAGGTGCTGAGTGCTTCTACTGTTTCTTTATATAACAAGGCAAAGGGATGGGACTGCAAAAATAACATACGGAATTTACCATCTTCACAAATTCTCCAAGCACTTCACTCTGGCACCGCTTTGGCCAGAAGAGATTATCTGCAGAGAATTAACTAATGTCAATGATTTCTTTCTTTCTTATGCTTTCCATACAAATCAATTCACACTTCAGGTCATTGTAACTCTTCCATCTGTTCAAAGAAGACATTCTTGTTCTTTCTGGAAAGCCTTTGTCACATAACATTTGCTGTAGTTGTTCTGACAGATCCTTGAAAAAGAAGAAAAGCTCTCTGATAGCATCTGGATCCAAGAAGTAAAGGATTGCAGTTCATTGAACATGCCCATTGCAGACATTTGAACACTCCTGTTCATTGACTCATCCACTGAATTGCAAATATTTCGCTGGCTCTTTGCCTCCGTGTCACACAGAATTTGATATCAGTAGACACACCTTAAGCGATCTGACTGTTTGTATCAATAGAGAAAGGGACTTTAGCACGATCTGCTTACAATG
Source organism: Crocodylus siamensis (assembly GCF_052110815.1). Classification (NCBI taxonomy): domain Eukaryota; kingdom Metazoa; phylum Chordata; order Crocodylia; family Crocodylidae; genus Crocodylus; species Crocodylus siamensis. The sequence continues at coordinate 2,847,393 of NC_143396.1, read as the reverse complement.
ACTTTACATGCTGATCAGACAAACAACTGTGAAATGAATGTGAGAGGTTGCTTCGAATGCTTGTCAGCCCTTTTTATCAAACTGCACATCACCCTAAGACCCTAAGACTGACAAGACTGTCAGTACAGAAGATACTTAGAGTAGGGGTACTCAACCCCAACCCCATGTATAACAGCACCCCTCTTTTACCATCCTTTTCTAAGCCAAATCTGGCCCGTGGAGCCATGACATCTAACCCATGGAGCTCCCCAGGGATCACACAATTTGTCGGCAGGAAACCAGTGGCAATTAACACAGCCACCCTTCCCTACTGCCAACTGGCCAGACTGGGGCTGGGCCATGCCCCCTTCCACTGTGCAGCTGGATAGAGGGCAGGCTACACCTTCCCCCTTCTGCATTTCTAGATTGGGTCTTAATGTGCCTTATGGATCAGGCCCACTGGTGGGTTCTAGCCCACGGGCAGACTGAGCACCACCCATCTGGCCCTTGGGGAAAAAAGGTTGAGCATCACTGACTTGGAGTATTTTCCCCATTCACATTTTGATCTGCAGAGCAAACAGTTCATACAACAACATGGGAATGGATGCAATTTTCCCCAGTGCACTACTGTATTCCAAAGTGAGGCCCTAGATTTAGGTGCACTGAGAAACAATCATTGAAGCGTATTTTGCCAGATGAAGTGGAATCTCATGGCTCACCTAATCTCACTGATAATATATCACTTTGTTGTTACTCATCAGGCAAGAATTGTTGCCTAAACGTATGATTCCATCTACTTTGGCATAAAATCGGCCAATGGGAACATTTTGTTTTCTCAGAATGGCTATTACAGCTATTAAAAATGTGACAGAAGAAATTTAAAAAAGAATATGCAGGAATGGATCATTCCTACCCCAAAATATTACACCAAAAGTGCAGCGATACTACTTGAGTGTATCTCTGGTGACGTTAAGAAAGAAAGGCATAGGATTGTAGGAAACTAGGGCTGAAAGGGACCTCATGAGCTCCACTCCCTGCTCAAAGCAGGATCTTCCCTGACTAAAAGATCACACTCAAGTATCTGTCTAACCTGCTCTTGACAATTTCCAGGGATAGAGATTCCACAAAATATTTAAGGTAGCCTTTTCCAATGCTCTTTATAATTACTAATTACACTTCAGGATATTTAACACTGTCTTCAATTCCTCACTCGGTCTTCTCATATCCTTAGACTTTGAATACTTCCTACCTCTTCATTTCCACAGGCATTTCTAATGCAATCCTCATGGTGGTATCAAGTAAAAAATACCAAAAGCAGCATGCATACTATAAAAGAAGTTTTAGTGTGCCATGGTAGAGGAAGTAGAGGCTATCATTGCTCCTCCAAAAGTGAGTGGCCCTGGCTGTGGGCACACGACAAGAGTAAGTGTAAGGATACATTTGGTATTCTTTTCGGTGACCACATAGGTAAAGATTGTCTTGTAGTCTCTGCCATGTGAGAGCTCCCCCCCAGACATGACAGAACAACTTCACCAAAGCAGCACCTTACATTTCTGCTACCTTGGTATTGGACCCATCTTGCCAGAAGGAAATAACTATTTTTTTCAGGAACTCCATGTTATTCAATGGAATTTACCATACATGGCAAATGGAGATGGAGATTATACCTGCAAGATTATCCTTGAGGGATATTTCTTCTCAAAACACACAGATACCCAGGGATAGTCACAAGTAGTGTGACCTGGGGTGGGCAAGTGGGCCACTAATCCTACGTGCCAATTTAGAGGGGGCACAAGAATGGTGGTGGCTGTTACTGCTGCCCTGGCCACTGTTGTCACTGAGGGCACAGAAATTGCTATGCCTCTGCTAATCGTCTGTAGGTCCCCACCCCCATGCCAGAATTAGCCAACCTAACAGAACAGCTACTCCACTGCAACTGAAACCAGACAAAGAGCAAGGAGAGATACGTTCATTTATGGTGACATATTTATTCTTCTCCTTGCAGTGACATACTGCTTGCTGCTATTTTATCTCCATGAGCAGCCCATAAAAAATAAAACAAACAAAAAATGGGGCCTGTTCACCAGTGATAGATCATCTGCCTGGGAGAAACTTTATAGCCCCACACATTTTGGATGGGAACAATTTCACAGACTCATAACGCAATAGCGGTATTGTCTTTGTGACCTAGAAATTCCCAACAACAACCTTAACGGCATAGGAACAGGAGGTGAAGAGGGCTCAGACAATGCAAAATTTGATGAGAACACCATGCAAATTGACACTAAAGGAATACACCAGGAACACACTCTTTCTGCTTAGTGAAGCATGGAAGAGAATCAAATCCAATAGCTACATTGAAAAAGCAAGGGATAAGGAGTATGTAAAAATACTACAGAATATTAAGTGACACATGGTAGGAATGATAAAGAGCGATGTCCTGGGCATAAAGTTGTTCACAGGTACACTGGAAAAATCTACACTGTTCAAGGAGACAGAGGAAATGACTGTGATTGTCTTCTCATCATGTTTTTTTTTTTTCCAAGTTAGACATCCATAATGCAAACCCAAAAAGAAACTGAGATGTGCCGAGAACGTGTAAAATATCATTTTTGTTCACAATGCAAAAGGGTTGGATACTTTATAAAGTGGAAAATGAACATATTTCAAACAGGGCTTGCACAGATGACATGCTTATACCAATATAATTGACAGCACACCAGTGAAAAATGTACCAAACAGGTAACGAGCAACCCTAAACCAGGGTAATTACACTCAATATGATAAAGAATTACCTCTAAAAGGGGTACAAAAAAAACAGAACTCTTGGTTCCAAAATGATACCTTTTATTAGAGCAACTGGAAAATGGCAAGAAAATTGTCTTTTTCTGCAAACTTTCGGGTTCAAAGTCCCTTCATCAGACTCTGGGAAAAATGTAGATGGCACAAGATGGTAAAAAGCCCCCATAGGTATGCATTAGTATCGCAGTACTCTGTTCTCCTCAGGTATCCATTTTCTCAGGACTAACAGGTGTTACCTGATCCCCTAACACCTAGTAATGAAGTGCAGAAATACACACCTTTCATTCAGTCTGTGGTATGGGCTGCTTCTGTGCCCACTGTGTATCTCAGCATAAGTTAAACCAGCATGTAAAACTGATGCCTGATACAAAGCATGTTTACACCATTGGTATCAATTAGTGAAATGCCATAGGATGCTCTGGAGACAAGGGCTAAGTCCTTCCAACTGTTATTAAATATGAAGTTCTGTTTCAGAGATGGGCTTCTACAGACTAAGAAAAGAACGTGAAGTTAAGATAGTTAAGTCTGGCCTGACAATTTTTCCTATTCTGAATAAAACAGGAGCAAAAACCACCACGGCTCCTGTTCAGATCTTCGTGTCGGGAATGATTTCTGATAGCACTGCTGGAGTTTAGGAACACAAACGCCACCGGAAGTCAATGGGAGACATGCTCCCAAATCTACTTGGTGTTGGAAAAATCTTCCTCGGGAAACTTTGCTAGTCAGCAAACAGTTTCTCATGGGCAATAGTCAGGAACTAGTCTACATTGACAGTGTCACATGTGCTCTGCAAGATCGTAACCAGAAAGGAAGTGATAAAATCATTACAGTCTGAAGATAGTGCCTTTCTATAGTATAGTCACCAATAACTCACATATATGAGTTATATATGTGATACAGATGACTAGGGGAGTGATGGATTGCAAACAACTTACATGAATGCAGCAGTCAGGGATGGATCTGGGGGTGGGGGGAAGGGGTGCAGTGCTGCAGTTGTACCTCCCTTTGAGTCTTGGTCCAGCCAACATTTAAAACCAACTGCCTGGGAGCACCACAGCAGCATTTCTATTCAGGCAGCCGAGAGAGAGTTGACTCCATGGCTCGCCTGGTTCTTTTTACAAGTGTTAACATCCCTCTCTCCTTTTCGATGGTCTTGATATTCCACTCAGCAAGCTCTCCTTTCTTCTGTAATTCTGCTGTCTGTTAGCTGCTCCTGGTAATGTAGCTCCTACATGTAGCTAAAACATTCACTCAAGTGAATATTAACTCAAGGGGTAGAAATAACTTTCAGTGAAGGATTGCACACACTGCCAAGATACTGAAAAAGGCTAGATTTTATTTTATGAATCTGACAAAGACATGTATGTTTAATGACTGCAAGACTAATGAAATGGGATATTTTGATTTTTTTTGCCTAGTTTGGTGTGTTCTTTCACACCAAACTACAACTTCATGCACATCCCAATAAAGTTATATTTGTTTTTGCTCCAGTGTTAAAGGTAACAATACAGACCTAGGCCCCTAGCATATTAGTAAAGCATATCATTTCATTTTAACTGGAGAAAAATATATTGTGTTATATGGGATGAAATACTGCACCATTTGCACCTCCATTTTCAAAATCCTAGTTCCATTCACGGCAGTTTTATAACTACACTGAGTGCTGTACTATATAGTTTGTAAGATATAAGTATAGTCCATTATATTATAGCATGGTATAGTATAGCATATATTACAAGAGGCAGTGTGCTACAGGGGTAGAAGACTGGTACTTGGAAAATGCAAGTTATATTCTTGGTTTTGCCAACATGTAAATTGACCTTGGACCACACATCCCTTACCACAATTTCCCCATCTCTAAATAGGAATCATGATACTTATTAAAACATTTCTACATAAGAAGTTGAAATTGGAGCTGGTGTTATTTCAGATGGGCTAAATGCTCTGATGATGGTTATAAAGTCAAGAAAGCTACACTGATTTACACAGGCTGATACTATGGATACATCAGTATATAATGTAGCATAGCAGAAAGCATAACAGAAGCTTAAAAAAAGCAGAAGTGGTAAGGAAAAAAAAAGCTGTTAGATGGATTTTTCAAGTTATGAAAAAGTACAGAAAACTGTGATTTAATTTTGCCCTTCACTGAGATATCACAGGCTGTACTGACTGCAAAAATCACACCTGTCTGCCTAACTACAGGTAAATAAAATCATTACTGGGATTGACCCAAGTTATGAACAAAGTCTAACTGTGATTCTGAACATATTTCATTTGATGACTGAGTAGTACAAAAACCTCCAGTACCCCACCAACTGAATTTACTGTCGAGTTGGGTCAATAACAAGCAGCACTGATGCACATTTCAAGCTGTCATTATTCTTTGTCGTACTTTTTTTTCCATTCCAATGAATTCTAAGAGCAAATAAAAGTCTAATGTTGTAGTCCCTGAGTCCAATAGTGTGCGTTCAAAGGTAATCTACTAGGGACACTGCATCAGTGATAGCAATGGGAGCAATGGGCCAGAGAAACTAGAGAACTGTAGACCTGCACAAGGTGCATTCCCACCATATGTTCTAGCGACCTCTTCCATAGGCTCTCTTAAATGAGAGTCAGATGATGGTTTGTCTGCATATGAGTGGGTTAAATCCCAGCTCTGATCTCAAACTGGAATAGTCGTTTTGGCATAAGAACTTGACACCACAGACAATTGAAAACTGGGTCTTTTTGTGCTAGATATTGTACAATGCATAGTGTGAGAGCGTCTTCCTCAAAAGGTTTATAACCTAAATAGAAAAGGAAGGTAAAAGAGGGGTACCATTATCTCAGTTTTATACATGGGGAGCGGAGGCAGGGCAAGACTTGAGGGATGGATAAGCAAATGACAATAAACCCCGCCCCCCCCCACCATTCAGCATCTGCCCATCCAAGGAAGCACCTAAACTCACCTAGCACCTTCTTATTTGACCAGAAATCTCTCTAGGCACTCAGCTCCCACCTAACTCCATTGGGATCCAAAGCTATGTGGACTGGCATCTAAGGCCTGATCCAGTCTGTGCTCTCAGAGCATCCTAAACACAGCCAATAGGATATGGGCTCTTACAAAAAACATCCATAGCTGATTTCTTTTTAAAACAGAGAATGTGCTGCCATATTATAGAGTGGACAAAAATAATTGCCCAGAGAAATGGGAGACCATTGTTCCCTTCCCTCATCGTGCTGAGGGGTTTTAGATTCACATCTCTCATTTCCAGCAGTATAGAGGGACCAGAAGGAAACTCTGGGGTCTGGATTCCAGAGAGATATTGCAAAGCCTAAGTTACAGGCATTTACAATTTTTATTGCATCTGGCCCTATTTGCTCAAAGTCATATTGTCCATTGATGGCTGGGTTAGGACTAGATCTTAGACCTCTAGGGTGTTCTGGATTATTCAGTGTTCTGGCCACTAAATGAGAAAGTCCCCTTCTTTATTAACCATGGTCACATTTCTAAAAGAGTATTGAGCTGCTCAGATCTTGGTATAAGTGCTCTTTATTTTTAACTGTAATCTAAATTGAAATAAATAAAATCCATCATCGGTTTTCAAAGCAGCAGCAGTACCACCCTGCTCTTTTTCATCTTTAATTACTAAGCAACAATAATGTCTAACTGCTCTAACGATACCTCTAACAATACAATAAATGTGGCTGATGCTCACTACCAGACAAAATGCTCATACATCAGTAAGAAAGATCCATTTATTCAACGACTTTTTAATTGTAATGGTCACATTTGGGCATTGTTAGCTGTTAATTTTTTGCATTTGTTGAGCCTGATTTGGATAGCTCTATCAGTGATAAGTAACTTTGGGATTACAGAACTGGTGCCATTGTAGCATAGATCCATTCATACAACAACGTACCTCTGTAAAAGAACAGGGGATGTTCACTGGTGATGTGATGATCAGTTACTTTTCTGAATTAATGTTTGAAGAAAACTGTCTTATCCTTCCTCTGTCTGATCAGCAGGACACTGTGCAATCTTGCTGTGAACTCAACATCAATGGCCAGACAACTTACTCAAACATGGAAAATGGATAATAAGTTACTGAGAAGAAGCATACTCATGCTACATACAGACCTAATAATTTGTAATAGCCAGCCTTTCCATTGCATTTTCAAGCTGTAGATCACCAAGTGCTTTACAAAGAAATTCAGTATCATTACCACAATCACAAGTGGAAAACTAAGGAACAGGAACTTAAATGGCTCAGCCAGAATACAGCCTATGTCTCCCAAGTCCTAAGCCAGTGTGCTATCACCAAGCCATGCTGCCTCTCGTATGGAATAAAGGTCCATGGAGCTGATCCATTTGTACAATATAGGTGACCCAATGGAGTGAGTAGGCACTAATGAGCTGGGATCACTGCCATGGACCAAGAAATAAATCATTCCCAAGAGGCAACAATATTTATTCTCCAACAGTAAATACCAGGCTTTCTCCATCCACACAGGATGTTACTTTCTGCTCTGAAGGCAAGCTACGTGCAAACAGTGTGCAGGGGTGGTGAAATAAACCATACTTGGAAAAAAAAAAATTTACAAAGTTCAGACATCCACTGACCTGAAGAGTTTGGGGCTCAGTCTGCACTACAAGGTTTTGTTGACATAGGTATGTCTATTAGGGTTGTGAAAAGACCACAACCCCTACCTGAGAAAGCTCTGCTGGCACCCCGTACCACCTCCAATTACACAAAGATAGGTTGGCAGGGTGTGTTCATCTTGTTCAGTCAGATGGTGCAGCTCTTTTGGAAGAAAAAAACCAAAAAAACCCTTCTGTTGGCAGGGGGCTCGGACTAACATGCCTGTCAGAGTAGAGGAAACAAGAATGGATGAGGAGGGAAAATTCATGATAAAAAGGCTTTGAGGGTCAGGACGCACAACAGAGGTGGTCCAGAAAATAAAGAAACAAAGGGTTAAAAGCAGCCAGAAAAAAAGGGATGAACCTAGCATTTCCATTTTGAGAAGAGATATGAATGTTGAGAGCCCAGGAATAGTAAAGAGCTAGTAACCAAGATGGGGCATAATGAGGGCTTGGAGGGGAAGAATGGTTGGCGACTGCTAACTACTGCATGTACCTTCCATGGGGTTTCTTGCACCTTCCTCTTAAAGCGGGTGCTAGTCACTGTGAAAGACAGATATTCCTGAACACGGAAAGGCAGATGGAAGTACTCATTCACAGTGAGCTCAGCAGGCCCAGGAGGCTGATGTGGCATAGTAGTCTGTAAAGATTAGGAACCCCTTTAAAGAAGTGGAATCAAAATCTTCAGCTCATGCCTACCTAGGCAGAGTGCAGACAGCACTATGCTATTTCTTGTACTACTACAATGGCTCTCCCCCACTGGGCTGAAAGTATAAAATCAATCATTATCCCCCGAGGGGGAGCACTGTTTTGTTATGAAGTGTAAATTTGTCACAGTGGGGAAGGGGTGAAACTGCAGAATGGCTTGGGAGTACAATTTAAAGCTGTGGAAAGAAAAAAAAAAAAGAGGGAGATGAGGAAATAAGGAGCTGAAAAGTCTAAGGGGAAAGGAAAAGAAAAGATTGTTGAGAAAACTACAATAACCTCCTAAGAAGAGGGAATGAGAAGTCATGGCAGGAGAGTGGATGAAGATAAAATAAAAAGTATTCTAGTAAAGACCCAACAAACCAGGCAGATGGAAAAAAATGCTGCAGCGTACCCATTTTACAAAGAAAAAAAATGAAGCAATGAGAAAATGAGTCCAATCCAAGAACATGAATGAGTGTCAAGTTCAGAAATAGATACTGATGCACAGTGGTATCTCTAAATACGTAATAGCAGTGCTGGAGGTACAGATGAGAGGATAATGCCTGGAAAGAAATGTGTTCTTCTCAGTCTTCTTGGGCAGAGGAATCCATTAGGTGGAGAAGGACAAAGAAACCAGTACAGCTGAGCTGGGGTGTTTCTCGAAATGGAGTTGGAAAGGACAGACGACGTTGTACATGAGCTGAGACAGAGGCTATGGTTTGGATTATTCTGCCTACATCCTTAGCTTTGTCCCCTGGCTTTGGCATGCTTCCTGCCATTCTAGGGGAATGAGACATTGCCCACTCCATGAATAAGAAGTTATCCTGCTTCTTCAATGTGTTTTCTTTACTTCTGAAGGGAAGGATGACATGAGAATAACAGGGCCAGAGAATCCTGTGATTAATACAAGAGGGATTTGTAATATTTTTATGGTTCCATAACTATCATCTCTTTATCTAATGGTTTACTTTTGGGCTTGTGAAAGGATGAAGCATGATTAAGTAGGTCTGAGATGGCTTCGCAGATCTTCAAGAGCAAACGTCAATAGCTCCAGGTAAACCAGCACTGGTACTTAACACGATTTGTGGTGAGCTTCTTTGACGTTCTTTCCAGACCAACCTGTGAGCGACAGTCTGGCTGGTAAAGAAGGTGGGGAAGGGAGAATTCAAGTGGGGGGAAATGAAAAAAAGACCTCTGGAGGTATTAAACCCCCCCAGCCTGGAAGCTGATGCATTCCCTGAAGGAGTTCAATATGTGGACACCATAGAGGACTCAAAAGATGCAGCTTACCTGTTATCCATGATAAGTCCCTAACATACAACAGTCCAAACTGAAGAAGAGAATGTGAAGTTTTTACAACAATGCAGATTAAAACAGAGAATGTGCATGCTTCATCATCTCACAGACTGCATAGCGCTGTGTTGCATTTTTAAAAGCTCTCCATGAGCGAGTGGCAAACTCAAACGCCTACTTTCCATAAAACATGAATCCCTTTAAGCAAATGACATTAACAGTTTTGCAATACCTATTTGTTAACATGCCTTTCAACTTCTCTACTGCTTTGGAGAATGCATGCTTGTTTTTTGGGGGGTATTATGTTGTGCTACCCATTTCTAGTCCTTTCACTACATCTGTGCCCTTGTCAGCTGAATAAACACAAACGTGGTCAACTGCATAAGGGATATCAAGCTCCAGCAAGAGATTTCTTTTAGAAGAGTATGAAATGAATGATGATCAACTTGAAAATGAAGCTGTTATACTTTAAGAAGATGCCTTGTTTTAATGGTGTGGCGTTTACATTTGCTTTGTTGCGCATGTTGCTGTTGATTATCCATCTCTGGAATTTTTTGGAGAAATTCCGTCATAAATGCAGCCAGATAAAATGGCTAACATTTTAAACAAATAATAATAATCAATGTCTGGTATCTGAGTTTTCCCAATTCTTTCTTTCTCTTCCTCTTCCCCCTCAAGAAAATATTATCTAAGGGCTTGACCAAGAAACTTAGAATTTGGAACAAAAATTTCTATCCTGCAGGGAAGCTACTGATGAGAAGTGAATTCCCTTTTTGCAGAATAGGTTAGCACCACATAATAACAGTAGTTTAAAGTGACCCCTTGCAGTGATTACAGAATTACTAAATTGACAAGGTACTAATATACAGAACATGTACAAATATACATTTTCGAATCACGTACGTATATAGTGACTTACACGTTGTGCTCCCAATCCAGACTCAGACTTCTGTTTGCTAACAGAAGGTGAATGCTATTTAATAGTTTAAAGAACAAAACACTTGAAAGTCAATTATATGTACATCTCTTCTGTGTATCTGTCAGATCTTAGGGAATAATATTCTTATTTCTTTATTGTCTATCTTAGAAAATTGCAACTGAAAGGTTTTGAGCACTCTCTCTTTGAGCAATAGAACTCTGGAAATACTCAGAATAAATGTTCTGTGCTCACGTTGTCGACCAACTCAATGTACTATAGGAATATCCCCTGCCACCATGGAACTGCTCTGCCTCTTGAGATGAACAGAGCAGCTACCTTTGAGGGTGTCTACAGATATTTAAGGGCCATACTCTAACTCATGGTGCTTTACACAAAGTGCCATGAGTTAGAACCTCCCCCACCCAACCCAACAGATGTTCTTCTGTTAGGTCAAGGGGGCCCAAACTGGCCTGTGCTAGCCCTGGTCAGCAGGCAGGGGCACTCCAGAAACCTCTGAGCAGGCTGCCAAACTGCCTCTCTCCCCAGCTCTCCTCCACTCAACTCTGGCCACCCCTGCAGCTGTCAGTGAAAGAGGGAGGAGAAAGGGGGGGATATTGTGCGGAGCTGAGCTAGACCTGTGAGGCAAAGGAGCTCCATATCCCCTCTCCCCCAAGCTCCAACAATAGGAAAGGACCAGGCATAGGGTGGGGAAGGGATCCCCCCACTTTGCATCCTCCCCCCCAGCTACCAGGCTGGTGTATTGGGGAGAGCTGGGCCAGGCCCATAAGTCAAGGGGCTCCCTTCCCCCCACCCACTCCACCTGGGCATCTTGACAATGGCAGCACACAGCTGCAGGATGGGCTTTGCCATGGCTAGAGCTGAGGGGAGAGGAATGAGGTGGAATAGAGTGCCCTTGCCTTATGGGCCCAGGCTGGCTCCTCCCAATACCTCAGCCATGGTAGTTGGGAGGGTGGGGACATGAGGCAAGGGGGCTCAGTTCCATCCTGCCCCCCCATCTCCAGGTCCAGCCAGGCAAAGCCCAGCCAGCAGCTGCGTGCTGCCATTGTCAAGATGCCCAGGTGGAGGGGTGGGGGGAAGGGAGCCCCTTGCCTCATGGGGAGGGTTGTATTGTCTCTGAATGGCTCGAGTGTCCCCTCAAACTTCAGACTACTTTCAAATCAGTGGGATTTAACATGCTTCATAAAATTGATACATCATTTATGTGGTTCGAGCCCCAATATTGGTATCAGGCCTGGTCATTTGAAATAATAACAGCCTTTGATAAACTTACTGACACTAGGTTCACTGCCCTTGGCTACCTCTCTACATGGGAAAGACACCATGTGATCTCTTGCTTGGGATACCTGCATTGTTAGACCTTATGTGCGAAGCTAGAAAAGGAACCAAATCTGGCTGGCTGCCCGTCCTTTATGAGCAGGTGGTCAGGTGGATACCTGTGCAGAGAAAACAATAAACTCTGTCAAGGCGAGGGCTGCCACATGAAGAAGCAGGAATTATGAAGCTTAGCATGACAACTGCTTCCTGCATACACTTAGGGTAATGCAACAATTCTTGTTCAACTGCAAGTTGTCAATCCAGCCCATTAAGCAGAAGTTCCAGTTAGCTGCTGAAATCAATGGAACAGCAGTCTCCATGAAAAGAGGCATCACAGGTTATTCCTTAGGTAGAAATAATATGAGAGCTTCATCCTGGAAAGCAGCTTTCCAAAACAGGAGGTGAATCAAGGTCAGGCACCTATTTAAGGCTTTGTTTTTGCAGGGGGTAATAACTACATTTTTTTTTCAGAATGGATGTCTTTTTACTTCATTATGCTTATTCCAGCAAGTTGTTAATGCAATTCATTTGCAGGTACTACACTTCTCAGTTTTATTTCAATTATTCATTGCAGAATTGACATCTGAGACCATCTTTCATTCAGAGTTGGAGGGAAGAAAAGACCTTTAGAAATGTAATTTATGGACACAAATTCCTTCCCATCTAATCAACTTGATAATTAAAACCTTAAGAAAAAATTGCTGCCCAAACCAAGGAAAGGTGTTAAAGCTTTTTTCCTTCTTTTCAATACATTTCCCTAAGTAAAGATGCCTTTATCACATAATAGCACTTATATTTTTCAGTAGCTTGTGTTAAATTGTCCCTATTCTCATCTTCTTTTCCAGTTATTAGTGCTTGATTATACTTACACCTATGAAAACATCAAGGTTGCTAGAACATGTCATCATTAAAATGCACTAAAGACACCAAAATGATTCATTATTATTTTCATCATCTGTAATGCTTGAAAGCATGCAACCAAGGTAAGAGCTGATCATGCTCTGAGATATACAAACATAGAGTAAGAGAGAATTCCTGCCCTGAATATCTTATAAGATTCAGGGCTCAGACAAGAAAATAGGAAAACTGAGCAACATTAAATATTATTATCCCAGTTTACAGGTAGGAAACTGAAGCATAGAGAGGCTCTGGGTATGGCTGCATGGTATAGTGCAGTGTACTCATTACTGATAATTTCATTCAGAGAACTGTTAGATAGTTTACATACCAATGAATCATTGAATCATAGAACATTAGGGATGGAAGCACCTCAGGAGCTCATCTAATCCAACCATTTTGCATCCCAACTAGATCATCCCAGGCAAAGCTTTGCCTATTTGGGTCTTAAAAACCTGCAAGTATGGAGATTCCACCACCTCTCTGGGTAACCTGTTCCAGTGTTTTACTACAGTTTTTCTCCTCATGAGAAAGTTTCTCCTGATATTTAACCTAAACTTCTCTGGCTGCAACTTGAGATGGTTGCTGCTTGCTCTGTCTGGGTGCATCCACACATGCAAGCATGCGCGCTTGCAACAGCTCAAATAGAAGTGGTGCAAATTTGAGCTGAGGCTTTTTGCTTCAGCACATGTGCTCAGACATGCACTTTGTTGTGGAGCAAATTGTGCCACTTGGGGCAAAATTACCTTGCTTGGCTCCTCCTGGATCTTCAGTCAGAGGGAGCTAGAGCCCAGGGCCAGCATCTGTGCTGTTCCCAGCAGTATAAAAAGCTGCCCTGTCCTGGCTCCAGCAATATAAAAAGCCTCCCTGGCAAGTAGCTCAGGGCTACTAGCTCTCAGGAGCTTCTGGGGCCCAGCCAATTGGTACCTGGGGACACTACCCCTTGTGCCAGCTGGACTACTGAAGCAGCCCTGAGAGTTCCCTGCACCCTCTACCCACTGCAGCAGTCAGGCAGTGGGGGCTGCTGCCTGGCTGTGACCTGCTGTGCACCTGCCAGACTCGGATAGGGACTGCAGAGCCAGTAAAGGCATCTGACCCTCTGGGCCAGCTGTCAGTGGGACTGCGGTTGCAGGGTTGGCCTTTGTGCATCACTATTGCCATTTGTGACCCCTGCCCAGGCATCTGGGCAGCTATCACCTGGAAGATGTTCCGGGTGTGGTGGCCTGCTTTGAACTGTCAAAGCATGTCCTCCTGGCACCATTTGGCCAGGAGGTCAGCCAGAGCCAGATGGGTCCAAGGTGCCAGCTCTGAGCAAGCAGGCCTCCCTAGCAGGAATTCTGGTGTTCCTTGTTGGAAAACTGAAAAATCCCTGATAAAAAAATAAATAAATACCATAGTCACTCTGTAAAATATCCCCAAATCCATGTTCCTCCACAAGTAAAACAAAAGACTACTATAAAGACAGAGAGCAAGAAAGAGACGGTGATCAGTTAGGCAGTATTTTATTGATATATCTTACAGTGTTAAAGCAACTCTCTTATCATAATAATAAAGTGAACTGTAATGCATGTTTCATGAATACATGTTTTGTTGCATTCTCAAAGGGCGATGGCCCCCACACAAGAGGTATGCCCCCCAACAGGGGGTTCAGCCCCCCAACAGGGGGTTCAACTCCCAAACAAGGGGTTTGGCCCCCAACAGAGAGTCCAGTCTTCTCACAAGGGGTATGGATCCCCAACAGGGGGTTCAACCCCCTAACAAGGTGTTCAGCCCCCCTGAACAGGGGGTTCAACCCACACACAAGGGGTACAGCCCCCCAATGGGGGCCAAATGGCCATCACAAGGGCTACAACCCCCCTAGCCAGTCCCACATGCCCCACCCCAGCCCCGCAATTATTGTCCCACCTAGCCCCATCCCCCATCAATTCCTGCAGCTCCCCCAATGGCTGCCTCACCCAGCCCCACCCCTACACACCTAGACCTCACAATGGCTGCCTCAACCAGCCTCACCCCCCCTCCCCCAACTTACATCCCCAGGCCCCCATGGCTACCCCCACAACCCCAGGCACCATCACTTAAAAAAATCCAGAAAAAAAGCAGAAAACAACATGAAAAAAAAAGAAAAAAGCCTCTGCTTACTTTAGAAGCATGGGTTGGGGGGCTCCAGGGCTTCCTGGCAGAGCCCCCTGGGGCAGCACGGGGCAGCAGAGGGCTAAGGCTGGGGCTGTCAGCCTGCCCAACCTTCTGTAGTGAGGTGGGGAGAGACAAATTGCAGGGGGCAAAACTGACATGATACTCCAGATGTGGCCTCACCAGTTCTGAATAGAGGGGAATAATCACGTCCTTGACTTTGACCTACTGGCAACACTCCTACCAATGCAGCCCATTATGCCATTAGCTTCCTTGGCAACAAGGGCACACTACCGGCTTAAATTCAACTTACTATCTGATATAATCCCTGGGTCCTTTTCTGTAGAGCTACTGCCCAGCCAGTCAGTCCCCATCCTGTCCTGGTGCATCGGATTATTCCATCCTAAGTGCAGGACTTTGCACTTCTCCTTGTTGACCCTTGTGAGATTCCTTTTGGCCCAATTCTCCAATTTGTCTAGGTCACTCTGAATCCTAATCCTACCCTCTAATCTACTCCTCCCCCCAGATAGGTTTCATCTGTAAACTTGTTGATGGTGCACTCTATGACATTTTACAGGTCACTGTTGAAGACAGTGAACCAAACAGACCCCAGAACTGACTCCTGGGGCACTTGACTTCATACTGGCTGCCTATAGACAGTGAGCCATTGTTTACTACTGTCTAAGCCTTATCCTCTAGCTAGTTTTTTAACCTCCTTACAGTCTATTCATCTAGCCCATACTTCCTTAGCTTGTCTGCGATAATGTTGTGTGGGAGAACGTATCAAAAGCCTTTCTAAAATCAAAGTACATCACATTCACCCATCTGCCCACATCCACTGAGCCAGTCATCTCATTATAGAAGGCAATCAGGTTGATCAGGCATGACTTGCCCTTGGTTAATCCATGCTGACTGTTCCTAAACCCATTCTTGTCAAGGAGCACATCTGGGATGGACTGGCAGGGCAAGATGATGCTCAGGGGCAACCAGCATGGGTTCATTAGGAGCAGATCCTGTCAGACCGTCCTGATTGCCTTCTATGATCAGGTCACAAAATCATTGGATGCAGGTGTCACGGTGGATGTAGACTTTCTGGACTTCATGAAGGCCTTTGACACTGTTTCCCACCCCATTCTCATTAAAAAGATAGGCAACTGTGACATTGATGCCTACACAGTAAGATGGGTGACAAATTGGCTGAGGGACTGCACCCAGAGAGTGGTGGTGGACGGGTCATATTTGATCTGGAGGGAAGTGGGCAGTGGGGTCCCCCAGGACTCAGTTCTTGGGCCTGAACTGTTTAATCTCTTTATTAGCAACTTGGACGAGGGGGTGAAAAGCACCCTGTTCAAATTCACTGACAACACCAAGATCTGGGGTGAGGTGGGCATGTTAGAAGAGAGGGACAGGATACAGCTGGATCTGGAGAGGTTACAGGGGTGGGAGAATGAGAATAGGATGGGATTCAATGCTGAAAAGTGCAGGGTACTGCACTTGGGTAGTGAGAACCAGCAGCATACCTATAGGCTGGGGAACTCCCTTCTCGAAAGCACAGTAGCAGAAAGAGATCTTGGAGTTGTTATTGATTCCAAAATGAACATGGGCTGCCTATGTGAAGACACAGTCAGGAAGGCCAACTGCACCTTGCCATGCATCCACAGATGCATCACAAGCAGGTCCAAGGAGGTGATCTTCCCCCTCTATGTGACACTGGTCAGGCCACAGTTGGAGTACTGCATCCAGTTCTTGGCGCCACACTTTAGGAGAGATGTGGCCAGCATTGAGAAGGTCCAGAGGAGGGCCACTTGCCTGATCCGGGGACAGCAGGGCAGACCCTATGAGGAGAGACTATGGGACCTGAACCCATTCAGCTTTTACAAGAGAAGGCTGAGGGGGGATCTAGTGGCCGTTAGGCTCTGGGGAAACTCAACACAGCTCAACACAGCTCACAAAGACACTTTCATGGACCCATCTTCAGCTCCCTCTGAGCAATAATGAAGTTTATTTCCTCCCTGCAGGGACTTTTTACCATCTTGTACTATCTACACTTTTCCCTGACAAAGGGACTTTGATCCTGAAAGCTTGCAGAAAAGGACAATTTTCTTGCCATTTTCCACTTGTTCTAACAAAAGGTATAATTTTGGAATCAAGAGTTATAGTTTTTTGTATGTCTTTTTGTTTCAGACCAATACGGCTACCAAGTACACCCCTTAATCTACAAATGTCACTTGAGAGTGTAAACATACATAATAGTTATGCCTGTATTATTATACACCAGCATAAAGTGTTCCTGTATAACTGTTATCTTCATCTACTCCTAAATCAGTATAAGTAGAGCTAAGCCACTCTACCATTAAATCTATTTCATAAAAGTTATAACATTTAGCTCAATTACATCTGTGCAGGAAAGGAGAAACACTGATCAGCACTCCCAAACAGCCAGTTACCCAATCTCTTAAAAAAACATAAGTTAACTCTTGTCCAAAGTCTCACAATGCATTTTTATATGTGCTCGGGGATGCAGCACCAGGCACTTTAATTAGCAATCTGTGCTAAATAAAAGCACCCATGTCATGTGTATCAGCAAACCTATGCTGAAAAATGATGGCACGGTGCTTTGAACTAAACTTTATTGAACGTGTTTAGTTCAGAGCGCCCCCCTACCATTTTGTCAGCATAGGGCGGCTGATATACATGATGTGGAAGGATGCTGGAACGCTTCAATTTCCATGCTTCAGCAGACTTGATTAATCAAGTCTACTCCAACATGCTGGATTTCTAGTGCATTGGAGCAGGCATCCAATACATCTGTAGGAGCCTACAGTGACTAACGACAGAACTCAAGTGTTTTGCTAAAAGTCATGTGGGAAGCCTCAACCCTAATTTGACACTAAACTTGGATGCCTTGAGTCCAAATCCAGTGCCTTTACCACAAAAAAATCCCTTCTTTCTCCTGTCCTTTGAAGCATCACTGGGTGTGTCTATATGTGCATTTCAATATGAATTAGCCTATTTTAATGCACATCAAAGCATCACACACAATATGTTTTTTAGCTAATGTGCATTTAAAAGGGTAATATGCATTTTTCTAATACTTCACAATGGAGGTACTAGATTTAAAGCTTGTTACCTAAAGTGCATTAATGAATGTGTAGACATACCCACTATCTTCCAGATGGTTTGCTATTAGAAGAGGAAATGTTCTAATGCCCATGTAAATCATGAAGTTCTCAATCAAATTCTAATCTACAGAATTACATTATGGGTATTAATAAAGTTCCTAGACTTAACTGTATAAAACTGACAGGCCACCTGTCAGTATTTACTGTGTAAATAAAACTAAATCCTATAAACAAAGAACAGGGTTAAACCTGTTGGTAGTGTTCTGTATTGATCTGTATTGTTTTATTACTCCTTTCCATGTATCCAGCTAGTTCTCATTAACTTCATTCTGAGTACTGGTAGGCTATGGGGGAGCCCTCATTTAGCTGATTAACCTCAGAATTAAAATCAAGAAAACAATTTTATCACCTCACTCTCGCATAGCCCTAGTAGTAGTAGATAGCAAAGAAGGCTAGACAATTATTCCCATTTTACAATTCTGTATGGCAATGATTAGTTCATACTTACTGCCTCCTCTGTTACCTTTTCTGATCCCAGTGCTAATAAACACACACCCTTTAAAGTCAAGGGAATGACCCTCCTTTACTTTATATATTGGACGGGACTCTGAGAACCTGAAGAGAGCTGCAAGAAAGAATCCCTGTATCTGTGGACATGTCCCTCTAGCCACCTATTGGAAGATACTTAGGTCTTTACAATGATCTTTCTGTAGAACAAGTGGAGATAATCTTCTGCTGCCAAAAAACGCAAGGTTCCGGATCCATGGTGTATATGTTTGTCAATGAAGAAGGTGAAGAGAAAATCTTAGATCTAGTCCAGAAAACTTTAAGAGGAGATAAAAGGAACCCAAACATTAAATGAAATTAGGAGGTCTGGGTACTTTCACTGATATTTCCATATATGTATACTGTTAGACCTTTTGGACCGTTGAGAGTCATTTGAATTTCTGTCTTAATATTTGTGACAGTAACCCTAAACTTACGAGTTTTTTAGTGTTTGGTTTGGAACTCTGTAATTTTCGTACATGATCTTGACCGCTAAATTAGTATGATATATTTTCAACCTCAACTGGAATTTATTATCAATCATAGATTTTTGGTTCAAAGGGACAGTTCCTTTAACTTGAGCTTTTATAAAGCAAAGTCTAGAAAATGTCACCCATTTCCCCTTCATTGAGTCCAGTACCCTATGTTTGACTACAGTCTTCCAAAAAAGCACCCAGTCTTCTTGAATATATGATTTTAGACTTGAAAGAATAGTCTTTGTCAAGGAGGCCACTCTTCTGCAATTGATAGTTTCATAGTTTCATAACTGGTAGGGTCAGAAGGAACCTGAGCAGATCATCAAGGTCGACCTCCTGCCATGGGCAAGAAGGAATGCTGGGGTCAAAGGACCCCAGCTAGGTATCTATCTAGCCTCCTTTTGAAGACCCCCACAATAGAAGCGAGCATGACTTCCCTTGAAAGTTGGTTCCAGATCCTAGCCACCCTGACTGTGAAGTACTACTTTCTGATATCTAGCCTGAATCTACTCTCCATCAATTTATGGCCATTATTCCTTTTTACCCCAGATAGTGCTTGGGGGAACAGGATCTCTCCCATTTCCTGCTGGTCCCCCTTGGCAAATTTATAGATGGCCACCAGATTCCCTCTCACCCTTCTTTTGCGGAGGCTGAACAGGTTCAGGTCTCATAGGTTCCCCTCGTAGGGCCTACCCTGCTGCCCCCGATCATGCGAGTGGCCTCCTCTGGACCCTCTCCATGTTGTCCACATTCCTCCTGAAGTGCAGGTGCCCAGAACTGGACACAGTACTCCAACTGTGGCCTGACCAATGTTGCATAGAGGGGGAGGATCACCTCCTTGGACCTGCTTGTGATGCATCTGTGGATGCATGACAAGGTGCTGTTGGCCTTCCTGACTGCATCTTCACATTGTCGGCCCCTGTCCATCTTGGAGTCAATAATTGCTGGCCATCCTGTAGCGTAAGACTAGAAATACAAGAGATGGAAAAATCCACTGTTGTATCATTCTGCCCCACCTCCACATACTTTATTATATTGTCTTATTTCTTGTACAACTATATGGAACTCCAAGTAACCTGAAATTGGTAAAATGGATTTTAGGATGATCATTAATACTTACATATTATATTGGGAAGAAATATATGTAAAAGGAGGGTGGCAAAGAGTGGTGGTAGCATAAATATACCAGTTGCAGAGTTTGTTATTTGCTGTTAAAGAAAAATACAGAAAAGAAAAAATGTGAATGAAGGAAACAAAAATTATATAAGTACTGGACAACGATATAATTTAAAAGAGAGACTGAAAAAGCTAAATTTATGTCTAGAGAAGCAAAGACTTAGAGTAAATATAATCGTAATCTATAAATATCTTCAGGTTAATGGTATAAATGAAAAGAGGGAGTTATTCAGTCTCAGGTGGTGGTAATACTACAAGAAAAGGCCTGGAGGCAAGAAAGGAAAAGTTTAGGTTATACATTAGGGAAAGTTTTTAGCAGTAAGAGCAGATGGGGCAGTGGAGCAGACAGACGGTCAAACTGGTATTTAAGGCAACTTTTCTGCAAGATACTGATAGGTGAGATGTGAGGAGCAAATTCTAAGACGTAATACAAATCTTAGCTTTACTCTTATGTTTTGGAGCCGTTTCCTCAATTTTTCTCCATTTTTCTTACTTCATACCTCTAAGTCACACTTTTCCTTCCTTGTTCAACCTGCTTGAGCAAACAGTCTCCTTGTTTTACCACTATATCTCTATACCTCTTCTTCAACCCTGCTGTTTTCGCATACCGTATTTATTCATTTTGGCTTCCTTTGGTCATCATCCTGGGTGGGAGGGGAGCACAGGGAAGCTTATTTATTCACCTGTTTAGTACTTATCTGAAGAATTCTAAAGAAGTGCATGCTTTATTCATGGGAGTAAACCTGTGAATACGCTAAAATGTTTGCAAGTCAGGCCTTAGATTTTAACTTTTTGGGAGGTAAAAAGATTTCTCTGAAAACAAAACTGTAGCTCACATTGTGACTGCATATAAGGAAGAATGTATATCAAGGGCTAGAGCGTGCACTTGTTCCAAGTCAAACAAGGCCCAGCCTACCTGGATCTCAGATCTGTCCTAGAACTGAGATCGTGTTTGCCAAATGCTACCTTCTTCCAGCAATTGGATAGTACCGTGAATCATCTTCCTGCCTTTGGCAAGAGAAGCTCATCAGGTTCAAGGAGGAAATATGATTTTGACTTTCTGACAGTGTAGTAAAATACTTCCCCTTGGGAGCTGAATAAAATTTCCTTTTTCTAACTGCCCCAAGAGGGATCAGTTATGTCCATCCATTATGCAAGGGTGAACCTGAAAGCTCAGTCTGTCTCTGTAAAATTAGATTGGTAAGTGTCAAGTCATACCTCTAGGAATTAAAAAAAAAAAATCAGGCCCATTTTACAGGTTGGCAGACTTCATTCTGGGAATCAGTGGTTTTGACTATCAAGACATGATGGATTATCAACTAAATATAAGCTTACATTGTAACAGTATGGCCAAAGGGGCTAACGCAATCTTTTGATGTCTAAAAAGAGGAACGTTGAATAAGAACAGGAAGATTATGCCACTTAAGTATTTTTCATGTGTTATGACCACTGCTGGAATACTGTGTCTGGTTCTGGTGTTCACAGCTGAGGAACGTTTCGAAATTGGAAGGGGGTTAAGAGCAAAATGACAAGAGCAAGTAAAGAATTGGAAAACGTGTTTCATGGTGAAAGGCTCAAGGAACTCATTCATTTATTTTTTCCTTCACAACCAACATCAAGGAGTTATTTGATCACAATGAATAGGTACCAGCGTGAGGGACAATGTGATAATAGAGTTGCTCTATTATCACATTGTTGTATCGGTCTATTATCAACATTATTAAAGTCCGTCTAATAAACGATATCAGATTCACTCAAAGAACCTTGTCTGCCTATGTCCTTAGACCATTATGGCTACAACCTACACCTCTGTGATAATAGAGGGCATGTCAGTGTGGTGGGGCTGGATGAACAACAAAGGTACTTAACCACTAGGCCAACTTGCTAAGGGTTGCACTGGGTATTCTATTGCTGTAAAGCTTAAAATAAAGATCTGATTTCTCCCTCTCTCCCTCCCCCCCAGATAATACGTTACAGTTCATCACAACTATTGGACTGAAAAAGGGGGCTTAACATAGGATGATCACAATGCTCTCTCCCCCCCCCATCATCTTTTATCTGACTTGTTTGGAAAATGCTTTCCTTTTGCTGATTTGTCTGTGTGCTTTGCAGTTCTGGGATTCTGCCACCACACAAGATGCTTTAAAACTTTTAAATAGGTTAGAGTTTAGGCACTAACATCCTCTGTAATCTGTCATTACTGCTACAGCCCTGGTGGATAAAGGTGTGTGAAAAAATCCTCTTTGATGATCATAGGCAGCAGAATACAAATTCCACTAATGTCTTCAGTGCAAACCTCCTTACAATAGTTAAGTTAATGAGGGTGTGATTAATGGATGTACAGATGAAATGCTTTCTCTACTTCAATGGAAACATCCTTAATTGAGGCAGATTTAAGTGCTAGACATTAGTTAGCAAATGGAAACAGGAACAACAGAGCACTCAGTGCAGTTGCTCTCTTCTCATGAAGCATTTTGATGTATTTAAACAATTACTTGTTTTACTCCTCGACAGTGGAAGGTGGGGAGTGAACAAAATTAAAATCCCTATCTTAGGATAAGGATATGGGGCCATGCATATCTATTGTGACCTATACTTTAGCCTTTCCTCTACAATGGAGATGTCTATTGCATATTAGAAGGGCAAACGCATCCCACAGAGTTTTATAATGCACTGTAGTGCCAAACTCTTTCTGTAATTGCAGGGCAAGAGCGAAGTTCATCCACTATGGGGTTTTAAGCACAGGAGAACTCAAGCAGCAAACAGTTTCTATTCAACAAAGCCCTGATCCAGTGCTGAAGTCAATGATAAAGTCCCAAAGGCATTTTTTGGTGATATCCTTTATTGTAATTGTATACTTAGGTGCGATGCTTTGGGCACTAAAGTGCTCTTCCTCAGGTCTGGGATGGAAGCAGACACAGCTTGAAGTAAATAACAGATAGAGCAATGGATTGAGTATAACTTCATACGTTATTTAGCTCAAGCTATTTCTTTTTCTTTTCCAGTTGAAACAATATAAGGTATGACCAAAAAATTCCTTGCTTCTCATATCTGTCCTGGACCATCACCACTACAGCAACCCTTCTACAAAATTCCCAGTGCCTTCAGGGAAGTAGGATCTGGCTCCTCACAAAGAAGATCCAAGGCTGAATGATTTTATATTTTATTTTAAAATGTGCATATACTTGTACAGAGGTTAGACAAAGCCACTGGGCTCCTGAGAACTTGTCAGTGAAACTCTTCTCCCAATGTTTCCTTTTTATCTGGCACACAACTTTCATTCATCCATCAGCAGCCGACAACACAGTAATAGCTCAGTCTTTCTGCTTGTATTTTTGCAAGTTGTATAGTTTTGTACAGGAAAGGGACATGAAAGAAAGACTGAGGTGGAGCAGAGAGGACCAAGGCATGTGACAAAGGACAAGATATGTGACTTTCTGGAGCGCCAATTTATCCCATCTGTAGCTACAGTAAAACTAGCTGACTGGGGTATACTGAGACAGTATTAAAATACCTTCCTACTTTCAAAAAGAAGCTGCTAAATAAGGGGGAAATCATCCCTGCACAGAGGCTGCTGGGTCATTTTGGCCCCGCTTGGTTCTTCATTTGAGGGTACAAAGATGGCATTAGCTGGTCTGTAAGCATGGACCACCGCACAGTGCGATTTGCACTCTGAGTGTGAATACAAAGGATTAATGCACACCAAGAATCCATCTCCCTCTGTCTCACCAACAGATGCTATTTTGATCTCTGCATCACTTTAGAGTTGATTTAATCTGGGTTGCAAATAAGATGGGAGGGGAGGCCTTATGATGGAGTAACAGGTATTTCGATTCTATTTGGGAGAGTGGTTAAAGGGATGGCTCACAAACAAAGAAACGAACAGGACAAAAACTTGCTGTCGATCCAGATATTGACTATTCATATCGCAGGTGCCAGCAACCCAAAGCAAAATGAATATTTGAACTGTTCACAAAGACAAATCATGTTGAACAGGGTAAGTGCATCTGCATTTATTGTGCAGGGTGCCTGGGAAGGCAGAATATATTTATTGTTAATAGAATATACACCTCAAGCTATACCAATATAGCTTTTGTTTTGACAAAATATTTCCTTGGGGAGCCAGGCACAAGTTTCTCAGCTTTTGTAGAGAGCAATAGAAGTTTTTCTGTTAACTCTCTGTGGACCTGATTCCCTTTCTGCCTTGCACCCATGCAGAAAATGTGAAAACCCCACTAAACCAGATTAGTAGCATCTTACACCAGCTTTGCACAAGCACACAGGGCCCCTTCAGGTGAAAGGCAGAGCAGCTGGTAAGTGTGACTAAAAAAAACCCAAGCCAAATAACTATAAACAACAAAACTATGGGCTGGAAATGATTCAAACTATGAGGCTTCCAGAAGTGAGAGGTTAGCAAGAGAATCAGGGCTTTTCACCGTCATTGGAAACCTGGATCCCATTTTATTTTCCTTATTACAAATAAGAAAAAAATTGTATTTAAAAACTAGAGACAGGTCCCAAACCAAGGTGACAAGATCTAGGACTAAAAGTATCCAAAGTTCAAAAGTGCTGGGTTTGGATCCTAGCAGACCTGAATTTGGATTCTCTCAAATGTCACGTGTGCTTGAAACTGGGATTTGGTTTGTGGTCTGTATGTCACCAGCTTGCCTCTTATCATTTCCTTCAGTCTGTCATGTGTGCAAAATGGCAAACACAGTATTCTGTAATCCCCATATCAATAGCTGCCACGTCCGAGTTTTAATAAAAACAAAAACATTACCAAATAGGCAATAAATGCAGAAATGTTAAGTGTTGGATGTAGGTGGTGCTAGGGGAAACCAAGGGTGGTAAGAAAATCCCTCTATCCATCTCAGGAGCTTTGTGTAGAGTGGCTATGTACCAGCCCTACTGCTGTCACTGCAGGCAATGGGACTTGTAGCAGCTGATATCTGTGGGTGTGCACAGGATGCTGTGCTGTGCTGTGCTGTGCTGTGCGGAGATACCCAGTGTAACTCAGGTACTGAAAGCAACATAGCAATGTTAGTGTGGTACTCTATTAAGGCTAATGTACACTGCAAGACTAATTAGACAGGCAAAATGCCACACTAAACACAGCTGTACTGCTTTCTGTGCTAGTTCTTTTAGAGCATGCTGAGGTACATATGCACAACGCATTCTTGTGCTATGGAGACATACTCCGTATAGCAAGAGGGCTTTTCCTTTCTTTTTTTTTCCAGTGCCCTACACTGTTGGCTTGATCTTTATGTCAGAGCAAAGTGGAAATAAAATATTTCTAAATTAGAATACATTGCTGTGAATGACTACAAAAGGGGCAGCAGAAGAAAAGTCAAGCAAGGTTTTTTAAATCTCAATAGCACCAGTTCCACTAGCTACTTGGTAGCCTCTTCCTTGATCTGACCCTGTAAATCTTAGCCTGGTGGAAACTGAGAAGCAGCACTGCTAAGGAGTGCCATAAAGCATATGCAGCATCTCCCTTCATGTTTTCATCACTAACACCTTGCAGTGGATGAAAGGCTCATCTGCATTTAGTTACAAACCTTCCAGTCAGTATGAATAGCAAGATCAGCTATGTGGCACAAGCAGAAGAAGGTATCCACAGAGCAGCTATGAAGCTACTCCATGAAAACCACTTCAGCTGGGTGATGGTCAGAAAATGATATTTAAAGATTTCCTTTTAGGAACTGGCTTGTAGGTAGAGTAGATTTGCACCAGAATAATGATCCAGGGAAACAGCAAGGGTTAACTGGTGTCTAAAAGCCTGTTTGTGACAAGGTTTCACAGCCTTCAAGCAGACACCAAGCAGACAAACAGGCTGGTAAATTTGCACAGTGTTCCCTGAAAATCCATGACAAAAGATAAGGGATTCTGCACCATTGGCATTAGGTTGCAGTGACCAGCTGCAGAGCCCCTGGGATTTCTGGTTTTTGTGGACAGAGCAAATTAGGAGGCCAGGCATGCCTAGATTAAGACACGGGTAAATGACCAAATTAAGATGTGTACATGTAATGGGTTTGTGGAAACAAAGGAATATGCTGACAGGACAGAATGCAGACAGTATGATGACCACAAGGAAACCAACCAATGGTACTCAGAAATGAAGAGTCATCAGAGGAAGAAAATAATACAAAAGAAGGAGCAACAGAGCAGCAAAAGGTCCATTGTGGGGGATCCGTAGGCCACCATGGACAGATGGGCATAACACCAACCCATCTCACCCACACCACTCGGGGGTTAGGTCTCCTCCCTTGACCTCCTTGGTTGCTAACATTTGATATTCAAGCAAGAACCATAGTGTGAAGCTTGTGTGCTAGCCAGACATACCCTCCCTGTGTGAACCCTGGAACTGGTAGATATGGAATCAGGGGGCGGGGGAGTATTTTGTTTGTCTTCCCTGCCTTACTCTTATCTGCTGTCACTGTGTATCAATAACATTTGCCTATTATAGAATGGAAGAAGTTATGGTCAGTCTGAGGGTTTGGGTCTTCCTGGAACAAAGTATCTGAGTTATAAATCCAGTGTCAACACTGGAAAGCCACTCCATGAAAACAACGTTTAGGGTGCTCTCGACAGTTGTTTATATGGGTTTCTGAAGGGTTGAGGTTGGAAGGGATATATATAACTCCCATGGTGACTCCTGTAGCCAGGCTGTGCATGTTGCAGTGCAGGGTCCTCTGCCGTAGAACTTCTCTTCTCACCGTCTGATCTGCAATCAGCCTGCCCCTATTTCATAGTGTAACTGCATGAGTATGTTCTCTGCACAGTTTTTATCTACAGGGAAGCCTGTATCCATGCTTTTACCCCTTCTGCTCTCCTGGAAGAATAGGATATCTCCAACACACTAAACAAGGCAAGGCAGAACTACCACACAGCTCCCTTCAGGTTTGGTTTTCTTAAACAGCATTCAAGGAACAAGTGAAGTGGAGATTTATTTTGAAAGATTTTAACTAATTAGCCCTTTATGCTCATAAGAGAAGGATGGTGTATGGTTCAGGGTGTTAACTTGGGGGGAGAAGATGTGGGGTTAATTCTCTGCATCCCCACTGAGCTCTTGAATGACTCTTGATTCTTGTGTTAATTCCAAAGGGAGCTAGGCAGTGGATCCTCACTGATGGCTAAGGTGTCTCCATTCATGTTTTGCAATGCCTAAAGTTTAGGCGCGTTACCCCAGGAGGGTAATCATAGTCAACAAATTAGGCATCTAGATTTCATCTACATATGACAGGGGAGGTCCATGGGCCTCTCAAAATCAGTACTTCCATCACGTCAATCCAGACTGCTCAAAGGGAAGTAATATAGATCCTGAAAACATTACTGATGAATGGTGATGTTTGCTTTTTTACTGAATAGTCTAGTGGCAAAAGCACTTGCTTAGGACATGGAAGACCCAGGTTGTACACTCTCTTCAGTCTGAGTGGAATTAATCACTGACTTAGTACTTCCCAAGACCGTCCTAACCAAAAGCCAAGGAGGTAGGCCAGGGAGAGGGCCCTTCACTCTTCCTGTTGCAGCATCGCCCACTGGGCAGCCTGGAGTGCTTCAGGTCCAAAGGAGAGCAATATAATGGTAATATGACTCTGCAGTCCAGGGTGGATGTCCCTCCTCTAGAAGCTCTAGAAAAGTAAGTCTTCCTTTCTGAGCCTGCTGTCAGGGCTGTTTCTGGTTTTTTAACTTGCTGTCAATGTAAAATGCATGTGCAACTCCCTTCTTTTGAGAAGGGAAGTTTTCAAAACGTGTCCGTCTTGGGATGGTCAGTGTTCAGTGGGCTTATGATGGTGCCTGGTGGCCATGTTGGGTAGACCACTGAGGTCAAGATGAGAGAGAAAAATACTACCAGGCAGGTAGGAGTGCTTGTGGAAGTTGGGGCCCAAAGGGAAGTCTTGAGAGGGAACTCTCTGTGAACAAGTGAGGGTCTGATAGATTTAAACAGCCTGTCCTATTGAAAACACTGAGTGATCTGGGCTGCATGAGCTCTGGTTCCTGCTGGTAGAGAGGTAAAAAAAAAAAAAATCAACAAAATCTATGCAGTGTGCCAGGAACTGAAGGAGGCTGCAGGGAAATTTAGATAACTTTTCTCTCAGCTAGAGTGGCGTGTGTCCTGCTTTCACCATCAGCTGGAAGGAAGGAGTGACACACACATGGTGGATGCATCTTGAGGCTCTAGAGAAGGTGGAGTCAATCTGCACTAGCCCGACTCAAAATGCAAGGAGTATCATAGATTTCATAGATTTCATAGACATTAGGGCTGGAAGGGACCTCGGGAGATCATCGAGTCCAGCCCCCTGCCCAAAGGGCAGGAAGTCAGCTGGGGTCATAGGATCCCAGCAAGATAAGCATCCAATTTACTCTTGAAGATGTTCAATGTAGGTGCTTGAACCACCTCCGCTGGCAGGCTGTTCCAGACCTTGGGGGCTCAGACAGTAAAGAAATTCTTCCTTATGTCCAGCCTGAAACGGTCTTGCAGGAGTTTGTGACCGTTCGACCTCGTCATCCCTTGGGGCGCTCTGGTGAACAAACGTTCCCCCAGATCCTGGTGGTCACCCCTGATAAACTTATAGGTGGCCGTCAGATCACCCCTGAGCCTGCGCTTTTCCAGGATAAAGAGTCCCATGGCTCTCAGCCTGTCATCGTAAGATCTGTTTTCCTGACCTCTGATCATGCGCGTGGCTCTCCTCTGGACTCTCTCAAGCTTCTACACATCCTTTTTGAATTGTGGAGCCCAAAACTGGACACAGTACTCCAGCTGTGGCCTCACCAAGGCTGAGTACAAGGGGAGAATGATGTCCCGGGATTTGCTCGAGAAGCATCTATGGATGCACGCCAGCATTTTGGTCGCTTTACTAGCCGCAGCATCGCATTGCAGGCTCATGTTCATCTTGTGGTCAATGATGACCCCCAAGTCTCTTTCTTCTGTAGTGCTATCCAACGTAGCACTGCCGAGCCTATAAGGGTGCTGCAGGTTTTTCCTCCCAAGGTGGAGAACCTTCCCTTTTTTGGTGTTAAACACCATCAGGTTCTCGTCTGCCCATTTGCTGAGCTTGTCCAGGTCAGCCTGGATCACCCGCCTATCTTCTGGCGTGGATGCTTTGCCCTAAAGTTTGGTGTCATTGGCGAACTTGGCCAGTCCACTCCTGACTCCAATGTCCACATCATTAATGAAGATGTTGAACAGTATGGGTCCCAGGACAGAGCCTTGAGGGACCCCACTGATCACAGGGCACCACGATGAGTGACTGCCATCAATCACAACCCTCTGGGTCCGACCACGGAGCCAGTTTCCCAGCCAGCGGATCGTGGTGGAGCCAAGGCCACAACTGGCCAGTTTGGCCACAAGGTGATCATGGGATACCAGATCAAAGGCTTTTTTGACGTCAAGATATATGACATCAATCTCTTCTCCCTTGTCCAGGTGATAGGTCACCTGGTCGTAGAAGGAAATGAGATTGGTCAAACAAGACCTACCCGCAACAAACCCGTGCTGGCTGTCCATTAGAATGTTAGCCTGGGCCAGTCCCTCAAGGATGGCCTCCTTAATAAACTCATAGGATGAAGATAGATAATAACTTATTCAGTACCAAAGACCAATATAATGTATATATGCACGCATTTTGATTTTTCACATTTTTCTTTATAAAGTTTTCATTTGTAGTTTGTTATTTATTTACTGTATTTGTTATTGTAATAACATTTTTTTTCTTGAGAAAAATTTGGTACCACACTTTGTGCTTCTGGTATTATAAATGGCAAGTGAACTCAGAGGGGTTGTGCATTTGGTATGGCAAAAACCTTGCATGTACATATTCTAGCAGAGAACCTAGGCTATTATATAGACTAAAGAGCCTGAAAAGAGTGCTCTCCCCTACCTTGTGGGTCTTCAGGAGGAGGTTGGCTAGATATTTGGCTGGGGTATTAGGATCGCAGGGAAGGGGGTCGGACTTGATGATCTGTTCAGGTCCCTTCCAACCCGAGAAACTATGAAATTATCACAGAGGAGTGCCACAATCACTAGGCAGGAGTCAGATTTTCTTGTTGGTACCCTGAATTCTTCACTGTGAAATAGGTCCACACAAGTGCTGAATGAGTAGCTGAGGTATTAGAAGCTGTATACATGGTTTTAGTAATTGTACTCCCTGTTTATTGTTGGGGCTAAATTGTCCTACAGACAGACTATGCTAGCAGTAAACCTATATGGCTTCTGGTGCTCAAAGTAGCAGATATATCTCTGTCTGGCTGTAGATGTGCTCTTCTGGACATACTTGGGTACTAGTAGAAGTAAATGTAAATACCTCTTCTCACACATCCTTATTTGTAAAATGATTAACTTAAAATCTTAACACCAGCTGTTGGCAAGGTATAAGACGGAGATATTTTGAGGGGGAAGACAGCAAACTTTGTGAGGAGTATGATTCAAATGCAGAAGCAAAAGCAGGAAGAAAAGTACAATTTTTGCAATATTTTATTGGTCCAGAGGAGGTCTGAAGGGTAAAACAAGGATATATATTCTAGGAGTATCACTTTTAACTTTAAGCACTTCTGCAACCATTTTCGTTTTTCTTGCAAGAGTGCAGGGAGGAGGGGAGAAATGAACACCCATGCCATTTTGTGGTATTGTACATGGATGAATAAACAAAATGACCACCGCAGCGCATGTTTCAAATAGACTATTAGCGTACCAGCAGCAGAGGTACTAGTAAATAAGTACACTCTTGTCTATGGGATATTTATCATTTAAAAAAATTCAATATGAAGTACTTTTTAGTCTCCTCCATATCACTTTATTGCCATTCTAGTAGGGGAAAAAAAAAAATATGATCATGTTCCATTGACCAGTTTCAGATTGTTATGGGCTATGCAAATGAAAAGGCCAGGAGTGAGAGACAGCGACCTTGCAGAAAGGTAAAGAATAAAATGTTATACCCCACCTCCTGTTCTCCGGTCCACCAAAACAGCTGTAAAATTTAACAATGCCTCTTTCAGGAATACAAAAGAGGACTCCTGAGTAGGTTCTTATAAAAGCAGCCAACAGATCTTTGGGTTTGTAAATGAGATCGATGAGAAAGAGAAACATACTCAGAAAAAGACCAAAAGCAAAGTAATGCAAGAAAATCTAGCTGATAAAAGCAAAGCGTGATACTTTTTCACTCTTCCCTGGAATGACAGAAGGGGATTCTTTCATACCATGATTCCAGCATCTACAGGGACACACTTTATAGAGCAAACCAGCTTCTACTAAAGGTAATAGGCACCAGTGGAAGATAGCTAAAATGCCCTTGGATTAGACTTTTCAACCATTAGTCATTTTGTTTCCCAATGGGGCTATTAAACATTCACAACATGACTAAGAGTTGTGCAAATGTTTACTGAGCAATGAATGAAATATCAGACAGTCATTACAGTCTCCAAGCCCATGTTCTCCTCCAGTAAACCACATCTTTTTTTCTTAAGCCGTATAAACAATTACACTTTTTTCAAGGAGCATTATGTCCCCAGTTTACTTTTGTATATAAGTCTCTTTACATAGGATGGATCACTACGAAGGAAGGAGATCACTGGCAGTGATGGATGAAGAAAATGAAAAACCTCCTCTCTCCTAAACAGCAAAGAGGGTGGTTTCATAAAAGATACTTTTCAGGATATCCCCATGTAGGGCTGAATTTGCTGGGGCTGGTTACATCAATTTGAGGTCAACAATTTGCTGAGTTTATGGTACAAAGCAGCCACACTGTATCCTGGGGGGTATGGGGCATCTACAGTTGTATTTTCAAATCAGGAAAGCAGGGCTATTCTTATGCTCAAATGAGAGTTTTTGGGGGACACAAACATACTACAGCTGTGCACCTGTTAATCATTATGCTGTCTTCCCACTGCATTT
Source organism: Crocodylus siamensis (assembly GCF_052110815.1). NCBI lineage: Eukaryota > Metazoa > Chordata > Crocodylia > Crocodylidae > Crocodylus > Crocodylus siamensis. Next base: position 2,815,520 of record NC_143396.1, on the reverse strand, counting down.
GCTCTGCTTGCCAAGCATAAAAATGGCTGGTGCCCTAGGGCGAGACATCTCATAGAACGTAATGGAAACAAGGTTATGCTATGTATTTATAAGAGTTTCATCCAAAAAAATGCACTGGCGACCCAGCTGGAAATATTCTTGACAAAAATTAAGCCAAGTTTATCAATAGATTACCAGAGTATTTCTAAAAGTACAAGATTTTCATCTGAATTACACATATGCTACCACAGGGGGAACTGCAGTGTGATGACTGCAGCTTCTAGGGGTGTGAACAAGTGATTGCCGCACCTGGTCCAGATATAGGTGGCCATCTAATAGGTCTGGTGGGATGGGGGGAAGGGGGTTAGATTAGCACACAGGGGTGGGGTGAGCACCTGAGCTTCCCCAGCCCCAGGGGTCCTCTGCAAACATGTACATACTGGGTTAACCCTTTCCTAGACTGAGCTAATCTGATTTCTATCTAAACTGATGCAACTACTCAGATGAATTAATTTAGACTGGTGCATCATTTCCCCCCCCAAATTTCAATCCTTTGAAGTCTTGCATGATTGGACATTTAGATTAACCTAACCCTGGATAGATCCCTCTAAATGTGATAGCTGTACACCCTAAAGAGATAGGCCCAAGCCATGGAAGCTAAACCTAAACTCCTCCACTAGGTTTAAATAGGAAGATGGTCCTTTGATGTAAAACACACACTGAGTGTGCAGAGAGGACATTACCTTAACAGCCTTCTGAGAGGCTGGGTTACTGGCTACAGGGGCAGATGTTGCAGCGAGCAGGGAAGGAGTCTCTGACAAGTGAAAAGTAAGGAAAGCCACCACCACAAAAATCTTTGGAAATAGTGTTTAAAAATAAAACCTGCCTTCAAAATACTGGAGTAGCAGCAAATACGTAAAGCACGATGTTTTTTTCAAGTTCCTTTCCTACTTTAATTTTCTCGTATAAAGGGCAATATAGCAAATATTCGTAATACTTAACACCACTCATATAATCAAGATGGAAAGGACATTTCAAGCAATTTTGCATTGCATCAAGGATGCTCAGTGAACAACACAGAGTACATTTCTTCATATAGCTTTTATCTTGGGAAGGAAAGGAAGCAGACAGTATGTCAGATGACTCAGAGCTAAATTCAGATCAGAAAAGTATATGGGAAATAGTGAATAAAATGCTATATTTCATTGGGAAACTGAAGGAACCCTCTAAAGCACTGATTCTCAATCAGGGTGCCATATCACCAGGGGTGCCTTGAGGTCCTTTCAAGGGTGCCATGGGGTGCAAGGCAATGTTAGGTGTGAAAATATGATTCATGATATAAACCCAGAGATTTAAAATAGGAACCCATAGTACTGACAACAGTTTGACCTGTTTTGATGACCTGTTTGTTGACCTGTTTCTGAGTTCTTTGCAACAAAATTGCCCTGTTATATTTCTATAGTCAAAAAAAAATATCAAAACCAAAAGCTGACATTTTACTAGGGGTGCCTTGAATCTAACAGAAGGTGCCTCAAGTCTAAAAAAATTGAGAACCACTGGTGCACAGTGTGCTAAAGGAAAAATAGCAGTGGCACTTTTCAGTTGCAAGCCACTTTAATATAAAAGCTCTTTTTGTGAGATGTCCTATGAAAACACATCTAAAATTGCCTTGGAATTACTGGGTGAGAATCCTGGATCGTGTTTAACAAGGACATCAGATGAAGCAATCATAATGTTCTGGCCCACCTTGATATAATAGTATTTGAAATTACATGTTTGCAGGATCTCAAATCTGTCACAGTTGCGTTGGAAAAACCAAGTTAAAGTTGTGCTCTACAGTGTGATTTTCAAGCCTTTGGTATCACAGCAAAGAAGGTGTCATTGTGTTTCAAAAGGAAGGATGTAGGATAGGTATTACAGAGTAATCTGGTTAATTCATCACTTGGATAACTTGTCACTATGGTCTTATTCATTAGTGTACTGAACTCCTTCCAGAATCCTATTGATTTGTACCCAAAAACACTTTGGCTTCCTATACACATGTTGTGGAGGGGTGGTTAATTGGAGGAGCTCCTGGACAGCTGCTGTAATTAAAATGAATCATTGTCACATGTGTTAAGCCCATATGCATTCCAAAATGGCTTTGGGATGCTTTATTTAAAGCTTGTTTGATGAGGCTTAGATAAAGGGCCCCCATGGCCATTTTGAAATGTGTGGGTGCTTAATACATGTGATAGTAAGGCAATGCTGGAGCATTTTAACGAGAACATGAATAAGCACATCTATAGGCACCCGTCAGCTGATTTGTCACTGGTTAAACCTTAGTTCATTCTTTTCAAATGCACTTGCATACTAAATTGCCACAGAATTTTTTTTCCTGATAATTCACTGGCTTAAGCGACACTGATGTGATAGTTTTTTGAGTTGTCGGGCAATTTATGCATGCATTATGGATTTAAATAAAGCTCTCTTATGAAGAGCCACAGTAAGTCATGTGGGAAGCTTGTGGCAGGCCTCATCTCAGCTCAAGACTTAAAATTAACATCAGTGACAGTGAATGGAAAGGTCCTTTTAAATGGTACCTTCAACAGAAAAGTGGTAGCCATACAAAAAAAGAGAGATAAAGGTAAATCAAAAGTTAACATGTAAAATATTCTCATACATCAAGAAATGTGTACAATTTACAGTCAGCATTTTAGTGGTAAAATATTTTTTTCTTCATTACAGAGGCCAAAAATTATTTATTATGTCTTAATATGGCATACAAAATTCATCTCTCAAAAAACTTAAAATGGCTAACTACTTATAATTAGTCATTCATAAGTGGATTATAGTCATTGCTACCCATTCTCTTGGCGTGACAAATTAATCAGATTTTATTGCCATTTTTAGAGTGCTATTGAAATCAAGAACCATGAGCTTCCTTCTCAGGAAGGAGTGTGCTACATTGCTTATAGCTGAGGATAAAATAAGTCTGGCAAATCAGCCTGGTCATGAAATTCTGAATTGTGAGTGAAGGTCATTTAAAAAAGCTTGAGCTGCAGGATGTGGTCAGCAAGGTACAGACAAATGACAAAAAAAAAATCAAAACCATGGAAAAAGTGTGACTCTAAAAAGAGGCAGCTTAAAGCCAAAGAAAGGAAACCAAAATTGAGCCTCCAAGAAAAAAGCCAGGCTGGACAGACTTGGTGCCAAGCTGGGATTTGTGGAAGCTGAAAGAGTTTTTTGGAACATTTCTGTAAATGGTCTAATGGAGAAAGATTAAGCTTTGCCGTGAATATGTGGAGTTTCTCAATGGCACCTTTTCATAGGACAGAAAAGTAAGGCTGGAAAGTCTCCAACACCTGATCACTGCTTCATGTGAGAAAGATTACAGGAACTAGCTCTGTTTCTCTGACTCTCAGGAGAACTACCCAGGAATGTGAAGTTTTCAGGTCATGCTTACTTAACCCATTGATGCAGGATCTTTTTTAGACCCTACCCTGTTGGACAATGGGTGTAGTAGAGTGGAGTTGCATCATGTTGTCTCCCTACCAACCTCTGCAACTCCACTTCTCCTACCACCCCATACCACTATGAGGGCTGTCAGGTGAAGGGCTCATACCAGCATGTCTGATCCAAGGTGAAAGACAGTCTTGACAAGGACATTTCCCTGCCATTTTCTAATCTCACAGGCCTCCCACAATCAAGTGCAGGAGCCAGGGTGAGTAAAGAAGATAGATATCCCCATTCTTCATGGGCCCCATTGCTTCAATAACAGCCTGAAAAGCAAGGTGTTAAAATCATCAGAGGCAAAGAAATCCCAAGCCCAGAATTCAGTTGGTAGGTAAGTCAGCATAACACTTATGGGAATGCAGAGCAGCACTAGGGTGGAACAAAACCCACTAAAACCCCAAGTGCTACTGAATGACTGAGGTCCTATTAAGAAGATGCCTCACCAGCCTGTTTTGCAGAAGAGTCAGATACCGTCTGTTCATAAGGTACCATGAAGACTCCTCAACAACACTAGGGATTGTAGGGAAAAGCAACTACCTTGTCCAGTTAACATTCATCTGTAGCCAGTGGCGGTATAATGCGCATAGTTATAATGTACCTCAGAAGCCATCTCTTGCAGAAGGCTGACATCAAAGAAGAAAACCCACATTTTCTCAAACGTGCAAGTGCAGGCTTCAGACACTTGAGGCAATAGGTGTGTCAAAATCATGCTATCAGATCTGAAACCAAGCTCATAGTTTATCAAGTAGTTGTGATCTCCACCTTAATGTACAGAGCTGAAACACGGACAATGTAAAGGAGACACCTCAGGTAGCTCGAGAAATACCACCAACACTGCTTGGGAAGATCCTTTGAATCCAGTGGGAAGACAGATGCACCAATTGTTAGGGTGATAGTATTTGGAACTTGCTGAGCTCTGGATTTGCAGCTGAATAAAAGCATAACCTGTGGCCTAGTGGAGCTGCTAACCACAAGGTAGAATGATATATTAAAAGTAATATTGCAAGATGCTTAGGCAAGCAGATTTTTGCTTATGAATGTTTATGCTAAGTCAGCCATTTGCTTATGCTAAGTAGCCCTCTTAACTCTGTCAACCATTTTCAAGAGAGTCTGTGTAAGTCTGTGTACTGTGATTGAGGTGAAGCCTTAGGAATGTGGAAGATGGTACAACTAGGGCTGAAAAACAGACTGGAATGTGAAAGACAACACGTAATTGGTAACAGGATCTGAGATGAACATATGCAAAACGGTGTATGGCGATTGGTGAAGAAGCTTCCTGGTTCTAGTCAAAGTCCACCCATTGGCCAAAGAAGTAAGTTCAGGGCCTTGGACATGCGCTCATAGCAAAAAGGCATGTAAATGAATGGAATGCATAGGCAATTCCATGTTAATGAAGTAAACAGTAAACAGAGGCGGAGCTTAAGCTGGGAGGAGAAATGGGTGGCACAGAAGGAGGGACAGAGGTGGAATAAATGTTAATGAGCATGAACCAAAGTATATAAAATGTGAAAAGAGCTATTGTTCACTGCAGGTCCCCGATTTGTTGTTTTTCAGGGACCTGGCCCAAAACTGTCTCCATTCTGAATAAAGCTGTTGTGAGCAACGCGTGCTGGTGTTTGCTCCCTGCCTACTCTGACTAACGAGTAACAGGATCCATGAGCAATTGGATCATTGTCTCCCTAGTCGCCAGGTGTCGCATGGAGTTGTGGTCTAACACCAATGTTAGCCTCCTCTCGCAAGCAGACACTGTGATCATCAAGATGATACTCATCTGACATCAACTTCTCTGGGCCAGCCACATCATCTGGATGTCTGACTCCAGACCCCCCAAAGCAAGTTTTATTTTCTAAGGTCAGTCAAGGCATATGCTCAACAGAAGGGCAGAGAAAGCACTTCAGGATATCCTCAAGGTCACCTTGAAAAATGCTACATCAAGATCAACTGATGGGGGACTGTCACCCAGGACCACACCAAATGGAGGAAGAATCTGCTGCAAGGATCTCAGTACTCTGAAACCTCACAACAACAACAGGGGAAAGAAAAGCTGGAGTGGCAGAAACAGCGCGTCATGGACCAAATCAAGAACACAGAGCCGTCCACTCACACAGAAACACATACCCAAGTTGCAACAGAGTCTGTTGATTGTAGATTGGCCTCATCAGCCATGTTCAAATCCACAAAAAGACAATCATGGAAGGCAATCAGCCTTGACTACGAGGGATTGCCAAAGAAGCATGTTAATAGAAAGTCTGCAGAATAATCTGCTAATCCTGCTAAGGGTTCAGATCTTGGTTTCTGCTCTTTGTTAATGGTCATCCCTCACTGGGTCTTTCCATATTAGTATTAATAAAAATTTAGGATGTTTAATACAAAGTGATCACAAGTCAGTGAAATGCATGCACTTAAAAGAAGATGTGCAAATGGCTGAGTGAAGAATTTATACAGAATGTCTTACTGGGCTCAGAAGCAGTGCTCATTCTTTTACTTCCTGCCCTTTATCAGAAACTTCCCCCTGTTGTGCATCACTGTGTTCCCACTTTTTGCCTGCATTATAACAAATTACTCAAGCAGAAATACGAGTCACATTTTATTTTAAGGTTACATTTATGCACAGTTATGTAGAATCAGGGTTAATATAGGAATAATTAATTTTAATACGTGGGTAATGGGTCCAATAGACCAAAGGGTTGCTTAAAACAGTGGCTGATAGCTATCTAGCACACCTGTGGGGCTGCTTGTAACTATTAGCATTATACACTACTCATATCTCAAGCATCAACTCATTATGAATTAACTAATTATTAATCAATGATGAAATATCACACCTAATGTGATCAATACTCAAGTGCAAAACCCTGTAACTAATGCTGCTCTACTCTACACAGCCAGGATGCTTCTTATATATCAACTTTTTTGTGGTGTGTCACTACTCTCCTTGAGAAAAAATCATATACCAATTAGCAAATAACAACATGTAATACTTCCTTGCCCTTCCCCAACCTTCCAAACAAGATAGCCTTATTTGTGAGCACAAGCAGGGAATTAGCCATTTTCAAAGCATTTATGTAAACACACAGATAAAAAAGTGGCTTTTTTTGTGAATAACCATCAAATAAGATGTGGAAATAGTCAAATGAAATACCCCTTCAGAACTCTACCAAAATTGTGTGAGGTTTGCATTTACAATAGTCAGCTAACTCATGTGTAACTTGTCTTGCTTTCCTCCTCTCAAATAACCAACTACATTAAAATAATGCAATGTTCATGATTCCACAAATGGTAAAATCTATTAAGGCATGAATGATTGCCTATATTATGTCAACATTTTTCTGTAATATAGTATCACTCCTTTCAGTAGAAAAGGCAAGCAGATAAAGCAGAGTCTTTTACATAGTAAATGATTTTTAGGTATTTTCAATGTTTTTATGCAGAGAAATTGCACACAGCTTTAAGCTATATATACACTAAAATTTAGTGGTGCAGTTTTACTCAGTAATACAGCTTGGTAATTCAGTAGTTATTGTTTTGAAAGAGAAGGAAGAATATTGTTTTTGCTATGGAAAGAAATGTGGGAAAAGACACAATGTGAATTCAATATCAACTGAAGGAAAGAGGTTGACAAATTATAAATCATTATCTAAGATAGAAGAGGAACTTAGAGCACTGATGTGAAATTCTCCCAAGATTACTTCACTTTTGTCGAAAAGTGATTTGACTTGCTTTGATAAATTCCTAATGTAGTGTGGAAATGGGTTTACTAGACATATTGTGTATCATCTGGTTACCTACCAAGGAATGCAAGACTCACTGGGAATCCTGTTCAGTATTGATCTTGAAATCCCAGTGCAACTAAATGCCTTTTAGATTAAAGGGTCAAATAAATGAGAAGTGTCAACAGGATTTTATCACTATCTGCACTACAGCTCAACTGGCAAGATGTGCACTAATCCTCATTGATTATACTGGCAATCTTGTTAATGGAGGGAATCATTAGTGGGGTACAAAGACGTCAACCTTTAGGGTGCCAGTTCAAACCTAGTCAAAGTCACCAGTGCCGAAAAGTAATTTAACATCAGTAGGCTCTTAAGTGGTGTGTATAAAATAACAGTGGACAAATTATTTTTCTAATGCCCATGTTAAGCATATCAGCAGTGTTAAGAAGGTCTCTTTCGAATCTGTAGATCAATCTCTGGAGACTGGAGAGCAAAAGATTTCTTCTGGAGCTATAACCACAGCTAATCCCATTTTTGCTCTGAGCAGTCCCATAAGCCTAGGTGTCCACCAAGTAGTGTAACAGATCCACTGTTCATAATATGAAGCTGATCCTACTCTAAATGTTATTTATGCATTGTATCTAATGACTTTCAATGCAGACACACTCCTTGGAGCAGGGCTAGAATTCTGCTTTCTGGAGGTATACTCCAGGCAGTGGCAAAGGGAGCCACTGCTCCCACTGTTGTCTGTGCATGTTTCATTGGGGAAACTGTATGGAGACATAAAATTTCTTCTCATGATGCTCCACTTGCTTGATCTTCCTTCCCATAAGGCTGGAAAAGATTTCCAGACAGTAGGGCTATGTGAAGCTTCAGTTGCTGATTTGATTTGGTGGCGATTTGGCCCAATTCAGTGGCCAAACCCCTGAATCTGAACTAAATTAGGAGACTTTAATCTCTCTGAATCAAATCGGAAACCTCCAAATCGATTCGGCGAGATTTGATGATTCTGCCATAGACATCTTTCAAATGTTTTGTCTACATACCTCAAGGTACCAGGTGGCTCATAGATGCTGAGATGCTGGGGTGGATGGAGCATCCCACAGAAACGGGGGGCGGGGAGGGGGAGGTCCCCAGCATGCTCATCAGTAGACCTGGAAGGGGACCAGAAGCAGTTCTGGTCCACTTCTGGGTCTGCCGGGGAGTGCACAGGAGGGTCCCCTGTACCCCCCCAGGCTCAGCGACTGGTGCCTCCTGGGCCTGGGGGGGCACCCAGGGTCCCCCTGCAGCCAATTGCCAAACCCAGGGCTGCGGGGGGGGGGGAGGGAGGGGGGGGGGCAGCATGCTCCCCAGCAGATCCGGAAGTGCTTCTCGTCCACTTCCAGGTCTGCTGCTGAGCATGCGGGAGGCCCCACCACATTTCTGTGGGATGCTCCATCCATCCCAGTGTTGCAGCATTCATGAGCCACCTGGTACCCTGAGGTATTTAGAAAAAACATTTAAAGTTGTGTTTATGGCCGAATCACTGATTCTCCAAATCAGCATCGAATGTTCAGATTAGGATTCTGCTGAACTGACTCGGGGACAGTGATCCAAATCAACAAATAGAATCACTGTCCCTGATTCAGGCTGAATCCAAATCTGAATTGAATAGGGCCCGTTTCTCACACCCCTACCAAGGAGAACTATTTGGAAAGCCTTCTTGTGGTAATCCTCATAAAAGTAGTACTCCATGCAGAAACTAGTACTCTTGGAAGACATGCCCTAGAATCATTAATAGAAAGAAATGTATACCTGTGTTCGGACAAAGGAAAAAAAACCCAAGTATGTTGGTAGCAGTTAAGGGCTCTGATTTTCCTTTCAGTAAAAGAAAGGCATGCATATCTATGAACAATGCCCAGCATTGTCCAGCTCCATGTTACTAGCCTGCCTGGCCTTTTGAGACACCAGCTGACACACTATTGTCAGATCTCCCCCTAATATTATACCTCACCTGTGAGGGTCATAGTAGGTCTCCAAATATACATCAGTATTTGTGATGTATGGCATTAGGATTTGGGGTTTTTTTTGTAAAGTTCACGAAGAGTTTTGTGAGTGGGGGGCAGAACCCAGAACTCCCTCTCTGGGCTCCAGAGTTACAGCAAAGAAGAGCAACCCTCCTTTTCATCTCAATTCTTTCCCTTTTGGCTCAGCTATGGAACCAGCGTCAAGAGGAGAGCAGACAGAAGGTGCTGTCAGCCAAGTCCTCTCAGTCTGGCAGGTAAGGCATCCTGCTGGGACATGAGAGCGGTGTATTCAATGCCCCAAAGTTGAGGAGGGTTGAGAATCCAGGTCAATTATGTCATCTGACCCCAGCAATCTTTCCTGCCCAAGCACAGGGGGCCTGGACCTGCTGATCTTGAGAGGTCCCTTCCAGCCTATAACATCTATATATAAGCAAGTGCTTTTACCACTAGGGTATCTAGAGATATCCCCTGCTGCCGTGATCACTCAGGTTCCCCAGCTGAAATGAATGAAGAGCCATACACCTCAAGGCTCTGTCTCTGGAGGTTTCTAAGTTCTCTACGCTGAAATAAATGGAAGTATGGTTCTTCAGAACAGAGCAGAGTTTATCTCCAGGGATATGTTCAATGCACACTAGTTTTATACAAAATACAGGAGAAATATGTACCAGCAGAGCCAAGAGCCTGTGTTTTAGCAATGAAAGCTGACTGATCGGAGTATTCACCCCAGAAGCTGAGGACTCAGGTTCTAGCCACTGTCCCCCTTCCCCCTCACCAAAAAAGGGGTTTTGAAGCATCATCTCTGACTTCCTAGCCATGCTAGAAGTTAGGTATATCCAGACCCTTCTCTGATACTCCTTCTGAAAGAGCTTACTTTATTTACCCCCAGTTTCACTTTTACACTATAGCTTTTTCATTTAAACTAACAAAACTCATTGCAAATGTAAATGTTGATTTGACATCTCTTCATGGTTTGTTCAGTGTTTCTGTTTTATCTGATTATGGCCCTATTACATAATGTATAAAATACATACATGCATACCTACTTACACATGCATGTATGCACTTTATACATTATGTAATAGGCCATGATAAGATGAAGTGCAAACACTGAATATACCATGACGGTATGGTAAATCAACATTTACATTTGGAAAGAGTTTTGTTAGCTTTAGATGAAAAAGCTATAGTGTAGAAGTGAAATTGGGTGTAAATGATTATATCATTGGATGTAAATGTTGATTTGCCATACCTTCATGGTGTCAGAATTATTTACGTCACCTTCACTTGTGATTTCTATATTGAACCTTTTAAAGGTTAAGACTATGCACACATCTGCTCCTGTACTGCACTTAGGAAGCTTAGCTAAAGTTCACACCCTGTGGATTAAAATAGAACTTTTTTAATTATTTATTTAAAGAAATGCTTGCTCATTGGCCTAAATCTTCTCTCCTCATTTCTAAGTCAAAGACAAAACTTTCACTGACTTAAGCAGAGGCAAAGTTAGACCACAGATAAGCACTCTGGAAAAATCCTATCCTAAGCATGCATAGTTTTAGATTGTACTTTTTATACCATGTAGCTAGACAAATGCATGTACTATAACATAACTGTGCAGCTAAAGAAAAGCTTGTTAAAAAAACCCTTTAGTGGAAAACCACAAAGGAGGTGCCCAGAAGATGAAATGGCATTGTAGTCAGTGGTGTTGTACTTGTTTTACTAGCATTAGATTTGACCAGGAGAAGTTAGAGTTACTTTTACAAAAGCATTACAATCAAGAATGCTGAGCCACAGATCGGTAATAATTCCACAGTTAGACTATCTCCTTTTTCAAAGTCTTATAAATTGAACTATGTATTTCAAGGGCTGGCTTGATTAATAAGGGTCTCTTGAAATTCAGACTCCTTGGAAAACGTCCTCACCTTACCTGCATATGCAAAATAAGCATATCTATATGGTTTTTCATGCCCAAATCAAAGTTCCCACATGCATTTGTAAACATGAACCATTGTATACTTTGGCATTTAAGTGCTTAATTCTGTCTTCAGGGTAGTTGATTTCCTTGTTTGTAGTTTTAGCAGAGAAGCAAAGGGCTGAATGAGCCATGATGAAAGGGTTACCCTTTCTCTCCCCTGGAAAGTGTCATCAGAGTTGCGTAGCGATTCATATAACACTGATGTCTTTTCCTGAACCTTCTCAGTAAATCACAGTATCCAGGATTGAGAACATTTTTCACAGCATTAGGTGACAGGTAAATTCTGATGCTAATATTTATGTTAATACTCATGGAGAAATACTCACGGTCTCATTCACTAACCAAGGAAAAAAAATTCCATACTTTTCAACCAAGGTTATGAAACGCCTGCCTTCCCTATATATAGTGCAACACTGGCCCAGTTTTTAACCCACCCTAAATGATTGAAGCTTTGTGTCAAATGTTGAAAGTCTGCTGTAAACTTACGTTTTTGAACTTTAAATTTAATAGTAAGCTTTAAAAAAGAGCACAGGAAAATAACACAGGTCAAAATGCATCAGCATTTCACAGCATTTCTGTGAACCTTTATGAACTTTTGCTAATCAGAGGAGTGTCATTGGCATTTGTTTTTCCATGTCTCATGTGAGAAATAAAACAATTTGGAAATATGGATGACGTGAATATGCAACTTTTTTTGGCTGTATGAGAATATGCACTTCATTAGCCTTTTTCTGCATTTTTCCCCTAGGGGGTGGGAGGCAGCATTAATGCCCAAATACAGTATTCAGCAATTTTTTCTTTTACCTTTGAGGAGCTTGCACCAGTGGAGAAACTATGGCATTAAATGAGGGAACTAGCAAAATACTAACGGTCAAACAATCACCAGGTCCCAATGCCTTGTCTCACACTTTCTTTGATTAGGGAAGATTACTGTTAAAGTTGTAGAAGGTCAATACACTTCAGAAAGGATGTGGACAGTTTGGAAAGAGTCTAGTGCAGAACAACAAAAATGATTAGGGGCCTGAGAGACAAGACCTATGAGGAAAGGTGGAAAGAAGAAGAGTTATGTAGTTTAGAGTAGAGATGACAGAGGGAGAATTTGATAACAGTCTTCAAATACTTGAAGGGTGATTACAGAGCACATGGAGACGAGCTTTCAGGGCCATAGGGAATAGCACTAGGAACAACAGCCTCAAACTTCAGTAGGGGGGATCTAAATTGGGGATTAGGAAAAAATTTCTGGCTTTGCAGGTGGCCAAGCACTGGAACGTGCTACACAGGGAAAAGGTGGAATCTCCATCGTTGTAAATGTAACCGGGCACGAGAGGCTCCTGTTACACAAAGGACACACACCTGCCTAGATTAGTGCTGGCTGGGGAAACAAGTCACTTAGACAAAACAGCTAGTAATCAGAGTAAATAGAGCCCAGGCCAGGGATGTTGTCTTGTGGAGAGGAAAGTAGTTAATTAAGGAGCTGCAGGAAGGACTCACAGCTGGGACTGATGGGATCCCCAGCCAGGAGCTAATGAGGATCTGAGGCAGCAGTAGTAAGCTGCCCTGAAGTTAAGCCAGCAAGCTGGCTTAGGGAAGGCCTGTGGACAACTCCAGGGAAGTCACCTGACTGAAAAGTGGCCGTGTCTGGAAGACACATGAAGCCAGGGCTTGAGCCAGGGTGGACAATCAAGCCGCAAAGGCTGCTAGGATAGGAGGTATGGATGAAAATGGCTGTGGCTTGAGCTACTAATGGGGACAATGCAGCTATGGGGACTGTGAGTAGGGGCTGAAAGCTCACAAGGAGCTAAGGCCCAGGATGAGAAGTGATTGGTTATGCTTCCATTGTGCTTAGAGCTTTTGTTATAGCCAGTCATTCTTTTGGTGTGGCTATCACCAAGCGCTTTTGGTTTGGGACTACTGCAGAGATGGAGGTCCCAACTATGTCTGAGGGACATATGATTGCTTTGAGCCTGGCAAGGGGTGGACCTTAAATAGCAAGGGGTAGTAGAGAAAGGGCCTGAGGTCCAGTTCCCAAGCTGGGTAATAACCAGGGTCAGAGACCCACAGCCTGAGAAAAGTTAAGCAAATGTCCAGGAGAGGTGAAAACTAAGGTCAGGAGCTCATAGCCCTAGAGGGGTGAGACTAGAGCCCTGGAGGAATGAGACTAGAGCTGGGATGGATGAGATGAGGGCTGGAGCCTAGAAGCCAAGTTTGGTATTGTGAACTTAGGCTAGAAGACCCAGTAAAAGAAAAGGGACAGAAGGTGGGAGGGATCAGGTCCCAACAAGGGAGAGCGACAAAGTGGTAACACTTGTGAGGCATGGGCACAGATGTAGGGGAGGTCAGAGGCCATGAGTAACCCATGAGGCATCTGGTTCCCTAAGGCAGCATGTACAGGCCAGGAGGGGTCACCTTTGAGTAAAAGCAGGATTGAGATCTGTAAGGTCTGAGAGGAGTCCATGGTCAGGCAGATGGAGCGAGGCTCACTCTAGAGCTACAGGGGCGGCTTCCTATTCTTTTCCTATTACTTCCTATTTCAAGTATTGGAACTAAGACGTAGCAGGTTAGAAGAAAGGAGGCCACCCTTGAGCAGGCATCAAGCAAGATTCACAAGGTCACCAAATGGCATCACGGCCACCCCTGGGACTCAGTCCTGTTACAGTAAGTTTTCAAGAGCTGGTTAGACAAAGGCAATGAATCTAAGCTAGATGGAAAGACTACTTTGAAACATTTCTGTACTGTACGTTGACTGTGGTGGAATACCAGCACCAAATCCATCCCTGAACACCTTTTTCTTTCAGGCAAAAGGGGATCCCTCACCAACCCTCCTAACCTAGAAGTTTGGCAATGCCTTCAAGGAAACCAAGAAGAGCAAGTCAAACTGGATGTCAGCATTATATCTGTGGAGTTATAGGCTGTATTGTCTCTTAATAAATGCTAGTGCTTCACAACAACACAGTTAAATAAAATTGAACACAAATTCAATTTGAATAAATTTGAATTGAATAAAAATGAACCCTGAGGTCTTTAAATGAAGGCTACTTAACATGAGGGATTTCAAGACGTATTGATTCTTTCCAAGGAGAATGTCATCATCAGCAATCCCTCAATTTGAGAATGATCTCTGCTATGGCCCACTGATGTATCTTGAGGTGATTTGAGTCCAATCCTTGATCCAGAGGCCTGTCCACAGAAGTTGTTGGTATTTCTGCAGGCCAAAATATCTTTTCTGTTTCCTTCCTGCACTCTCTCTCCTCTGCTTCTAGGTCAGGACACTTTATTTCAAAACGGCCTGCCACTTCTTTAGGGTTGTTGTGCCATTGGAGTCAGTCAGCAGCCAGCTTGAGGTTTGTCTTCAATGTGTCCTTGTAGCATTTCCTCTGACCACTGTGAGGGAGTAGAGGAGTTGTTTTGGGAGTTGAGAATCAGGCATCTAGTAAAGTTGCTGCTTGTGGACCACTGTTTGGTGGTAACACTGGCTTCAGCAAGGAAGTTGGCATTTGTGTGGCGATCTTTCCATCTGCGTGGAGGATTTTCTGAAGGCATGGTTGATGATACCTCTCCAGCTTTTTTAGATGACTATGGTAGGTCACCCATGTTTCATATCCATAGAAAAGAGTGGGGCTGAAGACTGCTTATCAACCTAGGTTCATAGATATCATGGTTATAAATATAACATTTAGTCTATACATATTTTTTAGTGAAACTTGGATCTGTGCTTGACAGGCAAACATTGACAGGTCTACAGCTGTCCTGACTCGTACATTCGTAGAATCCTAACTATTCAAGAGAAGAAGAAAAAAAAAACCTGCTCAAGATAACATGCTGTGTTTTCCTTCAAACCATTCTCCATTCCTTTCTTCAGCAAAATTTTAAATGACCAAAGTGAGCCAGCCTCCATTTTTTTCCTGAGTCAGAAAGTTGAAATTAAGGGAGTTAGGCTGTCAGTGGATATTTAAAAAAGACACCTGGCAAAATCACTAAGATAGGAAGGATGCCCTTCAGTTCAGCTCAGTTCTGGGTTAAACTACCGGCTTCCTGTCTAACCTGGAATGGTAGAAACTTCATTAGCTCAGACCTTTAAAAGCAGGCTGAATAACCTGTTAGCAAAAATCCCGCAACAACAAGGACTAAGCAACTTGGTAGGTTGCTCCCATCTCTAAGTGTTCTTCAGCCTTTCACCTGAATTAAAGAGGGATTCAGTCACTGAAGCTTGTATCCAGTACGTTTTTTAACTTCATTCCTCTCTTCTAACATGGTATGATATCACATTCAGTATAAAACCAGCAGTGGCATGTCTGGAAAGAGCCATAATTATTCAGCTTCGGGAGATGAGAAATATTAACTTAGCTCTGCATTTCTTCCATTTTATTACATGCGACACATAACATCTTATTAATGAAAATGTTATTACCACATACAAAGGAAAAAAAAAAACACTTCTATTTAAAACACATTACTTAGGATGGAGAAGCAGAAAACCAGGGGACATTGTCAGAAACTACCAAGGTAAATATCTTGAAGCTATTTAGCTGAAAATGGAGTATTCAGTGGCCACAAAAGTATTAATTCAGGTGTATAAATATTCTTAAAACATATATTAAACAAATCTACCAGATAGTTACATCCAGAGCAAGAAGTGAGACATGGCTGATTTCAAGGAGATATGAGAGGATGTGGGAGTTTATGGATGGGATACTTTGTTGCATGTAAGAATCAATGAGCTAAGCAGTGAATATATTATTGGTGTCATGAATAAAAAGTTTGATCTGCAGGGGGATGGAGGATTAAATAAAAAAAAACTGAAGGAAAATGCATTAGGAATTATATGCTCTAATATATTGAACTATGAGAATCAATAAGGTACTATTTTGGTGATGTGGACAACAGTTCAAGCATTAGTGAGGCCCCTTCCTAACAGTGAGAGAATTAAAACAAGGCTTGTTAGAAATTAATAGAGGGAACTAATAAACAGTAGAAGAATGAATGCAGTGAGAGGACAGTGAGAAGTCTGAAACCTATTGGGGAGTGGGTGTGAAACATGGCTAAGTGATAAAAAGGGTCATCTAGCATGCTGAGATGGCAAAAAGTGGTCTGAGAATAGGAAGCTAATGAATACTGTAGATCACACAGGATAAGAAGATAAATGGAGGGGTGATAATACAGGCAGCCAGGGAGAGCATTAGCATAAAGAGGTGATAATAGTATGCAACTGGGAAAGGAAACTGTAAAAATCTGAAGATAAATCTGATAATAAACAAGCACCAATATACCCAGCTAGAAAGAAAAGCGGGAAAGAAATAAAGTTGCATGAATATTTTCTTGAATAACAAACATTTTCTTGAACAGACTTCTGAGAGGAGTTACGTTAAAAAGAAAGCATTTTGTAAGTAATGTAACATACCCAGATTCAATTGTGGTAGAAATACCTACAATTATTCATTTAATTTGATGGAAATGATGGCTGATTATGTTGGTGTAAGAGGAAATCTTTTTTACTCCAGATTTAGGCCATTGCTACTAAAAGCAGAATTTAGCCCCAAACCCATTGCACTGTAATTGTCCAGTGGGTTACAACTGTTAATCCTGTCTGCCTTTGGCTTTGAATGATAATTTTCTGTAGTGGGTTTCTTACTACAGATTCCTCCTATAACTGACTTTATAAAGTACACTCAGCCCTGCATAATAACATAAAAATTCATGTTAGAGATTGATGAACCATTAGTTTAAACAAGAGCAGCATGAATCAGTCCATTGCAAAAACAAAGCTGGTTCAAGTTTGGATGATTAGAAAACACTTTCCCCCCAGTTATATTCAGTTTCTTCTTAGAGACAGAAGATGAAACAAAACACATGTGAATATCTTGCTGGGTTTTTGGTTGTAGCCATTTTGGTCTAAGGACATAGGCAGGCAAGCTTCTTTGGGTACATGTGATATATTTTATTAGACCAACTGAGTAGTTGGAAAGAAAGCTTTTAGCAAGCTTTTGGGCACAAAGGGTGATTGCACCCAAAATCTTGCTAAGAACTTTTTTTCCAACTACTCACTTGGTGTACTAAAAGATATCACAGCTACTCAAATAACCTTGCCTGTGAATATCTTGAAACTCTCATTGAAGTAACCTGTCAGAACTTCACAGAATCGGTCCTGGTAGTATCTTGGTAGGGTGACTCAGTACCACTGCCTCTTTTTGGGAAGATGGGGGATCTGAGTCACGGAGCGGTGAAATGACCTCTGATGAGACAGTAGCAGAGTAAATACTAGATTTCAGGTGTTCCTCACTCCTAGCCTTGAACTTAATCCCATGAATCCAACTACCTCACTGAAGGTAGCAGTAAAAGATGAACCGCATCGTGTAGAGATTCAGTCAAGTAAAGTTAAGAGGGATGTTTCAAAATGCACAGCAGTGGCCTACCTCTGCTTCCACTGAAGTCAATTGATAAAACTTTCCCCATTAAAATCATGGTAAAATTCCCATTGACTCCAGAGTTAGGTCAAACCCGAAACCTTAAAAAAATTCCTCCCTGCAGATCTTGTATGAACCTCTCAGTTCTTCAAAAACGGAGTGAGAAATCTTTTGCTAACAGACAGTAAAAGATACTCTTTAAAAAGTTTCTGCTACTTATTCTTTGCAATTGCTCAGCAAGATAGTAGCTTTGGGGATACTTTCCCCCCCTAAAAATAGTATTTAGGATCATCAAGTTGAAGACGTAAACAGTGGAAGTTCTGGAGTGCCTGGGCACCTAACTCCTGTGGGCTTCAAATTAATTTCTGGTGCAACAGAAGTAATGCAGTTTTGTCATCAGTGAACCTACCCTCCTCTTCCAACAATTTTCATACGCTCAAATAAGTTCCCATTTGCTGCAGCTTAATTTGCCTTTCACTTCACTATTTTAACTCTTAAGAGAAGTTACCAGTAAGGCCAAAGGCTATGCTTTTTGGCATAGAGAAAATATACTAAAGTGTAGATTTTGGTCTGCAAAGACAGTAGCTGGGATGACAGCAGGTTAATTTTAATGAAGATAAATACTATATTGAGCTAATTAGCTAATTTTGGAAAAGGGGGAGGGCTTTTTTTATTCACATCACTCTACCTTCTAGAGACGCAAACTGGGATTTTGGACCTGCTGTGCTAGGCTCTTTGTAAAAATATAGCCTAAAATAGACTGTGTCATGAAGAGCTTCGAGACCAAGGAGTGGCAGCAACTAAAGAGATGAGAGATGAAACATATACAGCAATTTGCCAAGGTCATACAAAAAGTTAATCGTAGAAACTGAACCTAAATTTCCAGGATTCCAGTTCAGTTTCATATCAGTTGGATCAAGCTGCTTCCGTAAAGACTAAAATAAAGTTCCTAAGGAATGAAAGGTAAAGCTACAGAAACTTGTGCAGTAGTAATCCCTCTTCAAGTTGATTAAAGCTCATATTAATGTTTAAATAATCACAAGCAAAGGATCACTATTAATGCATCAATGCTGGAACGGCAAAGCACCTCAAGTTGGGTTTCACCAGGGTTTTCTCTGAGTCTAGCTGTGTTCAAAATTTTTGTTAGTGAGTAGGATGCTAGACAAGAGAGTGTAATGATCCTAGCTTTCAGACACAGAACTGGGAAGGGTTGCAATAATTTGAGGGACAGGATGAAAATTCAAAGGGGTCTTGATAAAGTGAAGAACTGGGCTTATAAACAAAGTAAAATTATTTGAAACAAAAGCCATGTGATTATATATATGGAAGAAAGAAAAAAAACATGCAAAGATAAAGAAAGGACTATTAGATTGGCATCAACTGCTGAGAAGGACTTGAACATTATGAAAGATTTGAAGATTGTGGTATATTATAAACTCAACATGGCACAGCAATGAATGTAATGCTATCACCAAAAAAACCCACAAAATGCAATTTTGGGTGCATCAACAGAAGCATGGTTTGCAAGATATAGAAGCTGTTAGTATCACTCCACTCACCACTAGTTAGTCCTCAGCTAAAGTACTATATCTAGTTTTGGGCCTCTGATTATAAGAAGGATTTACAGCAAAGGAACAGGAAGCAGAGGCAAAGAATGAAGATTGCAAGCAGGTTGGAAAACAAGCCAGATGAGGAAATGTGGAAGGGATAAGGATGGTATTCTATTCTTTTCTGGATGCTTCATCTGGGTCATCTATGTGATCATATGAGTCCCAGAAAAGCCAATTACATGCAGGCTGGCATGTCAGTCTTGTATGCGTAGCTTTATGCACATGAACAGCTGTGTACATGCCAAAAAAAAAAAGAACACCAATCTATGTATATGTGCAATATTGGGGATTTAGAGGATCCTATAGACAATGAAATCTGGTCATCTCAGAGTCTGTGTTCAGTGTGGAGACAAAAGGTGCCTATACACATGCTCCAACATGTTCTAATTCAAATGGTTCAAAGCAGGTTCAATTCATAGGTTCACAGGCATTAGGGGTGGAAGGGACCTCAAAGATCATCAAGTCTAGCCCCCTGCCCCTGGGACAGGAAGTCAGCTAGGATCAAAGAACCCCAGCAAGATAAGCATCCAAGTATTTCTTGAATAAGTCCGGAGTAGATGCCTGCACCACATCTGGAGGGAGTCTAGTCCAGGTCTTGGGGACTCAGACAGTAAAGAATTTGTTTCTTATGCCCAGCTTAAAATGATCTTGTAGGAGTTTATGACCACATGATTCATTGAGCCTGCTGGAGCATTCTAGTTAGAACAGTCCAGCATGCCTCACTGTCACGTGTATTAAGCATCCCATGTTTCAAAATGGCTGTGGGAGTGCTTTAACTATAACTCATCAAATGTGCTTCAGTTAAAGCGTCCCCATGGCCATTTTGAAACAAGGGACACTTAACATATGTGACACTGCAGCATTTTAATTAGAGCTGCTGTCCAGGAGCCGCTTGAATTAAAATGCTCTCTTGCCACCCCAGAGCACATGCATAAACTCATGTATAAGACAGGACATGTTACCATTTTCAAACGTTTGAAAGACCTCCATGAAGCAGGTGGCGGATCATTGTTCTCCCTTGCCACTGAGGGGAAGACAAAAAGCTCTTCATTTAAATTACAGCAAAGCAGATTCAAATTGCATCTTAGGGGAAAAAACAACCCTAAAATCTAAGAGCATCAAGACAAGGGAACAAGCTGCCTAGGGAAGCTGTGGAGTACCCTTCAGTGGGGGTTTTCAAGAAGCAGTTGGAGAGGCAGATGTCTGGGATGGTCGAAGAGCCACAAAATCTGCATCTGTGCAGGGGTTCGAACTAAATGACCCCTGAGGTTGCTTCCAAATCTATGATTGCACAGATACACTCAGACAACACCTGCTAAATGGAGCTTTTGCACAAGCCGGCATAGTTTTGATTGATTACTCAGCTCTATGGCAAAGGACGTTCTTCAGCTTTACACAGGGAATTTCTGCCAAACATGATCTGCATATATTCTCCGGGTATATAATATCTGTTCATGTGGGTGCTTGAATATTTTAGTTCTCCTTATTTTATTCCGTAATATATTTAATACCCGAAAATCCCAGCTGCTCCGTAATACATAGAAGCATTTCTATTTCGGTTTTTTCAAAACAGAACTTTCCTACCAAGCCATTTAAACATCACCAATAGCCAAACACAATACACTATCTGTATTCTGGGTCAAAAAAGAGTACAGGATGACAGTACACCATTACACTTTAACCTAAAGTTATCTCACTGAATTCAAAGTGAAGTTTCTAGTGAGAGATGTGGAAGTCAGATTGATCTTCGGCATCATAGCTATAAAAATCTGAAGGTAAACAAGCATCAATATATGAAAAAGAGTGAGAATGAAAGGCTTTTGCAGACAGAAAGCAGCTTTATGGGACTTTGACATGAGAACTTAAGGCTATGAAAGCAGTGTATTGATGGAGATTATCCTGAGTTGTCTGACTGTATCAGGATTGTTTTGGTTTGCCTTTTTATTGGAAACTGGGGATATTTGTCTACTGTTACTGTATATACAGGTATATGTCAGACAAGACAGAAGGCCTAAAATGATAATGACCTTGAAGGCAGAATTTCAATTTACAGGTAGCTCTTTTCCAGTGTAATGACTTTTATAGAAAGCACGGACAAAGGGATTTAATCATTCAGCACTGTTGCCCACATAAAAGTGATGGCGACTTCTAAAGCCGTTCGCTCCATAATGAAACAGCAAGAAAGTATTTGCATGCAAAAGGAGACAAGGGAAGCTGATGCAGAGCTGCAAAGTCAGAAGTCTTGTACTCTCCAGAGGTAAATTCATAAAGCTTGCCCTTCAGTAAACAGAGTACTAAAGTGCTCTAACTCTGCCAACTTTTAGCATTTGTGCTGTGAGTGACAGAAACTGATGAGATGTATGTGTTAATTAGGGATGCAATTTAAATTTCAGTAGGTGTATGAGCATTTGATGTTAAATGATCTAAACATTGGCAATGGCATGTCCTTCTGTGCAGTAATGTCTTGAGCTCCAAGGCATCCAAATCACCTACTATTCATATGCCACCTGGCCATATTTTAAAGACATTATATGGCTTTCTCTACCAGTGAAAGTCAAGTACTTCACAGCAGCTTGGGGACCGCAGAAGATCGTTGCTTCTCCCAATGCATGTATTTACTAAGCTGCTTCTCTAAATAGAATAGCTGAGGCCAGTATGTTCATGCCATGTTCTTAGGAGAGACCTGAGGTTAAAAAATAAAAAGGATTTGTAAACATAGAAGGAAGGATATCTACATTTTCTATGCTAATTTTTTGTAGTCACTGCCTCTTATTGCCATAAGCTGTTCAAGCTGAAACAGATGTGTGGAAAGTGGTCTTCCGAGCAAACCAAAATGAGTTCAATATATGAATTCAAATTCACGCATGATACCTGTAAGCAGTAAAAATAGCACTTGGCACTCTTCCCCTTCTAACCAGCACTGCTTTCTAACTCTACTTGAAAACTGTTTTTTTTTTTACAGTTGATATACATAATTAATTCTATTAAAGCTATCAATACAATTGTGATAATTACTTATTTCTGTGGTAGGCAATCATTTAAAAAGTCATTAAGTGGCAGTCATTTTCTTTCATTTGATTTGTTAACCAGAGACATTCAGGTTGTTGTTGTTTTTTTTTTCCTTTGGGCAAACTAAAAATCTGTTACAACATAGTGACTTTGAGAATGAGCAAGCACTTCTAAAGTCGAATCCAAACTTTGAATATGAAATGTTGAGTGTTGACTAGACAGCCTGAAGTAGTCACAAAGCTAGAGGCCTAGCTGAGGTCAAGGTGAGCCTTCATCTGCAGATACGATGAGTGACTTCACAGGCTGTCAACATGCATTGAACCCAAGACTTCTTATCTCAAAGCGTGAGTCTTTACCATTTGAATCTGAAGAATAATTCATGTTGCCAGTAGAAGTGTAAGTCTTATTAGATCAGCCGCTAGAGGGCACTGTGTACCACTTTACATAATGGGTTACAGAAGGACCGCTCCAAGAATGAGCCTCTAGTTTTCTGTTTTTTGGTTTTTTTAAATGAATTTACTTCTATTAAAACATTTAAAACAGGCAAGCATTCAAGCATACACACACGGTCCCTACCCATAAGGCCTTAGTATGTTTATTCTTGTTGAATTAAAGTTGTGTGCTCAAAACTAACTCTAGTCAACTCTTAAATTATCATGAACTGATGAGTACAACCCTAGTGGTATACGTAAGAACTTATTCTCTTAGCTTTTACTTGTATAACCCCAGTTGCTTCTGCAAGATTGAACAAATTTAAGACTCTGATCCATTCATTTGTAATAACTTTTTAAAAGTGCTACACTTCACATCCTTTTTCAAATCAAAGTCCAGAGTGTAGACTTCAATTAGTCTATCAACTTACATGTTGTTAACGCATTAGCTGCTTTGATGGCATCTTGCTACTTCCTGGCCTACATGTGCCCATCATCCAATTATCTCCTAGTTGGAAGGCATTTGCTCAGTGGCGTGAATATTTCAGTGTTAAGGTTAGGATTTTCCCTACTAAAGGAACTATCTTGGATGCAGCTGAACTGGTTTCATTGCTGACACCAGCAACCATGCTGCATGATGCTGCCATACGTGGCTACGTGAAGTCTTCTTAGTTCTATGACCCAGTATTAATTTCTGCGTTATCAGTCACAGGAACAGTCACAAAATTAAACAGACATCAGATGCAGACTAGCCCTCAATGCATCCCGAATCCTAACCAGAAGCCCTAACAAATCAACGTATCTTGAAGGTCGGCAAGCCTAGACTTGTCTAGAGGAGACCGAAGAGTCTGTCCCACCAGAGGGGCCCCTTACTGACTCTTTAACCATCAATCTTCTTTCTTTAAAAATAGAGGGTGCCCAGCTCAAATACTTCCACTGAAATGCATCTAAGACAGTGTAACGTAAGGAGCAAGATCGTCTCCCAAGCAGAATGGTCTCAGATCATTTAGTTTATTATCGGGCAAGAAAGAGATCAAGAATTTGAGTGCAAATTTCCATAAAGATACATTGGTTAGTAAATGGAGTGCTGAATTATGTCTGGTTTTTATTTCTAAATTATACTGAATTTATATCATTTTTTTTTTAAAGGTTCAGTTTCCACTAAGGCAAACAAGGTTCTTTGGGTAAAGCTGATATGTTTTATTAGACCAACTCAAATAATTGGAAAAATTCTTTTTGGCAAGCTTTTGGGTATAATACCCATTGCCAGGCTGAGAAAGTATCTGCAGCTGGGGTGTGCTCTTCCTGGAAGTTTCCCTTAATACACATATGCATTTTCTTTCTCTCTCTCTTTCGTATTTGCATCCAAAATCTTTTCAGTATTTCACACAACTAGCAATAAACTAAGAGTTTGAAGGCTTAGGTAGTTCACCACATACAGCAAAAAATCAAATGTTCAGCAAACTCCTGTTAGTAGAGTCTATCTTTCTGCAAAGACAAACTGGACTGAAAAGCACCAACACAAACATTTGGACCTTACAAAACAGACTCGAAAACAATGCACCTGGACAACATTTGATTAGTACGATATGACATCGCCTAACATAACCTTCATCATAATTCAGCCTAACATGATTTGACATCATCTTTCATACACTTCAATACTTTTCAATCCAATGCGACACAATGCTGTATGTTTCCAGTGCACTGCACAGAGTCAGGTTATAATCAGAATCATGTGGCTAATACATTGTTACCATGCTGATGTAGGACTGAGCATGAAATTTAATATCATCTAGACTGGTGCTTACGTTTATTTCTTAAAATGGACTTAACTCTGGTGGAAGCAGTGAGAGAAGTGACACCCTTGGGGGGTGGATTCTTCTCTTCACTGATATAGATGCAGCAAGCATCTGTATATGAGTATATAAAGTATCAGACATTGTGCCTTGCCTCAGCAGGAAACTAGAGGGGCTACGTTAAGGAAATGGGGAAAAGGAGGAGAGAGAACCAGGGATGGGGGGCTTCATAGCTTATTCAATACTAGATCAAATACAGAGACACTGGAAAAGATGACAGTGTCATATTTAACACTAGATTTTGCAATGGGGATACTTGTTCCATAGAAAGTGGACACCCCACCAATTCATACCAAGTACAGTACGTCCATCAATACTTCTAATTTAGTACTTCCAGTTACTATTCACTAATGTGTTGGGGATGTATTCCTGACCCCATTAAAATCTCTGGGGGTGCCTATACACATGTCTGACTCCTGTTCTGACACGTGCTGACCACGCGTTGGAGCAGACTTGATTGATTGATTCTGCTGAAGCGTGCCAATTAGCCCACTCCAGCCTCAGTGTCACATGTATTTAATGTCCCTGCTATTAAAAATGGTGGTGGGGACGACACTTTAACTAAAGCTCATCCAACAAGCTTCAGTGAAAGCACCCCACTGCCACCTTGAAGCATGGGATGCTGTATACATAAGATGCTTCAGGCACTTTAAGTAGAGTGGCTTACGAGAGCCACTCTAATAAATGCGCTGCCCCCTGCACACACCCTGGAGCGCGTGTAAAGATCCCCTAGGAGTTTTTCCAGTGAATTCAGTGGGGCCAGGTACTTCCTATGTGGCTGTAAAGTAACTCAAGTAGTGATCATCCCTACAGAATCTATCCCTAGTTTTACACTGAAGCCAGTTCAGACTGGGCGTGGTAATTCACAGGCAATAAAAACAAGATAAATGCTGCTTAGCTGTCTAGGCAGCAATATTAATTCTCATTAATTTGAATCAAGACATTTCCTGTAACCCGAGGAACACGATTGACCCTCCTGATTTCAGACAGCACTAGGGAGAGATTTCATATTTCACTGCATACCCACACAATAGCCTCTATGCTCATATCATCATAACATGGGGCATTCATCTCTTATATGGTCTTAAGATAGGAGTCATTCTGGCTCATGGTTACAGCAAGGTCTGTTCAATATGATTAACTACCATTCTCCTTAAAAAAGATTTTGCATGCCCTTCTATTGGGGGAGGTTGTCTTGAACAGGGAAACCTCCTTCAAATACTCAATCAAGAAGAAGGCCAAACCACGTTTAGATTTTTTTTTCCAGGGCATAAGAAACAGGTTTTGAGTTTTGGATACTAGCATGTCTGGATGCTCCATTGGGACCACAATGGCATTTCTCCACGTTCACAGGACCCACAAACCCAGCCAGCAAAGAAACGAGCGTTACCCTGTAGGGGAGAATCCTGTAGCTTGGGAATGCTTGTGCTTTTTTATTTGATCTGTCGGCATTTATATTGCCCATCACTAATGTTTATTATTCTCCCAATGGTTATGCAAGAGAATTTCATACTCAAATATGCTTATGTACACTTAAAACAATTTTTCAAAACAAGGCAGAAATTACACTACAGAAACAGTCACCTTCCTTGCAGAGATGAAAATGACAAGTTATGTCTGAATTTCCCTTTCTCCTCCATTAATTCTTTTTATATATTAATTTGCTGCAACAAAGACATGTATAATAAACCACTCCATGATGTACCGTAGCTTCTGTGCATTAAATTATGGTTCTTTATTCAGAGACTTACCATTCACAGTAGGTAAAACATTTCACGGAGTTCAGTGCACTGAGAAGGGCTGTTTGCTAGCTCACAGCCAACTTTAAATCTTTCCAGGCTAGCAAATGAATTGCTCATTCACATGATTGTTTTCCTAGGTTAGGTTTTCAGTTTCGCATTCTCTTGAATAATTAATGATATAAGGTAATGTCCTTGCGTGCTCATCTTTCTAAAGCAATTCTTAAGTGCATTTGTCAGTTCCTATTAAATAGGAAAACCTCATAATGCAATGTAAGGATGTATTACTATGTGAACATTATATACAGAAAGAACAGGGACAGACAAAGAAAACCAGAGACAGGCTAAATAGGGCACCTGCACAAGTGAAAGATGAGGACACATTTTCTGGTCATTTATATTTATGTGAATTATTTTTGATCCTGAACTTCAGTAGAATCACTGGAGTTCACAATGATCACAATCTGGCACAGAAAAAATGACAGGACATTTTCTTTGGTGTCCTGAATGATTACTGTTTTCTGTGGGGTTTCATTTACCTTTCAGCTGGCACATCTACATGTTCACCTGACTGCACAGTTGTTACTGCACCAGTGCTGCATAGCCCTAGTGGTGCATGAATTGTTTCTGATCCTGCTGTGCAGTAGCTCTTTGTCACTGTACATTGGCATCACAGTTCAGTCCTGCTCATGTTACATTGCCATAGTGATGAGCTATATCACCATAGCTCATAGCTACAGCAATGTAGCATTTTGTGTAGACGTGCCCAGTAAGTCTTTAGTACACACACACTGCATATAAAATGCAATTTAGTGTAGTTCAAGGTAACATTTTCATACCTGAAACAAGGGTGCCTTTATGTCTTTCCCCATGTGCAGTGCTACATAGAGCATACGTCTAGCTGGTAATTTTCATTTGAGTCATGACCAAAGTCAAAATGACATATTGCCACCACCAACACCACAAGAGTGTTGTTATCAGTAGCTAAGTTGAAACAGACTGAGAAACCATAGTTTAATGCTGTTCGGTAACACCAAAGCTGTGACATGTACTAAAAATACATGTACTACAGCAGGGGACCCTAGAAAAACCCAGAAGCCACAGAATATATATTTTAATCAGTCACAAACCTAAATTTCCAAGTGGCTTATCATCTGGCTACAAAGGCAATTAGATTAATTAAATATTGAAGCAATTCACCAGAAAAAAAGGTGGATTTTCCATCCTTTGAAGTCTTTCAACACATATACTATACACACATACACAGAGTCAAACAGTGTTAGATTCTGAAGCCATACGGGCTCCCATCGACTAGAGAGATGGTGACGCAATTGCTCATGGATGCTGTTGCTTGTTAGCCAGAGCAAGTAGGGAGCACACATTGCTCACAACAACTTTATTCAGAATGGAGACAGCTTCGGGCGACTCCTTCACAGACAGCCTGTGAAACCTGGGAGCAGCAGTGAACAATAGTTCTTTCCACATCTATACACCTTGGTTCATGCTTATTAACATTTACTCCACCTTTGTCCCTCCTTTGTTCAGTTCAGATCTCCTCCTATTTCAAGCTCCGCTTCTGTTTACTGTTTGTTTCATTAGCATGGATTTGCCTATGCATTACATGTCTTTTTGCTATGAGAACATGTCTAAGACCTTGACTCCACTTCGGTCAATGGGCAGACTTTGGCCAAAAACTGGAAGCTTCTGGAGGCTTCTTCACCAATCACCATTCACCTTTTTGCATACGTTTATCTCAGACTTTGTTACCAGTTATGTGTTGTTTTTCACATTCCAGTCTGTTTTTCAGTCCCACATCGCACCGTCTTCCACATTCCTAAGGCTTTGCCTCGTTCACAGCACTCAGACTCACACAGACTCGCTGCTTTTTCAGAAAAAATGATTCACACAGTTAAGATGGTTACTTAGCATAAGCAAATGGATGGCTTAGCATAAGCATTCATAAGCAAAATTTGCTTTATCTCCTAACGATACATATTTTACAACACTATTATATTGTTAAGAAAAATGCTTGCCTAAGCGTCTTGCACTGTTACTTTTAATATATCTTTCTGCCTTGTGCTTAGCAGCTCTGCTAGGCCACAGGTAAAGCCTTTATTCAGCTGCAAATCCAGTGTTCCCCAAAATCCAAACAGTGTCACCCTAACAAACAGAAGTCACAGAAGGGCTGGTTAGTGGAAGCAGTGGCTTAGAAGCACTGGAAAAAAATATTTTGAGATGAACTAAGTCCATAAGTTGTCAAAGGATGCAAACTCTTTTCTACAAATGCACTAATTAAAAACACAAAAGAGTTACAAGTACACTGAAAAGAAGGGATACAGTTTTTGTTTGGCGGGGGGGGGGGTGTTAGGGCTTTCATAAATGTGTGGAAGAAGTCTGACCAGGTATAAACAGACCACAAAAAACTAAAAAGCTCTGTGGTTAGTGCCACATCTGTTTCAGGGACTAAAAAAGTGATGCAAAAAAGTATGTTAAGTGTGAAATGCAGGGGCACTAAGAAACCTTATGGAAGCCAGACTTTCAAAGGAATGTAGGAAAGGATCATTTTGAAGTGGATGTGGATTCAGCTGCTACTATTTTCCTAAACCCTTGATGAGCTAGAAACATGAACGGTGGCCAACAGGGAAAAAAACACAAAGTCCAACAGTCATAAAAAAGTACTGCTGTGATAAATGGGTGTTTGTTATTACAGTTTGTGCAAGGGACAGAACATCATAATTGTACAGGATGAGGCTGGAAATGCAAAGCTTAATCCAAGAATTCACTATTGTAAAAGCAGAGGCTGAGATTTCGGATTACAAAAAGCATGGACGGTGCCATCAGCTGTAAGGTATAAAAAGAGTGAATTGGGCAATAAATAAGGATGCTGATGGAATTTCTGATCGCTTTTGGTTCATGGGTTAACACCAATATATTTCAGTTTAACAGGAAATATTTCTTCAGATTAGTAAACTATTGATCCCACATCTTCACATTGTACTACTACAGATATCAGTCCACTTACCATAAGATTCTAGATGAATTAAAGATCAATAAGATAATGCCCTGTAGTTCATAAATAACTGGAATAACAGTGGACCATTAGCTGAGTATGAGCCAACAACAGTGTGCTGTTGTTGCAAAGAAAGCCAGCAACATCCTTGATTGCATGAAGAGCAGCGTTCCCCCTAAGCTGCGGCATGGAGCGCACGTCCATGTGGGAGTGCTCATGCCGCGCTGCCAGGCATGCCTGCGTGGCCACGCATACTGCACAGCTTAGAGTGAATGTGATTAAGAGGGGTATCACTGGCGAATCAAGAGAAGTAATTCTTCAGCTCTATTCAGCACTGGTGAGGCCTCACCTGAAGTACCGTGTTCAGTTTGGGCCCCACATTTCAAGAAGGATAAGGAAGGTTTTGGAAAGAGTCCAGCACAGGGCACAAAAAAAGATTAGATTTGATAACAGTCTTCAAATACCTAAAGGGTGATTATAGAGGGAGTGGAGATGGGCTTTTCTCTGTGGCTGCTGGGGACAGGATGAGGAGCAATGGCAAAGCTGTAGCAGGGGAAACTTTGGCTGGAGATTAGGAGGAACTATGAGAGTGGCCAGGCATTGGAACAGGCTACCTAGAGGTGGGATCTTCATCCTTAGAAACTTCTAAAAGCAGGTTAGACACACACTTGGAAGGGATGGTTTGTTCAGGGACGATCCTGCCTTGAGCAGGGGACTGAACTAGATGACCTTCTGAAGTCCTGTCCAGCCAGAGACGACCAAAGCAGGGTGCGGGGCCTGAGGCAAATCAGACTGTGTGGGGCCCCACCCCTGGATGTGGGGAAGCTGGCGGCAGATGTGGTGGCTGGGCGGGGGCTGGTGAGTGGCCAGACATGCTGGGTTCAGTGGTGGGGTTCGGTGGCGGGGGTGCTGAGCGGTCAGATGTGAAGCCGGCGGCAGCGTGGATTACCACGCTGCTCCATGCGGCTCTGTGGGCCTCTCCCAAAGAGCAGGGCCCAGGGCAGTCGCTCCAATTTGCCCCCCTCAGGGACAGCTTTGCTTACAGCCCTACTTTCCTGTATTCCTATGAATAACTCATTCTGACAATTCTTATTGTTGTATCAGCCCAAACGTACCATGCCAAAACATCACCATGTATGGCCAGTGGTTAAGCAGGATGAACCACCTTCCCTTAACAATTTACTGTATGGCGGATTTTGATTCTGTGGTCCCTAGCCTCACATTTTCGCTCAGTGGGGTAAAAAAGGATTTTTGCTGAACTATAAAATGAAGCAGTTAATGATATATCTCTATGGAAAATTAGCAACTGAAGAATTTGACCTAAATGTGTGCACTCTAGACTCATATTAGCTGTTATTAGATTTCGCAGACAGGTCCATGTTATTTAGGAATTTTCAGATACCTAAAGTAATGTTTGCATCCTGTGAAAGAACATTTCAGTGTTATATTTTACTTGCAAAAATGTATTAAAATCTTTCCTTTCAGAGGATAAAACAGAGGATAAAAAATTCCCAGGATCATTGTCTTTTTCTTTTTCTTTTTGCTATATTTAAAAATCACTGCTTCTCCAAATTACAGTTTCCAAAGAATTGCTCTCTGCAGTCATCAATACCTCCATATAAAAGCTCTAAAATTCCATTTAACATTTATGTTGAGAACTTTGAAGAAAATGTCATTTCCATGAGACTTCAACATCTATGGAGAACTATAATTTTACTGTCAAGGAAGCCAGAGAATACACAGTAGATCAGGAATAAAATATAAGGTTAAAGAGGGTATGTCCTCAGGGTGTTAAAAAAAACAGAGAAAATGGATTAGGTGCCTCAGTTATTCCCAAAAGCTCGACTCATGACCAATTCATCATCTCCTACCATTATTTTCTGCTCCTACTAGATCAAGATGCAGTCAGGATCTTTTTCTTCATAAACTATTTTTGGTTGTGGTCAGGGTTTCAGTGTCTCACTACTACTGGATCTAACGGATCATTAAATATTTCACAAGGAGGCTCTTGCCCCATAAAATTAGTACTAAATTGCTCAGCAATTCAAACTGACTGTCATTTAGATAACAACTATTTAAGTTGATCTAATGAAAGATATCAGATTTACCCAAAGAAGCTTGTATGCCAATAGATAGTGAAGGCATTTGTCAGTGCACTTGATACATAATTGTGAAATCACTGCCAGTTCAAACAACAGTAAGTAAAGCCTGAATGAATCCGTTTCAAGTCATGGAAGGGAAAGATAAATCCAGTCTCTCTGGGGGGACTTCTAGCTGAATAGTATATCCCAAGAAAAAGGATTAGAAAAAAAGATAGTCCAGTCTAGGTTTTTAGCTGACATGGGCAATAGAAGTGCTGGTGTGGATTTGGTGCACACACTTCCACGGCAATGTAGACGAAGACCTCAAAATTATTTCAAACAAAACACTAACTAGCTACAGGATGGTAATAACTTATGCACACCATGGGCATGAGCTACTGCTGAGAACTTTCATCAATGACAGTGTCCTGGGGACAAACGGAGGGGAAGACCCCAAAGACCCAGGGGGGAGCCCCGGGGTCAGGAACCCACTGAAAGAAATGAAAATAACAGAAAATAAAATAAAAACTGCTTACCTGCAGCAGGATCCACGGCAGAGCTAGAAGCGGGACCCGTGTGGTGCATCAGCTGCATCTTTATAAAGTTACGGCCGGTGGATGACATCAGCCGCAGAAGCCAGCTGGAGGGGATAAAAGGGGCTGCCAGCAAGGAAGAGGAGGAATCGATGCAGGCAGGAGCACCAGCAGGAGTGGTCGCTCTGGAGGCCCTGCAGGGACGACGGGGGCCGGAAGCTGATTCCCCAGGCGGGGAAGAATGCAGCAAAGCACGCGGCAAGCCAGGGACTGCTGGCTGCTGCGGAGACAGAATAGAGCTGAGGGCGGCTCCTCTGGACTGGGAACCTGGAGAAGAGAGCCAAGGGATGCAGATAGACACTGACATCCATCACGATGGCCAAGGGTTTACAGAAGCCAGTGTAATCTATGGCATTAAACCAGGTGGGACCGTTGAAGGCACCGGGGAAGCCAAAGAGGTACTCCAGGTGAGAGACGGGAGGCGAGGGCAGCGGGAGAGGCTGCGAACGACGGCCCTCAGTGGCACGGCGTGACATGGTTACAGAGAGGGATGGGTTAACAGAGGGTCTGTACATGTCGTTAGTGGCCAGGTCAAGGAAGGGGCCTGGGAGAGAGGACTTAGGGGTCCCTCAGATTGCATCTGTAGGGGTTTTTTTTGATTTAGATTTTGTGTTTCCCACTTCTGGAGGGGTTGTAGGGCAGAGCAGGCATTCTAAATATTATTAAGTCTCTGCAAGAGGTGCTAGCTTTTGGGGAAAGCAGCAGGCTTGTAGACAAGATATTTGACCACAGGGGAGTATTTGACCACAGGCGGCCCACAACGTAGGCAGGGCAGACAGCATCGGCCACGAAAAGGGAGTCAGGGGCACAATGGCTGGGAGCCTGAACAGGAGTATAAACTGTGACCTGTCAAGGCTGGGTATAAGGGTGAGGTATAGGGGAGGTGGAGCCTCACAGAGGATCACCCAATAGCCGTCTCATAGTTGAGAGAACCCCAGTAGTCGGACACCAACCACTAAAACAAGATCCAAAATCATGGCAAGCGAGACTGGGGAATGACTGCTTCAGGAAGAGACACCCACTCAACGTAACAGCGAGGACGGATGGAAAAACACCACCGAACATCCGGGCCTGAGTGGCACGTGACTGGATGTTTGAGGCGAGATGTGCACAGGCAGTTACTAGGAACCATCATTTTCCACTAACAAATATTTATTTTAAATATGGACATGTTCCATGCCAAACCCTCCTTTCTCAAATACGGGCAAAAAAGGCCCTGTAAATATAGAAGACCTGGAGTACTTGCATTGTTTGCAAAGTGTGCAGAAAGGATCCACATGGCATATGCTTCATTTGTGGAAATGAACTTGGGTTCAGGGTAAAGGCTATCGACTATATAATGAAGAGGGGCTTAAAAGGCTAGGTTGGATGGGGACTATGCACTGACTCTACCTACTGAAGCCATTTTTTAACCTTAAAAGAATATGTATTAGGACCTTGGTGCTTTCAATAGAAGGATCCAAAAAGTTTTGGAAAACTCCTCAGCAGTTTCTTGTTGGATTGTAGGAACGCTGAAATTTAATATTTATCCCATTTAATCTTTAGAGTGAGGTGAACTCATACCAGACATTGCAAGTATTTAATATACCCTTACAGAATGTAAAATGCTGCCTCGTTTGTTTAATTGACTTTTTTTTATTTTTACATCTCAGCCAACCAACTGCTAAGAATCTGTAACATCACATCAGAAAAAAAGAAAAGTCAGAGTAGGGGCAACTTCCTTTTAATACATCACTTTTTTGATAAGTCTGAAAGTCATGATTAATACAAGCCAAATATTTGTGCCCGAAAGCTTGCTAAGAAGAATGTTTCCAATTTTTTGACTTGGTGTAATGAAAGATATCAGATTTACCCATATAATCTCATCTGTCTATGTCCTTAGGCCAACATGGCTACAACTTACACCCTTGAAATATTTGACAAGTACTTTCCAAACTGTGTCCTGCACATTTGCACTAGTGATGTGCACTATGATGGTGACTGCTCTGCACATTAAACTATTCCCTTACTTCCCCTTTTCCCCTACTATCCCTTTACTTGTAATTAGAAGTTTGATAAGGCTATATTTAAGCCATGAGAAATGTTGAGGGTGATAGTCAGACATTGGTCCAAAATGCTCATAAGACATTGTAATTGATGATACACTTTATTTTATGATCCTTCTTTTTTAAAATCAAAGTCCTCCACAAGCCATCTGTTTTCTATACGTGTCAGGTTGTTACAGAAGAACAGCAGTTTACTTTTTAATACTAAAAGAAAATGTATAGGAATTTTGGGCAAAGTTCAGTTCAAAACATATGGTAGTTTCAATAAAGCACCTGTTTCAATGCTCAGCACGTGCTACTTTGTGCGCTTAATAGTTGGCCCATTATCAGACTTTTTAGCCCTGAGCATCAGATGTATTTTAACTGAAGTTTCATAAGTCAAAATTGAACTGAAATAAGTAGCAAAGTGTATTAAAAAAAACCCTTGCCTGAATACATTGGATTTTTTTTTCTTATTAGAATATCCCAAGCAGCAATACCATAAGACAGAAAATGAGAAATATTACATAAGGTATTAACAACACAATTACTCTTGTAGGTTTGACCTAAAGTTCTGAGCTTAATTTTTAGTCCAATATTCTTTTTTCTCTTAAATAGGTCATCATCACAAATACCATATATCTCACATAAAACAAGGACCTTTCCCCCAAGAAATCAATCTCCAAAATTGGGGAAGATGATATTCTGCTTGAGATAAAAGCCCCCTGCTTTGATTCCTGCTGTACAGCTCCATAGCTGTGGCATTATTTCAGGTAGCTGCAAGAGTCCTTTGATTTAGGGTATACATGTGCTCGGGGGTTGATGCGGGGGGGTGGCATTTGAATTAGAGCAGTTCCTGGAGAGCTGCTCTAATTAAAATGCCTCACTGTCACATGTATTAAGACCCCACCCATTTCAAAATGGCCTTAGGACACTTTATCTAAACCTCATTTGGCAAGTTTTAAAGTGACCCTGTGGCCATTTTAAAATACCCAGGGGCTTAATACATGTATTGCTGTGGCAACACCAGGGCATTCTAATTAGTATACATCAGAGCAGACTCAATTAATCCAGTCTCCTCCAACACGTTCTAACTAGAGCTCCAACATGCACATGTACAGGCAGCCTTAATTCCTCAATGTTCTTTACTTAACAGGTCTGAACAATTGCCTCTTCTTAACAATGGTCTTTATCTTCCACTAATCAACATAACCTTTCTTAGGGCAATTTTTCTGTCTGTCCACTGCTCCTGGTCTCTCTCTTCCTATTTCACACCCATGGAGTGCCTATAGATGTGCAGCAAGCCTGCTCCGATGTGCTGTAATTGCAGTGTGTCAGAGAAGACTCAATTAATCAAGTCTGCTGGAGTGTGGTAATTACTGAGCTTTAGCAGACTCCCGTGTCATGCCCCCATGCTGAAACATGGTCGTGAGGGTGCTTTAAAGCCTGTTGAACAAACTTTAGTTAAAGTGCCCCGCCATCATTTTTCAGCACAGGGATGCT
The DNA here is from genome assembly GCF_052110815.1 of Crocodylus siamensis. Classification (NCBI taxonomy): domain Eukaryota; kingdom Metazoa; phylum Chordata; order Crocodylia; family Crocodylidae; genus Crocodylus; species Crocodylus siamensis. The sequence goes on along the minus strand of NC_143396.1, from coordinate 2,780,095 downwards.
GATACATGTGGTGCTCCGGGCACTTTAATTAGAGCAGGTCTCAGAGCCTTTCTAATTAAAGCATCCTCCCCACTCTGGGAGCACATGTATAAACACCCAAGAAGATCAGTCTTCAGTAAAAGCTAGGGTTTCATCTTTAGTTTAGAAGGAAAGAGAGGGTGAATCACCTGAAGATTAGTTACTGTTCTTCCTCTATGTAGGCATAACTCTAGAAAAAATATATATATTCTGGGGTGTGTTGTATGTGAGAATATATGAAATTGCATAAATATTAACGGAATAATGGTAGATATTGTGTGATCACAGTGTTTGATGTATTTTCTTGCATAATTTTACATTCTGTACTTTTAATTCTCAGCAAAACACATTTATTTTATGGTTTATATTGACAAACTGAATTTTCATTGCTTAGTTTTAGATTCAGCTGAAGATGAAACCGAGTTTCTTTTATCAAGAAAAGAGCAGTTGTAAAACATTTGGGCCCCTAATTCTGGAAAACACTTCAGCACGAGTTTAGATTCTCAATTGAAACAGCTTGCGGAACCTGAATGTGAATGGACAACTTCACAGTCAAGACCTGTGTACTTAACATCCCACACTAATGTTTCTACAGTGATTGAAAATTCCATTTCAGAGAACTTCCCCCACCCCTTGATCCTCTCAGTATTGTAACAAATATTTCAGATGGAAATGCTGCTGAAATTATTTTTTACTATAAAAACAACCCTCTGCCAAGCCATAGGAACTTGACTATTAGGTTGCAGGAGCTTTAACTCAGAACTTTATTATCAGCTCCATCACCTCTTCATTTGATCAAATCCTAACTAAAGTAATGAGCGCATTCTAACTGGCTTCGGTGGTGTGAAGATCAAGACCCACATGACTATTTTTGGCTAAGTTTGCACAGCTTTCTTTTTATTGCATTGCAAACCACAGGAGAGTTCCATATGTACAAGTATGGGGAAAAAAAACACTACAAGTTGCCCACTACAATATCTCAGTCCCATCTGTGGAGACTAGAATAACCAAGACCCTGGCCTGATGCAGGAGACCTAGGTTTAAGTTGCTTCTCTGAATCATCCAAAACAAAGATTTGAACTTGTATTTCCAAATACCCCATCCACTCACATGGCATGCTTGCTTTTAAGTTTTTCACACAGGGTTTCAAAAGCATTTGTTTTTCATAGTTTCATAGTCTGTAGGGTCAAAAGGGACCTGAGCAGATCATCAAGTCTGACCCCCTGCCATGGCAGGAAAGAGTACTGGGGTCAAATGACCTAGCAAGGTGTTTGTCTAGCCTTGTCTTAAAGACCCCCAGGGTAGGAGCCAGCACCACTTCGCTTAGGAGTTGATTCCAGATCCTAGGTGCCCTGACAGTGAAGTAGTGCCTCCTGATGTCTAATCTGAATCTACCCTATGTGAGCTTATGACCATTATTTCTAGTCATTCCTGGTAGCACTGGGGGGAACAGGGACTCCCCTAATGCCTTCTGGTCCCCTCTGACTAGCTTGTAACAGGCCACTAGATCCCCCCTCAGCCTTCTCTTGTGGAGGCTGAACAGGTTCAGGTCTCTGAGCCTCTCCTCATAGGGCCTGCCCTGCTGCCCCCGATCATGCAAGTGGCCTCCTCTGGACCCTCTCCATGCTGTCCACATCCCCCTTGAAGTGCGGCGCCCAGAACTGGATGCAGTACTCCAGCTGTGGCCTGACCAGTGCCACATAGAGGGGGAGGATCACCTCCTTGGACCTGCCTGAGATACATCTGTGGATACATGACAAGGTGCAGTTGGCCTTCCTGACTGCATCTCCACACTGCCAGCCCATGTTCATCTTGGCATCAATGATAACTCCAAGATCCTTTTCTGCCTCTGCACTGATGAGAAAAGAGTTCCTCAGCCTGTAGCTATGCTGCTGGTTCTTCCTCCCCAGGAGCATCACCTTGCACTTGTCAGTGTTGAATCCCATCCTATTCTCAACCGCCCACCCCTGTAACCTGTCTAGGTCCGATTGCAGCCTATTCCTCCCTTCTAGCATGCCCACATCTCCCCACATCTTAGTGTCATCAGCACATTTGAACAGGGTGCTTTTTACCCCCTCATCCAAGTCACTGATGAAGATGTTGAATAGTGCAGGCCCGAGGACCAAGGACCGAGGACCGAGCCCTGGGGGACCCCACTGCCCACATCCCTCCAGGTTGAAAATGACCCTTCCACCACCACTCTCTGGGTGTGGCCCTCCAGCCAGTTAGCGACCCATTTGGTTGTGTGGGTGTCAACACCACAGTTCCCGTTTTTTAATGAGAACAGGGTGAGAGACAGTGTCAAAGGCCTTCCAAAAGTCCAGAAAAACTATGTCCACTGCTACCCCTGCATCTAAGGATTTGGTGACTTGGTTGTAGAAGGCCACCAGGTTGGTCTGACAGGACCTGCCCTTAATGAACCTGTTTTGGTTGCCCCTAAGCATAACCTTGCCTGCTGGCCCCTCATGGACATGTGCCAGGATAATGCTCTCAAAAAGCTTACCCAGGATCAATGTAAGACTAACTGGCCTATAGTTTCCCGGGTCCTCCTTCCTCCCTTTTTTGAAGATGGGAACCACGTTGGCCATCTTCCAGTCCTCTGGCACCACACCAGAGTACTGTGAGTGCTTGTAAAGCCGTGCCAGCGATCCCACAATGACCTCAGCTACTTCCCTCAGCACTCTAGGGTGGAGATCATCCAGACCAGCTGATTTAAATACATCCAGTCCCTCCAGAAATTCCCTGACTAGATCCTTTATTCTGATGCAAAACACAAAAATTTGAAGTGCTGAAATTTTTCATTAATCTAACTTCTTGTTTTACAAGACTTTTGGATGGAAACAGATAAGATATGGGGGGTGGGAATTAATACAGGAATCAGTTAGAACCAACAATCAGTTGCAGATCTGAAGGTGATAATAGGGCAAACTTTGCTGAAAATATGGTGATGTTTGTAGGGTTCACTTAAAACAAAGAGTTGCCTATTGAAAGTGACACAATAGCAAACATTTCATTTCTTTTATAATGCTGGGGATGCTAAGCTACACTTGTTCTGCACAATGTATTACCATTTACATTTCATATTTCTGTACTTCACATTTATTTCCTGAGCAAGTCAAAGACTAGGAAATGTTATACTTGTGTATTAGTTAGAACTACTCTAAAAGTTTCCATATTTAAATCTGTCATTACATTACAAATTACCTCTGCAACTTAGAATAATGGGACTCTTAAATACATTTAAACTGAAATTAGGTTACATTACAATATATTTAAAATCAAGTACAAGACGTTGTATTTATAAAATCATCTTAGTTGAAAAAGACAATTTGTAATTTATACCAGTAATTGAAAGTGTTACTATAATGGTAACAAATTGTAACACTGAAATACAGCAGTAATAAGATTGTGCTAGATCTGATTTAAAGTGAAACTTTCTCACGTAGCTTAAGTGGCATTGGTTTTAAGTGCTATAAAATCTTACTATTCCAACAGATACTAAGCAAAATGGGTAGTATTCAGGAAATGAACAGACAACAAAACTAAGTGATCACTGGACTACCACAAACATTTTTATCTGGTATCCTACTATCAGTTTCAAATTTGATCTTTAAAATCTCAGGATAAATACCTCTTTGGTTTTATTACCATTTTAGAAATTGATTCTGGATGAAAAACACCCCAGAGTTGATTCTGGATGAAAAACACCCCAGAGTATTGCAAGCAAGCAATGCATCCATTCAGTAGGTGGCACTGGTCTCTCCCAGTAAGAAATAAATTAACAACTCTCTGGATCATCTCCCTGATGGAGGTATAGGCTTTTAGGTGCAACTTAAATACAAAGGCTGTGACCAAATTCTTTTAAAACTTTAATGGCAATATTTGGTTTCTTATTTTTTGTAGGAGAATAGTTGTCTGACATGACATTGTAGAAATTACCAGTAAAGGTAATCAGCATCTGCCTACTTAAACTTCCCTATCATTTATTTAGATACAACTCATTTTTTCACATAAAATGCTATGACAATATCAATATTAACCAGAGGTGCACCAATAAAGATTTTTAGGGCAGATACCAATGGATGATTATTAATGAGTCATACTGGCTGATATTGATCCGATTGCTGATATGCAGCCCAGCAGCTTGGAGAGCAGTGTCCAGCTGGTAAGCCTGTGTGGGGGGGGGGGAACGGGCATGGGGAGGGAAGAGGTATGGGGGGAAGTGGGACTCAGGCTGCCCAGCCAGGGTGGAGTGGGGTGTGGGACAGAGCCACAAGTGGCTCATCTGTAGACCTGGGGTGGGGGAATAGCTCCCACCACTTTTGCAACCTGGGGAAGGTACAGAGGGGCACATGTTCCCAGATCTGTGCATGGGGTGAGGACGGGCTGCCTCTTCACCCTGGGGCCAGAAGCAGTGCTGGGCTCTTCCTGGTGGGCGGGCTGAGCCAGGGCTGTACACGAAGGGGGGCATTAGCACTGGGAAGGGGGGCTATGGTGTGGGCTGTGGCCACTTCTGAATTTGTCATAGCCCCCCCAATCCCTTCTCCCAGCACTACCACTGCCCACCCCACATGCAGCCCCGAGCTAGTTCCCCCCTGCCATGAAGAGCCCAGTGCCACTCCTGGCCCCAGCTTGCAGCAGCAGCCCACCCTTACCCTGTGCAAAGCTCCAGGGGCACATGCCTCCATGCCTCCCCTGGGGTGCATCAGCTGCAGAAGTTGCCCCACCTACCATGCCCCCAGACAAGCTGCTCATGCCTCTAACCCTGCCCCAGCCTCAAGCCCCACTCCCTCTGTCACCACAGGGGCCCCACATGCCCCTTCCTTCCCCCCTGCCCTTTTTGCCTCACAGATTTACCAGCCAGATGCTGATGCTGCTCTCCAAGCTGCTGGGCTGTGAGCATGGACACAGCATTTATCAGTGACATTATTGACCACATCAGCCAAAAAAAGTCAATGTCAATTTTGCTTTTATTGGTGTTGATATAATATAAAGCAAAGTATTGGTGCACCTATAATATTACCCATGTTTTATTTGGGCTGAGGACCATATCCTCAGCCCAACATAGCTCCATGGTCATTGGATCTATATCATTGGAATTTACATGAGCTAAGACCTGTACTACTGTATACAGGTCTAATATCACCATCATCACTGTAGTAATGCATACCTTGCAGCAAAGCACTTGTGACATTACTAAAATCTCTGATGTGCTGGTTTGTCCTCTGAGAGAGGATTTTATGTGAAGTGGAGGATTCTGCTTTAGTTCCTTTAATGCCTTTTCTACGCTACTCTGCATTTGTATCAGAGCAGATAAGTCAAAATGTACCTTGGAGTGAAGAGTGGCAAGGTTTGTGACTGCTTTTAGTTCCTGTAAGTGTTTATTTCATAGCTTTGGGGCATGTACAGACATATCCAGGACCTATGATTATGAGGCTTGCTTTAAGCAGCAAGATCATAGATTGGATCCCACTCGTGCACACAATTTCTGGTACCTGGAGCCAGTCCAGGAAGGTGATGTAAGTAAGTTGAAGTGTGTGTGTGTGTGGGGAGGGGGGGTGGTGGTGGGAGAGAAGCAGGTGGGATCATGGCAGACTAGAAGGTCCATCAGAAGATGATATGGTAGGATGAGGGGGGCTGGTGGATCCAGAGGTGGGGAAGTAGGAAGGCTAAAAATAGCCCATTGAGGAGTAGGAAAAGCATAGCCACAGAACTGGGGCAAGCAGGTGGGTTTTCCCAACTCCAGGGATGTGCCAGAAGCATGTGCAAACCTTTGTTAGGTCAGACTAATCTGTGCCCGATTTAACTTAGTGCACCTCCTCAGGTGAACTACGTTAGATAGGCTGGCCATTTTCCTGATCTAACCTCCCCAAATGTATGTACAAATTGGCACTTAGCTTGGCCTAACCCTAGGTAGGGTTAGAAATTGGCATTCCTGCTAATTTCTCAGGCCTAATTCAAGAGTACATGCAGATGTTACACTTGATCTCAGTGTAATGTCTGCATGTACTCTTGAATTAGGCCTGAGAAAATGCAGGAATTAGCTTTATTCTTGAAGTAGGAAGACACACTATAGCTGGGGGCAAAGCTGTTAGCCACAATCCTCTTCCTATAGCTTTAAAAAAAATCTTTAGACCTTCACAGCCCCAGGCCATTGAACATCTTTAAGTTACAGACTAAGTCCTCGGGCTGGTTGAATATTTTACTGGAAGTCAGTATAGAAAGAATGGACAAAAAGTGATGTATTCCCACCACGACCAATTTTGCAGAGGGTTCTGGTTGTATATGCCAGTGTGGACCTTGCGTATCTAGCCTGCAGTAGAGATAAGTGAATTCATTTTGCCTAACATCAAATCCAGGATTTACTCTGAATATGCTTGTTCCTGGATTTGGGCTTTATTTCAGAGGAATGAAAAAAGAGCAGACAAAAAAGGATAATTCTAATACAGAAATATCTAAATGCACACCCTTGCCCCAGTCTGTCTGTTCTAGGGTTCTTTTATCTTTAATTCATACAGAATGATGCATCTTAGGAAGAACACATCCTGATTTTTCATTATTAAACTATCATTGCAGAGGGAGCAGCCATATACAATATCAATCTCAACTTCCCCTGTTCTGCTTCCCTTGAAACTGCTTCCTCTTCAAAGTTTCCTTCAAAGTTTGGTCTCCTTCAATATTTTTGCTTCCTACCTTGAAAGAATGCTGTCTTTCTGTCTCTTAGTTTCTCTTCAGCTACAATCTCTCCACATCCCCTCTCAACTGAGCTGTTGTCTTGTGGCTTTTGGCTGCTAACAGGTAAACCCAGTCAGGAAACCTTGCTCCTTGGTTAGAATGAACCGTACACATTTATAGAGAAATATCTGATTAATACTGTTTACTAATGACCTATGAGAAACGTTAATTCAAAAGAGAAAGCTCTCAAAAGGTCTCTTGACTTAAAAAAGGGGATTCTTTTTGCGTTGAGGTATTACTTCTTTTTGTAAAGAAGTGTCAACAGCTGGGCTCATTTTTAAGGTGGGTGCTGAATCCAGAGCTGAAGCATTGGTTCAGAAGGGAACTCTGCAGAACCAATGACATTTTCAATGCCATTTAAGCTGTCCCTATTAATCCATCAGTTACATAGCACCTACTGCCTAGGATGGCGATTTAACTTACATGCTAGCGGCAACTAACATCATAGCAGATGGGCATATGGATAGGAACCAGGAGGACTTGCATATATGTTAAGTGCATTTATTAAGGGTGAAAATCCCATCTGGCATAATCAGAGCAGTTGCCGGGCTTGACTTTATCAAGATATACTTGAAAAAAAGGCTATAATTGATTTAATTCTGCATTAGAGAGTTTCACAAATAAAAATTACTGCCCCTAGATAAGAACAGAGTATTCAGTTAATATGAAACAGTTGGGGTGGTGTTCTGTGAATGGATCAACATGTTATAATAGTCTCTATACTTCATAATGTTCTATAAGAAGGCCTGCACCTGCTAACTGAATAAAAGGGGAGGGGGAAGGTAGATAGGTCTATCCTTTTGTTACCAGGGAAACAAACATCTATTCTGACACCCACAGCAAACATGAATGAGAAGTTAAGAGTAGTTAGTGGTCCATTTTCAACAGTATACCTTGTGGATTCCATTACTTAGGCTCCTGTATTGTTCTCAGGAGATGCATAATTGGTTGTCTAATTGGTTGGGCAATGCACTGAAGAACTGCTCATTAGGTTGAAAATATGCCCACAGTAATCTGATGTTTGCAAGAGCCAACACATAGGTGTTTTGCACAACAAGATATTTCATAATAGTCTCTGAATGCCACTGTTAGTATTCCCATCTAAGTTATCTCACTCAGAAAAACACCCTGGGGGAAAAATATTTGTACCTCAAATAATTATTTGCTAAACACCATGGGACATTTGGTGGAAGCAGCAGCATAATTTAACAAATTAGGGAGCTAATTTAGGATTTATGCAACCTGCATCCAAATCTCTTCCCTGTCTCACACTCCTCAGGTTGACACAAGCATCACCTTTGTGCCACCATGAAAAGGATTATGGCAACACATAGTGAAAGCAAACAGACATCCATACCTTTTGTCATACCCCAAATGCTCAAATTTGGGGTTCACATTTGTGGTATTACATTGGGCTGCTTTACTGCAGCCAACATCCGTTTGCTTATAGCAGAAGAGTTCAAGCAGTGTGAAGTTATCTGGACTCTGCATCATGCCTGGGGTAGGCACTCCTAGTTCTTAGCCTTTATTATGCTGTGAGCATGCTCACATGAACAGAAGGAAGGAAGGCTCTGGAAAAGCTGACCATTTGTGCTGTCTGAGGTCATGACCTAAATATGCATATTGTGCTCTGGTGGGAAAAAGTGTCCATTCCTCTGTGCATTACTGAGACAATTGACCTGAGCTGCATGTGGCAGGGAAAAGACACTTGCCACTAGATGGTATTCACTGGAAGATGCCAAGCAGTTCAGATGGCAGCTACAGGCAGCACCAGAAACATTGACTTCTGTGGGAGAAACTATGGCCTCAGCATGGGCACACACTGACCCGATTGACTGGGCAGAACCCAAGTGGAGAGATAAAAATGGCCTGGAAGGAGCCAATAGGGGAACCAAAAGTGAGTTCCCGGCATGGAAGGAAAGGAAATGCAGACATAGCATGCAGCAAGGTGATTGGTGGGAGTCCAATCAGCAATGGGGACCCCAAATGCTGGATCAGAGGAGCCAGGAAACATAACTGAAGCATTGGCCTGGCAATCAGGAACGGAAAATTGGATCTGGGATGATGAAGAGCCTAGAGAGAAAAAAAGCATCAGAACTGTGAGTAAACAGACCACTGAGCATGGTAGTTGTCTGCTCAGTCTCCTAGCTGCCCCACCAAGAGTGGACAACATGGATAAGGGTATATGTTTAACTGCAGAGGAAAGACTGTTCATTTACAGTTTTGTTTTGGGACATTGAGTCTGTTCTTTTCAGTATTGCTGATAGAGATTTTTCAGGAGGCTGTTTGTCTCAAGCTACTGGATGAGAAGCCTCAACATTGGGTTGGCATTAGGTGGGATGTAGGGGAGGTGAAGCCCCCAGGGACAGTGCCGGATGGACACCGAAACAGCTGGCCATACTGAGAAGATTAAACATCCAGCCATGGAACGGCATGGTAGAGTACGCTGTAATAAACTTCAGCTTGACAGGTAATTCCTGTGAATGACTAGGGAAGACCTGATTAACATGTATGGGAGTTCAAAAAGTGTATAAGGTATGTAAGTTTCTTTGTTTGGGGCTTTTTCTGCCTTGCTCTTTCTGCCTTGAGTTCTGCCTTTTGCTCTTCTTTGCTGTCTCTCTGTTCCGTGCTTTTAAATCTTTCTGTTCTTTGCTTTTTGATAGCTATCTGCTTTCTACGGTCTGCAAAGCAAGTGTCTGAATGATGTGTGTCTGTTGCTTAATGGATCTAAATTAAGAATGCATGAGTGTAAAGAACAGAAACTTATCTGGATGTCCCAGTGAGCTGTTAGAGGTCTTCCTGCAGCTACTGTTCCTTTGTCTTAACATTCATTTGAATTTGGTAATGTATTACCCACCTTGAGCCTGAGGTTCTGAGCACCCAGGAGGGGAAAGGAATAGAAATCCTCAATATACACCAGCATCCGTAGTGTTTGCAATCTGTTCTCCTGTTTATAATACAGCCCTGAATATGTTTTCTGTTTGTTTGCACATTCATATTGGCTAATGTTGTTTATTAATACACTTTCTTAATTCAACTATTTGTGCCTCTGTGCATTGTGATGGTGTCAGATGAGGCTGGGCTGTAAGCCAACATCTGACTGATCAAACCCTTAAATCCACCAACCTACATAGATAACATTTTATAAAGCTCCCCCCCAAGGTTTTGATGAGGATTAACAACCCTCCAGCCCCTTTGTTGTTAAATAGAGACCCTCAGGTTCTTGACTGGGGTAGGGGCTCCTCAACTTTGAGGGACCAGGACACTCTGGAAATTCCCCATCAGGACCTGCCCCTTCAAGCCTTAGGATTGACTGCCTCACTTTTCCTGTTAACCCTGAAAGGGGGTGGGGGGGCACATCTGGGTAAGCAAGGAAAATCAGGGCTTCAGAGTGCATGTCTGCAAGAAGGCATTTCTTGCAGATATATCTGCAATTGGTTCTTCCTATTCCTTCCCTCCTCCCAGCTTGGGGAGGGAAAGACTCAAACATGGGTCCTCCCTTTGCACTTGTAGACACCCAGGGGAAATTCCTCTTCAGACAATTTCCCTAGGCACAACTGCAAGCACACAGCAGGTGGAATCTCCCATAGGGGACCCGGTACACAATCTGGCAGCAGCACAGAGCACAGGCTGAAAATGCAGACTCCCCATAGGAGATTTCCCCACTCCACACTTCCAGACATCCCCAGAGAAATCCCCTGCAGAGGGACACCCACATCTATGTATCTGCAAGTGGAAGTGGTGGTGAAGGGTGGGAACCCATTTTCATAGATTCATAGATTCTAGGGTCAGAAAGGAACTCAAAGGATCGTCGAGTCTGACCCCCTGCCAGTGACAGGAAATAGTGCTGGGGTCATGTGACCCCAGCCAGGTGCTTGTTCAGTCTCCTCTTGAAGACCTCCAAAGTAGGGGGAAGCTCCACCTCTCCTGGAAGCCCATTCCAGATTGTGGCAATCCTAACTGTAAAGAAGTTCTTTCTGATGTCCAATTTAAACCAACTCTCCATCAGCATGTGGCCATTGTTTTTGGTTATTCCAAGGGGAACTCTGATAAACAGAGCATCTCCTATTCCCTGCTTCCCCCCCGGTGAGTTTGTATACTGACACAAGATCTCTCCTCAGCCTTCTCTTGTGGAGATTGAATAGGTCCAGGTCCCTTAGCCTTTCCTCATAAGGTCTTCTCTGCAGGCCTCTAACCATATGAGTGGCTTTCCTTTGGACCCTCTCAAGGTTGTCCACATCCTTCTTGAATTTCGGTGCTAAGAACTGGACATAGTATTCTAGCTGTGGCCTGACCAGTGCCCCATAGAGGGGGAGTATCACCTCCCTGGACCTGTTCATGATGCACCTACTAATGCATGATAAAGCATGATTAGCTCTGCTAATTTCTTCATCACATTGATGACTCATATTTATATTGGAGTCTGCAATTGCTCTGAAATGTCTTTCTGCCGCTGTGCTGAGGTCATCCCCCAGCCTGTAGGTGTGCTGGTGGTTCCTTGCTCCCTAGGTGCAGCATTTTCCATTTGTCCTTGTTGAACTGCATCCTATTGTTCTCGGTCCACTTTTCTAACCTGTCCGGGTCTGCCTGGATTCAGTTTCTTCCCATCAGTGTGTTTGTTTTGTCCTATAGTTTGGTGTCATCTGCAAATTTGGACACAGTGCTTTCCACACCCTCATCCAAGTTGCTGATGAAGATATTGAACAGCACTGGCCCCAAGGACTAAGCCTTGGGGGACCCCACTGCCCACATCTTTTGAGGTTGATACTGACCCATCCACCACCACTATCTAGGTATGACCCTTAAACCAATTTGCCACCCAAGTGAATGTGTAATCATCTATGCCATAGCTGTTCCATTTGTTTATAAGAATAGGATGGGATAGTGTGTCGCAGGCCTTCTTAAAGTCCAAGTAGATGAGATTTATCTCAACTCCTGCATCTAAAGATGTAGTAACCTAGTCATAGAAAGAAACAAAGTTAGTCAGGTAGGATCTACTTGCTGTGAATCCGTGCTGATTGTCCTTCAGCATTATATTACCTGCTGGACTCCTACAAATGTGATCCTTGATAATTTTTTCAAGGCTTTTCTCAAGGATAGAGGTAAAACTAACTGGTCTATAGTTACCTGGATCCTCCTTCCTCCCTTCTTGAAAATAGGGACCACATTGTACCTTTTTCAGTCCTCTGGCACCTCTCCTGAACACCATGAGTGCTCAGTCATGCCAGTGGCTCTGCTATGATGCTGGCCAATTCCTTCAGCACCCGTAGATGAAGATCATCCAGTCCCACTGATTTAAACACATTCAGACCCTCCAAGTGCCTCTTTACTAGGTCGGTGGTGACAGTTGGTGTGTTGGTGTTTCTCCTGCTTCTGTCAGTAATTCATTTGGGAGCTTTGTCTAGATCTGAGTTCAAGAATACAGAGGCAAAAAACTCAGAGTTCTGCTTTGTCCCTCCTATCTGCCACCAACTGCCCCTGTTTGTCCTGTAGGGGTCCTATGATGTTCTGTGCCTTCTTTTTACTCCCTATATACCTGAAGAAGGACTTCTTGTTGTTCTTAATTTTTGTCGCCAGCCTGAGTTCTAACTCTGCTTTGGCCTTCCTCACTGATTCCCTGCAAGTGCAAGCCAAGGAAGTATACTCCTCCTTGGTAGATACCCTCTGCTTCCACAGCCTATATGCCCCATGTTTTGCCCTTAGGCTTTTCTGGATTTCTCTGTTTAGCCAGGAGGGTTTCTTGGCCCCTTTGCCCCCTTTACTACACAGTAAGATTACGTCCTTCTGTGACCAAAGGATCACTTCCTTGAGAAACAACCACCCTTCCTAGACCCCCATTTTGTTAATGTTCTTGAGCTTTAAAGCCCCACTAACTAATCTTCTAAGCACACTGAAGTCAACCTTTCTAAAATCTACCACTTCTGCCCTACTGGCTACTTCTCCCACCCTTCACCGGATAGTGAATTCAATCAACTGATGGTCACTATCCCCTAGGTTGATTTGTATCTGCAGATCCCCCATCAGGTCGTCCCCCATAGCCAGCACCAAGTCCAGCAAGGCATTCCTCCTAGTAGAATCGTATACCTCCTGCATTAGGTGGAGGTCCTGTATGTAGGTTAAGAACCTATGTGAGTGATTATTTCTGGCTGACGGATCCTCCCAGCAGATGATGGAGTAGTTTAGGTCACCCATGATAACCATATTTCTTGACTTTATGGCCCTGGAGAGCTGCCCAGAGAATTCAAATTCTAGTTCATCCTCCTGGTGCGGTGGTCTATAGTAGACCCCCACTACCAAGTCCCTTTCCCCTTGAATCCTAACCCAGAGTACCTCAGTTAGGCCCTCCTCTGATCCCATCTTGATTAGAGAAGATGTATATTGCTCCTTAACATAGACAGCAACCGCCCCCCCTCCCACACACTTTTCTGGGTCAGGCAGCCAAAGCCAGAAGGGAGAGGGAGAGCCCAGAGATTGCAGCTGCTGTGGCAGATGGAAGGATGGTGGGAACCAGGGCTGTGTGGGAGCCCAGGGGCCACAGCTTAACCTCTTGTGGGCCACCAGTTGAACAGACATGGTAAAATGTTAAGTGAATAAATAGCCCTGGGAAGAAAGGGTTCAAGTCCCCTTATATGAGGGCAGCCTAGACATTAGGTCACCTATCTCATCTGCAAATGTTCTGTCCCCAGCTGCCTTGGGGATAGGTTGTAATCTCCCCTCTCTCTACCACCCTGTTCTGAATCACCTTCATCTTCATAAATTCTGTAGCAGTGATCTCAGAAGTCCAATGAGGTGTTGTGGAATGCAATTGAACAGATCCTAACACATGGTTTGGGAAGGCTGGGACTTCTGACACTACCCCCTGGTAGTGCCAAGTTAACCGCCTTTAAGCACCTGAGGACTTTCTGAATTGCCCTTTGGCAATTTTTTTTCTCTCCATTTTTTTGTAGAAAGCGCCTGAACATGTAAAATCTTAGGCATATTCAGTGTCTTTCTACTGATGGTAGGGGAATGCTAAATGCCTTACTTGATCATTCTAAATTAAACTGTGTCACACATTCAGGTGTTAAATTTTGCCTGAAACAATCAAGTGTAGGCACAAACTCAATCATTTAAATCCTGCCATTGCATTCCAATATGTTAGGTACCTGTTTGTTGAATGACATCATTGCTTCATTTTCTTACAGGGATATGGAGAGGTTAAATACATATTACAAATGTAGAAACATTCAACATTACAACCATAGAAGCCATAGGTATATATGACTGGTGCATCTTTCGCTGCTAAGAAGAGCTACTTTGGGAAAACTAGATTGTTTGATTACCTTTAGAAGGGACTCTTAGGACCATCTATTCTGAGCTCCTACATTATCCAAGCAATAGAAGCTGACCCAGGAATTCTTGCAAACCCCCAAAATTGTGGTTGACCAAGAATACAATTTTTAAGGCTTTTAAGTAAAACTAAACTGGAAAATGTAACGACTGAAAACTTTCTAAGCCCCCAGCAAATGGTGGCAATTATTAGGTTTATTAATTATTATATATTTAAAACCACTTAATGTACTTGTCTTAATCCCTGCTATTGGATTGCAATATTATTTTTCTAGTAGTTTAAAGAGCTACAGTATCAGATTTCTATTTTTCTCTTTATATGTAAATTAACAGCAGACCCTGAACTTGGTGTTTGAGCAACAGCAAAAAAACAAAACAACAGAAAACAGATTTATCACATCAACATTGTTGGCTAAATATATTAATATTTAAAATAAAGGTTCCTCAAATTCTTCTTAGTATGTTCTCAGTACACAAATATTTTCTGTCTCATCTTAAAATGCTATCTGAAAGTTCAAACTGCCTCAAAAGTTCACAGACACCATGTGTTACTGAAAGAATATTCATGTGAAAGCAAAGTGCAGTCAGGACCTGGCGTTTAAAGGATGAATTCAACTCCATTACAGCAGAAGAAGTGATTAGTTTAATGTAACTAACTGAGTTGGCTGGACCATTTTAAAATAAAAGGGATTTGTGTGTAAATATGTGGTTGCATTGAAAATGTGTCAGCTTCAGCATGCTGTTTAAGACAGCCTGGGGACTTGGAACAGTGGCATAGGATGGGGGAAACAGAGATTCAATTCACTGCTCTGCTTGATTCAGACCGGCCTAGGATGAAGATCTGTTTTAATCCAGGCAGAGAATATTCTTGTTCTCTTGCATTCCAGACTAGATGGCATGAATCTGCTGTCTCCAGCAAAGCTCTGGTTTTCATTTGAAAATGGCAACTGCAACATTTCTATTTTCATGAAATCTTCCTGAAGGTTCAATGAAAATATAATTGGGTTACACTGGAAACTCTTCACTCTGGAAGCAGTATAACTATGTTCCTCTGATACCGTGGGGCACATTAGCAGTGCTGAGAGTTGACATGCGTAAGATTCCTGCAGCATCATGCAAATATGGCTAAGCTGCTTCTGGTTCCTGAGGAAGTCAGAGTTGAGCCATACAGCATGTTTGTGGGCATCATTCCTAGGCACAGAAGATCTGGAGTGAAGAAACACCTTTGAACCCTTGAGAGTTACCATAAAATGGAGCTTTTGTCCTCTAGCCAGCACTGGTGGGTAGAAATGTTTACTGCAGAAGGAAAAGAAAGTGAGCACGGTAGCTGCATACATGAGGAAAGTAATGCTGAACTCTTACAAACATATGTGTGGCCCTCAATAATACCTACACGGTAGGAAAAAAAAAATACACAAACTGTTCCAAACCGGCAGCTGTCAATCAGCATACCAGGCAGTCTTGATATGTTATCTTGTTCTTCACTGGCTGGATTTGCAATGGACACAACTTGCACAGATGCTCAGATTGGGCTTAATTCAGAATCCATGACAAAAAAGTGGCCTACAGACAAAATAAGCATTGGTGGGATAACCAAATCCTCCACCTCAACTAAAAGCCTGATACCAGCCTTCCATGCAGTAGAGGTGGTACTTTACACAGGGCTTGTTTTGCTGTAGCTTCACTATCTACAGATGGTAGTGATATATGTTTATTTATTATTCAAGTAGCTTCACTGTCTATGGATGGTAGTGATATATGTTTATTTATTATTCAGTGTAAGAGAAGTGCCTCTTCTGGAGTCCATTTATCCGTGACCCCACTCTCCTGTTATGGGCCAACTGCCTACCTTCTCTCCTGCCATGCCTTGATCATAATTAATTAATGGATGTTTATTAGTGGGAGGCTGCCCATTTATTGCCCCGGTGCCAGGGGGCACTATCTGCAGCTCCTTTTTCTCCCCTACACTGCAACCCAAGCCTCGCAGATGATACTGAAATGGTTTGATCTGGGGCCTTGTTGTAATTTGGCCCTCCCCTTGTCCTCCCTGGGCTTTCCACAGCCCTGTCTCACTCTGTCTCGCTCTGTGCCTTCCTGGCGGTCAGGCCCTCCGCTGCCCTCGCTCTGGGACTTCTCACTGCCCCCTCTGTTACCAGATTTGCCCATCACTTTGAGGTGTGCTCATTTATTAGGCATATGTTTCTAGGGTCTTGGCAATTCTATCAGTGCGCTGCTTGTGTTACTTGTGTTTCTATACAGAGCTGGAGCTATCTTGCAGGGCTCAGTTTCAATGGGGCTGGGTTTCTCCAGTCACCAAATCAGTCATACACACAAACAGACACAGGTTAACGTGACGCGCCTGACCCAGCCGGGTTGATCAGCATGGACAGGCTGACACCCTCATATGCCAAGAATCAGTTCATCAGAGCAACAATAAACTGCAGTCAAACACGAGCACACAGTTAAACAGAATACCTCTGAATCTGCCTGGGTGTCCAGATGACACCCTCATGGGCCAGCATTCAGTTCATTAGGGCACGCCTGAATCAAACTGGGTCAATCAGCCTGTACAAGCTTTTCCCCTCATATGTTTTAAACTCAGCATGTCCCAATCTTTAGCCTCTTGATGAGCAGACCCCACAGGGATCTTTAGCTTAGGTAAAAGAAGAGCACGTGAGGAAGGAGAAGTAGAGAAGGAAAATATACCCAGTTACTACCAGTTTGACTATAAAAGTTATTTATTGCTAAGTATATGAAATATATAATGGCACTAGTAGTAATAGACATGCAAAGGAAAAACAAACACAAACAATTACAATACTACCCTGGTTTCACTAAGTATTTGGGGAAACTTAGCTCAAGCTTAACCAATACAGTTCAGGTTCAGAAAATTATGCCCAGAGAGAGAAAAGAGAGAGAGAGAGCACTGGGATCTCATCAGTCCAAGGCACTTGGGTTGCAAAGCTGACAGGTAAAGTTCTCAGAACAATCCTTGAAGGGAGACAATCTGGTCTTCCAGAGTCCCAAGAACAACAGCGGGTGGTGTGTGAGAGACTTCTTCTCTTGAAGCACACACACACACACACACACACACACTTCACTGCTTTTTTTTACAGATATTTATACCCTCAGTTCAGCTTCTTTCAACCATTCTCAATAGTGTAAATAATTGTCTTTTCTATTGACAAGGGGTTATCTGGTTTGGAACATCTCAAGAAACTGATTGATAATCAGGAAAAACATAAGCTTAGGGAGTAACCAGACACTTAGGAACTAGCTTGAAATTCCTACGGATAGCAGATACACCGGAGGGGATACCTCTTTGTTTCTTCAGAAATAATAGATAGCTTGCAGCATCAGGGTTTTGGATATTTACTTGTTGTGAACAAGCCTCATCTTAGCATGACCTTTCCAGATCTTACTATAGTTGTTTTAACAGACTTAAGGCAATTGTTGGAGTGTTCATAACCTTTGGCGGGGGAGGACTTCCACCAATCTTCCTAGGGAAAGTATGACAACACTTGTGGTCAGGGCTCCAACGGGCTGGATGTTGTGATGACCCATTTACCATTGTTCAAGTGTTGCCCATACCCGCTCTGACTCAATCTTTTTGCCTCAGCATTCCCTAACCTGGCAACCGAGTTTTAGTCAGTCAAGTTTAAATAGGCCTCCCATAGTGGGACCGGGTAAGGTACAGCCCGAGATGCCTATTAAACTTAAAGGTGTGTCCTTTGTAAATCCAGATTAGAACTGGTCTGATAAATGATGAGCTGGCTGTGTGGAAATGTGGCTTGATTAGCATTTGGAGCAGAGATTCCCTATCATGCAGTGCTCCCCTGCTTCTCTGATCCCAGAATTCACAGCCGTCTCTGCTTTAGGCATTCTTATCTCCATCTCCCATGTAAATGAGTTGTCATCTGCTTCCATCTCGGATGCAAATGAGACCTAGGGCAGTTGTTTCACGCTTGTCACCCTTATCTGGTGGGTTTTAGGTGCATCTCCCACTGCATCTTAATCAGTTTTTGTTTAGGTGGATAGGGGGATTGTTTGTGAGTCAGACAACCTGCGTCCTGAGTCAGGGTTCCCCAAGAATATGTTGCTGAGAGGTAACACCTCACTGTAGGGCTTCTCGCTGCCCCCTCACTCTGGGGCTGGGGCTTCCATTCTGCTGCGGGTCCCTTATGAGGCCACCTCCATCTCCTCACCCAAACTGCTGGCTAAAAGCAAAACAAAAAACACAAGCCCCTGGGCTATAACAAAAATCCAAGCCACCCAGCTAAACATCATTCAATCCCTACCAGGGAATACTCCATCCCAGCATCAGGAGCTGCTTGTGCAGTCAGGCCTCTCCCCTTTGCTTGCTCTGGCAATGCTGCCTTCCCCCTTGGATGCCAGCAGGGAACTGCCCTCCTGGCTTCAGGCCTGGGATTTATGTGGGAGCCAGGCCCTGCCCCTTCCGGTCAGCTGACCAGGTGCAGGTACAACCAATTCTCTCCTTAACCGGTTGTCCCAGCAACTGGTACCTGAGTTCCTGCCTCTACTCTGAGAGTAGCAGGCACTTTAGTGTCCTGCTACATTCAGACATGGGATAACTGTGTAGTATATACAGTTCCAAAGGGAGCATGGTCTCTATTAACTGGGGGAGACAAAGCTGGTACTGGAGCTGTGTAGAAGCCTATTGTTTGCTACTTTGTTTGATGCTCTCTGTTTAGAAGAGCTGTATCTGTAGCTTCTGACCCTGCTGTTGGACTGGATTTGGATCCAGAACCTTATAACTTAATTCCGGGCAGGCACAACCCTCAAAACAACCACTAACCTACCAGTTGATAATAGGTGAATGTACTGAAACAGAGTAAGAACAAAAATTCAACAATACAAATAATCAAACAATTCTATACCTACCAATCCTAGGACTGTCAGCAGAATCAAAGTACATCTGATCAATATGAAGGCTGAACTCTGAGGTTCTCTCTCTTAGGTGTCAGCTGTATGGAGGTGGGATACCCTCTCCAGTGGGGTGCATGAGACAGACTACTGGTATGCCCTTGGTCCATGGTGGACCCTTCCCAGAGGACAGGGATGGGGATAGGGACCCCTGTCAGGGAGCAAAATGGGGAGGGACAGGACAAAGGACAAGACAAAGGGAGGGACCTATTGTTAATCTCATGCTCTGCTTTTGTATTCTTCTTCCCCTTGATGACTCTTCATCCATGGCTGTCTCTGGTTGGCTGTTTCCCTGTGGTCACATGTCCATGTAGCCTTCAAGGCCTTGTCCTAATTTGGTCTGTTCCCCCCAAATCAGGATTTATTCCCCCCCCCCCCCCCGAGGCCTTGTTGCTGGTGTCACTTATCTCGTGTTATAGGACAGTATGGTACATACTTCCTTTGCTTCCCAGGCTGTTTTCTAGACTGTGTGTTTTTGTTGTGTTAGACAATGTGTATGCCTTTAAGGCTGTGATCTTGTGCTATGGCGTGCCCCACTTCAATTTTCAGGTTTTGTCCATCCATTGGCCTTGTTGTGATAGACAGTCCATCTATTTCCATGGCCATGAGAAGCTGTGTGCGTCTCCCAAGCTCTTTAGAAATCCAGTTAACCCCTGCTGCCCATCTTCATCCCTTATAATGCAGATCTATACCTATAAGCCAGAAAAAAGGCCTTTAAATACCATTTCTAAGCCAACACCTGCCACTCCCTCAGTTCTCCATGCACCCCGACACAGATTCCAGTTTCATATAGCCTGGAGCATAAAAAGAAGAAAAGTTCTCTTGAGCAGCATTATGATGACGGTGCCCCTTGTAATATTGAATCCAGGGCAGTACAGCATAATTCGGGGTCAGTCAGTGGGGTAGCGCCAATTGAGAAGGGGTATCAGAATCAGATCTCCATCTAGGGAACCTTCTCCCTGACAGCAGCAACCCTGCACCTCCCAGTAGCAGCTGGGTGCAGGACCCAGCAGCAACAGCCACAGCTGAAGCCTTTTGAGTCCCCAAGGCAGGAAAGACACTCTCCAGCACTTGGCCCCTTTCCCTCCCCACCAAGTGCAAAACATGTTAACTACATCTCTACCCCTGGTATTCAGCTTAGAAGACTGCTGATTATGGACAGCAGTCACCTCTTACTACAGGCAACATCAGCCTTTCCATTGGCTTTAAGGGGAGCTGGAGCAGGCCCTGTCTGAATCCTTCGGTGTTTACTTCATTTGTAGGCTTTTGCAATATAATTCTTGCTTTGAAATGTGCAAAAATATTTAATCTTTCAGGGTTATTAAAATTCAAGACAAAACACCAAACTCATATTTGCAAAGCAAAGAACCTACAGAACGAATTCGGAAGTATTCTCTTGCTGACAGTAATATGCAGCAAGATTTTATAATGTGCTAAACTGTATGTTTTTGTACACTAATTGTCAAGCCAGGTATGCACAGCTGACATCCATCTTCCTAGACATTACTTATTGCTTCTCTTCAGCTCATTTGAAATTGAAGTACAGGAAAAATTCTTTAGGGAAAGTATGTATGTGAGGGGGAGGGGGGAACTTAATTGGGGAGCTTTTTAATATTTAATATATATTTGCATTAAAGCTCCAGTTTCCTTTCAGTTTGTGTGTGTGAGAATCGTATTGCCTGTGTTATTCAAATATTAAACAGAAGGAATGTAACCTACGGGGAGAAGCAGAAGCCAGAAATTCCTTTTTTAAGTGAAAGGAGACTCACAGTAGACTTAAGGTAAGCAACAGATTTTCATGAGAGCTTCCCTCCTATATAATCCTTAAATAAGGGCTAGATTTTTGAAGCAACTCAGTCATCTCCCATTGTGTCACTCATTGCCAGATATCCAAAAGAGCTAACATGCAGGGTGCAAAACTTTCTTGAAAATAGAGCGATTTCTGGGAGCTACTAAAATGGATGCGAGTGCCTGAAAATTGGGCCACAAATGTCACATTTGGAGATGATGTAGCATTATAATATTGTTTTTTTGCCTCATCCCCACAATGTCATAAAATGCAAGTATATACCACACTGGGGAGAGTATGACAGGCTCTCTTCTATGACTGTCCTACAGGAAATGTGAGTGGAACTGTTCAGAGAACAAAGAAATCCATTTGATGAGAACCTGGCATTTTAAAATTAGTTTTTATTCCAAAAACTGCATTGGGTTTTACTGCTCCCTAAACACAAATTGAAACCCTCCCTCCAAAAAGTGTCCAGGATCTTTTAATACCAATCAAACATGGTATAGTGACTTTATGGTTTTAATTAATTTAGCTTGGAATTTTTTCTCTAAAACATGGATTCTGTGTATGTATATGCACGTACACAAACACACAAAAATATACACAGATAGATAGCATTCATATTTTTCTATAATACTAAAGTGTAAGCAGAGTTTTCATCCTATTGAAATACAAATGAACAAAACAAGAACGCCCCCACAAAAAGCCTCACTTAGATTTATTTCCTCATCAAGAAAATGTCAAAATCTACATGTTTCCAGAAATATTGAAATAAACTTCTCCCTGACTCGCACTAAGATAATCATTAGGGGTAGCTTCTGCCTATAGACTGAACCAACAGAATCAAACAAAATCACTATATTCCATCCAAACACCTTGCAATTATATTTTTCAGTGAATCAGCCAGCCTTGGCATAATGAATGCAGCAGCAAGACCTGTTAATTGGAAATTATCTAATTTCTGTTATTCATTCTGTGCCTGTTGATAGTCGCCAAGAACTGAATTTTTGGCTACGTCTATGTGACTAGTCAGGGTTTAATTTAAGGCTGCACTGCAGGCACATATTCTGCAAAACACCTAGGCTGAAATTCCCTCAGCGGAAGTCCCATTGTTAACACCAAAGACAAAGCTGAATTTCAGGGCCTGCCACCATCTACCTCCAATCTATACCATCTATTGCTTCAGCAGGTTAGGAACTCATCCAGGCACTGCAGACTGCCAGCACAAGGCACCTGCCATCAGCTAGCCTACACCTTACGGCTCTGCTGCACCCCAGTTTCTGCACACTGCATGTACGAAGAGCCAAGCAGAGAAGCAACAGCTTGCAGGCTGATTCCAAGGGCTGTGCCCAAAAAGCAGGAAGTGCATTGTGGGACACCGTGGTACAGACCAGGAGAGAAAGCACCTCATGTAACTTGGGTTGCTGGAGATCATCTATATACCAGTGATTCGCAGCTGGGATGCTGAGCAATCCTTTTAAGGGTGCTGCACCATCACTACCACCAGCTGCAGCTACTCTGTTTCCAGAGGGTGCTCTGTGGGGCCAAATCAGGAAGCAGATGACACAGGACGGGGTGCCCTGCTGCGGCCCAGCACAACGAGAAGTCAGACAGGATGCAAAACACCCCCTGCTTGGATAAAGCACCACTCCAGACTCCACTGCTAATTCATCCAGCTGGAAAATGGGCCCCTAACCTTTCCCCAGAGGGCACCGCTTGCCCAGAGCACAAGTGCCAACTAGACTGCCTGTCAAATAAAGAACAAGTGGCATTGGTCCCGGGAAGCAGAGGAGCCTGCCTGGGCTCTCCCCACAGCAGCAGGAACTGGCTCAGGCACCAGCACTTCCCCCTTTTCCTCACTTCTCTAGCTCTGTGGCTCAGCCACGCCATCTCTCAGGAACCCTGAGGTCAAATCTGTGAAACACATTTTTTTTTTTTACACACTCAAATCAATCTGTTTTGGAATGGGGTGATGCTAAATTCAGAAATGCTATGGAGAGGCACCTTGCATCTAAAAAGGTTGGGAATGGCTGGGACAGTCAGACCCTTTGTTCTCTGAGAACAAATAAATTAGAGACCCTTCTAAGAAGATATTACAAATCCAAATGAAAAGGAAGAAGAGTCCAGGAAGAAGTGTTCAAAAGATGCTTTCAGTGGTGAATGCAGTAGAACAGATGGTTACAGATGGGGTTTGGAAATGCACATCAGGTACAACAGCTTTGCTTGCACAGCAAGGAAGCCCGAGGCTTTACTCAAACAGCAGGACTTTATTCAGCATTGAGAACCGTAAGCCCCAGTCTTTGCTATTTCAGTAGGGCTTTCATACTTATCTAAACAATAGAGAAAACACTAAAGTTAACCTCTACCTTCTTTTTTTGTTTGTTTGTTTGAATTTTACTCTCTAATTTCAAGATTCTCCCCACCATTTGCTGTTCATCCGTTTGGGAATCAGGCTCTATGGCTCATGTGCTACTTAGTAACAACAAGCTTGCAAGGAGTCACAGCGGTGCTATTACCAGGGTCAGTCAATACTCAGCATGAGTGGAAGTGGCAGATTCTCCAAATGAACTGTGGGAGAACATCTGCAGATGCTGCTTTCTAATCACCTCATCTGCACCCCAGTCAGGTGCAATATGTGGAGGGTCAGGTTTTCGGATTAACACTTGCAACTCAGCTACACACCCAGAATGAAGAGCGGAGGAGAGATCAGGACGACTTTCTGAATATGGGCTTTATCGTTCAGAGGAGACGCACCAAAAGTCCCAGTTTTGACGGTCTTGTATAAAATGCAAGCCGACCGCTCTCGCATGAGTCGGAATATTAATTTATTGAACAGACAAACTTGTTGGCTTGAAATGCTGAATTAAAAACTAACCCTGCATTCACTTTGCTTCGTCTTCATCCACGTCAATAGGGACTAATTTGTCCGTCTTCCTGATTAATCTGTTCTCATTTATTGAAATTGGATTGATATAAAAAGCAGCTTTGACTTGGTTGCCTACTGATCCTTTGTATAAAAAAAATGTGATCTGGAAAGCAATACATTAGTATTTACTTATTTTCATATCAATAAGGGCATAATTGTGTTGGCTTCTGGATGGCGTAATCTGAAAAACAGAAGAAGCGGTTTTGATTTTGCTGCTCACTGATTTTTATTTTGTATTCAATTTTATGCGGTATAAAACAACAGGTCTGGATTCCTGTGCCACTTTATTAGTGTGGTTCAAGTTTAATCCTGTAATGATAGTATTATGAAACTTTCATTTAGGCGCACAGATATTGTGGCAAGGAAAATAATATAAATGCCCAAACAGACAACTTCTTTGTGATGCATTCAACTGGCGTGCCAAGAAGAAATTCTTTAGTGCGTTCATCCTATCGAATTAAGGTTCCAAAACTGAGTGCCCATCACTAAGGTATCTGAACATCTCCTGGGAGAATAAAATAAAAAGGAATCTTTTTCAACCTTGCTAAAGGAAAAGATGTGTAGGGGATTCACTTTGGGCTCCTGAATAATATATAATCCATGAAAGTTATAAACCAGGAGGTTACTGCAGTGCATCAAAGGATTATAAAAGCTAAGGCAAAGACATGCATTTCTATGTAGTGGAAGGTTCTTACTCTTGTTATTTGGAGGGTGGGGCGTGGGGAGAAGGGCAGGGATTTCATACATTTTCCTGCCATAAAACACTTTAACTATGAAATCCAAAACTGCTGGTGATATAGGGTCATTGGAGTATCATCCACGTTCCTCCAGCATCTTATATCAGAATCTCCAACTTTTCATTTTTGTCATCTTTTAGTGACTTACTGGAAATGCCACTTTAAACATTACTTTTAATGTAAGGGGGGAAGCGGGGACAAAACAAAACCCAAAATTCAAAGCAAGTCTTTTTAAACCTCTCTCTCTCTTTTTTGTTTTGTTTTTTGTTTGTTTGTTTGTTTGTTTGTTTTGGTTGTTTTTTAAGTGACCTGGCAACCTGAAAAAAGGCATTTCTGGTTTGCATCAAAATGGTTTTCTTTGATAATTTCACCTCTTCATCCTTCTTCTGGGACAGGGTAGACATCCAAATCACGGTAAGACAGAGGACTTCATCCTAGTCTGTCCTGTTTTTTAAGGCTTTGTGCTTATATTGCCAGGAAATCTGAAACAGGTCCTCTCTTTGCCACACTTTTCCTGAACAAGTCGGGGGCACAGGCAGCACATTTCATGAACCCTTTTTTCTTCATCTCTAAAAGGAAATAATCCTTCCCATTTGTCACTCTTTTGTTCTACTTCAACTATGATCTGTATGGAACCAGGATGCAAGTGGTACACTTAGCCTGCTGGCTTTTGGCGGGGGAAACCTGCTCCCCAAGGAGCTCCTTTGTTAGTCTCCAAAGCAAACTCAGTCTTTAAATAAAGAAGAAAACAAATCAAAATCCCCTTGCCCTGTCTAAGACACGGAGGGGAGCACCTTTCTGCTCTAGTCCCAGCCCAGCAGGCTGGCCCTTTTCCAAAGCAAACTGCTTCCTTCACAGCTTGTTTCTCCTTTTTCTTGCTGGCCTTTCTGGGAGCTTTTAAAATCCAAATACCCCACAGGTGGGCTTTCTGTTCCTCCTTAACCAGACCAACCACCCTGTTACCTGGGGATCTCTTATTACTGCTGTAAGACTTTGTGGAATGGATCACTCAGGCTTTGCCAATAATTGTTTTATTGATCTATGCAAAGCAAATGCTTTATCTATGTTCTGCAGGGTGAAGTGGGCAAAGATTTTTCTATTCAATGACAGAGGCTGCAAAACAGATGACCCATTTAATCTGGGGCTGATTGTCTCTGGCGTTGACTCACATCAAAACCAGCCAGGACAATTAAATCATTTATACAGGTAGCCAGATTGTAGCTGGTCTAGAGGCAAAAGGAACCAGAGCTCGTGGTAGTGGTGATATCTTTTATTAAACCAATGTGATTTTTGCAAAACAAAAAAAAAAGACTTTTTGTTTGCAAAAATCTAGTTGGCCTAATAAAAGATATCACCTCTACCATGATCTCTGAACATTTATACATGCATTTTGAATGGCAATTAACTCAAATCAGTCTTGACTGCTGCTGGGGCAAAGTGTTAGTTTGGATACTTCATGGGGGGGCAGCCATGGGCCTCTACCCCCGTTGGATCCCAGAAGAAAAGGCTGTGATTCTGTGGGGGAATCAGTCCTCTGTTTTTGGCCTCAGGCTTTCGTATATTTTTTCATCTAAAATCAGGGCAAAAGCAAGAACTTTTAAAGTTTAGGGCCAAACAGAGAGAAAGAGAGATACTCCACCCCACTACCCATGAATACTCCACAGCCTGATGTTTAGTTCATTCAACCAAAATATGGAATATCCATACTCTGAAGAAGGAATTAAACCTGTTTATCCTATCTCCATGATGAACACCCCAATTACCAGGCATGACCATTTTTTCCTGGGATTCAGCTCTCCCTTTGACCAGTAATTGCATTCCTGAGCTGAAAACTATTTTTCAATCAAACCTCCATTCCCACAAAGAGTTTTGTTCAAAGCTAAGTGGCATTTTCTGATTCAAGCATGGTTTATTAAACAATGTCTGACCAAGCACGCCAAATCTTCCAAAGAAATCGAGAAACATACACTTCCCCACCCCCACAAATCCATTGGCTCTTGGTGTATTAGCTTTAATCAAATGAATATCAGTATGTATCTATGTAGGCTTGATTCTCCCTTATAACCCAAGGAAACATTATCTAGTAGGAGCACACTCCTTTATTTAAGAGAGAGTGACTGAAAGCAGGTTTTTGTCATGAAAAAGCATGTCACTGAAGGCATTTGCTCTGTCATAAAACACTTCTACATCATACGCTGCAGATCACAGAAACCCAACAGCGCTGCAGTGCTCATAAAGAAACCCAACAATCTGCAGCAGGTTGCTGTCCTGGACAAGTCCAATGAACCTATTTTTGAAGTGATGCCAAGGCCTTGTGTTGTTTTCTTTAAAAAGCAAAATAAAGGGGACAAGATAGGCTGAAGGAATCACTCACAATGATCCAGCTGTATTTATCATTCCTTCAGAGCTGCTTATCAATACTTCATTTATCCCTTTGTTTCTTGGTCACAATCACAAAGTGCTAAGAGCCACAGAAATGCAAGTGCTGGGAACACTGCTACTTCAGAAAATAGCCTAAAAGATGGACAAACCCGGTACAAAAATGGACCTGAAGACAATAACGATGATGTTCAGAGTGATGAATGACCATTTCTGGTTAACGCAACTGACATCGCTAATATTAAGTACTTTGGAACATTTCCCATCTCCAAAGTACTTTCCTGAGAACCTTTAATGAAAAAGATCTTTTATTTTGCCCTCCTGCTAGCTAACACAAATGTGGACATAGTGGGGATCACTGAAACCTGGTGGGATTCAACCCATGGGTTGATTGGGCAGTAAACATCAAGGGCTACAGACTGTTCAGGTGGGATAGAATGGGAAGGAAACATGGGGGTGTGGTGCTTTATGTCAAAGAGCAATGCATGTCCTCAACAAACAGCACTGGGTCAGAGAAGGGGCAGACTCAAGTGATCTGGGTTAGAATACAAGGGGGGCGGGGGGGAAAGGGACTTAATGGTGGGTGTCTACTATCAACCACCCAACCAAGGGGAAGAGCTGGACTGGGAATTCTCATGTCAGCTTGCGGAGGCAGTTAAGTCAAGGGATGTGGTCATCATGGATGACCTAAACTACCCAGACATTTGCTGGGAGGAGCAGTCAGTCAGGTCTGATCGCTCACATAGGTTCCTAGCTAAGATACAGGACCTCCACCTAACCCAGGAGGTGCACAGTCCCATCAGGGACCTGGTCCTGGTTCTGGTCCTGGCTCTGGCTCTGGCCCTGGCCACAGGCAATGGCCTAGTGAGGGGACTGCAGGTTCTTGACCACCTGGGCAATACTGATCATTGCCTATTGGAATTCACCATCCAGTGCAGGGTGTCAAAGGCCTGCAGCAAGGCAGTAGCCCTTGACTTCAGGAGGGCTGATTTCAATGAGTTAAGGAGATTAGTCAGGGAAGTGCTGAGGTCCTGGAGGGGAAGGGAGTTGTAAGTCCAAGATGAGTGGTCGTTCCCTAAGGAAATGATCCTCCAAGCCCAAAGGGTGACAGTCCCAATGCAAGTCAAAGAGGGCAAGAGTGTGCAAAAGTCCCCATGGCTCACCAAAGGCTTTCAGGAATGTCTAAAAGATAAAAAGGAGGTGTACACCTGATGGAAGGGAGGGGTCATCACCAAGGAGGATTGTTCAAGACTGTAGTGGGGGCTGTTAAGAAGGCTAAGGCAGAGACAGAATTAGGACTAGCAACCAGAATCAAAGATAACAAGAAGTCCTTTTTTTAAATACATAGGGAGTAAACAGAAAACACTGGGTAATGTGGGGCCCCTGCAGGACACACTTGGCAATCTGGTGGTTGCACCAGATGATAAAGCTGCCTTCTTTAACAAATTCTTTGCCTCCATTTTTCTGAGCGGGGACAGGGACATCCCCCTGAGCAGGATCCCAGACCCAGGGGAGGTACTGCCAGGCCCAGAGTCAGAGAGGACCTAGCTAGGAAACTTCTGGTGGAGCTGGACATGTTCAAATCAGCAGATTATCTCCACCCCAGCGTGATGAGGGAATTGGCAGAGGTCATTGTGGAACCCCTGGCATGGCTTTACAAGCACTCATGGTGCTCTGACCAGGTGCCAGAGGGCTAGAAAAGGGCCAACGTGGTCCCCATTTTCAAAAAGGGAAGGAAGGAGGACCCAGGAAACTAGAGGCCCATTAGTCTTACGTTGGTCCTGGAGAAGCTCTTTGAGAAAATTATCCAGGAGCACATCTGCGAGTGACTAGCAGGAGAGATTATGCTTAGGGGCAACCAACATGGACTCATTAGGGGCAGATCCTGTCAGGCAGGCAACCTGGTTCCTTCTATGGCCAGGTGACAAAATCCTTAGATGCAGGTGTTGTGGTGGACATAGTCTTTCTGGACTTTAGGAAGGCATTTTACATTGTCTCTCATCCCATTCTCATTAAAAAATTAGGCGACTGTGGCGTTGATGCCTACACAGACAGGTGTGTCACAAATTGGCTGAAGGACTGCACCCAGAGAGTGGTGGTGGATGGGAGGGACATGGGTTTTCAACCCAGAGGGACGTGGGCAGTGGCTTCCCCCAGGGCTAGGTCCTCGGGCCTGTACTGTTTAATGTCTTCATCAGTGACTTGGACAAGGTGCTTTTCACCACCTTGTTCAGATTTGTTAAGTGGGGAGAGGTGGGCATACTAGAAGGGAGGGACAGGCTACAACTAGATCTGTACAGGTTGCAGGGGTGGATGGATGAGAATAGGATGGGATTCAGTACTGACAAATGTAAGGTATTGCACCTGGGGAGAAAGAACCAGCAGCATACCTATATGGTGGGGAACTCCCTTCTCATCAGCACAGAGGCAGAAAAGGACCTGGAGTCATTATTGATTCCAGCATGAACATGGTCCACCAATGTGAAGACACAGTCAGTAAGGCTAACTGCACTTTGTCATGCATCCACAGATGCATCACGAGCTAGTCCAAGGAGGTGATCACCCCCTTCTATGAAACACTGGTCAGGCCGCAGTTGGAGTACTGCATCCAGTTCTGGGCACCGCACTTCAAGAAGTTTGTGGACAACATGGAGAGGGCCCAGAGGAGGCCACTTGCATGATCGGGGGCAGCAGAGCAGGCCCTATGATAAGAGGCTACAGGATCTGAACCTATTCAGCCTCCACAAGAGAAGGCTGAGAGGGGATCTGGTGGCCATCTATAAACTAACGAGGGAGGGACCAGAAGGGAACGGGAGAGTCCCTGTTCTCCCGAGCACTACCAGGACTAACAAGGAATAATGATCACAAGTTGACTGAGAGTAGGTTCAGACTAGACATCAGGAAGCGCTACTTCACTGTCAGGGCGGCTAGGATCTGGAACTAACTTCCAAGGGAGGTTGTGCTTGCTCCTACCCTGGGTGTCTTCAAAAGGAGGCTAGAAAATCACCTAGCCAGGGTTGCTTGACCCCAGCATTGTTTCTTGCCCATGGCAGGGGGTCAGACTTGACGATCTGCTCAGGTCCCTTCCAGCTATGAAACTATCTGCATTTTATTTCTCCTCTCCCCTGTTAATAATGCGACCTAGGAAATGATGGACGAGCATCTTAATGGAAGCTGTAGAAGTCCCATCAGAACCATTTACAAATGTGTTGAATAAAACAGCGGAGAAATAAACTATCTACCTGTCTTCCACTCTGTTTTCCAACAAGATGTAGGGTCCTTTTTTCCATTTTAATCTTGCTTCTGTAAAATGATTCACTAAAGAAAATATAATAGAATTAACAGCAAACTGTTGCTTCAGAGTGATGGCTTACCCTCTTGACCTGGGTACTCTCAACTTTATTCACTGAAGCCCTAGAGTAGGGGACGGTATTAGTGGTAGTGCATTTCACTGCATCAATAAGATTAACTCAGCCAGTCTAGAAGTACCAGGGTTAGCTGGATGTGTTCCAAAAAAAGTTTTCTCCTGAGCTGAAAGATTAATGAACTGGGATTATCCGTATTTATAGGAGCTTGGAATCTCTGGCTTATGGCATCTAGTCAAGTGAATCTTTGCTTGAGGTCAGGCGAGGCAGAAGTAGGAGTTAGTCAGGTGAGAAATGGTCATCTCTTGGGAAAATTCTCATGCTTCCCTCCCCCAAAAGAAAGAAACGTACTCGTCAAGAGTTGGGTAATTAAGTCACTTAACTGCAACATGACAGCGCAACCTTCAAACCCCTGTTTTGTCTCATCAGCTGCCCATATCCTGATGGCTTCTGTAACTATTGCACTATAGAGTTCATCTCGGTGAATACTTAAAACCAGATAGAACAGCTTGAACAGTAGAATGATAGAACAAAACGATAAAATGTCTTTTGAAAATAAGACCAAATACCAAAATAGCTAGTAGGTTGCTGAGTGGAGCACTTTCCTGGCACATGGAAAGTGAAATGCTCTGGTCTACATCAGGCAAAGGAGGGACTAAAATCTGTATGCCTCATGTCAAGAGAGTGTCCTAACAAGACAGCATGCTCTTCTTTGCTCTCTCTGCACTTCCATGCTTCAAACACTTTGATGCAGGTTTTCCTTCAAAACATGTTCTCACTTAAAGCTGCAGTTTAAATGAAGCTGCATGCTCCATTGCGGGGAAAAAAAGTCATTGCAAAATTCTGAAGCAACTCTAGTTAGAGGATCCTGAAAAGCAGGAACAATAAGAAAAGCACTCCTAGCCTAACTACTAGCAAAATGCCTGTTATGAATGATGGGGAGGGGAAGTGCACAGTGGGGATGAAGCCCTGCTGCTCTGGGTCCAGCCCTGTCACCACCTCCCACCATTGCTCCAACTCCTGCCCCACTTACCTCCCCCCTGCCACCTGTCACTCCGGGTCTTGCCCTGCTCCCCTCTCCCTCCTGCTGCTGTTCTGGAGTGTGTCCCACTCCCCCTGATGCTCTGGGCCCAGCTCTGCTCCACAACACTTCCTGTTGCTCTGCATGCAGTGAGGGCATGGCACATGGCTGCATTGGGGGGTGGTGCATGGCTGCAAGGCATGGCATGAGGACTGGCCATGGTAAGGGAAGCACTTGCTGACTGAGTCATATGGAGAGTGGCACCAAGGTGTGGCACGTGCTGTGGGGAGTGGCCATGGCAGGGGGAGC
This sequence comes from Crocodylus siamensis, assembly GCF_052110815.1. NCBI lineage: Eukaryota > Metazoa > Chordata > Crocodylia > Crocodylidae > Crocodylus > Crocodylus siamensis. The sequence continues at coordinate 2,748,543 of NC_143396.1, read as the reverse complement.
ACCCACCAGCTGCAGCCGCGTGGCATGGGGAGCAGTCCTGCGGTGTGGTGCAAGGGGTGTGGGGGGTGGCATGCGAACACAGGGCATGGAACAGGGAGCAGCCACGGTGTGGGGGAGCTGGGAACGCCCACCGGCTGTGACTGCGTGGTATGGCCAGCAACTCCAGGGTGTGGCATCGTGTGGGGGGAGTGTCACACAGTCATGTGGCATAGTGTGGGGAGTGGCTACCGTGTGGGGAGCGGCTGCAGGCTGTGCCCATGTGGCGGGGGGAGTGGCCCTGGGGTGTTGCATGAGATGTGTGGGGGAGGCTTGGTGCATGGCTGCATTGTGGGGTGTGGTGTACAACCACGGGGCACAGCACTGGAGTTGCCATGGTGCAGGAGTTCCCTCAGGTTGTGCCTGTGTGGTGCAGGGAGTGGCCCTAGGGTGTGGTGCAGGGCGTGTGGCATGCGGGGGGATGGTGTGGTGCTTGGGGTGGCATGCCACATGGGCATGCGGGGAGGTGGCATATAGCTACAGGGAGTGGTGTGGGGAGTGGCCCCAGGGTGTGATGTATGGTACATGGGGAGCATGGCGTGGGGGGCAAGGCATGCCCCCCCCTTGCCCTCTCCCTGTGCAGCACCCTGTGGCCGTGCACCACGCCCCCCCCCCCCGCACACCCTGTGCCACACCTCGGGGCCATGCCATGCAGCCAGTGGCTGCTCCTCATACTGTGGCTGCCCCCCATGCCACACACCTTGGTCTGTTCCAACACCCAGGGGCCACTCTCCATGCCACATGGCCACAGCTGGTAGGCACTCCCCACACCATGCCCTGCAGCCATGTACAGCAGCCCCCCCACAGCCCGTGGACATGCACTGCAGCCAGCGGGCACTGCCCATGTGCCCCCTTGCCAGATCCTGATGTGCCCGTGCACCACACCTCCCCCATCCATGTTCTGTGCACCTTGTCGCTCCAGCGAGCAGGTGCTCCCCACATGGGGGGGAGTGGCTTGCAGCTGCACATCAGGAGGCATGGCATGCAGTCGCAGGGTGCCGTGCCCCACAGCCATGTGCTGTAGCCCGCAGGCACTGCCGATGTTCACTGCACCAGCTCCCCATACCACCCTACCCATGCTCCCTCTGCCCAGCGGCTGCAGCTGGAAGGCAATCCCTGCACAGGAGGGTGCAGTGTGTGGCCACAGGGTGAGGCACAGGAAGCAGGCATGGGGGATGCACCCTGTCCCACGGCCACAAGCTGCAGCTGGCCAGTGCTGCCTGTGTGCCCCCATGCTGGCTCCACACCCCCTGCACTCTGCGCAGCCTGCAGCCACAGCCAGTGGGTTCTCCCCACGTGGAGGGGTGGGGCACGGCTTGCAGCCACACAGGGGGTGTGATGTGTGGGCACAGGATGCTGCTCGGGGGGTGGGCGTAGGGGGTGCGCCATGCCCCATGGCCATGTGCTGCAGCCAGTGGGCACAGCTCATGCACTCTGTGCCCACTCCCTGTGTGGCACCCTGCAGCCATACGCTCCTCCCCACACTACGTGCCATGCCCCCAAGCAGCCCCATGCCACACACTCACAGGACTGCAAGCCATGCCCCGCTCCTCTTGTTTCCCCTCCCTCCTGTGCAGCAGAGCACACCTTAGCCCCCACCATCTCTGCCTGTCTGTTGGTCTGTAAGGTGGCAGGCCATGCATGCGCAGTTGGCCCAGAGCATTATGGACAGACAGACACACAGCCGGAAGTGCCATGGATTTTATTATATTAGAATTCCCCAGTCATTCTCATACTCTAATTCCATCACAGTTCATACCTGGTGATGCTACAACACCGTAGAAATGAGCTACAGCACAGCAGCTCATTGTTACGACAACATAGCATCTCATGGAGATGCGCCTGTGGGTTTCTCTAGGTGCATCTGGTTCTTCTTTTCCTTTCTGTATCTCCATCTCAAATTAGTAGCCTGTAGGAAAGCAAATAGCACGACACTTCTCAGACTCTGAGACCATTATACATATTTTCTTTTTTCTTAATAGCAGACTAGAGATGTGCTAAACAAAATGAACATTGATAACAGACCTGGACTGCAGGGAAGTTTGTATTTATAATATAGTCAGCAAGTTAATCCAGATGAATTTTGATAGAAGGAGATTTTGTAAGGTACATTAAGCATTCTAAATTGTGCTTAATTTCTGTACAACAGGTGCTATCACTCTTTTTCTTCCTTTTGTGATCCCAGTTACTGCAGAAAAATAAAGCTTTTAAGATCTTCTTTCCATTTAGCTGAAAAAAGAGGAAGACTACATCTTTGGATTCGCTCATAACTTTCAGTGGAGAACTCATGGGTTCAGTGACAGTATCTGGGACACCACGATTATCTTTCTATATTGAATAGTTTTGGTATAGGTTCTCCTCTGTAATCGTTACAACAAAGACTTGTCTTTTCTCTATAATGACACCCACTATGGAAAACAGATTCTTCTGGTTTTTCTTATCCTTAAAAAGTTTTGTTTTGTAGTCAGGTGATAATCTATACCTATCTGCTGTAGGATGTTAAGTTTCCAGGGAAAGATGACTAGGTTAGAACTGGGATTTGTCACTCATTAGCTAGTTGTGCCGAGTCTTTGGAAATCAGTGTTTTTACAGCAAAGCTCTTCCACAAGCTGCTTCAAATGTCCTCTTCTTTCTTTCCTCCTGCTCTTGTCCACTCCTATACATAGATTTTATATTATATGGCTTTTCTCTCTTTTTTTCTTTCCTTCTCCCTTTCATCTACTTCTCTCTCCCTTTCTTACCTGTTAGCTGATACAGCTCATGAAGAAGTGGGTTTCTCTAATACAGAGGCAGTGATCACATTAAACACAATCCCAAAGGACAGGCAAGACCAAGGGAACTAGGATATTAAAAAGCCAGAAGATCAGAAACAGCAGAAAGAATACAAAGTTGAAAGTGTAATGCATCTCATTTGAGAGTCCACTTTATGAAATTCCCTTTCCCAGCAATCTGCTCAAGGGGATGATGAAGCCGTTCATCTTATCTCTGCTTCAACCCAGAAGTAAGATCCTTTTGTCCACATTCCTCTAGAACAGGGGTGCTCAGTCTCTGGCCCACAGCCCAAATGCAGCTTGTGGAGCCATTGTGTCTGGCCCATGGGGCTCTCCATGGGTTGGGGAATTTGGTGGCAGGGGAATGGTGGCCATTAACATGGCCACCCTCCCCTCTGCCAAATTCCCAACCCCCAAGACCTAAGTACCTGGTTGAGGCCAAACCATATCCCTTCCCCCACAGTGAGTCCAGGCCACCCCCCCTTTCCTCCCACAGGGCCAGGCCATGTCCCCTTTTCCCATAGGGACAGGTTGGGGACAGGTCATAGCCCCTTCCCCCACATGGCCAAGATATGCCCCTTTCCCCTCTGGCTGGGTTACATCCCTCCTCCCCCCAGCCATGGGGTCAAGTGAAATTCCCTCCCCGCACTGCAGGGCTGGTCTCAGGCCACACTCCCTCCCCCCCTGCCACCGCCACATAGTGGGATGGTGCCTGCTCTGCTGGCCCTGGGCACTGAATCAGAACCACCACCCAGCCCATGGTGAGAGCACGCACTGCCCATCAGTCCTCCTGGAGAAAACATTGAGCATCGGTGCTCTAGGACACAAATTAGCTTCCCTTTAAATGCTTGTTTACATATTGATTTCTTGGTTGCTTTTGGCTTAGCTGTCTGCACGACACTTCAAAAGCAAAAAAATAAATAAAAAGACAATCCTTTAGATTTGGGTGATATATGCCTCAACAAACAGAAGATTCCTAAAACCTGCTGCTTATAGACCACAGACCTCATCAAATGAGGTAAAACTGGGCAAATCACTTTGGATCAAAAATAGGTCTTCATGTTTCACAGACATTTTGAGACAAAAAGATCTTGAAAAAGGCAGGGGGTGGAAGCAGAAGAGTGCTGAGAGATATGGAGATGGAGAGCAAAGAGCTCACTGTATAAACACTGGGCACATCTACATGTGTCACTATGGTGTCATTACTACTCCATCATTAAGTTCGAAGCGCTATAATACCCATGGCTACAGCGACATTGGTGGTCACAAACCGTGATGCTGCACCTAAGTTAGGATGCCATAGTGCATTGCTCTGGTAACATAGTATTGTACTGTGTAGACGCACCCACTGTGTTCACTACACAGCCATGCACAGTCTTGCATCTCCAGTCTCCCTTCCCGAAGAATGAAATATCCTTTTTTTCCCCTATTATTTTTCATTTCAGCACTAAACCCAAAATCCAAGGTTTTACACAAGTTTACAGTCATTGGATTAAGGAAATTAACACATAGCCAATGAAAATAAATGAAGCATGTCCTTGTTATGGCATTTCAGTAAAGCTAGAAAAAATCTGGGATCCATTCCTGGCTCTGCCAGAGACTTCTTGTACACCCTTAGCCAAGGTCCTTATTCTTTCATTTATTTCTTTATTTTTGTGCCTTAGTTCTCCATTTGTCAAGCACATGGGTAACATTCCCATCCCTTCATCCATGTATTTTGCTAGATCTTTTGAGACAGAGTCTGTGCCACCTTATGTGTTTGTAAAAACATATATATATATATAATATATATATATATATATATATATAAACATATATTAAGAAAAAAAAATGAAACAAAATCACTGCATGTTTGAATTCCACCACGGAGGGAGTATCTTTATGAAATGCTACATCACTGTAGTGATGAGCTATGGCAACATAGGTTATCGCTACAGTGGCATAGTGTCAGCAGGCACTAACTGTGACAGTGCCGCTATTGCACAGTAGCTCATTGCTACTGTACAGTAGGGTAAAAAATGACCCATGTGCCTCTGGGACTACACAGTCAGGGGCATGTATAGATGCACCCTGAGCATAGGAAAAATGCTTATGAGAAAAACTTTTAGTTTTACTGCATATTCTCTAGTGTTTCATCCAACTCTTAAATGCCAAATTGACTACATTAGGTTCTACAGCTGCATCAAGGGACCAAGAATTAGATCATCCTTATCACAAAGGATTTGGGACCTGGCCCCCAGAGAATAGCAGTATAAGTTAGAAACCTCCCTTCATAGCACAACAGTGGAGGCAAAGGTTCTGCCTCCAAATGTTCACATACCGTAGATACTCACAGACCACACGTACCTTTCCCACCAAAATTAGGCCTCCAAAATTGGGATGCATGTCTTAACTGGGGAAGCTGATTTCTTTTTTTTGGAATAGGAGAGAAAAGAAGCAGGCTAAGATGTCTAAAGTGGCTGTGGCTTCTCTGTGGTCCATAGATCAGCTTTAACTCTCTCTCAGCTGCTGGTGAGGCAATGGTTTTTGGCTGATGAGCCACTGAGCTGGCTGAGCATGACGGAGCTGCTGCATGCAGTCTGTAATATCTTGATGAGGCCTTTATTATTTACAGGACTTTATTATGAAGAAATATTTACAGTGAATAAGTAATAGTCTTACATGCCCTTGCAAGGCTCTGGGCCTAACCTTGTAGCTGTCCAGGAAGTTCCTGCTGTTTCACCTAGACTGTCTTCCGGGATGCCACACCTCCTGGACACTCTTTTTTCCAGAGTCATGACACATAACGTGCCACAAAGTTCTTCTAGAAATACACTAATCTTTCTTTTCCCCGCTATGTTATCCCTTCCAAAAACAAGTAACATATTTATTTTTGAGCTGTGTGGTATGCAAAAAGATGTTGCATTTTGGAAGATTCCCATCTACCTGCCGCTCTTCTACCTTGCAAACTGCGGCAGAGAGACTTCTTCTTGGGATCAGGGCTTGGTGTTTTTGGAAGGAAGAAGAAACTGTACAGGATAATGGTTGTCCCAGCCTGATTGTGAAGAGCCTGGCCAAAGTCATTCTGGAAACAAGGCAAAATGCTTAGGGCTTAGACTCTATTTCCCCTATTAGGTTCATTAGGTGGATTTACGGGCTTAAATGTGACCCTACTCCACCATGCCTGAATCCAAAAATTAGTGGTCCATCTATTCCTCACAGCTTTTTTGTGACTTAACGTAAAGGATAAGATGACAATAGATGCATTAAGGTGTTTTCAGAGTGGAACAGAATCATATTTAGGTGCCTACATCAAATAAAAGCCTAATAGTTGGAAAAGAGTCTGGCTCAATGTTGGTAAGTCATCTATTAGTTGTGCACCCTTGTATTAGCTTGCTTGGTCTGTTTAGTAACATCCCTGGCACAAATTCCATTCTAACTACACAGCAACCAGCATAAAGATGTCTGAAGACCTGACTGAGAACCAGAAATGCATTGAGAATGCAAAAATAGATACCTCAAACATTACCAAAAAGACTTTTAAGAAGTTCTCTAAAACTTAAACAAAATGAACTTCCTTTCTTTTCCACTGGCCACCTCATATAGCACAAAGTTCTCTTTTCTTCTAAAAAGTGAATATATGAATTTTTTCTTTGAGAAGCCACTGCAGTCATATAAAATTACCTCCTTTGTAACCTAGGCATAGTGCAAAATACTATTCTAGATCTTATACTTCTGTCATGGAAGGAGCACTGACTGAAGTCTGTGGGACCCTGCATTTTCAACAGTCACCAATTACTCATGCTTCATTGGTATGGCATTTTTCAACTTGAACCAGCTGTCAAAATATGATTAAACTACAATAATAAAATTCAGCTGTGCCTCAGCTGGACTACTACAACCAGGGAGTGCAGAGCAGGACACTATGAAGGAAAACTTATAAAGTACTCTGAAAAGAAAGAAATCTTTTTCAATCCCCAGCCCTGCCTTACTACCCCCCAGTCCCCACCCCCGGCTCCACAGAAGACACTTCAATTGTGTCATTGCACACAACTTCTCTTTCTTAGGATGGCAGAATTTGCTGCTTAATTATTTTTCAAGCTTCATTCTGAGACCACTAAAATGTGCCTTTCCACAGTCCATAATGCAGCTTGGAGATGAGTTTTCCTTAAATATTTACTCTAGGGCTATCAGTAGGGAGAGAGTAGGGGCAGATCTTACTTTATTAGATGCAGAAGTAGATGTAGGTGCTTAAGGGTAATTATATTCCACCTTGCTCAAGTCCCTGAAAAACTGTTAATGCAAAAGGTGGGTGGGTCCTCTTCTTCCTCGCCAACTTAGGTTCTTGTCAACTACTTACTTTCAGCTATTACCTATCATTCGAGTGTACATGTTAGGAAATAACTCTTGCTCCAAGGGGAACATGGAGGAGCTGACAAAACGGTTCCTAGGTTCTTATAATGCTCGGCCCAGGAGAAAGAACCAGTCATGGTTTCTGAGGGTTTTTTCCTTATTTTCTTCTTCTTCTTCTTCTTTTTTAACAATAACTAGGTGTCTAAACTTGCTCATACAATAACAGTTTGCAAAGGGGAAAAGAGAGAGAGGGACAGAGAGGGACAGAGAGATAGCGAGAGAGAGAGAGTATTGCAATTGGTTTAACACACAGGGTGTCCACTGGGTCACGAGGTTCAGGTTAACTCCCTTGCTTTCTACAAGACTACTTGGTAGTAGTCTTGGGGCGGCTCAGTTAAACCCTAGTCCCAGACGTGGTCAGGGGCTCATTTTTGGGATTGGAACATACAACAGATATATAACAAATATAACGCTCTCAACGATAATGAATACAAAAATTACAAAGCGCAAACCAATTACAAACTTAATACATTACCAGACAAAACCACACAGTCGATTTCTTCCGACGGATTTTACGCGAAGGCCTTAAAGACGTCTTCTGCAGGAGAAGGGGAGAGCGGCTGCTCGGGGGATCAGGCTGGCTGCCGTTGCTGCGCTTTGTTGCTTGGTTCCGTGTTTTTCTCTCTCTCCAACGCAGCTTTTCCCGCGTTGGTGTTATATACTATGCTCTGGCCAATCACATCTCGACACTGCGTTCGCCCTTTATATGGTTGTGTGTGCTTCTCTTTGTTTCCACGCATGCCTGTAAATGGATGCTTTTCACTCCTGGCTCCCCAGGGGCATTAGCCGGCTCGGGAGCTGCCATGTGCTCTGCATGTGGTGCACGATCGGCCAGCTCTGCATAGGCATGCCAGAGCAGCCTGGCCATTCATCCGGGTTCTCGGATGTGACAGGGAACAACTTTGTAATGCCAAGAGAACACTTAACATGTGCTAAACTGAATGTATGTCTGCTTTAACATAGGAAGCACGATGTCTTGGATGGAGGGTTGTTGGTTGTTAAACAATTGCAACCCATACTAGAAGAATACCTAATTCTTAAAGAGACCTTTCCAGAAACACCCAACAGTTGATGAATAGCAAGCTGTACAACCCATCCTACCCTTTAAACAAGCACTGAACCTTGCTAATCCCCTCACCAGAAGCAAATTTCCTATATACCAAACCACACCAAATTTAAACTTCCTATAACCCAAACCACAATGAATGGATCCAGACCACACCAGGATGAGAAATGTAAAACCTACCAACACATCTCCACCACCCCCACAATAAGTACACCTGACAACAGAACTATCACTACTCCTGGATCTGACACCTGCACCTCTAGTCTCATCCAGTGCACCAAATGCCCTGATGGAAAATATGTAAGAGAAACCAAACAACAACTGTGTACCAGAATGAACACACACTGAAAATCCGTCAAAGACAAAAATATCCAATTACCTGTAAGTGCCCACTTCTCACAAAACAATCACTCCTTTTCCAGTCTCTCAGTTCTAATCCTCAAAGGGAACTTACAAAATACCTTTAATAGATGAGCCTATGAACTTCACTTCATATATCTACTGGATACAAAAAATCATGGACTTACAGACATTCAATTTATGATGCATTACAACCTGCCTGACATCTGATTCAGGTAATCTGCCTCCAGCTAACCACTTGCATTCCTTCACACATCTCCCTCTCTTTGCTCCCTCCCCTCCCATCTCTATCCTTTGGCATCCATGCCAGAAGACAGGCGGGTGATCCAGGCTCACTTGGACAGGTTCAGCAAATGGGCGGCTGAGAACCTGATGGTGTTTAACACTGAAAAATGCGAGGTTCTCCACCTTGGGAACAAAAACCTGCAGCAACCTTATAGGCTCGGCAGCACTACGCTGGCTAGCACTATGGAAGAAAGAGACTTGGGGTTCATCATTGACCACAAGATGAACACGAGCCTGCAATGTGATGCTGCGGCTACTAAAGTGACCAAAATGCTGGCTTGCATCCATAGATGCTTCTCAAGTAAATCCCGGGACGTCATTCTCCCTTTGTATTCGGCCTTGGTGAGGCCACAGCTGGAGTACTGCTTCCAGTTTTGGGCTCCACAATTCAAAAAGGATGTGGAGAAGCTTGAGAGAGTCAAGAGAAGAGCCACACGCATGATTAGAGGTTAGAAAAACAGACCTTACGACAACAGGCTGAGAGCCATGGGACTCTTTAGCCTGGAAAAGCGCAGGCTCAGGGGTGATCTGATGGCCACCTATAAGTTTATCAGGGGTGACCACCAGGATCTGGGGGAATGTTTGTTCACCAGAGCGCCCCAAGGAATGATGAGGTCGAACGGTCACAAACTCCTGCAAGACCGTTTCAGGCTGGACATAAGGAAGAATGTGTTTACTGTCTGAGCCCCCAAGGTCTGGAACAGCCTGCCATCAGAAGTGGTTCAAGCACCTACTCTGAACACCTTCAAGAGCAAATTGGATGCTTATCTTGCTGGGATCCTATAACCCCAGCTGACTTCCTGCCCTTTGTGCGGGGGGCTGGACTCAATGGTCTTCCAAGGTCTCTTCCAGCCCTAATGTCTATGAAATCTATGAAATCTACCATGGATGGGATTCTATATTATTTTACAACTCTATAAAGCCATGTAAATAACCATGATTTTAAATATTTCCTTGTAGTCTTAATTGAACTTGTAACACTACTCTTACATTACACAAGGGATGTTATGACAAATATCACAAGAAACTAACTTACATTACAAAAATGTTATTTTTCTGATTTGTCTTTGCACTAAATGTTTTGGACAGGAAGCAGGAGGAATGAGTAGAAAGCTCAGGACAGGTGTCAGAGGCTTTTCATATCCACATAAACTATCAAGAAAACCTACTCCATTTATCGTTAGCCAGTACTTTCCATAACCTGTCAGTATACGTGGATTGTGAACAGTTTAACTAATGTATAACAAGCTGTACAATAGTAGGTATCTTAATTTTGTATCCAGAATCCATCATTGGTCATATTTCATGCAGAAATGGAAAGCTAGATTTAAAGAAGACATACTAAAGCAAACATGGCATTTCTAAACCAAGTCAGGGATTAATAATTACTTTATTTCCATATCAGAAGCAGCAGATGAGGGAAAGGAGATTGCAAAGAAACCACACAGCAGAAGCCAGAAAGCATGGTTGATAAAAAATAAATGAAAATGAAGACAGTACGTAAATGTGGGGAATAGAAGACAGCAATTGTAAGTGGACATAACTTCGAGTTTAAAGCCAAATACATTTCCTCCATCCAGCTGGTGATGACAAAGTGAACATATGGAGCAAGTGAGGAGAAAAGGCTGGTGGGATGAAGAACATTTGGGAAGCTAAATCATATCATAAGAAGTAATTTATCAAATTTTCAATCAGCATGTCCTTTCTGCAATGACTTATGGATGGGAATCTTGAACTTATTAGAATGAGGGGGACAGGGAGGATAAAAGCTGCAAGGAACTTGAAGGAGCACAGTATTTACCAAGGCCTCCTAGGCTTTCTCACTCTGTTGCACTTCATGGATATTCAAAATAATGTTGACAGTCCAGAATTTACTGTCTCAATCCAAGTGCTACCACTTTAGGTAAAGAAGGATATGTGTTAATGGGACCCATGGTACACAGCTGAGCAGTCTGGGCTGCCAAAAGAGGGTAGTCTTGTGCACAAACACATCCACGTGCAACAATAAAAATGAAATAACAAAACTGTAAATCAATTGCAATAGCCTCAGCAGTTAAGACAACATATAGGAACAAAATGTGGGACTAAGAAATGTAATGAATAGGTGGGCTGACCAAAGCAGGAAAAAAAAAAAAGTCTGATGCGAGATGTATGGAGTTGCAATGCAGTTTGGACTTGTTATAGTTGAAAGCTCGATCGCTCTAGCTGCACCTCTGGAAAGGTTTTGTCCCAACAGGACAGCATTGCTCTCTGAGCTTTAAGTTCATAGAAGATGCAAAGTTTGCGTGATGCTTTAGGACAGGGGTCAGCAGCATACAGCCCATGGAGCCCCGGTCTGTCCACAGAGTCAGAAGGCTTTGCTTCTGCCAACGCCCATACTAGGGCTGACCACCTAGGAGTTGTGCTGGAGCTTGAAAGCTGGAACATGCCCACGCTGCCCAGCTTCTGTCTGCTCCCTGGCTGCAGTGCAGGTGCAGCTTCCAGCTGATGGAAAACCGAGCTGAATCTAGGTAGCATCCAGCTGCGCCTGTGCTGTAGCACAGGCACACCACAGACTTCTTGAGAGCCATGAGCTTTTGTGGGCTACCAACTGCCTTCTGAGGTTGCATCTGACAAAGCAGACCATAGCTAACCATGGATCATGCCTCTTTCAATGGCTTTAAAATACAGGGCAGCAAGAAATGCATAATCTTAAAATCTCATTGAGAATTGTCATATTTCGATGGAAGATGGTATGATTTGAAGCAAAGCAACAATTAAAAAGCCTCAGGATCCTAATGAGATCTTACAAGTTTATAGATATTTAAGTGTGAGTGCATGTGTGTGTGTGTATTTTTCTGGGATTGTAAAATCATCGTTTTAGTACGTGATATATTCTATCGTTAGCCTGAGAGGAAAAACAAATGAAGAATGAAAAATTAAACAAAGTCTTCTCCGCCTTAACCAAAAGCAGACTTAAATGTAGCCTTAACCCATTCAAAGTCAAGTGATTGTATATATCCCATTTTACTTTCATGCAAGTTACAATTATAGACATTAAAATTCCTAAACCAACAGGTAGAAAGAAAAGGAGGAGATGATGTTCATATAGGAATTTTCATAATGAAGAGAAAATATATATCCATATGGTACAGGAATGCCCAGAGTCCAATAATTTTTGGAAGAAAATGATAATTGCACTAAAGGGCATCATTAACAATGAGATTCCCTTAACCTTAGAGCTATGTATTTTAGTTTGCGGAACGTATAGAGACATTTACAGATCTATTGGGAAACTCCTGGATCCAGGTTTAATGGCAGTCACTAGATATATGGTAGCTGGATGAAAAAAAGCTAATGATTTTCTCTTTATAGCTTACTCATTCCCCTTAGTTCTGCAGATGTTGAATATGTAAAAAAAATTAGCATTTCACAGTCATGCTTTGATATTTAAAAAATTGATCACTAAATATTATCTCCCTCCTCTGCCAAAAAAGGCATATTTAGAAGCCAATAAAAGGAAAAACACAAGACTCAAGGTATTCATTACAAATACAAATATATTAAGCACAGCAAATTGTTAGCTGATAGCATAAAATCAATTTCTGCTTGTTAAGAAAGATAAATCTATAACATGATGATGAAAGACTTTCATGGAACTTTACATTTTTATTGGGTAGGATAAGTTAAAACAGATCTTTATTGGGGAAGGGGTTGACTATCTTTTTGATATCATTATTATACAACAGCCTAATTTGCTTGTTTATCACAGAAAGACCTGTACCATGCAGAGTAGTTACAACCATTGCCATAGTAACGCAGGTGCTGTATCTTGAACTTGCATAATTTTGACCTCCCTTCATCAAGTAAAGTTTAATAAATCTCAAATTATAAAGGAAACATGCAAACAAGGGCCTGACCTGGGAACACGGGTAGAGCAATGGCAGAGGAAATAATTTGAGATTGAATGGCCAAGAGATGAGAAGCAGCTCTCAAAATATTAGATTACTAACTGCTAAGTTTAATTCCAGTAGCTGTTTGCTTAATGGCCGGGCAACACGTCACCTGTCATTGAAGCATTATGATGTATTTGGAGATATACATAGAAGACAGTCATTTCTATAGCATGGCATTCAGGCAGTATTGTGAAGAATATAATATAAAAACCTATATAAACAGAGACTACCAGCTAAATCCAGTTGTTTCACTCATGTGAGCAGTCCCAGAGCACCTAGATCTGTTTGCATGTGTAAGGTAAAAAGGAAGTGGCTCTTAATCAGTACAGTGCACTGAACATTATTTTATCCTTTCCCAAGGGAAATGTGTACCGTGTTTTGTTTCAGCCAAGGATGTGTAAGTCTGGTGAAGTAAAGGAAATTCTCACCCCGCACTTAGACCTGCACAGTTCTGGGTACATTATGAGGCAGCAATATTGCAGAAGATTTATTAGAAAGTCCAACTAAAGCCAAGACTCTTAGTGGTCCCCATTTTCTCGGCAGTAAATCTAATGGTAAGGTGTCTTTCCGAATGCAATACTATTGATCTTGGTAATGCAGCATTGCTAAATTAATACTAGCTTTTTAATTATTTACATAGCAGGCATATGTGACGTGTAACTCTCAAAAAAGCCCACAACAGACCAGGCATTCAAATCCATGCTGTGAGTCAGCACGGCAGGGAAAGAGGCGCTGGAGGACTGCTGTGTTTGTCTGGAAAAAATTCAAGCCCTCAGACACACCACTTATTTCTGAGAGAAGAAACCATCCCTCAAAGCTTAAGACTGAACATTACAATCTTACATTTTCCACTAGTCACCTGAAAATTATGAGGGCTGTTGAAGGCCCAAGGTCAATTCTACCAAACAGACATAGGTCATAAGGTTTTATAGTGAAAGATGCTAGTAGCTTCATGGGGTTTTTATTTATTTGGCTTCAAGTATCTCATAATAAAAACCTTCTGTCCTGAATCTCATGTGGCATTCACCCTCCCAGGGCATGAAAGGGCAACAAATCACCAGTTTAAAGGGGGAAAAAAAAAATCTCATAAAACAGTAACACTCCCTTTTTGAAGGCATGCATGCAATAGAGGCTTGTCTTGAGAAGTCCTTCCATCCCCATCTTGAAGAAGGAATCTCTTCTTAGAGGGGATCACTAGAGCTTGACTACCGGACTCATTAGCCCACCAAAAATATCATTTCCTAACTCCATACTAAGTGAAACTCTCACTGACCTACTCTTCAGCATGATACATTCAGAGTCAGTAGTGAATACTAAATCCATTAGGAAACTTCCCACTGTTTTGATAGGACACATGCATATGTAGATCAGAAGATATGGCTCTAAGAACACATTTGAGGACTTGGAGTGCTTGGAGGAGCACTTGGACTTTCTAAACACTAGGAGGAGAAGAAAGCGATTAGGGACATTCAGCATGGATTCAACAAGAGCAAGTCGTGCCTGACCAACTCAGTTGCCTTCCATGACGAGATGACTGGCTCCGTGGATGTGCAGTAAGAAGCAGTGGTTATGGTATATCTTGACTTTACCAAGGCTTTTGAAATGGCCCCCCACAACATTCTTGCAAGCAAGCTAAAGAAGTACAGGTTGAATAAATGGTCTGTAAGATGGATAGAAAACTAGCTGGATCATTGGGCTCAGAGGGTAGCGGTCAGTGACTTGATATCTAGTTGGCAATTAGTATCAAGTAAAGCACCCCAGGGGCTGGTCCTGGGCTGGTTTTATTCAATATTCTCATCAATGACTTGGAAGATAAGGTGGGGTGCACCCTTAGCAAGTTTGCAGATGACACTAAGCTGTGGGGAGTAGTAGATACACTGGAGGGTAGGGCTAGGAGACAGACAGAGTGTCCTCCAGCCTCAACAAGTTGAAGGATTAGACCTTAAGAAATCTCATGAGATCCAATAAGGATAAATGCAAAGTCCTGCACTTTGGGTGGAAAAATCTTATGTACTGGTAGAGGCTGGGGACCAACTGGCTAAGCAGAAGCTCTGCAGAAAAGGACCTAATGGTTACAATGGACAATAATCTGAATAGGACCCAACAGTGTATCCTTGTTGCCAAGAAGGCTTAATGGCATCCTGAACTGCAGTACTAGGAGTACTGCCAACAGATCAAGGGAAGTGATTATTCCCTTCTATCTGGCACTGGTGAAGCCACATCTGGAGTACTGTGTCCAGTTTTGGGTCCCCCAGCACAGAAAGGATGTGGACAAATTGGAGAGAGTCCAGCAGAGGGCAACACAAATGGTTAGGTTGCTGTGGCATACGACTGATAAGAAGAGGCTGAGGGAACTGGGCTTATTTAGTCTGGAGAAGAGAAGACTGAGGGGAGATTTAATATCAGCCTTCAGCTACCTGAAGGGGTGTTCCAAAGAGGATGGAGCTGGACTGTTCTCAGTGGTGATGGATGACAGAACAAGGAGAAATGGTCTCAAGTTGCAGCAAGGGAAGTTTAGGTTAGATATTAGGAAGAATTTTCTCACTAGGAGGGTAGTAAAATACTGGAACAGGTTACCCAGAGGTGGTAAAATCTCCAGCCTTGGAAGTTTTCGAGACCTGGCTAGACAAAGCTTTTGCTGGGATGATCTAGTTGGGGATGGTCCTGTTTTGAGCAGGGTGTTTAACTAAATGACCTTCTGAGGGGTCCCTTCCAACCTAAATTTTCTATGACTCCATAAATAAAGAACAATGGACACCAGGAGCAAAGTCCAAGCTTTATAACTTCTTTGTGGCCTCAGCAAAAACTATGGACTGAATTTGGCCAAAGTATCATATTCTGTAGGGGCTGCACAAATTCTGAGAAGCATTAAGGAAAAAAAATAAAACTTTTTTCCCTGTGAAGACATGGAAAATCAATAGAGATTAAGTTCTGACTACCTTAAGAAGAGACTTTTGCAATGGAGGCCATTTAGAGAAAAAGAATATTCAGCTGCAAAGCAATTTAATTTTATAAAACAAACAAAAAAGGAAAAGAAACCTTGTTATCTTGGTCCACCCCCTCCTCTCCACTCAGTTATGCTACTGTTAACAAGCAGAATCAATAGAAAACTGTGAAATAAATATAAGTTTTACCACCACTGCACCATTCAATTTGCACTCTCTTTCCATAACCATTTGTCTTGTCTATTTCGGCTTTAAGCTTTCTGGAGGAGGAAATGCCTCTTATTCTGTGTTACTATATTAGGTTGCACAGGGGTATCAAGTCATGTGGTCTCATAGACTGGATGAGTGTCATAGGGTTGGTCCACAGGTTGGACTAGGTTCATGGACCCCATCCCAAATCCTGGATCCAGCACAATCATACCAACCCCAGACCGTATGGGCTGGGCATTGTATGCAGCCTCAGCCCCAGACCACCCAAAGCAGGTGCTATGTGCAGCACAGTTCTGGATTGGTTGGGGCAAACTGCACATTCATCTGGGCTGGGACCCTCCACGTATGGCATGTAGGTCAACTCTGAAGCAGCACTGGGGGCCAGATGATGGGACTCCATGGCCTGTATCTATTCTGTATGCCATATTTCTTACACCTCTGGCCTAGCATAATAGAATGGTATTTGCTTTCTCACCCGTAGGCACCACAATAATCATAATAAAAACAAAAATTGGAGCGATAGGAGAGAATGCCTTGCATCTCACTACATTTACTTTATGGGATTCCAAGAACAACGCGAAGACTGAAGTAAAGTTATTCGGTTACCTAAGGCAACTGGCATAATTTTAAAAGTGATTGCTGTCTGTATAAACATCCCTTTCCAAGTCTTCTTGACCAGACCTCTCTGGAGAAGGCAGAGGAAGAGTTATCACTTTGTTTCTCAAGATTCTCTTCCTAGTGATCGATAGCTGAAGCAAGTAGAAATATAATTCATTTCTCCCTCTGCATTCTGGATCGTATATTATGTTCACCTCACTTGGCAGTGCCTAGAGAGTGTGAAAAATCAGCGCTTACATTTAGCCTTTATGCTACTTGAGCAGCAACCACAACAAGACAAACTGCGATCCACAGAACCAAATCACACCTCTCCCACGAAGGAACACAACATTTCTTTCATGAAATTTCTTGCCAAGCATCCCCTGAACAGAAAGTCCCATAGGCTTAGGGACTCGGAGGGGGGAGACATAATTCAGTGGGATAAACCCTTCACACTATATGGAACTTAGTGATTTTTGAGGCAAAGGTCAGCTACAGATGCACAGAGATGAGCAGCCAATATTCATTATTTTCATGTTGCACCTAAGACTGGGGTGGCACCCATTGTGTCTGGCATTGTACGGACAAAATAAATAGCTTGTGCCACAGGAGCAATAAACAAGAATAGCAAAGAACAAATTCAAAAGAAGTCAAGAACTACTAATTTGCAGTTCTCCCTATCCTGCTCCTCATTAACAATGTTCCCGCTGATACTTGAGTCTAACTGCCAGACCTTTTCTTTCTTATTATGTTTAGCAATCCCCCCTTCCTATTTTCTCTGCAATAGAACGGTAAACTTGAGCACGCATTTAGCAAATATGCAGATGACACCAAGTTGGATGGAATAGCAGACATTCTGGAGGGCATGGCTGGGATCCAGGATGACCCGAATAGACTGGGAAAATGGTCCACAATCAATCAGATGAGATTCAGCAAAAATTAGTGCAAGGTCCTGCACTTGGGACAGAATAACTCCATGCACAAATACAGACTGGAGAATGACTGGCTAACTGCAGTACTGCAGAGAAGGACCTGAGGATTACAGTGCACCGCAGGCTGCATATGAGTCAATAGTGTGCTCTTGATGGGGAAAAAAAAAAAGAAAGAAAAGAAAGCCAATAGCATCCTGGGTTGTATTAATGGAAGCGTCACTTGCAAATCAAGGAAAGTGATTCTTTCACCCTACGCAGCACTGCTGAGGCCTCGAATGGAGTATTAGATCTCATTATATCCTCCATGCTTCTACAAGGATGTGGACAGATTGGAGAGTCTAGGGGACAGAAACAAAAATTATTAGAGGCCTGGGAACCACGACTTATGAGGAAAGGCTGAAAGAACTAGGGTATGGAGTGGGAGAAGTCTTTCTCAGTTTGTAGAGTGGGAGAGGAGAAGACTAAGGTGGGATTTAATAATAGTCTTCAAATATCTGAAGGGCATTTACAGAGAAGATGAAGATGAGTGATTCTCTGTAGTCACAGGGGACAGGACTAGGAATAAGGAGCTCGAGCTTTAGCTGGGGAAATTTAAGCTGGAGATTAGGAGGAACTTTCTGGCTATGATGGTCTTCAAACTTTGGAACAGGCTACCTAGAGAGATTGTGGCACCTCTGTTTTTGGAAGTTTTCAGGAACCAGCTGGACAGACACTTGGCTGGAATGGTTTAGGCAAGGATGAGTCTTCCTTGAGCAGGGGGCTTCCAGCCCTTCTTCCCTAAACCTAATCTTGAGAGGACATATGGACAATTCCTTCTTCCATGTTGGTTTGCTGCTCTCAGACTCACCACCTTAGCAAGGCTGCCAGTATCTGAGCATGTAACAGAGCTGCCCTGTTGTTACAAATTCAAAAAATTGGGAGGAAACTGGATCAGTTAGGGCAGGGGTTGTCAATCAGGCGTACGTGTACCCTCGGATGTGCTTGAAATGGTCCTAGGGCAGGGGTGGGCAAAATGTGGCCCGGGGGCCAAATGCAGCTCACCAAGCCATTCTATCCAGCCTGTGGGGCCCCTAAAAAATTTAGAAAATTAATATTTCTATGCCCCTGGCTGCCTATCATGCAGCCCTCGATGGCTTGCCAAAACTCAGTAAGCGGCCCTCCACCCAAAATAATTGCCTGCCCCTGCCCTAGGGGATACGTGTGGGCAGGCAGGGAGGAAGCACCCCTGCCTCCTAGGACCAGGGCTGGGGCGGGGCAAGGACAGCAGCACTTTTCTGCAGGGTAGAGAAGCTCATGCATGGCCACCACCACTGCCACCCACCAGCCCGGTGAGCTTCCCCACCTCGCAGAGGGGCACCATTGCCCTCACCCCAGTGAGCTTCCCCGCCCCACCCTGCCCCTGCTCCTGGAAGGCAGCAGCTCACCATCCCCACCCACCAGTGTGCCATCCCCACCTCGTGTCCGGCTACACGCCATCCCCTGCACCTACTCTGCATTCGGCCACCGGCGGTACTTTGATTAAAAAAGGTTGAAAACCCCTAAGTTAGGGTATATCGTTGGCCTATTGATTTCAAGAACTCTATATATACTGAATAGCCCATACTAATGAGAGACAATGCAGAACTGATCTATAAATGGACCAGAAAAGATGCCCAAAGTATTCAGGTGATTTAACTGCAGCACATAGGCCATATTGATGTGGAATAACTTGCATAACATCACTATAAGAGTCTGAAAGTTAGTATTTGGAGGAAAAAGAGTTAATCATTACACTTTATTAAATAAGAAGAAATGAATAAGAATTAATATCATCTATAGAGCCATGACTGTAGAAGAAAGGAACAAAATAATGAGGGTGGCATTGGCAAGGATGAAACTAATCACATTAATAAGGAGACATCAATGAATGAACTGTAAATAAAAGGCACAGATAAAAACACTAAAGAGATGAAAGTTTGGAGAAGGAATTCAAAATATGAGAAACCCTTTACTTCAATAGCCTGTTCGATAAAAGAGGTCTAATTCATTAATGTTATGGAACTTGTGGTGCTTTTTCTCTAAGTCACAGTTCAATATGCACAAATGAAAATTCTGAGAATTCAGAATTTATGTATAAACAAAATTAGTCCATGTATTTCTTCATTTACTCATTTATTCTGCTTAGTTAATAGCAAGTCATTTCACTTGAATTACTTACGTAATCAGTGGATTTGTGTTTGTCATCCATAGTAATAATACTTGCCACTGTGGCTGGCCAAAACATTTTACCAATGGCAGGAAATTATTTTTTAATCATAATTTATCCAAATTCTCAGTCTTTACCATCTAGGCCAGGAGTGGAAAAAATAAGGCTCACGGATTGCATCCAGCCACCAGGTGACTGGATCTAGCCTGTGGCTGCCCCTGCAGTGCTCCGCAGACAGCCATGCCCCACCTACTCATGCAAGGGGAGCCTGTGTCCAGCTTCTGCCGGTGCCCACAGCAAAGACTTGGCCAGGGCACACAGAGTCTGGTGGTCTGTTCCCCAGGCAGCTGCAGCTGGGTGCTGGTCTGCACCCCTCACCTCCAGCAGTGGCGCCTGCTCCTGATCTTGCCCCTGCTGCACTGTGCCATGCCATTTCATTCGGGGCAAGTAGCTTCAGCCAGGAGGTTCCTGCCCCAGCATGCAGGGCTCTGGCTCCAGATCCTGGCTGCCTTCCATTGGAAAGTGGCTGGGAGCTAAAGCTGGAGCCCCATACATTCATGTTGAACAGCATTGTGTAGTGCGGTACAGCGTGCAGGAACAGGAGGAGGAGTTGCTGCTGGAGGCAGAGATATACAGAGCAGCACCTGGCTGAAGACACACCAGGAACAGCCCATCAGAAGTTGCTCCTGCTTCTGACCCTGCCAAGCCATTTCGGGTGAGCAGTCTCATCTGGGTGACTCCTGCCATCGTGCATGAGGTTCCAGCTTTAGCTCCCACCTGCCACAGACCCATGTGCTGGGGCTGGAGCTGCCTGGCTGAAACTGCTCACCCAGCATAGCATGCAGGAGCCAGATCAGGAGTAGGAACACCACTGGACTTGGGGGAGCTCAGCATCACCCAACTGGGCCTTGGACACCAGTGGGAGCACAGCGCAAGCTGTCCTGGTGCAAGCGGACAGGGCTTGGCCCTGCGCTGCAGGGACAGTGCAAACTGCATTGCTTAGGCAAGCTCTGCTGCATGCACCCCCTGCTCCCTCTCTCTTCCCTTACACATGTCTGGCTTCCAGGATCTAGCACCCAGGCAGCTCTCGCTGCATGCGCGCGCACACACACACATACACACAAATCCCCCTACACTGCAGAGAGCAGAGCCATGTGATCCCAGCCGCACCCACCCCTCCCACTCCTGAACTTTGCTCCCCATACAGCCACAGCCCTATAGGGCATTTTGATAAGTTGTTGCAGTGGCATGAGGGGGGTGCTGACCCGGTCTGCAACAGATCACCAAAACTCCCAATGTGGCCCCTGATCTAGGCACTCATTAAGAAACATTGTCTTAAGAACTGGGTTGATGACCCTGATGAATTGCATTGTTCCTCTGACACAATGCAACTTTCCATAAGAACAGAACTCTCTTGTTCAGGAGAGAGTAGTTTCTCATGGGCTGTCCTGAGATTGTGAAATCATCTCTTAGAGGAACTAAACACCATCACAAATCTTACTTCCTTCTGCTCCATGCACAAAGTGTATGTTTTTGACCTTGCCTTTCCTAACAGCATCACATGTATTTTTAAATCTTTTTTTTTTTTATAAAAAGCATTGAAAAAGCAAAACGTTTCACTGCACATACTTCTCCCCATACAAGACAACAGAGCAAATATGTGATAGAATAGCAAATTGCCCATCAAGAATGACGGATGAAGGGGGGCCAACACAGAGAGAGCCTCATATCCAGCCTTGTGCCCCCCCTCCACCCCCCCCCCACTGCTTGGGGTCCGACCCCACTCACCCCAGCCCTCCCCCTTCAGGATGGACCCCACTCCTCATCCTCCCCTGGTTTGGGTCCAACCAAGCCCCCTTTCCCCCCTGGTCCAGTATCTGACGCAGACCCTTCCTCCCTGGTCCAGGTCTGACCCTGTCCCCTCCTTCCCCCCTGCTTTGGGTTCACGCCCCCCCCCAGGTCTGACACCACTCCACCTCCATCCCTCCCGTCCAGCCCCACTCACTCCCACACTTCAGCCCTGCACCCTCTCCCCCTCCTCCCACCCATTCAGGTCCACCCCTGAAAGGGTACAAGGGAATACAGCAACCGTGGCTCTTGGAAGAAGGAAACAGAGGGTGCCTATGCACATGCAGTGAGGTTGCTCCAATGCGCTGTAATTACAGCGTGTAGGAACAGACTAGACTAACTGAGTCTGCAGGAGCCTGGTAATTATTGTGCTCCAGCAGACTTTGGTGTCTCATGCATCAGTGTCCCTATACTGAAAAATGGCAGTGAGGGCACTTTAACTAAAGCTCCCGCACTGCCATTTTTCAGTGCAGGGACACGGATACATGAGACACTCTGGGTGCTTTAGAGTGGCTCTGAGAGCTTCTCTAATTAAAACACTTCCCCCTCCCCACAGAGCATTTGTGCATGTGTATAAACCTCCAGTATTCCTAGCAAGCACATTACATACCTATGAGAGCTCTGTCAAGCCAGGCCTTTCTTGGTCTGCTATCTGGTACCATGTAAACCAGTACAGTCTATTCCACGGTCGACTTGACAGCAACTAAACCTGTGCCCCCACCTGATCTAGCCCGGGTAAGGAGGGTGTGTGGACACCCAGCAGGACTAAAAACAAGCCCTGTCAAAGGGCTAATGAGCTCCCTGTGAGCCAACAGCCATACGTACCTGGAGAGGAGATGGGCATCACCAGATCACTTGGCCCGAAGAATCACCAAGGATGGACAGTATCTAAAGTGCCCCAGTGGTCACAGCAGTCTCATGGCCGACTTACGTGACCTATGAGAGGGGGCCATGCACTGAGGGGTCCTCTGCATCGTGTTGCAGTGAAGTGGAACGAACTACAAGTAGCTCCCGTTGTTCTTGCTTCCAGTTGTAGCTCTACATAAGACCTAATAACATCAAGTAGTAATGCACTTTAGAGATATCTGACTGTTGATATTTGCTGCTGCTTTTATTCCCTTTAGATTGTGGTTAGCGCATGAAATAAGATTACCTATTGCCTTTGTGGCTTAGGAGCGAGACTATAATGAAATACTGATGCCCCAAGGGTTGAAGCAGGTGTGCACAGACAAATCAGGATACTTCTTGATCTTATCTTTATATAGCAAAAAAGTTGGCAGGTTTCAGACCTCTCTTTTTCTCTATTAGTAAATAACTTGTTTTTTGTTCATCTTTGGACAAAGTGTATGTTTTTGACCTTGCCTTTCCTAACAGTATCACATGTCCTTTTTTTTTTTTTAATAAAAAGCATTGACAAAGCAAAACATTTCACTGCACATACTTCTCCCCATACAAGAAGACAAAAGAGCAAATATGTGATAGACTAGCAAATTGCCCACTTTCCTGAAGCATTTTTACTGGTGATAAATGAACTGGAAAAGGACTTGATGGTTTAATTCAAATTAGCTTCCAGGAAGGTAAGAGGTTTATTTAAACTACACATAGGCCACACGTTCCAGAAGTGAGCCTGCAGATTTGAATATGAATCTCAGGCTGAATTCAGATACCAGGTTTTGTTCCAGGCTTACCTTGAAACCTGAAAAACAACCTCAGTATCTTAAAGTTTCTCAATTTGGAAACTTTAAAATTGATCAAAAGGAATAGATCTTATTTTTCACATGCAACCACACACACGTGCAGATACAGGCAAACATTCATTTATGGAAATGGGATGATGCAATGTTATGGCTGATGGCTTGAATGTTATATGCTTAAAAACTGTTTGGATAACAATATTTTGAGCAATAAATATTACAATAAAAATTAGAACAAAAAAAGGGAATTTGGGGAAGAGTGTGAGGTGCTTTCATGCATCAGAACTTAAATTAATTCTAATGCGAGTTAGAAAGGAATATTTTCTGTGGGTAGGTTGTCCCATAATTGTTTCCTACAGGATTTCTGGCATTTTCCTCTGAAAGCAGCTGGCACTCTACAGTCAGAGACAGTGAACTGGACTAAGTGCCACACTGATTCAATCCTGAAAGGCGATTTCTACCTTTCAATAGCAGGAACATTTGTGGCTAGGTGACAAAGGGTCACTGGGCAGCAAGCGCGATGTGGTGGGAGCCCATACAGACAGACAGGGGCAAGGAGGAAAACCTGGAAGTGGAAGACTAACCTTGAAAAGACTTTAAGAAAGAGATGGTTTGAGGGGGTAATTGCTGAGTCTGTGTGTGACAGCTGGAAGATTTCCATTTCAGTTCACACTCAGCTCATGGGCTGCTAATAAACTGGAGCCCAAAGAGAGGAAGATGTTGGAACCCTATGAGCTTATGTGCTTATCTTGGGAGCCCAAAAAGAAAGAAACTGAAGCAGCAGACACATGCCCAGGCAGGGTAAAAGGACCCTAATCCCATTCCAACGGGAATTCTTGAATTTCCTACTTCCGGCTTACCCATAAATAACAGGCAGAAGACCAGGTATTTAATTTATCTGGCTTCAATCCGCAGCCAGACCAGCAGAAGGAGGGCAGGGGGCAGCGAAGCATCTCAGTTTGCCAAACACTTTCTATCCATCTAAAGCCTGCAGCTTTTGACTCTGCTTATTTCAAACACACACACGCACAACAGAACCGCAGCAGCCACGCTGACAATAACAACACTTCAGAGGGTCATCCGGGCACCCCAGAGCTCTGGCTCTCCACCAGCTCATTTTTCTCCTGCTTCCCCGGGCAATCACATCAGCACCTGCTAGGAAGGCAAGTCAACCACCAGTGGAGATGACAAGATCGCCCCTGAAAAAGGATGACAGTCTCCAGCAATTGACAGGCAGGCAAACACAGCAAACAGGGCAGACACAGGAGGGGAAGCTGTCAGTTTATTGTGTTCAGAGTCCTTTGATTCTGGCTATTTTAGTCTGTAGACTCTTGCCCAGTGAAATTCCCTGGTTCTTCATATGCTTTTGAGGCAGTCCCTTTCCTGCAATGTTGACTCACAAGGCAAATGCTGTGGTCCCAGTTCTACAATCAGAGCCACATGAGATGATCCTGTGCCTGTATCCACTAAATTCAAGACGTATCTACACTGCAGTCACAGTGACTGCAGGGTACCATTGAGATCTGGCAATAGCTTAAACTAACAATGTTAGAGGACAGATCTCAGCCACGGCTGCAAAACCCACTCAAGAAGCAGGGTACATTAGTTCATGCTACGCTTTATGCTGTTCACAATATGCTCCTACCAGTATCCAAATTCAAAGTATCATAGTACTTAGGGCTGGAAGGGAGCATAAACAGACCATGAGGTCCACCCCCCCAATTTCTTCCCTGTCACTCCACTCACCCATACTTGACCCAGCCAAGACTCAAACTCACATCTCCCACATGAGAAGCAGACACTATACAACACAGCCACCACTGCTGAGCTAAAACTTAGCAAAATTAAAGCTAGTTTGGGTAACTGAACACAAAGCTGTAGTCACTGCTATGACTGTATTTGATCAGAATGGGTCAGGCAACAGATTTATACCCTGTGTTTGCAGGGTATAGTGTATACGAGCCATTCTCAGCCTTTTCAGATTTAAGGCACTGCTTATGACTAAAGGCACCCCTTCAAAAAAGAATAGAGCACATTTTCTCTTGCAAAGAACTGAAAAATACCACAACAGGCCGCAATGTTTTCGGCACTCTGGATTACTATTTGAAATATTTGAGTTTATTTTATGAACCATGTGTAGATGTCTGCACACCTAACAATGCCAATGGTGTGGCATTAGTAGGAGCCTTGCCAGCATATCAAGGGAAGTGATAAGGAAAAAAAACAAGACAAGTGGCTACACAAGGTCCTGACTGTGCAGTCATTATTGCAGTCATTTAGTACTTGTGTAATGACTGTACTGTTATTTAGTGGACACATACTAAATGACTGCACAGTAACACTGGTTAGCGTTGCCAAATAGGTCTCAGGTGACGTTGACTGTGCAATACAATAGCTTGTTACTACTGCTCAGTAATGTCGTGTCACACTTCATGCCATGAAGCAGTCAGCTTCTCATGTAGACACAGCTGCAGGGGTGAAAAGAAAGAGGAGCTGCTCTTTATCACAAGTGGGTAAGGGTGAGGGAACTGGGCTTATAAAGTCTGGAGAAGATAAGATTGAGGGGGGATTTCATAGCAGCCTTCAGCTCCCTGCAGGGTGGTTGCAAAGAGGACGGAGCTGGACTGTTTTCAGTGGTGGCAGATGACAGAACAAGGAGCAATGGGCTCAAGTTGTAGCAAGGGAGTTTTAAGTTGGTATTAGGAAAAACTCTCTCACTAGGGTGGTAGAACTGGAATGGGTTACTTAGAGAGGTGGTAGAAACTCCATCCTTGGAGGTTTTTAAGACCAGGCTAGTCAAAGCCTGGGCTGTGATGATCTAGTTGAGGCTGGTCCTGCTTCAAGAAGGGGGTTGGACTAGATGTGGCCTCCTGAGGTCCCTTCAAACCCAATTTTTTATGACTCTATGAATACTGTGTGGTACTTCAAGGCACCCCTCAAAGGATCTCACCACAACTAGGTTGCCACAGCATCCTGACTAAGAACCTCTCATACATGCAATGCATTTTTCAATCAGAGAGCAACCCGGTACTAAATCAGGCTGTAGTCCTATTTCCTTTCAATTTCTTCCATGGATTTTGAAATGTTATGCCCACTTTCCCCACTCAAAAAAAGGTCCATAGGGAGGACTATTCTGTAGTTGCTCAGGGATGTAGGGGGGTAGTTAGGAAGGCCAAGGCAGAGATGGAACTGGGACTAGCTTCCCAGATTAAGGACAATAAGAAGTCCTTTTTTTAAATATATAGGGGGTAAAAAGAAGGTCCCGGGTAATGTGGGGCCCCTGCAGGACACGTTGGAAAATTTGGTCGTCACACCAGAAGGCAAAGCTAACATGTTTAAAAATTTCTTTGCCTCTATCTTCCTAAGTAGGGACCAGAACAGCCACCTCCCTGCTGGGCCCCCCTCGGGCCCCGGGGGAGGCACACCTGGGCCACGGGTTAGCGAGGATTTAGGGAGCTTCTGCAGGGGTTGGACGTATTCAAATCAGCCGGTCCAGATGATCTCCACCCTACAGTTCTAAAAGAACGGGCCGAGGTCATTGCAGGACCCCTGGCATGGCTTTACGAGCACTCGTGGTGCTCTGGTGAGGTACCAGAGGACTGGAAGAGGGTCAACGTGGTTCCCATCTTCAAAAAAGGCAGGAAGGAGGACCCAGGAAACTACAGGCCGGTTAGTCTTACCTCGATCCTAGGCAAGCTGTTCGAGAAAATTATGCTGGCACACATCCAGGAGGGGCCAGGAGGGGACTGCATGCTTAGGGGCAACCAACACGGGTTCATCAGTGGCAGGTCCTGTCAGACCAACTGGTGGCCTTTTACAATCAGATCACCAGATCATTAGATGCAGGGGTAGCAGTGGATATAGTCTTCCTGGACTTCTGGAAGGCTTTTGACACTGTCTCTCACCCTGTTCTCATTAAGAAACTGGGGGGCTGTGGTGTAGACACCCACACAGTCAAATAGGGTCGCCAACTGGCTGGAGGGCCGCACCCAGAGGGTGGTGGTGGATGGGTCCTTCTCAACCTGGAAGGACGTGGGCAGTGGGGTTCCACAGGGCTCGGTCCTTGGGCCCGCACTGTTCAACATCTTCATCAGTGATTTGGACGAGGGGGTAAAAAGCACCCTGTTCAAATTTACTGATGACACTAAGATGTGGGGGGATGTGAGCACACTGGAAGGATGCAACAGGCTACAATCAGACATAGAGAGGTTACAAGAGTGGGCGGATGAGAATAGGATGGTTTTCAGCACAGACAAGTGCAAGGTGATGCACCTGGGGAGGAACAACCGGCACCATGCCTACAAGTTAGGGAACTCCCCTCTTGTCAGCACGGAGGCAGAAAAGGATCTTGGGGTCATCATTGACTCCAAGATGAACATGGGCCGGCAGTGTGGGGAGGCAGTCAGGAAGGCCAACAGCACCTTGTCGTGCATCCACAGATGCATCTCGAGCAGGTCCAAGGAGGTGATCCTCCCCCTCTATGCAGCACTGGTCAGGCCGCAGTTGAAGTACTGCATCCAGTTCTGGGTGCCACACTTCAAGAGGGAGGTCAACAGCATGGAAAGGGTCCAGAGGAGGCCACTCATATGATCAGGGGACAAAAGGGCAGGCCCTATGAGGAGAGGCTGCGGGACCTGAACCTGTTCAGCCTCCAAAAGAGAAGGCTGAGGGGGGATCTAGTGGCCTGTTACAACCTAGTGAGAGGGGACCAGGAGGCATTGGGGGAGTCCCTGTTCCCCCGAACACGACCAGGAGTGACCAGGAATAACGGTCACAAGCTGGCAGAGGGTCGGTTTAGGTTAGATATCAGGAGGCGCTACTTCACCGTCAGGGCAGCTAGGGTCTGGAACCAACTTCCAAGAGAGGTGGTCCAGGCTCCTGCTCTGGGGGTTTTTAAGAGGAGGTTAGATGAACATCTTGCTGGGGTCGTTTGACCCCAGTACTCTTTCCTGCCATGGCAGGGGGTCGGACTTGATGATCTGCTCAAGTCCCTTCTGATCCTACAAACTATGAAACTATGAACTCTACTAAAAACAAGTAAAAATTCAACATTATACATTTAGTCTAACTTGGTTTCTTGCAGTCATTTTGACAATTTTAGATAACAAAACCTTGGAACAAATTAGAGACAATTTTCTGTTAAAAAAGACTAGAATGATGCTTTTGCACAGCTCAGGCAGAAAACATAACTCAAATTTATACAGTCCAACTAACAGGGAAAAACTCTTTTTAGACTGATGATCCTTTGCAATTTAATGATGTGAATTATTAGGCCCCCCTCTACACATTCAGGTAAAGGTGTGATTGGATTTAACACATAATCCACACATGCACGCAGGAGCTGTGATGGTGGGATCACACCTTAGATCAAATTCAGTCCAATTAGATCCCAATCCTTGGTTCCCCTGCATTGGCTAGAAGCAGGCTTCCATGGCTGGGAACCTCCTTTTGCTGAGGGGGCCCCAAGCCATGGGGACCATGCATGGAGACCATGGGACTAGGAATCCTGCACTTTATGGGACGCTTGGTCCTGGCTGTGCCCCACACATTGGCTGTGATCTCCTAGTCCCAGGGGTGTGTTGTGCTCCCCACTTAAGTCACAAATGGATATTGGAGATAATTCAAGGGAAGAGCAGCAAAGATACTAAAGGGTTTCGGATGCAAAGTAGTACTGGAACAAATGAGAGAACTGTGTCTGGGAAAAAGGAGGTTAAGGGGGATGTGATCATAGTTTTTCAATATTTGAAAGGTTGCCATAAAGAAGAGAGAACAACTGTTTTCAATCGTGTCATGCACTAAGGTCCCCTTTCACCAGGATATCAATTCATAATACAATTACTGGTGTAGCACCTCACAAGGCAGTGGAAAAAGTGAGTGCTGTGATTGGTATGGTGGGTGAACCAGGTACAACAGTTTCCTTAAAAGCAAATAAAACCAAAAACTGGGTAGGATTGAAGTACCTTATTGAAAAAAGCTAAGGTATGAAACCTGAGGATTGGACAGTTTGGGATGAGAAATTTACAAATGTAATGGACAAAGGGAATGGGTGTGTTCGTGCCATATCTTGGGGGAGACAGAGGCAGCCATGGACTTTTTGCTCAAGTAGCTGAAAACCCAGAAACAAATATCCCACATACACAGTGGGGGACCTGAAGCTGGTGCCACCAAAGGTTGCTGCTGTAATGTCTAAAGGAGCCACTTGCCAGGTCATATTACAGGGAGGAAACCTGTAATAGTAATTAGGGATTACTATTAAAGTTAATTTGATATCAAATTGGATGAGGGGCCATGCCGATCCTTGGCAGTCTCTGGCAAAAAGAATCCTATCGGTAACCCTGGTAATACAACTGCAGAATATTCTCAGCTCAGAGACCCTAGTATTGTTAAAATACACACTTCACATATGTGCATTTTATGACCTGAAAACAAATATACAACACTGCAACACCACCATAAATTAATCCATTAAATAGGGGGCAGAATTTAATAAAAAATGGGCAGTGAAAGTTATTTGTGGTTACTCTAAAGACTCTGTTAGGAGCTGTTCAACCTCAACTAAATTTTATGTGTTAGGATATAATATAAATATTGATTGGCTCTGTCAGCAATAACATAAGAACACATTAGAGGCAAGTTAGAGAAAAAAACCTTTGTAATACAAGTGCACAAATATTTACTAGAGCTGTGAAAAAAACTAATTATTCAAATTATAGGCAATTGCAGAACATTTCAGAAAGAATTCTTTTGATTCGATTGTAAAACTGTTTTTACCCAAAATAATAAATTGTTGTTACTGCTTATTGAAGTACAGATTCATTTTGGAATAAAACACTATTTGGAACTGGGGAGTAAAGAAAAGACTTCTTTTGAAAATGTTGAAATTTTTATTTGTTTAAAACCTGTGTTCCTTTGAATAAAACACTTTAAAATATATTGCAAATTTGCATTGACTTTGCTAATCAACTTCACTGTTTTTCAAAACAAAATCTGGGATCAAAAATAATTTCCTCAGCTCAAATACTGACTGTCAAGTGGTATTTATACCTTGACTTTTTTCATGAATAAAGACTACTCACCGTAATAAAAATTTCAAAGGACCAATGTTTCTATAGGTACAGAGCACACTTGGTATAGGGTACCAGTCAGTATATAGTATGCAACGCAATGTGGGGGGGCAAAGGTAATATTATAGGCAATATTATGAGGGAAACCTGTAGCTTTTCGAACAGACACACACACACACACACTCACTCAGTAATGTATATAGTTCTTAAATTACCTCTCTTGGAAAGATGAAAATTGTGTTAAAGCAATTCAGGGAGATAAGAACACGTGCATAGTTTTAGGAAATGGAGGTGTTGCATATCTTTGATTAAACTCGCCCTTTGAGAGTACGAGGCCTCATTCTCAGATATATGAGGTCCTTTTACACTTCTCTAGGAGTACAAGCAGTTTCTTGCTAAAAGAGCCAGATAAGATACTGTGGGAGTATAACTGTATCTCACAGTTCTGTTGCAACCTTGAGTCTCACAATAATTGGTGAGATAAGTTAAGGCCTCAACTCTACCCTGCTGCTAAGACATCTCCAACTTAGCTGCTGCTTATTCTGAGCTGTCAGGACACAAAGCATTGCCATTATTTTAATGGAGAACCTGGCACACCACTGGAGGCACATCCAAACCAATTTTGAACACATTTTTCCATGAAGCATTTCAGGGCTTTCCTATATTTTCAGAGTGCAGCAGTTACATATCTCCAGGAGATGCATAGCTCTCCATTCACTCAATGGGGAGACATAACCCATACTCAAATGCCTCTATCTGTTCACAGTTGTACTTGATCCTGGTGGTAATACAGATGTTTTAGTGGGACTCAAGACATAAACACTGATATCTACTTGAATGATTTTGTCTAAATAAAAATTGAACTCTACCCAACAACCTACTGGTTAAAGTACTTGCCAGGAAAATGAAAGTCCTGAGCTATAGCCTCCTTTGCTTCAGTGAGTTTGAACCCATATGTTCTGTCTCAGCCGAATGCCCTAATCACCACCTCCTGCTGAAGTTACCTATGCAGCTGAGAGGCAAAGCTTCACAAGGCCAGTTAGAGAGTGAGCAAGAGACAATATGACTGTAGTTAACAGAAGTGGACACTGCCTTGGGAGAAAGAGTCCTGTGTTCCAGGCAGTCCTGGACATTTGACCCGATAACTAGTTCAAGCCAAATGTATCTAACTTTGGTTCCTGGAAAGTAATAGAAACAACAACAATAATAATAATCAAACATTTTTCAGCACGTTGATGAACATGACCTGCTCGGAGGAATCAGCATGCTTTTGTCAAAGGGAAATCATGGCTTGCCAGCCTACTAGAGTTTTTTGAGGGTGTCAGTAGGCAGGTAGATTAGAGGTGACATAATATATCTGGATGGCAAAAGGAGCCTTTGGTGAGGTTCACCCAACAGAGGCTTTTTATGCAGTTAGGTACTTACGGGATTACAGGGAAGCTCTACTCATGGATTAGAAAATAGCTGAAAGAAAACAAACAGTGAGTAGCAAAGGTCAGTTTTCAGAACGGAAAGAAGTAAACAGTGGGGTGGGATGTCCCAGGGATTTGTGTTGCGACCAGTGTTGTTTAACATATTCATAAATGGTGTGGAAAAGGGGGTGAGTAATAAAATTTGCTGATGACACAAAATTATTTAAAGCGGTAAAGACCAAAGTGGACTGTGAAGAACTACCAAAGGATTTAGCATGAATGAGGGAATGAACAACCACATGGCAGAGGAAATTCAGTATGGATAAGTATAAAGTGATGCACATGGGCACAAATACCCCAAACTCTACCTACACTATGATGAGCTCTACATTAGCTGTTACCACACGGGCAAGAGTTCTCGGAGTTATTGTGGATGGCTGGCCGAAGACATCCTCTCGGTGCTCAGAAGTCATTAAAAGAGAAAAAAAAAACAGTAATGATTATTAAGAAAAGAATTGCAAACAAAACAGAGAGAATCATTGTGCCCCTTTATAAATACATGGTGTGTCCAGTTTTCGTCCTCACACCTTAAAAAGATATAGGAAAACTAGAGAAGGTACAGAGAAAGGTAACAAAAATGGTTAATGGTGTGAAAGGGATTCCATATGGAGAGAAACTAAAAAGGCTAGGCCTATTTATGTTACAAAAGAAAGGCCTGAGGAGGGGATAAGGGTTTACAAAATACTATATGGCAGAGAGTAAATTGAACTTTATTGTGTACTATCTCTCGCAATTTAAGAACTGGTGGTTCAGGGTCATAAAATAAAGCTAGGAGATAATAAGTTTAAAACTAACAAAAGGAAGTTCTGCTTCACACAATGTGCAATTAAAGTGCGGATCCCATTGCCACATAATGTTGTGGAAGCTGACAGTTTAACCAGAGTCAAAAAGGATTGGATAAATAACTGGAGGAAAGGTACACCATTAGCTATTGAGCATGGGAGTTAGGGATATAGTCTCTGAATCAGGCTTCCTGGATCTTAAATTCTGGAGGCTACAAGTGGGAGAGGAAAAGTGTAAAAAGCCCTGATCATAACTTGTTCACTCTCACTTTCAGCATCCACCTTCTGCCACTGTGTGAGACAGGATGTTGGGCATGATACACCTATGCTTTGACCCAGTAAATGACAGTTCTTATGTTCTTATGATTGATACAGTTGCAAAACTGAACTAACTTCAGAAACAAAGAACAGGACATGGCCCAATGGAGTTGCACCAATGCAAGAGAGACAGAAGTCTACCCTGCACTGCAGCATAACGTGAAATTAAAACTGAAGTAATGCAAATGCGCAAACAGCACTGGAAACAAAGGACCCCTTTATCCCTAAGCAGTGGCTGTGTACACATATTTAAATAATCTGGAAGAATTATTCCAGGTTTGTTCTTTTGGTACAGAAACATACTCAGAGCTGTGTGTACAGGCTTCCAAATACTAAGGCCCTCAAAAGAGGATAACTTGCAGTGCTTACACCATGCAAAAGAAGGGATGAAGGGTGGGAGTCGGGCATTGTGCACACATCTCAGCGTGCACTGAGGCTCCTTTAGTCTGCCTGGCGACAAGTGGCAGCAGTGAAAAGGGCAGCCCTGATTGGCTGACCCAGACTGCCCATGTCAGCCTGTGTTTCTCTGCAACACAATGTGGAGATTGTGAAGGGGGCACGTTCTTCCTGCCAGAGCAGCAGAGTCCAGCGAGTAACACACTGTCTCGCTGGGTGCGAGGGTGGAATGCTGGAGGACTGAGTTCTCTTCTGAGAGAAGCCATGGCATATGCAGACATTTGCTTTCCTGGGAGAAACTCTCCTGGGAGTGATTTAACCCTGATTTTTCCCTGGATAATTTTTACCTGGAGTGGCTATTTTCACCCTGGGCAAAAAAAGCCTGAACATTTGCACTTGTGTTTTTTCCTGGGGAAGCAGAGAGTTTCCCAAGAGAAACTGAGTATCTGTCTGAGGCAATGGCCATCTATCTGGACCAAAGGGAGAAGCTCCCTCTTGCATGTTCTACCTCTTTCTCCATAACACTTTCCCTCTCTGCTGCCCATTGGTCTAGCTTCAAATGTCTTGGATGCCTGAAAGCTGTTCAAGTGCCATCTAGATATCTTAGCAGCGATGTGAGATTTGGAAGCAAGTTTCTAGTCTTCATTGCTGTGAAGGAAAGCTGGAAAATATGAATGCTAAATGCTCTGAAACTA
The DNA here is from genome assembly GCF_052110815.1 of Crocodylus siamensis. Lineage (NCBI taxonomy): Eukaryota > Metazoa > Chordata > Crocodylia > Crocodylidae > Crocodylus > Crocodylus siamensis. The sequence goes on along the minus strand of NC_143396.1, from coordinate 2,714,560 downwards.
GAATCCAAATAAAATAAACCTGACATTTAACAACTTTAACTTCCATCAGTTTTTAAAACCACCTCAATTTTTGCGGGGTGCCAGATTCATACATTTCACATGTTTAGACTTGGTGAGGCTGTCTTGCTGAAAATGAGTACCATGCTCTGCAAACTACCTCGCCAGACAGCTTTGCACACTTATGGTGTGGCTCATTAATTAAAATCCAAGGCTTTGTTTGCTCAGTGGCTATGTATTAAAACAAAAAGACTTTTTAAGCACTCATTACTAATGGCAGGTAGCATATTGTTTAAAATGTGTTGATCAAATAAACAGCTGCACACAAATTTGCTAAATACATGTAACTGGGTTCAACTGTTTCATGAATAAATCTGATAGAAGCCTGAGTTGCAGTAAATAAAAGTGTGCACTCACATCAAATGGCATACAAACTACATGCATTACTTTGATACCTGCATAACAATTAGTGTAGATTCATTACTTAGCTCCCTTGCAAGCTGACCTTCCAAGATGTTGGCAGACAGATACCAATTGTGAGATGATTTATTGGAACAGAACAACATTTTTCAACTTGTGCATGGCTACATCATAAAAAGCAAAGTGCAATTAAGTCAGATGGAGCACAGATTTGTTACCTTAATAAGGCAATATGCTGCAGACACCACAGCTGATGTAATAACATAACTGGGCATAAAGATGAGAGATCTATTGCTAAAAGTTAGTGAAGTTATTACTTTTATTCCTTGGTTAACTTCTTTTGTTCCCCCAATAAACTGGAAGCAGGAAAATGCCTGCTATTTTTAAATACAAGGGCATTTTTAGCACTCATTGAAATTATTACTTGACTTGCTTGAATTCTCAATGATGTATTTACATGTTATCCTGCTTTACAGGGACTGGATTGTGTTTCAAATAATGCCACTAATTAGACACAGTCAAAATTGAGGTTGGCTTTACTTTGTTGCCTCTTTCCACCCTGCCCTCCACAAGCCAAAGCCAGAATTTATTTTAATCAGAGCTCCATGTTGTTGGTCCTGAAATGCACGTGGTTTGAGTAAACACTTCCTGTTATGCTCTTCATCTATAACTTAGGCCCCTGACAGATGTTAAAATAATGGCATGGCATGAGTGAGACTGGAGGGATGTAATGCCCCCAACTCAAACATTGTGCATTTTGGCAAGCCGGATATGTACATCTCAGTCATGCAGTGGGGTCACCCCCGGAGCAAACCCCAGGTAGTGCCAAAACTGGGTCTTGTCTGGGATCGACTGTCAGCCATATCTCTGGACAGCCTCAGACTGGTTTGAGACCCAGGGCCAGAGCTGATGTTAGGCACTTTGAAGCACTGGGTCAGGCAGGCCCCACAGCTCAGGTGACCTGATGCTTCAAACCATCTTGCCCTACAGCTCCCATGGAAGCTCTACGGCAAGGCAAGCAATGTGCTGGTTACACATCCAGCTCCCTGCAGCCTGACACTTTAAACATGTTGAGTAGGTTTAAACTACTGGGTGCAATGGTTTCAAAAGTCCTGAAGGGGATCTGGCAACCTATCTGTCTGTAGCCTAATTTGGGCATTGGGCTGAGTCTGTCCCAGTCTGATGCCAACAAACAGTAACTGTCAGCATCAGAACCAGGGCAGCCCCAGATGAGTTCCAGACCAGGGGTTTGTAAGCATTGGGATGATCAGTCATTGTCAGTGGGTGCAGCTACACATGCAATTAAGACAAAGGCATAAACTCTGGAGCAGTTTGCACTGGAGTTAACTGCTCCCAGGCTTATTGTCTACATGTGCACCGAGGACTGCAGGGATTTGAGCTGGCACAGAGCAGCCCTGCGGGGGACAGGAGGCACAGGGTGTCAACCCTAGGCTCCAGGTGGTGGCATCAGGCAGCGGAGGGGCTGGAAGGAGCTGGGAGTCTGGACCCCGGCTGGCTGGGTTGACCAGGTACAATTTGTGCCCAGCGGTCACCATCTACATGTGAATTTGATTGCACTTAATGACTTTGCCATAAGGTAGGACTGTTAGGGCTCTGCAAAGCTTTGGGTGGTGATTCAATTCGGAGAAGATTTGGCCCGCTTCAGTGGCCAAATCTCTGAATCTGAATCAAATCAGGGGACCAATTAAAAGGTCCGAATCGATTCAAAGCTCTCTGAATCTTTGGAAAAGATATAGCAAATTCCTTCGATATTGGTATCATCCACTCCTCTCCCTGAGCGCCAAACAACGTTAGGATCTTTAACTCTGAGGAAAAACAATTCTATGTTTGCAAGAGTTAGATCATTCAAGGCAACGTTTCTGAGCAAGTCAGACCGTTGGTATATCCGCGTGCATGTTCAGCTACCTTTTTGCATTTTGTCATAATCATAGATCACAGGTTCTCTGGGGCGGTGGGGAGGAGGTGGCTTTATTTCCAGCTTTTTACAGCATGTAGCACAATTAAACTCTAGCCCGACGCTTAGTAAGTACCACTATATTTTAAATATATTCTGCTTCTATGGGCTTGTCAGCAACCTATTTAGACCCGAGCTTGTTGCCAATAAACTCGGATATGCAGCTGGTTAGAAAACAAACCAACAACAAAAACAAACAAGCAAGCCTGTGTCAATAGGATGCAGTTTACTTTGCTAATCTGTGCCAATTTGGGGGAAAACCTAAGAGGAAAAAAAATTAAAAACCCATTTCTGACAGTGTGAAAACAGAATGTTTTCATAATTCTTTTTCAATGATGCATTTCAATTCTTTTATTCTGAAATTAATGTGTTATGATGCTTGGTTATTATAACATAAAAGGCAAAAATAAAAACTGATGTTTTCATTACGCCAGCATTCAGCTTTGGTCTGAGACAGATGCAGTAAGTGTTTTTATTTTGACAAGACTGAAATGTTCCAGTCGGTTTGAAGGGATTAACTCTGCAGAATTTCCTCTCACAAAGGATTTCTCAATGTGCCGGTTTTGTTCTTATCCAGAATGAAGACACATGTCAATCTCAGCAACTTTGAAAACTGGAATCCTACCCTTCAGTACTAATCCCAGGATGCTGGGAAGCAGGATAGTCTCTGGGAAAAAGTAGATATTATTTTGTATTGCAGGGGTATTTTCTGAAATACAAAAAATACTGGATGGACCTAGGCACTGTAAACACCGAATTCCAGACAGTTCTTGCCTCAAAGAGATCGTCGTCTCAAAGAAAACACAGATCGAGACAAACAGCAACCAAGCCACTTGCCAAAATACGACTGTTTGTTACAGCAAAATTTCTTCCCAGACCTCACAGAAATAAGTGTTCTCCTCCCAAACCACTCCTACATCCAAGCAATATTCAGGCTTTTACATATTAGATGCTCAACCCTAGCATCCTTCTTCAGAGTGCAAAAGAATAAGACCCTGAGTATGGGATGCATACACACATGCACAGGTACTGAACCCCTGCTACGTGAAGGGATGTTACTGGTGCAGTCAACCTTATGGAGAAGTGGCAGACCACCCAGGTAGTCTGGGTCTGTGACCCAGGTTTCTTGATCATTTGAAGATGATACAAAACCATTCACAGGGCATGACAACAAAATGTATCTGTCCAGGGAAACCTCAGAAATGACACTGCAGGGTTGCTGGTTGTAGCCGTGTTGGTCTAAGGACATAGGCAGGCAAGGTTCTTTGGGTAGGTGTGATTTCTTTTATTAGACCAGCTAAATAGTTGGAAAAAAAATCCTTTGCAAGCTTTCGGGCACAAACACCCTTCTTCAGGCAGAGAGAAACTCTGCTGGTGTTACGTGGTCTCTAAGGTAGAAAAGAAGCCAATTTACCAGAAGCATGTCTGTAAAAATGCAAATGAGTGGATGTTTGGAAGACAATGAAAAAATGCTGCATATTTTTCTTTGCTATCAGATGGCACTCCGCTATTTAGTAATACACGGACACACATCTATATACCTAGCTCTGCCGGAGGATGCTCTTAGCCCTTTCTTCTCTTACAGTGTGAAGTACCAGCTTAGGCACAAGGAAAGCTGGGTTTCATTCTTGGCTTAGTGAACAGCTGTCACCCCTGGGCAAGTCACTTCAACTCTGTGTCTCCATGTGGTCTCTCATCTGTTTAGACTATTTGCTCCCAAGGGCAGAAGCTGTCCCTCACTAGTCACAGGTATTTACAGAGGCGATGGCAACAGGGCCTTCTATGTGTTGTTCTAATGCAAATAAAATCTGAAACCAGAAAAAACAAATGCTCTGAACATAAGGGGAATCTAAGATGAGCTATACTCCAACAAGAATGTAATCCAAAAGCTCCCTTTCATTTTTTGGTACTGAATTGTAGACAAGCCTGAAAAAAAAAATCATACAAATGCCCAGAGTACTAGATACGAATTATATCCACAGAAATGGTTTGCCCCTTCTACTAACAGCAACATATGATGGGGAAGAAACAGGAATGTGGAAAGAGGATACCACCTTTTCAAATGCCTGTGAAGATCCTGACTTTCAGTGGCAAAATAACAGCAGAAAAAATGGACACTAATCAATTTAAAGCTGCACAAGCTAGGTTCAGTATTGCTAAAAACTACCACAAGGCTGGTTTATTTCAGGAAGAAACTCCAATTTCTCACCCTCTGTATGGAAAAGTTTAAGACCTTGAAGTTTTAGATCAGGGGTAGGCAAAATGCGGCCCACTGGCCAGATGCAGCCCACCAGGCCATTTTATCCAGACTGTGGGGCTCCTAAAAACTTTAGAAAATTAATATTTATCTGCCCCTGGCTGCCTGTCATGCAGCCCTCAATGGCTTGCCAAAACTCAGTAAGCGGCCCTCCACCCAAAATAATTGCCTGCCCCTGCTCTAGATTATTGGTGGGGGGTGGGGTTTCTTAAATAAACAATATATAAAATGATAAAAAATCCAAGTGCCACAGCAACTGTCTAGCCAATAATAGTCACTAGTCACCATCTTCATTTCTGTGGTATTTATTATGCCATCTGCATAACAATACACCAGGATTTCAATGACAAGTGGGCAGAAGTAAGGCTAGGTAGGCAACTGAAGGTTGCTTCATATTTATTCTACTGTAGCACCTCGAGGGTCCAAACAATGGCAGGCTTCCCAGGGCACAAAGTATTGCACAAACACATAATAACACTTTGCAAGCCCTTGGGGGCAGGGCCTGTCTAAATAGACAAAGCAAAAATGGAAGGTGAAATACACATGAAAAGTTTATTGCTGGCTACAGCTTGTCCATAGTGATGAATTGTCAGCTATCAAACACCAGACTCGTGATCTCTGATAATATTGGCAAAGAAGTAGCATTTCAGAGTTTACTGTAAATGCAACTAGTGTATGCACACTAAGTCCAATGGAAATATCTGAGTGCAGATCCATGTCTCAGACACGGTGGACTACTGGTTTGATCATACTTGGGGCCCAGGTAATTAGCTATTCTAGCTAGCTACTTGCCTTGAGATAAATCATTCTACATGCCTTTCGCAGCTTAACTCAACACACATACACATATACACATATGGAGATAGAAAGTGGTATTTCATTTGAAGTGATGAAAGCACTATATAGAATACTCCAAACTCTTAAATAATAAGGTCCGAGCCCCCTGAGGCTTTCTACATCATCTCAGTTTATTCCAGGGGTGAACTTGGCCATATAAATCAATTCTTTCCTCTCCAGCCCTACTGGCTTAAATATGTGCTCTAATTATCTCTCACTAAGCTAATGCAACTACCTTTCCCCATGCCTCCCTCGTTCTCACCTTGCTTACCTATATTCTGTCTTAACCATGGTCGCGTCTACATGAGACACTGACTGCGCAGTTACTGCACAGTCATTTGGTACTTGCATACACAGTAGCGTCCCTGCACAGCTTTCTGATGACACTGACTGCTCAGTATCTCATTACTACTGCACATCCCACACAGAACTATTATTCAGAAAATAGCTAATAGCCATTGAATTGCTGTGAGGTGAAGTAGCTACATGGTGCATTTCCTACCTCCCAGGGCTCTGCACTGGTCTCGATCTGTTTCATTGCACTGCGGGTTCCTTGGGCTTGAGTTCAACTCTTCTATGCTCACTGCAGTGCTGAAAATGCCACCACCGTTCACATACTATTCTTTCTAGGTCCTTTAATTTAATCATAAAAATGCAAGAGTTAATGTTTATAGAGCACCATGCAAATATTAACTAATGAATCGGGTTAACAGCCTTCTGTGGTGGATTTTCATTAATCACAGGGCACACACGGGGACACAGACAAAGTTTAAGGCCAACCCCAGCAAATGCAGGTGCCTTATTTGTATCTAGCTACATAATTAAATGGAATTATTTTAAATATGCCTAGCAGTTCCCTGCTGTATTGACTTGCATGGGATAGAGTGTAAAACTATCTTCCTGAAACAAGCTTTGGCATTTAGCCATCTATATATTAAGAAAAATTTAGTAGCTGTACAGAATTGAGTAATGACCTAAAACTGGGACAAAAGACAAATAACAGGGAGTTAAGGGCTTTAAGATTAAACAAAAATAGCATCGGTGGAGATCACCACAGGTAAAAGTATCTCTGAGGGTTGTCTATGAGGTTCAGCTTGATCTACCCAGTTCACTGAACAGTAAAATACCTCCAAGATTTGTAATGTGCCCAAACTTCAAACCACCCAATTTTCCCTGAAACCTGGCATGTGCAGCCTGTCAGAGCTAGAATATTTAGTGCTGGAGCCTGGCATTTCTAATGTGAAGAGCAGTATTATTAATGAGCTCAGCATCCATATTTCAGTGGAAGACATATTTTATAGAAACCAGTCAATAACAGTGTAAAAACTAATTGCAAGTTGCATGGTACATTAATTTTTTCCCCATAAACAAACATGCAAGAAGTAAAACATATGCTAATGTAGAACTGATAATTTTATACTCATACCTGCCAAGACAGATGGACGACGTCCCAGGCAGAATTCTGAAAAGCCAAAATCTTTAAAAAAGCAAGCAAACAAACAAAAAAAACCAAGTGTTTCTTTTACAAAGGCTATCCCAAGTGATTAAATGGAACCCAGAATTTCTACTGCAATTTTACTATTTGTACTATGGCCAGGGTCCCATTTTATGCAGTACCATGTACATACACATGCACAAATAGCCAATTAAATGATGGCTTGTTTTTTTCTGTTGATACAGCTCTTCAGAATAGGGATGGAGTGGCCTGAGAAATAGATGCACAATAAGGTGACATGATACAGCTTTTTGCTCCATAACTATAAACCTTTGTAACAAGTAGAAGGTACGTGCTATGTATTCAAATGTGGGTTTAAAGTTTCAAATACCTCCAAAATCCAAAAATAGTTTCAAATCTGATTGGCTAGTAGTGAGGTCATACTAATAGGTTGGGAACAAAAATAAGGATCTTGCTGCTGCAAGGAAAAGCAAAATTTCTCAGGTCAAATCATGCAAACCTCTGCAAACCATTGAAGAGAGGCAAAAGCACTTAACCCTCTTTAAAGTGTCGTGCACACATGCCCCTCATTTCATTCAATACACCTCCTGTTTATTACAGGTACTAAACTTAATGCAGTGTAATTATGGCACGTTAATGCACATGTAGACACACCCAGTGGGTTCAGATATACTCCTGTTCTGGGGCTTCTAGAGGTGGCCTCCACACTGCCCTCAAGACTACTTCATATATGGTTGTCACAATGGACCACTGTATTTTCCAATAACATATCCCAATAAGGTTATGATAATTATTTAAGTGAAAACATTTTTAATTGACATGAAATTAATAGAGTTGAATATGAATAACATGTGCAATCCTCCCAAAGAAAACTCTCTCCATCAGAGGTTTGCAAACATTCTGCGGGTGTTCTGTAAAGGGAAGGGACACTTAGCAGGGCTTTATCCTCTCTACATAAGGAGGTATCAGAAAATGTGTATTCAATACCTCAGTAACCTGGTGCACATCATTGTTAGTGATGTGGAAGATTATTTGTGTGGAGCTTTTTAAGTTGGCTTAAACCATTAAGTTCCAGATTGGCTATACAAATTCAAATAGGGCTGGTTGAAATCAGAGTTCTCATTTCAATCTTTGTCCTATATAGATTCCTTGTGGGAATGACTCAGTTATGCTGATTATATGGCTGTAATCCATGTACAGAACATCTGTTTGACTTAAATGTACCAAGTAACATAATTTGGTGAAGCGGGCATCCTTCCTTTGTCATAGAAGTCCACCAAAGAAATACATGCTGTGCATTTACAACTGCTTTACTGACAGCTTGATATTGGTGTATTAGTTTTAGCCTTCTTGAGAGATCTCAAGGGTTTTTTCAGTTGTCCTGTGTTTTCTCTTGCAGTATTTCTTCAAAATCAAGATACTGTCTACTCATCCTGTTAATTTTTTGTTGAAGGACTAAAACTTAGTTTTCTGAAGTCATAAAAATAAATACACGGTAATAATTAGTAACAGGGGAAATCCTCAAATAGTTCAGGGAAGAGACTTGGATCAATTCTCTAAAGTTTGGAAGCCAGATGAGCCTCTGAGATTTGTAAATTTAATCAGAAAACAGGTTTTACCCTGACAGTTATGGTGTCATCTGGCCCTGGCTGAAAATATTGTCGAGAACTGCTTTTGACAAGTTATTTTGCCACTTTCAGTTTCAGACTATATTGGAAATCGGAACTAGAGAGCAATAATAAGAGAACATTAAAAAATAATTCATATGCTGAATATTATTGTTATTTCTTGATTCTGCAAAAAAAAGAGGGTAATGATGGTAATGATTCCAGTGTGAAACTTCAGGCTTGTATTTCTTTCAAAAACTGGGAGTTTGGTTTTAACAAAGGTTAGTTGTCTTCCCTCATATCTTATTTTCAAACTCAGTCATGCAGCCTTCACATTATTTCTTTCAAATTAAATAAACAAATGGCAAATGGATAGATATGTGATCAAAACTTGAGGAAGTAGACCATCTACCCATAAAGAATAAATACAAGTCCTATATTTTACATTCAGAGGCTATGTTCACATGAGTGTGGATGCTTGGTTCATGACATAGCAGCTAACCTCTTTGAACCTCTTCTATTTAATTTATCCATGACTGTTGCACTGATCTGAATGGCTTTAGATAGAGGTTCATTTCTAAACTGAAAAAAAATTCAATCATCAAGAAAAAAAAACACATGAAAACCATGACTAGGAGCAAAAAGGATAGTAAGAATAAAGAAAACTATCACAAGAAATTAATTTCCTATGTTGTACCTAAAAAAGTGTTTCCAATAGGTAGGACATAAAATTCTGCATTGCTTCAGTTAAATATCATGCTACTTCAGTGTTTCAGCTCTGAAATCACCATCTCAAGCTCTATAGCTAAAACAATCTCTTTTCCTGTACATAATCACTGAAATAAATCACTGAAATAATAAATAGTAGGAAATCACTTGGGTGACTCAATCTGACTTACAGTAATTTTCAGGGCATCACTACAGTACACTGCAGGACAATAGTACATCTATTCTAATCATTTTATCAAAGATTTGTATGGATGGTTGTCACCTCAGGACCCATCAATGAACCGTGGTAGAGATCATGCTCAAAGCAAGTAATTGCCGACAACGACAAATGGATGGTGCATCTTCCATCTGATTTTATAATCTTACCCTGTGTGAAACCGGCCTCACAAACCAGCTATATTGTGTCTTCCTCAAGTCCATTGGCCCATATCCAACAATCTTCAAAGGTTATAAATGAGATCATCATCTTCACTATTTTCCTGTAGGTATCGAGAGCAGGGGCAGGCAAAGACTGGCCTGTGGGCCAAATCTGGCCAGCAGTGGACTCCGTTTCCCAGCAGACCCTGCCTACATGGCTGGAGCCAGCCTCCATGGACACCCCAACCACTGTGCTGTGATAGTGCAAGGCTGGGGATGCTGTGGAGACTGGCCCCAGCCATGCTGGCAGGGCATGTGACAGGGCAGGGCAGGGCAGGGGCAGGGGCAGGGGCAGGGGCAGGGCAGGGCAGGAGGCTGCTTTGGAGCTGCTGAGATCTTGCAGTGCGGGACAGAGCTAAGACAGATCTCTCATCTGCATACTCTGGGCAGGGGCATGCAGGCAGTAGATTGCAGCTCTGCCCCAGCCCCTTGCAGCAGTGACAGCATGGTCCTGAGCCAAGGCAGAGCTGCAATCTGCTGCCTGCAGGTCCCAGCCCAGAGCATGCAAGCGGCATATTATGGCTATGTCCTGGCTCCAGACCAAGCTGACCCTGCTGCATGATCCCAGTGGCTCTGGAGCAGTCCCCTGCCCTGCCCTGCTGTGCCCTGCCCTGCCAGTCCCCTGGCAACCCAAGCCTTTCACTATCACAGTGTAGCAGCTGGGGTCTCCATGGAGACCAGCCCCAGCCATGCTGGCAGGGGCTGCTAGGAAATGAAGTCCGGCTACCAGGCAGATCTACTATCTTGCCCACCACTGCTCCAGAGAGTATACCTGTGTGATTTTTATGGATTCGTTATGAAATTGGAAGTAGAGAGTCATTTGTCCTCATGTAGTACCCCTGCGAGGTTCCTGGTTACTATCTTGGGACTGGAAGTCCTGCCCCTAACCCCTGACCTTTGCCACTGCAAGTCCCTACCCTTGCACACCAGAGATACTCCTTTTGGGAGGAGAGAGTTGCCATCTTTGAACCAAAAACCCCCAAATCATATGGTAAAAGTCAAATGTCTACTATAATATATATAATTTTATTACCAAAAATATTTTGTCGTGATTTATGTTTGTGTGGTATATCTAGAGATGATTACATTATAACTGAAAAAATAAAGTCTTACTCTTGTATATTGTGTGTGGGGATGTGGGTTGTGGTCGGGTGTGTGTGTATATGTTGGGGTGTGTGTGGGAGGTTGCAATGGGGCGTGGCTCTGTGCAAAGGAAATAGAGTATGTTGGGGGTGGATATGTGGGGGGTTTGTGGAGGCAAGTATAGATATGTGGGATTTTGGGGTTGTGAAGTAGGGTGCCCCCAAAACTCCTCCCCATGGTGTACAGCCCCCACCAGTGGCAGAAGCAGCATCAGGTGGGGGCACTCATGGCACTCATGCCTGACACAGGCACTGTTACTCAGCTGCACACAGCTCTGGCCTGTGCTGCCCATGGGGAAAGGAGTGCAGCAAGGCCAGCCCACCTTTCTCATGTGGGACTCCCCACAGTGCATATACAGCTTCCACACTTGTGCACCATCAGAAGAAACCCTGCATTATGGAGCTGCCTGCCTTCCCTGCCCCCTCCCATGCAGATCCCAGGACTCCACTGGAAGTGGAAGAGAGCCCCAACCCATGCTTCTCCGTGGAATCCCGGGACCTGCATAGTAGGGAGTAGTGAAGATAGCTAGTTCCATCAAGTGGGGCTTTCTCTAGTGGCATACAAGTGCAGGAGCGGCATGGGCACTGCACTGTGGGAAGACCCGCACAATAGAGGTGCGCTGGCCTGGCTGTGCTTCTTGCTGCCAAGTGTAATGCTGGCCAGAGCTGCACACCAGAAGCAGCAGTGCCTGTGCCAGACATGAGCTCCCCCACCTCCTACTGCTGGTGCCGCCAGTGGTGGCTGTGCATCATGGGGGGAGTATGTGGGAGGGTCCCCATGTGCTCCTCCCCACACATCCTGCCCACCCGAGCTCTGTGCCCCTGCTGGGCACAGGCTATGAATTGCCACCAGCCCCAGCCCCATGATTCTCCATGCTCCTGTCCAGTTGCAGCTCCCCCCGTGCCTCTGCTCTGCCCCCGCTACTTACTTACCTGGTGCCCAGAGTGAGCGGGATGCCAGAGAAGCATAGCAGTGGCAACAGCAGTCCCAACCAGAAGCTGCAATCTGGCTGGGCCAGGTCCTTCCACACACAAAGAAGGGAGAGATGTGCAGTAGGGTATGTTGCAGGGGGATGTGTATATGTGATCACCTCACTCCCACCCTTGTGGTTGGAAGGCCGGGTGGGATACAATTAGTTGGTGGGCACCTGTGGGCCAGACGATATTTCCTGGTGGACCAGATCTGACCCATGGGATATATTTTGCCCACCCTTGGATTAGGGTGATCCAGTTGAGATAGTATATTTGGACTTTCAAAAAACATTTGACAAGGTCCCCCATTGGAGGCTCTTAATTTAGGAAGTCTTGGGATTACAGGGAATGTCCACTTGTGGATTAGAAATTGAGTGAGTATAAATGGTCAGTTTTCAGGGTGGAATGAAATAAACAGTAGTGTACCTAGGGATCTGTGTTGGGACAAGCGCTGTTTAACATATTCATAAATGACCCAGATAAGGGGTGAGTAGTGAGGTGGCCAAATTTGCTGACGACACAAAGTTATTCAAAGTGGTAAAAATCAAGTTAGACTGTGAGGGCCTACAGAAGAATCTTGCATGATTGAACAAAAGGTCAACTACATGGTAGATACAATTCTGTATAGATAAGTGGAAAGCAATGCACCTGGGCAAAAATAATGAAACTCTACCTATGCTGGTATAGAATGGTGGAGACCTTTTTTAAAGCCTGGATCCTTGCACTGGAAGGGGTAGTAACCCCAACACTAATAGCTTTTCATCTATTTGATCCACTGTACAACAAGGTGCAGCATGGGAGCCCATATGATGGAGTTAAGAATAAGGACAAGGGCACTGTGTAATGGAGGTGCTTGCCCATGAAGTGTAGCAGGGGTACAACCACTTGGTGTACAGCCTGGGAGACCTGTGGCTCATGCTGGTGTGGCCCCTGTACCATTTGGCCCTGATGCAGAATATTTAAGCAACAAATTGTGACCATTGAGGAAAGGTTCAAATCAATCACTCAGAATATTTTAAGGAGAAACTTACTGGATGAGTATACATGTGAACTTAATGTAACGCAATAACCTGTGCATATGTTGCTGGAGCTTATTGCTCTTGGGCATTGCATTTATACATGTGCCCAGGATCACAGCATGTCTATAGAATCATAGAATCAATGAGTCGGAAGGGACCTAGACAGATCATCTAGTCCGACCCCCTGCCATGGGCAGGAAGGAGCACTGGGAGTGGCAGGGGTCATAAGACCCCAGCCAGGTGCCTATCCAGTCTCCGCTTGAAGATCTCCAGGGAAGATGAGAGCACCACCTCTCTGGGAAGCCGATTCCAGGCTCTGGCTGCCCTTACAGTGAAGTAGTTCTTCCTAATAGCTAACCTAAACCTCTCCTCCCTCAGCTTGTGGCCGTTGTTCCTGGTGACTCCAAGGGGGGGCCTGGTGAACAGACTTTCCCCGAGTCCCTGCTGGTGGCCCCTGATAAGTTGTAGCAGCCACAAGATCCCCCCCTCAGTCTCCTCTTGTGGAGACTGAAAAGATTCAGGTCCCTCAGCCTCTCCTCATAGGGCTGGCCACAGAGGCCCTCAACCATACGAGTGGCCTCCTCTGGACCATCTCCAGGTTCCCCACGTCCTTCTTGAAGTGCGGCACCCAGAACTGGACAAAGTACTCCAGCTGCAGCCTGACCAGCACCGCATAGAGGGGGAGCAAGACCTGTCTGGACCTGTTAGTGATGACCCTGTTGATGTATGACAGGGCGCAGTTGGCTCTACCTATTGCTTCGTCACTTTGGCAACTCATATTCATCCTGGAGTTAATCCTGACTTCAAGATCCCTCTCTGCCTCTGTGCTGCGGAGACGGTCAGCCCCTAACCTATAACCATAATGCTGGTTCCCTCTCCCCAGGTGCAGCACCCTGCACTTGTCCTTGTTGAACCGCATCCTGTTCAGATCCGCCCACTTCTCTAACCTATCCCGGTCTGCCTGGATGCGGTCCCTGCCTGCTGGTGTATTCACTTTACCCCACAGCTTGGTGTCATCAGAGAACTTGAACAGGGTGCTCACCACACCCTCGTCTACATCGCTAATGAAGATGTTGAACAGCACTGGCCCAAGGACAAAGCCCTGGGGACTCTGCTGCCCACACCCTCCCAGGTCGACATCGACCCATCCACCACCACGTTCTGGGTGCACCCCTGGAGCCAGTTTGCCACCCATTTGACTGTGCATTCGTCAATGCTTCAGTCCCTTAGCTTGCCCACCAGAATTGGGTGGGACACTGTGTCAAAGGCTTCTGGAAGTCCAAGAAGATGACATCGACTTCCTCCTTCACATCTAAGCTCTTTGTTACCTGGACATAGAAAGAGACCAGGTTAGTCAGGCAGGATTGGCCTTGCACGAACCCATGCTGGTTACCCCTCAGCATCACTTCCCCTGCAGGGCTCTCACAAATGTGTCCCTTGATAATTTTTTCAAAGCCCTTCCCTAGGATAGAAGTGAGGCTGACTGGCCTGTAGTTGCCAGGCTCTTCCTTCCTCCCCTTCTTGAAAATAGGGACCACATTGGCCCTTTTCCAGTCCTCAGGGACTTGGCCTGAGCACCAGGAGTCCTCAAACAGCCGTGCCAATGGCTCCACAATGACACCAGCCAGTTCCCTCAGCACCCGCAGATGAAGATCATCCGGGCCCACCAACTTGGACACATCTAAGCCCTCCAGGTAATCCTTAACTAGGTCTGAACTAACAGTCGGGGGACTCACATCCTTCCTGAGCCTCTCTATGTTATCACCCAAGAGCACCCCATTGTCAGCGCACAGGAACACAAAGGCAAAGAACTTGTGAACTTGTTGAAGAGTTCTGCCTTCTCTCACGTGTCCATCACCAACTGCCCTGCCCTGCCTTGTAGGGGTCCAATGTTACCCCGAGACTTCTTCTTGCTACCTATATACTTGAAAAAGGACTTGTTGTTATCCTTAATCCAAGAAGCTAATCTAAGCTCCAGTGCTGCTTTAGCCTTCCTCACCAAATCCCTACAAACTCGGGTCAGGGAAGTGTACTCCTCCTTTGTCTCTGCCCCCTGCTTCCACCACCAGTATGCTTTTTTCTTTGCCCTCAGGCCAGCCTGGATATCCACGCTCAGCCATGAAGGTTTCATGGACTATTTTTCCACCTTCCTTTGCAGAGGAATTGCATCCTGCTGTGCCCCAAGGATAGCCTCCATGAGGAAGGACCACCTTTCCTGGACCACCATACTAGCTACACCCTGAGCTCTGAGTGCTTCCCTGATGACTGCCCTGAGTACATCAAAGTTGGCTTTCCTAAAGTCAAGCATTTGTGCTGTGCTAGTTACCCTCCCCACCTTTCTCGGAATAGCAAACTGGATCATTTCATGATCACTGTCCTCTAGCCTCCCTTGTACTAGCACCTCCCCCACCAGGTCGTCCCCAGAGGCTAACACCAGATCCAGTATGGCATTTTCCCTAGTGGGGATGAGTACCTCCCACACAAGGTGTAGGTCCTGTACGCATGTCAGGAACCTTCATGAGTGGCTAGACCTGGCCGACTGCTCCTCCCAACTGATGTCAGGGTAATTCATATCTCCCATGACCACAACATCCTTTTCATAGACAGCCTCCCCCAGCTGCCTGGAGAATTCCAGATCCAGCTCTTCCTCCTGATGTGGTGGCCTGTAGTAAACCCCGACCACCAGATCCCTCTCCCCGCACCCTCCTTGAAGTTTGACCCACAGGGCCTTCCTCTGGTCCCATTGGGAAGATAGAACTGGTATATTGTTCCCTAACATAGAGAGTAACCCCCCCACACATGTTTTTCCCCCTTCCTATCTCTTCTAAACAACCTATAGCCCTCTATGTCTACTGCCCAGTCAAAAGTTTCATCCCACCATGTCTCCACTAGGCCAGCCAGGTCGATTTTACTACTTGCAAGCAGGAGAGCAAGTTCCTCCTGCTTGTTCCCCATGCTTCTTGCATTAGTGAAGAGACACCTTAATCCCCCCAGGAGTCAGGTCAAAGCAGCTCTGGCTGGCAGAGAGCCCCAGGGGTCAGTCTGCCAGCCTGGGGCTGCTCTGATCTGGCTCAATGTGCATGAAGGGGTTGGCTGGGGCATGAGGGTAATCCACTGTGGTGTTAGCCAGTGTGGGGAAACACTCTCATGCCCCAGCTAGCCCTCTCAGTGTCTACAGATGTGTGGCTGCATACTAAAGAATACCACCATAGGATAATACTCGTGTTTACAAGGACTAGCCTATACTGGAGTTAATTAATTTACTGCCGCCTAATAGGCCTACATGTGTAGATACTGAGACTTTACTATGGAGTTAACTAGCCAGCTCCACAGCAAAGGTCTCATGTAGGTGTGCCCACTAACCCTAAATGCATTCCCCATATAAAGATTTCTTGTCTAGCAAATACACAATTAAGTATAAAAACAGAATGTTCCTGATATGACATAAATAGCTATTTGTATTAAAATCTATAAAGCACATGTAGCTCATGCTGTACTAAGTATAACACATTATAACAGCCAATTTGTTCAATTTATAGCATCCAGAAAGCTTTTTATTTTTTTGGTTTTCTTTTTTGCCTCTGTTCTCTGGATCATAAAATGGGTAATGTACAATGAAATAGCATCTATGAAAATATCAGGGTTAATATCTACACCACACACACTGTTGCACCACAATTTAATAGCACAGAACATTCTGAAATTACATGATATTTAAATGCCAACTCCTCTGGAATTAAATTTGGTCTTTAATAAATAATCAGGGGTGTGTCTAAATTTGCATTAGATCCAGGAGCAGTTTGATAGCGAGTAAACTACTTGCGAGTAAACACTCGTGGGCAGGCATCTACATCTGTAGGGAAGTGGGAGCAGATTTCCTGCTAATAACAGCAAACTGGTCTCACTTTCTGGGACCCTGCCATGGGCCCCTGCAGCCACCAGGGGCTGGCAGGGAGCAGCAGGCCAGGAGACAGTTGGCTCTGCCATTGCACCCTGCCCCTGGTGGGCTGCCTACTACTGGGACAGGGAAAACTTCTCCCTGCCTCAGGAGCTGGGATCTCACAGCCCCAGCTACCTGACTGGGGCAGGGGACTTCGACAGAGCTGTAGGGGAGGGGCAGGTCCCAGCCCCCTGCCCCGATCCACTGGCGGGGCAGCTAACAGTGAATCTGCGATCTTGGAGTGGGTGGTTTGGATCTCTCTGGTGCTGGGGCAGGAGGACATAGTCCCTGCCCAGGCTCCAGTGGTGGAGCCTGCTCCAGCAGCAGGCAGCTCCTGGGGGTGGGGAGCAATCTTCCACCCCCTGGTGGCCTGCTGACCAGGAGGAAATTTGTTCCTGGTCAGGCATCTACACAGGCACTGCTGCGCAGTTAGTAGTTGAAAGTAAATTTGCTACTTGCATTTGCTGGTAGTGAATTTACTCAAGGTTAGTGAGATTTGCTGCACATTACGCAGGTGCACGAGTTGATGCACATGCTTAGCGCCCAGTAAACTACACCATTTCACAGTCAAACATCTAGTGTAGACGCACCCAGGGTGAGCTAAAGGAAGTGAGAAAGTTGCAGAAGTTTCAATGCAGAGAGTAAGGTGATGCCATGAGGGGGAAGGATAGTTCAAACCAAGTGTTTGAGCACTAACCTATGTGTGTTGACAATGTATTTGCTATAGATGACCTCATAGGAGTGTAAAAATATGTTAAACGTTGCAAGGTGCTCAGACACTGTGGGGATGGAAGCCACTGTTGCAGGAAACACACCACGCTAAGACTATCCCTTTTGAAATCCAATGTACAAGAGGCTGTGAGTCATGACACCTGGGCTCTACCCAAATGTGGCTTTGATTCAGCACTTAACAATACTGTACCTTAAACACATAGGGCACCTGTACAGGAGTGCGGAGGCTGCTCCGATGCACTGTAATTACAGTCCATCAGAGTAAACTTGATTAAAAGAGTCTGCTAGAGCAAGGTAACTACTGGGCTTCGGCAGCCCCCTACATCGCGTGTGTCAGCGTCCCCCTGCTTCAGAATGGCTGTTGGGCACTTGAACTAAAGCTCGTCAAATGAGCTTTAGTTCAAATGCCCCCACCGCCATTTTGAAATGCAGGGATGCCGATAGATGAGATGCTGTGGCACTTTAATTAGAGTAGCTCTCGGAGCTGCTCTAATTAAGGTGCTGCCCCCACCCATGGAGCATATGTAAGTGTCCATAAATGCTGCTCTGAACAAGGGAGACTTAGACATGCTGCTTTCCTGAAATGGTGCCTTTGCCGTAGAGAAGCTTTTCATTTCAGCCTAGATCCCCAAGGATATTTAGTCACTTAACTCCCATCAGGGTGCACTGAGAACCTGAATTTTTAACTCTTTGAATCTCAGCTTTCCTGTCCATAAAATGCTTTGTAAAGCACCATATACACACGGATTACTGCCCAAACCCAAACGCACTGAAGTCAATGGAAAGATTTGGGTGAATCAGATATATTTTTAGGTCAGAAAAATAAAGCAGCTTCAGGGAAAGCCGGTCAAAAGTGGTTTATTGATGTGTACACCTTTTTTTAAGTGTAACCTTCTTGTTATAACAGCAGAAGGGAATACATACCTCTGTCATCTTTCTTCCTGTTTACCCACAGTCATTACTTGCTGCTTTTTTTTTCTACATCTGTACTATTTACCTAATTATTTCCTTTGGCACCAATTACAGGAGCTTCTGGGAATCCTGAAGTAATGAGAACCTAAGCAAATACTCAAACAGCAATATTACATACTGCTGCATCCTGTTCCAAAGCCCACTGAAGTCAGCAGAAAATCTCCTATTAACTTCAACTGGGTTTGATCCTTGAGCAACATAAAAAATATTTAGCTTAGCAGACAAACGCTGGTTGTTCTTGAAGGTTGCGTCCCACCCATGCTGAACAGTGGTTCCCAACCTAATTTGGATTTAAGACACTCCTTGCTAAACTAAAGGCACTCCTCAGAAAACAGCAACTCTTAGCCTGCATTCGTTTTTGGACTACAGAAAAATAATAGAGCAAGTTGTCTATTCAAAGAACTCAGAACGACTAGAACTGGTCGTATTTCTTTTGAACACTATGGATCCTTATGTGAAATTTCTGTGTTTATTTTGTGAATTATGTTTACATACCCAACGGTGCTAACATGGCATGGAACTTTGTAGCACCCTTGAAAGGATCTGAGGTCCCCCAAGGTGCTGTAGTAGCACCCTGATTGTGAATCACTGACTCAGAAGATCAAGGCAGGAGAAGATCTCAGTGCAGGCAGAAACAGATCTAGGCTTCTGAAAACAGGGTTGAGGCCGATAATTCACTGTCATAGGTGGTCCGACCAGCAGCAGAGATGCGTGGGTGAGACTACAACTTTCATCAATGAAGAGTTCACTGCGTATGTCCAACACATTCGAACCAGGGTACAACTGCACTTTTCTGGATCCACCCCTTAGTATAGCTCCCTCATTAAACAGAGGGTTATGTCCTATCCTCCATCTCCCTCCAGTCTATAGGTAAGTGCCTTGTTTTAAGCTACAGGGCTCCTTGCTAGTGATTTATTCCAATATCCTTAAACTACGTGTTCTGGCTAAGGAGTCAGGGTGGTTCCTGAAGTCAGGTTCAGCCTGGAATTTGCATAAACTCTCCTCTCCTCTCCTCTCCTCGCTGAACTGTGCATTTTTCCATTGCTAAATGGGAGGTATATGTCTCAAGTTGGCCTTTTAGAGCAATCCACTGCCTGCAACCTAGAGAAGTTGACTTACCACCAAGATGTTCACCTTCCAGCTATTTGTTATGTAGCACCCTGTGTTTGCTCAGGAAGCAAACAGCATTGATATTACTCTTAAAAAAAAAAATCCCTTATAGCACATTTTCAACATGTATATCCAGCTCTCAAAGGAAATCACCTTTTTTCACAACATATCAGAGAACTTGGCACCCAATATATTATATCTGCCCTTTACTACATATTCAGTAAAACAAGAACAGAAAGCCTTAACCTGACTTGTGGCATGTGGGAGTTTCACTCACTAACATTTTCTTGGGAAATGGAGAGGCAGAGCTAGACTATGAGAGCAAAGTGGCACAGAATTACTACTCTTCCTTTTGAGCAAATTATTTTCTGTCTTTTAATTTCCATTCCTAGTCTCAGGTGGACAGTGTTACTTTTGTAATGATAGATGTGAAATTATGGAATGGTAACAAGAATAGTAACAACATAAGTGCATTAATTATTATTCAGGAATTATTGCATATTGTAGGCATGTCTCCTATTTACTCTAAATTTTAATAGCAAAACATGGAGGGAAACTCTCACCCCTTGAAAAGGACCCTTGCATTACATAAATCCAAAGTTGAAGGGTGTTGTTACAATCCTACATTGACTTCCATGTATCCCTGTATGGAACCCCTGTACAGCTGATTTTCAGCCACCTGAACCTTGTATAGCTATAGATGCCATTCTCAGTGGGAGCTTTTCTTGGCATTTGCTTTGCTGGTGTGTACACGACCAAAGAAGATGCAGAGTAGCAGAGAATCAGGCCTCTGGAATTCAGAATATTCTCTTTCAGGAAGGATCAATGTAGGTTCAGGAATATATTCAAGAGCTTTTTTGCAAATCAAAGTCATAAGTCAAGGAGAAGCATTGCACAGGCCAGGTTCTCATCATTGGTAAGAGGGCAATTTCACCCCCTGTGAAAATAATTTTAGCATCAAAAAGTAACATAGAAAGAAGTGTTTCAGTGATTAAGAAGTTTAATAAGTTCCATGGACAGCCAATATGGATTACTGCAAGATTTACAAAAGTGCCAGAGGAAGAGAGAAACATGCAGAATCAGAGCCTCAAAGGTACTAGGAAACTGAATTCCCATTGAAATCAATAGGAGTTAGATATTTAAGTACTTTGGTTATTCTAGTTCCTAGTAAAGATTATAAAGGCTCCTAAAAGAGTTGGGTGCCTGAATCAGTCGCCTGCAACAAGAGTTCCACGAATAACCTGCTTGGGACTTTTTTGACATCCCACTAGAGGTCTACCTACATCTTTAGGCACCAAAGTTCGTTGTAAAACTAGTTTTTAGGATCCTAATTCACAGAGGCATATAATAAATTTGAGGTCAGATGTGCAGCTATCACTTGCATACAGAGCCTAGGTCTCAAACTGGTGAAGGTAGTATCATTTTTGAACTATGAAATTGTTTTTTCTTACAACTGTTTGAGGAAAGTTAAATTGAAAGGCACCCTTTCTGTAACAAACATTGATTTGTTACTGCTGATCATCTTTTATTTATTTTAAAAATTAATATAGTAAAGAATTAATTAACACAGCAAAAATGTAACATGGAATTTAGATCTTACAGCAGCAAAGAAACAGCTACAGGTTTCATTTGTGCATGAATGAACAGCATTCATAGTAATAGATGCATAAACGATAGCTATTAAAGAGTAATTTTTACTTATAAGATGCTGCCATGTTGTAGGTATTTTGCCCCCTAGAGACATTAATAAAATTTAAAAATATAAAGACAACTTTGATCAGTGGTACTGAGAAGCAGGTGGTGGGGGAAAGAGAGATAAAAACACTAATTGAAGTGCCCCTAAAACAGGACAAACCAAACAACCCCCCCCCAGAACAACAACAAAAAGTGGTCTGCCGCCAAATGTAAATCCCATTATAAGTCTCCTCTGTATGGAGGACTTGGATGAACTCTGCTATCAAATCTAATCCAAAATCCCGGAGGTCAAGGAAGATGCTTCCATTGACTTCAGTGACCTCATAGATTTCATAGATTTTAGGGTCAGAAGAGACCTATTAGATCATCAAGTCTGACACCCTGCCCTGGGCAGGAAAGAGTACTGGGGTCAGATGACCCCAGCCAGGTGTTGGTCCAATCAGGTGTTGGTCCAATCTCCTCTTAAATACGTCCAAGGAAGAGAAACATATTCCATATTTTGGCAACCCTCACTGTAAAGATTTTTTTCCTGATGTCCGATCTAAATTTGCTCCCCTTCAGTTTCTGGCCATTGTTTCTAGTTACCTTGATGGGTGCCCTGGTAAACATTTTATCCCCTGTTTCCTACTGTTTCCTCCGATGAGTTTGTAGACCACCACAAGATCAATTCTCAGTCTTCTATTGCAGAGGCTGAAGACATTCAGGCCCCTCGATCGGTCCTCATAGGGTTTTTCCTGTAGATGTATGGCCCTCCTCTGAACCCTTTCCAGGTTATCTACATCCCTCCTGAAGTGCAGCACCCAAAACTGGATGGATAGAAGTGGGACTTTGAGACAGCTCCTGAACTTCAAGGATCTGCTCAGCAAAATATATACTTTTGCTGATAAGGAGATAGATGGCCTTATCTATTAGTTTACTTGAAGCTGCCATTTGTGTAAGAAGTTAAGATCACTCTGAGTTATCCTGAGATACAGAACTTTAATCAAAGCAGCATTTATCCCAAGGTTTCTTTAATCCAAACAGGTTTATGGAAGTGATAAATGAGATTCAGGTATAAGGACAGTTGACTAGTAGCTATGTGCCTGGCTCTACAGAGTGCTAAGTTGTCCTGCCAGAACATAACTGAGTAGCAATATTTACATGACAGCTTAGAAGGATTTAAGAGTATTAATAAATGAACACCACTTTCTAAAGGCCGTAGGGACTCAGTATAGCATATTTTAGTTGTTCACCTGTCTTTGAGAAAGTTGGTCCAAGTAGTGAGATATGAAAAAAAAAAATGTAGTTCACTTGTCAACATGGGGGGGGGGGGTACAATTAACCTTGATCCTATGTGAAAAGCTCCATTTAGTTTTAGGACTTTTATTCTTGTTTATTTATTTATTTATTTTTAGATACATTCAGATATGTTTCTAAAAGAAAAAAATTATTTTTTAAATGGAAATATTCTTTTTCAAAAAGGCCAAATTAAATTTCATAGTAATGACAAAATTAGACAAGTTCGACCTGAATTCCTGAATAGATTCAGTCTAAATTAGGGTTCCTTTTTATTTTGATTTCTTTTATGTTTCAGTGACTAAAATATTAAATTAAAAAAATGCTCTTTGCTCAGGGTTAAGAGTTTCATAGAAACTCTCAGTTATGTGTGCCTGTGATTATCCAAAGCCTTCAGCTTGAAGATATACTATTAACTGGTTGCATGCCTTATTTAACAGTTCATTTAACATTAGCCATGGATGATGGCATCTAGTACGAGTTAGCAGTGGAGTTAAATTCACCACAAAAAAAGACCAAAGAAGACCTTTTTTCCCATTTGTTTTGTTTTGATTTTGTTTTTCAAATTTTGGGGTTGGAAGCCTTTCAGGGTCCCCTTTTGCTTTGCTTTTAAAATGGTTTGCTTGCTTTTCAACTGTCCCAGCCCCTTCCACTGCAGGCATTTTTAGATAAAATGTGGGATGCTGGGGAAAGGCATGTTACAAAAGAAGTAAATTCTCTAACCTTCCTGCCATGTTTAAAGCTGGAGACTCCCATTTTGGAGGGACTGCTGATGGTACTAGATGGTGCCCTACCCCAACCCATTGCAGAAGCAGTACTCTAATTCCATAAAAATTCTGGCTCAGTTTTGGAAACGGTTCTTTTTCTCTAATGTTGCTGCCTGAACTGTATCTCATTACCTGCCTGCATTTTGATTCTCCCAGGAGTCATTTGGTGAACAGACAACACAGTGATAAGTTGGTGCTAGCAACAACAATTGCTATGCCAGGCAGGTTTGCCAACAGGCAAAGAAAAAAGGTATGATCCAGTAGCCATGATACAAGCTTAGCAACCAGAACATTTACATTCTAGTTTTGGCTGTCTGGATATAGGCAAATCACTTTGCCTTCCAGAACCCATAGCGTCTCTGGGTAACCTGCTCCACTGCTTTTCATAGATATCATAGACATTAGGGCTGGAAGGGACCTTGGGAGATCATTGAGTCCAGCCCCCTGCCCAAAGGGCAGGAAGTCAGCTGGGGTCATAGGATCCCAGCAAGATAAGCATCCAATTTACTCTTGAAGGTGTTCAATGTAGGTGCTTGAACCACCTCCTCTGGCAGACTGGTCCAGACCTTGGGGGCTCGGACAGTAAAGAAATTCTTCCTTATGTCCAGCCTGAAACAGTCTTGCAGGAGTTTGTGACCATTCGACCTCGTCATCCCATGGGGCGCTCTGGTGAACAAATGTTCCCCCAGATCCTGGTGGTCACCCCGATAAACTTATAGGTGGCCATCAGATCACCCCTGAGCCTGCGCTTTTCCAGGCTAAAGAGTCCCATGGCTCTCAGCCTGTCATCGTAAGATCTGTTTTCCTGACCTCTGATCATGCGCGTGGCTCTCCTCTGGACTCTCTCAAGCTTCTCCACATCCTTTTTGAATTGTGGAGCCCAAAACTGGATGCAGTACTCCAGCTGTGGCCTCCTCAAGGCCGAGTACAAGGGGAGAATGACGTCCCGGGATTTGCTCGAGAAGCATCTATGGATGCACACCAGCATTTTGGTTGCTTTATTAGCTGCAGCATCGCATTGCAGGCTCATGTTCATCTTGTGGTCAATGACGACCCCCAAGTCTCTTTCTTCTTGTCGGGGAAAACCGAATGGATCGGGCCCCAAAGTCACGGTGGGCCGGGGTGGCAATTAGATACGGACAGGTGGGATTAGTGGCGTAGAGTCTGGAGATAGGGACTCGGAGCAGATTGAGAAAGAACAGGTGAATTTATTTGACTTACGCTTCAGGCGTAGGCAGAAAGGTCTTCAGTTACAGTTTTGAACACAAACTAACAATTAACAACAAAGGGGTCTGTTGGCCCACGAGGTTCAGTCTGAAGACCTAGTCCCAGGGCTGGTCAACAGCTCATAAATGGGGATCACAAACAACAAAAACGAACTGTAACACGGTGATGATGAACTGCGTGACGCCAGTCCGACCACCCGATTTGTCCATTGCTGTGAATACGAAAAGCCGAGGTCGGTAGCCAGAAGATGAAGCAGCGGAGACGTCAGTTGGAGGCATGAGCAGAGTCGTAGTTGGTGAAGGAAGCCAAGGTCGATGATTCAGAACCGGGTTAAACAAAGTCCAGAGGGTGATCCGAAATCGTAAGCCGTTAATCAGTTCGAAAGGTAAGTCAGGAAGCCAGATGAACGTAGTCAAAACCGTAATACAATGAGCACTAAGCCACCGAAGGAGGAGATCAATAGGCCCTGAAGCCTGACTCAGAGAACAGTCCCTGCAGCAGCAGCCTCTGTCTCTAGTCCACGCGATCTCCCCCCGAGGGAGGGGCTCACAGAACTTTTATATCAATTTGGTAGCCAATCAGCGTGCTCTCCGCAGAGAAATTTCTAGTCTGATTACCTCATGTCAGGTTCTGACTGAGCATGCTCTCAGTCAGGAGCTGACACAGTCTGAGCATGCGTCTGTGGGGAAAGTAGGTCAACAATGATTGACAGCTCCGCAGGTCACCCAGGGGGCAAGGACTGGGTGAGCCTTGGAAATTTCCACTCACAGCTTCAAACCGTACATGTCAGTTTAACCTCTTCTGTACTGGCAGCACATACTCAAAAAATTTCCATGACACTTCTGTACTGCTATCCAACGTAGCACTGCCGAGCCTATAAGGGTACTGCAGGTTTTTCCTCCCAAGGTGGAGAACCTGGCATTTTTCGGTGTTAAACACCATGAGGTTCTCGTCTGCCCATTTGCTGAGCTTGTCCAGGTCAGTCTGGATCACCCGCTTATCTTCTGGAGTGGATGCTTTGCTTTAAAGTTTGGTGTCATCGGTGAACTTGGCCAGTCCATTCCTGATTCCGATGTCCACATCATTAATGAAGATGTTGAACAGTATGGGTCCAAGGACAGAGCCTTGAGGGACCCCACTGGTCACAGGGCACCATGATGAGTGACTGCCATCAATTACAACCCTCTGGGTCCGACCACGGAGCCAGTTTCCCAGCCAGCGGATCATGGTGGAGCCAAGGCCACAGCTGGCCAGTTTGGCCAAGAGGTGATCATGGGATACCAGATCAAAAGCTTTTTTGAAGTCAAGATATATGACATCAATATCTTCTCCCTTGTCCAGGTGATAGGTCACAGAAGGAAATGAAATTGGTCAAACAAGACCTACCCGCAACAAACCCGTGCTGGCTATCCCTTACAGTGTTAGCCTGGGCCAGTCCATCAAGCATGGCCTCCTTAATAAATTTTTCTAAGATCTTCCCCAGGATAGAATTCAGGCTAACGGGCCTGTAGTTAGCCAGATCCACTCTCCTCCCTTTCTTGAAGATCGGCACCACATTGGCCTTCTTCCAGTCTTCAGGCACTACACCAGAGCGCCAGGAGTTTTCAAAGATCCGTGCCAGGGGCTGGGCTATGACGCTCGCCAGCTCCTTGAGTACCCTGGGGTGCAGATTATCAGGGCAGCTGACTTGAAGGTATCCAGCTTCTCAAGGTGTTCCTTCACGAGGTCAGCATTTATGGAGGGTAGGGGATCCTGATCACCTGGATCTCCCTGTCCCATAGCAGGCATGGGCGTCCCATGGGACTGATGAAAGACTGACGCAAAGTACCTATTTAATAGGTTGGCTTTTTCCTGGGCGTCCGTTGTCAGTTGCCCCATCTGGTTCAGCAGGGGTCCAACATTGCCCTTGCTTTTCCTCCAGATCCCCACATATCTGAAAAAGGACTTTTTGTTGTCCTTGATGCTTGAATCTAGTTGGAGTTCAGTTGCAGCCTTGGCTTTCCTGGTTTGCTCCCTGTAGAACCAGACCAGTGCAGAATAATCCTCCTTGGAGGTGAATCCCGTCCTCCATCCTTTGTAGGCTTTCCTTTTTAGCCGCAGGAGGTCCGCTAGGTCCCTGGAGAGCCAGGGGGGCTGCTGTGCCTTCTTGCTGACTTTCCTCCGTGTTGGAATAG
Source organism: Crocodylus siamensis (assembly GCF_052110815.1). Taxonomy (NCBI): domain Eukaryota; kingdom Metazoa; phylum Chordata; order Crocodylia; family Crocodylidae; genus Crocodylus; species Crocodylus siamensis. The sequence goes on along the minus strand of NC_143396.1, from coordinate 2,687,840 downwards.
ATTTAGCTTGTGCATTGAGGATCGCTTCCTTGAGAAGCAACCACTCTTCTTGAACTCCCATCTCCCTGGGGTCATGGTCCCTGAGGGCCTGACCGACAGGCCTCTTGAGCTTGTCAAAGTCGGCTTTTCTGAAGTCAGGGACTCCTGTGTTGCTGACTGACTTGCCAGCTTTACGGCGGATGGTGAAGGTGATCAGCTCGTGGCCGCTGTCACCCAGCTTCCCATCGATCACTAAGTCACCGATTAGGTCATCCCCTGTAGCCAGTACCAGGTCGAGCAGCGCTTTGCCTCTCGTTGGCCCATAGACTTCTTGAGTCAGGTAGAGGTCATCCACGCACGAGAGAAAGTTTTGCGACCGCTCGGACTTTGCTGAGTGATCTTCCCACGAGATGTCCAGGTAATTGAAGTCACCCATGACAACCAAGATCCTGGAGCAAGCGGCCTCAGTCAGTTCCCGGGCAAACTCCTGGTCAAGCTCAGGACTTTTTTTTACTACCATCCTAGTGAAAAAGTTGTTGCTAATATCTAACTCAACTCCCCTTGCAGGAACTAAGGACATTTGCTCCTTGTTCTGTCATCTGCCACAACTGAGAACAATCTAGCTCCATCCCTTGTGCGCCCCCCCCCCCCCCCTTCAGGGAGTTAAAGGGTGCTATCGAAATCCCTCTCAGTCAAATCTTCTCCAAATTAAATAAACCCAGCTCCCTCAGCCTCTCCTCTTAAGTCATGTATGTCCTCTAGCCCCCTCACCATTTTTGTTGGACTCTCCAACCTGTCCATATCTTTTCTGTAATAGGGGGCCCAAAACTGGACACAGTACTCCAGATGTAGACTCACTGGTGCAGAACAAGAGTGGAATAATTACTTCCCTTGATCTGCTGGCAACCCTTGTACTAATGCAGCCCAGTATGCCATTAGCCTTCTTGGCAACAAGGGCAAACTTCTCGCTCACACTGCTTCTTGTCCACTGTGACCCTCAGGTCCTTTTCTACAGAGCTGCTGCCCAGCCAGTTGCCCCCTGCCTATAGCGATGCATGGGCTTGCTCCATCCTAAGTGCAGGACTTTGCGCTTGTCCTTGTTGAACCTCTTGAGATTTCTTTTGGCCCAATCCTCCAATTTATCTAAGCCATTCTGAATCTTAGCACTACCTTCCAGCATATCTACTACACTCCCTCTCCCCCCTTCCCCCCCGCTTGGTGTCATCAGTGAACTTGCTGAAGGTGCAATTGTGCATTTGCTCAGGGTTGTGTGTATACTTATTTTGGAGTCATTTGAGCATAGGGAAATTAGGCTAGATAGTAATTTCCCAATGGTCTATAATTTTTCCAAGATCTATAATTTTTCAATTTATTTCCTTTCCCCCCTGATACTTGGCCAGATATTTTAATTAACTCATTTTAGCCAAAGTCAGAAACACAACAGCAACAAAAATTTCTACTTACATATAACCAATGATGTAGCAGACAAAGTCAGGCAAAGATTGAATGGCTGGAAGCTGAAATTGGTTGTGTTCAAACTGGAAAGAAGATATACATTGTTTTGCAACTGAAGGTATACCAGATTATCAAGAGATAATCATGTCTACCTCAATTAGTGCCTCAATTAGTGCCTTTAATGCAAGACTGGTTAGGTTTCTAAAGGGTGTTTAGGTATGCTTTAATTCCATATTAAATATGTGCAGTGTTAAGATGTATTAAAGGGAGGAAGTGCTGTGAGCAGCCACATGTTAAGGTTACTATCATTTCTTGCATGCACAACTCTAACTTGCCACTAGAGGACTGGTGAATAGGAGTATGCCTGGGAGCTATGGCCCCTCCCCTAAAGCAGTTTAACTTTGAGGCACTCAGAGGGCACTTAACATCAGTTAAGGAGCTTTAATGTGCAGATACTCACATTTTAAGTGTTCTCTAGTATGGTCAAAGTGTAATGTGCAACTTCACCCAAAACTATACGCTATATTTCAACCTTGAATCCTTGTGTTAGATTCAGGAGTCAGTAGGTAGAATTCTGGAGCCCATGTTGTTCAGAAGGGCTGGTGGGAATATTTTGAATCTTAATATTTACAAATATTTGCTGGAAGCAGCAAACAAGTTAAGTGATCTAGCGAAGGTAAAAGGATCCACTGAGGAAGACAAACACTTTGCACAAAACCAATTTATTTCTTGGGAAAGTGTGTTAAGAAGAGTTACATCAGCTCTACTCTTGTGGGGTAACAAGGCTTTGGTGCAGCCAGGAACTGAGTGTCAAAAGAAATAGGGGTATGACAAGCAGCTAAGTTAAATAACAAGGCACCAGGACCAGATGGCATCCATCCATACTTTCCAAAAGATCTATAGAGCAAAATGGCTAGACTGCTTGAAAAAGGACTGTAGCTACTCTCATTAAAATCAAAGGACCAGAGGGTACCAAATGTCTCATTGATCTTTTAAAAAGGCTGCAAAGAATGGAATAGATTGCATGCTCCTACTGGACAAAGATCCTCACTGAGAAAAGTTGTGCTTGAGACATGTTCTTTCTATTGTGGCTCTATTCTACCTTTTAGTAGAGTTAGGCATAATTGGCTTAATCTAGCCAGTACTGTTTGTACTGTACTTTGAACATTTAAAGTACTAAATATACCATGTAGACTGACCAGCCATTTGACATCCATTATTATTAGGTCACAGAGTCATCATAATTAATAGGTGTCTCCTGGCATATGGTAGGTTAAGTGAAAACAGACATCTTAGACATACAGATGTTGTGAATAATCTTTTTTTTTTTTCCTATTGGCATAGTTAGTCAGTTTACTTCTATTTTTTCCCTTCCATTTTTGTTAAATATATTCTAGTCCACTGGCTGCTTTGGTAACCTGAAAGAATCTTTCATCTGAGGTTTCATTGTCCCATATACCAAGACTACAGTCTTGCTTAGTTTCAAGTTCATCTTACTGATTCAGGAGCATGTCTCATATAGTTTGATCATCTGAAGCAGAATTATTACACTCTTTTAAAGTTTCCTGCACACCTTTTGAGCTCTCTGGACAATAGTGACAAGACTCTCTTGCCTCAAACTCTTTGGATCATTGTAGGAAAGGGAATCTTACCGTCTATGTAGGGAGGATCAGATCTCACTCAGATCCTCTTCTATTGAAAAAGAGAAGAGTTTGAAGTGAGTGCTTTGCTTCTCGGATTCTTTTCTTAGTCTATCAGTGCCAAAGCAGCAGTTTCCCAATCACAGTGGGGACGTTCATCAGAGCACCCTGTATCCAGGTCTACGGGGTAAACTTACCAGGCCTGGAGACAGCATACCCAAGCATGCTATGCCGCTGCTTGAAACTACCTTCTAAACCAAAAGCAGCCTAGCCATGTGCACACAACACCCTCCACAGGATAATTAGCATGGGGTACTGTCATTTAGCAGAGCTAACTAGCCTCTCTGAAGCACCACGCAGGCACAAATCCGATGTCTCTTGTTAAGGAGCAGAATGGAGTGTGTAGCAATGCTGCTGGTGGATGCAGCAGCTGCATCCACATGAACAGGGGCATGCCCACAGATAGGAGAGGCACACATCTGTGCCACTGCTTTGTGCAGTGGTGCACACTTGCCTGTGTGCTTTGAAGTGGGGCACATTGTCCTGCTGCTCCATGTGCCGCAGCAGGAGCTGGCTGGCACACAGCATGTTTCAGCAGGGGCTAGCCATCCCCTGCACTAAGCCACGCTGTGCCCCTACAAGCCGGGGAGCAGCACGTGGAGGACTACCTGCTCCCTCACCTCCAGGTGCTGCAGAGACCCCACACTGAGGCACACTGTGCTCCAGTCAGCAGCTCAAGGCTGCCTGGTCCTTCATCACAAGGCACCCTGCACCCCAGACAGCCAGGAAGCAGCTGGCTGGGGTGCAGGGTGCCTCAGCACAGGGGGCCCAAAGCACCCTGGTTTGCCTGCTCCCCCACCTCTGCATTTGTCCCCATGCTGGCCACATTACGTATTGTTTTTTTTGCTACCAGAAAATCCCAATAGTAAATTTTGCAGGTTAGCAGCGCCGTGCAGTGATTAATGCTCAATTATTAATGTGCGGTTACTGGTGCTTCAAAGAGACTTGCGGGGCCACAAACCACACGTGCCTGCATGTCTGCCAGCCAGTAACATCAATGTGGTACATACAACTTCCAGGACAAATCTAGTGCTGGTGTTCATTGGAATTATATTGATTTATACCACCCAAGGGCAGAGACTATTAGTTCTCTGTCTCCCTGTTCGTAAATACCTACTGGTTCTCTAGAGTGTAACCCCAGTTAGATAGCCTTGCTAGTCTTATCCTATGCTTCCCGGAGAAGGAGAATGACAAGTTAAAATGTACAGAGAGCAACAAAGAAAAAAGCTTGGTTGCGTGGGTGAGAACTGGAGCTTTGACATTGAACACCTACATCAACCCAGTCAGAATAAGCATAAGCCTTACAGTCATACAGAATAATATCCTGCTCTAGTGTATATGCCAAAACTGTCATTTCTTCAAGATATTCTAGTGACATCAAAAGCTTGAGTTGTTTCTTAGAGCTACCAGAGGCCCAGAGTGAGTGCAATTCTTTTTCTCCCCATCTGAAGAGATTTCATTGCCATGTTCTTTTGAGTAGAGAAAACTGGTGCATTTTGGATACAGATAGGGGCACCTGCCCCCTCCCCCCCCCCCCCCAAACAAACAGATAGGCCTACATATCTGTAGAGTGCTCAGTTATTGGCCAAGAACAAAGATCAGGATCTGATATATATATATATATAAAAATGCAACAGCTACTTCTGCCATCAGCGAGGACTCACTGAGGCCTTCGATCACATTTTAGTGCCATGGGAAGAGCTGGTTGAAAATCTTCCATTTTGATCCAAGTTATATTTATTTAATGAATAGATGGAAATTTCTGCAAAAAGTTATACTTTTTTTTTCCACTGTCTTATCTTCTCTATTCCCCCACCCCCCAATAATGTATGTATATATTTTTCAACAAGCTCTATTTATGGGCCATTTCTGTAAATGGTAACCATGCTTTTAAGGAAGAGAAGTACTTGGACCTTCTGTGTAGCTTCTTATCTTTTGGTACTCCTTGTTATATAGGGTTTGTCAGGTCAAAATTATTTTCTCAAGAGTTGTCCTCAAATTCATTCAGGATTTTATCTCATGCCGGGTTGATACCATTTCTCTTCCCAATTCATTGTCCAATCTTTGCAGCTGATCATTTTATATATATGTGACTCACCTGCTTCTGTGCTCACTTTTAATGAAAACACTGTGATGTGTTATGCACGAAGGCTGGAGGTGTTTCCTGGAAACTATTTTTTCTCTGCATTGAAAGGTAGAGATATTCTACAATTCATTTTTAACAACAATTCTGTTTCAGCTGATGTAGGAATGATTCACATATTATTTGCATTATTCCAGCAGTCAGACCCGCAGACTTACTAACACACGTAATACAATATTTATTTATCTACAATGCTAGAATTTAAGACCAAATGCACATTTACTTAGATACAATTTACCAAGCACAGCAGTGAAGTATACTCAGCTCACAGCTGCAGTAAACATCTAGATTGCAATATCTGGGAATAGGGAGCAGTTTTCCCGCTTGGTGAATTGTCAATGAGTTTGCAATGTTTTTATTTTGTCTTGAGCAATGAATAAGCAAGGTCTGCAAAGATCCAATCAGCATATTCTATACAAGCCATGTCATGAGATGGCATGCAGTTATTAATTTACTTTGATCCTCTCTGCTTTTATTTTTTTGTTCATTGATGTCTATGGATTTTTTCCCCCATTTTGTTGATGACATGACTTACTTTAACCTGTATGATATATTTTAAAAAACCTTTTACTATGATTTAGTTGCAATGAGTCGGGTATTAAAATTAGGTAATATTAAAAGAGTTTACATATTCCAATTCCCAATAGAGGTGAGTCCCAGCTGTAAGTTAGGTATGTAGTCCATCTCTATATTAATTGCACTAAAATTTATAATAGATTAAATTGTGTATTTTATGTAAGAAGTGATAAATCCTGCCTTTGGCGGATGAATTCTTGCTAGAACTCTTAATTGGTTCTTTAGTACATTGATTTTTTTTTCAGCATCCTAGTTTTCCTCCTCCTCCCCAGCACATACACACACATTCCCCCCTCTACAATTAAATATATTTTAGATTAGCTGTATGATGTATTATGTTCTGAATAGAGACCTTAGTTTATTACAGTTACTTTCTGCAGTGTCTGTAAATTAGATAATTATTCTCACTAAGCTTTCCAGAGTAAAAAGTCAAGGAGGTTTTGCTTAGTAATGTATGCACACTGTCAGTAATTCAGCAGAGTCCAAATAATTATCTCTGCCTCTGAAGTTCTGAGACAATTGCTCAAGACAATTGCTAAAGACAACACAGATAATTTTTTTCCCCCAGAAAACTTATAAATGCACAAACCACCTTGTGCTGCAATTCCTGTCAGATCTCATCAGCTAAGTAGATCCTGGTTACATCAGTTTTCAGATGGGAGATCACTAAGGCATGCTTTTAAGATAGCAAGAAATAGAAATCAGTCACAAAACCTGATTCCAAACCTTTTCCAATTTTAGGAATGGCGGGGGAAAGTCTGACCAATAAAACCACCCTCTATCGTTCTAGTTAAAGGTAAGATCATGAAACCATAAATTAAACTGTTTCTGTTACTTCCTATAAGCCAAGTCCCCCATTTTGTTTGTGATAAATTAAAAGACAGGCATAAAAAGCAATACCATTACATTCAAATTCTTACTTTTACATTGCATTCTTGTTAGAATATTGTCACTGGTTCTCTCTGGTTCACGCTTCAAGCACACATTTTTTATGCAGTTCAATAGTTGTTCAGGGGACTCATCTATTATGCTGAGGAGCTGTTTTCTGATTCCTACCAATCCTAAAGACTTCTGCAGGACTGTTAGATCAATGACATTTTTTGAATTGTAGAGCTCTGTAGGACATATGAATGAAATGTCATGTGTCAGCATTAGAGAAAGTTTTAGTGCTGTCCCAAATCGTATTAACAGTTTTTCATTTTTCAGAAAAAGCCCTTTCTTTCATCACTATTAAAAGAACTTGCCTTTGTTGCTTGTTTTTGAACTAATGACTTTTTAAGATTATTGAATTTTTATTCCATTGTAATTGTGTATCTAAGCTGACCAAGAACTCATTTGTAAATATTTTTGTCAGAAAGGGAAAATGGTAAACATACAACAAAAATATGGAATTATGAAAAATGAAATAACCTAAGGAAGGAAGGAAAGAAAGACTTTTGATTTTTAACTACTTTATTCAGGGGGTCTGGGTACAAAAAGTTGGCCCCTCCAGGGTCCAGGTCCAATATACAAAGCAAAGACAAACAAATTGCCATCGAGCCAAGAGTACCATCTCATTACATTCCTAAACATTACACCATGACAGACACCTTTGCTGTATTACACGTGGCGCCTAACATGCCATTATGTGGTTGGGACATGGGCCACACAGTCATATAGACCAAAGCCCTCTATAAACAAATGATTCCTACCCTGCTCTATCCAACCATACATGGGATAACACCTTCAACTTCCCACACAAAGAAAAAAGCAAAAAGTATCTTGCTGAGGCATGAGCTGAGAGTTGCAGTCTGACACCGAGCCTGCCTGGTTGCCCAGACTGGTCATAACATCAGAGCGCGTATTGAAGATGGCCATCCTCCACGTGGCACAGTGCTCCCTCAAGGGTCCAGCATGCCTCAAAGGCAGGCACTGCCTGCTGGAGCACAATGTGCTCAAACTCCAGCAAGAGGCGTGCCTGCACCAGGAGGCTGAAAAGCCGCAGGGCATCATCTAAGCTGGTCCTGACAAGCTGGTTGTGGTGGTTCTTGAGGATAGCCATCTTGGCCTGACCCAGTAGAAAGTTGGCCAGGCAGATGGTACCCTGCTCGGCTGCATAGTACAGGTAGGAGCACTCATAGGTGGTCTCCAAGAGACTCTTGCCCTGTGCCCGCAGCAACACCTTAAGGGTGACAAAGAGCAGCTGCAGGCAGAGACAATCAAGGAAGGCATGGAAAAGGTGCTCCTCAATGCCCCCAGGGCAGAAGGGACAGGCTATAGAGGCAGCTGGATCAAAGTGGGATGCAAACATGCCAGTGGCTAGGATGCCATGCAGCAACCGTCACTGCAGGTCACCAGTCTTCTTGGTGGTTGGCAGCTTATACAATGTGCATCAAGCTGGTTGGGCCAGTGCGGAATCTGGCAACCCCAGATGACATCACCATAGTGTATCAGGGCAGCTCGCCAGCACCTGGGCATGGCGGATGTGAACCACCCAGGAATATAGGCTTCTACATGACAGAGAAGCAAAGGGACAAACTATATCACTGTCAGGAGGCACAGGAAAGCATCAGCAGGGTGCCAGGCCTGCCAGCCAGCTTGCCAGCCATGGCTGGGGTGACTGGCAGTGTAGGAAAAGCCTTGCTTGGGGCATCTGTGACCCCTCAGGCACCACTCATCTCTCACCTACTGTGTGAGCTTCTCCAGATGGTAAGCCATCTACCAAGTACCTAGATCCTGTTGCATAAGTTTAGCCACAGCTCTGGCAGACTTGACAAAGAGCTTAGGATCTGTGCACCACTGGGTGATCCACCCCACTACATTCTTCTGTCTTTGGTCTGCTTTAAAAAGGCCAGGTGACCCCCATAGTGGGCCTGACCTGGGGGGCGGTAGGGGGGGATGGTCTGCCAACATGGGCTGGACATTTTTGAAAGAAGCAGGGCAAGGCTGCACCCCAGGTCGGAGCTCATCCACAACTGCAGTGTCTACACCTTCAATGTCTAGACACACCAGCCTCCTCTCAGGCTCCAGGAGAGTGATCCTCACATTCTTGGAGGGAGAGAGGTCATCCTACTCTCAAGGTCACTTGTGACAGTCAGGAAGCTGGATCTGCATCTCACTAGCCTCCTCATCCAATTTGGATGACCAAGAGGCCAGCAAACTCCTCTGCCACCCCCTGAGTCGGGCCTGCAGAAGAGAGGCATTCTGTATCACTTTTACTGCCACCCAACTCTGGAAGCTGGGAGACAGGTGAGGGGTTGGTGATCCCTGCCATCGCCTCCCCCACCTCCAAGCCATCCCCATCCATGGTCACATGCAACAGAGTCACTGGCATGACAGCCAGAGTGAGGTCAGGCTCTCCAACTGGCACTGGCTGAGGAGGGTCCCAGTGGGGATGAGGTGTCCTGAGAGGCCCCCTTCATTTTCCTGTCTTTGTTCTTCTTCTTCTTAGTGGCAGGTTGTCCACCCTCCATACAGGATGGGCGGACAGCTCCCAGCCCCCCTCCCCAGGGCCAGCCATGTCAGATAAGACCACAGTGGACGGTGGTCAGGAGATGGCCCAAGCCCTATCATCCAACAGGGCCTTGGTGCCACAGTCACCAGCCACCTCAGCTGCTTTAGCTGGTGCAGTCAGGGCAGGAAGGGGGCAAGTGGAGGCATCAGCCCCTCCACCTAGTGGGGGTTCTGCACTGGGACGGTGGGCACCATAGGTGGAATGGGCCGGGGAGAGGGTGGGGAAGTAGTCCCAGCCCCTCTGCTAGATGTTCTCATGCCAGACACGCCAGCTCCCTTGGACAGAACAGGAGTAAAAGGAGGTCAGGAAGAGCTCCCGGCCTCACTGAGGCCTGTCCACCAGAAGTCGCTAGTCTTCTGGCCACTTTCCCCCATGGGCACCAGGCTGATAGGTGGGAAAAGCTACCACACTAGAAACACATGGTATGCCCCAAGGAAAAATAAATCACAAACCTCCGCCTGCTGAGCATGAGGTTCAAGGAATGAGGCAGAGACTGAGGGTCCTTCCTAAGGAGCACATAAGCCTGCCTTTGAAAGACTTGCTTCAGCTTCAGGTCCTTGCTTCTGATCATCAGTCAGCAAAAGGGACTCATAGGAACCCCATAGTGCTCGAGTCCATTGGCCAGCTCATGGTCGGACACATGAGGGGGCATGCTGGAAATCACTACCCTCACAGCCTGGGTATCCAGGGGCGTGACAAGATAGTGTATGCCCATGATGTCCAGGCCCTCCACGCACACCTGGTTGATCATGATCCTCCCATAAATTGCTTGCTACTGTGGCAGATTCTGATTAAGATAATTGCCTATAGGCCCCTACACAAAGTATCTTTGTCCTGGGGTAACAATACTGTTCAATATCATCAGCAGCAATTTGGACAAGGGGGTGAAAAGCACCTTGTTCAAGTTTGCAGATGACATTAAGATGCAGGGAGAAGTGATCACACTGAAAGAGAGAGACAGGCTATAACTAGACCTGGACAGGTTACGGGCGTGGGCGGATGAGAATAGGATGGGTTTCAATACGGATAAATACAAGGTGTTACACCTGGGGAGGAAGAACCAGCAGCATACCTACAGGCTGGGGAACTCCTGTCTCATAAGCACAGAGGCAGAGAAAGATCTTGGAGTCATTATAGACTCCAAGATGAACATGGGCCGCCAGTGTGGGGATGCAGTCAGGAAGGCTAACCGGACTTTGTCATGCATCCATAGATGCATCCTGAGCAGGTCCAAAGAGGTGATCCTCCCTCTCTATGCTACATTGGTCAGGTCACAGTAGGAGTACTGCGTCCAGTTCTGGGCACCACACTTCAGGAGGGATGTGGACAGCATTGAGAGGGTCCAGAAAAGGGCCATTTGCATGATCAGGGGGCAGCAGGGCAGGCCCTATGAGGAGAGGCTATGGGACCTGAACCTGTTCAGCCTCTCCAAAATAAGGCTGAGGGGATCTGGTGGCTGCCTATAAACTTACCGAGGGGGACTAGCAGGCAATGGGAGAGTCCCTGTTCCCACGAGCACTACCAGGGGTAACAAGGAACAATGGCCATAAGTTGACTGAGAGTAGATTCAGACTAGACATCAGGAGGTGCTACTTCACTGTCAGGGCAGCTAGTACCTGGAACCAACTTCCAAGGGAAGTGGTGCTTGCCCCTACCCTGGGGGTCTTCAAAAGGAGGCTAGATAATCACTTAGTCAGGGTCATTTGACCCTAGCATCCTTTCCTGCCTACGGCAGGAGGTCGGGCTAGATGATCTGCTTAGGTCCCTTCCGACCCTACTAACTATGAAACTATGAATCAGATTGTCACTGAGCTTGCAATTTGCTTGGTAGGATTATGGGTTTTTTTCAGATTGTTCCATTTGCTTTGTTGTTGTTGTACAGCACCCTGTATTTATTGACGAGCTAATAAGTTTTTCTTTTCTCAATAGTACACATAACTGAACTCTGTTTAATTTGCTATGACTGTACTCTTTCCATAGCCTCTTTAGTCATGCATCGACCTGGTGAAAGGCATAAGGATGATCTGCTATGCCATGTCCGTCTTGTGCTGTCCAAGATCATATGAAGCATGGCTGGAAAGTGATTTGAGAGGTCATCTACTGTGTGCTCTTCTCAAGGCAATTGTACCTTTGTTAGGTACCTAACCCTTTACGTCCTTGGCAGTTTTTAATAGTAGTCATTAAAGACAATTGGATAGGCTTGATTTTTTTATATCTATGGACAACTGAATCATAAATCAGTTACAAGTAACACACAGATGATGGAGAGGGCTTGTAAATTGCTTAAAACTATTTTGAGCTGATTTTTACCTTCATGAGGCCTAATCTGTTGCTTATTTTTCTTGTGAAGGGGTACCAGTGGAGGTGGGGAGGAATGGAAAGGTTCCTGCCCGGTGAGAGGTAATGAAGACAGAGGCTACAGACCCTGCTGGAAATATCTTGTTGGATTTTATAAGAATAAAAGACAAAAAGCCTTTATCAAAATGCAACAGAATTCCATAGGAACTACTGTAACATATAACCCAATAGGATTTAATAGGAAATGAGATTTTCTCTAATTACAGGGCTTTTTAACTGCCCTGTAAATTCCTAAAAGAGAGACATAATCCTCCATTTAATTCTGTAAGAGCGCTCTAAAGGCCTGTAACTTTTTATTCTGATCCAGAGGGGACAGTCCCAGCTCTGCAGTCTTTCTGACATGAGGAGATTCATTGACAGAGTTGGAGTCACCAGACCCTCCTGGCAGCCCATAGGCCCCTACAGCTGCCTCTCCCTCTACTCTGGTAGGGGAAGCTGTGAATCACTGGTGAAGCCCATGTATGGGTGAGAGAGGTGGTGGAGGGACCACAACTTACTTCCTGTCCACTGGGTGGCACATAGCCATGCCAAAGTTGCACAGCATCATGTACCAGTTTAGGAAAGCTAAGGGCACAAATTATGTTATTTCTCAATCAGCAACTCATATAGCACATGGTAGTATTGTGGGAGAGCAGGCTACGTCAGTGGCTAAGTAAGTACCTCCCTCACCACTAACCTGCCCAGCTGAGCTGGCACCGGCAAGAAGACAAATGAGGCAGCACATCCTCATGCTGCCTCTTATTCAGGGCCTGTGGCAAAATTAAAGTCTGTCCAGAGACAGGGAAGCAAGATCCTGCCCTCCCCTTCAATAACAATGGCGGCACTCCTTGTCTTTTTAGCTTTGCTGGCTACTTACATGACAACTTCTATTGATGCACTGCGGCAGCTTTGTGAAAAACGGGTGCTAGAGATGCTCTGGTCACTGGCAACCCATACCAGGACTGGATTAGGTTGCAAAAACTATAGGCTAGTGCTGTTATCTGTTCCATCTGCCCCAGTTACCTCAAATCCATTCCTTCTGAATTAGTTTCTTCCCTGCTCTGAGTTTAAACTCTCACCATTTGACTGTGGTATGTAAAAGGTGATTTTTCTTCCCACAAAGTTCTGATAAAAATCTATTCTATTTTTTTTTTTTTTTTTTGCCTTCAGGGCTGCATTGCTGCTATTTTAAATTTTCTTTTCAAAAGGAAGTTTATCACAGAATGTAAAGCAGCGCTTCTGTTTTCTCACCGCTGACAGTTTGCTTTCTTCCTTCTCTGAGCAGTAACACAGGTTTCTTATGCTCTTCACAGGAGTTTAAAGCTGCTGGATGTGGTTTTGTTCTCACTCTCACTCTTGTTTTCTCTCCCTCCTTTTTTAATCTTTGTGTGAACTTTCTTTTTTTCAGGCCTTCTGTTTCTGAAAAGGTAAAAAAATAGAACAGGTATAACCAATAACCTGTTCTGGGACAAAGGCTGTGGGGGGGAATCCTTCAAAACGAAGCTTGGATTGTATAAGGCAATTCCAGGCTCAAAAATGAAGCTGGGTACAAGAAAAGGGGAGTAAGTAGAATAGAAGAACTATTATTGATAGTGTTTCTTAAAGACTTTTCAATTAGTTTCTCCTTGCTTGGATCTCACCTCTTGTCAGAAACCATTTTTTATGCCAAACATTGTCATGGTGAGTGATGGCTCAAACTATTTACTACAACAGCATTTTATCAGCAAGGTGATTATCAGGGTTTGGGGTTTTTTTGGAGTGTCATTTATAAATCCTTTAAAGACTCAAGCAGAATCATATGTTGGAAGCAGATAGGCATGGCCTATGGCTGTGGTGGTAGTAAGTGGCCTTGATCATATATACCTACTCTATTCTACACTGTCCAAAGGAATGAAAAAACCAGCTCAGCTTACTGCATGCAGTTTCAAAAGTGAGCCAATGTTATAGCCAAGTAGATTGACCAGAAATGGTTTAGACTTACAAGAACTGGGATTGTCCAGGCTTCTGGTAAAGTTCTGGGTTAATATCACTGCAAGTTAAAAAATCTAGAAATGGAGGGAAATGTTTATCCATGAATCATGGAAATGTGGGTTATTTTGGGAAGAAGCAGAAGGGGGATTGGATTAAGCATAGGAGTTGCATGGGGGGGCATGTACCCTCCCCAACAGGGCCCTCAGTGGATGTTTGGTGTGCATCCCTGCAGTGGCATACCAGTGGTGGGAGGGTTGGTCCCCTGGCAGCACTGCAGCACTTCTAGTTTTGCTCGAATGCTGGAGGTGAAACCGGAAGTATCACCAATGTTTCTGGGCTTGGAGATTGGCTGGCAGGGAATTCCCCTCACCTCGCAGTGAGCGGTTGGCTGCAGAGATACCCCCCCGCCCAATGATCAGGTGCCCCCCAGATTCAGGAGGCAACAGTCACCCATGGAATTAAGGTTACTGGGAGAAGGTTGCCACCCTTTCTTGAACATGATTTATCTAAGGGTGATCAACAAATAAAGCAAAGGGATTTATGAGCTGGAAGAAGCAACACTGATGCCACCTCCATATCTCTTGGGGTTATTAAAGCTTCACTCTGTTAATCTTGAAAGGTGACATGAAAAGTTGAGCAAAGGATAAGGCAGAAGATGACATATCACCTCCACTACCTTAAGCAATGTTCTTGGGAGATGAACCTTGGCTTTCTACTGTGAGCCTCTTTCTGTGTGTGTGTGTGTGTGTGTGTGTGTGTTTTCCCCCTCTTCTGTCCTGGCACTTCTTAAGCATCTGGAAGTGACCAAAGAGTTCAACTCTGGAGGTCTTTGTGGGGAACACTTTGGAGTACTTGGTGTTAAGTACTTTTTGCTGTAGATAGTTTCATTGATGCACTTTTCACCCCATGAGAAAATAACAGCCTGGGTCTAGCAGCAAGCCCCGGAAAGTGTTCTCTGATGACTTCCCAATAACTACTATAAATTTGTTACAGTTTGAATGTGCACACTGTGCCAGAAGAGAAGAAAAGGAGGCTCTGTGGTAGCTGGGGGAGAGAAAGCAGGAGTCCCTGACAGGCCAGGGAGAACACAAGGGAACAGCAAGGGTGATGTTAGGCTGCTCTGAGGCCATGTAGCACTCTGCCAGCTATAATTGCTGTGGCACAAGAAAGACTCTTTGTTTGGAGTGGAGCTATTTGCTGTGCTGCTTGGGCTACTGTGATTCCCCTTTGAGGCAGCCATTCCTCTTTCTCAGCACCCCTACCTTCACAGGAAGGAGGTCTGTGAGGTAGGGGTGCTATGGATAGCCAAGGAAGCCAGGGAGAAAAAAGAACAAGAGGCTTGAAGCCAGACGCTTGCCCCTCTAGAAGCCAGGCAAGGGATGACTTCACGGGGTCCTTCCTGAAGGACACAAGGCAAGGCTTTTTGGGAATCCTGAGACACAGCATCCTTTGAAATGGGCTGATCTATGAGACTGGCTTAACTGCCAGGAACACTTGACCTTTTGTACCACTGCTGTGAAACAACTATCTAAAGAAGTAACTGCAAGTAATGCCTTAATTTAACATGGTTTAAACTTTACCAGGTCTAGGAATGGATTGCTCTTCTTTGTTGTTGCCCTGAGGGGTCAGGCCAGTGCTCAGGATCTCAATATTGCGCTGTTAGACAGGAAGGCATGGTGTACAACTGCACATGAACACATAAAAATCAATTAAGCACACACTCACTGGGTGCATACACCCCTATTAGGCATACACACTCACACTACCGGCTCAGGCACATACATTATATACCCCAAAAGTTAGACACAGATCCCTAATTCATATATCATGCACACAATGCCATACTCTCTCTCTCTCTCTCTTTCACTTTCACTCTAGCAACTCAGATACATGCACGTTCAAAATAATTAGTTTAGTTTCACGCACATTACACACACCGAATTTAGACAGCATCAGTTACCAGTTACCAAACCTTTCACATTCAATACACATATTCAGATTACTAATTCATATACCACACACACACACGCACACACAATATCTATCTATCTACCTATCTATACGTGTGTGTGTATTCACTAATTTACATGCATACCACCCACATACACACAAGTGATTTCTTAGATTGGGTGATGTGATATGTATGTATGTATGTGCTTGGTGTACTTGCGATACCTGAAGAAAGGTTAAGGTAAGAAAGTAGAAGTGTAGGGGGTTAAAGTTACCAGGACCGGGATTAGGACCAGTACACTACAGGGGCCTGGGCTGAAG
Organism: Crocodylus siamensis; assembly: GCF_052110815.1. Classification (NCBI taxonomy): domain Eukaryota; kingdom Metazoa; phylum Chordata; order Crocodylia; family Crocodylidae; genus Crocodylus; species Crocodylus siamensis. The sequence goes on along the minus strand of NC_143396.1, from coordinate 2,671,915 downwards.
AACTGAGGCTTTGGGGTAACTTTAAGTTAATTGATCTTAATTGATTAAAAGACAACACCCAAAGCCTGCAGAACAGGGAAGCATGCTGGGACAGATTGTAGGACTGGAGCCAGAGCTACAGGGAAGCTGAAAAGGTAGATGGGGAGAAGAGGGAAAATGGGATTAAGGGAAAGTGTGGGTGTTAAAGAGGGGCTCTGGGCGTGGGGAGCCAGAGGATGGCTCCAGGGTAGCTAGAGAAGTTACAGAGAGTGGCAGTAAGTGCTGGAAGCTGGAGAGAACTGCAGGGCAGCTAATAGGAGCTGGGAAGTAGGGGAGTGGGGGGAAGAAATTACAGAAAGTGGGGGGGAGGGAGCCTGAAAAATCACAGGAAAAGCAGCAGGGACAGGAAGAAAGCAAGGAGAGGCTGAGAGGTGGCAGACAAGAGGAGATGGAATTGGGAGGAGATGGGGAAACTAGCAGAGAGGGTGGGAACTGGAGCTGAGAGAGAAAGAGAGAATGAGGCTGGAATTTAAGATAGGGAAGGGACTGGGATTCAGTAAAACATGACCCAACTCAGGGTTGCAAATGACAGTGGTTTTATTAAATGGGGAGATGGTGACACAATGCCAAATTGGTTCCCTTGCACCCACACCCACACATGCACGATGGCAGCAGGGGTTAGAGGGACTTGGTGCAGGAGCAGAGAGAGAGACAGAGAGAGAGAGTCCAAATTGTAGGAGGAGGTATGCAGGTAATATCTACCTATTCCAGGCTGGAAGTTGATTCTTGATGGCCAGTCGGGGTCTCCTTCAGCTCAGTGTTGTCCAGAGGGGGTCGCTGGCAGGGCCTCTGGGGTGGATAGGTGACATGAAGCTGGTCTGGTCCAGATGGAAATGGCATTCCCACCGGGTCTGTCTTTACTGCCCCTCTTTATAGGGGCAGACCATGTGTGACCCTAGTGACAGGAGGCATGCCCAGACAAGGGTCAGCCCCTGATGTACTAAGCATGTGTGCTCCATGCAGGGATGTGCAGTTTTGGGTGTCTGTAGTGGTGGGGTACAATGATAGAGTTGCTGGTTCTGCAGGGACTTTTGTTTTTCAAATGCTGGTCTTGTCTCTGTTCCTGGGTGAGGTCCATTGTTCCTGGATGAATCAATGTGATGTGATGGCCCAGTCCTTACAGGCCATTCAGGCCTGCTACCATTGTATTTCAGTCATGCCCAATCATTCTCATTCATTGGGGAACCAATTTACATGGGAAGGGTACAATGAATCATATTGCTGCAACATGGGATGCCCAAGCAGAGGACAGAAAATAGAGGCTTGACAGTCCTTGAGGGACTTGAGGGACTGGCCCAGGCTAACATTCTAAGGGACAGCCAGCACGGGTTTGTTGTGGGTAGGTCTTGTTTGACCAATCTCATTTCCTTCTATGACCAGGTGACCTATCACCTGGACAAGGGAGAAGATATTGATGTCATATATCTTGACTTCAAAAAAGCTTTTGATCTGGTATCCCATGATCACCTCTTGGCCAAACTGCCCAGTTGTGGCCTTGGCTCCACCACGAGCCGCTGGCTGGGAAATTGGCTTCGTGGTCAGACCCAGAGGGTTGTGATTGATGGTAGTCATTCATCATGGTGCCCTGTGACCAGTGGGGTCCCTCAAGGCTCTGTCCTGGGACCCATACTGTTCAACATCTTCATTAACGATGTGGACATTGAAGTCAGGAGTGGACTGGCCAAGTTCGCCGATGACACCAAACTTTGGGGAAAAGCATCCACGCCAGAAGATAGGCGGGTGATCCAGGCTGACCTGGACAAGCTCAGCAAATGGGCAGACGAGAACCTCATGGTGTTTAACACCGAAAAATGCAAGGTTCTCCACCTTGGGAGGAAAAACCTGCAGCACCCGTATAGGTTTGGCAGTGCTATGTTGGTTAGCACTACAGAAGAAAAAGACTTGGGGGTCGTCATTGACCACAAGATGAACATGAGCCTGCAATGCGATGCTGCGGCTAGTAAAGCGACCAAAATGCTGGCGTGCATCCATAGATGCTTCTTGAGCAAATCCCGGGACGTCATTCTCCCCTTGTACTCAGCCTTGGTGAGGCTGCAGCTGGAGTACTGCGTCCAGTTTTGGGCTCCACAATTCAAAAAGGATGTGGAGAAGCTTGAGAGAGTCCAGAGGAGAGCCATGCGCATGATCAGAGGTCAGGAAAACAGATCTTACGATGACAGGCTGAGAGCCATGGGACTCTTTAGCCTGGAAAAGCGCAGGCTCAGGGGTGATCTGATGGCCACCTATAAGTTTCTCAGGGGTGACCACCAGGATCTGGGGGAACGTCTGTTCACCAGAGCGCCCCAAGGGATGACGAGGTTGAACGGTCACAAACTCCTGCAAGACCGTTTCAGGCTGGACGTAAGGAAGAATTTCTTTACTGTCTGAGCCCCCAAGGTCTGGACCAGTCTGCCAGCGGAGGTGGTTCAAGCACCTACATTGAACACCTTCAAGAGTAAATTGGATGCTTATCTTGCAGGGATCCTATGACCCCAGCTGACTTCCTGCCCTTTGGGCAGGGGGCTGGACTCGATGATCTCCCGAGGTCCCTTCCAGCCCTAATGTCTATGAAATGTCTATGAAATATAAAATGGAAACTTGACATGACTTTGATTCACTTACAAACACAGGCCTAAACTGTACAATATCCATATGAAACAAAAAAAAATCAATACAAAAATGATAATAATATAATATAAAACAGCAGATATTCAAAACCAAAAACTTGGTACCAAATGTTTAAAGCTTATCCTAAGTTTGAGCTCACATATACTTATCTATAGGGAATAGAGAGGGAGAGAAAAAGTCAGAAATGGTTGGGGGATGGGTGGGAATGCAATTAAAAAAAAAAAGAAAGAAAAAGAAACTGGGGGTTTTGCTACACTGTCACTGTCAGGTTGAGACACCCATGCTTGGAAACTCGCCACACTGCTGAATGATGCCTCAGTCTCATGCTCTCAACGTCAGGGGCGGCCAGCCTGTGGTATGTGTGAGGGCAACCTGAGGCACATGATCCAGGAGGGAACAGGCAGCAAAGTGTCAGATAGAGCAGGGAGCAGAAAGCAGAGCAGCACATCAGGCAGAGGAAGGAATTTGGAGTGCCACGCAGGGAGGATGCAGGGCTAATTTGAGGCACATCTGCCAAAAAGCTTGGCCCCCACTGCTCAAATTTGACTTGGTATGCTGCAGCATTATTTCTTCCCCTGGGCCTTTCTGTCACAGTTCATACACCCAGAAGACCTATAGCCCAACTACCCTGGGCACCCAGTACTACTGGTGATCTCAAAATAGTGCTGTTGTTTAAACACACCTTGCCTATGCTAGGCAGGTGGGGTTCTAAAAGGGAGAGTTTAATTCTTCCGGGCATGTGGTAGGTGTGATATATAATGCACCCTCTCATCTTCATACCTCATTGACTTTTCACAGGCTTGAAGACACCATCGCTCTTTATTTGGGAGAAAAGTACAAAACACCACACATCTCTCTGAAACTAGAAACTATGAAACTCTCAATAAAAGTAATCAAGTGATTACATTTCCTTGCCTCAGGTTTTTCACCACTCTTGGGTATTTTGTCGGCTAAAGCCAAGGTCCTCTGTGACTATCCATGGTCTGTTTGTAGTCTGGAGCTTGTATTACACCCAGAAGTAGATTTCTGTGTGTGTGTGGGGGGGGTGTTACAGTGGTACAGTTGCACCCCTCTTTTATTCCTGCTTTAGCCAAGTTTTAAAACCAACGGTGTGGGAGACAGAGTGGCATTTCTATCCAGGCAGCACTGAGGGAGTCAACTGACTTCATGGCTCATCATAATGTACCTGATTCCTACTACTGTCTCTTTATCCCATATGATCCTCTCCCCTTTTTAATGATCTAACCTTTCGTCTACAATTTTGCTGCTTGTTAGCCATTTCTGGTAATACCTTTCTTCTTTTCCATAGCCCTGCAGACTGTTTTTTTTCACTCTAGTTAAATATATATGTACTAATAGTAATTCAGGTGTAGAAATAACTGCCAGTGAAGCATTGAAGGCACTGTCAAGATGCTAAAGAAGACTAGAGTTGATAAATGTTATCAATTTTTATAAGTTATGTCAATTTAACTGTAATGAATACAGGACTAATGAAACAATACCTTTGATCATTTTTGCTGAGTTTCTTGTGTCTTTTTTAATCTTAATTTATAATTTAGCCAATTAGGGAACATTCCAATAAAGTTGTCTGGAAGAGATGTAAAGCAGCCCTTGCCAGCAAAGTCAGCAGCATAGACATATTCAAAACAAAAAAAATACATCAAACTCCATCACACCAACCAGAATGCATAAGCTGTACACAGGCAGCATCCCCAGATCACTGCATGCTTCCTTCAGCACTGAGAAGGGAAGTGAGAGGCAGCATCAGACACAGAAGCTGCTTTTTTCTATCTCTGTTGTTCTTTTCCTTCCCTGTGCGTGTCTGTGTGTTTATTTAGTTTTGTCCTAAAGAAAGTAGAACTGAACTATAACAGCTGAAACTTTTTCAGACCACCGAAACTAACTTTTAGTCTCTTTTCCCTCTTCCTAAAAGAACAGATAATATCATCTTTAGTATTGTCTGAGGCTGCCAAACTGGTATCTTTCCCCTATAAAAAGAAAAAAAAATCTGTTGAGGTTAAAAAAAGGGAATAAGAGAAACTTATTAAAATAAAATCCTCAGTACTTTAGCTTTCATGTGCTTTCATTTCTTTGCTTTCCTTTTTTTTTCCTAACAAAAGGTTAAACAAAATTTAACTGTGATGTTTACAATGGAAGTCACTGGAGATAACAACACAAAACCTTCAGCCAGACTTCAGGGTTTAATGCTGGAGCAGGAAGCAAGGTTTCTATGAGCATCTTATGCCTTGCCATCTTACAAAGGCAACAGCGCGTTCTTTCTGGAAAGGGATTGATTATGGTCTTTAAGTGTGTATATTAGAGCCAGACTTTAACCCAGCCAGCCCAGTTCCCCAAGGGATTACTATTTAGGGTGACATCCTGCTTTACCAGTGAATCGAGGATCCCTTTCCCCCCTTCCTTGGCCTACCCAGATTTAGAGTCTTGCCTTCCTATCTGGATATTCTCCCTGAGGGCAAGTAAACCAGGAGGGACAGAGAAAGGTAGGGAGTAAGGTGGGGAGCAGGGCCGGGGGGGTGTGCTTCCCAACTAGACGGGCCAGACCATAAACTGATCTTTTTCAGGGGCTGCACTCAGCAACTTCTCCCTTGAGCAACAGGGGAGAAATTCCAATTTCCAGGTCCTAAATCCATCCCATTGCTGCAGCTGTGGGGAACAGTTATAATCATCCTTACTCAGGGCTGAGGACAAGGCTCTACCCAATTGCTATTACCACAGCTGGCAAAGCGAACAAAAGTCTGGCTTGCATCTACCAATGCCTCTTCAGCAAGACCCACGATGTCACCCTCCCGCTGTATTCAGCCTTGGTGAGGCTGTAGCTGGAGTACTGCATCCAATTCTGGGCTCTACAACTTAGGAAGGATGTGGAGAAACTTGAAAGAGTCCAGAGGAGAGCCACACACATGGTCAGAGGGGAAGAGAACAGGCCTTATGAAGGGAGGCTGTGAGCTATGGGACTCTTTAGCCTGGAGAAGCACAGCCTATAAGTATATAAGGGGTGTGCATCGGCATCTGGGGGAATGCCTGTTCACCAAAGCACTCCAGGGGATGACAAGGTCCAACAGTCGCAAACTCCTCCATGAACATTTCAGGCAGGACATTTACCGTCCGAGCCCCAAAGGCCTAGAACAGACTCCCCCCAGAGGTGGTTCAAGCACCTACTCTGAACACTTTCAAGAAACATTTGGATGTTTATCTTGCTGGCATCCTTTGACCCTAGCTGAGTTCCTGCCCCTTGGGCAAGGGGCTGGACCCAATGATCTTACAAGGTCCCTTCCAGCCCTGATGTTTAGGAAGGCTATTCAATCAACAAATTCTTTCCCAGGGCCAGAAGGAAGAATGCAGACCATCCTGCCACAACATCCTTCATGCCAAATGTGATAGAAGATGCACCTGAAAAGGGGCCTGCAAGGACTAGCACCTGGAAAATAAAGGCCAGGCCAAGTAGTTGGTCTAAGCTGCACTGGCTGGTAGAGCTAGTTAATGGTATCACCTCTCTAAGGCTGACAAACCTGTGACTCTGGATTAAAATATATTCCCTGAATCAGTTAGAATTTTTAAGCTGCATTTTAGCCCCTCTGTGCCCCCTGCAGTAACCCTGCCTCCACATGGCAGAATCCAGGCCTCAAACTGTAAACTCTTCCAGAATTCAAGCCAAACATGCCTATGCTAGTCTATAAATGATGGTGATAATAGAGAGAGGCATGTGGTTGATGTGCTGGTGAGTATGGCCATCTAATTTCCAGTTCTGGTCTGGAAAACTCCTGCTCTCTGTATGCTGATATCTTTAAATACTGTGTGAAAAGAAGAGGAAGTGATAACTCCTTCCTAGTATCTGTTTTAGGAGATTGGTGAGTGCATCTATTGTAGGAGAGGTGAGTGAAAGCTTCACGTCTCCCAAGAGGGATTCAAACTTTAAGTTTCCACACATCAAGAGCTATACAATGATCCAGGTTGTAGGGATAGAGAGAAGAGGGAGAAGTTTGACTTCTACAGTTGAAGTTGGCTAACTAAGAAGCAAAATATTCAACACTGATGGACTAGACACAGGTTATATCAGTAGGAAAGCTTAACCCTGGGACCCTATCCTTGGTTCCTGGCTGTTTCTATACCTTATCCAATTATACCATCCTTTTTTTTGTAAGTAAGAGTAAGTTGTATTCAGTTCTTTGAAAGAATGGAGGCTGGTCTCTGCCCTGGGGAGAGGATTCTAGGCTGCAGATATGGATTGGATGGAAACATCTGCCTTCACCTTCCTCTCAGGCCCTATCTAGGCGTTACACTTAAGATGTAATTAACCTGGTAATCACATCTGAAGTTGCAACCCAGCCACACATTCAATCAATGAATGGTGTGATACAATAAGGAATAAGCCACAAATTTATTCCACAAAAAAAAGTATAACAACGTTGTGGCTCCTTTATGCCATTAATTAATGGCTCCATGCCGTTAATTGAATGTGTGGCCAGGTGCTCCCCTGCCATGAGCTGTGCTTGGGTGCAAGTCCCATCAGCTGCGGGACCCGTGGCTGTGGCAACTTGCTACTTGCCAGTGCAAGGGGAGCCCAAGATCATGATCCTGGCTTCCCCTGCACTGGCAATAAGGTGTGATTGGATCTGATGCTGGATCCTATAACCATGCCTCTTGTAATGCAGACGTAGCATGGCAGGAGGTGCAATTGTGTGGACTGAGCATCATATCCTACTGTGCCTTTTCCTGAATGTGTAAAAGGGGCCCTTGGTCACCTGAACTCTGGAGAGAAATGGGGTTTCTGACATGCCCCTGCACTCAATATTGTCCTGCGGGTTAGCTCTGTATGCATCACCATGCCAATATTTTGGGTCATGGTCTGGAGGCCTGTAACCCACCTAAGCATTGTATAGTGAGCCTAGAGCCGACCTCAGGAGTCCATTACTGGATTTTAGGCACTTAACCCCCCCCCCCCAAAAAAAAAAAAAACCAGGTCCCAACATACCCCCATTCTTCGAAGCCACAAAGAGGAGGAGGAAATTGTCATATAGTAAATCTGCAAAAACTACTGAGAACACCTTTAAAAATCCTGCAATAGCAGTAGGATACACAAACAATTTGTTCTGCTTCACAGTTTGCTTTTAATAATCCCATGCTTGTTTATTTTAGACTTATTTTGGGATTTGGATTTTTTTTTCCTAGTTAGCTTATAATATGCATTCATGACATTGGTGTATGATTATAGTTTGCTTTTAATTGTCTGAATAGTGCCCTGAGTGACTTGGCAAGAACAGAAAGTTCATAAATATAACTCATTATATTATTGACATGCTTTTGTAATTTTCTATTTTCGCCTTAGAAATAAAATATTAAACCATTTGAATCTTTGAGTTGTGGGGGACAAAGTGGAATATTTAATCAGCTTCTTTGAGAGGGAAAGCGGTAGAGATATGCAAAGCCTTTTCAATCCTTCTTCCCACCCGTAAGCCCCTAAAATCTCAGCTGGCTTTGATTTTTATCAGGCATATAGGACTCAATCAATGTTTGTCAAAACCCACATGGTTATTTGTCACCAGATTTATATCCTCCTCTTAAGACTCCCCTTCACTGTAATGCCTTCATAATGCTAAGCAAGGACCAAGCAGGACAGACGCGCTAAGATCACTCCATTTCATATTGACAAGGATTGTTGTTCCATCCCATTCCTGTGCTCATCCAGTCTGCTTTATCTACCTGCCGACTCCAGTCTCCACTGCAGTCACTGCTATGACTACTGCATGTTGTACAAATACTTGCAGTAGATTTAAGCTAACTAGCTAAGGTATTGCTAGCCATCTTATCAATGCCAACATGGAGCTCAGCACGTGGCAAAGTGCCTGGATGTTCACCTAGATTTCCTGGGCAAGTTTTACAGACCATGCTGACTTCTAAGATGCTGTGACTTATCTGCTCTGGGTACCTGAACCGGTTCATTTAAACTTAGCTGATATTTACCCCGAGTAGTGTAAATCCTAATACATGCTATTTAGAAGGTGGGCGCTGTTTTTTTGTTAGGTGTTTGTGTAGTCCCAGCTCACTGGGGCTTTGGCTGGATCTTCTATGTATTATAACTAGGGCTCTACCAAACTCAAGGAGGCAGCTGGCCAGTTTCACATGCAGATCCTAGGGCCAGCCACCATCTTCACGAGCCGTGTGGGTTCCCCCCATGCCTCTGATTGGCCAAGGGATCCCAGCAATCCAGCCCCTCCCCACAGATTGCTACATGGCCTAAAATCATTGCTTAACTGCCCTGCTTAAGCTGGGGGAAGCCATTAATTCATCCATGTATTATTGAGCATGGATGAATGACCTCCGTTGGATCAATTAGCGTAATTAAGTTGCAATTTCGGGCCACCCCAAAGTGGCAGGCTGCGCAATTTGGTGGGCTCACTGCAACCCCCGCCCCACAAATAAAAAATAGATAAACCTTACCAGCAAGCATACAGTCTTGGATCATGGGGTGCAGGGGAAGGTGGGGCAGGGACAACTGGGGGCAAAGTGTGGCTGCTTGCAGCAGGAAGCATGGAGGTTGCAGACAGTAGCTGCCTGCAGCCTCCACGCCTCTTGCTGTGAGCAGCTTCACCCCAATCGGCCCTCCTCCTCTCTGCCCTCACCCCTGCATGCTCCAATACTGTCTGTTTGCTGGTACATCCTTCTTTTTTCCCCTTTTTTCTTCTTTTTTTCTTTTTCAGCAAGCCTGCCAAAATTGCGGTGCTTGCTGTTTTTCACACTCAGAGCCCACCCAGATTTACAGTTTCCCCAAAAATCACAGAATCGTGAATTCAGTAGGTCCCTAATTATAGAGTTATTTGTATTGTCATGATAACAATACAAATAACAGGAACATTAATATAAAAGGGGCATTCTGGGATGGTCAGTCCAGTTGTCTGCTACTACACATACCACTTCAAGTCGTCTTAAAATAAAATTTATCAATCTCTAGCTTAAAAAGTAGGTAAGTTTTTTTTTCCTTGCACTACTTCTATTGAAAGTAAAAAAAAAACCATTTCATCGGAGACAACCATATGTTCAAAAGCTTCTGTAAGAACATATGTTTTATAAGCTACAACCATGAAGAATCCCATAAACAGCTTACAATGTGCCACAGAAAGAAAGCAAGGAAGTAAAAGTGCTGCCAATGCCTTGGTCATTGCACTCATTCTCTAGACCTCTCTGCTCCCTGTGCCTGTTCTGGTTTAAATGCATCTTTTTTAACAGAGGTGGCTATAACTGTATACAGCATTTTTAATGGAGTCTTATCAATGCTTGCACAATGGCAGTAATATTTCCTTCTCTACTAAAAATGTCCTGCCTAATATACTTTAGATTTGCATTAGCCCTTTCATAGCTGCATCACACCAGCAGCTAATAGGCATCTATGGTCAGCCCATACACCTAGACCCCTATCTTCCACTCCCACTTCTAATCTATAAAGGCCCTACATTACAGCCAAAGTACTTTGCATCAGGCTGTAAGTGGATAACTTTGCACTTTACACTATTAAATTCAATGCCTTTTTATTACTCGATTTCCTAAGGTTATTTAATTCTTCCCATATGATAATCTGATCCTCTTCCATACATATGTTTCCCAACTCTTGTATCATCTACCGATCTCATACAGAGGCATTTCATTTATACACTAAAGAGGTTAATGAAAATCAAACTGGGTGAGTCCCAAGGCTGACTCCTGAGGATTGTTAGAAGAACACTTTCTCCCATCTGATAGCTTCCCTTTGCGATCTCCCTTTTAGGCAGCTGCAGTGTTTATCCACCTTACAGTTATATCATTAATCCCCAGCGTCTCCATTTTAGCTATTACTTTCCCAGGAGGCACAGTACTTAACAATGTTTAAATCTTGATGGGTTAGGTTCACTACATTGGTCTTATGTAAGAAGTCAGTTGTCATATCATAGAAATGTTAGTTTGGCCTGACACGGTCCTGGATAAAATCATGTTCTGTTTTGTCCCATTTCTCATTTAACTTTGTATCTTTGTTATCCGGTATCTGTTCTAAAGCTTTACATACTATTTAAGTCAATCTAACAGGCTTGTAATCGCCTGGGGTCCCTTTTTCCCTGTTTTAAATACAGGCTGTCTACTTGCAGTTCTCTGATCATAAGGGACTATCCCTGAATTGGCAGATTAAGTGAAGATCTGTGCTACTTTTGTGCCAATTCATTTTATCTGGGGCAAGAGCAAAAGGGACGGGATTAAGGAAACTCATCTGGTTTATAGGTATCTTGGAAATATAGCATTGGTATAACTGAATTCCAGAACTCATGGTAGGCTTAATTCTAGTCCCACATCTAGAAGAAATTTGAAAAGAACCAATAAGAGCCCAGGTTCAACTTATCTTTGTAATTTTCTACCCCTAGAGCTAGAGACAGACATTACACATAAACCAGTTTAAGTGATTAGAAACTTGCTTAAACCTGTAACATGACAAATGCTCAGTGCGTTTGAGAATGGCTGAGACTGGTTTGAGATAAACCTGGTTGAATGTATTATCAGACTTAACTGATTTGGCTCAAACCAGTTTATGCAATGTCTGTCCCAGACCTCTTGCTGGTTTGAGAGAAATCAGTCTCTCCCAGCATCCCAGCATGCTCTTGGGCTGGGTGGGTCTGCTCCACAGCAGAGCTACCCCCTCCCCTCTGCTCTCTAGCCAGAGCAGGAGCAGGGTGCGGCCAGATGCTGGCCTGCTATGTCCCCAAAGGAAAATTTCTCCCTTCATCTGCTCTCCCCCCCACCCTCCTCTGGAAAACCCTGGGGACCACAGCTGCTGTTTGCCAGCCCCAACCCTACCTCCATGGCGTGCCTGCAAACAGGCAGGGATGGAGTTAATCACTCCCTCTGTACCCTCTCTCCCCCAGAATGCCAGGGCTTTGGCTGCAGTCTGTGTGGCTTGCAAAGTGGTCCCGGAGTAGAGGAGAGAAGCAAGTAGATCTGTCTGCAGATCCAAGCCCCACTGCAGCTCTGAGCCCAGAGCTATGAATTGCAGGACCAGACAGAGAGGTGGAAAGTGTTGGCAAAGACCTGAGAATCATCAGTGATCACACATGCTGGAGGCTAAGTTAAGAGAAGCTGCATCAAAGAAGACAGCAGAGAGCTACATTTATATGATAAAGCAGAACATGTAAAGAAAGCCTTTCTGAATGCCCATCTGTAAGGAGACACTCTGCCCTCAGGATTAGTAAGGCTAACTCTTGTCTTTCTGGTTTACATTTTAAGTTAGATAGTTGTGTATGCTGTGTTTTACTGGGCTGTATCTTGGCTTAGGTGAAGATTTTTGGCAGTCCCCTGCTGTATGCTTTGCAAATTGCTTGCTTGCTGCCTTGCTTCAGAGAAAGGACTTGTTCCTCATCCTGTGTGCCAGCCCCAGCTGGTGCCTGGCCATGCCCCCTCCACTCCAGCCGGGAGGGGTCAGAGCCCTGGAGGGTGTCTTTCTCCCCTCCCCTTTGGCAGGGGTTGGCAGGCATACCCTAGGGCCTCCAGGCTTGAGCCACTGCAGGCGTGTGCCTGCATTTCCCGGTTTAACAGAGCATGCCTGCCAGCTATTAATCAGTTTAAGCTGCACAGTTTAGACTAACCTGCAAAGGGTGAATCAGTTCAGGCTTAGGCTTTTTGAATGTCTGTCCCTAGCCTAGGCAGACTAGTATTGTGTTTTATTTACATATGAGCTGAGTCTTACAAAGTCACATGTCTCCAGGAGCTGGGTCTTTAAGAAAAAAAAAAACAACAACAACAACAAATAACACAAGAGTTCACACTGCAGGGCCATATGTCTGCCCCTTATCGAAACTAGGTAACTCAGTAAGAGGAAGAGGGCTTGAAAACAAACTATTTATAATATAATATAATATAATATAATATAATATAATATGTAACTTAATCTACTATAGAATTACCCTGGAAGAATCAGTGGTAAAACTAGACTGGTGCAGTCTCCTCAAGACAAATCTGCTCCCTTCTTACCTAGTGATGAGTGAAATAATAGCATGCAGCTACCCTGGGATATCTGTCTGCTCATCTGTTTACGCCAGATCTTGATGTACTTTAGATCTGTTTTCAAATTCAATGCAAATGTCATTAGTGTAAATATGTTGCATGTCCAGGCTCTATGGTTAGATACTTCCATAGTATAAAGAATTCCCTTTGTCTTAGTAAGAATGATATCCTTGATAAAAAAATTGTAATGATCTAGAAAAAGGAGTAACTATTTTTTTTTCCTGCTACAAGAGAGGGGAACATGTGATTCAGGTGATCAGGGCATGTTTACATCATTTAGGATCGGTGTCTCTATCTAGCTGGCAAGGTCAGTTTGGTTCCTCAAATAGATTTCTCTCTACTACAAGGGGCAATCAGCTCATGAATTCCCCAAGGTTCAGTCCTTCTTCCTATCCCTTCTCGCTGACACGATTCCTATTGGGGATGTTATTAAGAGTTATAAAGTTAACCTTCTGGCTTGCACTGGTAGTAGCACTCAATTTTATCTGTCTTTTAAGTCCTCTGAAGCTAAAGTCTTTGTTATAGTCAGATTGCCTACCTGATATCAAGCCCCTGAAGAGTTGCAACCTTTATTACTTCTGCGTGTTTATAAACAGAAGGCTGAATGTTGTTTAAAACGGCTCTAGAATATTCACTTGTAGATTAAAGCTGTCAGATTGCTATCTTCATTGCAGCCCAGTCTAGCATTTCTCTCTCTTTCAGAGAAGAGAGCTCAGTATTGATAGACATCTCTTTATTGTATTGCTGCTTGTCCCTGTCTATCTTTAAGTTTGACTGAAGCCAATATTAACCCATCAGCCCATCCATTAATTAAGATGGTGATAGCCTGAAAAGATCTTTTTTTTCCTTTCGCCTCTAGTTGTCATAACACCAGGATGGCTAGATGATTTGCTCATTATGGGCGCTAGATAGTGTGTAGACTTCCCCACCTCAGGGAACATTGTGCCTCTGTGACATCCCAAACACCTAATTCCTCTTTGGATTCATCCTTACACTAATGGGCACAATCCTTGCACTAAAGTAATTAGTCTGTATTATCAGCAAACTGAAACACTCTATGTGCATTCATTCAACTGCACTGGCCTCGGAGTCAAGGCAAGGAGTGGAGTCAAGACCTCACAGGTTCTCAGCCCTTCCTGCCCACGCCTCACCCGTATGTTCTAGGATGTGTTGTAAGGAGGTGTAGCCATAGCCTACTTCCACATATCCAGACTCAAGATCCAGGTTTTCCGTTCTGGTAAACAGATCAGTACTTACATTACGGATTGGCTGTAGAGGCCAAGTCACAAACTAACCTTTTGCCTTACAGATATACGAGGGTCTTCAACAGAGAGTTCTTGCAGTTTCAAAATCATACTGGGTGCGTCTACATGTGGACATTTACTGCACAGTACTGAAAGTACTACACAGTACGGGCTTGTATCTACATGTGCATGCCCATAATACACAGTAAATACGGTGACTTATGCTGACTTGATTTGACACCGGCTCCGGGGCAGCATGCGTGGGTGTAAGCAGGCTGTGCCCCCATGAGGCTAGGGACCCCAAGTGAGAACCCAGGATCCCCGACAAGCCCCAGCCTGCCCACAGGTAAGCAGGGGCCCATGCAGGGAGGGACCTAAACAGCTGGGAGTGGGCTGAGTGGGCCAAGGAGGGTCACACCCCCCCGGCTCCTAGTTGGCCAAGCCCCCCAGGGAGTCAAGCGACCAGCTGCTGGTGCATGAGCCAGGCTAGATGGGGAATTTTTTACCTGTCTTATGGTGGGAGGGAGGGACACCGTAGCCCCCTGAGAGCAGCGAGGCACTGGCTGGCTCTTCTGCTCTGTGCACAGTTTAAAAAGGGCCTGGCAATGGTAAAAGCCTCATTCTGGTCCCCAGCTCCAGGGCAGCATGTGCGGGTGGAAGCCCGCTGTGCCCCTGTGAGCCTAGGGACCCCAGGCAAGACCCCAGGACCCCTGATGAACCCCAACCTGCCAGCAGGTAAGCAGGGGCCTATAGAGGGAGGGAACTAAACAGCTGGGAGTGGGCTGAGTAGGCTGAGGAGGGTCTTGCCCCCCCCCCCCAGCTCCTACTTCACCCAGCCCTCCAGGGAGCAATGTGACTGAAGCCTCATGAACAGGCCACACAATCAGGCACTCTCCTGGGCCTGGTGCATGAGTTAGCATTGGAATTTGCACAGAAGGGTGTGCAGGAGAGCCTGAGGTCTTGCCTGTGAGCCCACTAGGGTTGGAAGTTGCAGCTGCAGCCAGCCTACTAGCAGAATACCATGGATGGGCATGCGCCAAACCCTAAGGGTCTCTGAGGAGTCTGCAGCCCAAGGCCTCCACGCAGATGGAGCCCATGGTTCAAGGCTTCACACAGACGGAGCCTCTGGCTCTTGGCTGTGGGGGCTGCCTGTCACTTTTTCAGGCTCTGGGGCTTGGGAGCATGGCCACATCCCCTTGTGAGGTCTGCTCCCTTTTGGGGTCTCTGGCACATCAGCTGGAGGAACTCCAGGCTGCAGTCCAGAGACTGCGTCCCACCAGGGACTGTAAGCAGGAGATTGACTCCTACTGCTAGGTCCTTCTCCCTCAGGAGGTGGAGGGTTGACCACAGTTGCCTTCCAGGACTGGAGAGGACTCGAGGACCTCCCATGCTGTCCAGCTCAGGGGTTGGACCAAGGTGGTCAAGGGTCCCAAGGACTGCTGCATCAAGGCCCCCCCACCGCTGGAGCTTGGCAACAGGTATTAACCTCTTGCAGCCCTAGCAGAGCCTGCTAAGTTGCCAGCTCCTGCAGGCAACATAGGCTCAACTATAGCTACTGTCCCCGCTCCCCCTAAGACAAAACACAAAGTGTTTGTCGTGGGAGACTCTATTCTGAGAGGGACTGAGGGGACAATCTGCTGCCCCAATCCCTTAGCCCAGGAATTCTGTTATTTCCCAGGAGCCTGGATCTGAGACATTGCGGAGAAGATCCCTGAACTTGTCCAGCCCACTGACCTCTACCCTATGCTCCTCATCCATGTGGGCATGAATGACATGACTTGGAGTGCTCCCAGCCAGGTCATGAAGCACTACAGGAATCTGGCAGTGGGATTTAAGGTTTTGGGGGTGCAAGTGGTATTCTCATCGATCCTCCCAGTCTCAGGTTATGGGATGAGGAGGGAGAGGAGGATCCAGGTAGTTAACCAAAGACTGTGGTGCTGATGTCATCAGGAAGGCTTTGGCTTCCATGCCCGCAGTCCACTCTTTGGTGACAGAGGCAGTGAGCTGCTGGGAAGGGATGGCCTCCATCTGTATCTGCTGGAGAGAAGGCTCTTCTCAGCCAGATGGGCTGACGTGCTCCACCGGGCTTTAAACTAAGCCCGCCGGGGGATGGGGGGGACTACCACCACTGCTGGCCTACTGAACAACCCTGCAAAGCCAGCAGGCCAAGGCACTTAAGGGAGTCCACCCCTATCCCAGCCCTGGAAAGAACTGTAAGCAAGGCAAGGGCCCCCAAGGAGACACTTGCCTTCCTATACACAAATGCCAGGAGCTTGGGGAATAAACAGGAGGAACTTGTCCTCCTGCTAAACACAAATAACTATGATGTCATAGGGATAACGGAGACCTGGTGGGACTCCACCTATGACTGGACCACAGGTATAGATGGATGGATATACCCTGTACAGGAGGCACTGAGTGGACAAAAGGGACGGGGGTGAAGCTCTCTTTGTCAAGGAAAGCTACACGTCCCTGCAAGCTGACACTGGCACCCACGGTGGATGACTTGAGACCCTCTGTGTTAAAATACGTGGGGAACATGGCACAGGGGATATTATGGTGGGGGTCTACTACAGAGCTCCTACCCAGGGTCAAGACTTTGACCAGGAGTTTGCCAGAGAACTGGCTGAGGCTGCACACTCCCAGTGTATGGTTGTCATAGGAGACTTCAACTACCCAGACACCTTGTGGGAAGAGCACTCAGCCAGATCTGAGCTGTTACAAAGCTTCTTTCTCTCATGTGTGGATGACTTCTATGTGACACAGAAAGTCTGCAGGCCAACAAGAGGTAAAGCATTGCTCGACCTGGTACTGGCAACCAGGGATGACCTAATCAGTGGCCTAATGATTGAAGGAACCTGGGCGACAGTGACCATGAGCTGATCACCTTCACCATCTGCCATAAAGCTGGCAAGTCAGTAAGTACTACAGAAGTGTTTAACATTGAAAAATGCAAGGTTCTCCACCTTGGGGAGCACCACCAAATTTGGTGCATCATCTTATAGGCTCGGCACTCACCTTGGGGAGCACCTGCAGCATCTTATAGGCTCGGCAGTGCTACGCTGACTATGGAAGAAAGAGACTTGGGGGTCATCACTGACCACAAGATGAACGTGATCCTGCAATGTGATGCTGCAGCTAGTAAAGTGACCAAAATGCTGACTTGCATCCATAGATGCTTCTCAAGCAAATCCCAGAATGTCCTTCTCCCCCTGTTCTTGGCTTTGGTGAGGCCGCAGCTGGAGTATTGCATCCAGTTTTGGGCTCCACAATTCAAATAGGATGTGGAGGAGCTTGAGAGAGTCCAGAGAAGAACCATGCACTTGATCAGAGGTCAGGAAAACAGACCTTACGACAACAGGCTGAGAGCCATGGGGCTTCTTAGCCTGGAAAAACACAGGCTCAGGGGTGATCTGATGGCCACCTATAAGTTTCTCAGGGGTGAGCACCAGGATCTGGGGGAACATTTTTTCACCAGAGCGCCCCAAGGGATGAGGAGTTCGAATGGTCATAAACTACTACAAGACTGTTTCAGGCTGGATATAAGGAAGAATTTCCTTACTGTCCAAGGTCTGGAACAGCCTGCCATTGGAGGTCGTTCAAGTACCTACACTGAACACCTTCAAGAGCAAATTGGATGCTTATCTTGATGTGATCCTATGACCCCAACTGACTTCCTGCCCTTTGGGTGGGGGGCTGGACTCGATGATTTTCTGAGGTCCCTTCCAGCCCTAATGTCTATGAAATCTATGAAGTCCTTGACTTCAGAAAAGCTGTCTTTGACAAGCTAAGGAAGCTTGTCAGTGAGTTCCTGAAGGGCCACAACCCAAAGGGGAGGGGAGTTCAGGACAAAGGGTTGCTTCTCAAGAGAGAAATCCTGGCTCAATCAAAGTCTATCCTGTCTCAGAGGAAAGGCAGCAAAAGGGCACAGCAGCCCCCTTGGCTCTCCAGAGAATCAGCAGACCTCCTGTGTCTTAAAAGAAAGACCTACAAAGGATGGAAGACTGGAACCACCACCAAGGAGGAATACTCTTCTCTGGTCTGGAACTGCAGAGAGCCAGTCAGGAAATGCAAGGCTGTGATGGTACTCCAACTAGATACAAATATCAAGGACAATAAAAAGTCCTTTTTTGGATATGTTGGGAGCCAGAGAAAAAGCAAGGGCAACATTGGACCCTGCCATAGCAGATGGGACAACTGACAACCAATAGCCAGGAAAAAGCCAACTTGCTAAATGGGTACTTTGCATTAGTTTTTCACCAGTCCCATGGGATGCCCCTGCCCACTGCAGGAGAGGGAGGCCTAGGTGAGAGAGATTCCTTACCCTCCAACAAAACTGACCTCATGAAGGAACACCTTGACCAGCTGGATACCTTCAAGTCAGCCAGCCCTGATGATTTACACCTGAGGGTATTTGAGCAACTGGCAAGCATCATAGCCCAGGCCCTGGCACAGATCTTTGAGAACTCCTGGTGCTCTGGTGAAGTGCCCAACGATTGGAAGAAGACCAATGTGGTGCCTATCTTCAAGAAAGGGAGGAAAGTGGATCCAGCAAACTACAGGCCCATCAGCCTGACCTCTATCTTGGGGAAGGTCGTGGAAAAGATTATCAAGGAGGCCACCCATAACAGACTAGCTGACAGCAATATCCTAAGGGATAGCCAGCATGGGTTTGTTGCGGGTAAGTCTTGCTTTACCAATCTCATTTTCTTCTATGACCAGGTGACCTATCACCTGGACAAGGGGGAAGAGATTGATGTCATATATCTTGACTTTAAAAAAGCCTTTGATCTGATATCCCATGATCACCTCTTGGAAAAACTGGCTAACTGCAGCCTCAACCTCATCATGATCCACTGGCTGTGGAATTGGCTCCGCAGTAGGACCCAGAGGGTGGTGGTTGACGGAAGTCAATCATCGTGCTATGCTGTGACCAGTGGGGTCCTTCTGTAGCAAAAAACCCTCAGTCTTTCCTTTTTTAAATTTATTTTAAAATGCATTCCCTCCCCTTGACCAACTATTTCTGACGTTTTCTCTCCCTCTCTATTCCCTATAGATAAGTATAAGCAAGCTAAGATATAGGATAAGCTTTAAGATTTTATTTTAGGTAGTAAGTTTTATTTTCTCTCCCCTTTTTGCAAATAAGTGCCCCACTATTTTGATACGGGTATCCACTGTTTTATAAGTGATCATTATGGTTGTATTTTTTTTTTACTGATTTTACATTGTGTGATTACTGTTTTAGGCCTATATACATAAGTTAGTGTAAGTCATGTCACGTTTCCATCTTGTAATGTCAAGCCTTCATTGTATCCCTATGCCCAGTTGTGTAGCCTATAACTCAAACCTACCCCTCCTATGTAACTTGATTCCTGAATGAATAGGGATGAATGAGGCTGCTTGAGAGACAATGGCAGTAGGTCTAAAAATAGCTCTCTCTGAATGACCAAACCATTAACACCAATACCTGGACCAAAGGCCTCAGCATTCAAGAAACAAAAGATGAGGCAACCCACTATTGTGCCAAGGCTGCACATGTTCAGTAAGAACACCTAGAACACTCTGGAACAGGACTGAACTTGCCTGGACAGGCCCTCCCCTAGGAGATCAGAGGTAAAGGGGTGCTGAAGACTGACTCTTTGGGATGCTCTCTCCATCTGGACCAGCACCATGCCACACCACCTATCCACCCAGAGGCCCTGCCGGTGACCCCCCTCTGGACAACACGTATTGGACAAAGACCTCTTTCCAGTTTGGATAGGTAGCTATCACCTCTCCACCCTCTCTTCAACCAAGGACTTGGACTCTGCTTCTCTTCCTTACCTGGATTACAACCCTTCCACTGAGTCTCTTTCTCCTGCTGCCATTGTGAGTGCTTTAGAGTGTGTGTGTGTGTGTGTGTGTGTGTGTGTGTGTGTGTGTGTGAACCAATCACTTCATGGGGCTGTGTGGTGTATTGTCTATTTAATAAACCTGTTATTTGGAATCCTGACTTGGGTTTTGCTTTACTGTGGTTCAGCCCTGCTCCAATCTCTGCTCCTCACCCCTCTAACTTGTTTCATTTCTCCCTCTCCTGCTTCTGGTTCACTGCCACCTCCAACACCTGTCCTGAGCTCCTTTCTGCCTCCAAACCACCTGTTTCTTTGCAGCTGTCTTATTCCCACTGCCTTTTCCCCTGAGCAACCAGGTTTCTGCCTCAGTTTCTTTCCTGGTTGTCTCCTCCTTGCCATCACTTATCTGCTCCCCCGCCCCCAATATCTTAGCTGTCTGCCTCAGAAACCTGGGAGCTTGGGGCTGGAAACTGTCTCTATCTCTTTCCTGGCTGTCTCCTCCTTGCCACCAGGCTTTTTTTTTTTTCTTTCCCCACCCCCCATGCACCAGTGACGTCAAGCAAACTTGGGGCCACTTGATCTTAAGTAAACTGAAGCCTTAGTTCCTCAGCCAGCTTCTATCTAGGCCACTGGTTCTTATCCTGGTTCTGGCAACTTTCACTCCTTACACTTTAACTCTCTCTGTCTCACCTTAACTTTCCCACAAGTATCCCAGGTACCCCAAGCACACACCTACATACTGTACCATCTAATTTAGGAACTTACCTGTGTGTATATGTAGTTGGGTTGTATGTGGATGAACCGGTGAGTGTGTGTGTGTGTGTGTACACCTAATTGATTTGCGTATTTGTATATGTGCAATTGTGTCACACCTTTCTGTCTAACAGCGCAATATTGAGATCCTGAGAGTTGGCCTGACCCCACAGGGCAACACCTCAAGACTCTGTCCTAGGACCTATACTTTTCATTAATGGTGTAGACATTGGTGTCAAAAGCGGACTGGCCAAGTTCACTGATGACACCAAACTCTGGGGTAAAGCATCCACACCTGAGGACAGGAGGGTGATCCAGGCAGATCTTGACAGGCTCATGAAATGGGCGGATGAAAACCTGATGGTGTTTAACACCAAAAAATGCAAAGTTTTCCACTTTGGGAGGAAAAACCTGCAGTATACTTATAGGTTCAGTACAGCTACGCTGGTTAGCAGTACAGACGAAAGGGACTTGGGGTCATGATTGACCTCAAGATGAGTATGAGCCTTCAGTGTGACACTGTGGCTAGTAAAGTGAGCAAAAAGCTGGCTTGCATCCATATATGCTTCTCAAGCAAATCCCAGGACATCATTCTCCCACTGTACTCAGCTTTGATGAGGCCACATCTGGAGTACTGTGTCCAGTTTTGGCCTCCACAATTCAAAAAGGATGTGGAGAAGATTGAGAGTGTGCAGAGGAGAGCCACGTGCATGATCAGAGGTCAGCAAAACAGACCTTATGATGAGAGACTGAGAGCCATGGAAAAGTGGAGCCTCAGGGGTGATCTGATGGCCACCTACAACATTTTCAGGGGTGCTCACCAGGATCTGAGAGAACGTTAGCTCACCAGAGCACCCCAAGGGATGACAAGGTCAAATGGTCACAAACTCCTCCATGACTGTTTCAGGCTGGACATAAGAAATATCTTCTTTACTGTCTAAGTCCCCAAGGTCTGGAATTGGCTGCCACCGGAGGTGGTTCTAGCACCTACTTTGAACTCCTTCAAGGGACATTTGGATGCTTACCTTGCTGGGATCCTATGATCCCTGCTGACTTCCTGCCCCTGGGGTGGGGGGCTGGACTTGATGATCCTCCAGGGTCCCTTCCAGCCCTAAAGTCTATGAAATTTATGAAATTTATGATACCTGCATCATGCAGGCATCAAATTTATGCCAGGTTAGTTACTGCACGGTAATGCATGTGTAGATGCTTTACTGCACAGTAACACTGTGTGTGTGGACTGATTTGGAATAACTTTAGTCCCAAATCAGTCCACACACAGCATTAATGCACTTTAATATGTATACGTGGAGACACCGGCCTATTCTCACTTACTGAACAGTAATTTACTGCACAGTAACTTTAAACTGACATAAATCCACATGTAGACATGCCCACTGATGTTTTCTACCTTCACTCTAGTATTAAAATGCCACTGATAAACCGCATGTTTCAATATATTTCTCCTTCTGTTATTAATGTTCTGTTAGATAATGATAATGAATTTAAAATTTTTTTTTAGTTTGATTGGTTCAATGTTTGTTAATTTTTTTCCTCCAGTAAAAGTGTATAATGAATCACAAATATTTTGGTGAAAAATATTAATTTGGTGTTATAAATGTAAAAAGGAAATATAACAATGAAATAAGCCAACAATAATAGATGGATTATTTCATTTGACGTCAATCCTATACAAAAGAATATAGTAGTGTGTTTAGTTAAAATATTTTACTGAAACAAGTTCATTTTTAGAGCTGTTAAAAGAAATAGAAAAATGGCATTAATTGAATCCTGTCACACTTGTTTTGTTCTATACTAACATTTAATTAAAACAAAAATTGCATATAAAATTGCTCATTTTGATACAATATTTTCCTTTAGATGTATACCTATCACTATTTTTCTTTAATAAGAGACCATTCACAGAACAGCTGATCAAAAAATATAGCACAATAGTTGGATTAAATAAGGAGAAAGGATTCATATAAATTAACGGGATATGTATCTGATCTTCAGCTGGTAGAAATTGGTGTTCCTCCACTGATTGTGCTGGAGTTTTGTCAATTAATATCTGTTGAGAATGGGGTCCAGTGTCTAGTAAGTGAAGTACCAAACTGTTTAGACTTTCAGATACTACCATGGTGAGACATTAGCACTCAAGCCAATGCTATAAAATATCTTCCACTTTTGAAGTAATAGTTAATCCTGTAGGAAACCAAAAAAATCAAAATCACTACCCCATCCCTTTCTCTGGGTTATAGTCCTCTCCAGAGAGTCTGCCAAGATACGTCCTCCTCCACAGAAAACAAAAAGATCTGCTTAAACAAAAGGTATAAATTGTTTGCACCACAGTGCACGCTCATTATTTTGGCTGTGTCTTCCTTGGGGTCTTTTGATTGCTTGCCCCTAGGGTTCCTCCTAGCCTCTTCCAGGCTTCTGCTGAGAACCAGTGGCACCTCTTTCCCCCTATTTGAACAGAAGACTGCTTCATGGCACCCATCCCAGAATTCCTTGCTTTTCCAAATTGCAAATCCAGGATCCTTTTGTATTAAATTCTCCAAAAGGCTCCTACTTCATGTGAGACCCCGACTCGATGCGGTGCCCAATGGCTATGAAGAGGATGGTCCAATTGCTCATGGATCCTGGTAGTCATTAGCCAGAGTAAACAGGAAGCAAACACCAGCACACATTGCTCACAACAACTTTATTTAGAATGGACACAGCTTTGGGCGAGCTCCCTCACAGACACTCAGTCTAAGAACACAGGGAGCAGCTGTGAATAACTGTTCTAATATTTATACAGCTTGGTTCATACATATTAATATTTATTCCACCCTCATAGTTTCATAGTTTCTAGGGTTGGAAGGAACCTGAGCAGATCATCTAGTCCGACCTCCTGCCATGGCAGAAAAGAGTACTGGGGCCAAACGACCCCAGCAAGATGTGCTTCTAACCTCCTCTTAAAACCCCCCAGGGTAGGAGCCAGCACCACTTCTCTTGGAAGTTGGTTCCAGACCCTAGCCGCGCTGACCATGAAGTAGCGCCTCCTGATACCTAACCTAAACCTACCCTCTGCCAGCTTGTGACCGTTATTCCTGGTCACTCCTGGCGGTGCTCGGGGGAACAGTGACTCCCTCGGTGCCTGCTGATCCCCCCTCACTAGTTTATAACAGGCCACAAGATCCCCCCTCAGCCTTCTCTTTTGGAGGCTGAACAGGTTCAGGTCCCGTAGCCTCTCCTCGTAGGGCCTGCCCTGTTCTCCCCTGATCATACAAGTGGCCCTCCTCTGGACCTTCCCCATGCTGTCGACATCCCTCCTGAAGTGTGGCACCCGGAACTGGACGCAGTACTCCAGCTGCGGCCTGACCAGTGCCGCATAGAGGAGGAGGATCGCCTCTTTGGACCTGCTCGAGATGCATCTGTGGATGCATAACAAGGTGTGGTTGGCCTTCCTAACTGCCTCCCCACACTGCCGGCCCACGTTCATCTTGGAGTCAATGATGTCCCCAAGATCCTTTTCCGCCTCTGTGCTGACAAGAGGGGAGTTCCCTAACCTGTAGGTATGGTGCCGGTTGTTCCTCCCGAGGTGCATCACCTTGCACTTGTTTGTGTTGAAACCGACCCTATTCTCATCCGCCCACCCTTGTAATCTGTCTAGGTCTGATTGTAGCCTGTTGCATCCTTCCAGTGTGCTCACGTCCCCCCACATCTTAGTGTCATCAGCAAATTTGAACAGGGTGCTTTTTACCCCCTCGTCCAAATCACTGATGAAGATGTTGAACAGTGTGGGCCCGAGGACCGAGCCCTGCAGAAACCCACTTCCCACGTCCTATAGTTTCCTGGCTCCTCCTTCCTGCCTTTTTTAATGATGGGAACCACGTTGGCTCTCTTCCAGTCCTCTGGTACCTCACCAGAGCACCACGAGTGCTCATAAAGCCGTGCCAGGGGACTTGCAATGACCTCGGCCATCCTTTGGTTCCACCCATTTCTCCTCCCATCTCAAGTTCCACCTTTGTTTACTGTTTTCTTCCTTAACATGGTATTGCCTGTTCATTTTATTAATTTTTCTTGCCTCTCTGCTAAGAGTGCATGCGTAAGACTTTGATCCCCAGCTTCTTTTGTTCACTTGTGGTTTTTGGCTGGTTCTTGCTGGTTTTCTCGCTGACCTTAGCACCATCTCCAATTTCTGCTTTTGTCTCCTTTGGTGGACTATTCTATTTTTACTCAACACATCATGCGCTTTGCACCCTACCCTCTGTTAAGAATCCGCTTACTTAATCATTAGGTAAGTTAGTTGCTTT
This sequence comes from Crocodylus siamensis, assembly GCF_052110815.1. Taxonomy (NCBI): domain Eukaryota; kingdom Metazoa; phylum Chordata; order Crocodylia; family Crocodylidae; genus Crocodylus; species Crocodylus siamensis. Next base: position 2,647,081 of record NC_143396.1, on the reverse strand, counting down.
TAATATATGTCCAGCCTTGTGACCAGCAGCTTTTGCTAAAACACAGGAAAAAAAACTTTCATTCATCTGCATACTCAGTACTCCCAGATTCCACACTGTTACCCCAGCACTCAAAATCCATATTGTTACCCTAACACTTCGGTCCAGATATTGTGACATGAATGCCCTATACCCTGCTTTTCCTTAGGCAGAAGGTATGGTGGGGTGGAAGATACTAACTGATTCAGAGTAGGCATCTGAAAAATGAGGCTGCCACTTTATGGCTCTCTAAAGGAGCTACTCTTTAAAGGCACAGCCAGATGCTAAAAAGAAGGTGTGATTAGATCCAGTGTAGAATCCAAACAATCCACATGTGCATGGCTGGAGGTGTGATTGTGGGATTGAGCATGAAGTCCTATCATGCCATGTTGCTGGTGCAAGGGGAGCTTGGGATCATGATTTTGGGCTCCCCATGCACTGACAATCTTCACTCCCATAGCTGGGAGCCCCATCAGCTGATGGAGCGCCAAGCCATTGTGGGGGGCCCTTGTGCTGTCTTTGGCTAGGAGCTCTCCCAGCTGAATGGGGCTTCCAGCTGGGGCAGCTCACTTTGCTTCCCCAGCTGGGATCCCTGTTCAGTGCTCTCAGCTTCCAGAGCACATTGGCATGTGCTTCAGAGGCTGAGAGAACTGGCCATATGTTCAATTAAAGGTGTGATAGGAACCAGAGACAAAGTTATCACATATATTTTCTGTAATAACTTGTTCACTTATTCTTGGCTTTATCATGCCATTAATAGAACTAACATGTGGCCAGGTCACTACTTAAGATGTGACTAACCATCTCTGTGAACTTTTGAGGACTAGCACAATGTGACTATGATAAGCTGATAGTCCAAAGCACTTCCCGTACCTTGAGACATGCTCACTGTACTTGTTTCAGAATCCTCTCTAAAATACATTTTTCTTGGCAATGTTCATATCTAAACATAACCAAAAAAAAAAAAAAGGTAGCATATGGTTAGGAGGTACTACCTTTAATTGAGTGCTTGCATATTGATGCAAAAATTAATTACAATCATGCTAAGGCACCACTTAAAAATCTTCTCTATCTGATAAATCACTGAGGCCAATAGCAAGGAAGGCAAGGTAAGGTGGCCTTTACAGTGCTTCTGTAATTTGTCTCTCCAGGAGTCTTGCTTTACTTTTCTGTTTTCTGTCTCTGACAATTTTCTTGGAGCCCATTAAACACCTGTCTGATTGCAGTAGTAAAAGTTTTATTTTTACTTATTCATTCATCTCAATCAGATTGCACGGGTGTCAGCACATCCTTTTATAAGGGGAAAGTATGGGGTGTGTGGCAGGAAGCCACCTTTGTTTCTCCCCAAAATCTCTGCTCTGTGACAATTTGATTAGGATGGGCCTAGCAGAGGAGATGCACCTTTACCCTATCTCTTTAGGTAACCTGAGATGGATACATTCCTGAGGGAAGGGGGAAACCTGCTCCCTCTGCCTACGTGTCTGGTATCACCTACCTGGGTGAGGGGCATCTACCTGATGGGCTAGAGTATGCCCGGCAACTAGTGATGTATTTCAAACCAGTTGGCTGACAGCCAACAGGTGCTGGCCTCCATTGGACCAGGTGAATGAGGTCACAGGGGCTATATACATTAAGACTGCCCAGGAGGAGGGGGCAGCAGCCATGCAGGGGACTCAGACATAGAGAGGAGCTTTACTATCTGAATCTCGCTCTCTCCCCCATAACTCATGAGCGAGGAACAGCCTGCCTGCAGAGGGGATTTCCAACAGCCGCGGGATGATGCTTGTGAGTAAGCTACTCAAGATCTGGTTAGATATCTAGCTGGCAGTAACTCAGATGCGTGATCAAAAGGCTACCTCAGCCAGACTGTTTTGCTCTATAGGAGTTCTATGATATTGCTCTATCTTGTACCCTATTTTCACCCTACCCCTGTAATCAATAAAGTGCTCCTTTGTGACCGGTGTGGGAAACTTCTTGAGGGGTGGGTCTAAATTATGCCTAAGAGGCCCTTTAGGTCTGCGGACTAAAGGAGACTTTGCTTTTTGGCCCCTGATTTGTGGAAGTGCCCCAAGTGTTTGTACTGGGTTGAGTACCTGTAGGACTATTAGACCTGTGTTTTCCCGAGGACACAGGGCTGAGAGAGTCCCTTCTTGGGGAGGTGGCAGCTTACGTTACCCCCAGGCTAGCGAGTGTGCTCCGGGAAAGGGGTCAGCTGGATGCGAGTCACCCCTGGGGAGGTACTCAAAGCCTGGAAGGTGCTTGGACATAGTGAGGTGTGTGGCTCAATGCAGGAGTGCCCCCTACTGGCCTGCTACAGGGTGTAATACAGTCCCTACCTCAGAAACCTTCCAGTCTACATACCTGCTTAGATAAATAATTTTAAAGTCCATAGGTAGAATTTAAAAACCTGGAAATCAAAGCTTAGCCTCCTAAAACTGTTGTTTTAGATGCACCAGTAAGTGGCCTGATTTTCATAAATGCTGAGGACATGACACCTTGTAACAGAGAAAACTTTATGCGGTAAAATGAGGCCATTGCAAATTGGATTTAGTGCTTCATGTCATGGTGAAGTATCTGCTATCTTTTTTTTTCTCTCTTCCAGAATGATAGTTTAGTTTGGCTCTTCAGATAAGTTAGGCAAACAGGAGTTAAGAACAATCTGGCTTCACTAGGCCATTTTTCAATCCATTTTCAGTTCCTCTGCATAGCCCTCCCTTGAGGGTGTTGAAGGTCCTAGTACTCTGTTTCCAAGATAGAGGGGATGAAGGAGGGGCTTCCTTCCACCCTCTGCTTGTTTCAGCCTAAACCACAAACGTGCCCACTGAAGGACTCAAACCCCTATTGTCTCATTTGGCCTCAGTCATTTTCATGATCTGCTAACTAGCACAAGTCCAGGTCTTCAGTCCTTACTGCAGGCTTTACCTTCCTAAATCTAGCAGCTCATGTGCAGTCTTTATGAGATGGAAAACCTTAAGGCTAGGGACAGAAATTAAAAAAGTCTGAGCCTGAATTGATTCAATCTTTGCAGGTTAGTTTAACCTGGCTAGGCTAAATCAGCTTTGTAACCAGACAGACATCCCAGAAATGTAGGCACATGCCTGCAGTGGCTCAGGCTAGCAGTCAGCGGGGGGTGGGGGTGGGGTTGCTAAAGCAGCCCTCCCTTCCCTACGACTGAGCTCAGGGGATGTGGCCAGGCCAGCCTACTGATTATTATTATTATTCACAGATTCATAGGGTCAGAAGGGACCTCAACAGATCATCGATTAGGGAGGGGTCTCCCCCCCCCACATGCATTGATAACAGAGCATTTATCAGCTCTGTTATCAGCATGTAACACCCCATCATAAAAAAAGGCCTCTCTCATTACAGGCTGTTCTTAAACAGTTTTTTTTTCCAAAGGAAGGAATGCAGGGGGATTACCATCTGAGCTGTTGATTAGCTCCAAATAGCCCTAAGCAGACACTATCCTGCCTGCCTTACACAGCATTAGCTAGCATGCCACATGCTAGCTACAGTCCGTGCTGTGGGAGAGAGGAAGAATGGATCTCTGATTAAGCAGTGAGTGGTGAAAGGGAGGGGAGGGGGGCACAGGGAAACCAGAAACCCCTGCTGTGCCTGCAAGTCTGTACTGGAGCTCTGGCCAGGGAGCAGAGGGTGGGGTGGAGTGGGGGTCAGTCCTGCTGTGGAGCAGAGAGCCCTGCCCAGCCCAGACAGCATGCTGGGATGCTGGGGGTGACTGGTTTAGCTTAAATCAGCAGAAGGTCTAGGGCAGACTTTGCATAAACCAGTTTGACTCAAATCAGTTAACCAGGTTTATCGCAAACTGGTTTCAGCCATTTTCAAACTGGTTTATGTGCACGGAACATTTATTCTATTACAGGTTTGAAACAGTTCCTGATCACATAAACTGGTTTATGTGTAATGTCTGTCCCTGGCCTAACTGACTCAGGCATCTTTTTCCCCTGCCACTATACCATCTCCCTGGCCCTTTTTGAGATTTGTTCTCATGAGCTCTTTGCACCTCTGACCGAGCACCCTTTCACTGGGAACTCAAGCGGATTTAATATTTTATATCTTTTTCTTCCCACACGTATTGCTGCTTGCACTACCATTAATTGTAATAATAATAATTATAATCTGACCGCAACAGTCTTTCCTGCCTAGGCAGGGGTCGGACTCGATGATCTGTTGAGGTCCCTTCTGACCCTATGAATCTGTGAATAATAATAATAATCAGTAGGCCAGTTCAAATTCTTTTGTGGATTAGTTAGCATGCAAAATATTCTTCCTTTAGGGTTTTGTTTTTTTACTATAGGTCCCTGGTGTTACTAGCCAGCAGCACTCCAATTCCTGGTGTCTTCCCTTGGATCCCTTCTTTGAAATCAAGCACATAAGGAATTCTTGAACTTGTCCAACCAGAGAATGTAAATTAATACTCCTTCCTCTCACTCTCCTGAGCCATGCATAATGCCAACTAAGTAGAGGTTGAGATTCAGCAGGGGCACACCTGTGTAAGGTCATCAGATCTTTGTTTCTTGTTCTGTCATCTGCCACTGCTGAGAACAGTCCAGCTCCATCCTCTCTGGAACCACCCTTTAAGCAGTTAAAAGCTGCTATCAAATCCCTCCCTTGGTCTTCTCTTCTGCAAACTAAATAAGCCCAGTTCTCTCAGACTCTCCTTACAAGTCAAGTGTCCCAGCCCCCAGCCAGTTTTGTTGCCCTCCGCTGGCTTCTACAAGTTTTCCACATCATTTTTATAATGATGGCCAGTGGAGGTACACTGGCCATCCAAGATGATGGGGTGGCATTCATGCTCTGCCTCACCAGCCAGAGTTGTGAGAAGGATAAGTCTTCCTGGTGTGATTCAACTTTTACACTACCTACATCATAGCACTGTGCTCAAATGGCACAAGCCAGCCTTCAGCATTCAGGATGGGACTCACAGCTCTGGAAGCTTGGTGTCTGAAGCAGTACAGGCAGCATTACCTTTAATGTTTGTCAGCCAAACTGAACTTTTAGGCCAGGTACAGACATTACACACAAACTGGTATAAGACCAAAAACCAGTCTACGCCCTTGACACAACAGTTTTAGGGAGGAGAATCTCTGAGCCTCATTTTTGTCTTTCCCCTCTGCCAAGAGTACCACTTAGTGTGAACTGTGGGGTTGGGTTTGTTAGGATGTGGATAGGGCCACCAACACACCAAACTTGTCCACAGAAGCAGCTGTTGGAAGGGCAGAAATTGGTGGGGGGGAGACAAAAGGTTGAGGGTATTATTCTGATATTTTCCTTTAGAAAATAATTGCCTTCCAGATAGCCCATATGCAAGCATGGAAATTTAGCAGCTTGTTGATTTTTCTTGAGGGCCTCACGACTGCCAGGTTTAAAAGAACAGGCAGATATCCAAATTCTAGCGAGCATACAAAATCACAGAAAGATGAGATATTTACTAGTGGCTTGTAAAATTCATCTGTTTTCTTTTGAAGCCATGCAACTCATTTTATAACTAGATTAATGGAAATGCCTTGCATGTGGAAAGAAGCTTTTTAACTTTTTAGAGTGCATTTACCATGAAATACTGTGAGTCGTGGTTAAGTTGCACATCTGAGAATCCATGTATCTGCTTCCATAAACCAACTCTCCTACAGGGGTTCTTGCAAATGTAAGGCAAGTCACATAATCTCTGGTGGCCTCAATTCCCAGTATATCTATTTAGATTATGAACTACCAGGTCACAGGCTAGCACAATGGGACCCCAGACATGAAAGTGGCTTCTAAGATGCTATCATATGGCTAATAATAAAATAAATATATGAGATATTATATAGGTCCATAGTGCAACATAAATGTTCCCATATAAATAGTCCTATAATGAGTATGTTAATATCTACATAGTCATATATGTATGAATATTTATAAATATATTCAGAAATGTGTGTTTGTGTACATATACACATACAACATGCAATATAGCATCACAGGAAGTTAACATGAAAAGAAAAAATCATTTTCCTTTCTCTTTAATTTGACATGCAAGAAAATGTTATGTTATATGTCATGCTCTTATGCCATCCAGAGCTAGGACCTGCCAGTAGGCCATTGCCCAACTACACTTATGCAAGGGCTCTACTAGGAGAAAAAAATCATTTTACTCTCAGATATTTTCTCATTTCTCCAAACTGTGTGTTTTACAGACAACTGTTGCTGCAGTTCCTTTTTGCTCCTTTACTTCTTAACATGTCTCTTGCTGATTTGGGTGTGATTCCCTAGGGGTATTGTCACCTAGCTCAATAATTCATCAGGTGATGCACCATGTAGCTTTACATACTTTCCCTGGTGGTAAAGCTAGGGGAATAATTAGATATGGGGAGTTAACAGCTAGATATATTTCAGAATGGCAAAGGTTCCCTCCAGTAGAGATCTCCTTTGTAAAATAGTTTTGCTGAAAGGAAGAAAAAGTACTGATCAGCTGGAGGCTCCCAGGACTACTCTAATTGTTTCCTCTATGACAAAGAAATAATATGAGGTGCTATTGTAAGAGGGATATATCATACTGTATGAAGGAAAATTGTAAACGGCTCCTTGGAGCTCTCTTTGGTTTGCCTACAAGGTCCATGCTTTGACAAGTGCACTTTCATGGCATCTGCTATTTCCCCCATCATTTAACCCAAGCATTTTGTAATGGTCCATCTAGTTTTTTGTGTGGCTCCAGCCTTTGATTACCATCAGCACTGTCATTGGAAATAAAGGCTTCAAGATGCCCTGAGCCACTATAACACATCCCATCAAAAGCCACGTTATTCCTCACTACTGTTTATCACTACAGCATAGTCAAGATTTCAAAACCCCACATACAGGGGTCTTTGATGCATCAATGCAAAACCCAGTGGTTTTGACTGAATGAACATTTGAATCAATAATCCCCTGCTATGTGAAACAGCTGGTGTGTGTTTTAGCACCTGGAAAGTCAAAAAGCTATGGGGAGATAAAATATAGTCCATCAAGGTGTGCCCTTGAGATGCAAATTAACCAAGAGAGGAAACAGCTGATGAATACAATCCCTTGCAGCACTGCAGTGAGGCACTCAAAGTGTCGGTGAAATCCCTAGTGGGCGAAGGAAAATCTTACTTAGAATTAATGACTGGCTGAAACAAAGTACTTGAAGAGAACAATGCATTTTTAAAGATGATGGTGATACATTTCTCATTATTATACCTCCACAAATCTCTTACGCCCCTGAAAAGTGTCCAACTATTCCCACCCTCAGTAGAATGTGTTTGCATTTACTTGTCTTTTGTCAGCTTGCTTTTATTCTAAGCCTCCTATTGTTCTCTTCAAAGTATTTTTATATTTTATTCCTTGGCTTGACCTTAGTCCATGACTTATTTTCAAATTAGTTACCATCTCAGATGCATTATTCAATCCACTCCTTTCTTTTCTCAGCATTTGATATTGCTTTTGGATTTCATCCTCCCACCTCTATATCATGCAGCTTTTGGTTTTGTTTTGTTTTTTTTTTTCCCCACCTGGACAGGTCAAGGAAGGCTTACCTTTCTTAATACTTCACTCCTCCAAAACTTAGAATAAATCTGGGAAAAAAATAAATATAAATATAAATATATATATACTCTCACAAATGTGTTCCTCATTTGATACCACTGCTGCATGCATGAACCACTTCAGTCACTGAATTAAGCTGGAAATACTCTTCAGCACTTCTGCTTACAGCTGGCCCCCCAAAGCACAGAGGGATGCTACAATGAAAAGCAATGAGGAAAAGATAGAGAAGTTCTCCCTTTTTTGTGTTTTTGGAACCTCAGCAAAGGTTCTCAGTTTAGCGTGCCTTCTGCTGAACTTTTGGGTAAGTGCTTATTTCATCCTAGCTGCTGTCTCTGAGCCTGATAATACCATCATTGCCCCAGGCTTTGATGGAACAAATTCTGTTCTGACAGCCCAGCTGGTGTATTGGAAAGGACACCCAGCAGCATGACTCTCCAAGAATGGCTCTGGCTGTCTAAGCAATAGTCCCTTCTGGCGTTCCCAGGAAGTGCATACTGGCAAAGGCTTTGTACCACTCTTGAAAGAATACTTCCACCGTGCACTCATCTGATGGTCACAAGAGAAGGAAGGAAAACACCACATCACACTGAACAGGTAGAACAGGCCCGAAAAATCAAAATCACTGTAATATTGCATTTTGTAGCACTCTGCATATAATCAGCTTCTGTATGGAACATTTTCTTTTAACTGACCTCTGTGTCAGCTTCTCATGGCATTGCTTACTCTTATTGCAATAGCTCTGTGTATATTATACTGTCTGGCTTTATAAATGAATCTGTTGTGTGGTAAAGTATCAACTCTTTTTTCTGAAATCCAGATAAATTATGCCCAATGTTTTCACCTTCAGTGGGTTCGACAAAATCAATTCAGTTACATTGGAAATGCAGTTTCAAACAGTCTACAGTCCTCTAGGCCTGAATCTTAATGAAACGAACAGACTGTACACATGCTGCTGCATAAGTAGTATTAATACTTTGCATTTATATAGTAGCTAGCCAATTGCCCATCAAAAATGATGAGGTGGGGGAGGGGGCTGAGATGGAGTGCCGCCACCTAATGCCCCATGCTACTGCTGTTCTGCCTCTTGCAGGGAGCGGGGTGGAGGAGCCCAATGCTGGGCATGGCTCAACATTAGGAATTATGGTGGTGCTCCCCCGTACTCGGAACACTCTGACTGTTTCCATCAGCCAATCAGAGCATGAATAGAGAGTTACAGACAGACAGACAGACTTAGGGTTTTATAATATTAGAATAATTCTGTTTATTAGGCAAGATATAGATGAAACACTAAGAATATAATGCAACAATAGAAGCTCAGATAGAGTCTCAAGTACTATTGCACTTGAAAATACAGTGGGCTATTTTTTTAATTTTATTTTTTTAATGGGAGACTGAGGTGAGTTTTGCCTGTTGCATATTGTTAGGGGCTGGTGTACTGGATGCACCATATGCTGGAGGAGCTCTCTAGGCACCAGTGCATGGCAGCTGTGGTGTATAAACTCTAGGGAAGAACATAAAGCTGGAATTTGTAACCGCTCATTGGTGAAGTGGTTGAATGCCAAATCCTTTATAATGCCTCAGCAATGCAAAGGAGCCAATTCTGGAATCAGAATCTGGTTTAATAATGTTCAGCATGCTTGGGCTCGAGAGTAACAAATGAAATGTAGGTGCTTCATTACTTATAGACTTCACAAACCTCAACAGATGCCTGGACTTCTCTGCATAATATATGGGGAAAGTTAGGTACTAAAAAATAGAGATCACAGAAGCAAGAACTGTGAACAAAGAAGGTGCCAAACTTAGCTAATAGAGACCTAAGACCCAGCTCTTTGAGGGAGTTAGGCACCTCATTCTGAGTTCGACAGAAGTACCTTTCTCCATTTGGCAGATGAGGTTCTTTGTGAGAAAATACAAATGTGTGGCAGTGAGAATCAGGGGTGATGGGAGACACTGGTGAGAGACAGGTAGGTAGGTGGGGGCTGGGATGTTGAACTGGCTATAGAATGTAGCTAGTAAAATGTATTTTTACCTGTGGGTGCACACTTATCACAACAGAACAAGAGAACCATCCCAATCTCCCAGTTATAATCCTCAAAGGGAATTTACAAAACACCTTTTGTGGACAAGCCTAGAAACTTCACTTCATAAAGCTACCAGATACCAAAATTCATGGCCTAAATATAGACATGGGATTTATGGCACATTATAACCTACCTGCCATCCAATAACCCCCAGGTACCCTCTCTATATTTTATTAGCAACATTCTATCACCAGGTCAATATTCCGCCCTCTTCCCCCCATACCCACCTGTCTCTCACCTGTTGTCCCATCATCTCTGAATTTCACTGGCACACATAGAGCTGCATTTTACATATTGGCTTCTATTCCTTCCAGGAGAGCACACAGAACAACAGCCTGAAGAAGGGTGTTTGTGCTTCAAAGCTTGCGAAGAACAATTTCCTCAACTATTTAGTTGGTCTAATACAAGATATTACATTTATCCAAAGACCTTGTCTGCCTATGTCCTTAGACCAACACAGCTACAACCAACACTATTTGAGATATATACCTATGATCCATCTCCTGGCATGAAATATCTAAGCCTTGACAACTCCTTCTTTCTCACAGAAAAATCTGAGGAATCAGGGATGCCTTCTTATACCTAATAACCCACTACCTAGCTAGAGCAATATTTTTCAGAGCAAGGGCTAGAACCTGGGTCTTCCAAGAGGGTGCTTTTACTTCTGAACTGTTTAGTCAGTCATAGTCACTTCCATCCTTTGTCTCCCTTTTTTTGTTCTAATGGATATTAAAGTATTTTGTATGAAGTAGAACAGAAAGAAACAAAAAAGAGCCCACTGCAGAGTATTTTGTAACCAAGTGGATAGAGCATTCTTAGGGCCTAGGGATCTGAGCTCAAAATCCCTAATCCTAATGAGACAGTAGAAGAATTTTCGTAGTGTTCCACCTTCAGGTCAGTACTCAAAGCATTAGGCCATTGGGTAGAAGATGGGGGCACCACCTCCTTTGATAACTGAGTATTGTGTGAGGTTAGGTGTTCTCAGAGCATAGCTACCAGGCCTGGCCTTGCAGGTGAGATAAGTGAATCCTGACAGGGCTTAAGTGTAGAGACATGCAGTGAGATGCTCAGTTTTATCAAGACTTGGGCATTTCTGCTTGCATACACTGGCAGAAATTCAAGCACCCAGGGAACTCTTGCACCCCTTGTCAACCTATCCTCTTATCAAATGCATTTTCTTCTTTATTAGTATCATAAAACCCACAGTTGCAGAGAATTATTTTCTCAGATTCCCCCAGAGGATCCCTAATGTGATATGCTGCTCTTATGTATGCAAAGCAAACTTTCTTTCCACCTGTTATATACATCCAAATAAGATTGGAAACCCTCCTGCAATGTTAATTTCAGGTGCCTAGCTTAATTTAGTTTGGGCCAAAATTCAGTGGTGCTCTGAACACCCGCACAGTCACTGGGAGCTGTGGATGACTGATGGTCGTGAAAACCTGGGCTTAGACACCTCACAAGGTAGGTACCCCTCAAAATAGATGCAGCTAGAACTAAAGGCTATCTTGAAAACTAGAGGGCCAATTCTCAGCTGGTATATATGTATAAATACTGAGAAGCAATGGACTTGACTTCTCAGTAGGCCAGCTTCAGCAGGAGGGGCTGAGCATATATTGGGCAGTGCCTGCTCTATGGCATGTCAGGTCAGGTATTTAACTGAAAAGTAAGAGATGGAGGTATAAGCACCCCACAGGGGCTTGGTGGTAAACCTGGTTCTCTCACTTTTTTTGGACAAATGCTCCAAACACTAGACTACTGGGATAAAAGGAGGTCAGGCTTTCCTCTTCCTTTAGCACCCAGCAGCTGCTAGTTGTGGTATTTTTGTGATTAATGTCCTGCAAAATCACAGAGTTTACACATTAGCACATGCTCAAAAGGACCCAGTAAGTTGTTTTATTAAGTTGTGCAAGAGGAAGCAGGAACTAAAAGTCTGTGTAAATAGCTCAAAAATCTCGTATCTGCTGTCACAGGTAGTAAGAAGAACAGGGTTTATGCCGAAGCATCTTTACATAAATAATTTATCATCCAGTAGTGCTTTCAGGTATCCAGAATCATAGTAATAATGAGGGACTTTAATGTGCTTTAGTTCAACTGTAATATTCAAGCATTAGGGAGAGAGAACTAGAAACTATAAGAGAACATGTATTAGTATGTGTCACAGATATCTAGAAGTAGATAACCTTTGCAATGACAAATGAATTGGCAATGATAGGAGAAATGACCTTTAAGAATGGTTTAGAAAATAGTTTTTTCAGTTTAATACAATTTCAAATTTCAGCTGTTGGAGGAATTTTGATCATCAACACAGGGCAGGTAAATTAAGCTTTTAAACAACCAGATTGTGTACCATTCATAGTATATTGAAAGCTATGGACTGGCACTACTTATTAGTAAGAGGCAGTGTAGACAAGAACTAAATATTTAAAAGGTAGCAGAATGGGCTGAGAAGGAGCTAATACCATTAAGCATAACACTTTAAAACAAGCATGTGTGACTGATATGTCTTTTTAAGTTAAATGCAACCAAAACAGCTCTAAAAATGACAGAGAGGGAAAAAAAGTCTTCAGCATTGTTAGAGTTTTATGAAAAGAAACAGAGGGACTGTAAAGAGGGTATTGAACATCCAAATGGGAATAATGAAACACTGCTATCGAGGAATATTAAGATAAATAATAAGAGGTTCTTTAAATATATTGGAGGGCTGAAAAATAAGAAGGAACTTGAAGAGGGAAACACATTGAGTTGTTAATAATAGTTAAGTTGGATAGGCAGAAGTATGTATTTGATATTTGGTAAGGAGGCTCTTGCTAACATATCTGTGGGGCTGATAAGGTGAGTAGTATGGGACTAGTATGGACATTAATGAGTACCTTATGAGGACCAATAAGGAAAATTTAAGGAATGATATGTAAAATGAGTAGAATATGATAAGAAGGACATGCATAATGAGACTTGAGGTGGTAAATGACATTGGGGACTGATTTTCAGAGATATTAAACAGCCAACTCCAGTCTAAGCCATTGGTGCTCAGGATCTCTGAAAATTCAGCTGGTTACTCTTGACTTCACAAGCACACACACACACAAAAGTTGTAGAAGACAAAGTCACAGATCTGTGAAAACAGGATCAAAGAGACGTTGTCTCTTTTACAGCAGGTCCAAAACTGTCAAACACTCCAGACGCGACGTAACGTTCACCAATGGGGTAAAATATATTCGTTCTTTGATTATCCTATTATAGTGTTCTTCAGAGTTTCTTTCACCTCTCTCTGAAGAAGCTGGTACTGGTCACAGCTGGAGGTAGAGCTCTAGATTACATGGGAAACTTTGCCTATGTTTCTGTTAGGAACCTTTGTAAAAATCCGGTGAAGATTGTTGAAATTTAATGTAAAGTCTTTTTTTCGATGGCAGACAAACTGCTAGCAGTTGGTTGTTTTTTCCCCCCTTTTAATGCTTCATACTTGTCTATTAAAAAGTCCCAAAATGTTGCTTCTAATTATCCTGCATGAAAAAGAAAGAAAAAAAGGAAAGAAAGGTCTGACATTTGTAACTATTAATTATACATACATGAGCTTTTTCATTCTCATAATAGTGCATGATACAATAAAAGCACATGCTTTCCTCTTGGTGGCTATTGCGAACATAATGTCTTTGTATTATGTGTTAATCAGCACATCTTCCATTTCATTATAATATATATGGCCAAAAGTTGCAGGAGTTCAGATATTCCATTATAATGAATTTATCATCTTGTGGAACCCTCAGAGGTGTTGCAAAGTTTGGCCACCAGCTCTTTTTTTGGAATATATATTGCACTGAGATAGAAAGGTGCTGACACATGAGGAAATAACTGAAATTGAGTTAAAAGAAGCACATTCTCTCACATAAAACTGTATAAAAATAACTTTTATGCATTGGACTTGATGATAGGGAAGCCAGGAATCTAAAAAAAAAATTAGAGCAGCTAATACTCTTAATTCAGTACCGCCGTGGCAAAGGTTAGCAATATACTGGGTACTGTGGGAAAATGATAGGAGGCTGCTGAATAAGCGAGCATACTAATGGAGATTCATAAAATATATTAGCTGATAGTGTGCTGTAGTTGTGCTTGGCTAGTTATTTTTACATACAAACTCTATTAATTAGAAGGTATTAAAAGAATATAATGCACATGACAATTTTTCCCCGGGAAGCAGCTGAAAACCTTAGGGTTTTGCAACTGGCCTGGAGATTTTGCTTCATGCTTTCAGGGAGCTGACTACATTTATTGTTGTATCTTTCATATATGGAAGAGCTGTCTAGAGTTGAGGATGGGAAACTTTTAAAGAACCAGATAGTTATTTAGAAATGCAGCATAGCCACGTGCACAGAAATCCAAGATAAGAACTGGCTTTTGTGCCTGGTTGTGTTAACTGCCACTGACCCTGAGCTAAGTTAACTCCAATTCCCTGGGTCTCTGCTTCCCTCACATGCCTTTTATCTATGTGGATCATGGTTGCATCAGGGAAAGAAGAGCCTTTTATAATGTATTTGTGATGTCAGGTGGTGCCTCTACACATTACTTATGATTCATATTAAGACCAATAATGATAACAGGAGCAGCATCAACGGTAATAGTGGTACTTTTATTTGGTTGAGTAGCAATTCCTTCCATTAGCGACCTACTAATACAGTGGAATTATTCAAGAAATAAAGTGCTATTTATCTTGAATAAGAATATCAGAATCCAACCCAGTGTACTCATCTGTATCTAAATATGTTATTCTAATGCTAACATGATTCATATAAATCACAGGATAATCACGTATTGTCTTGCCCTGGGAAAAAAGTTCTATATTTTAAATCGGAATCTTGATATTTGATCCATTGTAGCTTGATACAAAATACAACATAGTGGGGCTCACTGAAACATGGTGGGACCCAACGCATAACTGGGCAGTGAATATCAAGGGCTATAGGCTATACAGGAGGGATAGGACAGGGAGGAAAGGTGGGGGAGTGGTGCTCTACATTAAGGAGGAATACACATTCTCATCAGGTAGCACAGTCAGAGGAGGGGCACACGGAAGTGCTCTGGGTTAGAATACAAGGCAGTCATGGGGAAAAAGACTTAATGGTGGGGGTCTACTACAGAACACCCAACCAAGGGGAAGAGCTAGACCAGGAATTCTTAAGTCAGCTCACAGAGGTAGTTAGGTCAAAGGATGTGGTCATCATGGGTGACATGAACTTTCCAGACATTTGCTGGGAAGAGCAGTCAGCCAGGTCTGACCGTTCACATAGGTTCCTAGTCCAAATGCAGTACCTCCATCTAACCCAGGAGGTGCACAGCCCCACCAGGGGAGACACTTTGTTGGATCTGGTGCTGGCCATGGGTGATGACCTAGTGAGGGGGCTGCGGGTGCTTGACCACCTGGGTGACAGTGATCATCGCCCGCTGGGATTCACCATCCAGCGCAAGACGGCAAAGGCCTGCAGCAAGGCAGCAGCCCTAGATTTCAGGAGGGCGGACTTCAATGAGCTAAGCAGGATAGTCTAGGAGGCACTGAGGTCCCGGAGGGGAGGGGAGCCAGGTGTCCAAGAGGAGTGGTTCCTCCTTAAGGAGATGATCCTCCAAGCCCAAAGGGAGGTAATCCTAACATGGATCAAAGGGAGCAGGAGGGCGCAAAAGCCCCCATGGCTCACCAAAAGCATCCAGTAATGTCTTCTAGCTAAAAGGGAGGCGTACACCCAATGGAAGGGAGGGGCCATCACCAGGGAGGACTATAATGCGGTTGCTCGGGGATGCAGGGGGGCAGTCAGGAAGGCCAAGGTGGAGATGGAACTGGGATTAGCTTCCCGGGTCAAGGACAACAAGAAGTCCTTTTTTAAATACGTAAGGGGCAAAAAGAAGGTACCGGGTAACATGGGACCCCAGCAAGACACACCTTGCTGGGGAGGCACACCTGGGCCAAGGGTTAGAGAATATTTAGTTAGGGAGCTTCTGGAGGGGTTGGACATTTTCAAGTCAGCCGGTCTGGATGATCTCTACCCTAGAGTTCTAAAGGAACTGGCCGAGGTCATTGCAAGTCCCTTGGCACAGCTTTATGAGCACTCGTGGTGCTCTGGAGAGGTACTGGAGGACTGGAAGAGGGCCAACGTGGTCCCCATCTTCAAAAAAGGGAGGAAGGAGGACCCGGGGAACTATAGGCCAGTTAGTCTTACCTCGATCCTAGGCAAGCTGTTTGAGAAAATTATGCTGGCACACATCCAGGAGGGGCCAGCAGGGGATTTCATGCTTAGGGGCAACCAACACAGGTTCATCAGTGGCAGGTCCTGTCAGACCAACCTGGTGGCATTCTATGACCAGGTCACCAAATCCTTAGGTGCAGGGGTAGCAGTGGACATAGTCTTTCTGGAGTTTCGGAAGGCCTTCGACACTGTCTCTCATCCCATTCTCATTAAGAAAAGGGGGGACTGTGGTGTTGACACCCACATAGTCAATTGGGTCACTAACTGGCTGGAGGGCTGCACCCAAAGAGTGGTGGTGGACGGGCCATTTTTGACCCAGAAGGATATGGGAAGTGGGGTTCCACAGGGCTCGGTCCTCGGGCCCGCACTGTTCAACATCTTCATTAGTGACTTGAACGAGGGGATAAAAAGCACCCTGTTCAAATTTGCTGATGACACTAAGATGTGGGGGGATGTGGGCATGCTAGAAGGAAGGAATAGGCTACCATTTGACCTAGACAGGTTACAGGGGTGGGTGGAGGAGAATAGGATGGGATTCAATACTGACAAATACAAGGTGATGCACCTGGGGAGAGGAAGAACCAGCACCATACCTACAAGCTGGGGAACTCTGTTCTCATCAGTGCAGAGGCATAGAAGGATCTTGGAGTCATCATTGATGCCAAGATGAACATGGGCCGGCAGTGTGGAGATGCAGTCAGGAAGGCCAACTGCACCTTGTCATGCATCCACAGATGCATCTCAGACAGGTCTAAGGAGGTGATCCTCCCTCTCCCTGCATCCAGTTCTTGGTGCTGCACTTCAAGAGAGATGTGGACAACATGGAGAGGGTCCAGAGGAGGGCCACTCACATGATCAGGGGGCAGCAGGCGGGCCCTACAAGGAGAGGCTATGGGACCTGAACCTGTTCAGCCTCCAGAAGAGAAGGCTGAGGGGGGATCTAGTTGCCCGTTACAAACTAGTCAGAGGGGACCAGCAGACACTGGGGGAGTCCCTGTTCCTCTAAGCACTACCAGGAGTGACCAGGAATAATGGTCACAAGCTGGCAGAGGGTAGATTTAGGCTAGATATCAGGATGCACTACTTCACAGTGAGGGCGGTTAGGATCTGGAACTAACTTCCCAGTGAAGTGGTGCTGGATCCTACCCTCAGGTTCTTTAAACAAGGCTAAACAATCACCTTGCTGGGGTCGCTTTATCCCAGTACTCTTTCCTGCCATGGCAGGGGGTCAAACCTGATGATCCACCATCTCCCTCCAGGACAAAGGAGGACTCCAGGACCTCATACTCTTTCCAGTCTGTCCAGTCAGGGGCATGGACCAAGGTGGTCAAGAGCCCTAAGGCCTGCGGCACCAAAGCCCCTGCCCTGCCAGAGCTTAGCAACAGGTACACAGCTCTTGCTGCTGTGCAGAGCCTGCTGAGTTGCCAGCTCCCACAGGCAACACAGGCTCAACTGCAGCTACCATCCCCACTCTCCCCAAGACAAAACATAAAGTGTTTGTTGTGAGAGACTCCATCCTGAGGGGGACTGAGGGGGCAATGTGCCTCCGCAACCCCTTAGTCCGGAAAGTCTGCTGCTTCTCAGATGCCTGCATCCAGGACATTGAAGAGAAGATCCCAAAGATCCTCCAGCACACAGACCACTATCCTATGCTTCTTATTCATGTGGGAACCAATGACATGGCTCAGAGCACTCCCAGCCGAGTCATGAGGTGCTACAGGGATTTGGGAGTGGGGCTGAAGGGTCTGGGGGCACAGGTGGCGTTATCATTGAACCTCCCAGTCTCGGGTTATGGGCTGAGGAGGGAAAGGAGGATCCACATAGTCAACCAAAGACTGCAGCACTGGTGTCATCAGGAAGGCTTTGGCTTTCATGACTGCAGCCTGCTCTTTGGCGAGACAGGCAGTGAGCTGCTGGGAAGAGATGGCCTCCACCTCTCTCCCCTGGGGAGGAGGCTCTTCTCAGCCAGACTGGCTGACCTGCTCCACCAGGCTTTAAACTAAGCCTGCTGGGTATGGGGGACTACTGCCACTGCTGGCCCACTAAGCAACCCTTGCAAAGCCAGTAGGCCAAGGCACTTAAGGGAGCTCACTCCTGCCCCAGCCCGGATACAATCTGTGGGCAAGGCAAGAGCCCCCAAAGGGACACTTGCCTGTCTGTACACAAATGCCAGGAGTTTGGGGAATAAGCAGGAGGAGTTCATTCTCCTGCTCAGTACAAATAATTATGATGTCATAGGGATAACACAGACCTGGTGGGACTCCACCCATGACTGGACCTCGGGTAGAGATGGCTATACCCTTTACAGGAGGGATAGTGTAGATAAAAGGGGTGGGGGTGTAGCTCTCTATGTTAAGGAAAGCTACATGTCCCTGCAAGCTGATATTGGTGACCAGGGTAGATGACCCTCTGAGTTAAAGTTCGTGGGGAACATGGCACAGGGGACACAACGGTGGGAGTCTACTACAGACTTCCCACCCAAAGTCCTGAGCATGACCAGGAGTTCACCCGGGAACTGGCTGAAGCTGCATGCTCTAGGACCATGGTTGTCATGGGTGACTTCAATTACCCGAACATTTTGTGGGAGGATCACTCAGAAAAATCCGAGTGTTCGTAAAGCTTCCTCTTGTGCGTGGATGACCTCTACCTGACTCAAGAAGTCTATGGGCCAACGAGAGGTGAAGCGCTGCTTGACCTGGTAGTGGCTACTGGGGATGACCTAATCGGCAACCTAGTGATCAGTGGGAAGCTGAGTGATAGCGACCACGAGCTGATCACCTTCACCATCTGCCGTAAAGCTGGCAAGTCAGTCAGAAACAAAGAAGTCCTTGACTTCAGGAAAGCCAACTTTGACAGTCTCAGGAGGCTTGTCAGTGAGGCCCTAAGGGACCATGACACCAGGGACAGGGGAGTTCAAGAACAGTGGTTGCTGCTCAAGGAAGCGATCCTCATAAGCTAAGTCTATTCCATCTTGGAGGAAAGACAGCAAGAGGGCACAACAGCCCCCCTGGCTCTCCAGGGACCTAGCAGACCTCCTAAGGCTAAAAAGAAAAGCCTACAAAGGATGGAGGATGCAATTTACCTCCACGGAGGATTATTCTACACTGGTCCAGTCCTGCAGGGAGCAAACCAGGAAAGCCAATGCTGCAACTGAATTCCAACTAGCTTTGAGCATCAAGGACAATAAAAAAGTCCTTTTTCAGATATGTGGGGAGCCGGAGAAAAAGCAAGGGCAACACTGGGCCCCTGCTGAACCAGATGGGGCAACTGACAACTGACGCCCAGGAAAAGGCAACCTATTAAATGGGTACTTTGCATCGGTCTTTCATCAGTCCCATGGGATGCCCATGCCTGCTACGGGACAGGGATGTCCGGGTAAGGGAGATCCCCTGCCCTCCATAAATGCTGACCTTATGAAGAGACATCTTGAGAAGCTGAATACCTTGAAGTCAGCTGGCCCTGACAATCTACACCCCAGGGTACTCAAGAAGCTGGCGAGTATCATAGCCCAGCCCCTGGCATGGATCTCTGAAAACTCCTGGTGCTCTGGTGCAGTGCCTGAAGACTGGAAGAAGTCCAATGTGGTGCCTATCTTCAAGAAAGGGAGGAAAGTGGATCTGGCAAACTATAGGCCCACCACCCTGACTTCTATCCCCGGGAAGATCTTAGAAAAGTTTATTAAAGAGGCCTCCTTAATGAACTGGCCGAGGCCAACATTCTAAGGGATAGCCAGCACGGGTTTGTTGTGAGTAGGTCGTGCTTGACCAATCTCATTTCCTTCTACGACCAGGTGACCTATCACCTGGACAAGGGAGAAGAGATTGATGTCATATATCTTGACTTCAAAAAAGCCTTTGATCTGATATCTCATGATCACATCTTGGTGAAACTGGCCAGTTGTGGCTTTGGGTCCACCATGATCCGCTGGCTGGGAAATTGGCTCCGTGGTCAGACCCAGAGGGTAGTAATAGATGGCAGTCATTCATCATGCTGTCCTGTGGGGTCCCCCAAAGCTCTGTCCTTGGACCCATATTGTTCAACATCTTCATTAATGATGTGGACATTGGAGTCAGGAGTGGACTGGCCAAGTTCGCCGATGACACCAAACTTTGGGGCAAAGCATCCACACCAAAAGACAGGCAGGTGATCTAGGCTGACCTGGACAGGCTCAGCAAATGGGCAGATGAGAACCTGATGGTGTTTAACACCGAAAAGTGCAAGGTTCTCCACCTTGGGAAGAAAAACCTGGAGCATCCTTATAGGCTCAGCAGTGCTACACTGGCTAGCACTATGGAAGACAGAGACTTGGGGGTCATCATTGACCACAAGATGAACATGAGCCTGCAATGTGATGCTGCAGCTACTAAAGCGATCAAAACTCTGACTTGCATCCATAGATGCTTCTCAAGCAAATCCTAGGACGTTATTCTCCCCATGTACTTGGCCTTGGTGAGGCCGCAGCTGGACTACTACATGCAGTTTTGGGCTCCGCAATTCAAAAAAGGATGTGGAAAAGCTTGAGAGAGTCCAGAGAAGAGCCATGCGCATGATCAGAGGTCAGGAAAACAGACCTTACGATGACAGGCTGAGAGCCATGGGGCTCTTTAGCCTGGAAAAGTGCAGGCTCAGGGGTGATCAGATGGACACGTATAAGTTTCTCAGGGGTGACCACCAGGATCTGGGGGAACATTTGTTCACCAGAGCGCCCCAAGGGATGACAAGGTCAAACAGTCATAAACTACTGCAAGACCATTTTGGGCTAGGCATAGGGAAGAATTTCTTTACTGTCCGAGCCCCCGAGGTCTGGAACAGCCTGCCATTGGAGGTGGTTTAAGCACCTACATCAAACACCTTCAGGAACAAATTGGATGCTTATTTTGCTGGGATCCTATAACCCCAGGTGACTTCCTGCCCTTTGGGCGGGCGGCTGGACTCGATGATCTTCCGAGGTCCCTTCCAGCCCTAATGTCTACGAAATCTATGAAATCTGCTCAGGTCCCTTCCGACCTTACTAACTGTGAAACACTGAATTTAATCAATCAACAGGATGGTGGTGTGTTTTTACTCATGGTGAATACCAGTAGGTAAGATTGATATAGTACCTGAAAACAGTGTGGTGGTCCTTTAAAAGCATACCCAGGAACATAGGTGACTGGTAGGGAGTCAAAGGTGGGGCACGTGCCCCCCCCCCGACAGGGCCATCCCCTCTGCTGATGCTGGCGGTGGCTTCTGCGGATGCTTGCCAGCCACAGGGATGCTTGTCCCTGCCACTGACAGCGCTGATAGCTTCAGCGGGTGCTTGGCAACCCTGTCCCTGCTGCCAACGCCACTGGCAGCTTCTGTGTGTGTTCACCATCCCCATCCTCACTGCTGATGCTGTTGGTGGCTTTTGCGGGTTTTCGCCAGCCCCATCCCTGCTGCCTATGCCACTGGCTGTTTCTGCAGGTTCTCGCCAGCCCCATCCCCGTGCCCATTGCCGATGCCACCAGCAGGTGCCCCTCAAACTGTGGGTGCCACTCAAACTCAAGATGCACCAGTCACCCATGCCCAGAAAGAACAGATACTCTATTGGGTAATCCTGGGAGGCAGTGGGGACACAGGCTGGAAAACAAGGGCAACTGGAAAGCGGAAAGAAGGTTGTAAAAGCTAGGTGGTGGTTACCCAGTAACTAAGGACATCTGGAAGCACATATGTGAGTATGAATCATAGAATTATAGAGAAGTAGTGTTGGAAGGAAATTCCAGAGGTCATCTAGTGGCCTCCTGCCTGAGACAAAATCATCCCTGTTTGAACCATCCTATACAAACCATAATCTAAACTCTACATAAGAATACCATCAACCTTGACACAACACAGACCTAACACCCTAACCTGCCATGGGTAAAGCATGAGAAACACAGCAATCAATGTCCTGCTTCTATGAAATGTTGTCAATAGATGCCTTGGGTAGAGGGCCATGCCCCCCACAACAGAGGAAAGGAAAACCCCCCATAGTCCATACCATGGAGTAAAATTTCCTGACCCCAAATATGGTGATTGTTCTGATTGACTGTGGTGTACCAATGCTCCTGTTGGGACCAAAACCAGAAGGTCTTGGCTAGAAGATTTTGCCCCCAGCTCAGAATCAGACCAATCACCATATTCTAACAGTAAAGAAGTTTTTTTCAGCTATCAAATCTAAATTTACTTTGCTGCAGCTTCAAGCCATTGGTTTGCGTCCTCTCTGAAGCAAGAGAGAAAAGGTGCTTGTCCTTCTTCCTTATGGTAGCCCTTCAGATATTTGAAGGCTGCTATAATGTCCCCTCTTAAGTGCCTCTTCTGCAAGCTAAACATGCGTAGCTCCTCCAGCCTTTCCTCACATGATTTGCCTTCCAAGCCCACTATCATCTTTGTTGTCTGTCTCTGGATCCACCCCAACTTCTCTACATCCTTTTTAAAATATGGAGCCCAGAACTGCCCACAGTATTCTAAATGAGGAATAGACAGTGCCCGGTACAGAGGCATTATCAGCTCCTACGTCTTGCACTTAGTGCTTCTATTGATGCATCCCGAAACCACATTCACCTTTTGTGCAGGTGCATCACACTGCAGACTCATATTGGTCTGGGACAGACATTGCATAAACCAGTTTGAGCCAAATTAGTTAGGTCTGATACTACATTCAACCAGGTTAATCTCAAACCGGTTTCAGTCATTTTCAAATGGGTTTATGTGGTCATAGATTTCACAGACATCAGGGCTGGAAGGGACCTCGGGAGATCATCGAGTCCAGCCCCCTGCCCAAAGGGCAGGAAGTCAGCTGGGGTCACAGGATCCCAGCAAGATAAGCATCCAATTTACTCTTGAAGGTGTTCAATGTAGGTGCTTGAACCGTCTCCGCTGGCAGACTGTTCCAGACCTCGGGGGCTCGGACAGTAAAGAAATTCTTCCTTATGTCCAGCCTGAAACGGTCTTGCAGGAGTTTGTGACCGTTCGACCTCGTCATCCCTTGGGGCGCTCTGGTGAACAAACGTACTGAACATCTGTTCTGTTACAGTTTAAAACCAATTTCTGATCACTTAAACCAGCGTGTGTGTAATGTCTGTCCATAGCCATTGTGTCTGTGATCTGCCAAGATTCACAAGTCTTTTTCCATAGTGCTGCCATCCAGTCAGGTGTCACCCATTTTATATTTGTGCATTTGATTATATGTACATACATTGTATGTGTATACTTACAGATACATATATGTCCATGCACATAGTTTGTGGATTACAACACTAAGCTTCCTTTTAACAGGAACTAGGTAGAGACCTTAACATTTTTGGTAAACCTACTTGGCCTCCAGAATGGACCCTGGAAAAGGGTTTCAGGAGCTGGACACCAGTCTCCAGTGTAGATCTGATTTCTCCCTTTGAAAACAATGGGGAAGTAGATGGCAGTGAAATGATCAGCCCTGTGTAGTTACAGAGAGCAGATGTTTCACAGATGGGAGAAGAGATGGAAGATGTGGAATGGAGGGGGTTGCTTGTGTTAGGGTATTGCAACCAGTGGGGAAATCAGAAAGCGCTGTTGACTTAGCTGGACAATAAACCCCAAAGCTGTTTGCAGTAAGGGGAAAACTAAAGTTGCAGGTATACTGGATTATGGGATTTGAACAACCCCCATACCATGCTAGGGTTTTTTTCTGTGGATTCTTTATGGCTTACTAAACACACATTCCTAGTTGAATGAACGCATGTGAAGAGGTGCATGGCAGTAATTGTCCAATTGTGTACAGTAGCTCCACAAACAGGCAATTTTATGGAGAGAGATGAAGGAGAAAAGATGATGCCTTCTGCCCTCTAAACATTGATTTAAGATATAAAAAGGGGCCCTACTCAACTCCAGCGTTTCCCAGAGTTCAAGAGGTGCAGGTCTCACATTTTGATTTGAGCCTCCAAGTTGCAATAACCTAAGAATGAGCTCAGGCACAAAACTAAATGGTTCACTGGCATTCCTTAAAGTTGCGGAAAAGGTGCGTGTCTGTGGAACCAGGGCTAACATTTCAGTAGGATCACAGATTGGTTTGTTATGTCTGTGCCTGAAAACACTGACCGGGGGCCTTTCTTTCCCTCGATGACTGAAGAAAAGTGCCATTATAAGCAATGGCAACACACAGTGGATGCATCTTCACGAGATGCTAAATGCTCAGTAGACTAATTGTACTGTGTATTAGCATGTCATGGCAAAAGCCCTGCTAATGCATAGTAGAACTAATCTACTGCTCATTAGCATCACAAAAAAACTGTCTGCTGGCACTAGTGCCCACCAGTGCCGGTTACTGCACATTTAGTTAGTACCTGTTATTACAGGTACTAAACGTAATGAGCTGTAACTATAGTGCATTAATGTACATGTAGATGCACCCGTTGTTGTGCCATGAGTCTTAGCCTGGACTTGAAGATTTTAGGTTCAAACTGGTGGTTCAGTCTCTCAATCTGTTGATTTTTTGTTTTCCTGATAATGCCAGTTTGCATGTCAGATGTATCACTGGGAACTGGAAAGAGACTGCTGATACGTTTGCAATCGCATCTGCAATCCCTTCAACAATCACAACCCATCCAGGTGCCACCCTGAGCAAGAAGTTTCACCTTAATGCAGTTTACAATAGTTGTTCTATAAACCCAAGCTGTGCGACTGATGAAGTCAGCTTATAGTCATGCCAGTGGCATCTCCAGCTGGGTTTAAATATCACTTGAAAACCATTTCTGATCATTTCCCTCTTAGTATGCAATAACGTTTCTTAAAATGCTTTAGATCCTATCTGAAATTAAATGCTGGATATTATAGACCATCCTTCTGGGAGATGGAAATCATTTTCCTTAAAATCTGTGCTTATCAGTTGCAGACATACTTTATTTTTTATGAGTGGCGTTGCTGGATGCATCTCAAAATTATATCATTTTGGGGTGGGTACAAATAATTGTTTTCCCTATACACAGTAGCATGAGCAAACTGACCAACTAAAGTGGAAAGCTAGGAAAAATAGCAGTTCAAGAAGAAAGCTCCATGGGGACACACAAATATCAAGCTATAGCTTGGCTAAGCACACAGCCAAGGCAAGAAAAAAAGGTGATGTGATGAGATGACTCATTCTGGACACAGATATTGCAAACTGTAGGGAATTTAATTGCCTTGCAATTAAATGGCGAAGGCACAGTTAGGAAGATAGTTTCTACTAGGCAGGAAGACAGTTCTACTACCAATGATTCACTCCTAACATAAAAAGGCTTCTGAAATACTGTGATAATTTGTACATGTCGACAGGAAAATTAATATATGAAAATAAGAAAATTCTCAAAGAATACCTGCTGCACCATCAGAAGGTAGATAAGGTCTTAATAAAACATCTTGCAATCTGATGAATCCCAAATCAGATACAGTTTTACCATTGCAGCTTTATAAAAGAGATTTAAAAAACCTACTGAATTAGTTCGCCTTTTTTTTTGTCTATTTTACTGGCATAATGTTCAGTCCATTATAGTGAATGCTAGAATAATTGCTGAGTGAAATATGACTGATTTATGGCCCTTTTTTTTAGTAAATAAAGGGGAACAACTTCAGAACAACAGCAGTGACTGGGCTTGTTGGAAAATACATGCTGGGATTCTCTGGGCTTTATTAAATAATTGCATCCTGTTGAGAAGGTGAGGAAGCATATTGAGTGCCATGATTGGGGATGGGTAGGTAGCTTAGAAAAAAAAAAGTCTTGGTCCTCAAGGTGGACTAGATTTGATGAACAATCTGGATGTTACTGGGAAAAATCCCAGTAAAAACCCAATTATAAAATCTCTCATTATCCCATGCTGGCCACCTCTCTCTCTTTAGTGCACTGACAGGCAGCCTCCCTATTTTTATTCTCCTGGTCTGTTATCTCCTGATTATCCAAATTACTTATTTGCCCGAGTGGCATTCTGATCATTGGGATTCTGCTCTATGGACAGCTCAGCTTTATCACCTAAGGACCTTGTTACACATTGCACTTTGAGCTCCTTAAATGTTCATTGATGTTAGCGCTAGCTTGAGTTTGGAGAAGTCACACCCTCTAGTTAATAACTTTCTGTGTCTGTTTGCCACCTGCACAGCTGTGACTTACCACTAGATGGGTGGTGGGCAGGAGCCTAATTAGGACTTACAGCTGTGTCTTCCAGCTAGAGGCTGGTGAGCCAGGATAGGCTTCTATCACTGCTGTCGCGGGGGAGAGATGGGGTGGGAACATGAATCTGGGAGGCAGAGTTGATGGGATGCTGATGAGTAATGAATGAAATGGGAGGTGGAAAGGAAATGGGGGTGGGGGAAAGGTGATGAAATGAAGACAGCTACTGAAGGATAAAATAAAATGAAGTTAAAGGACATAAAGAGGAAGTAAATTAAAGAAGGTGTCATGTTTTAATAAATTGGGATTTGTGTTTGGAGTGTGCTTGCTGCATTTCCTAGGGTGGCTGGGAGATGGAAGCAGTGAGGAAAGGGACTTTAGAGGCAACTACTCTCTCTGCCCTAGGAAGCAAAGACCCAGGCTGAATGGGGTAAGGCCCCTCCTAACTTGTTCCCGACCTGCCTAGATCCCACTCCTAGACCTGTCTCTGCCCTGCAACCTGGTTAGTTGCCATGTGTTCTGTAGACTATTTGCACAGGGTTGCACCCCTTGGAGTAGGATGGCCACTTCCCCAGGGGTGGGATGGGGAGTTGGCTGGATGCCAGAACTGCCTCCTGGGCAGTAGAGTTTAGGGGTTGGAAAGTTTGTCCGCACAGAACGGGAAGGTGGGGGAATGGCTATGCGTACTGGAAGAACGGAGGACTGCAACTTGGGTGGTTCATCTGTTGGGAGTAGCCACACATTAATGGGACACAAGTTGGGTAAAACAGATCCAGGATAAGCCTGCCCTGGACTGGCATAACTTTAAGTCTCCTAAAATGTGCTTGATATTCGTTTCAGGTGTCAATGCGTATACAATTCAGGGGTTAAGAGTTCCAGGAGTTGCCTGAAATTAATGTGTGGCAAGGCCCGTATATCTGTAAACTTGACCCCTTGTAAGCATCCTTCAACACCCGAGGAAATAAAAGGACTATTTATATTCCAAGAATTGAAAAGTCCTTGTTCATCTTCAAACTGATTTTCCTCTTGAAAAATCAAAACCTGCATTGTCCAGCTATTGACTGAGTCTGATTATTGTACAGTGTGGTGTGAATGTGGATCTTTGTGTGAAACACAGCACTTCTCTTGAACTCTGTCACCCTAGAGATTATTTTTCCCCTTTTAATTCTCAGTAAGTTTCTGTTGCATTTATGGAATAATATGGGCTCCCTCTGGTGACTAATTGAACACCTGCAAACTCCCAAAGCTGTTAATCAAAGACGAGCCTCCTAGATAAAGCATCAGCCTTATGCATAAGAAGGATGTCACGTCCCTCCTGAGATTACATTACTGTTTATTTTTCCAACTTCTGTAGTCATTGATACAGGAGCCGTATCCGCCAGACACTCTCTCGGCTTGCATAAATGTGTTCCTGTGCTGTTTCTGTTACATTCTTATTTAGCTTTTAAAGACTGCTCTTCTCAGGTGATCAATGTGTTAGAAGTCTTTTGGATGCCCCCTGGGACAGGTTTTTTGCATCCTTTTTCCTCTGAAGGGGCGATGAGGGTATGGCAACTATCTGAAGATGTTCTGCATCTGCCTTAAAAAGTAAAGTACTGGCAATTCTTTCTTGAGAAGCAAAGCACAATGAAGTCTGAGTTCTGTCCTAATCAGCATGTTTGATAGGAAGTAAACCCAGAATGAGTTAACTACTGGATGTGGGACAAGGCCCCAGGATTTCGCAAATCACTTCAGACTAGAATTGAGACCAACGTAAAATAGCCAAATAAGAATAACCAAATAAAAATCGTCACCAGTGTATATATACTCACTCAGAATAAAACATGCTGCTCAAGGGGAGGCTTTTTCTTTGCATGCAAATAGCCTAGCATAGCACTTGTTTTTGAGGCTAGAAGGGAACACCTGCTGAGGTAAAGCATATTTACACCCACACACATGGTTGTGGGGTAGAAATGAGTGTTTTAAAGTGTTGGGCACCAATTCCAAAAAAATTACTAAAAAAGAATATCATTTAAATAAAAGATAGCTGAAATCTTAATAACTGTCCTGCCCAAAATCAACTCAGGAATGTGACGCTTACTGCTCGAGTCTGTCATACCTTAAGGGGCATCTTGTTCAAAGACAAGCATAACAATCACAATGATTAACTAGCCCTATTCTTAAAGAAAAGAAAGAAGAGAAATGAAAATAAAATGGTTCCATCAGTTGCAGTCTCTTTTAGGTCCCTCCGAGGAGACCTTTCAACAGAGGCTATGTCTCCTACTGATAGCGGATGTTAACCTAAGGATTGCTCTAAGTACACAGTCACTGATACTGAGCACAGGAGATCCACCAGAGACAACTGCATCATTTCTTATTCCTGACTTTCCTTCTATGCCCCCACTACTAAAGGAGGGGCAATAGTCATCAGATCAAGTCCTAGAAGGGCTCTGTTAGCATGGCATAAAGGACTCTGGGTACACGTTAGTGCCACCCAAGAAATGTGATGCAGAAGACTTTGTTGTGGGCTGCACAGGATGATGTAGAAGGGAAAGAGCATCTTCCACAGCTCAGGCAGGGAAAGATGACTTCAAGGCTGACCTTCACAATGAGCGTTGACATGGCCAGAGATTACAAGTCTTTCAGGCAGGCCAACTCAAATACAAACTTCGATACAAGCTTTTCAGGTTCACTTTTACCAGGCAAATTGAAGGTCTTCTAGGAATTGTTCAGTGGACACTTGACTCCACTTACAGGCACGGGACCAGCCTTATGGGTGGGCAACATCGGTGACTGCATCATGGTAAGGGGCTACCCCACATACACACACCCTCCACGTCTGCCTCCCCATCAGACTGTGCCCCACACCCCTGCTTACCTGCCTCTGCCTGCAGCAGCATCGCTGGTGGGGGGTGGAATTGGCTAGCTGCAGGTCTCAGCAGTGAGGAGGAAGCAGTGCTATCTGTTGGACAGGGCAGCACCTGATGCCACGTGCCTGCAACTGGCTTTATGAGTCCTACACCTAGCACATTAGCTAGCAGCACCCATCCCTCTTGTTCCTGCTGCTCATCATCACAGGTGCCTGGCCTGGCACTGCTCACCATCTTCTTTGATTCAGGGCTGGGAAGAGATGAACCCCTCTGTTTTGCCCTCCTGCCTTTCTCCACTTGCCCTGCTTGGCCACCACTGAGGGAATGCCACAACGGAGCAAGTCTCCCATTCTGGTCCAGCAGCAACGCCCTGCCTCCCTGGGACTTTATTTCTGAAAATTTTGCTAATAGTACCACATACTTAAACTCAAAGAAAGGGCACCAGAATACAAGTTCACCCAGAGCACAGCTTTTCCTAAGGCCCGTCTTGTGTAGGCATCAGAGAGATAAAAAGGGAGTTGCAGATAAGGCAGAAGACGAACGCAGGGAATTGTCGCCTGAATGCTGATAGGCTTTTTGAGATCAAGGCATGATGTGGACATTTCAAACCTATGGAAGAAAGTTAGGTTGGGAATGATGAGTGGTGGCAGAGTTGACCTCATACCTGGCAGTTCAGTACAGCTTGCAGAGTTAGGATGGACCCCACTCAGGAGTTGAGCTCAAGGGTTTATGACACTGATGGTCACCTGGTATGGATTTAAGGATGACTTAATGATCACTGTAGGCAGAGTGTTAGGCTGGCACTTTGTAGGAGAAGTGCTCTGCTAGAAGGCTATTTCTTCTTGGTGCTGCAAGGTACACTCTTTGTTCTCTGTCTTCTTGCTGCTAATTCCTTACTTGAAATAGATAACAGAAATATTTTGGGACACGATGAAAGTTCAGATAAATCTGAGAGGTGAAAACAAGCACTACTTGCTTTATTCAGAGATATCTATACTATTTCCATTTCATAGGTTCACTGGAGATGCAAGATACTCCTTTTTAGGGAGGTCTCAATATTAAATATTGATGAGCCCTTTCATTGGTTCAGCACAGTTATGAACGCCTTGGGTAATATCTTCAATTCAGGACAAGCAATTTATTAATGTAGGTCTGGGGATACAACCAGAATATACAGAGTGAAGGACTGACCTAAAAGAACACAACCCATGGGATTAGGAATAGACAAAGTCAGGAAGCAGAAGTCCCAGCTACAGTCAGAGGTCGGGAGATGAGGACAATGCCTATGTGACAAGGTGGCAAGTGTCTTTGTTCTTGTTCATTAAAGATGTCTCAGTACAGTTTTAGAGTTGTACTTCTTTGGATTTAGTTTATTTTGTGAAATTTCTGAAGTTTTATTGGGTTTTAACGGGCATCTGAATTCTTTTTCATGCCCACTTATAGATGCTTGTTTTTGTTTTGTTTTTTTTGTATATAAGCACTTGGGTTTTAAAATAATCATTTTAATTTGCATTTTTCTTAAGTTCTTCACCTTTAATAACCCTTACAGGCAGCATTGATTTTTTTCCTTTCCGTGTTTTGACAAGGTGACACTTGCTTTTCTTTATTTGACAGGGAAGTTGTCTAAGGACTGTCAATAGTTAATTCTGTAATTAATATAACTGTGTCTTCTCAGATGCCTTCTTATTAGGAACCAGAGATAGCACCAAATTACCGCAGTACATATGTGCATAAACATCCTATTGTTTGTCATATAATAGTATTAGGCAGTTATTATGAGTCTTACATTTAAATTCAAACTTTTTGCAAATAACAGTTTTAAAGAGCTTAATGCCATTACTTGGTGTTTTAGAAATATACAAAGGTTTTATTTAAAAAAATCTAATTATACATGTTTTTCTTATTGTCCTGTGAAGTTATTAGATTTCATAAAAGGAATCAGTTTTTAATAAGAATATTCCTAGAAAACTTTCTCTGCATATAAAATTGAAGCTTTTCCCTAAATGGAAAAAAGCAGGAAAAGAAGATCCAGCCCCCATTTTTTTGTCCTTAGTAACTAGATACAGTACACTTTTCTCTTTGGATCCTAAGAAATGATTATCCTTATATTTTTTAAATAGCAATGGTGTTTGTATCTTTGAGAAGACACTGTTAGGCTATTTGCCTTTTAATGAAATGATTCTTAGGATTAGTCTATCAGTAATTTCATCCCTAGTTTACCATTAAAAGCTCTTAAAGGAAACTAAAAACAATCCATATTTACAATGGCATAAAATAAATATTATATAATATTACAACAAAATAGAAGTTATAACATTTCATTTCAGTCTCTTAGAAATAAGATGTGGCTGTACGGGAAAGGAAGAAGTATGTTCCTTTAAGCTTCTGGTGTCTGTACATTATTAGTTTAAAAAAATACCCAGGAGTTGGTTTAATTAGCCTGCACACTTTAGTTAGTAAAACAAATAATTAAAGCAAATATAGTCCCCAGACATCATTAAATAAGAGGTTTGTTTTTTTTCTTTAATGTTTGTAAAGATGCAGGAAAGTTTGTACCGACCAAACATTAAAAGATTAAATTAAAATGTTATTTACAGCATCCCCCCCCCCTCCGCTTAGTACCTTTACTCCAGAGAACATGAAATGGAGAAAGAAAAGGCAGGACAGAGAGTTAAAATGGTGGCTAGAAAGCTGCACAGGAAAATTTTAGCTTCAAAGGGCATTTTTACATGTGTTCCCAGGGTGGGGAGGGGACGCTTTAATTAGAGCAGCTCTGAGAGCTGTTCTAGTTAAAGCACCCAGAGTATCTCGTGTCAGCATCCCCACACTTCAAAATGGCAGTGTGGAGCCTTTGTCTAAAGCTGGTTGAACATAGGGATGCTGATACACAAGACGAAAATCACTGATAATCAAGTCTACTCTGTAATTACA
This sequence comes from Crocodylus siamensis, assembly GCF_052110815.1. Classification (NCBI taxonomy): domain Eukaryota; kingdom Metazoa; phylum Chordata; order Crocodylia; family Crocodylidae; genus Crocodylus; species Crocodylus siamensis. The sequence continues at coordinate 2,615,292 of NC_143396.1, read as the reverse complement.
GTGCATCAGAGCAGTCTTTGGGCACCCATAGAGCTTGATTCTGAGCTATGGTTGGAGGTTGTGTGTCCAAAGGTACCTATTCTTGCTTTTCTGATCAGACGCAATGCGTAGGGGATGCACATGGGTGCCAGCAGTGGCTGCGGGTGGTCGCTGACCCTTGGTCAGCGCTTGCCACCCTTCCCCAACACTGACAGTGCTGGCAGCGTCTGCAGGAGCTCGCCAGTTTACCGCTGCTGCGCTTCTGCTCCCATCCACCGCTGTGCCCCCACAGCCGCCAGGGGCGTCCGTTGTTCATGTTTCAGATCTTGGGCTGTCTGGTCCCCAGGCTTATATCAAACATAGATTAGAGCACCCAAGGGCTGCTTTAATGCATGGTGGGTGCCAGGAACAGCCCTTGATCAGAGGGGTGCAGAACAGTCTTGCAAAGGATATCAACATCCTAATGGCAGAAAGAGTCAAAGCATGCACTTCTCAAAGTTGGGTCCTACTTTAGGGAATATCTTCCAGTTAAGCTGCCTTCCAGATCATCATGGAAGTCAGATGAACACATCAAGAACTAACCAAGAGCCTCTCAACAAATCTGTGCATCTGCCTTCATGTGCTCTAGAATGGGCTGCAGAGCTGAGGAGCAGCAGAGTTAATAGGGGTGAACAGAAACATTACTTTTGTCCTACGCAAAATTTTGTTCTTCTTACTAATAAATTGAGAAGCGAAGAATAAAGTCTGTCATTGTTGCACAGCACAGATTGCTTTCTTTATTCATCTCTCTATATCAACTCTTAAAAATGTCATGATTAAGCCTCTTGTCAAGGAACCTGAATAGCTGAAAGAACCGTGGCGTCTCATGATAAAAAACCCAAAACCTTATTTTCTATTTGTATATTTATCTGGATGGAAGCATATTAAATGAAGATTTACCATGGTAGATACACAACCAACCCTGGTCAATTCTTCATGGGAACATGCTGTGCTCCCTGTTCATGTATTAGAAACATACAGATTTGCCAGAACACAATGAAATTCACCACCATGAATAAATTAAATAAGGCTTACTAAGCAAGAAGATGAGTAGGATGGTAGGAGCGCATGTTTCACTTTTTCTTTCCTGAATGCCTTCTTCGCTATTATCCTTCATTGTCATTATTGGACCAAATTTTTAATGCAATTTCGTTCTCATTTCCCTTTCATATATAACAAAATGCTCTAACCATCAGGCCACAAGATGCCTTATCCTTTCTGACTTTTGAAGCTGGTCCTCTGGGCAGCCAAGGGAGGTAGGTTTGTGGAGCCTTGAGGAAGAGAATAAACTAGAAATTGTGTGGTTCTGTGAGATAGTTGCCATCCTACCTAGGAGGATTCCTTGGATTCCAGCCTGTCTCCTTGTCCCATCGCGACAGAAATATCTCCCTGCTCTTCTTCCATTTTATCCAATGACTACCACATGCAAGGTTCATAGAATCATAGAAAATGAGGGTTCAAAGGGACCTCAGGAGGTCATCTAGTCCAACCTCCTGCTCAAAGCAGGATCATCCCCAGCTAGATCATCCCATCCAAAACTTTGTCTACCCTAGTCTTAAACACATCCAAGGATGCAGATTCCACCACCTCTCTGGGTAACTTGTTCTAGTGCCTCACTACCCTCCTAATGAGAAGGTTTTTCCTAATATACAACCTAAACTTCCCGTGCTACAACTTAAGCCCATTGCTTCTCGTCACCTGTCATCTGCCACCACTGAGAACAGTCCACCTCTATCCTCTTTTGAACCCTGCTTCAGGTAGTTGAATTCTGCCTTAGCTTTAAGACAGACTTCATGACTTAGTGAACTGCCTTAAAGCTAAGGCAGCCTTTCTCTTAACGCTGACTTAGCTTTAAGAAAAAGCCTAATAATGGACAATATAATAAATAACCTATGGCTTAGTGATTAGATCACTATGCTGGGATCAAAAGGATGAAGGTTCAAATGACTTTGCGGGGTGGTGGAGCATCTAGAATATGGGTTTTGTGCTTCCTAGGCAACTGCCCTAATTACTCAACTATTAAGCTAAACACAGGAGGGTCCACCTTGTTTTAATTTTACTGGGCTACTTATATGCAGATAAAAGCATTCAAAACTTGAAGGAATGAGTGGGGTCATTAAGTACAGCACCTTGCAATTGCAAGTAGGCATGTAATGGATGTCAAGACAAGAAGGGTCAATGAGAATAATGACTCTGCAACCACAGATGACAAAAACTAGGGCTGTGCAAAACAGCACAGTTCCATTGTGATATCCATTCTGATGTTTTAATAGGACAGTGTTTTGTTTCAAGTTTTGTTTCATTTCGAAACCACTGTTTCTTTTGTTTCATCGAAACGGTTTCGCTGTTTCGACGTTTTGTCCATAGGCTATAATGGGGAAGCACAAAACTGCCTAAAATTTTATCATTGCTTGATTGATTGAGCTGAAACTTGCAGGGATGGTAGCCCTTTCTGATGGCATGAAGCCTGCCACGTTTCAAGGAGATAGGTGCAGAGGTTTTTGGGAAATTGCACCTAAAACTATTAAAAGCAAAACTTGTTACTTAATATAGACATTGGCTTTATGACACACTACAACGTGCCGGACATCTGACTCCCCATCTGACTCCACTTTTACATGCGCTGTTATATCCCATCCCCCCAACCCCAGCCTGTCCCTCAACCCCTGATGCCTCCATTTCCATTTTCACTGATTGGCTTTCTTGCCTGCATTTCATACCAGTCTCTGGCTGCTTAACTATTTACTATTCCTTCCATCCAGGAACAGCACACTCTTTCAAAATATTTCGACTTCCCTCCTTTTGTTTTGAGGCTGTTTCGAAGGCCTTCATTTCATTTCCATTTTTCTGTTGCAAGCTTGAAACGAGTTAAAACAGCGTTGAAACAAAACAGCTGGTGAAATTTTGCACAGCCCTAACAAACACCACTGTAAAGCCAATGGCCTCCATTAAAAAATGTAGCCCCTGTAGCAGGGTTGTATGGCCCTTACAAGCGTTACTTTAGAAGTATCTTTTCCCTATTAAAAGCTTTGAGAATTCATCCTAATATCTTAAAATGAATGATGATTAAATAAAACAAGATATGATAATTGCTATTTTAAAGGGGCTATATGCATACCGATATGAACACAAGTGTGAGCCAGACACATTTAAGTGTAGCACTGCAATTATGATAGTCAAATGATGCCTTTAGTTAAACCTAAAGAATGAGATGAGTGATGCTCAATTAAAAGTTCCTTTTGCTAAACAAGACCTTTACTCAACATCAGCCATTCAAATGAGCTATAAACAAGCCAGATGTGCATCTCGTCTGCTCTGTTATTTTTTTTTTTATTAGATGTAACAGAGAGACACTCTTGTGAGTCATTTGTTCCACAAAAACAGGCTGATTAAATAGTAAAGGAGGTACCCGCACTAATTGGAATTATTTAATTCAAACAAATGGACTTTCCCCCCTCTCAGACAAAATCAAGTGCTGACAGAGCTTGTTACCTTATAGGGTTGAGTTTAACATGTATGAATGTGCTTGAGATAATGGCAAAATATGAGCCTTTTTTCACATCACCTCCCCTTGCTTCTCCAATTCTTTTCATTATTGTGTCTGTGGCATTTTTCAGTTAAAGAGCAATCAGTGTCCATTGAAAGATATCAGATGGTTTTCTGAATATTAAAACCATGCATATTCCCTGTCAGGTGCCATAAATATTAACATAATTAACCCAGAGTTAGGTCCAAAATAAGACTCGGGCACCTAAAATAGGATTTATGTTGACTCTAAGGGTAGGTACAGACATTCAGAAGGCCCAAAGCAGAATCGATCTAAGTTAAATAGGTTTCTGTAAACAGGGTAGTTAGATGGATAGCGAACAAAACACATTTGCCCTTTGCTTGTGGGGGGGCAAATCTTAGACTTGGTTCCACTATTTTTAAACCAATCTACATGTGCTGAACTTCTGTTTGGTTATGGGTATAGAATGGTTTCTGATCATTTATCCCGGTAAAAATTCCATGTCTGTACCTGGGTGTAGGTTGTAGCCATGTCGGTCTAAGGACATAGGCAGACAAGTTTCTTTGGGTGAATCTGATATCTTTTTATTAGGTATATTTACTAGATCTTTTATTACAGTTGGAAAAAAAAATGTAACCAACCATGTGGGTTCAAAAACCCTTCATCAGGCTTAGGAAGTTTCAGCAGTCGGTGTGTGCTCTTCCTTGATGGAAAGAAAAGTAAAGAAGCCAGAGGCTGGGCTGGTCTGCATCAACCTCCTGGATACTACAAATCATGGATTAAATACAGACTTTGTTTTTTTGACACATTATAACCTGCCTGGCATCTGACTCCCCAGGCACTTCTCCACTATTCTCCCCCCAACCCAGCCTGTCTCTCATCCATTGACTCCTCAGTCTACATCTTCACTGACTGCCTGTCTTGAATGCAGACCAGCCCGGCCTCTGGCTTCTTTACTTTTCATTCCCTCCAGGAAGAGCACACACCAATTGCTGAAACTTCCTGACCCTGACAAAGGGTTTTTGAACCCAAAAGCTTGCTTAATTTTTTCCCCCCATTATTTAAGTTGCTCTAATAAAAAATGTCTGTACCTGGCCTACATGCCTTAGTCAAGAATAGCACCCCAACAGAATGATATTAGTAGCTGTCTAATCCTGGAAGCACCTAAACTTGCTTCAGTCCAATATTCCTGTTGGCCTGAACGTTCCTTAGGCACTTGAAGTTCTGCTTCTGCGCACTCCTACAACTGTCCCAGCTTAATCAGCTGGGTGCCTAGTTCCTGACCAAACCCAAGTAGGATCCAGAACCTAGATGGAATGGGTGTGCCAAACAGTATCGGGGAGAAATACCCTTGAGCAGTATAACTTAGTAGATGTGCTTACAGAATACCTAATGCAGGACTGGGCTTTTCATAAAACATAGTCATAGGTGCTTTCTTTTTAAAATGTGGCCAAATGGCATGCTGTGGCAATGCCCACCCCTTCTTGCAACAGCCTTGTGGTTAGAACACTCTCTCATGAAGTGGTAGGCCTAAGGCAGGCTCCCGTTTCACTTCACATGCCCAAAGCAGTTGCACTGGGCTGCCCTGGTTTCTAGCCTGAACCCTTGCTTCTAATAGGACAGAAACTTCCCCACTGGTCTCTATCCTTTTTAGGAAATGATGATTAAATGCAAGGTGCAGTTGTTGAAAGACAAGATGGGGGGCTGAAGAGGGTGCTGAATAGTGTTGAACCATGGCCTGGTGATCAGATAACTGCAGTGGAAAGTCAAATATAGTTTCAAACCCTCCTGGGTGAGGGCAATGTAGAATTGGGATTTTCTATTCCTGGCACAAATGCTCTAACTGTTAAGGTATTTAAAAAAAAATGGCCCCCAAAATCTTGTCGTCCGCTGTGTGTGCTGTGAGAATGAGAGTGAGCCTGGTTGAGTGTTTTTGAGGAATGGATTTGGGTGACCACCATCATGACTACATGTCAGCACTGAATCCTGAGTGGACATCGTCGTGACTCATCAGGCACCTGAGCTCCAAAGAGGGAAGGTATTTCTGTCACAAGCCTCTCAGTAGTTTTTCAGCTAGCTCTGTGCAACCCCCGCTCAGTGTACATATTTTTTGATTACCCTTTGGATACCTCTTGCCCTCCCCATATACTCTGCTGAGAAGCTAGCTACCTAATTTTGAGTTGTGGATTCCATTCGAGGGACCAGGCACCTTGAAACAAGGTATTTCAACCCCAAGCTGGTAGGTGCCAAAGTCAGTAATTGGATCTAGGTCCCGTTTCACAGATGCGGCTCCTGAAGCACAGAGCTTAAGCTTCTTGCTCAAGGCTGCACACAGCAAGTCTATGGTAGAGCCGGGATGAGAACTGAGAAACCCCACTGCTCCAGACACTAGCTACAACTGCCACCTCCTGCTGTTTATTCATTGATCTATTTATTTCCCCCCCCCTGCTTGTCAGGAGGATGCCATTTGATAAGCTAATAAGGTGAAGAGAAATCCCACATCCCTGAAAAAACAACCCAAAACAAAGCACTCAGCAGAGTTATAGCTACTGCTCTGAAGAGCGAGCAGACAAGAGCGTGACAGGGGGGTGTTGCAGTGATGTCAAGCTTAAATCTTTTTGCTATCTTTCTATACCATTTCCCTGTTATTTCATTGTCAGCCTGCAAGCCCTTCACCTGTTCCTTTTTCCCCAGCCTACTTTTATTTCCACCTGCATGCTCCCTGTTGAAATCTGTGGAAGGGATCTGGTCCATACACAAGGAAGGTATAAAGTAGCCGGCAAGAGGACCTGACTTATTTGTGTTAGCAGAACTCCCATCCAGGAAGATGGTAAATGACTAGTGCATTACTACAAGTTGCCAAGTAACGGATGATGCAGGAAGGTTTGTTTTCCAGCTAGAACAAGCCACGTGAAAGTGCTTGTGTGAAATGGAGGTTGGTAAGAAACGGCAAGTGCATATTTAAGGAAGAAATAGCTTAGGATAGGAGAATGTTAAGAAGGGAAATGAAACATCTCTCACGAGGTAGACTGACATGATTCAAGCAAACAAAGAAATGATGTCACCTGAAATAAGGTTTTTTTCCCCCCCTAATTCGGTGACATTTTAATCAAATGATAGCTGGACTGCATGGACCCTGACCTTGCAAATACTTATATGTAGAAGTGTTTATTCTCCTGGCAGTCCCACTGAAATGAGTATGTGTAAGAGTTTTCACAATCAAGATCAATCTGAACTTGGTCTCTGGGAAAATAAGAAACACCTTCCTCATACATGTCATTGGTGAGAGAGAATAAAGGGTCTACGAAGAATAAACCGCAAGACCGTTAAGATCAGGTGTGCCTTTTCCTTGCTTAAGCTTTACCTGCTTTCTTTTGCTAGATCTCAACTCCAGCTCTGTGAAGCAACTTTACAGACTCTCCACCACACGTTTAATATATGAAGGGACACTATCCACTTGTATTAACTAAACCTGTTTAATTCAGGTTCCTAATGCAGCTCTGTTGAATAAAATGCCTTGAATTATCTTCCAGCTCATTCAGATAAAGCCTTTTTTTTTTTCACTTCATGTTGATGTTTAGGAGGATCTGTAGGAGGACTGGAGAGCAATAATAATCAAACATGCAAAATCCTATCCCTTTTTTGTCCTGTGTTCGCTGGGCACACTCCTACCGGCTGTCTGTTCAGCTTCACTTTCAGCTGCTTTTTTGAGCAGAGCACCCCGTTTCAGAGAGCGCTGCCATATTTCCAGTTTCAAAAAACACGACACCTGTCAGGGGTAGGGTTAATACGATTGGGGAGGGCAGTGATATGTCTGTGCCCTGCCCCTCACTCCCAAGCCACAGTCCTCCCCCCCGCCCCAGCCCTGCTGCTGCCCCTCACTCCTGGCCCACAATCCCTTGCCCCCAGACCATGCTGGTGCCCCTCACTCCCAACCTGAATCCCTCTCTGTCCCTGCTGATACCTCTCACTCCTGACCTGCAGCCCCGTGGCACTTTCTGTCCCCTGTGCTCCTGACCAACAGTCCCCCACACACCCTGGTGCCCCTCACTCCCAAACCACAGCCCCTGCCCCCCGGCCCTCCCCATGCCCCTCACTCCTGACCCACCAGCCCCCTGCCCTACTGGTGCCCCTCACTCCCAACCTGCAGCTCCCTGCTCCTCCCAGTGCTCCTCACCCACAGGTCCCTGCTTCCCCCAGCCCTACAAGCATCTCCCAGTTGGCCCTCCCCCGTGAGCACAGGCACTGGCACCCCCCAGCCCTGCTCCCCTCCTGCTCCCTTCCCCCACCGGAGAAGCAGGTGTCTCCCCTACCCTGCTGCAGCCCACTGCTGGGGAAAATGTCTATGCTGAGCAGAGCAAAATCCCAAATCCTAGACATGTCTTGATATTTAAAAAAAAAACTGTCCAGACGGAGATAGGAGAATCCAAAAAACAGGACATGTCTGGGAAAGTCCAGATGTACGGTAACCCTATTTCACATCTTGGGGGATATATATGTTCCAAAATTAGTGAAACTCAATACAGAACTGCCAACCTCAAATTGCAATGATCTTCTAAGACACTTCTTCATGTTTTTAAGCTCTCTTCTGTAGCCATTAACTACAGAAACCCACTTTGATTGTTAATGTCCCATTCTTCTTCTTCTGTTTTTTTAAAGGAAAGCTGAACTTCCCTTGATTCCAGGAACTAGATTTGAAAAAATACACTGACAATTGTGAGATGTGTGATAAAATAATGAGAACTGGCAACCGAGTGCAAAGTGCTGTCTTTCAACTGTACTGCAACAATAAGGAGGCACAGACTTTTCCAGTGGAAGTGTGACTCCCACCTTGAGGTACCCTTTTTAAATGATGATAGTCCAGTTCTGTTTGTAACTTCCATTCTGGGCAGCGCTGAGAGCATATCTCCATCTTATCAAGATCAGGCTTTCTAATGTAAAAACTCAAGTCTAATTTAAGTAGGCCATAGATTAGGTGGGAATTCATCAAGGCACCTGGGTCCCTCCTATGCAGATGTACTTCCAGGATCTTAACCACAACAGACACATTTGGCAATGATTTCCAATTTTGATTAACAAGGAAATTTCTCATAATCTTTTATGCTGTGAAAATATTTGAGCCATTAAATATTAACTAGGTGAAAATGAGTGCAATTAAGTGCATCGACATTAGAAAATTTCCTGGCAAATCCCGATCTTGAGCTCTATGCACTTTTTCATCTCTGGGCTTATTCCGAAAGGTTTGCAATGTAAATTGACAGAGCTCCAACAAAGTCGGAAGATTTGCATCAGTTCAGCCCAGCCGAGAATCTGCTCCATGATATTTCTATTAATTTAAAATGAAAATTGTGAGTTGCCAAATCAGAAGAGAAACCAATTAGGGGCGGAGGTGATCCTGGTGATATACCAGAAGCTCTGAAAGTTGTTTTTCCTAGGATTTACCTGGGCACTTAGCAGACGCTTATTTTGCATACTGCGTAGGGGCTCCGTGCACACTACACTTAGGATGTGTTTACTGCACTTAGCATCTGAGCATTCAAAGCAGGAGAACATGCTAAGTTCTCCTGTACTGTAAGCTACCCCTTTTGGAGCAAGGAATATCTTCCGGTCGTATTGAATAACACATGTTGCATTAACTTGGGATTGCTCCATGGTTCAATTGTAGTTTGACTGGTTTCACCCAGCCCCAGGACTGCACAGGAATCTGCAGCTGGCTCTTGTGGCTTCCCAAGCTGAGACAGAAAATCAGCTGATTTTTGGGTCTCAACCTGGGAACACACAGGAGATGGTTCATTGCCATCTCCTCCTTAGGACCACATTGGAATCTTGAATCGGCTCCCAGCTGATTTTTGGTCTCAGCCATGGGATTGCTCAGGAGACAATTCAAGACTCCAGTATTGGAGTCATAGTTAGTGAAGATCATAGTTAGTTTTAATGTGCAACTGCTCAGAAAACGTTCTAAGTCATATTCATGCTTACTATGATCTAAATATAACACATACTAAGCGCAACGTGACAAAGCCCTATATCTATTTGTAATTCCCTTCCATTTACTTTAATTAAACCTTCATTGCTTTGAGATCAATGGTGAAATGCACTTCCTAGTTTAAGTCAATTGGAATTTAAATGTCATCTACTGGAGGTGGACTATACACTGGAGACTGCAAACTAGAATGTATTAAGTCCTCTTGTCATTTTTGTACCTCTTCAAGTGGAGGATCAATTATACATACATACTCACAAACAAAGCTTCTACTTGATAGCCTGTGTATAAAGCTTTTTAGGAGAATGAACTATAAACAACCAGCTTCACTAAGATCCAGTTTAACTAGGCTTTTGTATTAAGAGCAATCTTTGATGTGGAAATTATTTTTCATTTGAAAGTCATCCACTTAACATGATTGGTTTAGCTTGTGAAAGTAATATTTGGTACTTTGCTTTGCCTCTTAGTCCACTGGAATTCATGAACAGAACACTAACCATTTCTGAGCCATTCACTGAAGGGAACAAGGCCTATTTGCCTCTATTTCAGAATAACACGATTAAAATTAATTCACCAACAATTCTTTCAACCAGAAAGCTGTAGGCAAATCTAATTTGCTGGCAGATTCCATGTATGGGCCAATCCCATGAGAGAATGAGTGCTTCCTGGGTTAAACTCATGTTTTTCTATTTGCACATGTGCTATGCCAACAGAAGATCTGGGCACTAAAGACTAGATTTTCAAGAGCTCATCATCTAGCAAATTGACAAGCTGCCTGTTACAATCCCAGTAATAACAGATGAGCACTGGACAGATTTGAAAAGCTGGCTTTTGTTTAGGTTCTTAAAGGAAATGTTAACTCTGCTGACAATCTGTCCAACTTTTGGATGCTGAGCACTATCTGTGACCATAATAATCTGTTTAGAAATGTGGGCCCATTGGGAGATTCGCCAGTGATTCTGTTGGCTTTGGATCAAGCCCTAATTATGTCTCATTTAAGCCATATATTGAGGGGTTAAGTGAGGCATTGATTTTATGTTACAATTTTTTTTGTATTTTGGATGTTCAATGTGTAAAGTGTATCTCTATGTCAAGGGACTGCAGAAGATCATTTAATACTACTTAAGCCCTGGCCCTTGACAAACATAATCTCCATTCAAGGGTTTCATTTTGAGTTTTAGGACCTTGTTACACAGTGATTTTGAGTGGCTCCTAGAGCTCTTAACATCTGGGTTGTCTGCACATTAACACCTGAAACTAGTTTTAAGCACTCATTATGTGGCTCAAGTTTATATCACTCCAGGGCAGGATTATCTCAAATCTGTGTTACCCAGATGGTGTAAACACTCTACCTACCCCCACTCCCCCACTAGCTGAGATTGGGCCCACTGCCTCCCCTCACCATCCCCACCACCCCAGATCCCTGCTCACTGTCCCCACAACCCCCCACTTATTTGTGCATAAACACACTGTCTGGCCTGGGGGAGCAGCCAGGGAAGGGGTATAACCTTCCTGCCCATCTACCCCACTGCTGCTTTCTGAACATGCTCAGCCCAAAGTAAAGCAGCAGCCCGGCAGCAGTGCCAGTGGCTGGGCAGGCAGGTTAATCTTTCCCTGCCTGCTCCCCTGGGAGTAGCAGTGCAGGCAGCTGCAAGTAAGGAGGGAGGAGGGTGAGGAAGGGTAGGAGGGAACCCTAAGGGGCAGTGGGCTGAGGGGAAGCCTGTAAGTTGGGGAGGGATTCTTACCTTTCAAGCCTCCCGGCCTCTGTTGGCCTGAACATGTGACTGCTTCAAACTTGAGCTACTACCCAGCAGTATGTGTGCAGCTCACCTTGCAAGGTTTAACAAGGCCCTTATGACATCTGCATTTCAGAGAAAGGGCTCTTAAGGTGGAATTGTCAACAGATTATCAAACTAATATTTATTTTTTAATGGTCTGTTAAGGTGGCCCTTGTTTTCAGTTGTATTCTGTAATCCTGATTCTGTTTCTAATGACATTAATAGCGACCCTCTGAAAAAATTTCAATTGGAGCCAAATTTAATCTCAGCAAAGTAGTAGATGGGAAAGAACACTATGGTAAATGCCTAACCTGTGAAAGGGGGGACTTTTGGCTTTTTCACCATTTAATAAGCAAAAGCATAATTATCATTATGGAAATAATAAAAGAAGAACTTACTGATTCCCTAAAAAATGGATCTTTCCATCAGTGCCCTGTACCTGAATACAGCTGGTAATGGAATAATTAGTTTCATAGGCACTGCTGATTAAGCTAAATAACTATAAATATTCATGATTCTTTGCATAATATTCTAAGTCAAAAAAGAGAATATTAATAGTGAACTCTTTTTTTATAAGTTCAGTTGTTTTACATACTCCAACTAATAATAGGAAGGTTTAAATGTGGTTACCATAGTAACAAGGCAACATAACTCTTATCATCTGCAACTAGTATATTATCATAATGGAGCAATTTTCATGGGTTCTGATTTTTTTAGGGTGCGCTTGCATCATATTTCATGTCAGGAAGATACAGAGAGGAGTGCTGCTGAAGTTGTTTTATTTTTTTTAATGTCTATCTAAAGGATTAACACCCAAATCTTAATTTTAAGGCTCACAAATGTAGTCAAAGGAAGTATCTTGCTTCCAGAGAGTCAAATCCCCTCAGTCCTTGCTTTGGTCTAATTTCCATTGAAACCTATGGTTGTTTTGCTTGAAAGCATAAAGACTTGAAGGACAGAGTCCATAGGTTCAATGTCTTGCCCTGCCTTGCACATCCCATTGACTACCATCCTGTCAACATCAGTGCTATTCATATAGAAGGATATTAGGAAATTCTGTTCTCCTTAGATGGTACAGAAAGTCCCCCAGTAGCAGATCTAGCACTATCCTGCTGGACAGGGGTGTTTGGGTGTTTGCAGAAAGATAGGAGAGGACCAGGATTAAGGAATCCACTCAGGGATTGTGTACTCACCAGCTTCCTGCTCACATGGAATAGACGGAGGAAGGGCAAGGAGAAATCATGGGGAATCCAGAAAGACTTTCTGCTCCAATCATCCTCATGCAAAGGAGGATCTAGTGTTGCATTGATTACTTCACTCTAAGGACACTACTTTTCACACTAAGAACGGTTTGGTTTCCTTGATTCCTAGCATTGAATCCAGTGAAATCTCACAGAGATGAAAGCTCAGTGGGGGAGTCAGCTCCATGCTGCTTCTACTGCAGCTGCCTGTTGTTGGGGTCAAGGAGCTGTAGACTTGGGTCCCTGGCCCCATAACCCTTGCAGCTGGGGCTCCCTCTGGTAGGGCTGGGGGGCAGGGGCTGTGGGTGGGGGAAAGAGGCATGAGTAGGGTTAGCAGACTGTTGTGGGGGCAGTGAGGAGGACCAGCAGGGTTGATATGGCTTTGGGGTCAAGTGAGGGGCACCGGCAGGGCTCGTGGGTCCTTGTGTGGGTCAGTGAAGGGAACCAGCAGGGCTAGAAGGGGCTACAGGAGACTTTTAATTTTAATAATGGATTTATTAAATCTGTGCAGCAGAGTGGTTGGCCTGCAGGGAGGTAGAGTCTGGAGCTGTGGTAGCCAGTGGGGCAAATAGGAAGGGGGCAGGGGAAGCAAGCTTCCTGCAGCCATTGGCCTTCTGGGCCAAGGGGACCAAGTAGGGCCTGGGGCCTCGGCCAGTGGCATCTGGACTCAGCCTTTCCTGGACAGCTGACCATTGTCCCTGGGCACCTGCACACAGCCAGTTTCTGATCTGAGGCTGAGCAGTACCAGGCTGTTGGTGCACAGCATCTTAGCTCTGCAATGTTGCAAACTCAGACAAAAGCCTTTTGTCCTTTGCCTCTTCTTGGTCAACATCTGGACATGGGGGAGAGGCTGAAGAGCCACGGAAGGGTTGCTGTCACACACCCATGGAGCTACCCATACACACTGGCTGCACCAGTGGTGTACCAGGGATTGGACCCTCCTGCTCCAGTGGCTGGTGGCAGCAGTTGAGAACTGGGAGGTGTGGGAACAGTCACAGAACCAGGAGAAGGGGGCACAGAAGCTGGCCTGGCAGGACAAGGATATCACCTAAGAAACCACCCAGGAGGAGGAACGCAGCAAGCACTGGAACTGGGCACAGATACACTGGACCCAGGTGGAAGCATTGGAGCAGCACCATTTGGAGCTACTCCAGCAGCAGCTGGCCAACCAGGCCCCCTTGGGACCCTCCTACCACACTGCAGCAAGCCCCAACCTGGACCTTGAATGAGGGCCTTCACTATCTGCCACCTGCAGAAGCCCCTGGTATTTGCGGTGGCCCCTGGACATCTGGAAGAACTGTCCACAGTCAGAGTGCTGGCTGCCTGCTGCAGGCTCTGCACCCTAGGTACCTGCACCTAATAGCCCCTACTCTGGGACTCGGACAAAGGTTGTATATAGTTTTCAGTTTGGGAGACGGGTTTTTTATTCTTGGCAGGTGGGGAGGGTAGTGGAGGGGCCCTGTGTGTTGGGGAGGGAGGGAGTAAGGAGCTCTGTTGGTTGAGTGAGGTGCAGGGTGTGAGGGAAATAAAGGTTTTAATTACAAGCATATGCATGTCCTGGCATGGTGCTGGGGGTGGGCAAGGGATAGGGGTTGTGTGGGGAGTGGGGCAGGTTGGTGTTGGCAGCGATGACTGGGTGCTTCTTCATGTCCTGGCACTCTAGGTGGGTCCCCAGCTGGTGCAGTAGATCTTTAAAGGTAGCTCAGGTCATCCAGAATGTGTCAACTCACTGGTTGTCATCCCATTCCTGTAGCACAATGTAGTACCACCAGTGATGCCTGGCATGGAGGGCCCAGAGGCAGCAG